>NC_065883.2:72933838-75333838 GCF_932274485.2 Patella vulgata | reverse complement strand
TTATTATTATTATATTATAGTTGGGCAGATGCTAGTACAAGTATTCAACACATATCAGCTGGTTTCGATCAGGAGTCCGCAGCGGTATTAATGGCTAGAATAGCCGTGTATCGAGCAGAAACAGACGATGGTCCCGATGTATTACGCTGGTTAGATAGAATGTTGATTAGATTGGTACGTAATTTTATTCATGTTTTGTACCAGTGGTTGACCAGCCTATTACATTCATTACATGTGCCGAATATAATCTGTACGACTTCAGATCTGCTGTTTATCAGGGGGGTGGCCAGCCTATTACCTTCCTTGTTCCAAGTATTATCCATAGAACTTCAGATATTAAATATTTAGCATATTATAAATACAACTTCAGATGTGCAATGTTAATTCAAAAGATTAAATTATGGAAAGATGTTAACGTTATCGTTACTCATGCAAATGGCGAGAATGTTTTAATGTTCTTATTTTCTAATATATTATTATTATTCCCCATATTTCTTTTCAAATTCTTTCGAAAAAATATTTGATTTGATTTGGTTAGCTATAATTATCTTGATTTTTCTTGCAGTGCCAAAAGTTTGGAGAGTATAACAAAGATGATCCCAACTCTTTCCGATTTTCTGAAAATTTTTCTTTATATCCACAATTTATGTTTCATCTACGACGGTCCCAGTTTTTACAAGTTTTTAATAACAGTCCTGATGAAACCTCTTATTACAGGTAGGTAAAGCACTCATTTCATAAAAAATTATGGCTATGATATATTTTCATATATCTCCATATTAAATCATAGTAAAAAGCTTGCTCTCAATGCGATGTATTTAATTCTCAAAAGGAAGACACTTGGCCCCAAGAGGAGTAGGTTATATTTAAACCCCCTTTCCAAATGTAAATTAATCTGATATTAATGTATTTTGTAGACATATGTTGAATACAGAAGATTTAACACAGTCGTTAATAATGATACAACCTATATTATATGCTTATTCCTTCCACGGTCCACCAGAGGTACGGTATATTGTTATTGTTCTTTCTTTACTCTAAGTTCTTGTCACATTCTTTACAATGAGATATCTTGCTATTCCAAGGAAAACAAAATATGTCAAAAGATTTTGAAGTGAAAGTCTGGTATCCCTGTAATTCGGTTATCATTTAATCTTGTGTAATTCGTACTAATTTCTTTCACATTCGTTTAATATCAAATCATTGTTTTTAAACAAAGATTTGATATTAAACAATGTGAAAGAAATTAGTGCTAAGATACACAAGATTAAATGATACCTGGGTTACAATGTATGGACTCTTAGCTATCTTTATGTACAATGTTCTTTGTGCTACATTTGTTTGGAAAATATCAAATGGGTGGAAGTTAATGGCTTTTATTTATTAATGTTATCATTGTGTATATTTTAGCCTGTTTTATTTATATTAGGCAACACAAATAAAATAAGTTGTTTCTCGGGCACCGCCCGCACGCAAAATTGGTTGCGCGTGCGGCCTATTTATTAGTCTTGATGAAAAATAAAAAATATGTAACGCCCGCCCGAACATCGATAAGCAAGTCATAAAAAAAATATGCCGCATGTATCTACATGCCCCATTCGTGAATATCCATTCAAATGTATTAAACTGATTCAGATGTAAACGCTCATTTACGGGTCTTTTTTATTGATATCGAAAGAACCTCCATTTTTGTATCACGTGATTTTAATTGCCTCCCCTTGTAAACTAGAATTTGATTCGTGTTAAACACCGAAAGTCATTGACAACAATGCAATGTATTTCAATCATTCGATCTTAATCGGCTCATTATTGCCGGCTTCAGTCGGTCCATGTTTGAAAAAATCCTACTTATAAAACAATGAATCGTAGAACAGGTTAATTATTATAACTTGTGGCTACGAATACGATACGATGATAGTCACCATACCTTAGTCAGAATCTGGGTCATTAGCACATTTAACGGTAGTTTTGATAATCCGGAAAATAATAATTGGATTACACATTTGATGGTTTTACTGACGAGTTGTTAGTTAAATTTAAATAGTCATTCGATATAAACCCCAGATAGAACACCGAATATGCTGAGAAACACACCAAATATCCTGAGAAACAGTCATTGGTTGGAATTAGGTCAATCATTATAAACCAGCGATACTAGATTTAGATCGAAGTGAGGTTTACCGTGATGATTATTTTTGATACACATGCTGACAGAGGCTTACTCTTTAAAATATTGTCGTTATTATGGACGGCTATTAATAGTCGTACGGAATTTTATTTTAAACCAATTTCAATTATGGTTGTCACCATTACCATTAGTAAGCTACATTACGTGAATTAAATATGGAAAATTATTTTCCTTTCAGTCAGTGTTCAGTGTTTGAGTAGACTTGATTTTTGGATTTATGTTCTAAGTATGTATAATATATAACTGAAAGCAAAACCGTAGACAAGTAATGACTTTCTCATTAAAAAAAAAAAAAAATACAAGGCCGCCCTCCCGCCCCAACAATTTTCAACAATAGGCAAATTTTATTTTGCACCATCCTCTAGCCAGAAATGAGATAAAAAAAAAAATAAACCGCCCTCCCCCCCTACAGTTTCAGCTGTCAGTTGCCCGAGAAACAAGACATTTATTTTGTGTAGCCTTAATGTTATTATTGTTTATATTTCAGCCTGTGTTATTAGATTCTAGTAGTATAACAGCTGATCGTATTTTATTAATGGACACATTCTTCCAAATAGTTATATACCACGGAGAGGTACGTTAATTATCTTTTCTCAGATAGTTATCTGATTCTACTGTTCTTCTATGAAATATGCCTATCGATTTCAAACATTTATCTGATTTTACATTTCTACATCATTACTGAATAATACTGATGTGCAACCATTGGGTGGGGCGATGGATGGCCGATTGGTTAACGCATGCGCATAAGGTCTGTCATTGAGTCAAGTGGCGTGGTTTCAATTCCCTATTTGTACGTGACTAGGATGGTCGCCTGTCCAACCTCATGGTTTTTCTCCGGGTCCTCCGGTTTCCTCCCACTGCTAAAGACCCCTACGCCCAAGCGAATTATTGAAATAAAATTGAACCATATGTTAGTCCAGAAATGACCTTGTACGTGTCGAGTGGAAGTTAAACCCCATATTTCTATCTCTCTCTCTCTCTCTCTCTCTCTCTCTCCATCAGGGTGATTTTAGTAAGTGATGTTAGTAGGAGAAACAATTTAAATTGGCTCCGTTTTTCGGGGAAAGATCCTTCAATAATATAAGTGTGTAATTATATCATGGTGTTATTGTACCTGTTTCAGACGATATATGAATGGAGAAAACAAGGATATCACGATTTACCGGAATATGAAAATTTTAAACAATTATTACAAGCCCCTGTAGATGATGCTCAGGAGATTTTACAAACCCGGTTTCCAATGCCAAGATATATCGTCACAGAATGGGATGGATCACAGGTGGGTAACAATACAATTAATTTATAATTTATAATTCATTTTCTTGATTTTCACACTACATTGTACTCTAACGGGGATTGGGTTTCGATTCCCCGGTTGTACGTGACAAGGAGTAGGGTCGCCTGTCTAACCTCATGGGTTTTCTTCGGGTCCTCTGGTTTCCTCCCACTTCTAAAGACCCCCAAGCCCAAGCGAATGATTGAAATAGAATTGAACCATGTGTTAGTCCCCAAATGACCTGGTTTGTCTTGAGTGGACGTTAAACCCCATTTCTCTCTCTCTAATGGGGATTGGGTGGTTGATTTGTTCAATGTGTGTTATGGAATTAAGTGGCATGGTTTCGATTCCCACTTATGCGTGACAAGGAGTAAGGTTGTCTTTAGTGCAGTTTGTCAGCTGTAATACTACAGACGTGTACCCACCATACCTCGAACGGTTAGCATGCATGTGTTGTATCATAAGGTCTGTCATTGAGTCAACGAGCGTGGTTTCGATTCCCTGGTTGTATGTGACAAGGAGTAGGATCGCTTGTCCAACCTCATGGGTTTTCTCTGGGTGCCCCGGTTTCCTCCCACTGCTAAAGCCCCATACATACAAGCGAATTATGTAAATAAAATTAAACCATATGTTAGTCCAGAAATGACCTTGTACGTGTCACGAGTGGACGTTAAGCCCCATTTCGCTTTTACTATAATGTCATTTATTTTTCAGGCCCGTTTCTTGTTATCTAAAGTAAATCCTTCACAGACTCACAATAATATGTATGGATTCGGACAGGTTAGTCGACTTTATTTTATTTTTATTATTCATTAATATTTTATAATTGGATTTTATATCCCTTTTAATATATCCCTTTTCCCCATTCGATAATACCCTCAATCTCTAATAACACAAAACATATTTTATATTCAAAGCTAGCTTCTTTTTTTTATTTTTACTTTTAAATTTTTCGTGTGTTTTTGGTGTTGGTTAGAAAATTATTTGCTAGTGTTTTTCGTAGAAATATTTTCAGTTAGTGATAAATTAAAAAGATTCGTCAAAGCTGCATGTTACAAAACTTATTTTTGCTTAAAAACATCTGCGATTAGGTTTTTAGTTTCTGCTATAAATATATAAATGGATGTATTCACAATTGTATGAAAAATACAATTGTTTTTAAGTGCCGAATTATCTATAGAATGTTATTTCCAGGTTGCCATTCTGATTGTAGTCAGGAAAAATTCAAAATGTACAGTTATCCATAGAATGCTATGGGGGGTTGGATGGCCAAATGGTTAGCTCGTGCGCGCTGTATCAGAAGGTCTGTCATTGAGTCAACTGGCATGGTTTCGATTCCCCGGTTGTATGTGACAAGGAGTAGGTTCGCCTGTCCAACCTCATGGGTTTTCTCCGGGTCCTCCGGTTTCCTCCCACTGCTAAAGACCCCTACGCACAATCGAATTATTGAAATAAAATTCGGATGGGAAGAAAAAACGAGTTCCTGTGTATACATTGATGTGCACGTAAAAGATCCCTTGGCAGTTGGAATTTGATATAAGAGTAGGCCATAGTGCCGCTGCCCGGGGCAATATTTCCCTCATAGCACACTGTATGGCGTATGCCGATCTTCATTAGCCCAGTCTGAGTAGGACGTTAAACCCCATTTCATTTCGTTTCATTTATTGTATTTTTATTTATAAATCGTTTGTTTTTATATTTGAATCAGCCGTTGGATGGGGTGTGTATAGATTCTATAGTTGTTCCGTATATAATCTTGTTGTCTGTGTATCAATCTAGTCAATCCTACAAAACCATTGCATGTTTATATATATAAAAAAAAAGAAAACATTAAAATTTCCTTGGCCTTGTTGCCTGAAAACTTTCATTTATTAAGGAATTTTTTGCATTAGATCTTTTCTATATTTAAAGAAGGAAAATTTTTTTCGATAAAACATGTGTAGCTGAAGACTTTCATGTATTATTGAATTTTTGTATTAAAGCTGTTTCTATATTTAAAGAATGATCAATCTTGAAGAAATAAGCCATGATTGCCATGAATATTAAGAAAATATAGCTGAATGTAATAGAATGGTTAAAAAAACCTTTAAATTTCCTTAGCCTGAAGACTTTCAAGTGTTATTCAATGTTTGCATTAGATCTTATGTACAGTAGAATCTGCATTAAGCAGCCACCCAAGGGAATTTTCACAACTGACCGCTTAACGGGAGTGGCCTCTTAATAAAATCTCGTTGCTTTTGTGCGGACATAAATTAAATATAACGCTTGGATGCATTAGAAGCGGTAAATTTGGCCGTCGATGAATCTTGCGCCGAACGAAAATTCTTTACTCAAATCTCGGACATAACTTAACGGGAGTGGCCTCTTACTAAAATCTCGGTGCTTTTTGTGCTGACATAGATTAAATATTACGCTTGAATGCATTGGAAGCGGTAAATTTGACCGTCGCTGAATCTTGCGCCGAACGCAAATTCTTTACTCAAATCTCGGACATAACTTCTGTAAACTTGTCATTTTGTACCAACCTTCGATACTACTGCCTACCATTGTGATGCATTCGATAATATTTATCCATTTTTGTGAAGAAAATCGATGAATTAATTTTATTTTATCAAAAAAGCACATGAACAAAAAAACATCGCTAATTTTATCACCTATTTACAGGGGGTGTAACTCTGTATGTAATATTATAGGAGGCGCTAAGAGAGATACTAGATGATCGTGACAAAACTCGGTACTTCTATTTTATTCAATCAGTATCAAATAATGTGTCGTTATGCGTGAAAACAATGATCAGGTTAGTCGTTTAATAAAACAAAAGATTAATTAACAGATAATCCTGGGTTGATTGTTATTTTTACATTTCTTTTTACCTGATCAGTGGGGGTCCAGTTAATTAACTACTACTCACGGGATTAGCGGGGGTGTTACAAAGAACGACAAGATGGTTATCATTCAACAATGGCCGTTGAATGGGCGATGTTTTGTTGAATTTATTAGTAAAATAGTGACCGCTGGCCGCGTTAGAGGAGTGACCGTTGAATAAAGAGATGAAACAACAGAATTTCTACGGGGGGGATTTATCGTGACCGCTTACAAGGAGATGTCGCTGAATAGGAGTGGCTGCTCGTACAGATTCTACTGTATATTTAAAGACAATCTGGTTAAAACACAGATCCTATTTCGTTTCGTTTTTATAGTTCAAAATTTTGATTTTACTTATCTTTACTACACTAGGATCTTGAAGCGTTGTTATTTAACTCGTGTTCTGCTTGAAATGAGGGGTCAGCCAATCAAATGGTCTGTCGAATCGAGCGTTTGACTTTTTTTGCGTGGAACTGTGGGTAGACATTAGCAGCAATAGAAATCAAAACAAAACAAAAGTAGATAAAAAATACATGGCGGTCGCTAATTGGTTAATCGAATGACTGATGTAATCGGGTCAAATGTCGCTTGCTTGGTACCTGACGTCATAGAACGTGAACTCCCGCTATAACTTGTTAGATCTACATGTAGTGTAGGCCATCGAAAGTATAAAAAACAAAACGAAATATAGATCTATATGTTAATTAGATTGATTTAAAGAATGACAAGAAATTATCAATTATATTAAAGATACATTTATAAAATATCTGTATGTTATTTATTGAATGGTTACTATACCTTTGCATTGTTGCCCTTGTAACCATTTGTCTTAACACTGTAACCTGGATATTATTTGATCTTGTGTATCTAGCAATTATTTCTTTCACATTCATTTAATATCAAATCTATGTTTAAAAAAATTCGTAAAAATCATTTAAAATTACTAAAAATTATTCAATTTGTATATGTGTCCAGTTTAAAATGAGTGTTCAATTTACAAGTATTTAATTTCCTGACCACTGTTCAAAAATTAATCATTATACATCAATAATCAATTGGGTTGTATATTTTTTAACAGTGATCGAGAAATTAAACGCTTGTAAATTGGACTCTCATTATCAAAATTGAATGGTTAGCTTTAAACTGGACACAAGTACAAATTAGATGATTTTTGGTGATTTTAAATGATTTTTAGCAATTTTTAAACATAGATTTGATATTAAATGAACGTGAAAGAAATTAGTGCTAACTACACAAGATTAAATAATATCGTGGTTACAGTGTAAAATAACCTTTGAGATAAAAGTAAAAATCGGCTGTGGGCCCTTATCTAATGTATCTGTTTGACCCCCCATAGATTATTACGGCTGCCGAGGTATTATTTTTTTTTTATTTCTAAAATTTGTACAAATATAATCCTGGGTGTTGGTAATTCTTGGTAATGGTTGAGGATGGGAAAACTCATTTCTTAATTTAAGACTGAAAATTTAATTTTAATTGAAAATACGCCTCCAGATAGATGGAACAAATTGTGATAAATGATAATGATTGGTTAAAAATGGAAAATAATTTTAATATATAGATGTGGAATATGGAATAAAAAAAAGAAAAAGTAGCATTTGAAGAGGCACTGTCACTTTGGCATGAGATTAGTAAAAAAAATCTCTTGAATTGACATCATTTGACTTTTCATTTAAATCAAAATCTGGTTAAAACACAAGTCCTATTTTGTTTCGTTTTTATAGTTCAAAATTTTGTTTTACTCGTCTTTACTTCACTAGGATCTGGGGCCCGTTTCACGAAATTTTAACTAAGATAAAATCTGATGTTTAGTAATTTGATTGGATAATATTAGATTGATTTTAGTACTTAGCCAATCAAAATTGAAGTATCTACTAAAATTTAGAATGTTATCATTAATTAAGATTTTGAGAAACAGGGCCCTGCTCTAGGATATCAGGGGGGTTGGATGGCTGAATGGTTAGTGTGCGCGCGCTGTATCGTAAAGTCTGTCATTGAGTCGACTGACGTGGTTTCGAATCCCCGGTTGTACGTGACAAGGAGTAGGGTCCCTGTCCAACCTCGTGGGTTTTCTCCAGGTCCTCTCCAGCGAATTATTGAAATAAAATGGAACCATGTGTTAGTCCCGAAATGACCTAGTTTGTGTCGATTGGACGTTAAACCACATTTCTCTCTCTCTCTAGGATATCAGATTATCCAACTTTGATTTTCATGTGAAAGTGACAATGCCTGTTTAATTATATTTAGAAACTGAGTGTAGAGAAATATAAATAAGTCCTGATTAAACAAATGAAGAATTTAACAAGATTATTTTTTTTTTAACCGGGTTATTTTATTAGTGCCACAAGGATTTTATGGATCATTGGTTTGGATTTGGTATTTTATAATTAAAGGTGGTTGATGTTTAAAATATTCTCACATGGAGAGTAGATTTTAATTTATAACGGGATTGTGTAGATATAATTCCTCGGATGGAGTAGACCTCGAAATTCATTCAACCATTTTCTGACTATTGACCTTTGTTTATGGGTCATTGTATAACATAGAATGATGTCTAATATTTATCAATCCAGTTTTAAATTAAAATCTTATTTAGATAAGCAAAGTAAAAATAAAATAAGACGTTCTTGAATGAGTAAAATAAGAATAAAGTAAGTCACATTCTTGAATGAATAAAGTAAGAATTAATAAACTTAGACAATTTGTATGAGCAAAGTAAGAATTAATAAAGACACTTGAATGAGTGAAAGAAGAATAAATAAAGTTAGACATTGAGATTAAAGGAAGAATGAATAAAGATATTGATGTTGTATTAAGTGAACAGAATGTTTTATATATCTAGATATATTACAATATGTATTATGGACTGTGTTTATACACATGGTAACAGTTGATTAAATATTCGAGCATGTTTTTTTTAAAATTTCAAACTTTAAAGTCATGAATTAAAGAGAATTGCCATGTGGTATTTACAAGATGAACAGTTGGGTTTATTTGTCAAGAATTTAGTCTACTGAGCAAATTGATTGTTTGGAATAGAAGAAGAGCAATATAGACCACTATCAACAGAATTTATGTCAAGTCATTCATCAGTTCTCAATTGTTAGTGACAAAGTCACATATAAAGAGTGTCTGACCTTGGCCACTATTTTGTGACCCAAACTTTTAAGTCTAATAAATCATCATTAGAAGAGAATTGATATAGAATAATGGGTGTCGGTAAAAATGAACGGAATAATAGTTATATATAACATATAGTGGGTCACAGGTGGAACTCTGTAAGAATCTGTCATTATAACTGAGACAATAGCAGACCAGGAACCGACTTCACAAAATGTTCTCAGAATTTGCTCAAAATTGTTCGTTTTATGTTAACTAAAATATAGCCCTTTATAAAACTTTTTTTTTTTAATGTATCAAATACATTAATAAGAAACGATGTGCAAAGTTTTGTGTTTTTGAATCAAATAAAATAAAACCAAGTACGAACAATCCAAACCATAAGACAGAATTCGAAGTCCTAAAAAACGTTATAGGCAAAATAGTGTATTCAAGCAAAATCAGCAAGTGTAATCAGCAAATGGACTGCTCCTCGTGTACAAATTACACGACAAACAGTGGTAACAGGTGTCCGGAAGAGTAAGCTTACCCTGCCTGGCATTTCTCATAAACAGTGACTGAAAGTTGAGGAAATTCTTAACTTAAGTCTGAAAATGCTTTGTGAATTCAGGGCCTGACATCTCTCTGGTCAGTGGTAGGGTCTGCGTGGCTGATAAATAAAGTATTGCCTATTCTATCGGTTGGGATAAAATTCCTAGGCCAATACAAACAAATTTAACCTGTAGTAGTCTTTATAGATAAGTCATTTGACAATATTTTTCATGTTTTATAAATAAAACCAAAGATATTTAATGAATTTAATTTTTTGTGTTTCAGGATTCCGGTGCTCCAGTGCTAACAGATGATGTCAGTCTTCAAGTCTTCATGGATCATCTTAAAAAATTAGCAGCTTCGTCCTCTTCTTGATCATAATCAGTTCTTTAATATCGGCTTCAAATAGGGTTGTCAACTAGTCAATATAAACTTCAACAGATTCAAACTCGAGCTTTATCGTTAATTCTCATTGTTGTGCCATTTTAAATTAAAAATTTAATTTATTCATTTGATGTTTTCTTTACTCATGACCAGAATATATTCTGAATAATACCTTTTAGTGTAATTTCTTCAAACTAGTTAATATGTTATTTTTTGTGACCTATTAGTCATTACTGATAAGGCAATAATTTGTATTTAATAGAAACATCAAATTTGGGTTTATTATCTATTTTTGTCGTTAAATGTGACTTCATCAAATTTAATAAGAAAGTTTAAAGGAAAGGGGTCTTAGTAAAACGTATTATTATATTGTTTAAAACGAAAGTAGAATATTTGATACTCTGTGACCGATTGTTCCTAGAAGACATAACTGGATAACTGGACAACAGAGTGAACAAAAATATGTAAAATAAATTACCCTGTCCTCCTTTCAGAATTATTTAATAAAATTTTGAAAGAGAAGAGGAAAAATTTCATATTTTGCTAAGAGACATTTGAGGATAACTGCACAATATCAAATGAACAAAAGTATATACATACATTAAATCAAAACAAAAAATAAAAATAATTTGAGAAAAATTTAATTAAAGGATGTGATGCTACCATATTATGAAAACTGTTGTTTCCGAAAAAAAAGAGTGTTTTTGAGAATTCAGATATTGGTCCAAAATGACATGTTTATATATATGTTGTTGGGTAAATTCTAGAATTAATTGTTATTCTATTGCATGCATTGGCAATTTATTTAATGTATCACTCGTGAAGCTATGACCACATTCTTATTATTATTATAATATTTATATTATTGTCTATTCTTTGTAAATAAAAGAATAAGATATAATTTTATTTGTAAATAGGACTTATCATTTGTAAATGATATTATAGTTGTTGTCTATTTGTAATATACAAACTAAAAATTCAAATTAAAATCTCATTTTCCATCAATCTTATTTATTTATTTTTTTTTTTGATTTTTCAAATGTACCCGTTATTATTATTTTAAGCTTAGAGTTGGGAGGGGGGATGGCCGAATGGTAAGCACGTGCACGCTGTATAATAAAGTCTGTCATTGAGTCAACTGGTGTGGTGTAGATTCCCCAGTTGTACGTGACAAAGAGTAGGGTCGCCTGTCCAACCTCGTCGGTTTTCTCTGGGTCCTCTGGTTTCCTCCCACTGCTAAAGACCCCTACGCACTTGTGAATTATTGAAATAAAATTGAACCATGTGTTAGTCCAGAAATGACCTAGTTTGTGTCCATTGGACGTTAAACCCCATTTCTCTCTCTCTGTTAGAGTTGGGTCACAATCTTAGAACAAATTCTGACAAGAAATGAAATAGGCCAATGAAGACGGGCATTTGCCAAACAGTGTGCTATGAGGGAAAGTTTGCCTGGACATCGGCACTACAGCCTACTCTTTTAATATCGAATTCCAACTGTCAAGGGATCTTACTTGCGCACGGAAATGTGTACGCAGGACGTTGGTTTTACGTAGCATCCGAATGACAAGACAACGTTTCTTGTCATCCCCATCATCTTGCACAACAGACAAGGGGAAACCATGCCAGAATATCCAGACCTCCTTGTTAGCAAGCCAGCATCTTAATCATTGAGCCACTACGGCTCTCTCTTATAACAACCAAGTGGCTATTGTTACGAGTCTGAGCAAGGTTTAGAACGATTTCCAAAATGGCTGCCAATCTCCCGAACACCAGCTTTGAAAAAGGAGCAGTATTTTCAACGTTTTCACTCAGAACTTAAGGCAGAAATTAAGAGATGGGAAGGGTTAGGGTTAGGACTATTTTTACGACTATTCAGTTTTTAACTTCGCCGACGGAGGGCTGTGAAAGCATCTTCGTAACAATAGCCGGAGGACTATTTTTACGACTCCTCGTAACAATAACCACTGCCTTATAACAAATGGGTTGGGTGGCCGATTGGTTAATGCATGCGCGTTGTACCATAATGGCATGGTATGTTACAAGGAGTAGAGTCGCCTGTCCAACCTTGTGGGTTTTCTTGGTCTTTGGGTTTCCTCCTAGTGCTATAGACCCCAACTACAAGCACATTAATGAAATAAAATTGAACCATGTGTTAGTCCTGAAATGACCAAGTAGTCCCACAGAACTATAGCTGAACCTGGCAGATTCTGAAAGAGGACACCCTAGGCTACTAAAATCAATCATAAAAAAAATTTTGTATGCAATTTCTAGGTTCATTCGAAATACCGGGTTTGGGAGGGGACGAAAGTATGCTGTATGGACATTACCCCCCCCCCCCTCTCTCTCCCTCTCTCTCTCTCTCTCTACCCAGGCATCATCCACGGGGTAGACACTATTTAAATTATCTGCCCTTGGTGATTGTGCTATTTTTATTGACCATTGCGCTTGATAGTATAACCATCTGCCAATGCCTGCTTTGATTGGAATAAAACCATCTTTCCCATTATGTAAGAGCTAAATCTGCCAATTGCAGGTCTTTCTTTAGGTCTGAAATGTTATCTAAATTATTTATTAGACATTAATTAACTTATCCAGACCATAATCAACTCTCAATGTGATATTTACTGGATTAGAACCCGGTCTGCTGCTTCTGATTACATCAATCAAAAAATGAATAATCGAGACTATGGTTTTTTTTTATCGTACCGACTTTAGTAATGGTGATCGAGGCTAGGCACAAAATTCAATCGCTAAATACTCGATTCAGGGTGGATCAATTTGACTGAAATTTTCAGCAAATTCCCTTTACATTATATAGTTTTTAACTATTATAGTGAGAACTACCAACTCTTTATCTAATCCCCCATAATGTATCTTTAATATTGTCTTTGAGTAAAACTTACGTATATTTAAGTGAAATCTAGTAGTGATTTCGACCTAGATTTCCTCTGAAATTTTTAAATCGATTTGGTAACATCTGCTGTATTTTTAAAACCCAGCACAATCAATATTTTTTATAAAAGCTGTGTTAGCTAGGCGTGAAACTAGTAATAATATATACATATATGTAATTAAACTGTTAATTGGATTTTCTGATTGGAGATGGTTAGAGTGGGACAGTAAATTAATTCAGAATGTTATTTATCTAAATCCGGATTAAGGTGAATACAAGAGAGAATGTTACCTGTAGCAGGTGTTTCTTTTATATTACATATTGCAGGTATGGTTATATTTTGCATAAAGAAAATAATATTGATATCTAGGGCCAGGTTACATATTTTAAAATATATACAATTATTCGTTTGAATGCTATGGTGGAAAGTCTGTTTATATTGAGGTTTGAAGGAGAGTAGTTAATAATAGAAAATGAATGAACATTGGGTGAGTTTATATAGAATACATATATATTTGATTTTCCAACGTAGTTTTCCCCTTGTCATTGGTGCAGGACGGAGACAAGGACAGCTATCTAGTCGTTCGGATGGAATGGAAACCCGAGTTCCCGTGAATACATTGACGTAACACATATAAGATCCCCCTGGCAGCTGAAATTCGATATAAGAGTAGGCCATAGTCTATGCGATAGTGCCGCTGCCCGGGCAAAATTTCCTTTCATAGCACTTTTTATGGCGTATGCCCGTCTTCAATAGCCTAGTCGGAGCAGAACAGTAGGACGTTAAACCCCATTTTACTTCATTTTCATATAAATTTGAGGAAGAACACACATAAATGTACATAGCAAATATATACATCTGAATTGCGTAAGAAAAGGTCCTTTGAAAAATCCAACGATCCATAATGATGTGTAACTTCATTTGCAGCAAGTACCATATATACATACCATTTTTTAATATTCTTCCCCAGCAAAATTATATTCTACTTATTTTAATTTTTTTTTAGGTATTATCTATACAAAGGCTGAAAGTGATACGACAAAGGTAATAGACACTTACTGGCCTTCTTTGAATAGGACTAATTTACCGTTTAGTCCATACTATATTTTTTACCTTACACGCAATACGAAAACACACCCAGTGACAAGATGTACACGAGGCTACCTCTATATAAATTTCACATTATGGAGACGGGGATTGGGATGGCCTACTGGTCTAGAGTGTTGCGATTCTAACTGGCAGGTCACCTATTTCTTTTGACCCTATCACGTCAAACTTGCGGCCGTGGTTTGGATCCCTGATAGGGTCGCCTTCTCAACCTATTTATATCTCGTGACCTATGAAGAAATCTGCAATGGGCCTTAACTTGTAGCCCTAACCCTGACAGGTCCTCATAATTTCGGTGCATATAATCATAGTAATAATAATTGTATATTTTTTAGAATCAGTATGCTAGATTTCCATGTCCATTTTTACCACCCTCGAACCAAATCCCAACATCTGGTATGTATGAACAATGTCAATAATTGTGATTTATTTTTGTTATTGTACATCAGCTGTGACACATTGTAACAGTAAATGAAATGAAATGAAATATTGTTGTACGCAAATGAAATGAAATGAAATGGGGTTTAACGACCTACTCTGTTGTAAGTAAATCACCCCAATTAAAGATACATTATGTAAGATTTAAAGGTGATTTTAAAGATACATTATGTGAGATTTAAAGGGGATTTTAAAGATACATTATGTAAGATTTAAAGGAGATTCTAAATATACATTATGTAAGGTTTAAAGGGGAATTTTAAGATACATTATGTAAGATTTAAAGGGGATTTTAAAGATACATTATGTAAGATTTAAAGGGGATTTTAAAGATACATTATGTAAGATTTAAAGGAGATTGTAAATATACATTATGTAAGGTTTAAAGGGGAATTTTAAGATACATTATGTAAGATTTAAAGGGGATTTTAAAGATACATTATGTAAGGTTTAAAGGGGAAATTAAAGATTCATTATGTAAGGTTTAAAGGTGATTTTTTAAGGTTTAAAGGGGAATTTTAAGATACATTATGTAAGATTTAAAGGGGATTTTAAAGATACATTATGTAAGGTTTAAAGGGGAATTTAAAGATTCATTATGTAAGGTTTAAAGGTGATTTTTTAAGATACATTATGTAAGGTTTAAAGGGGATTTTAAAGATACATTATGTAAGGTTTAAAGGGGAATTTAAAGATTCATTATGTAAGGTTTAAAGGTGATTTTTTAAGATACATTATGTAAGATTTAAAGGGGATTTTAAAAATACATTATGTAAGGTTTAAAGGTGATTTTGTAAGATACATTATGTAAGATTTAAAGGGGAATTTAAAGATACATTATGTAAGATTTAAAGGAGATTCTAAATATACATTATGTAAGGTTTAAAGGGGAATTTTAAGATACATTATGTAAGATTTAAACGGAATTTTAAAGATACATTATGTAAGGTGTAGATCAAGAGCTGACAATTGTCGCAATAATAGTTAAAAATCAATTACCCAAAGTTATGACAGCGATCCAATTCCAATAGGATGTCACAAAATTTTCTAAAATTGAACGGAGGAATACCCGAATATCTAATTATTGACTCGAAAAATCAATCACCCAAAGTTAATGTCAATCCAATTTCAATATGAACCTGCCTAATATCCCTATCAAAATTAATAAACGTAATATCAGCTCAATATTTGATTATAACATGAATATGGAAGCCCACGTCAGTAACCTTTGTAAAAGTACGTAACGTGCGCGTTGTATCATAAAGTCTGTCATTGAGTCAACTGGCGTGGCTTCGATTCCCCGAAACGACCTTGTTTGTGTCTAGTGGACGTTAAACCTCATTTCTCTCTCCCCTCCCCTATCTCTCTCTCTCTCTCTCTCTCTCCCTCTCGTAAAATCATAGAGTTTATCTCTCCAGGTCCAACTAGATCTTAATAGTCAGTTAATTTATAACTTCAAAGCTCGATAAATGTCACTACTCATTGGCCTCATAGATAAACTTCAAACAGCCTTCCTCCATAATAATTGTTAATACCATATTGGCAATTATTCCGCCAAAGAATAGCACTTTTAATTAATTGTTAACATTGCTATCTTTAAAGGAGGCAAGTCTTTAACTCAATATCATCTACAGTCTTCGCCACTGTAAACACGGTATATTGGTCAATTTAAATCAACATTGATGTTATCTTACCGTGAAAAAATAGGCTTCTGGTATCCAATACTTAATGCTTTCGAGTGCCATTTGTAATGAAGCGACTCGATGAACGAGGCTAAACATATCCCACACAAGAGAATACTACCGGTGTAGACTGGAGTAACCGAACGCTAAAGACTGTCATTCAATTTGGACTCTTCGCGTATATCGCCGAACGGTAAAACCAGAAACGATTGAATGTAAATCAGTTTATATACATTCATATTACATAATTATATGCGTTTTGACCCAATGGTATCAATTTCTATGTGCCAAAGAATAGCGATTTAGCTCCTTTAATAAATCAGTGATGTGTGCTGTTTGATTTCTCCATTTATATTGATTAACTATGTGTGTGCATGACGTGTGAGTGTGTATCTTTTTTTGTATTGTATACATTTTGTATCATTGCCTTTTGGCCACAAGAGATATTTATATATTATATTATTTAATAAATGGTAAATGTCATAAGTAGAGTTTAATTATATTTTAGTGCACAAGTTGAGACCAGGAGATATTCAAGTTGTTTCTGCATTAGGGGATTCCATAACAGTAAGTTGGGTTTTATTGAGTAGAGAGAGAGAGAGAGAGAGAGAGAGAGAGAGATTAACGTCCACTCGACACAAACTAGGTCAATTCGGGACTAGCACATGGTTCATGGGTCTCTAGCTGTGGGAGGAAACTGGAGAACCCGGAGAAAAACCCACGAGCTTGGACAGACGACCCTACTCCTTGTCACGTACAACCGGGGAATCGAAACCAAGCCAGTTGATTCAATGACAGACCTTATGATATAACGCGCACACGCTGACCATTCGGCCAACCACCCCCCCCCCTTTTATTAAATAAATAACAAACACAAAAACTTCTTTCCGAAATATTAAACTGTTCGGTTGAATACATTATTCGTCAAAGTTAAAATTAATCGTTTTATTTATTTCACATTAGTTTTTGGACACACTACAGGTCACAATTTTTATCCGATTTTGACAAAACTTTAAATGCATGTTTATATCCTGAACATCTCGGTTACTTTCGTTATTGGCATGTATCGGACCGTAACTTCATGGATTATGGCCCCTGACTGTATAAATAATCACGCGTTTAGCTTGTAGACACTCTAGAGCTCACAATTGCTATGCGATTTTTATGAAACTTTAAATGTATGTTTATAACCCAAAGATCTCAGTTCCTTTCGATATTCGCGTAACATCCAGGATTTTTGAACGAAAATTGCCCCTTTAGCTTGTTCTCTATCCATTGTGGGTGTATCTTGCATGGCAACTGCTTCTTATTTTTTATTTATATTTATGCGCCCACATTTCAATCTGGGCGTTTTATGTCGTCACCCTGCCCGTCGGTCCGTCCGTCAAACCATTGGCTTGTGGACACGATTGGGGCTAGAGCTTTTTATGGATACTTTTTAAATTTGGTGTGAAGCATCGTGGTCACGAGAGAACGAACCCTATCGATTTTCAGCGTTCCGCGCTTTTTCGTTCTATCGGTTTTTAGCTTTCCCCGACTTTGCGTTCCGGAGTTATTCCCCCTTTGTTGAAAACCCTGTGGCTAGCCTTTTATAGTTTTGTTTAGTTTTTGCTTAAAGATGGGTTCCCAGAAAAGTATTTATCGGGTGGTTATTTCCAATAAAAGTATGGCAATTTTGGTATATATGAAAAGTAGAGATATCCAATCTCACTAGAAAAACACTGGATTCCCGAAAAACACTCATGGAGCGTATACAGGACAAAAATGTAAGGGTTTCCCTAATCAACAGCCCGACGATTAAGAATTTCTGCATGCGTGATGTCAAAGGTCACACGCGAACATTGAGCGCTTGATGTACAAGTTGATAAACTTTATGAAGAGTTAGACGTACGACACTTTCGGAGATAAAAATGACGGAAAAGACGCGGGTAGTGGATAATCCGAGAATTTAATTAGGATTCTATATTTGTAATAAATAGTAAGCGATTAAAGACAACATCGTCTTATGTAAGCAATAAATTCTCCTCTGATTTCCAAGACGTGACGTAAACATGACCTGGTTTGAATATGTTTTTAGTCCATATATACCATTAAATCACCCAGTTTGTACGCGGCAACCCATCTTTAATTAATTATAATAAGAAGAATTATAAATACTATGTATATATTATAGGCTGGTAATGGTATAGATGCAGACACTGTAATTGGATCATTAATTCAGTATAGGGGCTTATCATGGAGGTTTGTGTATACAACAATGTTAAAGATACTTTCCCACAGGCATATCATAAAATCACCCAGTTTATACCCGGGAAGGCATCTTTAAGTCACGTTTAATATTTGTCCTGTAAACCCTAAACATGTCAGAATAAAGGTTTTGTTTACTCCTGTTCACTTGGTGATCGTTCATTGTATGTTCAAGCTCCTCTTCCCTGGAACAATTACCTCAAAAAAATAGAACATGTTCATCGTTTGCGTTAGTTAAGAAAAAAATTGAAAACACACTTATACTTAGAGACTTATCTCTCTCTTGTTTTAGACTTTACGTGTCGAACTTGAGTATTTAATCCGAACTGTGCGAACATTAAAGATACATATCCACTATGAACCGAGAACTAAGCGAATAAAATTTCTGCCTAGCCTCGGTCATCATTACTAAAGTCAGTACGTTAAACAGCATAATCTCGATTATCTATTTAATCGTTTAATCGAGAAGAAAGGTATGCAATAAATCGGATCACAGTCCACTTAAGATCGCAGGCTAGCGATGCCATCTAGAGTTGATTATGGTCTGGATAAGTTAATTAATGTCTAATTAATAATTTAGGTAACATTTCAGGCCTAAAGAAAGACCCGCAATAGACAGATTTAGCTCTTGCATAATGTATGTTTAATTGATCAAATTTTATTTCTAGTATAGGTGGTGACGAATTTTATGAAAAGCAGATCACCCTACCCAGTAAGTACAGTTACAATATGGACCATTCTTGTAAGGCATGTTTACACCAATGGATATTTGGCGGTGATTTCCCATCGGCCTGCTGTATTAACTCTGATAAATGGGTTATATGGAAGCGACAAGGATAGTTTGGTCTAATTTCCTCAAATGACCCACATTCTCCAGTCTCATATTTTTAGTAGTTTTTCTGTATTTTAAATGGGTAATTTCCACCGTTTTATTGTTAGCTATCCCCAGTGGTATGGTTTCGTTCTACACCACTAACCCCTGGATACTTTTACGGAGGAGACACACGGTCAAATTATCCACCCTTGATAGTTGTGGTATTTTTAACGACCAATCAAAACATTCCATAAATAGTGGGCGAAGGGAAGTAACTCGCATTTTATTGCAACTAAGATCCCCGAATCGTTGTTGTAAACTTTGCCAAATCAGTTTAGGACATCATTTTGTGTGCATGTCATTTCTTTGACATTAAATTTCTTGCAAACCCTCTTAAAGTCCAGCGTACAAGCTGCTGTATTATGGTGAACGTAAACAATGACGCTAAGACTGGCATGTAAACTGTTTTGATTGGTTCATACAATCAACCTACGTGGCCAATGAAATCATCAACGGCAGATAATTTGAATTCGTGAAAAACCCGTGAATAGACCCAGAGTTTGGTGGAGTAGAACGTAAGATACCACAGGAGATACCGAGGATGGCTTAATGTGGGTTTTATCACTATCTTTACTAATAACTTTCTCCTTTTAATAGATATTTTGAAACACTACAATCCCAAGCTGTATGGTTTTTCAACAAAAGAAGGTGATTATGAGGACGCTGATTCTGGTTATAATGTAGCCAAACCAGGAGCTGTATCCAGGTAAAAATCAATGTTTTTATTTATACAACTACAATTTCAATCTGATTAAAACACAGGTCCTATTTCGTTTCGTTTTTATAGTTCAAAATTTCGTTTTACTTGTCTTTACTACACTAGGATCTGGAAGAGTTGTTATCGTTGACGTGTTCTGGATGGTGTTCTGGATTAGACAATGAAACGGTCAGTTACGGCGAGTTCTAGGCCTTTTAATGCGCGGAACTGTGGGAAAACCACTAGAAACGTCAACGCTGATTGATTAATCAATGTCTGACGTCATAGGATCAAAAGCCGCTCGTGTGACCCCTGACGTGAACTCCCACTATAACTTGTCAGATCTTCATGTAGTGTAGGGGGGTGGGGGTGGATGGCTGAATGGTTAGCGTGTGCACGCTGTATCATAAAGTCTGTCATTGAGTCAACTGGCGTGGTTTCGAATCCCGGTTGTGCGTGACAAGGAGTAGGGTCACCTGTCCAACCTCGTGGGTTTTCTCCGGGTCCTCCGGTTTCCTCCCACTGCTAAAGACCCCTACGCGCAAGCGAATTATTGAAATAAAATTAAACCATATGTTAGTCCCGAAATGACCTGGTTCGTGTCGAGTCGACGTTAAACTCCATTTCTCTCTCTCTCGTGTAGTGTTGGCCATCGAAAGTATAAAAAACGAAACGAAATATAGATCTGTATTGTAATCAGATTTCTTCGAACGGGTATAAATAATCTTTTCGTAGCGACAGGGGTCCGACGATTCTAGACAAACCCAGGACCCTACTCCTTTTAGAGTTGAGTGGACATAATGCAAGGCATGTTTTTAAATTGCAGTGATCTGAAAGATGAGGTGAATGTTTTAATTAATCGTATGAAGAATGATAGTAAAGTTGATATAAATAATGATTGGAAAATGGTAACATTATTTATAGGATCAAACGATATATGTTATTATTGTTCATCGCCGGTAAGTTGACCATTATCAACCAGGGGCCTGTTTCACGACATTTTAACTAAGATAAAATCCAAATTTTAGTAATTTGACTGGATAATATTAGATTGATTTTAGTGCTTAGCCAATCAATATTGAAGTATCTACTAAAATGTGGATTTTATCTTTAGTTAAGATTCCGAGAAACAGGGCCCAGGTTTTATCTTATATATAAGGGAGGTGCGCGGAGTGGGGGGGGGGGTCTAGGTCTGTCATGAAGTCAAGTGGTGTGCTTTCGATTCCCCGCTTATACGTGACAAAGAGAATGTTCGCCTGTCCAATCTCGTGGGGTTTTTCCGGGTCCTCCGGGTTTCTCCCACTGCTAAAGACCCCTTTGCGCAAGCGAATTATTGAAATAAGATTGAACCATATGTTAGTCTCGAAATGATCTAGTTTGTGTCGAGTGGACGTTAAACCACATTTCTTTCTCTCACCCTTTTATCTTTTATAAAGATCATTATAATAATATTTTTATGTCGTTGTTTGACAATTTGAATATTATTTGTGTTCTCTGTTCGTATAGGCTGTTTGTCTTATGTTTTGCAACTAGTCTGATTAACAGATCCTATTTCGTTTCTTTTTTTTATAGTTCAAAATTTCGTTTTATTTGTCTTTACTACACTGATATCTGAAAGAGTTGTTATTTAACCTGCGTTCTGGATGGCGTGAGGGATTAGCCAATGAAACCATTTGTTACGACGACGCCTGTGCAGGCGATGCAGAGAACTGTGGGTAAACCATTGGAAACGTCAACGCTGATTGATTAATCAATCTCTGGCGCGACCTTTTATTACAACTGGTCAGATCTTCAAGTAGTGTAGGCCAATCGAAAGTATATATAAAAAAAACGAAATGAAATATAGATCTGTATTTTAATCAGATTGGTTTTGCAATGTAAAGATACTGTACTGTGTTTTACTAGGCACCAAGATATGCCTAGATATTTGGATATCTCAGAGTAGAGTTCGGAAGTATCTCCATACTATATAAAGTAATCAAATCTCACTACTCTATTATACCAGTTTACAATTATTGTTAATTGGTTCAAGCGAGATTTCGGGGGGCCTGACAAGGACAGGTGTCTAGTCGTTCGGATGGGACG
Source organism: Patella vulgata (assembly GCF_932274485.2). Classification (NCBI taxonomy): domain Eukaryota; kingdom Metazoa; phylum Mollusca; class Gastropoda; family Patellidae; genus Patella; species Patella vulgata. Next base: position 75,311,426 of record NC_065883.2, on the reverse strand, counting down.
AAAAAAAACCGAGGTCCCGTGTACACATTGGCGTGCACGTAAAAGATCCCTTGGCAGTTGGAATTCGATAGAAGAGTAGGCCGTAGCGCCGCTTCCCGGGCAAAATTTCCCTCATAGCACACTGTATGGCGTATGCCCGTCTTCATTAACCCAGGTTAGGAGCAGAACAGTAGGACGTTAAACCCCATTTCATTTCATTTCATTTCATTTCAAGCGACATTTAGTAACTGGATGAGAATAATACATCACACAATTATATGGAATACAAGTTACTTAAAAGATTTATTTCTGGCGACATTTTGACAAATATTCTCTCGTCTTTATGTTTTCTTGATAATGTTTTTATTTTGTGTGTTTTTATTTTCTTCAACAGTTGATGTACAGTAGTGAAAACTTCACGAACAATATACAGCATATACTAGATGTATTAAAGGAGGAGTTACCCAGGACACTTGTCAATATTGTTCCTGTTCTAAACATGACATCTTTATCTGAGTTAAACGATCATTTAACGTGTGCTATCTCCCACTTGTAAGTTTCAATAATTTGCTTTTTATGCACACGCTTAATAAATTTTAATATTTCTTCGAACATTTTACATTTTTCTTGCTCCCATTAGGGTACCAAAATTGAATATATTACCCATTAAGGCCGTACCTGTCAAATTCGTTGCAATTCGTAAAGGACCATTATTCAAAAGCGTGTCTTTCTTTAGGTCTTAAATGTTATATAAATTATTAATTAGACAATTATGCTCGATATTTTCAAGAGATTTAAATACGATTGGCAGTTGATGATTTAATTTAAAAATGGATAATCGAGACTGCTTATTATCGTAACAACGGTAGCAACGACATTCGAGACTACGCTGTTCTTCTAATGGAAACAACTTCGCCCGGAATGAAGTAATTTGGACACCAATTATTCCCACGCCGTCACAAGGGCCAAAGTTTTTTTAGGGGTCTTTCTCTCCATTTCCCGTTTTTGCCATATTATGTGTGGGATTTTCATATGACAAGACCATTATCAACTCTCGATGTCATCGCTAGTCTGCGACATTTACTGGATTAGAATCCGATCTGCTGCTCAACGCTCATTTGTGATTAAATCCAAAAATGGATAATCGAGACTATGTTTTTTATCGCACCGACTTTAGTAATGATGATCGAGGCTAGGCCTAAAATTCAATCGCTTATATCTCGGTTGAGAGTGGAGCAATTTGGCTGACACTTTCAGCATATCCCATTTACATTAACTAGATTGTTAATAATATACCGAGAACTGCTAGCTCTTTATCGAATCTTCCATAATGTATCTTTAATGAAAGATACATTATGGGAGATCAGATAAAGAGATGGCAGTTCTCGCTATGATAGTTAAAAACTAAATAGTGTAAAGGTAATTTGCTGAAAATTTCAGTCAAATTGATCAACTATGAGCCGAGAACGAAGCGGGTGAAATTTTCGCATAGTCTCGGTCATCATTACTAAAATCATTAATATAAACAGCATAGTCTCGATTATCCACTGTTTTGATTTAATTATCAATGGCCGTTAAGCGGCATATAGGAATCTAATCCAGCCAACATCGAAGGCTAGCCTTGACATCGATAGTTTATTATGGTCTTGATAAGTTAATTAATGTCTAATTGATAATTTAGATAACATTTCAGGCCTAAAGAAAGACTTGTAATAAGCAGATTTTGCTCTTGCATAATGCATGTTTAATATACAGCTATTTTAGAAGTATTATATGTTTAATGTTTTATTCATAGGTATTATTGTTTAATATTTTATTAAGGGCTCTGTGCTCCTGTGCTGTATATCCAGATACACCAGAAGATAAAGAAGATATTATAAAACTCAACCATAACTATAGACAGGGATTAATAGATTTATTATCAACCAGTAGATATGATACTACTGATGATTTTACTGTTGTATTACAACCTTTTACCTTAGATGTTGACATACCTCATACGGTAATACATTTACTTATCTTCTAAAGAAAAAGTTTCCGTTAACATATATTTATGTTGTATACAATTGCTTTGTCTTCGTAATAATATCTGATAGGTTTTACTGAACAAAAGTAGCAAAAATATCCATGTTAAAATTATTTTTATTAAAAGTCAACCACGTGTGTTAAATTCGTATAGACACCACATGTGTTAATTCGTAGACACCAAGTTTGTTAAATTCGTATAGACACCAACATCGGTTTGGTTAAACTCAGGTTAGGTGTATGATACAAATTGAGGGGGTCACGTAGGCTAAGTGGATAAGACGCTGGCTCGCTAGACTGGAGGTCGGGTGTTCGATCCAGATTTTTCAGCGTGGTTCCCCCTTGTCTGTGATGCAGGACGGAGGTCTTGACAAGGATCACCGTCTAGTCGTTCGGATGGGAAGAAAACCCAGGTCCCGTGTATACATTGGCATGCACGTAAAAGATCCCATGACAGGCAGAATTCGATATAAGAGTTTTCCGTAGTGCCGCTGTCCGGGCAAAATTTCCTTTATAGCACACTGTATGGCGTATGCCCGTCTGCCCAGTTCGGAGCAGAACAGTAGGACGTGCCATTTCATTTCATTTCAATTGATTGATGTTGATATTTATTTTTATTCAAATACTAATTATAAAAGCAGGAAATATGTCATATTCCCGTACCCTTGCTAAACTGGATTAAATTTACTATTACAGCCAGACGGCGAACCAGACTTCACCTATTTTGCGCCGGATTGTTTTCATTTTAGTAGAAAGGGACACTCTACATTCGCAAGGTCCCTTTGGAATAATATGGTAAAATATTATTTAGTTTTGACTAACAGTTCATTAAAATGTTACGGTAAAGCCTTTTTCAACTACTGGTTCTACTCCCTTGAATGGGGGGGGGGGGGCATTCTAAACAAATCAACTAATATTACTTTCATATACATTTAAATAATAATCAATCTGATTTAAACACAGATCCTTTTTCTGTTCGTTTTTTTTTAGTTCAAAATTTTGTTTTACTTTTTTTTACTACACTAGGATCTGGAAGATTTGTCATATAATACGAGTTCTGGTTGATATGAGTGATTAGCCAATAAAACGGTCTGTTACGGCGAGTTCTTGGCGTACGGTGCACTGTGGGTAAAGCATTAGAAATGTCAACGCTGATTGGTTAATCAAATGTCTGACATCATGGGGTCAAAAGCGCTCGTATGACAACTTACAAAACCTCCCATTACAACTGGTCAGAGCTTCATGCAGTGAAGGCCATCGAAAGTAAAAAAAAAAAAAAAAAAAATATAAATCAACCACTAGAAACGTCAACGCTAATTGATTAATCAATGTCTGACGTCATAGGGTCAAAAGGCACTCGTATGACCCCTGACAACTCTGTTTGGGAGATTGATCTTCATGTAGTGTAGGCCATCGAAAGTATAAAAAAAACGAAACGAAATATAGATTTATATTTTTGATCAGATTGAATAAAAATCTAACCGTCTAATGAAATAACACATGACACAATTAAATGGAATGCAAGTTACTTGAAGGGTTCTCCCGTCTTTGGTGGCTAAGTGGGTGAGACGCTAGCTCGCTAGCCTGGAGGTCACGTGTTCGATCCCTGCATTGGCAGAGAAAGTTCATCGGGATTTTCCGACGTTGTTTCCCCTTGTCAGTGGCGCCTGACAGCTGTCTAGTCGTTCTGATGAGACAAAACAAAACCCCGAGGTCCCGTGTGTACATTGACATGCACGTAAAAGATCCGTTGGCAGTTGGAATTAGGCGATAGTGCCGCTGCCCGGGAAAAATTTCCCTCATAGCACTCTGTATGGCGTATGCCCATCTTCATTTGCCCATGCAGTCGGTACAAAACAGCAGAACGTTAATCTCCATTTCATTTCATTTTCTCCCGTACAACCACAGATATAAGATATATAATACAATATATGAAACAAAGAGAACATTAACATACAATCAGATATAATCATCTAGAAACCACCAAAAGACGATGGGCAGCCATAAGGGTTTGGGTAGTAAAGAACTATATAGTGAATGGTGTATGACTTGATATATAAGAAGTGTTCTTTAAATGGCATTTAGTAATTGGAACATAATCAAATAACACACTATTTATGGATAACAATTACTGTGGTTTATTTCACTGCGACGTTTCAACAAGATTTCACAAGTCGTTATCAAGCATATAACGCTATTTGCGTTATATGCTTGATAACGACTTGTGAAATCTTGTTGAAATTGTTATCCATAAATAGTGTGTTATATAAGAAGTGGTTGATGTTTTTAATTGGGTGTATTCTTTTATATTTGAGGGACTTTATATTGGTGCATTCTTTTATATTTAAAACACATTTTTTATTTTACTTTTGTGTTTTGCATTTACCAATTTAGCTTCAACCAGTTGGGTTTAAAAACACGAGTATGACTTTTGATGACCATCTAGAATGTCCAGTTGAGGTAAATTTCTTTAATAGTTCCACGACTTATCAATCGTATGTGCGATATTCGCCATAGGGCCGCGGGGATTCAATGAGTAAAACTGGAGGTCTCGGATTCGCTCCCGGTATTGGCCGTGAAAGTTCATCGGGCTTTTCCGGCGTGGTGTAAGGCGTGGTGCAGAGCGTGGTATAGGGCGTAGTGTAGAAGTAGGGCGTGGTGCAGGGCGTGGTGTAGATGTAGGACGTGGTGCAGGGCGTGGTGTAGATGTAGGGCGTGGTGTAGATGTAGGGGTTGGCGTAGAGCGTGGTGTAGATGTAGGGGTTGGCGTAGAGCGTGGTGTAGATGTAGGGCGTGGTGCCGGGCGGAGAATCAGACAAAGACAGTTTCTAGTCGTTCTCCTGGGACGAAGAACTGAGGTCTTGTGTACACATCGGCGTGCACGTAAAAGAACCCTTGACAGTTGGGATTCGAAATAAGAGTAGACCGTAGTGCCCTCATTTTTATTTCATTTTGCTAATTATCTAGGGCGTGGGTAATTAGACAAATATAGATTCGTAAAATTAACTTATAAACAATAATTTTATTGACTATCTTTTAAATCTTATTTGTATGCCACTGGGGGGGGGGGGGGGTAGATGGCCGAATGGTTAGCATACATTGAGTGATGTGGCGTGGTTTCGAATCCCCGCTTGTACGTGGCAGAGAGTAGGGGCGACTGTCCAACTTCGTGCGTTTTCTCTGGGCCCTCTGGTTTCCTCCCACTGCTAAAGACCCCTACGCGCAAGCGATTTATTGAAATTAAATTGAACATATGTTAGTCTTGAAATGACCTGGTTTGTGTCGAGTAGACCTTGCCCCCCCCCTCTCTCTCTCTCTCTCTCTATATATATATATATATATATATATATATATATATATATATATATATATATATATTCATAAGGGTATGCCACGAAAAGTTTTCATTTTAGATTTAAATGCATAATATGCATTAAATATGTTTATTTCATTCACAGAGCCGTCCATATATCTACACACGTAAGAACAGCTCCCCAACTGGACATACAAGTCTATGATATAATAAGGTAACTAGCCAGGGATGAACACCTCCCCCAACTGGATATACAAGTCTATGATATTATCTTTATAATGTAAATATGTAATAAAGATCCCATACAACTAATTTCAGTTTGTTTTATTAAACATACATTACTCAAGAGCTAAATCTGTCTATTAAAGATCTTTCTTTAGGCCTGAAATGTTATCTAAATTATTAATTAGACATTAATTAACTTATCCAGACCATAATCTACTCTCGATGTCATCGCTAGCCGATTTGAATACATTTTCTTATGGATGATTTACCGTCAAAGTGGATAATCGAGACTTTGGTTTTTTTTATCGTACCGACTTTAATATTTAATATCTCGGTTCAGGGTGGAGAAACGGGACTGAAATTTTGAGAATATTCTCTTTACAATTATCTTTTTTTTAATAGCGTTACTGTCACCTCTTTATCTAATCTATCATAATGCCGGGGGGTCACGGTGTCCAAGTGGGTTAAGGTGGTGTAGTGTTTAACACCAGATAGATCAGTGTAGTACTGGTGTAACGCTGTGCTAACTCAACCTCAAACCCCCCTATTTGAAATCAGTCTGAGTTAAGGTCTGTGGTGTTGAGGTTGTGTTAAACATGGATATATTTACACAACATGAACACCAGTGTGGTATCTGTGTTACCCAAACACTAACTTATACCTGAGCCCCTCAGTTTGTCTATATTTTCAATATCAGTTTCCTGATTTAAGAAACAAATTTACATGAAAAAAATATAAAGACAAGGAGCTTTGTGCAATATTATTTCTAATTACATAAAGAAATGAAAAATAATAATAACTTGATAAAAGTTATTATCTTGTTAAAAATAACTCTAACACTAACCCCTAGGGGTTAAAAAAAAATCTCAGTTCAAGTCATTTATTATAACACTGGTGTGAAGCAACAGACGACAAGAAGGGAATTTTTTTTAAGACTTTTTAGAATTAGTTTTAAGGCTGAAAATGAAATTTTTACCCATATATACCCAAAACGTAAGACAAAGAAATGTTGATCGCAAGCCTGCTGATTTACGAGAAATTTCAGATAGGAAATTACGACTGAATAATGATCAAATGAGACTACAAAAATTCTACATAGATCCTAGTTACTTAATTTCACGGAAGCGGTTATTTTTCCTCAATTGCCTTTCTTTTGCTGTTTTTTATAATCCCACATTTCCATGTGGATGTATTATGCCATTGCCCCTGGACGTACGTCCGTCCACAATTTCTTTGTGGAAACGCAACAGGTCACAATTTTTATCCGATTTTGGCATATATCGGACCATATAACTTCCTGGATCATGGCTCCTGATTGTGCGGAAAATCACGTCGTTTTTAGCTTGTGGACTCTCTAGAGGTCACAATTTATGTCCAATATTTTAAAAAAACGTATAAATTGATCACCGTTACACCGTTTCGTGTAAATCGGACCAAAACTGTCGGATAAAATGGCCGCCCCGCGTATGCAAATAATATAAGACATATTATCATATAGCATATCAAGGTTGTGGACCTTCTACATGCCACAATGTTTATCCGATTTTGATGAAACTTTAAATTTATGTTTATATCACAAAGATCTTTTTTCCTGTTGATAATCGCGCATATCCGAATATAACTTTCTAGATTATGGCCACTGATTGTTCGTAAAATCGCACGTTTACCTTGTGGACCCCCTCTAAGTCACAATTTGTATTCAATTTTAAAAACCGTTTAAATGTATCCCCGTTACAAATCAATGAAGGTTAAGTTCGAATTTTGACAGACAAAATGGCCGCTCCTTGTACACAAGGTTGTGGACACTCTAGAAGTCACAATTTTTATCCGATTTTGATGTAATTTCAAATGTATGTTTATAATCTAAAGGTCGTGGTTCTTTATGATATTTTCGCATATCGGACGGTAACTTCCTGGATTATGGCCCCTGTTTGTACGAAAAAACACTTTTTTTAGCTTGTGGACTCTCTAGATGTCACAATTTTTATCCAATTTTAAAACAAAAATTATAAATTGATCACCATTACACTCTCATGACGGTTGAGTTCCAATTTCGTAAAAATCGGATCACAAATGCCTGACAAAATGGCCGCTCTTTGTACGCAAATTGTGTAAAAGTATGTAATACGAAGGTTGTGGACACTCTAGCTGTCACAATTTTTATCCAATTTTGATGAAACTTAAAATATATGTTTATGTTCTCAGTCCCTGTCGATATTTGCGCATTTCAGACCATAACTCTCTGGATTATGACCCCTGATTGAATGAAAAATGACTTTTGTTTTTAGCTTGTTCTCTATCCATGTCGTGCAAAAGGTGGGCGGGCGTATCTTGCCTGGCAACCGCTGTTTTTTTTTAGTTGGCCAGCTCATCCAAATAACAGAAGACAAATACACAGTGCAACATTTAAAGATAACACTAGTGTTATAGGTCCTTTTTATTTTCCACCAGTGTTAACACTGGTATTAAGCTAGTTTAGACACTGGTGTAAACACTAGTGCTAAATCGAGGGACTCAGGTTAAGGCACTAAAAAGAACACCAGTTATACACCACTACAACACAACCTTAACACGCGTGTAACTCGGGACTTGAATTGATCCAATGGCTCGCTAGCCTGGAGGTAGGGTGTTCCGATCCCTGCATTGGCCGAGAAAGTTCATCCAGATTTTCCGGCGTGGTTTCCCCTTGTCAGTGATGCAGGACGGAGGACCTGAAAAGGACAACTGTCTAGTCGTTCGGATGGGACGAAAAACCGAGGTCCCGTGTACACATTGGCGTGCACGTAAAAGATCCCTTGACAGTTTGAATTCGATATAAGAGTAGGCGATAGTGCCGCTGTCCGCGCAAAAATTCCCTCATAGCACACTGTATGGCGCATGCCCGTCTTCATTAGCCCAGTTCGGAGCAGAACAGTAGGACGTTAAACCCCATTTCATTTGATTTCATCATAATGCCACTTTAATGTGTATATATATATGTATTTCAAAGACTAGCCACCCAACGAAAGATAAATCCATTTAAAGTTGTTGATTTGTTGTGAAGGAAAATTTACCCTTAAAGATCCAGAACCATTCTATCCGGGCAATTCATTAAAAGCAAAACTCACCCTAAATCTTAAAATAGTGTTATAAGTTCTATGAAAAAACAGGTCATAATAATATCGTTTACATATAAACACTATGTTATTGAACGCTTTGTCAGTCAGAACAATGACGCAATTGTCATGTAAGGCCATGAGATTTTTAACAATGTAAACATGATTGAAAATAGATTTAGGCCTAGTGACAACTAACAAAAGGTTGCATGTAAGTTCTTCGTTTTAGTAAACCACTGATTAGAATGAAGAAGGAATGTACGCCATACAGTGTGCTATGAGCGAAATTTTGCCAGGGCAGCGGCACTATGGCCTACTCTTATATCGAATTCCAACTGCTAAGAAATCTTTTACGTGCACGCCAATGTATACACGGGACCTAGGCTTTTCGTACCATCCGAACGACTAGACGGCTGTTCTTGCCAGGCCCTTTGTCCTGCATCGCTGACAAGGGGAAACCGCGTCGGGAAACCTAGATGAACCTTCCCGGCCAATGCAGGGATCGAACACCTGCGAAAAGGGGTACGCAAAGTAGGCCAGTTGGTAAATTGCCTCATTGCTAGTATAGAGTGGTCAGGTTGGTTAAAATGTCTATAAAGAATCTGGTTACTACCCTTATTAATATTGTGACGATGACCGTTAATGCGTAAATGTAAAGGTCCTTTAGTTTCGCCATTGGAGGTTTTATAAATTAAAGGAGCTAAATCGCTAATATGCGAAACCTAGAAATTAACACAAATGGGTCGCAACGCATACAATAATGTAATATGAATGTATATAAACTGATTTACATTCAATTGTTTCTGTTTTTACTGTATTTTCAAATCAGTTATGTTCGACGAAATACGTCAGAGGTCTCAATCGAATGGCAATCTCTAGCGTCTGGTTATTCCAATCTACACCGACAGTATTTATTGCACATGCTCCACTCTGTGCATGCTCTCCAGATAATAATATGACGTCACGGTTTGACATGACTTGTGGAATATGTCTAGCCTCGTTCTTCGAGTCCCTTGTGAGAAATGGCGCTGAAACGCATTATGGTACACGACTCGTGTACCAATGGTAAAATGTTTATTTGTCTTAAATATTGGATATCATAAGCCTTTCTTTTCCCGGTAAAATCACAACATAAATTTTGATTTAAATTGACAAATAATTCGTGTTTGCAATGTCGAAGAATTTGGATGATATTAAGTTAGAGACTTAGCTACTTTAACTTCTCAAACCCATGTGTAAAATATGTTTTATTAGTTAAAGAACTTGTAAAACAATTATTACTATTCAAAATAGGACAGGTTTTACAATTATTTGACATACATTTAGAAATATAACAATTATAATGATGTGATGAAAAATGAATAATAACAGTTGGGTTGAGATGGATGAAATATCCGAAGAATTTAAAACATTACAGGCACCTAAATGAAGGTTATCTCCCGTACTTATTACAAGTATCTTGGGATATATCACCGATAACCATCGTGCCCGAATCTAACCAAAATTTCCGGGGCTTTCCCCAAGTCAGACCACGCCCAATACTTCCCCACGGGACTAATAATATAGTCATCAGTTACATAACTGGAACTAAAATCTAACCAAAAATGTTGGGGCCTTCCCCAGTCTAGATCACTTTAAAATATGTCCGACCACGCCTTAAAAATGTTGCTTTCCTCAAGTCGGGCTCACATTAAAATGTAAGGTGAAAATTAAGACCGTAAACTAAAGTTTAAAGAAATGATTTGAATACAACCCAAACACAGGCACGTGAAGGGATTAAAATAAAACTTCTTACTACTCTTTGACTATATATTACTGAGTGCCTGTGGACCCAAAATATTGTCTAACTGATGAACTTTGATCAAATCTGTGTTGAATCGTAGTCATTTGAAATCCTGAGTTGTGTAAACATAGAATTGAAATTCTTAATGCCCATACATAAACACATACATAGTTCATACACCGTGTCGAGACACTTGACAAAAAACGCATCTCTACATGTAACAGCTTACTGTTTTGTGTATACTGTTTTTCTGTTAATCTGACCCTAACCCTAACCCTGGACATAGCCCTAGCCCTTATCCAAACCCTAACCCACAATCTCGTCAACAATCACGTGCCCTAACCTTATTTACACCTCAGCGACCTTGACGCAATCTGAAGGGAGCCTTAAGAAATAGTTCTAGCCATTGATAGTGTTGTGTTTGCTCGCCATACCATACACGTACTTTCTTTACGAATTCGCTCAACCGGGCATCTATTCTATTATGTATTATAAGTTCAAAGTAAACTTTAATATTTAATATACTTTTTTAATATTCTAGTATAAATACTGACAGTAACAGTTATATCTTTAATCATGTACAAAAATATATTAAATCAGATAAAAGGTTTTTTTCATAAGGGTGAATATTCTTATCAAAATTCACTAAATACTCATATTAAAATACTAAAACACTCACTAATCGTCGTAAACCTTCAACCAAATATTTAATAATTTCTCTATAATGGGATTTTTAACTATTTATTATTGTAACATTTATATCGTTCGTTTTTGTATGTTCTTAACAATTGTACTATTATTTATAACTGTCAATAACAATGTATGCGGAGAGGGTATCGGTACGCTTTCATAACTTTTGTCCCAGTCCATTTGTACTGTGTTTATGGTTTAATACAATAAACTATATTTAAGCCATACCAAAAGTAAACCGCTAGTAGATATTAATACAAAAATTCAATGTGAATCGTCAGCCATACTATCACGTGATCTTCACATTTCTGAGCTCACCTTGCTTTTTTGTTATGTGACACACCCGAGCAGTGATCTCGTCCACTCGTTACGACAGTTTCTCGCTCGTCAATTCTACGGGAAACAACTTGGTATATATATATTTGACCGTATTTACATCTTATTTTTAAGAAAGTGGAAAGGTCTAAAATGAAATCAGTGAGTCTAGTTATTATGACCGCTCTCTTGGTCTTTGTATACGCGGCCGACGAACACCAACATGGCATGTTAGACGTTTTTGATGAAATTCTTAAAAAGTTAAATGTTACCGAGGATTATTTACCAAAAGAGAAAATTAATGTTTTTGTTAACACGGTTTTCCGCAATTTTAGATGTAAAGCTGTTGGTGGAACTTGTGATCAAACAATGGTAAGTGTCTTATTATTTGAATAAATTTTCAATTTAAAGAGCGAGAGAGAGAGAGAGAGAGAGAGAGAGAGAGAGTCCACCCGACACTAACTAGGTCATTTCGGGACTAACATATAGTTCAATTTTATTTCAATAATTCGCTTGCGCGTAGGGACCCGGAGAAAACCCACGAGGTTGGACAGGCAACCCTACTCCTTGTCACGTACAATCTGGGAATCAAAACCACGAGACCTTGGATTTTCGTCCCATCCAAACGATTAGACAGCTGTTCTTGTCAGCCCCCCCCCCCTACCATCGTCCTGCACCAAAGACAGGGGGGAACCACGTCATATATAAATAAAGTACGGTAGGTTTGTTCAAGTTGAAAATAAATAGAAAGCAGTGCTAGTGGTATGTAAATTCAAAAGAGTCTAAATCAACAACTTTGTTAAATAAAAATGGTCTGAGATTTATACATTTCTTAATATAAATAAGATGAATCATACCAGATTGGATTAGTAATTACCGTCTATATAATACAACAAATTCTCCACCATTCGACAAGGACTCGATGTACATTAAGATAAAGTTTGAAGGCTGTACACTTGACAACTTTTGTCTAGCAACAGAAGATGAGTTAAGACAAACAATTCAGTAATCAGCCCCAAAGAAGTCCGAAGTCATGTAAATCCAGTGATCACCCAAATCGTGAACACGTCTTTAGTAGGCGCAGAAGTATGTGAAGCGCTTAAAACAACCCATGTGTGACACCCCTCATTAAAATATCAACCCTTGATTCTGATATGCTACAAAATTACCGACCTGTGTCGAATTTATCTTTCATTACAAAAAATATAGAAAAAATTGTCCTTAATCGTTTTAAATAACTGTGTGAAAACAATCTCGCAAGAAAAATTTCAGTCAGCATACAGAAAACGGCACAGTACGAAATCTGCATTACTTCCTCTTCACGGAAAAAAAGGTGTCGCTAGTTTTTTTTGGACGATACGATATATAGATCAGTCCTACTCAGGAGACTTGAAACTCGATACGGTATATCTGGAAACGCACTGAAGTGGTTTGAGTCTTATCTGAGCGTAAGACAGCAGAGTATCGTTATTGACACATCTTAATCAATGCCTAAAGGTCTTGAGTTTTGTGTTACCCAGGGATCTGTATTGGGACAAGTTTTGTTCACAGCATATACTGCACCAATTGGAGATAGCATCCGTGAGATGGGTCTTAATTACCACCTCTATGCGGATGACACCCAGTTATATGTTGAACTTGACCCTTCACCAGATATCACTACATCAAAACTTGAAACATGCATTAAACAAACTAGAATCTGGATGCACTAACTATATTTACACGCGGTTTTAAAACCCTGTATATATACGGTCCATGTTTATATATACATGTATGGTTTTTATATTTACCCGGTTGTACGTGGCAAGTCTGTCACTGAGTCGACTGGCGTGGTTTCGAATCCCCGGTTGTACGTGGCAAGGAGTAGGGTCGCCTGTCCAACCTCGTGGGTTTTCTCCGGGTCCTCCGGTTTCCTCCCACTGCTAAAGACCCCTACGCGCAAGCGAATTATGTAAATAAATTTAAACCATATGTTAGTCCCGAAATGACCTAGTTTGTGTCGAGTGGACGTTAAACCCCATTTCTCTCCCTCTCTTTTATATTGAAATGTACACTGTAAAGCGCCACAGAGCGGTCAGACTGACTAAATGTTCAGCTCTATTGAAAATGATTATTATTATTATATTATTATTAACGGTAATATAAGCCTTTTCAGACCTAAATGTCGGTCAAGCAGGCTATCCGTTGTTAGCTTCTGGTCTCAGACTAGCAATTATTTGCCCATTGACTTCAATGTTAAATGGTTGTAAATTGCAAATTCGATCCCTTTTCTCCAATTCTAGACCAAAAAGTCAACCAAGTAATTGAAAAGCTAGCACATTTCAGTTTTCAATTTTTATATTGGAGTTATAAAATCGAATGTGTTCCCTCTTGTTACTAGTTAAACATACATTATACAAGAGCTAAATCTGCCTATTGCAGGTCTTTCTGTAGGCCTGAAATGTTTCCAAATTATTAATTAGACATTAATTAACTTATCTAGACCATAATCAACTCTCGATGTCATCGCTAGCTTGTGATGTTTATTGGATTAGTTCCGATTTCCTGTTCGACTTCCATTTATAATTTAATCATGAAATGGATAATCGAGACTATGTTTTTATCGTACCGACTTTAGTAATAATGAACGAGGCTAGACTGAAAATTCAATCGCGAGAACCTCGGTTCATAGTGGATCAATTTGACTAAAATTTTCAGGAAATTCCCCTTACATGATCTAGTTTTTAACTAATATAGGGAGAACTGCCAACTCTTTATCTAATCTCCCATAATGTATCTTTAAACAATCCCAATAAGTCGGAAATTATTTCAAACAAGCTGAGTTTTATTAGTGAATTGGGCTGGCACAGGATGAGTACACCCTTATCACGTACAAGCGGGAAATCGAAACCACACACATGATAAAAATAAATAAAAACTAAGCAGGCGTAAACAACTGTCGTTCAATTTGGACAGTTTATATATTTCATCAATCATAATTGATTAGAAATTACAACAAATGTTTTGAAAGATGAACGTAAATCAGTTTATATACATTCATATAACATTAAACATATATTATTCAAGAGCTAAAACTGTCTATTGTAGGTCTTTCTTTATTCCTGAAATGTCATCTAAATTATTAATAAGACATTAATAAACCTATCCAGACCATAAAAATCTTTAGTGGATTATGAGCCGATTTACTGCATAACTTTCCTTCACGATTTAACGATTAAATGGATAATCGAGACTGTGCTGTTTATTGTACTGACTTTAGTAATGATGATCGAGGCTAGGTGGAAATTTCAATCGCTTAGTTCTCGGTTCATAGTGGATCAATTTGAATGAAATTTTCATCAAATTGGCTGTAACTTTAACTATTATAGTGAGAACTGCCAACTCGTTATCGAATCACCCATAATGTATCTTTAACATGTGGTTCTGTTGGGGCGATAAGTTCTTCATTTGTAAACATACTCTCAAAGCATGTCAAATGTCCATGACTATTTATCATATCACAACCTGCATAGGTATTTGCATTTCAACATTCCCTACTTTTTTTGAAGAGTATATATTACACAAAGCACGATAACATTGTCATTAATATTGAATAGATTGGGGCGTGGAGGATATATTTTAAGTGGATAATGTATAAAATCCGGTATATAATAGATTGAACGACACATGTACCCAGGTAGAATACTTCCTGAATTTGAATGTAAACATGTTTATAAATATAACACGCATAAATATAACGCGCACATCTATTGTAAACAAGTATGAATGGTAAACCCACAACTTGACTCAATGATATGACCTTAAGGTTTCACGAGCACAAGTTAAACCGCTAGATCATCCAACCCCCTAATTTCAGTAATTCATGTGGCGTAGTATCGTGTATATCTGGACTAGAATGGGTATGAGGGGCTGTATATCGGGACCAGCAAGTTTGTAGATAAACTAATATCTGTCTATGCACGCATTACCGCATACTAAACTTTTACTGTCTTTCTACAGGGAATCACGGTGGCTAAGTGGGTAACACGCTGGCTCGCTAGTCTGGAGGTCGGGTGTTCGACCCCTGCATTGGCCGAGAAAGTTCATCCAGATTTTCTGGCGTGGTTCTCCCTTGTCAGTGATGCAGGACGGGCATAATTTCCCTCATAGCACACTGTATGGCGTATACCTGTCTTCATTAGCCCAGTTCAGAGCAGAACAGTAGGACGTTAAACCCCATTTCATTTCATTTCATTTGATTTCATTTCATTTCGTCTTTCTACAGTTAGCTCCGCTTGAGAACAGACACTGATATAGTTGACCGACATTTTAAAACCTAAATCGACGATAATAGCTGAAAACAATAAGTATACTTCTAGAATTTTGTAATTCGCCTTCTATCTGATAAAATTGAAAAAGTTTATTTAGTCTTTGTGTGTATGACAGATGTGAAACGGAGTAGAACCTCATTACAGTAATGACGGCCATGTAGGACAAAGATCTAGTCTCAAAGTATAAAGTAGATGGCTCTATGTGTGAAGCATGGATCACTGTTGTGTTTCAGTCAATATACACCTCATATCAAGTCAGACAAACTGCATAAATACAGTCATTATATTTAACAGGGAATGAACTACATAACAATTATAAAACATGTTTTGAATTTTAAAGGGTGTAGGGCTCTATTATTTGGCGAGAGTTGGGGAGAGAGAGAGAGAGAGAGAGAGAGGGGGGGGGGTAACTTCCACTCGACACAAACTATGTCATTTCGGGACTAACATATGGTTTAATTTTATTTCAAGATAGTTTGAATTTTAAAGGGTGTATGGCTCTATTATTTGGGGAGAGAGAGATAGAGATAGGGAGCGGTAGAGAGAGAGAGAGAGAGAGAGAGAGAGAGAGAGAGAGAGAGAGTTTAACGCCCACTCGACACAAACCAGGTCATTTTCGGACTAACATAATATGGTTCAATTTTACTTCAATAATTCGCTTGTGCGTAGGGGTCTTTAGCAGTGGAAGGAAACCGGAGGACCTGGAGAAAACCCACGAGGTTGGACAGGCGACCCTACTCCTTGTCACGTACAACCGGGGAATCGAAACCCTGCCAGTTGACTCAATGACAGGCCTTATGATACAGTAAACGGCATCATCATTTGATATGACCAACATGTAATATCTTACCTTGATCATACCTGACAAGGGCAGTCAAGTGCATTCAGATTTCAGTATACCTTTGTTATTCTGGAACGTGATGAAGATGGGTATAACCTGCGTAACAGTGATCATTTCTGGGGGGCCACAGGGGATCAGTCAGTAAGACGTTGGCTGGCTAACCTAGAGGTTCCATGTTCGATCTATGCGTTGGCCGAGAAAGGTCAATGGGATGTTCCGGCGTGGTTCCCCCTTGTCAGTGGTGGTGTAGGACGGAGGGCCTGGCAAGGGGAAGGGTATAGTCGTTCTGATGAGACGATAACCGGGGTTCCGTGTACACTTTGACGTGTACATAAAAGAAGCCTTGACAACGTATAGCGTTCGATATAAGTTTAGGACGTAGTGATGCTGTACGGGCAAAATTTTCCCCAAAGCACACTTCATGGCGTATACCGTCTTCATTAGCCCTCGAATCCCCGGTTGTACGTGACAAGGAGTAGGGTTGCCTGTCCAACCTCGTGGGTTTTCGCCGGGTCCTCCGGTTTCCTCCCACTGCTAAAGACCCTTATGCGCAAACGAATTATTGAAATAAAATTAAACCATATGTTAGTCCCGAAATGACCTAGTTTGTGTCGAGTGGACGTTAAACCCCATTTCATTTTATTTCTGTAATTGCAGTGTTTTAACACAACCGATGTTATTAACATCGTAAATGGAGACGTGACAGTTGGAATCCAAGAGTCACAGTTTGAGGACTTGGCTGTCGTATTATTGTATTATGTACAGAATTCTGCCGTCTTCTGCCGTCAACAAGTGGATATTACCCAGTTTACTCTGGATATCTATAAAACAAACTTCACACAGTCTCTTGTTACATCAGAACTAGCGAACAAGACGAACGAGGCACAATTAGAAGAATTTCTTGAAGTCTTGAACGTTACCTATGTCCCTGTTGATGAAGACGAGCATGAACATGAGGAAAATGAAGTTCTAGTTTTCGAGGAAGAGGTAAGGACTGTGTCTACAATTAACTGCATTGTACATTATATAAAATATGTATTATGTCATACCTAAATCTGCCTTTATGTTTGACTTCAAATACTATTATTTATTAACATGACGAACCAATAATCAACTCTGTAGACCATCGGATGGCTTTGATTTTAAGTAGATTAGAACGGTTCGGCCATTTAATGATTTAATTTAAAAATGGAGAAAGGGATGCTAAGTCTCGAATAGCAAGTACCGTTGTTATGATAATAAACAATCTATGGCACATCTTGTCAAAACTCCAAACATTGATAACTTCGATCAGAATAAAGTACATGTAGTTTGAATGAAAGTTTCAATATTTTCATTTTGCATTATTTATTTTAAACTATTATAGCTAGAACGTTCAGCTCTTTATCTAAATCTTACATAATGCATCTTTAAACATTCATTATGACGTCACATTAATAATGATGTCATTGTATTAATCATATTAAACATACATTATGCAAGAGCTAAATCTGCCTAGTGCAGGTCTTTCTTTAGGCCTGAAATGTTATCTAAATTATTAATTAGACATTAATTAACTTATCCGGACCATAATCAAATCTAGATGGCATCGATAGGCTATGATCTTTTGTGGATTGTGAGCCGATTTACTGCATAACTTTCCTTCACGATTTAACGATTAAATGGATAATCGAGACTATGATGTTTATCATGCTGACTTTAGTAATGATGATCAAGGCTAGCCGGAAATTTCAACCGCTTAGTTCTCGGTTCATATAGTGGATCAATTTGAATGAAATTTTCAGCAAATTGCCTTTACATTATCCAGTTTATAACTATTATAGTGAGAACTGCCAATTCGTTATCGAATCTCCAATAGTGTATCTTTAATAGATATAATAATGCTGATCTTACGCATATATTAAAGGAGTCAAAAAATAATTTATTATTCCATATTCTCTCTGGGTTTTTTTTGTAAAGTGTTTGGCTGCCGATGTTATTATTAGTAATCTTGGAAATGGCGCGGAAACTATTCAAGAGGACCATTTCCAGGAAGTTGCAGCTTTATTAATTTACCATTTCTTTTCCAGTAAGTATTTAAATTAATATAATTCCCTACCAGTCATCAGAATTAATTGGGAGAGAGAGAGAAATGGGGTTTAACGTTCACTCGACACAAACTAGGTCATTTCGGGACTAACACATGGTTCAATTTTATTTATTTCAATAGATAATTCGCTTGCGCGTAGGGCTCTCTCTCTCTCTCTCTCTCTCTCTCTCTCTCTCTCTTGTAATTCACGGTGTTCAAATGAGAGGAGGAGGAGAGAGAGACACACACACAAACTAGGTCATATAGGGATTAACATATAGTTCAATGTTATTTCAATAATTTCCTTGCCCGTAGGGGTATTTAGCAGTGTAGGGGAGGGGGGCGGAGAAAACGCATGAAGTTGATAGTTTAATTGGTCTTATAAGGACCCTGTCTAACTTCTGACCTTTTTGAACGCAAGTGGCGGTCACAATAACATTTCAAAAGATACTGTAGATAGAGAACAAATAGTGACGTTATATCAGGTGACGGGGTAGCTCTTGAAATTCAATCTAATTCCCTTTCAGCTGAAATATATATTTATTTTGAGCAAGTAACCATGACGGACATAGCATACAATTTGCACACTGATAGCTATGGAAGACCAAACAGCTCTTTATTCAGTATTCTTAATTCATAGTCCTTAATTTTTATTTAATTGAATAAAGAGCTGTTTAGTCTTCCATAGATAACATCTTTTTACAGTATTCTGAGTTGTCTATGTTATACAGGATGAGTAAACATATATATATGGTATGTAGAATGGATAAACACAATATAGATCTATTCATATTTAAATTTTAATTCAGGTTCACAAATAAAACATAAATGTCGTCTATTACCAACGAAAGAGTTTTTTATTGACGAACTTTTCGAGTCCTTTCATAGTGTCAACAACACATTAAGCAAAGAAGGTAATTGTAACTTATTTTATATACTTTTAAAATACAGATGTGACGTCATCCTTTGATTTCAAATAATGGTACGGGCAATATACCAAGCGTACATTATTTATACTAGTTAAAATTTTGGACCCGTGTGCCGTATTTCTTTGCAAAGCACGTGCGAGTGTCTGTGTTTTAAGTTGTTTAACGGTCTCGAGCTTAAGACATTGCGTAATATATAGATATAGCCCTCGTGCTATCGCTTTTATACAATATCAATATATTACCTAATGTCTCGCACTCGACCATTAAACTACACATAATATACAGGTGTGAATTGAGGAAGACAAACATCTATACGAGACCATAAGTAGATGACGACTTACGAAATAAAATAAGGAAAATGCATAAAGGTTTACGGATATGTATGTTACGTACTAAAGATATAGTCTTAAGAGGTCCATGAAGCAAAACTGATTATATGTGGGCTTGCCATGGGAAAACCCAATCTTCGTTTTTTATACTTTCGATGGACTACACCATAATAAAGATCTGACCAGTTGTACTGGAAGGTTGCGTCAGGGGTTGGACGAGCGGTGTTTGACCCTATGACGCCAGACGTTGATTAATCAATCAGCGTTGACGTTTCTAGTGGTTTCCCACAGGTCCGTGCAAGGCACGCCAAGAAGTCGCCGTAACCGATGGTTTCATTGGCTAATCCCTCACGCCACCCAGAACACCTCTTACATAACTCTTCCAGATCCTAGTATAGTACAGACAAATAAAACGAAATTTTGAACTATAAAACACGAAACGAAATAGGAACTGTGTTTTAATCAAATTGGGGAAAAACAAAGGAGCACATATTTACAAATTACTATAGGGGATGGCTGCCCCGGTTCCGAAGGACATGCTCAAGTTCAAATAAATTCCGAGTTCCATATCTTATATTTTTTTAAATACAGAATTCAAAGAATTATTAACAAAGTTGGGTATTTCATCTTCTACAACTCAAGAAGATGCACATATTCATACTGAAAGGAAAAAAAGAAGTACAAGATCAGAGAATGTCATGAAACGGTCAAAACGTGCTGCGGATGAACACGAGGAACACGACCATGCTACAGTAAGTTATAAATAAATTCCCAATGAATAATAGTCTCATTTCAGACCAGGGCCAAATTTTAGTAGATACTTCAATTTTGATTGGCTAAGCACTAAAATCAATCTAATATTATCCAATAAAATTACTAAAATTTGGATTTTATCTTAGTTTCCTGAAACAGGCTCCAGATTAGAATTTTTAAAAACATAACAATGTTTTTATTCTGTAACGTTTATTTGGGAGACTTGTCAGTGATGTAGGACCGAGGGGCCTAGCAAGGGACAACGTATAGTTGTTCCGATGGGACGAAACAAATGAGAGAGAGAGAGAGAGAGAGAGAGAGAGAGAGAGAGAGAGAGAGAGAGAGATGGGGTTTAACGTCCACTCGACACAAACTAGGTCATTTCGGGATTAACATATGGTTCAATTTTATTTCTATAATTCGCATTAGCAGTGGGAGGAAACCGGAGGACCCGGAGAAAACCCACGAGGTTGGACAGGCGAAACAAACCAGGTCCCGTGTACACGTTTGTGTGCACGTAAAAGATCCCTTGACAGTTGGAATTCAAGATTTCCCTCATAGCAGACTGTATGGCTTATGACACTGTATGGCTTATGTCCTTCTTCATTATCCCGGTCAGAGCTGAACAGTAGGACATTACACTCCATTACATATCATTTCATTTGTTGGATTCAAGGCGAAGCAGTGGTTATTTTTATAAAGAGAGGTAGAGAATATGATCGAGGTACTATATAAATTCATAGGTAACTGTAAATACTTTCAATTAAAGTTGCTAAGTCACTAACTCAATATCATCCAAAATCTTCGACATTGAAAACACGAATTTTTTTTTTGCATTTTAAATCAGCATATTTGTTGTGATATTACCGGGAAAAGATGGGCTTCTGATATCCAATATTTAAGACAAAATAAACATTTTACCATTGGTAAACGAATCGTGTACCATAATGTGTTTCAGCGCCATTTGTAACAAGGTGCTCAAAGAATGAGGCTAGGAACTGACTTGCGGTTGAGACTTCTGGCGTATTTCGCCGAACATAACTGATGACAATTCACAGTAAAACGGAAACGATTGAATGTAAAACAGTTTATATAAATTCATATAACATTATTATATGTGTTGCGACTCATTTGTGCCAATTTCTAGGTCCAAAATATTAGCGATTTAGCTCCTTCAAAACATGGCTGAACAACATGGGGGAAATAATTTAATTATTGTATTTCTATAGGTCAAGTCATGTTATAGTGCGGATCAACTGTTAACTGTGTATGATACTGCGACTCCAATTTCTAAAACAGACTTTACCCAGCTTTGTCCAGCTTTAATTTATCAACAAACATCGGAGGCGTGTAAAGCTACTACTGATCATGATGATTCAACGACACCAACAGAAGCAGAACGTATGTTATTATCATAGTCTATTTATTATTTTTTTAAAATTTATTAAAATAAAGCCTTAAAATAGATGGTATCTATAAACAGTCCTACCTTGTTAAAGAATAATCCTATTAATTCAATAATTCACTATTGCCAGTTGAGAAATTGGCAAAAATATCATTTACCTCTTCAAATTCAAACGTTTGAAGATCGCTACTCCATGGTGGAGAATAGAAAACAAGGGAGGTAATTGGGAGGTAATTGTGTTATTATTTCCTGTGTGAAGATTTTTAAGTGTGAGAAAGATGACCTATGATCGTATAATAGTGAGTTGACAACTTATTGAGCAAAAGACATAGAGATAATTATGTTTTGACCTTCTTAGAAAATATGAAATTGTAACTTTAAACATTATGAACACACTCAATAAAATTAAACATACATTATGCAAGAGCTAAATCTGCCTATTGCAGGTCTTTCTTTAGGCCTGAAATGTTATCTAAATTATTAATTAGACATTAATTAACCTATCCAGACCATAATCAACTCTAGACGGCATCGCTAGCCTGCGATCTTTAGTGGATTATGAGCCGATTTACTGCATAACTTTCCTTCACGATTTAACGATTAAATGGATAATCAAGACTATGCTCTTTAGGGTACTGACTTTAGTAATGATGATCGAGGCTAGGCGGAAATTTCAATCGCTTAGTTCTCGGTTCATAGTGGATAAATTTTATTTTTTTTAATTTGGCCACATCCCGCAAAATTTGACGATCGCCCGAAAAAAAAAATTGCTACAGTGATAATAACACCGTTAAAGTCAACGTTGTACTTAAAAAGAAAATGATATATATCCCAATTTCTCAATTGACACAAGTCATTTATAGAATTTAGGATTATTCTTTAACAAGGTAGGACTGTGTGTATAGATACCATGTATTTTAAGGCTTTAATTTAGTATATTTTAAACATATGATTTTTTAAAAAAATGCAATTATCCCTTTAAAGCCTTTGATGATAGACACAAATATTATGTTCCCAAAATAAAAGGGACCTCCAAAAATTCCTTTAATTTATTTAAAATAATGGTTTTATTTTTCTATCAGGTTATGGTTATTCAAGTTTAGCGGTATTCATTATTACCTTGTGTGCGCTATTCGGCGCCATCTTGTTTCCGTTTAGTAAAAATAGATGTTATGATGGGTTCATGGCTGTGTTTATGGGTTTGGCTGTTGGTACATTAACTAGTGACGCCTTACTTCATCTGATACCAGAGGTAACTTGTTTTGGTTCCGTCATTCAGTCTAAGGATTATATGTTGGGACCTATTAGAACACCGGCAAAAATAATCACCCTACTTCTTCTTCTGTTGGGAGGTTGGATGGCCGAATGGTTAGCACGTGCACGAGTCAACTGGCGTGGTTTCGAATCCCCGTTGTACGTGACAAGGTGTAGGGTCGCCTGTCCAACCTCGTGGGTTTTCTCCGTGTCCTCCGGTTTCCCCCTACGCGCAAGCGAATTATTGAAATGAAATTAAACCATATGTTAATCCCGAAATGACCTAGTTTGTGTCGAGTGGACGTTAAACCCCATCTCTCTCTCTCTCTCTCTCTCCCTCTCTCTCTTCTTCTGTTAGTGTTTAGCGTCCGCTTCTACCGAGAGTGATATCGCAAACAAATTGTCTTAATTTTACTATCTTAGCACATGCGCTGGGGGCCTTTCCGCTGGGAGAAAACTGGAGTGCCCGGAGTAAACCCACGAGGTTGAGAAGGCGGTCCTATCTCCAAGCCACACCAGGGATCGTAACCAAGACCACAATCTAGAGTTGACCGGCAAACTAGAGCTCGAAGCGCAACACTTTAGACCACTAGGCCATCCCCACGCCTGTAATGAACACCCACACGTAGGTGACCTGCAAGCTAGAGCTCGAAGCGCGATACTTTAGACCACTAGGCCATCCCCACTCCTTTAAAGTTACAATTTCATATTTTCTAAGAAAGTCAAAACATAATTATTTCTATGTCTTTTGCTCAATAGGTTGTCAACTCACAATTATACGATCATAGGTGTCATTCTCACACTTAAAACTCATTTACAACGGGAATAATAACACAATTACCTCCCAATGACCTCCCTTGTTTTCTATTCTCCACCATGGAGTAGCTATCCTCAAACGTTTGAATTTGAAGAGGAAAATTATATTTTTGCCAATTTCTCAACTGGCAATAGTGAATTATAGGATTAATAGGATTATTCTTTAACAAGGTAGAACTGTTTATAGATACCATCTATTTTAAGGCTTTATTTTAATAAATTTTAAAAATATAACTTAAAAATATGAAATTGCAACTTTAATAAACACCCACACGTAGGTGACCTGCCAGCTAGACCTCGAAGCGCAACACTTTAGACCACTAAGCCTTTGTTCTCCGCAACGATATCTTTTTGACTTAGGACATATATAGTAGGGAGTTACTCGTCCCGAAAATGGACGGTAAAAGATATTCATTCGGGTTATTTGTCCTGCAAATGGGTGCGGGGATGAAGTGTTATCATCGGAACGTGCCTTCGAATACATAAATCCTCAACAAATATTTCAGACATGAATAGACTTGTTCTCCAAAATTTCGAATCACTTATTAACAATCATTCTGGAGCCACGGTGGCTAAGTGGGTAAGATGCTGACTCGTTAGCCCGGAGGTCGGGTGTTCGATCCCTGCATTGGCCGAGAAAGTTCATGGCATTTTCCGACGTAGTTTCCCCTTATCAGTGGTGCAGGACGTAGGGCCTGACAAGGACATCTGTCTAGTCCTTCGGGTGGGACGAAAACTCGCGTTCCTGTGTATACATTGGCGTGCAGGTAAAAGATCCCTTGGCAGTTGGAATTCGATATAAGAGTAGGCGATAGTGCCGCTGCCCGGGCAAAATTTCCCTCATAGCACACTGTATGGCGCATGCCCGTCTTCATTAACCCAGTCGGAGCAGAATAGTAAGACGTTAAACCCCATTTCATTTCATTTGTTTTCATTTCATAATATTTTATTTCTAGGCTTTTGGTATCCACAAGCACAGCGAGGAAGACGGTCATGACCATGGGTCCGGTGAAATAGTTGTTGAATCTTTTGTATGGTATGCCTTCGCAGCTATTGGAAGTAAGCCCATGTATTATAATAATAGATTGAAATTGAGTCACGTGCTTAACCTTTACAAAATGGCAGAAAACAATGGATACAGTGACTAGGTCAAAGGGTCCCAAGAAGTAGTTCCAACAACTAGGGAATTCCCCTTGTTCTATTAACCCTAGATATAACATGTATTATAATTGACATTGAATTACGCGGTATCTTTCACAAAATGGCGGAAAACAATCCATACAGTGATCAGGCCGAATAGTTCCAAGAAGTACTTCCAACAGCTAGGGCATTCCCCTAGTTCTATTAAACCTAGAAAACAATCGAAACAGTGATCAGGTCAAATAGTTCCAAGAAGTAGTTCCAACAACTGGGGCATTCCCCTTGTTCTATTAACCCAAGATAACCCAAGATATAATTTATAATAATATATTGACATTGAGTTACGTGGTATCTTTCACAAAATGGCGGAAAACAATGGATACAGTTCCAAATAGTTACAGGAGGTAGTCACAACAATTGGGGCAGTCCCCTTGTTCTGGTTTCAACCCTAGATATATTTGAACATGGCGATATAGAGAATTTTCACAATTTCTTCCCGATTTTGACTAAACTTGAAATATGGGTCTACATGTATATCCCAACGATCTCGGTTCCTGTCGATAATGACCCCTGATGGTACGAAAAATCATGTTTTTAGCTTGTCGACACTCTAGAGGTCACAATTTTTATCCGATTTTGATGAGACTTTAAATGTATGTTTATAACCCAAGGATCTCTGATCCGTTTGATACTGACGCACTTAGGATTGTAACATCCTGGATTATGGCCCCTTATTGTACGAAAAATGGCTTTTTTTTAGCTTGTTCGCTGTCCATATCTTGCAAAGTGTCGGCATATCTTATATGGCGAATTTTGAAAGTTGCGTTTAACATTTACCCCGTAAATTATAAAACGTAAAATATTAACAGGCATTTTTTATTCAAAAGCTAAATCTGCCTATTGCAGGTCTTTCTTTAGGCCTGAAATGTTATATAAACTATTAAACATACATTATGCAAGAGCTAAATCTGCCTGTTGCAGGTCTTGCTTTAGGCCTGAAATGTTATATAAATTATTAATTAGACATTTATTAACACGAAAAGATCTTAATCGACTCTCGGTGCCATCTTATTTGTCAGATTTTCATTAGATTTTAATCGGACGTGCTGTTCAACGCCCATTGATGATTAACCGCAAAACTGGATAATCGTGGCTTTGTTATGTTAATTATCGTGACAGCGGTAACAATGATAATCGAGGCGACAGTAATTTTAAAATAAGGGTTTTCTCGGCTTAGAGTGAAGCAATTTGACTGAAATCTTCAGCATATTCACTTTACAAGCGAAAACTGCCAGCTCTTTATCTAACTAACATTTATTTTTAGGTATCTACGTATTTTACCTCCTCGAAACAATATTCGGAATGGCTGGACATTCAGTAAGTTTATTTATCCTTTCAACAAAGACGCTTTACCTATTAGGTCTTTTACCCTTAAACATACATTATGCATGAACTAAATCTGCCTATTGCGAGTCTTTCTGCAGGCCTGAACTGTTATCTAATTAGACATTAATTAACTTACCCAGACCATAATCAAGTCTCGATGTCATCGCTAGCCTACGGTATTTACTGGATTAGAACCCGATCTGCTGCTCAACGCTCATTGATGATTAAATCAAAAAGTGGATAATCGAGACTATGTTTTTTTATCGTACCGACTTAGTAATGATGATTGAGGTTAGGCCGAAAATTTAATCGTTAAATCCTCGGTTCATAGTGGATCAGTTGGACTGAAATTTTCAGCAAATTCCCTTTACATTATCTAGTTTTTTACTATTATAGTGAGAACTGCCAGCTCTTTATCTAATCTCCCATAATGTGTCTTTAAGGAGATTTCCAGTAAACATAGACCTTGTTGCGACTTGTATATTACAAATATGACATAAAACTATAACAGTATGTTTATAACAAGAGTACATATCAATCCATTTAAACTCATTCGTGTGGAAATAATAACTACATGTAAACCATTTATTAATGAGGGTATATTCTCGCCAAGCCTGTCATTTTAATGACATTAAATTTAAATGCTCTTTCTTGTAACATACTGTACCGGGTCACAGTCAAGAAGCCCATATAGCATATATAAAGGGTATTTTCTCGCACAAGCCTGTCATTTTAAAGGCATTAAATTTAAATGTTTTTTTTTTCTTGTAGCATTCTGCACCGGGTCACAGTCACGAAGCCCATATAGTTGGAAAAGAGAGCACGAGTAATGGCGTGAATGGTGTAAATGTATGTACAGAATGTTTACTCGCAGCCTGATTAAAATACAGATCTATGTTTCGTTTCGGTTTTTTATACTTTCGATGGCCTACATTACATGAATATCTGAAAAGTTATAGCGATAGGTCGCGTAAGAGGTCGTACGAGCAGCTTTTGATCCTGTGGCGTCAGACATTTGATTAACCAATCAGCATTGATGTTACTAGTGGATTACCCACAGTTCCGTGCAAAACACGTCTAAAGCTCTCCGTAACAGACCGTGTCATTGGCTAATCCCTCACACCATTCAGAACACGTCAATGATAACAACTCTTCCAGATCCTAGTGTAGTAAGACAAGTAAAACGAAATTTTGAACTATAAAAACGAAACGAAATAGGACCTGTGTTTTAATCCGATTGGTTTACTGGTAAATGTTATACTATTTCTTTGTCCCATAAGGCGGGGGACACCGTGACTCAGTGGGTAAGACGTTGACTGGCTAACCTGGAGTTCCCGTATTCGATCACTGCGTTGGCCGAAAAAGTTTATCTGGATTACCGGGCGTAGTTCCTCCTTGTCAGTGGTGAAGGACGGAGAGCCTGACAAACCGAGGTCCCGCGTGTACATTGGCGTGTGCGTAAAAGATCCCTTGGCAGTTGGAATTCGATATAAGAGTAGGGAATCGTGCCGCTGCCAGGGCAAAATTTCCCTCATATCACACTGTATGGCGTATGTCCGTTTTCATTATCCCAGTCAGAGCAGAACAGTAGGATGTTAAACCCCATTTCATTTCGTTTCTTTTCTTAGTCCCGGGATAGTGTTAAGATAACATTAAAGTCACCCATTCTCTCTGTGTGTTTCCATATAATGAAAATATCCCTGATTCATTCAAGCAAGAAAACCTACTATAATAAATAAATATACGAGAAATGTCTTCCGCTTGCATGAGTTTGATGTTAACATAGATTACTTTGGTTATATGAAGAAAAAAAATGCGTACAGTGCACCTTTTGGTGTTGGTTATGGAGTGATATCGACTGGTTTCAGTTAAATGTTGTCTCCCCTGATAGACCAGTTGGGATTTCATTTGGTGGGGGCGGGGGGGTTGTTTTTGTTTTTTAAGGTGCGGGTTGGGCACATTTTATTCTAATGTAATTAATTAATCTTTTCACAAAATTATCGCTCTTTGTTGAACATTAACAATGTTTGAGATTTTTTTGTGTTACCCCCCCACCATCCCCTGTGTTTGTGGGGTTTTTTTTTTGGGGGGGGGGGGGCACTACATGTGTGTGAGCGTGTGTGTTTGAGTGTGTGCGGGAGCTACCCTTCTCCATTCCTCTGTTTTCCAATCTAAACTGTCTGTTGTGATGATATTTAAATTTTATTGTTGAAGTTGGCTGCTTGAAATCTTGTTTTCTCTTTCTTTGACCGAAGAAAATCTTCTGTCCTCTTTGCTGCCCTGCTTAACAAAGCTGCTGCTACTGCTGCTGCTGGGAGTATTTG
Source organism: Patella vulgata (assembly GCF_932274485.2). Lineage (NCBI taxonomy): Eukaryota > Metazoa > Mollusca > Gastropoda > Patellidae > Patella > Patella vulgata. The sequence continues at coordinate 75,282,446 of NC_065883.2, read as the reverse complement.
CGTTTACTGACAATGTTGTGTTTATATTTAGGAAGTTAAAAATGGATTGGATGTGGTTGATAAAGGCGAACAAAAGGTAAGGAATCGATTAATGGTCAAATATATTTTTTATTTTCAATTTCAATATTTTTTCGAAAACTACTCTAGGGATGGCTTAGTGGGTTAGGTGGCCGAATGGTTAACGCGTGTTTGGTGGCGTGGTTTCGATTCCTCGCGTGCACGTGTCTAGGGTCGCCTACCCAACCTCGTGGGTTTACTCTAGGGATGGCTGGTGGGGGAGGGGCTTTGGGTGGCCGGGTGGATCAGAAGGTCTGTGGCGTGGTTTCGATTCCTCGCTTGTACCTGAAAAGATTAGAGTCGCCTGTCCAACCTCGCGGGTTTATTCCTCTGGATCCTGCTGTTTCCTCCCTCTGCTAAAACCCCTTCGATCAAGCGAACTACTGAAATAAATTTGAATCACATGTTGAATTGAAACTGAACCGTATATTAGTCCTGAAAAAACCTAGTTTGTGTCGTAGGACTTTAGAACTTAGCCGAGTGGCGTCGTTTCGATTCCCCGCTTTAACGTGGCAAGGCGTAGGGTCGCTTATCCAATCTCTCTCTCTCTCTCTCTCTCTCTATCATCCTTAAATTATTTTTATCTCATTTTTTAATACATTGGTTTCGTTTAAGGATATAAATCAAAATTAAAGTGTACGTGTTTCATAACACCATCGTATTGTTACTCTTTCAGGAACCAAAGAAGACTAAAAGTAAGCATGACTTGTTTTCCTATTTTTATTGATACTTTGATAATCTTGCTATGTGATTTATGTAACGACTAGGGGTCACAGGGGTTCGGTGTGTTAGACGTTAAGAGAGAGAGAGAGAGAGAATCATTTCGGGACTAACATATGGTTTAATTTTATTTCAATAATTCGCTTGCGCGTATAGGGGTCTTTAGCAGTGGGAGGAAACCGGAGGACCCGGAGAAAAACCCACGAGGTTGGACAGGCGACCCTACTCCTTGTCACGTACAACCGGGGATTCGAAACAACACGCCAGTTGACTCAATGACACAGCACAAACGTGCTAACCATTCGGCCATCCAACAAACCCTCTCCCCCCCCCCCCCCCGAGTTAGACGTTGACTCGGTAATCCGTTTCCCTACGTGGGCCGAGAAAGTGCATCGGGATTTATTCGGCGTGGTTCCCTCGTGTAAGTGATGTAGGACAGATGGGCCTGGCAGGGGACAATGCATAGTCGTTCGAGTGAGAAGAAAACCAAAGGTTCCGTGTACATATGGGCGTGCACGTAAAAGAACCCTCGACAGTTGGAATTCGAAATAAGAGTGGGCCATTGCTGTACGGGTAAAATACATTTCCCTCATCATGTCCTTCTTTATTAGCCTAAGTAGGACAAGACCATTAGGACGTTAAACCCTATTTCATTGTTTAAAGATTTAACAATCTGATTCAAATACAGATCTATATTTCGTTTCGTTTTTTTTATACTTTCGATGGCCTACACTACATGAAGATCTCACCAGTTGTACTCGAATGTCGTGTCAGGGGTCGTACGAGCGGCTTTTGACCATTTGACGTCACGTATTAATTAGTCAATCAGCGTTGGCGTTTCTAGTGGTTTACCCACGCCAAGAAGTCGCCGTAACAGCCGGTAATATAACAACTCTTCCGGATCCTAGTGTAGTAAACACAAGTAAAACGAAATTTTGAACTATAAAATACGAAACGAAATAGGATCTGTGTTTTAATCAGATTTAAGATTTAATATAATAATCAATTGCCATATGAAATACATACAGAACACGCCCCTCCCCCCACCTACCTCTTCCCCATTCAAATTGGCCGGACTGAACATTTGACTAAAACCATGTTACATATTTTCACGTAATGACAATATGTTATTAAAATGAACATGTTACTGTTTTAAAGTGTCGCCTACTACACTCAATACTTTATTTACATTATGAATCGAATGTGATCTTAAAATCCATCGTGTTTCTCTACGACTGGGACTTAATATATTTATCTAATCCTTGGAACACACAAATTATAGGTCAAGCTCTAGTTTATGTCGTCTGTGATATGTTAAAAGTTGTACGACCGGTTAGCAATTTGTTTTATGTAAATATAAGTAAAAAGTTTATATTTACATATATATCCTAACAGTTGTCTCTAGAAATACCGATGGTTTTTGTATATCAAATAATTAATAACTGAGTGAGAAAAAGACAAAAGAAATTGATGACGTTTGTTATTTCTTAAAGGACTAATCCCAAAATTTTTTGGAGAATAAAACTGTTTAATTTTGTTTTAAAATCCCTTACAATCCTCTAGCTAAGGGCCGAGCAACTAACTCAATATTTGTGATAAGTTTTCAAACAACTTAAACCCGTCAGTCTTCATCTGGAAATGGAGACCGGTGTCCCAAGCTGTATTATGCAGTGTCTGGATAAAACCAGACTTTTATTTTATAAAAATAATGTGTAGGTGAAATTTACCTTTCGTTATCAAGTAGAGCACATGGGTCGTTCACTATATAGACCTTTCGTGGAACGGGAATCGATTACCAGGTCACCCAACGAAAAAACTGACCCGAAATCTTAAAAGTGTTACGTGTCCGGATAAGCAGTTTTGACGTTCACATCCAAACGACTCAATATTTTGAACTGGAATTTTGAGAGAAGGTAAATACACCTTTCCTCTATATTTTCGCGCATAAATTTTATACATACTCCGACTTTTATTTTTGAGACTCCCTTGAAATCGATATAGTCCCTTTAAGTTTGTTAAAGCTTGGCTGGCTGTATATTGTGTATTTATTGTTAGGGTTTTACGTATATATTTTTTATCCATCACAAAATGTATTCAAATCCATTAAATATCGCAGGTTAACGATGACATCGAAAGTTGATAATGGTCTGGATAAGTTAATTAATGTCTAATTAATAATTTAGATAACATTTCAGGCCTAAAGAAAGACCTGCAATAGGCAGATTTACCTCTTGAATAAATGTATGTTTAAGAGAAGCAATCTGATTGAGTTACAGATATTTCTTTCGTTTCCTTTTATAGCCTTCTATTTATAGCGGGGGTTGGATGGACGAATGGTTAGCGCGTGCGCGCTGCATCATACGGTCTGCCAATTAGTCAACTGGCGTGGTTTCGATTCCCCGGTTGTACGTGACAAGGTGTAGGGTCGCCTGTCCAATCTCGTGGGTTTTCTCCGGGTCCTCCGGTTTCCTCACACTGCTAAAAAAACCTCACGCGCAAGCGAATTATTGAAATAAAATTGAACCATTTGTTAGTCCCGAAATGACTTAATTTGTGTCGAGTGGACGGTGGATTCTTTTTCAAATTCGGTTTGAAGCATTGGGACCAGGAGAAGACGAACACTATCGATATTCAGATCTCTGAAGCCACCTATATACGCTCAAGCTACTTATTGAAATAAAATTGAACCATAAGGGGCTAACTAACACATGGTTCAATTTTACTTCATTAAGTAGCTTGCAGGTAGGGATATTTAGCAGTAGAAGGAAACCACCCCACGTGACTCAATGACTAACATTATGATTTCACGCGCATGCATTAAATCACTACAGACCCCCCACCCCCGGAGAACGCTAGATCGGAGACGGTCCTGCGCATATGACGTTATATGTGGATTTGCGTTAGGGCTAGGGTAAGGGTTAGCCTTGGCCCAGGGTTAGGGGATAGCCCTGTTTAGTTCTTAAGGCTTTGATGAAATCTGCAGGTCCTAACCCCTATCCTAACCCACAATCCTTGTATGACGTCATATGTGCTAAAAAGTGCAGGACCGTCGCCGATCTAGCGCCCCCCCCCCCCTCTAGTTTAGTATTCTTGTACTATATTTCAGATTTAAATCACCTTGCCCTGATGCTAATTGGTTATGCTATACATAACTATATTTCGGATTTAAATCATTAGACCACCCCCCCCCCCACACCTTCTATAATAGTATTGATGATGCTATACATAACTATATTTCAGATTTAAATCACCTTGCCCTGATGATAAATATTGATGATGCTATACATAACTATATTTCAGATTTAAATCACCTTGCCCTGATGATAATTATCGGTGATGGTATACATAACTTTGCTGATGGTTTAGCTATAGCTGCAGCTTTCACACAGAGTGTAACTGAAGGTGTTGGTGTTACTATAGCTGTATTTTGTCACGAATTACCCCATGAATTAGGTAGGTACTTACCCATGGTCCTGAAGCAACAACTGCGAGTTTTAAAACATCTGGGGGCCACGTTGGCTAAGTGGTTAAGACGCTGGCTCGCTACCTGCAGGTCGGGTGTTCGATCCCTGCATTGGCCGATAAAGTGCATGCAGATTTTCCGGTGTGGTCCCCCTTGTCAGTAATATAGGACAAAGGGCGTGACAAGAAGTGTCTAGTCGTTCGGATGATACGAAAAACCGATGTCCCGTGTACATATTGGCGTGCACGTAAAGATTCCTTGACAGTTGGAATTCGATTGGCCGCTGTCCGGGCAAAATTTCCCTCATAGCACACTGTATGGCGTATGCCCGTCTTCATATAGCCCAGTTCGGAACAGAACAGTAGGACGTTAAACCCCCATTTCATTTAATTTCATTTACAACATCTAGCCGCTGTAGGTTTTTGGGTAAATTGTCTCCCTTTACCACCAGGCACGCGATACAAACACATAAAGGAATAGTTTCATTTACAACCGTTGAAAGTCTTTTTTTAATTGCAAAACTCGCGCAAAACCAAAGAAAAGCAACCTTACTAGAATAATGGAAGAACAGAAAAGTAAATTAGAAATGTTTGGACTAAGATCTGAAGTGAAAAAGTTCCAGCAACCTTGAACTTTGCAACTCGATTACAAAGCTAGCCATTTCAGTTGGAAAGCGCGAGACTTGGTATCCGCGATGATATTTTCTATCGGGGAATCTGAGAGGTCGGGAGCTGAGTCAATGACCAATCAAAATTAGTGACGGAAGACGTGGAGTATTATACATGTATTACGTGGAGGCCTCCTTAAGATGTACGGAGTTAAAGCGAGATGTGAGTGTATGTGGCTTGGAGATAGGGGCGCCTTCTCAACCTCGTGGGTTTACTCCGGGTACCCCGGTTTCCTCTCACAGGAAAGACCCTTACTTATGCACTAAGATAATAAAAAATGAAAATAAAACATCTTGACTGCCAGATTACCTTCGGTGGAAGCAGACATTAAACACTAAGAACAACAACAACAAAACGAGGCCAATTCTTCTAAATTATAAACCTGTAACGGCAAATCTCTTTGATCTTTGGGGTATATTCTATGCCCGGAATAACTTGCGGTCTGAAAGTCTATACAGGGAAATTTGAGGTTATTCTTCTGAAAGTTTTTCTTTAAATCTGTACCGGGTTATTCTTACAGGGTAGGGTATTTTCCATAAGAAAACATGATATAAGGTTTTTCTTACGGGAATTCTGGGGTATTCTCGTCTTGCGTACACGTAAACATAGACGGTTTATAAGCAAGATAAAGTCCTCGACTTCGGTTATGCTGGGGAAGAAAGACTTCAGAAAAAACCTCGACAGAAAAACTTCGGCCTACCGGCCTCGGTTTTTCTTTTTCTCTGGTTATTTTCTTCAATCTTTCTTTCCCCAGCATAACCCCAGTCTCGTGCTTTATCCTTCCATTGAAGATGGTACTTACCATACTTATCATAACGGGCTTATTATTAAATTGCTCAAGAAAGAAACCGTCACCGCAATCTGATGAAAATACAGACCTATATTTCGTTTCGTTTTCTTTATACTTTCGATGGCCTCTACTACATAACGATCTGACCGGTTGTAGTGAAAGGTTGTGATAGAGGTCATACGAGTGGCTTTTGATCCTATGACGTCAGACATTCGATTAACCAATCAGCATTGATGTTTCTAATGGATTACCCACAACTTGCCGTAACAGACCGTTTCATTAGCTAATCACTCACATCATTCAGAACGCGGGTTATATAACAACTCTTCTAGATCCTAGTGTAGTAAAGACAAGTAAAACAAGTATCCCTCACTTCAAGCAAAACGCCGGTAATATGACAACTCTTCTAGATCCTAGTGTAGTAAAGACAAGTAAAACAAGTATCCCTCACTTCAAGCAAAACGCCGGTAATATGACAACTCTTCCAGATCCTGGTGTAGTTAAGACAAGTAAAACGAAATTTTGAACTATAAAAAACGAAACGAAATAGGATCTGTGTTTTAATCAAATTGCCGTTTTGTACAAGAGTGTTGTACCCAGGATTTTTTCTAATCTGATTAAAATACAGATCTATATTTCGTTTCATTTTTTTATACTTTCGATGGTAAATCGAAATTTTGAACTATAAAAAAATAAAACCGAAACGAATTAGGATCTGTGTTTTAATCAGATTGGATTTTTTTCCAAGTTAATATCACATATGTTGTATTTTTTAAGGGGACTTTGCTGTTTTATTACAAACAAAGATGAGATTCAGAAATGCTGTTTTCTGGAACATGGCCTCCGCGTTAACCAGTTTTGGCGGCCTGTATATTGGTCTAACTGTTGCTACAGACCCAGTTGCTAGGCAATGGATATTTGCTGCAACGGCTGGCATGTTTATTTACATTGCTCTAACCGACATAGTAAGTTTATAACCTTATATTATATCTATATGATAACTGTTTAAATCAGTGAGCCACGGTGGCTCAGGGGGTAGGAAGTTGGCTCGCTAACTTTGAGGTTCCGTGTTCATAATCTGCAGCCGTTCGTTCCCGAGTTCGAGCCCCCCCCCCCCCGCCCGCGTTGCCACTCTTACATGGCTAGATCTATTTGTTAAGGTCAACTCAAGATTTCGTCAAGGTCGCTGGGATGTAAATACGGTTAGGCCACGTGATAGTTGGCGAGATTGTAGGCGTTATGCGGGCCCGGCGGAGTGGGGGGGCTAGGGGGCTAGGGGGGCTTTAGCCCCCCCCCCCCCAATAATTTGACCGCAAGTACTCTTTTCTCCAGGCTATTGCGGCCCCTGGACCCACGCCTATAAGGACCTAGGATGGAAGCCCCCCCCCCCCCCAATCAAGAATTGCTTCCGCCGGCCCTGTTATGGCTCGGTCCCGGTTTAGGGTTAGGGTTCGGGTTCGGATTTGCGCTAGCCCTGTTTAGATCTCGTGACCTTTGACAAAACTTGAAGTTGGCCTTATGAATTAGATCTATCCCTTTTAGATTTTTATCAAATTTGTTTGAGACAAAACGTTTGTGTGGGCGTATTGTGTGGGCGTATAATTGGGGGGTTGGATGGCTGAATGGTTAGCGTGCGCGCGCTGTATCATAAAGTCTGTCATTGAGTCGACTGGCGTGGTTTCGAATCCCCGGTTGTACATGACAAGGAGTAGGGTCGCCTGTCCAACCTCGTGGGTTTTCTCGGGGTCCTCCGGTTTTCTCCCACTGCTAAAAACCCCTATGCGCAAGCGAATTATTGAAATAAAATTAAACCATATGTTAGTCCCGAAATGACCTAGTTTGTGTCGAGTGGACGTTAAACCCCATTTCTCTCTCTCTCTCTCTCTCTCTCTCTCTCTCTCTCTCTCTCTCTCTCTCTCTCTCTCTCTCTCTTTAAAATACATTTTATACTCCTTTTTATTTCAGTTGCCGCAGTTAGTACATCCGCCATCAATGACCATATTTATCATGACAAATGTTGGAATACTGATCGGAGTAACTGTTATGATTTTACTCTCAATTTTTGAAGGACATATTAAAATAACATAGACTTGACTAGTTAGACATGTTGAAACTCGGTGTTTGTTATTAAGTTTAAACATACAAGATGGAAGAGGTAAATCTGCCTATTGCAGGTCTTTCTTTAGGCCTGAAATGTTATCTAAATTATTAATTAGACATTAATTAACTTATCCAGGCCATAATCAACTCTCGATGGCATCTCTAGCCTGCGATGTTTATTGGATTGGGTTCCGATTTCCTGTTCGACTTCCATTCATAATTTAATCATTAAATGGATAATCGAGACTATGTTTGTTTTTATTGTACTGACTTTAGTAATGATGATCGGGGTTAGCCCCAATATTCAATCGCTAAAATCTCAGTTCAAAAATTTGACTGAAATTTTCAGCAAATTCCCTTTACATTATCTAGTTTTTAACTATTATAGTGAGAACTGTCAACTCTTTATCTAATCTCCCATAATGTATGGGGGGTTAGATGGCCGAATGGTTTACACGCGCGCGCTGTATCATACGGTCTGTCATTGAGTCAACTGGCGGGATTTCGATTCCCCGGTTGTACGTGACAAGGAGTAGGGTCGCCTGTCCAACCTCGTGGGTTTTCTCCGGGTCCTCCGGTTTCCTCCCACTGCTAAAGACCCCTACGCGCAAGCGAATTATGGAAATAAAATTGAACCATGTGTTAGTCCCGAAATGACCTGGTTTGTGTCGAGTGGACGTTAAACCCCATTTCTCTCTCTCTTTCCCATAATGTATCTTTAAACAATACTTTGCTTTGTTTTCATTTTTAGCCGCCATCCTTTAAAACCGGAGTACGGTATATCCAATAAACACTCGGCAAACCTCAGCAGATTCAAGTACCGTACATCTAGCCTTGGCAGTATGACGAGGTCCGCCATTGGAACTACTTTCAAGTTCCCGGATTACCAACGGCGTTGCCCATGACGACGCCTTATTTATCGTACAAATATTTCAAGTTTTTCTTTCAAGTTTTTCCGATTTTCTTCAAACAAGATAACTTTGCAATGAAAATTCTACACACGTTTCGAACGACGCAATTTTGATAACTTCTTTTTAAAAGCGGCATGTTTTCCTAATAGGTGTAGGTACATATCACTTACCGTCATACGGCCGTCACTTACCCCCCCCCCCCCCCCCCCCCCCCCCCGTGAAAGAATTTTCGACCATAAAAAAAATAGATATACATTGTCCATCAATATTACAGCCCCGCTGAGAACACTTCCCGCTCCCCTCGTTGCCCTGAGCTAGTTACGGCCCTGTACGTTAAAGTGCAATGGATTTGTTTTAGAATCGTTGCAGTTGTTATACATTCTTGATTAAATATATAATGTTCTGTTGTTTAATATTTTCAATTCAACTGAATTTTAATTATTTTAACTTATATTATTATTATTATTATTATTATTTTAAAGAATGGCAATTAGATAATGTTTAGTCTACATGAATTTTGTTAGTCTCGCCATTCTGGGATATTTGTACACCCGATTTATTTTTTTTTGTTTTTTTATTTACTTTTGATCCCCTTTTGCTTTTTTTTTTATTTACAATTATTTTCTCGAGTACCCTATGTCATCACGCCGGACAGTCAGAGTAGAGTGGTTGTCCTAGAATCTTAAAAGAATGTACAATTCGGTATTTAAAAAAACTAGTATATAAGGATTGAACAATCTGAATAAATACAGATCTATATTTCGTTTCGTTTCATTTTTTATTTACTTTCGATGGCCTCTACTACATGAAGATGTGACCAGTTGTAGCGGGAGGTCATACGAGTGGCTTTTGACCCTATGACGTCATTCTATACTCAATATCTAGTGACAGTCAGTTCTTTTTATGAAGTGTCAGATATCCCCCCACAGTCTCACACAACTTTTGGTCTTCGAAGGAATTATTAGTGAGCACAAATTCGCCCATGTATCTGTTATCACTCGTCACTTCAGTGTCAGTCAGTTATATAAAAGGATAACTCGTATTTTCCTTTTGCGTTCGTCACTTCCGATGGTCGAAACCTTTATTACGCATCTATCGTAGCTAAGTACGTGGCTAAGTGGGTAAGACGCTGGCTCGCTAGCCTGGAGGTTGGGTGTTCGATCCCAGCATTGGCCAAGAAAGTTCATTCAGATTTTCCGGCGTGGTTTCCCCCTTGTCAGTGATGCATGATGGAGGGCCTGACAAGGACAGCTGTCTAGTCGTTCGGATGGGACCAAAAACCGAGGTCCCGTGTACACATTGGCGTGCACGTAAAAGATCCCTTGGCAGTTGGAATTCGATATAAGAGTAGGCCGTAGCGCCGCTGCCCGGGCAAAATTTCCCTCATAGCACACTGTATGGTGTATGCCTGTCTTCATTAGCCCAGGTTAGGTGCAGAACAGTAGGACGTTAAACCCCATTTCATTTATATCACATATGTGATAATGACTGACACCAATATTGTCTTTTAAGTCCAAGAACTCGAATTTTCATCATTTAACGATAAACAGTTAGGCTTCCCAGGTGAAGCTAGCATCTAGCATCGGCGGTATGACGATGTCCGCCATTGGAACTACTTTCAAGTTTCCGGAATACCAACGGCGTTGCCCATGACGACGCCTTTAAAGAATGTTTTATCATACAAATATTTCAAAGTCTGAAGCTGTTTTTCTTTCAAGTTTATCCGATATTCTTCAAACAAGGACAACTTTGCATTGAAAATGCTAAACACGCTTCGAACGACGCAGTTTTGATAACTTCGTTTTAAAAGCAGCAAGTTTTCCTAATAAGTAAACCGGTGCCCATCGCAATTGTATAGGCGTAGGTACATATCACTTACCGTCATACAGCCGAGGCTAGATGTAGAGTAACGGAATCCCCCGAGGTTTGCCGAGTGCAGAGTTAGTTTTTCAATGAGTTTTGTCAATGTGTTTTACTTACGGTTGTTTTGATTGGTCCCTAGTTATTTTACAATCTGATTAAAATACAGATCTATATTTCGTTTCGTTTTTTTATACTTTCAAAGGCCTACACTACATGAATATCTGACAAGTTGTACTGGAACGTCGTGTCAGGGGTCGTATGAGTGGCTTTTGACCCTATGACATTGATTAATCATTCAGCGTTGACCTTTCTAGTGGTTTAACCCACAGTTCCGTGCATGACACGCCAAGAAGTCGCCGTAACAGACCGTTTCATTGGCTTATCCATCACTTCAACCAAAATGCCGGTAATATAACAACTCTTCCAGATCCTAGTGTAGTAAAGACAAGTAAAACGAAATTTTGAACTATAAAAAACGAGTTATTTTTCGTCCAAACATTACGTACTAGTATTTGATTTGCATGTATTATGATGTTGCTTGCAACGTATACCTATCATTCAGTCCGTCAACGCTTGGCGTGTTAAAGGAATAGAAATGAAATGAGGTTTAACGTCCTACTGTTCTGTTCCGAACTGGGCTAATGAAGACAAGCATACGCCATACGGTGTGCTATGAGGGAAATTTTGCCCGGATAGCGGCACTACGGCCTACTCTTATATCAAATTCCAACTGTCAAGGGATCTTTTACGTGCACGCCAATGTGTACACGAGACCTCGGTTTTTCATCCCATCCGAACGACTAGACAGCTGTCCTTTTCGGGCCTTCGTCCTGCATCACTGACAAGGGGGAACCACGCCGGAAAATCTGGATGAACTTTCTTGGCCAATGCAGGAATCGAACACCCGACCTCCAGACTAGCGAGCCAGCGTCTTACCAACTTGGCCACGTGATCCCCCTCATATTGTAAACAATGGAGATTAAAGATAAATTATGTTTTTTAATAAATCTGGCAAGACATGTTTCCAGAAATTTTATATAAATAATGCTAAACTTGAAAACGTTAGTGAATATAAATATCTAGGTATTACAGTTCAGTCATCTAGTTCTCTTAGTAAAGGCGTTGAGTATTTAATGGATAAATCATTGAAGGCATACTTTAAGATTATAAAAGCTTTTTCTCATATCAATTTTTCACCTCATTATATTATTTAAACTGTTTGACTCATTAGTCAAATATGCATGTGGTGTTTGGGTTGATTTTATTACCACAATCATTACTAACATCTTAAAAATTTAAAAGTAATATTTAAATTTGTGTAAAAGTATTTTGAAAGTTTACAAAAAGGCTGAACTAGGCAGATGTCTCAATTCTATGGAATACAATTACTGCTTTATACTGAGCGACGTTTCGACTAGCTTGATAATGACTAGAGAAGCCTAGTCGAAACGTCGCTCAGTAAAAAGCAGTAATTGTATTCCGTAGAATTGTGACCGGTATACTCTAGTTCAATTACTAAATGCCATTGAAACAGTTTAGGCAGATGTCGTCTCTTTCTAGATGTGAAAGGTGGGTAGCGCGCTATATCATAAGGTCTGTCATTGGTTTCGATTCACCGGTTGTACGTGACAAGGAGTAGGTCACCTGTCCAACCTCATGGGTTTTCTCCGGGTCATCCGGTTTCCTCCCACTGCTAAAGACCCCCTACGCATAAAATAAAATTGCACCATGTGTTAGTCCCGAAATGACCTAGTTTGTGTCGAGTGGACGTTAAACTCTCTCTCTCTCTCTCTCTCTCTCTCTCTCTCTCTCTCTCTCTTCACATCTAGCGAGATGCTATAGTACTTCAAAAATAGATGATGTAAAAAGAAAATATTGAAAATTTCAGTCAAATTACTTCATTCTGAACGGAATTGTCACTGTTGGAAGTTTGGGCTAGAAATAGGCATTAACTGTGTCAGCACCGTCTACGAGAATTGCCGATCGTTTGATTGACAGACTATAACTCCACCCACATATTCTCGTTTATCAAGTAACATTCTAAATGGCTATAGTACCCTCGATTGGTAGACTTTTCATCACCAGTTTCCGGTATTGACGTCAGTGACTAACAGTAAACGTTAGCTTGGTCGGCCATTTCTTGATTTAATTTTAAATGGACGACTGTTTTAATCCAAGCTGTATCCAAACCATTCGAGGTATCTACAGAGTTGATTTTGAGCTTGTCATGTAAATAATGGTCTAATTTAAGATACATTATGGGAGATTAGATAAAGAGCTGGTAGTTCTCGATATAATAGTTAAAAACTAGATAATGTAAAGGGAATTTGCTGAAAATTTCAGTCAAATTGATCCACTCGGAACCGAGATTTTAGCGATTGGATATTGTTGCTAGCCTTGATCATCATTACTGAAGTCGGTAGGATAAAAAAAACATAGTCTCGATTATCCATTTTTTGATTTATGAATGGAAGTCGAACAGCAAATCGGAATATAATCCAATAAACATCGCAGGCTACCGATGCCATCGACAGTCGATTATGGCCTGGATCAGTTAATTAATGTCTAATTAATAATTTAGATAACATTTCAGGCCTAAATGAAGACCTACAATAGGCAGATATAGCTCTTGAATAATGTATGTTTAATAATTTCTATAACATCTGAAACCTAAATAAAGACTTGCAATAGAGAGATTTATAAACCTGTAATGGTAAATCTCGTTGATCTTTGGGGTACATTCTATGCCCGGAATAACTTGCGGTCTGAAAGTCAGGGGAGGTTTTGGATATATACAGGGAGATTTGGGGTTATTCTTCTGAAAGTTTTTCTTTAAACCTGTACCGGGTTATTCTTCCAGGGTAGGATTTTTTTCCTTAAGAAAACATGATATAAGGTTTTTCTTACGGGAATTCTGGAATATTCTCATCTTGTGTGCATGTAAACATAGACGGTTTATAAGCAAGATAAAGTCCTCGACTTCGGTTATGCTGGGGAAGAAAGACTTCAGAAAAAACCCTCGACAGAAAATCCCCGGCCTACCGGCCAAGGTTTTTCTTTTTCTCGGGTTATTTTCTTCAGTCTTTCTTTCCCCAGCATAACCTCAGTCTCGTGCTTTATCCTACACTTAACTGTTGTATAATGTATGTTTATATAATTAGATTATGTAATTTATTGCAATGTGAAACATTTGTTGTGATTTCCATAGTCATGCTCGTACATGTAGTTGTGAATAAATTACTATTATTATAACTATTATCCCATGTTGCCAAGTTTAAACTAAGGACACTTGTTACTAACTCATAAACCACCTTATACCGGGTTGCTACCTTATTGAACTCTTTACCTCAAAGGGGGTTAATCCCATTAATTAAGCAAATCAAATTACCTCTATTGTTTATAGCATTATAGACGAGTCGAATATCTGACCACATGAACGTAGGCCTATATAATATATTAAATATTGTTTCGGATGAATGAATTAACACAAAAGGGGAACCGTATAACAATTGCGTTGTGAATGCTCGTCATACTATTCACGTACATTATTCATGTGTCCGACCAACCAGGTACCTATTATATTACGTATTATGAGTTTAAATTTCAATGTGAATCGTCAGCCATATTGTCACGTGATCTTCACATTGCTGAGCTCGCTTCACCTTTTCGCTATGTGACACACCCGAGTTGTGATTCTGTGCTCACGTTGCGACAATCTCTCGCTCGTCAATTCTACGTGAAACAACTTGATATATTGTACGGTGTTTACATCTTATGTTTAAAAACGTGAACATGTCTAAAATAAAATCAACGAGATTGCTTATTATGTCCGCTCTTTTGATTTTTGTATACGCGGCCGACGAACACCAACATGGCAAGTTAGATGTTTTTGATGAAATTCTTAAAAAGTTAAACGTTACTCAAGACTATCTACCAAAAGAGAAAATTGATGATTTTGTGAACACGATTTTCAGCAATTTTAGATGTACAACTGGTGGTGGAAGTAATTGTGACCATTTAATGGTAAGTGACTTTTATTTGAATAAATTCTCAAGAGTAGGCCGTAGCGCCGCTGCCCGGGCAAAATTTCCCTCATAGCACACTGTATGGCGTATGCCCGTCTTCATTAGCCCAGGTTAGGAGCAGAACAGTAGGACGTTAAACCCCATTTCATTTAATTTCATTTTGAATAAATTCTCAGTTGAAAGAAAAATAAAAGGAGTTGATAATTTTCAATATAAATAAACTGTTGTCATATATAGTCTTTTTTATCAGCATATTTAAAGAGAGAGAGAGAGAGAGAGAGAGAGAGAGATGGGGGGTTTAACGCCCACTCGACACAAACAAGGTCATTTCGGGACCAACACATGGTTCAATTTTATTTCTGAGCTTATGTCCTTTACTTACTTTAAAGGGCGTATAACTCTTTTCTTTGTAACATTTAAATATACGAAAATGGGTTCAAAAGCGAGAGAGAGAGAGAGAAAGAGAGAGAGAGAGATTTCGGGACTAACACACGGTTCAAATTTATGTCAATAATTCGCTTGCACGTAGGGGACTTTAGCAGTGGGAAGAAACCGGAGAACCCGGAGAAAACCCACGAGGTTGGACAGGCGACCCTACTCCACAGCGCGCACCTGCTAACCGTTCGGCAATCCAATCCGTCCAGTAAAATTAAAAGGTAATAACTAAATAGATGACTTCGTATTGAGCTAAAGGATTCTTTTTGTCGCTTTTAAGAGGTATAAATCCCGAGATTATACAAATAAACAACAATAGGTTTAATCAAGTTGAAAAAAAATAGAAAGCCATCTTACTGGTGTTTAAATTCAAAAGAGTCTAAATCAACCATTTATTTATCACAAATGGTTTCAGATTTATACATGCCTAATTCAACCATTTTTTTTTTATAAAACATGTTTTGAGATTTATACATGTCTTAATTTCAAAATGTATTATGTAAGATCTAAATCTGCCCATTGCGGGTCTTTCTTTAGGCCTTGACCGTTATATAAACTATTAAACATACATTATGCAAGAGCTAAATCTGTCTATTGCAGGTCTTTCTTTAGGCCTGAATTGTTAATTATTAATTAGACATTAATTAACTTATCCAGGCCATAATCAACTCTAGATGGCAGCGCTAGCCTGCGATCTTTAGTGGATTATGAGCCGATTTACTACACAATTTTCCTTCACGATTTAACGATTAAATGGATAATCGAGACAATGTTGTTTATCGTACTGACTTTAGTAATGATGTTCGGGGCTAGGCGGAAATTTCACTCGCTTGGTTTTCGGTTCATAGTGGATCAATTTGAATGAAATTTTCAGCAAATTTCCTTTACATTATCTAGTTTTTAACTATTATAGTGAGAACCGCCAACTCGTTATCGAATCTCCCATAATGTATCTTTAATTAGACATTTGTTAACAAAACAAGATCATAATCAACTCCCAATGGCATCGGATTCTCGAGATTTTAACTAGATTAGAACGGTTCGCCATTTAAAAATTTAATTTGAAAAATTAATTCGGAACTATCACATTGTTTAATTTTATTTCAATAATTCCCTTGCGCGTAGGTATCTTTTAGAAGTGGGAAGAAACCGAAGGACCCGGAGATAACCCACGAGGTTGGACAGGCGAGCTTACTCCTTGTTAAGTACAACCGGGGAATCGAGACCACGCCAGTTGACTTAATGACAGACCTTATGATACAGCGCACACGCGCTAACTATTCGGCCAGTTGCTTTAATTCGACCATTGTCACAAATTCAAAAAACAACTTTGTTAGTTTTCTGGAAAACTGATACATACTGTTGTTACTTTGTTTTAATCTATCCAGTTTTTGGGGTTAGTGTGCTACAGTAATTTTAAACAAAAGACGAATATTTTCGCTCCGAAACTATTATGTTATGAAATGTTTTGTTATCTCTTGTCTAATTACATGTAAAGAAGAATCCTATTGAATTTCTGAAACAGTTTTATAATCATGCCCAGCGTGGTTATACAATCTTGTTATCGTTCAATGGACCAGCATTATATAACGGGAAATGGGTTGTCTAGTTTATTGAATTTGGAAAGAACAAATCTTGATTGATTTGAAAGGGCGAATAGCCGTATTGGCTGGAACCTTAACATATACTACAATGGATCTAAAAGCACATATTAAACATACATTATGCAAGAGCTAAATCTGCCTTTTGCAGGTCTTTCTTTAGGCCTGAAATGTTATATAAACTATTAATATGGCATTTATTAACAAAATAAGACTATAATCAACTCTCGATGGCATCGGATACTCGAGATTTAACTAGATTAGAACGGTTCGAATATACCAGTGCTCTAGTCACCACAATGCACACATCTTGTCAAAACTACAAATTATGATAACTTGAGTCAGAATAAAGTAATTTAAATGAAATTTTCAATATTTTCAATATTTTCATTTTGCATTATCAAATTTTCGAACTATTAAAGTAAGAATAGACAGCTCTTTATCTTAATCTTAACCAATGTATCTTTAAAGATACATTATGGGAGATTAGATTAAGAGCTGGCGGTTCTCACTATAATACTTAAAAATTTCAGTCAAATTGATCCCCCCTGAACCGAGTAGTTTAAGCGATTGAATTTCGGGCCTAGCTTCGATCATCATTACCAAAGTCGGTACGATAAAAAAAACAACAACATAGTCTCGGTTATCCATTTTTTTTATTTAATCCGAAACAGCAGACCGGATTCTAATCCAGTAAATATCGCCGGCTAGCGATGCCATCGAGAGTTGATTATAGTCTGGTTAAGTTAATTAATGTCTAATTAATAATTTAGAAAACATTTCAGGCCTAAAGAAAGGTCTGCAATTGACAGATTTAGCTCTTGCATAATGTGTCTTTAAACATACATTATGTAAAAGCCACATGTGCCTAGTGCAGATCGTTATCCATCTCTCCATAATAAAGCTTTTCGTTAATAAATGGGAGAGAGAGAGAGAGAGAGAGAGAGAGAGAGAGAGAGAAATGGGGTTTAACATTCACTCGACACAAACTAGGTCATTTCGGGACTAACATATGGTTCAATTTTATTTCCATAATTCGCTTGCGCGTAGGGGTCTTTAGCAGTGGGAGGAAACCGGAGAACCCGGAGAAAACCCACGAGGTTGGACAGGCGACCCTACTCCTTGTCACGTACAACCGGGGATTCGAAACCACGCCAATTGACTCAATGACAGGCTTAATGATACAGCGCGCACGTGCTAACCACTAAGTCACCCCCCCCCCCCGTTAATAAATGGAGAGAGACTATAATAATAAGCCTTTTCAGACCTAAATGTCGGTCAAGCATGCCCAGTTTTCTTAAAGTAGCTAAGTCTCTAACTCAATATCATCCAAAATCTTCAACATTTAAAACACGAATTATTTGTCAATTTAAAACAACATTGATGCTGTGATCTTACCGGAAAAGGGTGGGCTTCTGATATCCAATATTTAAGACAAAATAAATATTTTACCATTGGTACACGAATCGTGTACCATAATGCGTTTCAGCCCCAGTTCTAGCAAGAGACTAGAGGAACGAGGCTAGACATATTGCACCAAACCAAACGGCTTATGTAGACTGGAATAACCAGACGCTAGAAATTTGCACTCGATTGAGACTGCTGGCTTATTTCACGGAACATAACTGATTTGAAATTAGAGTAAAAACGGAAACGATTGAATGTAAATCAGTTTATATACATTCATATTACGGTATTATATGAGTTGCGACCCACTTGTGTCAATTTCTAGGTCCCAAATATTAGCGATTTAGCTCCTTTAAATATATACAATTGTACCGGTTTAGTGCTATGGTGTGTATATTATACGAGTTCTATGACCCTTTTTACGGGGTTGGGCATAGGGAGAGAGAGAGAAATGGGGGTTAACGCCCACTCGACACAAAGTAGGTCATGGTTCAATTTTATTTCTATAATTGGCTTGCGCGTAAGAGTCTTTAGAAGTGGGAGGAAACCGGAGGACCGGGAGAAAACCAACGAGGTTGGACAGGCGACCCTACTCCTTGTCACGTACAACCGGGGAATCGTACAACCACATACAACCACGCCAGTTGACTCAATGACAGACCTTATGATACCGTGCGCACGTGCTAACCATTCGGCCATCCAACCCCCTGTTGGACATGGGAGAAGGGCATTTTCGGCCATCCAACCCCCTGTTGGGCATGGGAGAAGGGCATTTTCGGCCATCCAACCCCCTGTTGGGCATGGGAGAAGGGCATTTTCGACTATCTCTTGCGTCAATTTCTAGATTACTGAAAAATCAGCACATTTCAATTTTCAATTTTTATATTCGAGTTATAAAAGTGAATGGGTTTATTCTTTTGATTGGTTTAACAATATCGATAAGTTGAAATTATCGCAAACAAGCTGAGTTTTATTAGTGAATTGGGCTAGCACAGGAAGGGTACATCCTTATCACGTATAAACGGGGAATCGAAACCACACCACCTGACTCAATGACAGACCTTCTGATTCAACTCGCACGCGTTGATCATTCGACCACCCCCACCCCTAATCAGATTGAAATAGGCTACTTGTATATCCGTTGGTGGCATTGATACCGAATGTCCGATTTACTGGCGTGGTTTCGAATCCACGGTTGTACGTAACAAGGAGGAGGTCGCCTGTCCAACCTCGTGGGTTTTCTCTGGGTCCTCCAGTTTCCCTCCACTGCTAAAGACCCCTACGCGCAAGCGAATTATTGACATAAATTTGAACCGTGTGTTAGTCCCGAAATCTCTCTCTCTCTCTCTCTCTCTCTCTCTCTCTCTCTCTCTCGCTTTTGAACCCATTTTCGTATATTTAAATGTTACAAAGAAAAGAGTTATACGCCCTTTAAAGTAAGTAAAGGACATTAGCTCAGATAACATTACTACCGATAGACACTGCATATTGGATTACAAATAATCAATATCGAATACGACGAAACTTTGGACCATAATTACGTGGTTTTAATTATAATAATAATTAATTTTTCATATAGAGATTTACATTAGAAAATCTCAAACCGCTGAACATAACGTTTATAAACATGTATAAACATTAATTGTTCACTATACATAAGCACATTATGTTGAATAACATTTTCGAAAAAGGTATGATTTTAAAGAGCATTTAATTGTCTAGTATTTTTCAATAGTGCGTCAAAGATTTCAAGAGCTGAGAACATAAATTATGAAAAGTACGGTATAATTATTGTTGTCATTGATATTGAATGGATTGGGGTAGTGTATATAATGAGAGAGAGAGAGGGGGGGGGGGGTAACGACCACTCAAAATCAAGGTCATTTCGGGACTAACACATGGTTCAATTTTATTTCAATAATTCGCTTGCGCGTAAGGGTCTTTAGCACTGGGAGGAAACCGGAGAACCCGGAGAAAACCCACCACTACTCCTTGTAACGTACAACCGGGGATTCGCAGCCACGCCAGTTGACTTAAAGATGTGTTCCCACAGAAAAGTATTTATCGGGTGGTTATTTCCAATAAAAGTATGGCAATTTTGGTATATATGGAAAGTAGAGATATCCAATCTTACTAGAAAAATACTGGATTCTCCGAAAAACACGCATGGAGCGTATACAGGACAAAAATGTAAGGGTTCCCCATATCAACAGCCCGACGATTAGGAACTTCTGCACGCGTGATGTCAAAGGTCACAAGCGAACATTGATGTAAAAGTTGATAACCTTTATGAAGAGTCAGACGTACAATAATAAAAATGACGCGGGTAGTGGATAATCCGAGAATTTAATTAGGATTCGATATTTGTAATAAATAGTAAGCGATTAAAGACAACATCGTCTTATGTATGCAATGAATTCTCCTCTGACTCCCAAGACGTGACGTAAACATGACCTGGTTTGATCGAATTTTAATAGCAGGGCATTCCTTCGCAATTACAATGTTTGAGAAGGATTTGAAGCAAAATTATGACAAATTAATTAGTTTGAATATGTTTTTGGTCCATATATACCATTAAATCACCCAGTTGGTACGCGAAAACCCATCTTTAATGACAGACTTTATGATAAAGCGCACTCGTACTAACCATTCGGCCATCCAACCCCCCGTGTATATGATGGGATTGGGGTGTTGGGTGTGTATTATAATGGGATAGTGTATAAATCCGGTATATAATAGATTAAACGATACACCTGTACCCAGGTAAAATACTTCCTTCATTTGTACGTAAACATGTTTATAAATACAACACGCATTCTTTATTTAAGAAAACAGATTTGTTGAACTTTACCCCAGACCTACCATTGTTCAAATGGTCGCAATAGATTCACGTAAACTTCTAGAGAATTCTGTTTTAAGGCTTCAATAGAGCGACCTATTTACCTGGTAGGTGTGTCTTTCGTTGCCTGGCAACCTATTTATAGCTCTCTCTGTAAACGTGTGTGTAATTATATACCAGTCATACTTATTTACATACCTGTATGCGTTGTTGAAAGTCATTTTAAACGACATGACATGAAATGAAATGGGGTTTAACGCTCTACTGTTCTGCTCCGAATTGGGCTAATGAAGACGGGCATACGCCATACAGTGTGCTATGAGGGTCATTTTGCCCGGACAGTGGCGCAACGGCCTACTCTTATATCAAATTCCAACTGTCAAGGGATATTTTACGTGCACCCCAATGTGTACACGGGACATCGGGTTTTCGTCCCATCAGAACGACTAGACAGCTGTCCTTGTCAGGTCCTCCGTCCTGCATCACTGACAGGGGGGAGGAGGGGCACGCCGGAAAATCTGGATGAACTTTCTCGACCAATGTAGGGATCGAACAACCGACCTCCAGGCTAGAGAGCCATCGTTGATCTATTCTCGAAGTATGAAGTAGAATGATCTCTTTGTGCAAAATGGCATTACTTTTGTGTTTCAGTCAATAAAACTCATAAACTTCTTTCAAGTCAGCCATTTTATTTTAGTGTTGACTACAAACTGCATAATATAAATATAGTAATTATATTTAACATGGAATGAAATACATAACAATTATAAAACATGTTTTGTTCAGATAAACATGTATCGATACAAGATTACGTTGATAGCTTAAATTTCAAAGGGTGTATGGCTTTAATTTTTGGAACCTTAATTTAGACGAAAATGGTTCTAAAAGAACACATTAATCTTACATGATATGGAAGACCAAATGGGACAATATTCATGATTCTCGTTTCTACATTCCTGTTTGAACATTTTAGACACGAACGCAACATTCTAAACTAAAGATTCTTGTTCCTACATTCTTATGTCAACATTTTAAACAAAAAATTGACTTTATGTTTCATTTTCGGCGTTTTATCGGTAACTTTTATATATCATTAAATATTAAAATTAAAAAATAATTTCTTAATTTTACATGAATGTATATAAAGTGATTTATATTCAATTTTCAACAAATTTATTAAAATTTCTAATCAATTATGTTCGGGGAAATACGTGAACAGTCCAAATCCAACGAGGTTGGACAGGCGACCCTACTCCTTGTCACGTACAACCGGGGAATCGTACAACCACGTACAACCACGCCAGTTGACTCAATGACAGACCTTATGATACCGTGCGCACGTGCTAACCATTCGGCCATCCAACCCCCTGTTGGGCATGGGAGAAGGGCATTTTCGGCCATTCAACCCCCTGTTGGGCATGGGAGAAGGGCATTTTCGGCCATTTAACCCCCTGTTGGGCATGGGAGAAGGGCATTTTCGGCCATTTAACCCCCTGTTGGGCATGGGAGAAGGGCATAGACCAAGAACATTTTCGACTATCTCTTGTGTCAATTTCTAGATTACTGAAAAATCAGCACATTTCAATATTCAATTTTTATATTCGAGTTATAAAAGTGAATGGGTTTATTCTTTTGATTGGTTAAACAATATCGATAAATTGAAATTATCGCAAACAAGCTGAGTTTTATTAGTGAATTGGGTACATCCTTATCACGTACAAACGGGGAATCGAAACCACACCACCTGACTCAATGACAAACCTTCTGATTCGACCACCCCTAATCAGATTGAAATAGGCTACTTGTATATCCGTAGGTGGCATTGATACCGAATGTCCGATTTACTGGCGTGGTTAAGAATCCACGGTTGTACGTAACAAGGAGGAGGTCGCCTGTCCAACCTCGTGGGTTTTCTCTGGGTCCTCCAGTTTCCCTCCACTGCTAAAGACCGCTACGCGCAAGCGAATTATTGACATAAATTTGAACCGTGTGTTAGTCCCGAAATCTCTCTCTCTCTCTCTCTCTCTCTCTCTCTCTCTCTCTCGCTTTTGAACCCATTTTCGTATATTTAAATGTTACAAAGAAAAGAGTTATACGCCCTTTAAAGTAAGTAAAGGACATAAACTCAGATAACATTACTACCGATACACACTGCATATTGGATTACAAATAATCAATATCGAACACGAGGAAACTTTGGACCATAATTACGTGGTTTTAATTATAATAATAATTAATTTTTCATATAGAGATTAACATTAGAAAATCTCAAACCGCTGAACATAACGTTTATAAACATGTATAAACATTAATTGTTCACTATACATAAGCACATTATGTTGAATAACATTTTCGAAAAAGGTATGATTTTAAAGAGCATTTAATTGTCTAGTATTTTTCAATAGTGCGTCAAAGATTTCAAGAGCTGAGAACATAAATTATGAAAAGTACGGTATAATTATTGTTGTCATTGATATTGAATGGATTGGGGTAGTGTATATAATGAGAGAGAGAGAGAGAGAGGGGGGGGGTAACGACCACTCAAAATCAAGGTCATTTCGGGACTAACACATGGTTCAATTTTATTTCAATAATTCGCTTGCGCGTAAGGGTCTTTAGCACTGGGAGGAAACCGGAGAACCCGGAGAAAACCCACCACTACTCCTTGTAACGTACAACCGGGGATTCGCAGCCACGCCAGTTGACTTAAAGATGTGTTCCCAGAAAAGTATTTATCGGGTGGTTATTTCCAATAAAAGTATGGCAATTTTGGTATATATGGAAAGTAGAGATATCCAATCTTACTAGAAAAATACTGGATTCTCCGAAAAACACTCATGGAGCGTATACAGGACAAAAATGTAAGGGTTCCCCATATCAACAGCCCGACGATTAGGAACTTCTGCAGGCGTAATGTCAAAGGTCACAAGCGAACATTGATGTACAAGTTGATAAACTTTATGAAGAGTTAGACGTACAATACTAAAAATGACGCGGGTAGTGGATAATCCGAGAATTTAATTAGGATTCGATATTTGTAATAAATAGTAAGCGATTAAAGACAACATCGTCTTATGTATGCAATGAATTCTCCTCTGACTCCCAATACGTGACGTAAACATGACCTGGTTTGATCGAATTTTAATAATAATATAATATATTTATTTCGTACTAAATTGAGTACACAATACACAAATACTTACAAAACTATGAGAAAAGTAATAAATATACAAAAAATATACATTCTCATAGTTAAATGTCTAATATGTGGACAAGTGATGAATAATTTCATTTAAATTGTTTTTATCCGTTTTACAAAACGTTTGATCCCTTAATAAAATCATATCATTTATTGCACTTACAGTTTGCATAGTAACATCATCAACATTATCGATTGATGTTAGTTTCTGTAGTATAGTATGGACACACAATTTACCTATGTCGTACTTATTGATATTATATCTATATGAAATTAAATTCAAGTTATTACATGCAGACGACAAACTACCATTTAAAGCTAACTGCGCAATTACAATGTTTGAGAAGGATTTGAAGCAAAATTATGACAAATTAATTAGTTTGAATATGTTTTTGGTCCATATATACCATTAAATCACCCAGTTTGTACGCGAGAACCCATCTTTAATGACAGACTTTATGATAAAGCGCACTCGTGCTAACCATTCGGCCATCCAACCCCCCGTGTATATGATGGGATTGGGGTGTGGCGTGTGTATTATAATGGGATAGTGTATAAATCCGGTATATAATAGATTAAACGATACACCTGTACCCAGGTAAAATACCTCCTTCATTTGTACGTAAACATGTTTATAAATACAACACGCATTCTTTATTTAAGAAAACAGATTTGTTGAACTTTACCCCAGACCTACCATTGTTCAAATGGTCGCAATAGATTCACGTAAACTTCTAGAGAATTCTGTTTTAAGGCTTCAATAGAGCGACCTATTTACCTGGTAGGTGTGTCTTTCGTTGCCTGGCAACCTATTTATAGCTCTCTCTGTAAACGTGTGTGTAATTATATACCAGTCATACTTATTTACATACCTGTATGCGTTGTTGAAAGTCATTTTAAACGAGATAATAAATATCACCGATTAAAACTGTTCTGTATTGGTTAAATTATTTACCTAACGACATGACATGAAATGAAATGGGGTTTAACGCTCTACTGTTCTGCTCCGAACTGGGCTAATGAAGACGGACACGATGAGGGAAATTTTACGTGCACCCCAATGTGTACACGGGACATCGGGTTTTCGTCCCATCAGAACGACTAGACAGCTGTCCTTGTCAGGTCCTCCGTCCTGCATCACTGACAGGGGGAGGAGGGGCACGCCGGAAAATCTGGATGAACTTTCTCGACCAATGTAGAGATCGAACACCCGACCTCCAGGCTAGAGAGCCAGCGTTGATCTATTCTCGAAGTATGAAGTAGAATGATCTCTTTGTGCAAAATGGCATTACTGTTGTGTTTCAGTCAATAAAACTCATAAACTTCTTTCAAGTCAGCCGTTTTATTTTATTGTTGACTACAAACTGTATAATATAAATATAGTAATTATATTTAACATGGAATGAAATACATAACAATTATAAAACATGTTTTGTTCAGATAAACATGTATCGATACAAGATTACGTTGATAGCTTAAATTTCAAAGGGTGTATGCGGGCTTTAATTTTTGGAACCTTAATTTAGACGAAAATGGTTCTAAAAGAACACATTAATCTTACATGATATGGAATACCAAATGGGACAATATTTATGATTCTCGTTTCTACATTCCTGTTTGAACATTTTAGACACGAACGCAACATTCTAAACTAAAGATTCTTGTTTCTACATTCTTATGTCAACATTTCATGCACAAAATCAACATTTTAAACAAAAAATTGACTTTATGTTTCATTTTCGGCGTTTTATCGGTAACTTTTATATATCATTAAATATTAAAATTAAAAAATAATTTCTTAATTTTACATGAATGTATATAAAGTGATTTATATTCAATTTTCAACAAATTTATTAAAATTTCTAATCAATTATGTTCGGGGAAATACGTAAACAGTCCAAATCCAACGACAATCGTTTACGCCTGCTTAGGCCATTCTACACGTTTTTAGTATTTTGTCGTTTGGTAATCAGCCATTACTAATTACTTCCGCATTATCTTGTAGGATATAGGGTTTCTTTGTTTATTACAAATGGCGCCTGAAACCATAGACCACACGACTCGTGTACCGATTTTAAAATGTTCATTGTGTTTTGAATATTGGGTAGTAATTTTGAAAGGAGATTTGTATATCCTGTTTCTATACCAATCTGATTAAAATACAAATCTATATTTCGGTGTTTTTTTTATACTTTCGATGGCCTCATGAAGATCTGACCAGTTGTAGTGGAAGGTCGCGTCAGCAGTCATACGAGCGGCTTTTGACCCTATGACGTTAGACATTTGATTAACCAATTGCCATTTTTGTTTCTAGTGGGTTACCCACAGTTCCGTGCAACTCATGCCAAACACCCGTCGTAACAGACCGTTTCATTAGCTAATCCCGCACATCATTCAGATCCTAGTGTACTAAAGACAAATACAACGAAATTTTGACCCATAAAAAATCGAAACGAAATAGGGTCCGTGTTTTAATCAGGTCGTTTGTATACCGTCATTAAATTTTTCTATTTATAGCTGTCTTTAGGAACAAAATCAACAGTATCCACATTTGATATGATCAACATGTAATACTTAAACTGATGAAAAATATATAATCTAAAAATAATTTATCTTACCTTGACAATACCTGGCAAAGGTAGTTAAATGCAATCATATTTTGGTATGCCTTTGTTATCCTGGAGGGGGATCACGTGGCTAAGTGGGTAAGGCGCTGGCTCGCTAGCCTGGAGGTCGGGTGTTCGATCCCTGCATTGGCCGAGAAAGTTCATCTCGATTTTCCGGCGTGGTTTCCCCTTGTCAGTGATGCAGAACGGAGGGCCTGACAAGGACAGCTGCCTAGTCGTTCGGATGGGACGAAAAACCGAGGTCCCGTGTACACATTGGCGTGCACGTAAAAGATCCCTTGGCAGTTGGAATTCGATATAAGAGTAGGCCGTAACGCCGCTGCCCGGGCAAAATTTCCCTCATAGCACACTGTATGGCGTATGCCCGTCTTCAATTAGCCCAGGTTAGGTGCAGAAGAGTAGGACGTTAAACCCCATTTCATTTCATTTGTTATCCTGGAACGTGAGGGACATGGGCTTAACATTATACAAATGTAATCGTTGGTAAAATTCTATACGGACACAGATCACCAAATATTTCTACGAATGTAGGGCGAAAGTTATTTTTAGTCTTTCTTTCCCTTTCCCTCCCCCCCCCCCCCTTTTTCATGGCGGTTTTTGTTGACTTTTTGGTGTAGAATTAAAGAAAAGTGTTTGAAAATACTTTTTCTGCCAGGTTTTGGTGAATATTCATGATTTTGAGGCGGAAGGATACAAGAGTTGAGCGGTTGGTTAGGTTGAAATGTCGGGCCGAAAATTGCATGTTTAGTTGTCTTTACCTCCAGCTTGTGTATCTCAAGTTTTCCATGGTGAACCTCATACATGCTTTTGAGCAAGAGTTTGCTACATGTTGCTTTATCTGTGGTAGAAAGCATTCTACCCAACGAAAATTTGGGAAAAAGTTAGGGCCGGTCTAAGAGACGAGAATTAACATTTAATTAAGTCGATAGGGAAAATATTAGTGATCTGTGGCCATATTGTTATATTTTCAGTGTTTTAACACATCAGAAGTCAATTCAGAAGTTATTACCATTGTAAATGGAGACGTAGCAGTTGGAATCCAAGAGGCACAGTTTGAGGACTTGGCTGTGGTGCTATTGTACTATGTACAGAATGCTGCCGTCTTCTGCCGTCAACAAGTGGATGTTACCCAATATACTTTGGATTTTTATAAAACAAATTTCACCCAATCTCTAGTTGTGCCAGGACTAGCGAACGAAACGAATGGGGAACATTTAGAAGAATTTATTGAAGTCGTGAACCTTACCTATGTCCCTGTTGATGAAGACGAGCATGAACACGATGAAAATGAAGTTCTAATTTTCGAGGAAGAGGTAAGGACTGTGTTTACAATCAACTGCATTGTGCACTATATTCATAACTAGAGAGAGAGAGAAAGCGAGAGAGAGGGGGGGGGGGGAGTTTAACGTCCACTCAACACAAACTGTCATTTCGGGACTAACATAATATGGTTCAATCTTATTTTCAATAAACCATGTTTTGGGCCCTAAATGACCTGGTTTGTGTCGAGTGGACGTTAACCCCCCTCTCTCTCTCTCTCTCTCCCCCCCCCCCCTTCTCAGTAAGGTATATAAATGTGCCTGCATGTGGTTAAAGGTTACCCTCTATTATGTAATATTTACATATGACCAATAGAGTTTATCATGTCTTAATTAATTGTAATTCAATATAAATATGCTAGCTTATATGATTTAATATATGTTAGAATGAAGTGGCCGGTGAATTTATTACCTGGACGTATTTATTATTTATTTATGTATTTATCTACCATAAATATAGAAGTACTTGTACTTTATCTACCTTAATATACCTGTATAAAATAATATATCTTTTGATTTATAAAACATGCATTATGCAAGAGGTAAATCAGCCTATTGCAGGTCTTTTTTTAGGCCGAGAAATGTTATATAAACTATTAAACATACATTATGCAAGAGCTATATCTGCCTATTGCAGGTCTCTCTTTAAGCCTGAAATGTTATCTAAATTATTAATTAGACATTAATTAACTTATCCAGGCCATAATCAACTCTCGATGGCATCGGATTTCTCCGATATTAAATAGATTAGAACAGTTCAGCCATATTTTGATTTAAGCTAAAAATGGAGGAACGAGGCTTAGCTTCGAACAACCAGTACGGTGGTTCAAATTATTGCACACGTCTTGTCAAACCTTCAAAGGCTAATATCTATGCTCGCAATAGAGTAATTTGGATGAAATCTATTTTTGAATTATTATAGCAAGAATGGTCAGCTCTTTATCTAAATCTTACATAATGTATCTTTAAATTGTTTCACATTCTAATGGGTAAAGTGATAATTTATTATTCCATATTCTATTTGTTTTATATAAAGTGTTTGGCTGCCGATGTAATTATTAATTACCTTGGAAATGGCACAGAAACTGTTAAAGAGGATCATTTCCATGAAGTTGCCGCTTTATTAATTTACCATTTCTTTTCAAGTAAGTATTTAACAAATTTGAAATATAAATTAATATAATAGCATTCCCTACCCAGTCATCAGCCCCAATTGGTAGATCGATCATTTGTATTTAAAGGGCGTATAACTCTATTCTTTAGAGCCTTGAAATAGACGAAAATGAGGCTAAAATGAAAATGATATATAAAGTGATTTACTTTTTACTTTTTTTAAATTGTAATTACCAATCAATTATATTCGGTGAAATACGAAAACTGTTAGAGTTAAACGACAGTGATTTGCCCCTACTAAGTCCATTCTACTCATTTTGCTATTATTATTCTGTCATTTGTGAGTAGCCATTTTTAATTACCTCTTCATTGTCGTCTGGGATATGTTTTTTTTTATTTATTACAAATGGCGCTGACAACTAGTGTACTGATATTAATATGTTCATTGTGTCTTACATAATAGGGTTCAGTATGTTCACAGTATGATAATAACATCAATAATGATTGAAATAGACCAATCTTGAATTCTAATTCGTGTTCTTAATTTCGAATATTATGGATAGTATTGAGTTAGAGGCTTAGCTCCTTTAATATTCGGGGGATTGGTGGGGCTCAATGGCCGAATGGTTAGCGTTTGCGCGTTGTATCTTAAGATCGGTCATTGAGTCAACTGGCGTGGGTTGGGTTCCCCGGTTGTTCGTGACAAGGAGTAGGGTCGCCTGTCCAACCTCGTGGGTTTTCTCCCGGTCCTCAGGTTTTCTCCCACTGCTAAAGACCCCTACACGCAAGCGAATAATTGAAATAAAATTGAACCATATGTTAGTCCCGATATTGACCTAGTTTGTGTCGAGTGGACGTTACCCCTCCCCCGTCTCTCTCTCTCTCTCTCTTTTAGAAGTCTTCATATCTGTGACAGCTAGCGACATTAATAAATTATAACATTTAACTTCAGATTCTATCCACGTCTTAACCATTCTATATTTCACATCTAGAGAGAGTGAGAAAGAAATGGGGTTTAACGTCCACTTATGTGTAGGGGATTTTTACCAGTTAATACCCTCTCTCCATTAGACTATTATTTCAAACTTTGCAGATAGTTAATTATAGTTTGGTTGATAGCATCTCAAAAGGGATATACAGTAGATGTAGAATACATATAGTGACAATATCTCGAATGACGGGGTAGCTCTTGAAATTCAATCCTTTTCAAATGAAATGTATATTTATCTTGGGCAAGTAACCATGAAGGACATAATTGGTATTCTCATACAATTTGTTGACTGAGTCAGAAAGATAACCAAGATGTCTACGCTATACATATAATATATATTTATATGGTATGTGGAATGAATAAACACAATATAGATCTATTTATATTTAAAATTTATTTCAGGTTCAGAAATAAAACATAAGTGTCGTCTATTACCAAAGAAAACATTTTTTATTGACGAACTTTTCGAGGCCTTTCATAGTGTTAACAACACATTAAGCAAAGAAGGTAATTGTGCCTGTACAATATTATTTTATATACATATAATGCGCAGGTGTAAAGTCGCTAGAATGGAAAAAGGAATGAGGAAGGCAAACATCTAGTTGAGATCGAAAGTAGGTTGCGACTTATGAAATGTATAAGGGTCTGCTTTGTGCACAGCGAAACGGATATCCGTGTACTGAAGATAGACTTGAGAGGTCTATGAAGCAAAATTGATTATCTGTGGGCTTGTCATGGGGAAATAAAGGAGCACATATTTACAAATTAGTATAGGGGGTGGCTGCCCCGGTTCTGAAGGGCACCAAAGCCCTGCTTAACCGGAGCTGGGCCCTGGGCCTGACTAGAATCGCGGGGTCGCCCTTTTGAGGGTTGAGGGATAGCTCAGTCTCCGCCCTCGCGCCGCTAGATTGATAACCATCAAACTGTCATCAGGAATTTGAATTTTTTTCTCCTTTTGCCATGAACCGCGGGACCCCCTAAACCGCGGGGCCCTGGGCCTGGGCCCAGCAGGCCCATGCCTAAGCTGGGCTTTGAAGGGCGCACTCAATCACAAGTAAATTCCGAGTTTCCATATCTTATATATTATTTTAAAATACAGAATTCAAAGAATTATTAACAAAGTTGGCTATATCACCATCTGCAACCGTAGAAGATGCACATATTCATAACGAAAGGAAAAAGAGAAGTACAAGATCAGAGAATATCAAACGGTCAAAACGTGCTGTGGATGAACACGATGAACACGACCATGCTACAGTAAGTTATAAACTGCTTCCCAGTGGATGATAGAGAGAGAGAGAGAGAGAGAGAGAGAGAGAGAGAGAGGGAGAGAGAAATGGGGTTTAACGTCCACTCGACACAAACTAGATCATTTCGGGACCAACACATGGTTCAATTTTATTTCAATAATTCGCTTGCGCGTAGGGGTCTTTAGCAGTGGGAGGAAACCGGAGGACCTGGAGAAAACCCACGAGGTTGGACAGGCGACCCTACTCCTTGTCATGTACAACCGGGGAATCAAAACCACGCCAGTTGACTTAATGACAGATCGTATGATACAGCGCGCACATACTAACCATTCGGCCAGCCAACCCCCCTAGAGAGATAGAGAATACGACCGAGGTACCATAGAATTTTATATATATATATAAAAATATTATCAAATTCATAGATAACTATAAATTCCCGGTGAAACTAATCGAATTATTGTATTTCTGTAGACCAAGTCATGTTATAGTGCAGACCAGCTATTAACTATATTTGATGCTACGGCACCAATATCTAAAACAGACTTTACCGAGCTTTGTCCAGCTTTAATCTATCAACAAACATCGGAGGCGTGTAAAGCTACTACTGATCATGATGATGCTCAAACACCAACAGAAGCAGAACGTATGTTAAAATATAGTCTATTAAATATACATTATGGGAGATTAGATAAAGAGCTGGCAGTTCTCACTATAATAGTTAAAAACTAGATAATTTAAAGCGGATTTGCTGAAAATTTCAGTGAAATTGATCCACTTTGAAACAGGAATTTAGCTATTGAAGTTTCGATTTAGTCTCGATCATCATTACTAAAGTCGGTACGATAAAAAACATAGTCTTGATTATCCATTTCATGATATAATCATAAATGAAAGTTGAGCAGCAAATCGGATCCTAATCCAGTAAATATCACAGGCTAGTGATGGCATCGAGAGTTGATTATGGTCTGGATAAGCTAATTAATGTCTAATTAATAATTAAGATAACATTACAGGCCTAAAGAAAGACCTGCAATAGGCAGATATAGCTCTTTCATAATGTATAATTTATTCGACTGGAAAATCAAATAATAATGAAAAGAATAGGCGTACGGGCCAATTTTCTTTAGGGGCTGTATCATTTTCCCCTCAAAGATACGGCGGCAGTGCCCGAAAAATGAACCTACATAATTTTACCAGGTAGCGCCCGATCGGCAATCAAAATCAGAATTGTGTGATTTTCTGGACCCCCCCCCCCCCAACCAATGGTCAGTATAACTCCCAGATTTCGATTCCGTCTCGTACGCCTATTTAAAGTTCCGCATTTATTCTAAGAAAACAGAGTACCATTTACCTTGATGAAATATACTCTGATTAAAACACAGATCCTATTTCGTTTCGTTTTTTATAGTTCAAAATTTCGTTCTACTTGTCTTTACTATACTAGGATCTGGAAGAGTTGTTATATAACCCGTGTTCTGGTTGACATGAGGGATTAGCCACTAAAACGTTCTGTTACGGCGAATTCTTGGCTTGCCATGCACGAAACTGTGGGTAAACCACTAGAAACCATTAATCAATCCGATCGGATGACCCCTGACGCGACCTCCTACTACAACTGGTCAGATCTTCCTGTAGTAAAGGCCGTCGAAAGTATAAAAAAACGAAACGAAATATAAATCTGTATTTTAATCTGATTGGATGTAAATCATGCTTCATGCCTTTGAGATAGACATAAATATTATGTTCCCATAACAAAAGGGACCTCCAAAGATTTCTTTAATTTATTTAAAATAATGATTTTATTTTTCTATCAGGTTATGGTTATTCGACTTTAGCGGTATTCATTATTACCTTGTGTGCTCTATTCGGCGCCATCTTGTTTCCGTTTAGTAAAAATAGATGTTATGATGCTTTTATGGCCGTGTTTATGGGTTTAGCTGTTGGTACATTGACTAGTGACGCCTTACTTCATCTGATACCAGAGGTAACTTGTTTTGTTTCTGACATCCAGTCTGAGGATTATGTTGGTGATTAGAACACCGGCAAGGCGGCAATTATATATAATCACCCATCTTCATCTTTTATTAGTGTTTAACGCCCGCTTCCATCAAATTTGTCTTATTTTTTTATTATCTTAGTGTATGCGTAGGGGTCCTTCCTGTGGGAGGAAACTGGAGTACTTGGAGTAAACCCACGAGGTTGAGAAGGAGCCTCTATCTCCAAGCCACATACGCTCACACCCGAGATCGAAACCACGACCACAAGCCAGGATACTCTCATCTTTATCAGGCAAATGATACAGGTATGTGAATAGTGGGCAAATATATAGGAATATGCATACATTTGCCTACTATTCACATACCTGTATCATTTGATTCACATACCTGTATCATTTGATTCACATACCTGTATCATTTGATTCACATACCTGTATCATTTGATTCACATACCTGTATCATTTGCTTGATAAAGAAGAGAGTATCCTCGTCGAAACGTTGCTTAGTATTAAACTTAGTAATTGTGTATCCATAAAATTGTACCTTGTGTTATGAATGAACTTGTTCTCCAAAATTTTGAACAATTTATTTACATTGATAATATTTTATTTTTAGGCTTTTGGCATCCACAAGCACAG
The DNA here is from genome assembly GCF_932274485.2 of Patella vulgata. Classification (NCBI taxonomy): domain Eukaryota; kingdom Metazoa; phylum Mollusca; class Gastropoda; family Patellidae; genus Patella; species Patella vulgata. Next base: position 75,248,433 of record NC_065883.2, on the reverse strand, counting down.
TGAGGACGACGGCCATGACCATGGGTCCGGTGAAATAGTTATTGAATCTTTTGTATGGTATGCCTTCGCTGCTATTGGAAGTAAGAAAATTATAATAATAGATCGAGGTTGAGTCACGTGCTAACCTTCACAAAATGGCGGAAACAATGAAAACAGTGACTAGCACTCGGCAAACCTCAGCAGATTCAAGTACCCTACATCTAGCCTCGACTGTATGACGAAGTCCGCCATTGGAACTACTTTCAAGTTCCCGGATTACCAACGGCGTCGCCCATGCCGACGCCTTTGAAGAATGTTTTATCATACAAAGCTATAGCATTCTGAAGCTGTTTTTCTTGAAAAATTTGCACTGAAAATTGTACTTATTCTTCGAACGACGCAATTTTGAGAACTTCTTTCTAAAAGCGGCAGGTCTTCCTAATTTCTAATAAGTAAACTGGTGCCGCATCGCAATTGTATAGGTGTGGGTACATATCATTGACCGTCATACAGTCGAGGCCAGATGTAGAATATCGGAATCTGCCGAGGTTTGCCGAGTGAGTGACTAGGTCAAAGAGCTCCAGAAGTAGTCACAACAACTTGGACATTCGCCTTATTCTATTTATAACCCTAAATATCATATTAACTTTGAATATGGCGATGGAGGGAATTTTCAAAATTATTTTCCAATTTAGACGAAACTTGAAATATAGGTTTATATCCGAAAGATCTCGGTGCCTTTCCATATTGGACTGTGGCCTCTGATTGTACGAAAATCCAAATCCCGGCTTAGGCATGCCCCGCAGTTTAGGCAAAGAGATAAAAAAAATCAAATTCCAGATGAAAGTTTCACGGTAATCGATCTAGCGCCGCGAGGGTTGAGACTGAACTAGCCCTCAACCTTCTCGGTGATCGGTGATTTCACTTGTTATAATATTTCCCCGCCGTTATATGTCATTTCCGCGCATTGTATGCCATTCAGAACTGAATGGATTTCGTATGTGATCAGATATAATGTAATTATTCTTGTATTTCAGACCGTTTAATTGTGTGTTACGCATGCGTGCCATTCAATAGGATATAAAATAATCTTTTCGTCGCGTTAGGATCCCTGCGATTCTAGTCAGGCCCAGGGCCCCGCTCCGGTTAAGCTGGATTTTGCGAAAATCGTATCTTTAGCTTGTGGGCAATCTAGAGATCACGATTTTGATGAAACTAAAAATGTATATTTATAACCCAATGATCTCGGTTCCGTTTGATATTGAAGCACTTGGCCGTGAGCTCCTTGATTATAGCCCCTTATTGTACGAAAAAAAATATTTATATGACGTATTCTCGTCCATCTCTTGCAAAATGAGGGTGTATCTTGCATGGTGAATTTTAAAATTGTGTTTATAGATTTCACATTTACAATGAAAGTTATAAAATGTAAAATATTAATATTTGTTTCCAGGTATCTATGTGTTTTATCTCCTAGAAACAATATTCGGAATGGCTGGACATTCTGTAAGTTTATTTATATTTTCAACAAGGAAACTTTACCTAATAGGGGTGGGGGGGGGTGCTCGATTCACAGTCCAGAACGTCCAGAATTGACAAAATTGCAATCGAGTAAAGCGGAATTCAGTCCTGTCACAGTTCTGTCAGTCCCGGCCACGGAGGTGGAGTGAGTAGAATCGTGACGTAATTAAACACAACGAATATGTTTCGGCTGCATGGTTGGTTGAGATATTTACTTATTCAGTCGACGCATGCGTTGTAGCCCGAAATCCACCTTTTCACTCGATTGTCACGTTCAATCGAGTACCCCCTAGGTCTTTTGCTATTAAGTAGTCTAGGTCACCCAGAACCTCCTAGTCTTCAACGTACGGGGGGTCTGGGACCGTTATCAGTATTTGACGAAATGTTCCATTGCCCATCGCTTCCCGATATAAATCCCATAATTCTTGCATTAATATAAACAAACATGAATCGTGACGACGAATTAGGATTAATTTTTAAAAAAAAACACCCATAAATATGACCCATAAGAGAGAAATTTTACAATAAAAAAATTAAGAGTGTTGGAGATTGAAATGGCAATGGTAATCGAATGGCAATGGTAATCGAATGAATTTTCTGAAATTGCATTCTTAAATTAATTTCATGGGCGTCGACATTTTGTTTTAGGACTAGTTACCTCCCTTAGGCTTTGTTTATTATAATGTAAAAGGCTGGATAGTCTAGCCAATGGACCCATTATTCTCAAATGTTGACAGATGACAACACATCCAGACTAATATCCATTTCATGGGCGTCGACATCTTGATTGTTACCCCCTTAGACTTTGTTTATTATAATGTAAAAGACTGGATAATCTAGCCAACACGTCCACACTAATAATTGTAGAATATTTTTCTGGATGATAGAGACTAGCCATTAAGGAGATCTCTCGTAAACATCCTACTTGTTGTGACACGTCTTGCAATAAAATTATGACATATAACGATAATGATATGTTTATAACAAGAGTACATATAACACTGTGGTTATCAATTTATAGAAACTCATTTGTGTGGAAATAATAAGCACATAAACCTTTTATTACTGCATACAAAGAGGGTATCTTATCGCACAAGGCTATCATTTTGAAGGCATTTAAATTTAAATGGTCTGTTTTTGTAGCATACTTGGCCGAGTGACGACGACGACGACGAAGACAAAGTTGGAAAAGAAAGCACAAGTAATGGCGTTGGAAAAGAAAGCACAAGTAATGGCGTTGGAAAAGAAGGCACTAATGTTGGGAACTGGGTAAATGTATGTACAGAATATGCACTCTTCAATACGGCTAAATCTATTTGTTAAGGCCAGCTCAATTTTTGTCAAGGTCGTTGAGATGTAAATAAGGTTATGGCACGTGATTGTTGGCGAGATTGTAGGTTAGGATCATGTTCCTGAAACATTGGGGCTAGGTCCAGGGTTAGGGTTGGGATTAGCGTTAGCCTTGTTTACCAGCAAGCCAGCGTCTTACCCACCTAATGACTGTGACCCCCACGAAAAATTCAAATGAAATGGGGTTTAACGTCCTACTGTTCTTCTAAGAAAAATTGAGCTAACCTTATTATTTAGCACTGACCAATAAATACAACACTATATCTTAGTCCCGTGACTCAGTGAGTAGGACATTGAATCGCTTACCTAAAAGTCCCGTGTTCGATCCCTGCGTTGGATGAAAAGGTTCATGAGGATAACCCGACGTGGTTCCTCCGTGTCAGTGATGCAGGACAGAGGGCCTGACAAGGGACTGCCGTCTAGTCATTCTGATGGGACGAAAAACCGAGGTCAGGTGTATACATTGTCATGCACGTTAAATAACCCTTGACAGTTGGACTTCGAAATAATAGCGCCGCTTTCTGGGCAAATTTTTTCTCTTAGTACATTGCATGGCGTAAGGCCGTCTTCATTAGCCCAGTGTGAGCAGAACAGCAGGACGTTAAACCCCATTTTATTTTATTTCTTTTCTTAGTCCCCGGATAGTGTTAAAATGACTTAAAGTCTCCCCGCCTCTCTCTCTCTCTCTCTCTCTCTCTCTCTCTCTCTCGCTCGCTGGTTTATTCAAGCAAGAAAGCCTAGTATAATATGCTAGAAATTTCTTGCGCGCTTGCATGAATTTGATGCTAACATAGATTAGTTGCATGAAGCAAGACAAAACCGTGTACAGTATACAAGTCGGTTATGGGGTGGAGAGAGAGGGGTTAACATCCACTCGACTTAAACTAGGTAATTCAGGATTAACAGGGTTCAGTTTTATTTATTGCGCGTAGGGGTCTTTAGCAGTGGTAGGAACTCGCAGGACCCGGAGAAAACCAACGAGGTTGGACAGGCGACCTTACTCCTTGTCACGTACAACCTTAGAATCGAAACCACGCCAGTTGACCCAATGACAGACCTTATGATACAACACACACGCTAACCATTCGGCCAAACATCCAACCCCCGTTATGGGGTGGTGTTGTTGGTTGCATCTAATTTTGGGGAATTGTTTTTGTTTTTTTTACGGTGGGGTGGGCCACTCTTTAGTCCAATGAATTTAATGAATCTTTCCACAAAGTTACTGTTTTAACATTTTAACTAATGAAATCAAATTGAACCACGTTTTGAAATAAAACTGAACCGCTCCGAAAAGACCTAGTCGAGGTCCCGTATACATTGGAATGCATGTAAAAGATCCCTTGACAGTTGGAATTCGATATAAGAGTAGGCGTTAGTGCCCCTGCCCGGGCAAAATTTCCCTCATAGCACACTGTATGGCGTATGCCCGTGTTCATTAGCCCAGTTTAGCAGCAAAACAGTAGGACGTTAAACCCCATTTAATTTCATGTTTCATAACATCATGGTATTGTTATTTTTTCAGGAACCGAAGAAGAAGAAGAAAAGTGAGCATGACTTGTTTTGCTAATTTTATTGATATTTTGATAAGACGTTGACGTTGAGTAAGACGTTGACGTTGAGTAAGACGTTGACGTTGAGTAAGACGTTGATTCCGTGTTGATCCCTGCGCTGACTGAGAAAGTTCATCTGGATTTTCCGATGTGGCTCCCCCGAGTTAGTCGTGTTGGACGGGGGCCTGGAAAGGGACAATGCGTAGTTGGAATTGACAGTTGGAATTTGATATAAGAGTAGACCATTGCTGGATGGGCAAAATTTCCCTCATCATGGCATATGCCCGACCTCATTAGCCCAGTAGGCAAAGAACAGTAGGGCGTTAAACGCCGTTTCATTTCATTTTTTAAAGGTTTAATATAAAGTAATCAAAGAAAAACAATTGTGACACGATAACTTTAGTTCTAATTAAGTGAGAGTGATGAAACTTGGTGTATAGTTTTATTACATCAGTACCTTGACTAAGTTCGATAATGAGCATTTTCTGCCTAGCGAAACAGAACACCCCACCCGCCTCATTCAAATTGGCAGGATAGAAGATTTGACTAAACCATATTACATATTTTCAAGTATTGATAATTATTTTATTAACAATAGCTATCTGAAATATACATTATGCAAGAGCTAAATCTGCCTATTGCAGGTCTTTCTTTAGGCCTGAAATGTTTTATAAATTATTAATTAGACATTAATTAACTTATCCAGACCATAATCAACTGTTGGTTGTATCGCTAGCCTGTGATATTTACTGGATTATAATCCGATCAGCTGCTCAACTTTCATTCGTGATTAAATCATGAAATGGGATAATCGAGACTATGTTTTTTTATCGTACCGACTTTAGTAATGGTGATCGAGGCTAGGCCCAAAATTCAATCGCTAAATTCTCGGTTCAAAGTGGATCAATTTGACTGAAATTTTCAGCAAATTCCCTTCAAATTATCTGGTTTTGAACTATTACAGTGAGAACTGCCAACTCTTAATCAAATCTCCCATAATGTATCTTTAAATACAGTAACATATCCTTTACATTATCTAGTTTTTAAATATTATAGTGAGAACTACCAACTCTTTATCTAATCTCCAATAATGTATCTTTAATGTTTTAAAGTGTCGCCTATTAGACCCAACTTTATATTTACACTGTCAATAAAATGTAATCTTAAAATCCATCGTATTTCTCAACGACTCGGACTTAGAATATTTATATAATCCTTGAAACACACAAATTATAGGTCAAGCTTTAGTTTATGTCGTCAGTGATATGTTAAAAGTTATACGACCTACTAGTAATTTGTTTTATGTAAATAATAGCTATATTTGTTTTATGGAAATATAAGCCATAAGTATATCTATGTAGCCAATCGGTGATAAGTCGTCGCCATTTTGTCCTTAGAAATACAAATGTTCTTTTTTTTTTTGTATATCAAATATATCAAATATATAGTTATGTAAGATCACATGACATGACATTTTTTAAATATAGGCTTCTTATTAAACATACATTATGTAAGAGCTAAATCTGCCGATTGCAGGTCTTACTTTGGGCCTTAAATGTTATCTGAATTATTAATTAGACATAACCAAGACCATAATCAACTCTCGATAAAGTCTTTCGTTTTCAATGAATTCTTTTCAATTTTTGTTGTGGAGCCTTTTGATCTTAAGAGGATCGATGGAGTTTATCAATTCAGCGCCCCTCCCCCCCCCCCCCATCGTCTACTTTCCGTTCTGGAGTGATCTCCCTTTACCAATATCCCATGAACGCTATAAAAGTGATATCATGGAATCAGATGATAGGGTCAAATGGTTGCTATGAGGTCATAGTGGTGTGATAATGCAATATAGAATCAGAAAATGAAAAAATTAATCAGAAAGTGGCGTCACAACACAATATCGAGTCAGAAGATAAACAAATTAGATAGAAATGTCTTTTACATTAGTGGGTATTTACATTTCCGGTAACAAGGATAATGCCTATAACCGAAGCGGACTCTTAAAAACGATAGGTGGGGTTTGGTGACCGAATGGGTAAAACGCGCTTGTTAGATCAAAAGGTCTGTCATTGAGGCAAATGGTGTGGTTTCCATTCCCCGCTTGAACATGTATGTAACAAAACTCGTGGGGTTTCACCAGGTCCTAACAATGGTTCAATTTTATTTTAGTTGGGGGAAACCACTCCACGTGACTCAAAACCATTAGAGCACCCAACCCCCCTCTCGTATAGTATTCTTCTTCTATATTTCAGATTTAAATCACCTTGCCCTCATGATAATTATCGGTGATGGTATACATAACTTTGCTGATGGTTTAGCTATAGCTGCTGCTTTCACACAGAGTTTAACTGAAGGTGTTGGTGTTACTATAGCTGTATTTTGTCACGAATTACCACATGAATTAGGTAGGTACTTGCCCATGGTCGTGAATCTACAACTGCAAGTTTTACACACCTAGCCGTTGCTAGAGTTCGCAAACTTTTAGGTTGCTGTGTACATTAAATTGTCTCCCTTTATCCCCAGACACGTGATGCAAATACATAAAGGAACGGTTTCATTTACAGCCATTGAAAACCTTTTTTAATTGAAAAACTCATGGAAAACCAAAGAAAAATCAACCTTACTAACATAACATAAGATCAGAAAAATAAATTAGAAAGGTTTGGACTAAGATGGAAAGTGGAAACGTTCCAGCACCCTTGAACTTTGCAACTCGATTATCACAGCTAGCCATTTCAGTTGGAAAGCGCGAGACTCGGTATTCGCGATGCTATCTTCTATCGAAGAATCGGAGAGGCCGGGAGCTAGGTCAATGACCAATCGAAATGAGTGACATAAAATGTAGCGTATTACGTTGAGGCCTTGATAAGATGTGTGGAGTTCAAGTGAGATCTATCCGTCTATTGAAGATAGTACTTACCATACTGTTCATAACAGGCTAGGGGGGTCACGGTGGCAAGTGGGTAAGACGCTGGCTCGCTAGCCTCCAGGTCGGGTGTTCGATCCCTGCTTTGGCCAAAATAGTTCATCCAGATTTTCCGGCGTAGTTCCCCCTTGTTAGCGATGCAGGATAGAGGGCCTGACAAGAACAGCTGTCTAGTCATTCGGATGGGACGAAAAAACCGAGGCCCCGTGTACACATTGGCGTACACGTAAAAGATCCCTTGACGGTTGGAATTCAATATAAGAGTAGGCCGTTGTCCCGCTGTCCTGGCAAAATTACCCTTATAGCAGAATGTATGGCGTATGCCCGTCTTTATTAGCCCAGTTCAGAGCAGAACAGTAGGACGTTAAACCCCATTTAATAACAGGCTTATTATTAAAAACGAATTATTCATTCTCAAAGAAGAAACCGTCACAGCTAACTAAAGTTTTACTTATTTTCGCTTTTACTCAAAATCTGATTGAAGTCTATAACCACCAGAAGAATATATAAGAGTTGTATCTAGGACTTTTTCCAATCGGGGTAAAATACAGAAATTTTGCACAAGGGAGACATTCCTCACAGTACCGGCCATGGTGAATTGACGAAATCTCGCGTTGATAAACGAGATGATGGTTTAATTTTAACGACACTGACACGCACAGCGTGCTAGGGCTAGGGTTACGGTTAGGGTTGGGTTTGGTCCAAAAATTCTGACGTCATGTGCAATTCAAAGTGATTGACCCCGTGAGGAATGTCTCCCCGGCGACCAAGCTAATCTGTATTTTGTTTCATTTTTTTTTTTACGTTCGATGGTAAATCGAAATTTTGAACTATAAAAAACCGAAATGGAATAGGATCTGTGTTTTTATCAGGTTAGATTTTTTCCAAGTTAATATCACATCTGTTGTATTTTTTAGGAGACTTTGCTGTTTTATTACAAACAAAGATGAGATTTAGAAATGCTGTTTTCTGGAACATGGCTTCCGCGTTAACCAGTTTTGCTGGCCTGTATATTGGATTGTCTGTGGCTACAGATCCACTTGCTAGACAATGGATATTTGCTGCAACGGCTGGCATGTTTATTTACATTGCTCTAACCGACATAGTAAGTTTATAACCTTATATTATATCTATATAACTGTTTAAATCAGGGAGCCACTGTGGCTCAGGGGGGTAGAAAGTTGGCTCGCTTGGCGGTTGGAATTCGAATTAATAGTAGACCGTAGCGAAATTTCCCTCAAAGCACATTGCATGGCCTAGTCGGAGCGATGGACCGAGATACTTTGTGAGAATTAAGAACGTTGGAATTGCTTTACCAGCCAACCCCATTTCATTTTCATTTAGTAGAAATCTTCATAAAATCCTAAATTTACATATAAAATTTGACATTAATGTGTATGATAATAAAATGTTATCTTCGGTGGAGTATAGAGTTAAAATTTAGAAAGGGTATCGTTGGCTGGTAAAGCAATTCCAACGTTTAATTCTAACAAAGTATCTCGGTCCATCGCTCCACCGTTTCCATCAAGTCTTGGATCGTGCGAAAGCGCGGGGTAATTGGACGAGAGACCAAGCTAAACGACCCACTACGCACCAATTGCTTTGTTGCTTTAGAGAGCAGAAAGAAAAAAAAACGAGAGCACTAGGGCGAAGTTGAGGACAGTGTCTCGCGCTCCATCTTTCCTCCACTGCAGCCTAATCACAATTTATTATGTATAATCCTTTTCATATTTTTCTTGAAGAATTGTGAGTCAGTGATCTCCGCACAGCCTTCCGTTCCCGAGATACGCCCCCCCCATCCTTTGGCGAAAACTGTGTGAGCGGCCTGATAAAGTCTTGGTTGGGAGCTATGGGTCCATAAGAGGATTGAGGGTTGGATGGCCGAATGGTTAGCACGTGCGCGCTGTATCATAAAGTCTGTCATTGAGTCAGCTGGCGTGGTTTCGATTCCCCGGTTGTACATGACAAGGAGTAGGGTTGCCTGTCCAACCTCGTGAGTTTTCTCCGGATAAGCTGCAGTTCAGACAAAGCTGCTGTGTGGGCGTATTCCACGCTTTGGGTAGGTTTCTTTTAAAAGACATTTTATACTCCTTTTTATTTCAGTTGCCGAAGTTAGTACATCCGCCATCAATGACCATATTTATCATGACAAATGTTGGAATATTGATCGGAGTAACTGTTATGATTTTACTCTCAATTTTTGAAGGCCATATTAAAATAACATAGACGTGTCTAGTTAGACGTGTGTTGAAACTCGGTGTTTTGTTATTCAAATTAAACATTACTTTGCTTTGTTTTCATTTTTAGCCGTTATCCTTTTAACCCGCAGAGCGCTCGGCACGCCTCAGAAGACTCCAGTACCCTACATCTAGCCTCGGCTGTATGACGAAGTCCGCCATTGGAACTACTTTCAAGTTCCCGGTTTACCAACTTTTCTTTGAAGAATATTTTATCATACAAATATTTCAAAGTCTGAAACTGTTTTTCTTTCAAGTTTATCCAATTTTCTTCAAACAAGGACAACTTTGCAATGAAACTTCTACACACGCTTCGAACGACGCAATTTTGATAACTTCTTTTTAACGCGGCATGTTTTCCTAATAAGTAAACCGCTGCCGCATCGCAATTGTATAGGCGTAGGTACATATCGCCGCCATACAGCTAGATGTAGAGTAACGGAATCTGCCGGGGCTTGCCGAGTGGTCAATAAAATCACGAACGGAATAGGTTATATTTTCTCATACACAGAGACAGTGACCACAACTGGGTGATTTCAGTTGTTTTGATTGTCGACATATCTTCTCGTATATAAAACGACGAATTTAAAGGTATTGACATTTTATTTCATTATTTTAATGACATTTTACACTACTAGATGGCCCGAATTTAGCAAAATACTAGCAATTTCTTATTGATTATCTCCCTTACATGTTGTGGGTCCAAGACAAATTATATTTTGATCCGACCGTGGCAGACATTGCTACGTTCATTTGCAATGGATTTGTTTTAGAATCGTTGCAATAGTTATACATTATTGATTATGTTTGATAATGCCTTGCCGTGTAATTTATTAAAATTTTAAATATTGTGACTTATAGTCCTTTTAATATTATTATTTATTTAAAGAATAGTAATTAGATAAGGTTTGGTCTATATGAATTTGTTTATCTCGCCATTCTGGGGTATTTGTGAACCCTGATTTATTGCAAGACCGAGTGCGACCAAAAACTGTTTTTTGGGGTTTTTTTTTTATTATTATATTATTTACGACAATCTGATTAAAATACAAATCTATATTTCGTTTCGTTTTTATACTTTCGATGGCCTACACTACATGAAGATCTGACTAATTGTACTGGGAGGTCACGTCAGAGTTCATACGAGCGGCTTTTGTCCCTATAGCGCCAAGCATTGATTAATCAATCAGCGTTGACTTTTCTAGAAGTTTACCCACAGTTCTGTGCAGAGCACGCCAAGAACTCGCCGTAACAGATGGTTTCATTGGCTAATTCCTCACATCAAATAAGAACACAGGTTATATAACAACTCTTCCAGATCCCAGTGTAGTAAAGAGGCGTAAAATGAAATTTTGAACTATAAAAAAACGAAATGAAATAGGATCTGTGTTTTAATCAGATTGTGTTTACGATTGATCATTTCTCGAGTAATATATTTATTTTGTATTGTAACATATTTATTATTCTAACATGGTTATTTCTAAATAAAAATAGTATTTTCTTACCATCGTTGCTGCTGTTGCTGTTAACATCTCTTAGTTTTCACACCAACTATCCTGTTTGTAAGAAGCGCTCCCGTTAACCTGTCAAATCAGTACGACGCTAAAACCAATTTTATTTCATATCATGTAATTAAGCAAAAATAAATTAGAATTTGTAATATTGTCAGGCAAAATAAGCCATCTAGGCAAAATTTTTTAATAAACTATTTTTTGACTATTTCCTGAGTTAGTTTGTCAATGAGTTTTGTCATTGTGTGTTACTTCCGGTTGTTTTGATTGATCCCTAGATATTTTACAATCTAATTGAAATACAGATCTATATTTCGTTTGGTTTTTTTTATACTTTCGATGGCCTACACTACATGAAGATCTGACAAGTTGTACTCGAAGGTCATGTCAGGGGTCATACGAGCGCTTTTTGACCTATGACATCAGACATTGATTAATCAATCGGGGTTGATGTTTCTAGTGGTTTACCTACAGTTCCGTGCACGAGACACCAAGAAGTCGCCGTAACAGACCGTTTCATTGGCTAATCCCTCATTTCAACCAAAACACAGGTTATATAACAACTCTTCCAGATCCTAGTGTAGTAAAGACATGTAAAACGAAATTTTGAACTATAAAAACGAAACGAAATAGGATCTGTGTTAAATCAGATTGAGTTATATTTCGTCTACAAATTACGTATTTGATTTGCATGTACCTATTATGATGTTGCTTGCGAAGTTTACCTATCATTCAGTCGGCCAACACTTGGCGTGTTAAAGCGATAGAAGCTACAGTTATTAACTCAGATTTTTCGGTGTGCCGCATAGTAGTCATGCCTGAACAAACCTTTTGAGCACTACCTGAAATCCCAGAGAGTAAAACGTTCTATCAGAGCTAAAAAAATTTGAAGACTTTACTCATACTAACATTGTACTAAATTCAGTTAACAACAATAGCAAGTGTTTCGACATTATTCCAACTATATGTCAATTACAAACATTCATTCTTCCCAAGAACTCTATTAGAGTGGAATAGACTTAGCGATAGTGTTGTGAAAGCAGATACAATCAAGCGCTTCAAGACACAAGTGGCTACGAGTGACATCTAATAGCGCACTCCTCCCCCGTTGAATGAAAGCCAGAATTGGTCGCTTCAACGTAACCCTTCAGATTCAGATTCAGATTTGCAGATGTTTTTGTATCGAGGGGTATAGTGCATTGCGACAAACTAAGTCTTCGTCTGTTGAAGTGCGATCAACCTGAAACTTTTTTTGTTTTTTTACATTTGCCGATAGATTGACTACATTCAATAGTACGCCACAATTTCAAGATGGATGCAATGACGTCAAGCCCGGTTACTGGTCCATGATGATGATGTTAGTTGTATTTTACGTCCGCTTCCACCGAAGTGATATCGCAGACAATCACGTGTTATATATTTTTTTAGTCGTCGAATGTGCTATTGCTGCTGATTATGCTGTGGATATTAATATCAAAACTTGTGTCGCGAGGTGTTGACGTAGAGGGATGGTAGCTGCATTCTTGTATTTCAAAATTACTTTCGTTTATCTTTAATGGAGGGGGTCTTGGTTTAGTAAATTCAAAGTCTGATTGTTCTGATGTTGATCTGCCTCCATCCTCTTCTTCTTTTTGGAGCTTTTGGTTCGACTGGTGGAGACTGGGTTACTGGTGGTTTATTTTCTGGAACTGTTGGCTTGCTGTTTTGTACTCTCTTTACTGTGGTTGGTGGGACTGTTGGGATTATTGGAGCTGTCTTCTTTTTCTTGTCTTTTTCAGGGGCCCGGAGAGGGCATTCTCTTCGTGAATGGCCAAACTTCTCGCATCTGAAGCATGGAGAAGGTTGGCCTGGTGTTACTACTCGTACTTTGGCATCTCCGTAATGTGCTTTTAATATTATTACTTGGGGTATATCTTTGAATTTCTTGTTCTGGATCTCTATTTCCACTTCTCTTATTCTTTTGTAGACATGGGTGCCCGGGAGTTGTTGGTCTTGGAAGGTTCTCACATGTCCGATGTCACCCATAATTTCTAGGAAGTAATCATCGGAGTATGATACAGGGAAGTCGTAGACTGTAAGGGTGACTACTTTGGTAAAACGTTTGTGGAACTGATATGTTATCCCCATGTGCGTGTGTTTCCCTTTATCGAGGAGTTTACTTTTTACTTCTTTCGCTCTTACATGAACGTGCCACTCGTCTTCTTTTAGGTAGATTGTTAATATATCTTCCCACTTGCCGAGTAGGTCGATCAGGCACTTCAAGATTCCCCTGTCGGTTAATCTCTCCGTGCTGCTGACCGCCACGTGGTATGATATGCGGCTTGTCTCTTCTTCTGGCACTTGGTAGGTTTTTACTATCGGGTCCATGGTGAATGGGTAACTGGAAGACTGGAAAAACTGGAACACTGGATCACTGGAGCAGCAGGTGTTAACAGGGCGAACGCTAATTAACAAGTGAGTGAATGTCAACTGGTCCATGTAGGGTCAGCTCTATATATTTGATTCCACCCGAACCACTATACGTTGTTCTTTGCCAGGCCCTCCATCCTAGACCACTAACATCACACTGATCAGCAGTGAATATTCGCTAAACCGCTACAATCACTGATAAGGATGACATCGATGCGACTTAATGAGCTACAATTATTAATTTTCTTCCTTCGGCAAATTAAATTCTAAAACATTTTTTATGTGTATTAGAAAAATAAATAAAGACGTTTGAGGTATTTGTAGGTAAAAATTATTTCCTATTTAGTGTAAATGGGTATTTAAATAAGTAAAAGACACTATTTTGCCCGAACCAGTAACGTCTTATGTAAACAATGCAGGCGCCAATGATAGACGCCGCGTGATGAGACGTCACGTGTTGAAGGTATTTTACAGAGATATTAGAACTCTTTCGTACTCTGTGAATCAGATTGCCCTTACATGGGGAAAAACCACAATGAACTACCCCGGCATACGCAGGGATGAACAATAAATCAGTTAAAATAAATAACCTCGATGGAGTTCACAAGGTTTTCTGCAAAATGGGTAACTCAGGACAGCTGCGGGATATGAATATCGATGATCCCAATGTTTCAAGCCAAATGTGAAAAAGATATAGCCTTTATCGCGCTCATAAAGCTTTTCGAAAAATGGGGCATAACTCTGGAACGGATAGTGGCTGAACGTTTAATATCGATAGAGTTTATCATGGCTCGAATATTTGATACAAATTTGAAAAAAAAATACTGTTAAAAACAGTATACCGTGTTCACAAGGGGTTTGATAAAGGGGGGTAACTCCGGAATGGAAAGTCACAGAAAGCTTTAACTCGACATCGTTCATTCTCGCATGACCTCAATGCTTTCCGTTAATCATGAAAACAATTTCAAGCGGTTGCAATGCAGGACACGCCTACATTTTGCAAGAGATGGACAGGGAACGGGGAAAATCAATAGGGTTCATCCACTCATTGTCCAAATGCTTCACATCAACTTTAAAAAAACCCCACCAAATTAGTTAAATTACACATGCTGACAAAAGTAGGGACCTCAAATGTTGGCTAATGTATAGTTTTATAGGAAATGGTGGTCAATGCATAGTTTTATAGGAAATGAAATGGGGCTGAACATCCTACTGTTCTGCTCCGACTGGGTTAATGATGACGGGCATACGTCATGCAGTGTGCACGCTCGACCTCGATTTTTCGTCCCATCCGACAAGATGGGGGGGGGGGGGGGCATGAAGGAAAATCCAGATGAACTTTCTCATGGCCTTAAACAATCACGGGGTCATGCTGGTTAATTTGATACGACATAATAATTATGTAGAGGTGGATCGCGGTGGTACTTTTTACCGCCGACCACCGCCGACTACCGCCGACCAAATGCTTTTTACCGCCGACCGTCGTGTAATTACCGCCGACCAAATACTTTTTACCGCCGACCGCATTGTAATGACTTTCGACCGTAATATAATTACCGCCGACCAAATACTTGTTACCGCCGACCAAATGCTTAATGATTCCTTGTTCCCGCCGACTATTTTACGGTTGTTTTTTTTTTTATAAAAAAGAATACAAGAATGTTATTTTTTATTTGAGGTGTAATCACGTACAACTTTACTGTCGAAAAACATTCATATATATTTTAAAGAATATGGAAGGACAAACTACAATTTAGATATTGAAGGGCAAATAAAAAAAATATCAAGATTGTTTCAGCTACTGGTTATAAATAAATAACATTTTAGGCCTATCTTCTATTAGTGCGAGGGTTAGGGTTGTCGACCATATTTATATATAATAAAATCTATATTTTTTTTATCAAACTCTGTGTATTTAACCAAATCTATTTATTTGTCACTAATAATTTAATTAATTTTATATAGTCGGCGGTAACAAGGAATCATTAAGCATTTGGTCGGCGGTAATTATATTACGGTCGGCGGTAAAAAGTATTTGGTCGGCGGTAATTTCACGACGGTCGGCGGTAAAAGTATTGGTCGGCGGTAGTCGGCGGTGGTCGGCGGTAAAAAGTACCACCCGGTGGATCGTGGCGAAGAAGCGTGATCGGTGAACATATACACAGATATTTTTGATTTTATTTATTGCTATCTAAAACGACTGAATCAGGGCCGTAACTAGCTCAGAGCAACGAGGGGGGGGGGCGGGAAGTGTTCTCAGGGGGTGCTGTAATACTGACGGACAATGTATCAATATATATCTATTTTTTTTATGGTCGAAAATTATTTCGGGGGGGGGGGGCAAGAGAGAGAGAGAGAGAGAGTGAGAGAGAGAGAGAGAGAGTGAGAGAGAGAGAGAGGTCAACGTCCACTCGACACAAGCTAGGTCATTTCGGGACTAACATATGGTTTAGTTTTATTTCAATAATTCGCTTGCGCGTAGGGGATCTTTAACAGTGGGATGAAACCGGATGCACGCCTGAGAGAGATGACGTATAAAAAAGGTAAACAAACCTTGAACTAGTGTGTGTACTTTTATAATGAAATGAAATGAAATGGGGGTTTAACGTCCTACTGTTCTACTTCGACTGGGCTTATGAAGACGGGCATACGCCATACAGTGTGCTATGAGTGAAATTTTGCCGTGACAGCGGCGCTGTGGCCTACTCTTATATCGAATTCCAACTGCCAATGGATCGTTTACGTACACGCCAATATGTACACGAGAACTCTTTTTTTGTCCCATCCGAACGACTAGACAGTTGTACTTGTCAAGCCCAAGCCACTGACAAAGGTAAACCACGTCGGAAAATCCCGATGATGAACTTTCTCGGCCAACACTGGGATCGAACCCGCGATCTTTAGGGTACCAGGGGGATCACGTGGCTAAGTGGGTAAGACGCTGGCTCGCTAGCCTGGAGGTCGGGTGTTCGATCCCTGCATTGGCCGAGAAAGTTCATTCAGATTTTCCGGCGTGGTTTCCCCTTGTCAGTGATGCAGGATGGAGGGCCTGACAAGGACAGCTGTCTAGTCGTTCGGATGGGACGAAAACCCAAGGTCCCGTGTACACATTGGCGTGCACGTAAAAGATGCCTTGGCAGTTGGAATTCGATATAAGAGTAGGCCATAGCGCCGCTGCCCGGGCAAAATTTCCCTCATAGCACACTGTATGGCGTATGCCCGTTTTTATTAGCCCGGGTTAGGAGCAGAACAGTAGGACGTTAAACCCCATTTCATTTCATTTCATTTCTAGGCTAGCGAGTCAGCGTCTTACTCACTTAGCCACCGTGCCTCCCAAGCTATGGCCTTTTATAATTTAGAAAACATGCATATATGTTTACAGTGTCGAGTAGTTGTTGAAATTACAAACAACCTATGACATTAATAATATACAGGGTAAGTCCGGGGTTATTCACCCGTTCATTAGGTACATGTGAGCATAGTATACCAAATATTCATTTGCTTGTCTGAAACCCATGTTGTCGTACCTGACGGGTTGGCCGAGATTATCAATGGTAATTTGATTTATTACAGGTACTGTATTCTGTGGCTATTTACCTTACAGTAGATTATTTACCTGTTCAATGTGAACATCGTATACCTGAAACCGGTGTTGATGTATGACTTTCATATGAGAAGCACACTTGTTGGTCGAGATTCTCAATGGTAATATAATTTATTACAGGTACTGTATATAGTGGTTATTTACCTTACTGTAGATTTACCTGTTAATTAGGTACGGGGAGTAGACTTGTTGTAATTTAATTTATTACGGGTACTGTATATGGTGGTTATTTATTTATATATTTAGTAGCTAACTGTGTATTTTATTGTGGTATATCAGAATGTTTTGTTCGTGTTATACGGACAGTTTCTATTTCTTATGTCCCCCTATCACATTTACTGACCTCACTAGCATGAATAACTTACCCACCATAAGTAATCATACGTCCATAGGTCTTAAAGGGACAATAACACTCTTGCTGGCTTGACAGCTCCAGAAAATAAATAATAGCCTTATTCTAAGTACTAGATGTTTAGGTGTCCTACCTGTTGTGTAAATTATCCATTACATCCTATTTTACTTGTCCAGAGGGTTCGAAAATATTTTTAAACCCAAGTCACATTTGAAAAGGTTTACGTTAGGCTTTTCAAATCATTTAGTTGAAGTTTTCCAATTTTTTAAATTAGTACAATTTGTTGACCAGAATAAAGATTGGGACATATTATTCAACAAGAGTGGTATTGAGCCTTTAAGCGTCCACTAGACACAAACTAGGTCATTTCGGGACTAGACTAACATATGGTTCAGTTTTATTTCAATAGGGGTCTTTAGCAGTGGGAGGAAACCGGAGGACGCGGAAAAACCCCACGAGGTTAGACAGGCGATCCTTCTCCGTGTCACGTACAACCCGGGAATTGAAACCACGCTAGTTGACTCAATGACATACCTTATGGTACGTGCTAACCATTCGAGCATTCCCCCGACCACCCCCTCACCCGTCTGACGTATATACCACCACCGCCCCCCCCCCCCAGTGAAAAATTTCCCCGTGGGGGGGGGGGGGGGCGGTGGTGGATGGTGCCCAAAAAATGTAGTTAGGTTCTTAGTATGTTACATAATAATAATAAATTCGCTGTTAAATTGGACACATTCAAGAACACAATATTTTTTTGATACAACTTTTACAAAGTACAATTTTGTGCCCAAATTTTCCCAGTATTTGGTGCCCAAAAAGGGCTATTTCTCGGCAATGGAAGAGAGGTAAAAATTAAGAAAAGAAAAGTCTATGAGAGGCACTGCTGATACAATAATTTACTGTTTGTTTTTCCTTGTTTTGTTAGTGCATTGAAGTTTAAAATGAAATGAAATGAAATGAAATGGGGTTTAACGTCCTACTGTTCTGCTCCGAACTGGGCTAATGAAGACGGGCATACGCCATACAGTGTGCTATGAGGGAAATTTTGCCCGGACAGCGGCACTATGGCCTACTCTTATATCGAATTCCAACTGTCTAGGGATCTTTTACGTGCACGCCAATGTGTACACGGGACCTCGGTTTTTCGTCCCATCCGAACGACTAGACAGCTGTCCTTGTCAGGCCCTCCGCCCTGCATCACTGACAAGGGAGAACCACGCCGGAGCATTGAAGTTTGAATTAACACACCTTTAATATATTGGGCTAGTTTATGGACGTTACAAAAAATATACATTTTATAAATATGTGTTGATCACGTATACAATCTGTTAATATTTACTTTGCCAAACAACACAGACCAGGTCATAGATTATAATGTATTGGACCACTACAAAGTACATATAATACAACTTTAAACATACATTATTCAAGAGCTAAATCTGCCTATTGTAGGCCTTTAGTTAGGCCTGAAATGTTACATAAACTATCAATTATACATTAATTAACTGATCAATTAGACATTAATTAACTTATCCAGACCATATTCAACTCTCGATGTCATGGCTAGCCTGCGATATTTACTGTATTAGAATCCGATCTGCTGCTCAACGATCATTGATGATTTAATCCAAAAATGGATAATCGAGAATATGTTTTTTATCGCACCGACTTTAGTAATGATAAACGAGGCTAGGCCTAAAATTCAAACGCTAATATCTCGGTTCAAAGTGGATCAATTGGACTGAAATTTTCAGCATATTCCCTTTACATTATCTAGTTTTTAACTATTATAGTGAGAGCTGCCAGCTTTTTATCTAATCTCCAATAATGTATCTTTAAATAGACCGCGCATTCTGCACACAGATAACTATTTTTTCTACGTGGAGAATAAATCTCTTCTAGGCGTGGCCGAATGGTTAACGCTTGCGAGTTAGATCAGAGAGGGAGAGAGAGAGAGAGAGAGAGATATGGGGTTTAACGTCCACTCGACACAAACTAGGTCATTTCGGGAATAACACATGGTTAAATTTTTATTTCCACAATTCGCTTCCTCCGGGAGAAAACCGGAGGACCCGGAGAAAACCCACGAGGTTGGACAGGCGACCCTACTACTTGTCACGTACAACCGGGGAATCGAAACCACGCCAGTTGACTCAATGACAGACTTTATGATACAGCGCGCACGTGCTAACCATTCAGCCATCCAACCCCCCGAGTTAGATCAGAAGGTATGTTTTTGAGTCAAGTGGCGTGGTCTCGATTCACCGCGTGTACATGACAAGGAGTAGGGTCGCCTGTCCAAACTAGCTCATTTCGGGACTAACTTATGGTTCAATTTTATTTCAATATTTCGCTTGCGTGTAGGGGGCTTTTAGCAGTGGGGGACACCGGGGGACCCGTAGAAAACACACGAGGTTGGACAGGCGAACCACCCAAGAAACGACACAAGTAATCCAATATCCAACACAGATTAAAGAGACAACACATGGACTAGAAATTCTTACATGGGATACATAGATAAAGCGTCATATTTAGTGAAATTAAAATAATTTTGTCCATGCTAATTTAACTTGCTATTTTTTAAATTCAATTTAATTTTAATTCATGGTATTAAGGATTAAGATTAAACTGATTTTACTTGTCGTTAATTGGCTAAACTCGGAATTTGACTTTTAGTTAATATGAGTTAATTGGCTAAACTAGGAATTTGACTTTTAGTTAATATGAGGTAATTGGCTAAACTAGGAACTTGACTTTTAGTTAATTTAAGTTAATTGACTAAACTGGGAATTTGACTTTAAGTTAATTTGAGTTAACTGATTTAACTAGGAATTTAACTTTAAGTTAATTGGCTAAACGAGGAATTCTGTCAGGTTAACACACTGTAATAACACCGTATAACCTCGCTATTTTATTTAATCTACAAGGTCAAAAATAGTATCGTTGCCAGTCATTACAGAATTTATTTGCCCCACCAGGTCTATATTGTAAGAAAATAGATTTTTTTAAAAAGAGACAGGTTTGTATCATAAATTTTAATTGTATATAAATCTATCATTTCATTTTTATATTTTAAAATTTTATATGCATATAATTTATTGTTGTATAATTTAACGTGTCTCATAATTCACTCTGTCATTTCAATTTAATATTTAAAACATTTATATGGATAATTCTTTTTCTTTTTATATATATAACGTCTCTGAATTTTTTTCGATTATATGATTTATTGTTATATATTTTAAACATGCATTATGCAAGATCTAAATCTGCCTATTGCAGGTCTTTCTTTAGGACTGAAATGTTTTCTAAAGTATTAATTAGACATTAATTAACTGATCCAGGCCTTAACCAACTCTCGATGGCATTTGATTTCTCCGATATTAAATAGATTAGAATGGTTCAGCGATACTTTGATTTAATCAAATATGGAGGACCGAGACTTACCTTCGATCAACCAGTACGGTGGTTGAAATTATTGCACACGTCTGTCAAACCTTCAAAGGCTAATATCTTCGCTTGCAATAGAGTAATTTGAATGAAATTTTCAAATTATTCATTTTACATCATCTACTTTCGAACTATTATAGCAAGAATGGCTAGTTCTTTATCTAAATCTTACATAAAGTATCTTTAACTTGTCCCGTACATCACCCTACGTTTGACGCAATATAATCCGGTTGAAGCTTACGTGCCATAAAACCACATTTCATTCATTCGTTATTTAACCCCCCCCTCCCACCCCATCCTCTCGACCAAATGAATTCGCCTGACAGAACCGATACTGGGCCCCGTTTATCAGAAATTTTCATTGAGTCAAGTGGTGTGGTTTCGATTCCCCGTTTGTACGTGACAAGGATTGGGGTCGCCTGTTAAACCCCGTGGGTTTTCTCCGGATCCTCCGGTTTCCTCCCTCTGCTAAAGACCCCTACGCGCAACCGAATTAATGAAATAAAATTGAACCATATGTCAGTCCTGTCCAACCTCGTGGGTTTTCTCCGGGTTCTCCGGTTTCCTCCCACTGTTAAAGACCCCAACGCGCAAGCGAATTATATGTTGAACCATATGTTAGTCCCGAATTGATCTAGTTTGTGCTGAGTGGACGTTAAACCCCTCTCTCTCTCTCTCTCTCTCTCTCTCTCTCCCTCTCTCTCTCTCTCTCGCTCTTATCACAAATTTGTAACTGCGCCGTTGAGCGAATAAATCGTTATAGAATCTGTAGACAGTATTGACATATATAACATCACGTCACGTACTTGCAGTTTAAGTGGTACACCGTGTCCTTGTGTGTGATGTTTATAGGTATCACTGCAAACATATCCGTGTTAACTTGTTGTAACACCTTGTCTTTTGTGTAACTGAATGATTAGTAGCATATCTCAAGTAAAAGTATATAATTTTATGTTCTCTTTCTCTCTCTGCGTTAACGGTCATTCACGCCATATGCGTAAGACGTATGGACGTATGATTACCCTTAACATTGTATACTTAGCATATATACTTGTGTAGTCATGCATGGTATGGTCAGTACGTTATTCGTCCTGCTGCGGTCAGTAAATGTTCTAGAGGGACAAACGAAATACAAACCTCAAAGTAGGCTACAAAGTACATACTTGGTGAAGCAGGGCGAAGGTTTTTACAGGGAATAACTGCAGATCGTTCGGATGTGACGCAAATAATTAGGTCCCTAGAACACCTTGACATGCACGTAATGACGAACCTTGAAAGTTGGAATTCAGTAGCTGTCCGGGGACCAGTTCAGCTCTATCCGGGGACAATCATCTTCATTAGCCAGACTGGAGCAGACAAGTAAGACGTTAGTTAGACCCCATTTTATTCATTGATTCATTCGAAGTGTGAAAAATATATGTTATAGTGTATCTTTGTATATAATTGATTACTATTTAATATTAGTCAAAATAGCAATTGACAAATATCTGAATTGACATATATCTCATTAATCTTTCAAATATTTTAACTGTTTGGGTTTATGCTTAATTTAACGATATATATTACGTAATTATAGTTAACACGCGTTCTTGCTATGTCCATATCTTCTGCTGTATTTAAACATCTGTTTCTGATGTGCAATTTAGCATTTCTGGTCAAATATTATTATATAATTATTTTAATCCTAAGCTTGTATATATGTTCTATATTCTAGCGATATTTGTCTCGTTATCGTGATCGTTAGCCAGTTTTGGACACTCGTTTATTAAAAGGACACAGATCACCAAAAAAGGGTTTGAAAATACATTTTCTGCCAGGTTTTGGTGAATATTCATGATTTTGAGGCGGAACGATACAAGAGTTGTGAGGTTGGTTACGTTGAAATGTAGGGCCGGAAATTTCATCTTTACTTGTCTCTACTTCCAGCTTGTGTATCTCAAGTTTTTCATGGTGAACCTCATACATGCTTTTGGGCAAAAGTTTGCCACATGTTGCTCCATCTGTGGCAGAAAGCGTTCTACCCAACGAAAAATTTTGAAAAAGTTAGAGCCGGTCTAAGAGACGAGAAATAACATTAAAGTCAATGGGGAAATAATTAGTGATCTGTGGCTAAAAGTACAATTTTGATCATTTATTTCGAGTTATCGTCGTTAGTGTTGGAATAAGCTACTACCCCCAGAAAACAACACTTGGCAAATATTTTATAATAATGAACATTGAATTCATAATATTCCCAATTTCATTAATTAATTTTATTTCAGGTCAAACACGACGATAGATATTCTAATGCTGATTCCAGTCCTGATACAAGTAGAAGATTAACACAAAGAAAAAACTACATATAGACACAATCAAGTAGGAGTTTAACACAAAGACAAGACTACATTTAGACACGATCAACAATGCATCCCCGAAATCTCTTTCGTGATTCAAGACTGGCTGTTCATATATTAGTTTGTTTATTTGGAATATCTTCATGGATCGATATAAACGGATTGTGGGTGGAGCTACCATTAATGGTGACGAAACTACCGGAAGCTTGGAGTTTGCCATCTTATATGATAGTTATTATACAAGTCGCGAACATTGGGCCTTTGTTGTTTGTTATTCTAAGTTACATGTACAAGGAAAAAAGACTGGAAGTGGGAACAAGTATCTTGGTAATAAGTGTAGGACTCGTGGCATGCCTCTTATTAGCCATGTTCTGGCAAGAGACAACTATTATAGCCGGAAAATATCATAGCACGGCATTGCTCACTCTTAACTTCTTCCTTGCTACCGTCGATTGTACATCATCCTTGGCATTTCTGGCTTTCATGTCCTCATTAAAAGCTCAATATATGTCGACGTATTTTATTGGCGAAGGATTAAGCGGAATGATCCCGAGTTTAACAGCATTAGCACAAGGAGCTGGTCAGATTAATTGTATTAATGGATCCAACATCAATGCCACGATCATTAACAACACGTGGTTTAATGACACCAGTTATTTTACTTATCCTATGTATGAAGAACCCAAATTTTCTGTTCAAGTTTTCTTCTTTATTTTATCAGCAATGATGCTTCTGTCATTGACAGCATTTCTTGTGTTAAAATTTCACCCTTCCCTCAAAAGTGAATATACTAAAAATTTCACCTCCATGGACAAATATATGGAGAATCCTGTTGAAGTCATCACCATCACAAAATATGAGACACAAAACGGCGAGAATAAACACAACAGCGTCAAAGAGGAAATCGATATAGAGCGAAAACCTACCAAGGCCAAACCTACTACGACCACCATTATCATTTTACTCTTTACAGTTGCCTGGATAAATTTCTTTACTTCAAGCTTCCTGTTAGCAATCCAGACTTATTCCTGCCTGCCATACGACATTGAGGTCTATCATTTAACAGTGACTTTGACAAACATTGCAAACCCTTTGGCATGTTTCGCCGCCATGTTTTATACCATTTATTCTACAGAAGGGATCGCTGTCATCACCTGTATTGGTACTGCACTGGGATCGTATATTATTATAGCAGCAGCAATGAGTCCTGCTCCACCTCTAGTAGGTCATGCATCTGGAGGACCAATAATGGTAAGTTTCTTTTCTTCTATTGTCTCCATTAAGATGTGTAGGATACCGGTATATTTATGCGTGTACAATTACCCGACAATAGAGACTTTTGGCAAGCGTAATTTCCTGGTCCGTATCGCGTATCCGTATGGATTTTGCGTGTGACGTCATCAATGTCTGTGTATTTCTCAAACGTGATACGGCACACGGATACGGCGGCACGTATGGAACGGCTTTCATACGGAAATGGTCCGTATAACACTGTCGTCTTGTTACCGTCTTTTTGCTACTTTTAGACGCTGAAATGTTGCATCATAGCGTTTTTATGAATCTATGTGTATCTTGAACACGAAGGTGTATATTTGATGTGATTTTAACAGTGATAACGACTGGAATTTAATCATTATTTTTGATGGGTTTTTCTCGGAATTTTCATATTTTTCCCGCCTGTCTGCGGGCTAAACTTTCTGAAATGATACATTAAAGAAACCAAAAATTGCTAAAATCTGCCAAAACTCTAAAACTACATTGACGCAACGTATCACGCATACGATACGGATACGGGATACGGATGGGAAAAATCCGCTTGCCAAAAGTCTCTATTTTATCGCGGGATTGGGGGGGGGGGGGGGTGGTTGCCGCGTGCGGGATTTATCACGAGGTCTGTCATTGAGTAAACTGGCGTGGTTTCGATTCTAAGGTTATACACGACAAGGTGTAGGATTGCCTGTTCAACCTGGTGGGTTTTCTCCGGGTCCTCCAGTTTCCTCCTACCTGCAAGCGAATTTTTGAATTAAAATTGGACCATATGTTAGTCCCGCAATGACCTGGTTTGGGTCGAGTGGACGTTAAACCCCATTTCTCTTTCTTACCATTGTAATTATATAGTGATCTTGCTAGAAGTGCCACATACCATTGTAATTATATTGGGATCTTTTAGAAGTGCCACATACCATTGTAATTATATTGGGATCTTTTAGAAGTGCCACATACCATTGTAATTATATTGGGATCTTTTAGAAGTACCACTTACTATTGTAATTATATTGGGATCTTGTTAGCAGTGCCACTTACTATTGTAATTATATTGGGACCTTGTTAGCAGTGTCATTAACCATTGTAATTATTTTAGGATCCTGTTAGAAGTGTCACTTACCATTGTAATTATATTCGAACGGCAGGGCTTAAATACGAGGATTCCCGGTACTATTGTAATTATATTGGGGATCTTGTTAGAAGTGTCACTAACCGTTGTAATCACTAGCTAGTGCATCGAACTTAAAGTAGCTAAATCTCTAACTCAATATCATCAACAGTCTTCGACATTGAGAACACAAATTATTGATCAATTTAAATCAACATTGATGCTGTGATCTTACCGGGAAAAGATGGGCTTCTGATATCCAATATTTAAGACAAAATAAACATTTTACCATTGATACACGAATCATGCACCAGAATGCGTTTCAGCGCCATTTGTAACAAGGGACTCGAAGAACGAGGCAAGACATATTCGACAAGTCATGTCAAACGGTGACGCTATACTCTTATCTGGGGAGCATGCGCAATAAATACTACCGGTGTAGACTGGAATAACCAGGCGCTAGAGATTGCCCTTTGTTTGAGACATAACTGATTAGAAATTATAGTGAAAACGGAAACGATTAAATGTAAATCAGTTATGTACATTCACATTACATTATTATATACGTTGCGACTCACTTGTGTCAATTTCTAGGTCCCAAATATTAGCAATTTAGCTGCTGTTAGCAGTGTACAGACATCGAATTCAGCGCACGGTGCATTGAAAAACGATAATAACTTTGGCCTGTGTGCACTAATGAATGATGGATCACGCGTGGCTTCTCTCATATGCCTAACTACGAGACACAAACACAAATGCCCTTGTCATCAAGTCAAGGGTACCCTTTTCTTCGATTCGAGTGCCCTTCCTGTAATGGGGGGCATCTCCACTGAACTCGGGGGTCCTGTCTTTGGGGGTTCATATCAGATATTCTCCCCGGATTTCGTGTTTTCTCTTAATTTTATTTTTGGAGATTTTCACATTTTTTTCGGGTCGGAGACTGGCGCCTCTGCCGCCTCCGCTACTGTTGGCCTAGCGCCATGTTGTTTTAAAGGCTCAATACCACTCTTGTTGTAACTGAATAATATGTCCCAATCTTTATTCTGGTCAACAAATTTTACTATTATACAATATTCCAATTAATTGGTGATACAAATTTCATCTTAACAAACCTAATTTAAAAAATTAGAAAAATTCAACTAAATGATTTGAAAAGCCTAACGTAAACCTTTTCAAATGTGACTTGGATTTAAAAATATTTTCGAACCCTCTGGACAAGTAAAATAGGATGTAATGGATAATTTACACAACAGGTAGGACACTTAAACATCTAGTACTTAGAATAAGGCTATTATTTATTTTCTGGAGCTGTCAAGCCAGCAAGAGTGTTATTGTCCCTTTAAATTTAAGGAAGCGACAGTAATTTTACCAAATACACGAACCAGACTTTGTCATCGCCTTTACTCACAAAAGTTAAATCACCCCGTATGACTGACTATATAAGGATATTAAGACCCGTGCTCAGGATTATACGGGAGATAAAAATTGGGTTTAACGTCCACTCGACAAAAACTAGGTCATTTCGTGACTAACTTTTTTAAAATTGTGTTTAAATAATTCGCTTGCGCGTAGGGGTCTTTAGCAGTGGGAGGAAAACGGAGCAAGGGGAGAAAACCCACGAGGTTGGACAGGCGACCATACTCTTTGTCACGCCAGTTGACTCAATGACAGACCTTATGATACAGAGCGCATGTGCTAACCATTCGCCCCCCCCCCCCAGGATTATACGAGGATACGATGATGTATATAATTTCAAAATTATCTATCTATTTGCTTACCCTATATTACCTGACATGTTTATAATACAGATACTATTAATATACGGTTTATTTCATAAATAATGACATGTTTTTGATTGTACGTTAGTGCACAACTAGAAAAAACACATATAGATATACACAATGTTATATTACTGTCTACATTGTTACTGGCATGTATGGTCTATTTATGAAGAGAATCGCGGTGGCTCAGTGAGTAAGAGCGAGAGAGAGAGAGAGAGAGAGAGAGAGAGAGATTGGGTTTGACGTCCACTCGACACAAACTAGGTCATTTCGGGACTAACACATGGTTCAATTTTATTTCAATAATTCGCTTGCGCGTAGGGGTCTTTAGCAGTGGGAGGAAACCGGAGGACCCGGAGAAAACCCACGAGGTTGGACAGGCGACCCTACTCAGTGAGTAAAACGTTGGCTCGCTAACCTTTCGATCCCGGTGTTGGCCGAGAAAGTTCACCGGGATTTTCCAGCGTCGTTCTCCATTGTCAGCGGTGGATGGGACGAAAAACCGAGGTCCCGTGTACATATTGGCGTGCACGTAAAAGATCCCTTAGTAGCTGGAATTCGATATACGAGTAGGCCATAACACCTCATAGTACACTGTCTGATGTATGCCCGTCTTCATTAGCCCAGACGGAGCATACGCCATACAGTGTGCTATGAGGGATATTTTACGTGCATTCCAATATATACACGGGACCTCGGTTTTTCGTCTCATCCGAAGGACTAGACAGCTGTCCTTGTCAGGCCCTCCGCCCTGCATCACTGACAAGGGGAAGACACGCCGGAAAATCTGGATGAACTTTCTCGGCCAATGCAGGGATCGAACACCGGACCTTCAGGCTAGCGATCCAGCGTCTTACCCACCTAGCCACGTTTTCTCCGTATCGAAACGTATCCGAAGGTATCTGCACGTACCAGGCCGTGGACTCAATAAGGACAATCCTATCGCGACAGTGACACATCGTACGAGAGTGTGAACCTAAATTAAATGAATCTATATTGTTTTATATTCCAGGTAACAACATGGGTAGTGTGTATATTTGTTTTAACCTATGCTAAAGTGGGTGTGGCAAATGTTTTAAGGCTGAGTGGAAGGAAAAGTTTGATTCTGTGTGGAGCCTTTACTCAGATTGGTAGTTTTATTGGAGCGATTGTTGGCTATATATTAATTAATATATATGCATTATTTGTTGATGCGCCCTATTGTTAATCATTTTTATATTATACTCCCACGCTGTGTCGTCACCCATGTCGGTCCATCGGTGTTATTTCAAATTTGATGTCATCAGTCACGAGAGGACGAACCCTGCGTTATTTAGGAGATAAACACTTCCTGTTTCGCATTTAGATTGGTGTTATATTGTCCAGTAGACATGTCCTTATATCATTAGGACCCAAGAGGCGTTAGCGTCACGGGTTCTAATGTAAAATCTCAGGACATGTCTAGTGGACAATAACACCCCTCTAAATGCGAAACAGGAAGTGGTTATCGACATTGTAACATGCTATTTTAGGATTTTAAAAGAAATTACTAAAACAGAGGGGTGTTATAGTCCAATAGACAGTGTCTAATTGACCAATTAAAACGCAAGATTCACCCTTAAGCATGTTACCACCACCTTTAACCCCCTTGAGATAGGTGCTACAATTTTTAACATATTTCATTTGTATCTAATGTGAAGCCTTGGGGTCACGGGAGGATGAACTCTATCGACGTGTAGTGAATCATTGGGGGCAAGGGAGGGCGAACCTTGTCGATGTTCAGCTGTCGTCGACCTTCCGTTCCGCAGCCCCATTCCCTTCATTTCCAAAAATGTTTTAAACGCGAAAGATGCTATAGCTTTAGCGATCTGTTTTCAAATTTGGTGTAAATCCTAATGAGTGAAATAGGATGAACCCAATTGATTTCCTAATATGGTATGGAGCATTGGTATTAGAGAGAGGGGAATGGGGTTTAACGTCCGTTAAAGGATGTATCCTCTATCGTGTTCACAATGTTTTCAGAAAAGGGGGGAACTCTGGAACACCAAATTTGGAATGCATCTGTTAAAAACTGTAGCCGCTATTGTTTTCAGAAGGTTTGAAGCAAGGGGGATGTTGTGGAGCAGTGAATATCGATGGAGTTCGTCCAAGTTTTCGTACAATCAGGGGCAATAATCAAGGAATTTATGGCCCGACATGTGTCCGAGATATTTTAAGCTTCATCCAAATTCGATAAAAAAATTATTACCTGTAGAGTGTCCACAAACAAATGTGAACAGACATCGCGATGGACATGGGCGACTGCATAACACGTCCATGTGATAATGTGGGCGAATAAAAAACTGCTTAAAGGCTCAATACCACTCGTGTTGTAACTGAATAATATGTCCCAATCTTTACTCTGGTTAACAAATTGTACTATTTTAGAATATTTCAATTAATTGATGATACAAATTTCATCTTAACACACCTTATTTAAAAATTTAGAAAAATTCAACATAATGGTTTGAAACGTCTAACGTAAACCTTTTCAAATGAAACTTCGATTTAAAAATATTTTCGAACCCTCTGGACAAGTAAAATAGGATGTAATGGATAATTTACACAACAGGTAGGACACTTAAACATCTAGTACTTAGATAGAGATATTATTTATTTTCTGGAGCTTTCAAGCCAGCAAGAGTGTTATTGTCCCTTTAAGAATGAATAAATAAGTTGTTTTTATGTATCGGATTGTTATTTGTTAATATCTATAATTGTTAAAAATGAACAAAGGACTACAAACAGTAGAATAACAAAATACTAACTATTAAAAGTGTTGACAAGATACGTTAAACTATGGAAGCGTATCTGGGTCAATGGCGCGATAGATACTACAATTTTAAACATGCATTATGCAAGAGCTAAATTAGCATATTTTAAGTCTTTATTTAGGCTTCAGATGTCATAGAAATTATAAATTAGATCTTTATTTACACAACAAGTCCAAAATCAACTCTGTAGACCCACGGATGGCTTGGATTTAAACAGGATTTTATTGATTGATTAAATTTTTAAATGGCGTCGTAAGCAGAGATTAACCGTTACGTTTACGTCATACTCCCGGAAATTTTCCATAAAAGGCAGTGATGATCGAGGCTAAATGATAGATCGTACGATGCGAGGCCGCTGTTGAGCGAGGCCGCATGTCAGTCAATTTGATTGAAAGTTCGATATACCGACTTGATATTATGTTTAGTTGTAGTTAAAATGAGAAAAAATATGGAAGTTGATAAACATCGCAGCTAACATCACCCCAGTTGAATGGCAGTCCCATTGGATCAATGTTTCCTATGTCTGCTTCGGGAGTCACGTACTAGGCCTACCAGGTACAGTACAAGAGTACACGCAGGCTAACAAGAAAGTCGGCTATAATTATGTACAATGCTGCCTCATTGATTTGGTCCATTCCTTTCAAACTTTCGCTTCTTATCTATATATTAAAGGTCTTATTTTTAATTTGTAGTAAAAATAAATGTGATACGAATTGAATTGCAACCCCGTCTCAAACCGAATAGGCTAACGGTACCACAGCCATTATGTAGGTGGAGTTAACGCCTGTCAATCAAACGATCGGCCATTCTCGGAGACGGTGAAGATAGAGTTGACTCCTATTTCTAGTCAAAAATTACAAAGGTGATAACTATGTTCAGAATAAAGTAATTTGACTGAAATTTCCAATATATTCTTCTTTCATCATATATTTTTGAACTGTTATAGCAAGAATGGCCAACTCTCTATTACAATCTCCCATAATGTATCTTTAATTTGGTAATATGTATAACTCGCTATTGTATGTCGTCAATTCGTTTTAAATGCACACGTCGACATAGCGCATGGCGATATTTTGCGAACAAGTCGATATATACTATGGTGAAATGGAATGTGTTGACCAAGCTTTAGAACAGCAATAGTTTAACGCAAACGTGTACATTTAAAACGAAATGGGGACATACAACATAGCGAGTTATTTAATTAACTCCACAAAAATTGTCTTTTCAGGGGTAAAATCTCTACCAGACACAAACGCCATGCCGCCTCAGAATGGCTGCTTGTGGCAGCCTTATAAACCAAAAAGTAATTTAATTTATTTTAAATTGCATATTTCGTAGAAACCTCCTCATACAGACACGGTTGGCTAAATTCTTAAAATGTTATTTTAAAAAAAACAAACAAGTTGACAAATATCAAATAGTTGAACAATATGGCATGGAATGATAAAAATACAGAACCGGAACCATTAGTTTCTGAAACGAAAGATAAAACAAAACAATAAAGGATGTAGCTCATCCGATTTTAAAATGTTTCTAATTAAGGTAAATAAAAAGTGAGATAAAATCATTTGTATTCTTGAATAGGTGGGGGCTTGGTGGTCTAGTGGTTTAGCGCGTGTGCGTGAAATCATAAGGTCTGTCATTGAGTCAAGTGGCGTGGTTTCGAATCCCCGCTTGTCCAACCTCCAGGAAATACGGTTTCCTCCAACTGCTAAAGACCCGCTACAACCTAGCGAATTATTGAAATCAAATTAAACATCTCTCTCTCTCTCTCTCTCTCTCTCTCCCTCATTTTAACTTTATCTGTATGTATGTTGTATCTTACGCTGTCAAGTAAATATAATCTGCTAAACCTTACCTTTAGGACAACCTGAAAATAATAAAAAAAACAACATGAAATTAATTTACTGTCGTTATTCAAGTGAGAGCAGCTAGAATTATTAACTTCATTGGACCATAATCCACTTTAATATTTTGATAAACCCGGCATATTTATTAAAATTACTCGGGTGTTCAGTCCATCCTTGTAAATTACCTTTCAAGAACAGTATTTTAAAATGACATTACGTAAATGATATCACTTCGATTTAGTATAAATAAAATCGTTGAGCCATAAGTCCTACTGCACTTGTGATGCTATTGTCACTAAATGTAATGGGGTTTAACGTCCTACTGTTCTGCTACTAACTGGGATAATGAAGACGGGCATACGCCCTACAGTGTGCTATGAGGGAAATTTTGCCCGGACAGCGGCACTATGGCCTACTCTTATATCGAATTCCAACTATCAAGGGATTTTTTACGTGCACGCCAATATATACGCGGGACCTAGGTTTTTCGTCCCATCCGAACGACTAGACAGATATCCTTGCCAGGCCCGCTATTATCACTAGATCATACAAAAAGGCAACCTGATTAAAACGCAGATCTTATTTCGTTTTTTATAGTTCAAAATTTCGTTTTATATGGCCATCGAAAGTATAAAAAAACGAAACGAAATATAGATCTGTATTTTAATCCGATTGACAAAAAGGATCATTGATTTAGATAAGAAACGATATATATACTTTTCACACGAATTATGCTGAATCGGGCACCTGCAAATTATCTCCTCACGCCCCGTTTCGCCACGTTCATCCATTTTGGTGAAAATTAGTTTTATTGATATATTAATTAAACAGGAAATCATACCCTTAGAATGACCAGTGGTCACTAAAACTGAAGCATTTACGCATACATTAGTTACTGCACTCTCGGCTTCTTTCAGAAATTGTTCCGCTAGAGTTGTTTCCCTTCCCCATAACCAAATTCTACGATGGCTACATGTCCCATTCGCATACTGATTTGAGCAACCATATACTGTAGCAAAATTGGTATAATCCGTCTTGATTACCCAATATTGTGAATTATTTTCTGAAAGATTAATCAAAATTAAATTCATTTCAAGGAATGGAAATCTTTTTATTGAGAGAGAGAGAGAGAGAGAGCTGGGGGAGATGGAGAAAGAGGGAGAGAGAGGAGGTTGGGTAAGGCTACTCGACACAAACTATATCATTGCGGGAGAGAGAGAATTGGGGTTTAACGTCCACTTGACACAAACTATGCCATTTCGAGAGAGAGAGAGAGAGAGAGAGAGAAATGGGGTTTAACGTCCACTCGACACAAACTAGGTCATTTCAGGACTAACATACGGTTTTAATTTTATTTACATAATTCGCTTGCGTGTAGGGGTCTTTAGCAGTGGGAGGAAACCGGAGACCCGGAGAAAACCCACGAGGTTTGCAGGCGACCCTACTCCTCGTCACGTACAACCGGGGATTCGAAACCACGCCAGTCGACTCAATGACAGACTTTATGGGGTTTAATGTCAATTCGACACAAACTAGGTCATTTCGGGACTAACACATGGTTCAATTTTATTTCAATAATTCGCTTGCGCGTAGGGGTCTGTAGCAGTGGGAGGAAACCGGAGGTCCCGGAGAAAACCTACGAGATTGGACAGGCAACCCTACTCCTTGTCACGTACAACCGGGAAATCGAAACCACGCTGTCAGACCTTATGATATAGCGCCCACGTGCTAACCATTCGGTCACCCCCCGCCCTCCATTCACTTTTGTATCTTAATAAAATGGCATAATATAACCACTGGCATGATATCAAAAATAAGTGTAAAAAAAGAAGTGAAATACCTCCGAAAGTAAAATTTCCTGGAATACTGGTCGGGTTCAAATCGGTCCGGAAATACACACATTCCATTGCAGGTAGTTTTCTATAAAATTAAAAGAGAAATATATAGGCCATGGGTCAGCAATGGTTTTAAATATTTCTTACTGTCTTGCGTTACGGTGGTCCGCGGAGGCCTACGCGTTCATTCACTAAATACGACCACCCCAAAACTTTAAAACAACTAATTACACCAACCACGTGTAAAGAGCATTTAAAATACATCTGATGTGACGTCACCCTTTGATGTTGGCGTACCATTATTTCAAACAATCGTACCGGCAACTTGCCAATCGTACATTATTTATACTAGTGAAATATTGGACTCACGTGACGTATTTCACTGTAAATAAAAGCACGTGCGGAGTGTCTGTATTTTTTAAGTCGTTTAATGGTATCGCGCTTAAGACATTGTGTAATATACTGTAAAAACACTCGGGACTACGGCCCTCTTGTTGTTACAATATATTACTTAATGTCTCGCTCTCGACCATTAAACAATACATACTTAGTGTATGGAATTTAAAAAATGCACTTTTATAATATATTACTATTAGGATACCCGGCTTTACCGGCCCAATCACCAGGTGCACAAATCTGCACTGGCCCAAATTCGCCAGGACCCAATTCGCCAGGGCTCGAATTCGCCTGGGCCCAAATTCTTCTGGGGACCAAATTCGTCCGGGGCCCAAATTCTTCTGGGGCCCAAATTCGATGCCCTGAAACATTTACATGGTCATGCTGGTTAATTTGATATAATATGTGGCGTAAGAGCGCGGCCAAACCCAATCCGCCCGGGGCCTAAATTCGATGGCCTAAAATAATCACGGGGCCATGCCTTTTAATTTGAAACCACAGGTGGGGGCGGGGCGCAGCGACAAAGCGTGATGGTCGAACATAGCTGCATACAAATACATACCGTGAAACAAAGTAGTGCAGCTTTGCGGTTGTGCTAATAATTTTGGATACATATATACACAAATACATACATACAAAATGTGATTTTATTTATATAGATAGATTATTTGCATCACCACGCGGCATATACAAATTATGAAAAAAGATAAAAGATATTACCTTGCACTGCCGTAACCAGCGACTCCGCCATCTTGTTTGATACTGTAGGTATGTTTATAATCAGACCATTGGTCTTCTTCTGAGTGATAAAAAGGAGCGATCCATTTAATCTCATACCATGTTCCTAAATACTAAAATGAAATGAAATGTGGTTTAACGGCCTACTCGTCTGCTCCGACTGAGCTAATGAAGACGGGCATATGCCATACAGTGTGCTATGGGAGGTTGTTTGCCCACGTAAAGCCTGTGTAGCCTAACTGATACCATGCCAATGTATACACGCCCTCGTTTTTTTCGTCGAAATTCCGATGAATTTTCTTTGCCAATGCAGGGATCGAACACTCGACCTCCAGGCCAGCGAGCCAGCGTCTTTTTTCTTTTCTTGTAAACATATTTATTCAGGTATTATATATGTACAAACATGTCCTGCATGAATAAACAAAGCCATTATACTAATATACTAAACATAATTACATCTATATACATGAAAGAGTGAATTACATGAAAATTAAAAAAACATATTTTTGTGGTTATGGATAGGAACTTTCTCGGCCAATGCAGGGATAGAACACCCGACCTCCAGGCTAGCGAGCCAGCGTCATACCCACTTAGCCACCGTGGCTCCCTAAATACTAAAAGTAACCAATTACATTCACCAATAAAGAGAGAGAAAGAAATGGGACTTAACGTCCACTCGGCACAAACTACGTCATTTCTGGACTAACATTTTGCTCAACCGCATTTCAATAACGCGCTAGCGCGTAGGGTTTTTAGCAGTAGAAGGGAACCAGAGGACCCGGAAAAAACGAACAAGGTTGGATATGCTACCCTGCTCGTCGTCACGTACAAGTGGGGAATCGAAACCACGCCTCTTGACTCGATGACAGACCTTAAAATAACTTAGTTTTGAGCAACTGGCTCCAGTTTATTACCAACACGAATTATTGGTCCATTCCAAAATATAGGCTACTGATATTGTTAACAATCTGATTAAAATACAGATCTATATTTCGTTTCGTTTGTTTTATACTTTCGATGGCCTACACTACATGAAGATCTGACACGGTATCAGATGTCGTACGAACGGCTTTTGACCCTATGACGTCAGATATTGATTAATCAATCAGCGTTGACGTTTCTAGTGGTTTACATATATTTCCCTGCATGGCACGCCAAGAAGTCGCCGTAACAGACTGTTTCATTGGCTTATCCCTCACTTCAACAAAACGCTCTTCTAGTGTGGAACAGACAGACAAGTAAAACGAAATTTTGAACTATAAAAAAACGAAACGAAATAGGATCTGATTGATCAGATTGATATTTTCATGTTACCGTGAAAATATGGGATCCTCATATCAAATATTTAAGACAAAGTGAACAATTTTAAAAATAGTACACGTCGGCGAGTACACTATGCTCTCAAGCGCAATTTGTAATAAGGCGCATTGATGAACGAGACTATGGCAGCATATCTTTGAGTGTATTGTCAAGTGATATATATTGGGGGATATTCTCTGATATCGAATTTCAATTTATGAGTTATAGCCCTTGGCGTGGCTTGAAATAGTATGTTATATAAACCCCACTACACCCCTTCCACACATACATACACATTTATAAACATGTCCAGTTAAATCGGATTATTGCGGGTTTTTCTTTGGGCCTGAAATGTTATATAAACTATTAATTAGACATTTATTAACAAAACAAGACCATAATCAACTCTCGATGGCATCGGATAGTCGAGATTGTAACTAGATTAGAACGGTTCTCCATTTAAAAATGGGATCACGTGGCTAAGTGGGTAAGACGCTGGCTCGCTAGCCTGGAGGTCGGGTGTTCGATCCCTGCATTGGCCGAGAAAGTTCATCCAGATTTTCCAGCGTGGTTTCCCCTTGTCAGTGATGCAGGACGGAAAACCTTATAAGGACAGCTGTCTAGTCGTTCGGATGGGACGAAAAACCGAGGTCCTGTGTACACATTGGCGTGCACGTAAAAGATCCCTTGGCAGTTGGAATTTGATATAAGAGTAGGCCGTAGTGCCGCTGCCCGGGCAAAATTTCCCTCATGGCACACTGTATGGCGTATGCCCGTCTTCATTAGCCCAGTTTAGGAGCAGAACAATTGGACGTTAAACCCCATTTCATTTCATTTCATTTACATTTAAAAATTTAATTTAAAAATGGGAAAGTGAGACTAAGTCTCGAATAACGGAATATACCAGTACCCTGGTTATCACTACTATGCACACAAGCAGTGAAAACGTGGCTCAGAATGAAGTAGTTTGAATGAAAGTTTCAATATTTTCTACATATGGTGGTGCCGGTCGCCTGCGAAAGACGAATGAGCAAAGCTTACCGTGTAGGACGCCCCCCCCCCCACCTTAAAGATAATTTGGAAAATTTGACGGTCGCAGACACGTTTTCTTGGCGCAAATAATGGGATATTGGATTAAGACGGTTGTAACACCTCGCTGATTTAAGCAATTAAAATTAATTGTCAGACCGTTTATATCCCAATGTTTAAAAATAAAATAGATATTAGAGTAACGTCCTTGTTGAATAAGTATGCCAACGCTGTGTATACGTATGTATAAGATCAACGATAAATAAATTCATTATTAATACATGTTCATGTACATTTGGAGCATAATTTGATTTTTAAA
Source organism: Patella vulgata (assembly GCF_932274485.2). Lineage (NCBI taxonomy): Eukaryota > Metazoa > Mollusca > Gastropoda > Patellidae > Patella > Patella vulgata. Next base: position 75,210,798 of record NC_065883.2, on the reverse strand, counting down.
TTTTTTTAATTACCAGAAGCCTTTTATGAAGGGTGTTTCACGTTTCACTGAGTGCCCTTTTATCAAGATAAATGTAGAAATATCAGATAAATCGATACATCAAATGGCCCCGTGATGAATAGGCGTACGAGCTCGATGAATTTTTGAAAATTATTCTGCAGCAAACCCGTTTTCCTGCTAGACCAGCCCCTGAATATACAGTACTTCAATGTGGTCCAATATAGAGTACCTTAAGTGGCTTACCTAAATCCCAGTACAAATTCGTGGTATTCAATTAAAAGAAAAGTAAAATTAGTGTGTTATTAGATTTAGGACACTTTATTTTGCCAAATAGATGAAATATTAATTTTTGTTTTCACTTTACCCGTCCGCCCGAAAAATAAGATTGCCCGAAAGTTAGGGGAAACCCCGCCCCGGAATCAACCATAATTATAGTGTAACGGTGATACATTTGAACGGTTTTGAAAATAAGATAAAAATGGTTCCCAGGCTAAAAACATGATATTTCGTAAATTAGAGGTCATGGTCCAGAAAGCTACGGTCCAATACGTGCCAATATCGAAAGGAACCCGGGCCCTTAGGATATATCAAAATTTGATGAAAATTCGAACCTCTGATCCACAACCTGGGTATTACATGCTTTTAAGGGTAGCAGTCATTTTGTCGGGCAGTTTCGGTCCGATTTTCGCGAAATTTGAACTCAGTCGTAACTATGGTGCAGCCGTGATATATTTGAACGGTTTTGACCATCAAATAGAAACTATGATGTCTAGAGGGTCCACAAGCTAAAAATGTCGAGATCTTTCGGTTATAACCATAACCATCAAAAATGTATAAAAATTGTGACCCCTAGAGTGTCCACAACCTTGGAGTCATTAGCATCGCAGGAAACCACAATCGAATGTGTTCGCATGGTAAGGGATTTGGAAAAGAAATAAAATTTCACTTCATTGCTGAGTAATTTCATTAGCCAGAAAGCCCCTCTAGATCTCCTGGAGCTTCCGGGCCTAGGCGGTCCCTGGACCCTCGTCTAAAGACCTACGATGGTAGCACCTCCAATTAAGAATTGGTTCCGCCGGCCCTGGCCGGTGTGGACTGGAATAACCCGAGGCATAGACTGCCATTCATTTCAGACTTTTCGCGTATTTCGACGAACACAAATGATTAGAAATTAAAGTAAAACGAAGAAACGATTGAATGTTAATAATTTTATATACATTCATAATACATTATCATATACGCTGCGACCCATTTGTGTCCATTTCTAGGTGCCAAAGAATAGCGACGTAGCTCCTTTTATGCAAGAGCTAAATCTGCCTAGTGCAGGTCTTTCTTTAGGTCTGAAATGTTATCTAAATTATTAATAAAACATTAATTAACTTATCCAGACCATAATCAACTCTCGATGGCATCGGATTTCTCAGATATTAAATAGATTAGAACAGTTCGACCATATTTTGATTTAATCTAAAAATGGAGGAGTGAAATTTAGCTTGAAACAACCATTATGGTGGTTGAAATTATTGCATACGTCTTGTCAAACCTTCAAAGGCTAATATCTTCGCTCACAATAGAGTAATTTGAATGAAATTTTCAAATTATTCATTTTACAATATCTATTTTTGAACTATTATAGCAAGAATGGCTAGTTCTTTATCTAAATCTTACATAATGTATCTTTAAACAAAGCGTTCTCAACTGGCGTGATTTCGAATCCCCGGTTGTACGTGACAAGGAGTAGGGTCGCCTGTCCAACCTCGTGGGTTTTCCCCGGGTCCTCCGGTTTCCTCCCACTGCTAAATACCCCTACGCGCAAGCGAATTATTGAAATATCATTAAACCATATGTTAGTCCCGAAATGACCTAGTTTGTGTCGAGTGGACGTTAAACCCCATCTCTCTCTCTCTCTCTCTCTCTCTCTCTCTCTCTCTCACACACACACACAAAGCGTTCTAATTTATTTCTACCTTATATTTCTGCCTTATCTTATCTTGACAGGAAGGGGCCCACTGAGAAAATTAGATAAAAGATTAAAACATATCTAAATTGGATATTGTAAATATCAAGTTCCGGTTGAATTTCAGACTGGAGAAAAACAAAAGATAATATGACAATGTTCTCGTTATCTGGTTAGTGGTTTCTTACTTAATATTACAAAATGAAATGAAATGGGGTTTAACGTCCTACTGTTTTGCTCCGTACTGGGCTAATGAAGACGGGAATACGTCATACAGTGTGCTATGAGGGAAATTTTGCCCGGACAACGGCACTACGGTCTACTTTTATATCGAATTCCAACTGTCAAGGGATCTTTTACGTGCACGCCAATGTGTATTACAAAAGTCGCTCACTTGAGAAAGGAATAGGATATAGCATATCACATTAATTATATGTTCTAGACGTCTTCAGGTTGAAATAATTTCTTGTTTTACAGTAGGGTGGGTTGGATGGTCGAATGGTTAGCGTGTTCGCGCTGTATCTGTCGTTGAGTCAGCTGGTGTGGTTTCAATTCCCCGGTTGTACGTGACAAGGAGTAGGATCACCTGTCCAACCTGGTGGGTTTTCTCTAGGTTCTCCGGTTTCCTCCCACTGCTAAAGACCCCTACGCGCAAGCGAATTACTGAAATAAAATTAAACCATGTGTTAGTCCCGAAATGACTTAGTTTGTGTCGAGTGGACGTTAAACCCCATTTCCCTCTCTCTGTTTTACAGTAGGTGGGTTGGATGATCGAATGGTTAGCGTGTTCGCGCTGTATTATATGGTCTGTCGTTGAGTCAACTGGTGTGGTTTCAATTGCCCGGATGTACGTGACAAGGAGTAGGATCACCTGTCCAACCTGGTGGGTTTTCTCCGGGGTCTCCGGTTTCCTCCCACTGCTAAAGACCCCTACACGCAAGCGAATTACTGAAATAAATTGAACCATATGTTAGTCCCGAAATGACTCTTAGAGAGAAAAGTTAACAAAATGAAGATGAGAGATTTGATCACAAGTCATGTTATGGTAACATACCCCTCCCAGTAAACAAAGTTAGTCATTACAGTCTCCTGTAATCTGGAAAACTCTAGTAACTCTGTTGAATGCAAATTTGAGAAAACAAAGGAAAATTGTTTTGTTTCAGGATTAAGGTCCTGGATATAAAACAAATTTTATTTGGGCTTTTTAGACAATTTGATTAAAATACAGATCTGTATTATGTTCTTTGTTTATATTTTCGATGGCTTCTACTACATGTAGTATAGACAACTAAAATGAAATTTTGAACTATAAAAAAAAAACGAAACGAAATAGGACCTGTGTTTTAATCAGATTGGCTTTTTAGATGAAGATAATTAAAAGCTTTTTCAGTGAAGGAGAAAACGCTTATATTATATATTAAAGATACATAGATAATGTAACAGGAATAATTTGAAAATGTCATTCAAATTACTCTATTGCGAGCGAAGATATTAGCCTTTGAAGGCTTGACAAAACGTTTCCAATAATTTTAACCATCGTACTGGTTGTTCGGAGCTAAATCTCGATTCTCAATTTTTAGCTTAAATCAAAATATGGCTGAACTGTTCTAATCTATTTAATATCGGAGAAATTCGATGCCATCGAGAGTTGATTATGGCCTGGATAAGTTAATTAATGTGTAATTAATACTGTAGAAAACATGTCAATCATAAAGAAATACCCGCAATGGGTAAATTTAGCTCTTGCATAATGTATGTTTAAGTCCAAATATTTGGTTTATCCAAATCAGAGGAGGGGTGATCATACCAATTGAATTAAATATCTGTAACTATCTTATAATTATTACTTTTTAAAATGTTGACGTACCATTATTCAAATAATGTTACGGGTAATGTGCCAAGCGTACATTATTTATACTAGTAGAAATATGGACCCACGTGAAGTGCTGGATAGTGTATGTATTTTAAGTTGTTTAATGGTCTCGTGCAATATCAATATATTACTTAATGTCTCGCACTCGACCATTAAACTGCACATGTTGCCTAAATTGTCATTTTTTAACTCGAACCGCTCTGCTGCTATCTGAGCAGCCATATCCTATATAAATCTAAGATTTTGATTTACTCTAAATCTGAGCAATACAAAACGTTTAAATTCATAGCACATTCCATAAAATAAGAATAGTCTCTCTCGTAACACCCGTAACTGTTTTCACAAATTCGCCCATTTGATTCAGTGGCAGAGGGGGTTGGATGGCTGAATGGTTAGCGTGCGCGCGCTGTATCATAAAGTCTGTCATTGAGTCGACTGGCGTGGTTTCGAATCACCGGTTGTACGTGACAAGGAGTAGGGTCGCCTGTCCAACCTCGTGTGTTTTCTCCGGGTCCTCCGGTTTCCTCCCACTGCTAAAGACCCCTACGAGCAAGCGAATTATTGAAATAAAATTAAACCATATGTTAGTCCCGAAATGACCTAGTTTGTGTCGAGTGGACGTTAAACCCCATTTCTCTCTTTCTCTTGATTCAGTGGCCGTGTCAAAAAGTAAATAAATCTGATTTCCAGTAGGGTGTGAAAAACTGTTTTGGGAACTGGGAATTCGTGGGGTTTGTTTTCTTGTTTATCTTTGATTATCCAGTTCAGTTCAGTTACGGTTCGTGCTTGAAATGCGGTTTAATGTCATACATATCTGGGGAGCCACGGTGGCTAGGTGGTAAAGACGCTGGCTCGCTAGCCTGGAGATCGGGTGTTCGATCCCAGCATTGGCCGAGAAAGTTCATCCAGATTTTCCGACGTGGTTTCCCCACTTGTCAGTGGACAGCTGTCTAGTCCTTCGGATGAGACGAAAAACCGAGGTTCCGTGTATATATTGGACTGCAGGTAAAAGATCCCCTGGCAGTTGGAATTCGATATAAGAGTAGGCGATAGTGTCGCTGCCCGGGCAAAATTTCCCTCATAGCAAAATGCATGGCGTATGCCCGTCTTCATTACCCCAGTATAGGAGCAGAACAGTAGGACGTTAAACACCATTTCATTTCCTACATATCTGCTCCGACTGGGTCCAATATACGTCATACAGTATGCTATGAGGGAAATTAGCCTCACTCTTGTGCTACTGATAAAGGGGGTGGGGTGGCGACGCCGTCAAAGCCCGATGAATTTTGCCAACGTAGGGATGAAGACAGAACCTCCAGATCAGCCAGGTTCGCCGCTCGAAGACAGAGTGGGTATGGCGAAAATCTGGTCTACTTGCTCATCAAGAATTATTCATAAAAGCAAAACTAGCACATGTTAGAGAAATTGAGTCCAGAGAAAATAAGCAGAAGAAATTTATAACGTTTTCGGATCTACCTTCAACAAGATCCAGACCTTTCAGGTGTGTCATCCAAAAACCTGTTTTTTATACAATTTCGTATAGAATTAAAAAAATTACCTTGCTAAGATTAAAGTTCTCTTCAATTTTAAAAGATGCAACCTTGCAGTTAATTTCAGTAGTCTGAACTGACTTCATATACAGCAAGATAATGTAGATGAACCTGTTCATTTTGTCGTGTGAGAAGTCAACTATTATTAAATCCATCTAAGATTGGGGTGGAGTGCAGTTAGATTAAGATTCCATTGAGTGGCCTATATCACTGAGCATTCATAGGCTATCTAAGTTTAGAATGTAGTGTTTATACTGCATGTAATAAAAACATATCTCTGCGTTGTACTCCAATTAACACGTAAATATTATTGGAATAGCTATTTGTTCAATAAAAACTTGATTAACAGAGAGAGAGAGAGAGGGAGAGAGAGGGGGGGTTAACGTCCTCTCGACACAAACTAGGTCATTTCGGGACTAACATCTGGTACTAACAGTACTAACTAGCAGTGGGAGGAAAATGAAGGACCCGTACAACTTGTCACGTACAACCGGGGTTGATTAACGGAATCTCCACGCGATTAGACTCTGAATGGTCGTATGTAATCTTGGTCTGTTACTTAAAGATACTTTATGGGAGATTAGATAAAGAGCTGGCAGTTCTCACTATAATAGTTGAAAACTAGATAATGTAAAGGCAATTTGCTAAATAATTTCAGTCAAATTGATCCACTATGAACCGAGAATTAAGCGATTGGAATTTCGACCTAGCCTCGATCATAATTATTAAAGTCTGTACGATAACAACCATAGTCTCGATCATCCATTTCATGATTAAATCAGGAATGAAAGTTAAGCAGCAATCGGAACCTAATCCAATAAATATCACAGGCTAGCGTTGACACCGAGAGTTGAATGGTCTGGATAAGTTAATTAATGTCTAATTAATAATTTAGATAACACTTCAGACCTAAAGAAAGACCTGTAATAGACAGATTTAGCTCTTGCAAAGCGCCAAAATATAGAGGAAGGGTGTATTTACCTTATCTCAAAATTTCAGCTCAAAATTATGAAACGTGAACGTCAAAACCGCTTATCCGGACACGTAACCCTTTTAAGATTTCGGGTCAGTTTTTGCGTTGGGTTACCTGATAATCTATTGTCGTTTCTTTAGAGATTTATACAGTGCATGACCCACGTGCTGTACTCGATAACGAAAGGTAAATTTCACCTACACGTTATTTTTAATAAAATAAAAGTCTGGTTTTATCCAGACATCGTATAATTGGGAGTAGGGAGAGAGAGAAATGGGGTTTAACGTCCACTCGACACAAACTATGTCATTTCGGGACTAACACATGGTTCAATTTTATTTCAATAATTCGCTTGCACGTAGGGGTCTTCAGCATTGGGAGGAAACCTGAGGACCCGGTGAAAACCCACGAGGTTGGATAGGCGTCCCTACTTCTTGTCACGTACAACCGGAGATTCGAAACCACGCCAGTTGACTCAATGAGTCAAATGTCGTGGTTCGATTCCAAAAACCTCGTGGGTTTTCTCCAGGTCCTCTAACGCAAGCGAAGTATTGCAATAAAACTGAACCATATGTTACTCCCGAAATGACCAAGTTGCCGTGCGAACGTTAAACCCCGACTGGGCTAATGAAGACGGATATGAGTGTGATATGAGTGAAATTTAGCCCCCTTCTTGTACCACTGAGAAGGGGGACGACGCTGAAGAATCCCGATGAACTTGGCCAACGCAGGGATCGAAAACAGAACCCCCAGCCAAAGTCTTATCCACCAAGCCATCGTGGTTCCCCTAAACGAGGATGTTCGTCTCTCGGAGATAGGGTGGGTATGGCGGAAATCCAGTCTACTTGCCCATCGAGAATTATTCATAAAAGCAAAACTAGCATGTGTTAGAGAAATTGAGTCCAGAGAAAATAAGCAGAAAGAACTTTATAACGTGTTTGGATCTACCTTCAACAAGATCCAGACCTTTCAGGTATGTCATCCAAAAACCTGTTTTTCATACAATTTCGTTCGTTCTTGGGGTTTAACGTCCGGTTCCACGGACGGTGATAACGCAGACAAATTCACTACAACACCGAGCAGAATTTAAAAAATTACCTTGCTAAGATTAAAGTTCTCTTGAATTTCAAAAGTTGTCGGAAAAACAATTAAATAGTTTCATGGTTGGGCTCCAGCCTGCAGGCCGCGTGGATTTTCGAGAATCCCAATGTGGCAAAACCGACGTTAATCTGTGACCGGAAAACCCGTATCTGACGACGCGATTTTTTATGAATTTTCATGAATTTTGCCGGAATATATTGGAACTTTTGACACCCGGGGTCACAAGGAACAAAGGTGAATTTAGAAACTTTACAACTTCGATCATTTTTAGCATGTTTTCATGATCTATAAGAATGGCTGCGCATTCACTTTCAGTGCAAATGACCTCATTTGACCTTTGATCCCAAATATCTCGAAGACGCCTCAAGGGGGGGTGATTGCTACTCGGCATCGTATTCTACGCAAAATTTTACTCTAGAATAGTTTGGTCTGGTTTTTTGCCCATTTGATGGACACCCGCTCACCCCCCCCCCCCCCACTGAGCCTCCAGACTATTATCAGTGTCGCCTGTCCAACCTCGTGGGTTTTCTCCGGGTTCTCCGGTTTCCTCCCACTGCTAAAGACCCCTACGCGCAAGCGAATTATTAAAATAAAATTAAAACCATGTGTTAGTCCCGAAATGACCTAGTTTGTGTCGAGTGGACGTTAAACCCCATTTCTCTCCCTCTCTCTCTCTCTCTATTATCAGTGATTGTAGCGGCCTAGCAAATATTCACTGCTGATCAGTGTGGGCTTGTCTATCAGGAAAACGTGTTTGCTGCAGATAAATTTTCAAACATTTATCGAGCTCGTAAGCCTATGCATCACGGGACCATTTTTATGTATAGATTTATCTGCTATTTCTAGATTTATCTTGATAAAAGGACACTCAGTGAAACGTGAAACACCCTTCATAATGGGCTTCTAATTTAATAATAACGTCATGCTCCAAACGTATAATATAATGAATTGATTTATCGTTGATGTTATACATACGTATACACTTTCATTCATCGTCTTCTTTATATTATATATTACTATTGGCATACTTATTCAACAAGTTCGTTACTCAAATATCTATTTTATTTTTAAACCTTGGGGCATAAACGGTCTGACAATTAATTTTATTTGCGCAAACCAGTGAGGTGTAAAATAAAAATAGAAGATGTTAATACAACCGTCTTAATCCAATATCCCGCTATCACGATTCGCGCCAGGAAAACGTGTCTGCGACCGTCAAATTTTCAAAATTATCTTTAAGGGAGGGGGGGGGGGGTCCTACACGCTAAGCTCAGCTCCTTCGCCTCGCGCAGCCAATGAAACGGTTTATTACGACGAGTTTTTGGCGTGAATTGCACGGAACTGTGGTTATCCCAGTAGAAACATCAACGCTGATTGGTTAATCAATGTCTGACGTCATAACGTTAAAAACCGCTCGTATGACACCTGACGCGACCTTCCACTACAACTGGTCAGATCTTCGCGTAGTAGGCCATCGAAAGTATAAAAAAAGAAACGAAATATAGATTTGTATTTTAAACAGAATGGTCAGTTATTTAGAGATATTAGAGAATGTTCAGCGGGATGTATCTTTTAGTTCAGTCCAGTTGTATAAAATTCTTTTGATCTGTAATAAAACTGTTACCGGATTCACAAAAGTTTCGGATATGGGGCATAACGGAATGTTGATTTTCGATAAGATCAAAGGGTCTGCAATTGGGTCACGTGTCATGGTGCCATGGGGTAGGGTCAACTGTCCAATCTCGTGTGATTTCTCCGGTTTCCTCCCACTGCTAACGAACTCTATGCGCATGTGAATTACTGAAATAAAACTGAACCATATTTTAATCCCAAAATGACCTAGTTTGTGTTGAGTGGATGTTAAAGCCCATCTCCTTCTTGAAGAAGAAACAGTTATATTTATGTTACCAAGAAAAGATCATTAAGCTTAACTCGGTGATGTCATCATGTCTTATGACATCACTGATGTTTCAGTTTGTTTCCCACGTTACGGTAGTTTGAAAATGTAGGCCGAATGCTTTTTTATCGAAAGAGTGGACATCGATTAAGCTTTTTCAATGGCAGTTTGGTCATTTTAAAGTGCATTCGGGTCTGGCTAAAAATTTCCTTGATAATTTTGTTTGGGTAAAACAATAATATTTTCTGGATTATCAGAAAGTTAGGGCTAGTCCGGTTGCCAACGTGGAAATATAGGCTAGTCCACCCAATGTTTTTGGTGGATTATATATCTTCAATATGCCACCCTGGCTAACTTGGGGAAATTTAAATATTCAAGATGGCCGCCATGAGGCATTTTCTGGTTATTTAGTGGGGTAAATTATTTAACAGATTCTTCGGACATTGGTTTGTAGATGGTTTCTATAAGACATCGACCCGCTGAATCCAGTGAGCTTGGGTATTCCTCCAAAAAGTGACGGCTAATTCCGCTAGGGGGCCAAATTCAAAATGGAGGCTGATCTTGGCGGGAAACTTATAAAGTTCCATAAAAAGTTGTTTGACGGTGTGTAATATACTGAAATATAGGTTTTCGGTGGATTATATTTCCAGGTTTGTCGACCTGCTGCCGGACTAAGATGGTTTTAAACTGTTAATCTAGTACTCAATGAATACAGATTTATATAGCCTAGGCTACAGCTAGTGTCGTGAGTTTAAAGTTGTAGGCCCACACACTGAATGCAGATTGATACATTAACTAAACTGAGGTGATTTTAAACTGTTATCAGGCGCGGATTTGGTGGGGGGGGGGGCATGAGATCAAGTAACCCCCCCCCCCCCCCCCCACACACACACACACACACCCGTGAGACAATGTCTATAAGGTTGACAAAAATCAATAACAATCATATTATGACATGAACTTTATGTCAACTTGAATAAAACTGCTACCGGGGATCTCAGACATAGCCAGTATTTTGTTGACATTCATTGTGGGGTGGGATTGTGAATGGCGCCCTAGATTTGACGCTGCATGCCTCTGGCTCTATCAGGAACAAGCTGGTTCTCTGGTTTCTTCCCACTGATAATGCAAATTATATGTTAGTCCCAAAATGACCTAGTTTGTGTTGAGTGGAGCTTAAACCCCATTTATCACTCTAACTTTCTTGCTTGGTACAGGTAAAATATGGGTAGTATATATAGTGGTACACTCACTGATAAGCCGAGGGTCTATACAGATCGATTATCTATCACTAACAATATAATACCGGTATAATTATAAGGTAGGCTATGATATATATAGACACAGCTATTTATAGAACATACTTCATTCAACATGGCTACCCATGACATGTATTTGTTTTGGTTTGTTTATAAGATAAAAAAAACTTCAGTAAACAGGTTCTAGGCCCTATATGGTACTGAAAAACGTAGCTTCAATTAAGAGTATGGTAATTGTTTTTGATGGAACTGTCATGTGTATTAATGAGTTCAATTAGGCCTACTATTAAATGTCATTAATTTGTACTGTTTATTATTTCCAACTAGTTCATTTCTGGACTAACATATGGTTCGATTTTATTTCAATAATTCGCTTGCGCGTAGGGGTCTTTAGCAGAGGGAGGAAACTGGAGAACTCGGAGAAAACCCTTTAGATTGGACAATCGACCCTACTCCTTGTCATGTACAACTGGGGAATCAAAACCACGCCTGTTTACTCAATGACAGACTTTATGATACAGTATGTACGTGCTAACCATTCGGCTATCCAACCCCCCTTTAATGAAAAAACAATTATTTAAGTGATAGGCTATCAAGTAAAATGAAAAGTGACAACTATTGGAACTTCCTAGATGTTGTTGTTCTTCGTGTTTAATGTCCGCTTCCACCGAAGGTGATATCGCAGACTAGTCTTATTTTTCATTTTTATTATCTTAGCGCACGCGCAGAGGTCTTTCCTGTGGGAGGAAACCAGAGTACCCGGAGTAAACTCACGAGGTTGAGAAGGTGCCCCTATCTTCAAGCAACATACGCACACACCTACCAATACTATATATCTAGACTAAGTGATACCAGGTGTTCTAGAAAGAGTGGGCATACTCTACCAATACTATATATCTAGACTAAGTGATACCAGGTGTTCTAGAAAGAGTGGGCATACTCTACCTCATGTACAACATCTATCAATAATATATATATATATATATATATATATATATATATATATATATATATATATATATATATATAGACTAGGTGGTATCAGATGTTCTAGATAGAGTAAGCATACCCTGACTCATGTACAACACCTATCAATACTATATATCTAGACTAGGTGGTATCAGGTGTTTTAGAAAGTGTAAGCATACCCTGTCACGTGTACAACACCTATCAATACTATTTATCTAGACCAAGTGGTATCAAGTGGTCTGCAAAGAGTAAGCCTACCCTTCCGTGTGAATGTGTGACATTACTATGGCAGAATCAACAGATGAGATAAAAATCATGAAGAAGGTTACATTTTGTGAATCAGTAAGTGAATTTCGGTTTATCCATTTTATCTATTTCTGATTTACTTAAACTTTGGCATAAAAAACAACAACAGTAGGCCTATCAGTAGATATGAAATGAAATGGGGCTTATAACGTCCAACTTTTCCGCTCCGATCTGGAATACGCTATGCAGACAGTTTGATTGAAATACAGATCTATATTCCTTTGCGTTTTTTTTTATACTTTTGATGGCATACACTACATGAAGATCTGACCAGTTGTAGTGGAAGGTTGTGTCAGAGGTCATACAAGCGGCTTTTGACCTATGATGTCAGACATTTAATTAACCAATCAGCGTTGATGTTTCTTGTGGGATACCCACAGATCCGTGCACAACACGCCAAGAACTTGTCGTAACAGACAGTTTCATTGGCTAATCCATCACATCAACTAGAATGCAGGTTATATAACAACTCTTCCGGATCCTAGTGTAGTAAAGACAAGTAAAATGAAATTTGAACTATAAAAAACCGAAACAAAGTAGGACCTGTGTTTTAATCATATTGGCTATGTAGGCAATTTTGCCCGGACAGCGGCTCTACGGTCTACTCTTATTTTGAATATCAACAATCAAGGGATCTTTTACGTGCACACCAACATCCAAATGGGACTAGACACTGCACCAGTAGACATAAAAGATTTATAAATATTCTCCATGGCTGTAAGTTAATGCTGCAGAATATATAACATTTATTGGTATTGTTGATTTAGTTCAAATTCAATATTTAGTATTAAAATTAACGATCGTAATAATATATTTATACTATTCAGTAGTTTAGCTACCATGTGACTCTACTCAAAAGCTTATGATATATTATCACCAAAATTAAATGCAATACTGTTCCCTTTTATGTTCATTTATAGTTGTCAATAATGCTTTAGATATGTTTAAAATAGTCCATATTTGTCAATAATGTACCTTTAATATACCTTTAATGATTGCAGGTAAAAGATACCTTTAATGATTGCAGGTAAAAGATACCTTTAATTGTTGCAGGTAAAAGATACCTTTAATCGTTGCAGGTAAAAGATACCTTTAATGATTGCAGGTAAAAGATACCTTTAATGATTGCAGGTATAAGATACCTTTAAATGATTGCAGGTAAAAGATACCTTTAATTGTTGCAGGTAAAAGATAATTCTGATAAATGTTGTAATACTTATAAACCTCGAGATAAACCTTCACCTAAAGATAATCCAACTACTGAACAGAAAGATAAAAAAAGTAAGACAACTTTTCTCAAAATTAGACACATAAAATGCAGTATATGCTGATGTTAATCTTCTTTGATTGGTATTTAGTAATAACACATTAACACAGGGTATAATTTTATGGATACACAATTACTGAGTTTAATGTCCACTTGACACAAACTAGGTCATTTGGTTAAATTTTATTTCAAAAATTCGTAAGCGTGTAGCAGTGTTTTTTCAGTGGGAGGAAACTGGTGGACCTGGAGAAAACCCACGAGGTTGAACAGGTGACCCAAGTCCTTGTCATGTACAAGCGGGGAATCGAAAAAACGCCACTTGACTTAATGACAGATCTTACATTCAAATGCACAAGCTATTTGCTTTCACAGAACTGAGGAGTCAGAATGTAATGGAGTTTAACATCCTACGTTTTTTCACCAACTGGGCTAATGGAGACGGGAAGATGCCATGCAGTGTGCTATGCAGGGGCGGATCTAGGAATTTTGAAAAGCGGGGGCGCTGCAAAATGAAGGCATTGACCGCGGAGATTGGGGGGCATGCCGCTGGGGGGGGGGGGGTCCCAAAGAAAATTATCCGTCATTTCCTTGCATCTGTAGCCATTCCAAGAGCTATTTCCCAGACTGGTGTGTTTGAGTCGATGGTTTGAGTCATTTGGGATTCCTACAACGGGTTGGGAACTGACATATTTGAGTCTGAGAAAAGGCACTTTCAGCAGTAAAAAAGGGCACTGTCGAAAATTAGGGGGGGCGCGCACCCCTCGCGCCCCCCATTGAATCCGCCTCTGCTATGAGTGACATTTTGCCTGAATACTGACATTTATACCTTCTCTTCTTTAAATTCAAGGCTTGGGTGGCCGAATGGTTAACGTGAGCGTATTGCTTCATTAGGTCTGTCATGGAGTCAAGTGGTGTGTTTATTTATTTCCCGCTTGCACGTGACAAGAAACAGGATCGCCTGTCCGACCTCGTGGATTTTCTCCGGGTTTCCGGTTTCCTCCCACTGCTAATTAATGAAATAAAATTGAAACCTATGACCAAGTTTGTCTCGAGTGGATGTTAAACCCCATCACTCTCTCTCTCTCTTTCTTTCTTCTTTGAATTCTAACTACCAAATTATGTTCTTTAAGGGTCAGGTCAATATGTACACAAGATCTCAGTTTTTTGTCCCTTGCGAACTACTAGGCACTTTTCCTTTCCGGGCCAGCTCCATCGACATGGGGAAACCAGGCTTGATAATCCTAAGGAAATTTTTCAACCAACACCAGAATTAAACCTGGGACTCCCTAGTTATTGAACCAATTAATACAACCATGGCTCATTTCCGAACATACAAATGTAAAAACGAAATGAAATGGGGTTTAATGTCCTACTGTTCTGTTCCTGACTGGGCTAATGAAGACGGGCATCTGCTATACAGTGTGCTATGTGGGTAATTTTGCCCGGGCAGCGGCACTATGGCCGACTTTTACGTGCATGCCGATGTGTACACAGGACCTCGTTTTTTCGTCCTATCCGAACGACTAGACTGCTGTCCTTGTCAGGCCCTCCGTCCTTCACCACTAATAATCTTCATATATATATTTAAGGAAGTGGAGCACATTCTTAACTTTTATTTGAGTTAGATATTGAAAAACACATGATTATTTAATGTCAATTATTAGTTGCATTTGCTCAAAAAAATAAATTAAAAAGTATATTGAGTTATCCCCCTTTAGTCTTCAAAATGTTGAGTTATCCCCCTTTAGTCTTCAAAATTGATTCTGAAATATTGTTATTTTTTTATAGTAGATAATAACAGGATACAAGTTTATCAGAGATTAGCTCTTGGCTTTGATTTAAGTTATCCAGAAAGTTTATATTGAGTTATTCCCCTTTAGTCTTCAAATAAGATATTTGTTGGGTCAATGGTAAATTGGACCCAAGTTGAGTTCAGCATGGTCGCTGCATATTAATGAGTATATTGGATAATACCAAACCTAACCCTAACCCATTTTAGAAGTGTAAAAGGTAAATTAGAGCCAAGTTGAGTGTTCTAAAAAGGGTTAGGGTTGGTATTCCCCAAGTAGACTGATTAATAGTTTAGGAGTGACTTCCCAAACTTCTCACTTTAGAATGCTATTGCATTTCAAATGATTTTGAATTTATCCTGATATTATATGTATATGTATGTCTTTGTAGCTTAGGAGGGACTTATGGAAGATTAGTTTTTTTGCAAACTAAATAAGTTGGCTCATTAAATAAAGTTTTTATTATTATTATTATATACGTTGGCCATATTGGATTCAACTTCGGTCCAATTTACCATTGACCATATTTGTTGGTAATATTTTATTTCAGATCATGAATGGATACAGGGTTATTTACGATTGGCGTTTGGTTTGAGTGATCCGGAAAGTTTAAGAGTTTTAGATGAAGTGAGTGTTGAAGGTGTGGCGAAATATATTAAAGATAATAAATGTAAAAACATCATCACAATGGCTGGTGCTGGTATCTCTACATGTAAGTTGGTTTGTAATTCTTACCGAGGATTGGATTATTTGGAACCAGCACTCTAGATCAAGAGAAAGAGAGAGAGAGAGAGAGAGAGAGAGAGAGAGAGAGAGAGAGAGAGAGAGAGGGAGGGAGGGAGGGTGGGGGCAGGGGGGAGGGAGAGAGAGAGTGAGAAGAGGGAGGGAGAGAGAGAGAGAGTTTAACCTTCGCTTGTGCGTAGGGGTCTTTAGCAGTGGGAATAAACCAGAGGACCTGGAGAAAACCCACGGGGTTGGACAGGCGACCCTACTCCTTGTCACATACAACCGTGGAATTGAAACCACGCCAGTTGACTCAATGACAGACTTTATGATACAGCGTGCACGTGTTAACCATTTGGCCATCTGGTGGGGTTTCAAGCTTGTTGCAATAAGGGGGGTTGGATGGCGTGACTTCGATTCCTCGGTTGTATGTGACAAGGAGTAGGGTCGTCTGTCCAGCCTTGTGGGCTTTCTCTGGGTCCTCAGGCTTCCTTCCTCCCACTGCTAAGGACCCCTACGCACAAGCGAATTATTGAAATAAAATTAAAACCACGTGTTAGACCTGAAATGACCTAGTTTGTATCAAGTGGAGGTTAAACCCTATTTCTCACTCTATTGTGTATGCAACAAGTAGTAGGGTCGTCTGACAAATATCGTTGGTTTTTCTCGTGGTCCTCTGCTTTTTTCACACTGCTAAAGACCCCTTCGCAAAAGCGAATTACTGAAATAAAATTGTACCATGTTAGTCCTGAAATGATCTAGTTTGTGTTGGGTGGATGTAGTGATATATTATGTGATTATGTTTATTTGTATAGCTGCTGGGTTACCAGATTATAGAAGTCAAGATGGTGGTTTATATGATAATGAAAAAGAACAACATTATACAATAGAACATTTTAATGTAAGCAACATAATGGAATATTTATTTGAAAGAAAATATAATTAACTGGTTAATTACAAATCAAACTTGAAGTGTGATCATTTGGCTATTTGTATCTTCGACGGACCGGAAGTAAGACGAAATGAGGTCAATGACATCATGTTGGCGAAAGCCCTGATTTTTAATTGGTCGAGGCGTGTTACTAAAACTAAAATTGACCTTCATAGCTGATCGCGAATTAAGAATCTCAGAATGACAGCTGAATACTCTCATTGGTAGGTAACATACTTAGGAAAATACATACTTAGGAAAATTTAATTGATCAAAAGTAAATGAAATGAAATGGGGTTTAACGTCCTACAATTTTGCTCCTACTCGGCTAATGAAGACAGGCGTACACCATACAGTGTGGTATGAGGAAGCCACGGTTGCTAAGTGCATAAGACGCTGGCTCACTAGTCTGGAGGTCGGGTGTTCGATCCTGGAGTTGGCCAAGAAAGTTCATCAGGATTTTCCGACGTGGTTTTCTCTTGTCAGTGGTGCAGGACAGAGGGCCTGACAAGGACAGCTGTTTAGTCGTTCGGATTGGATGAAAAAAATGAGGTCCTGTGTATACGTTGATGTGCACGTAAAAGATCCCTTGACAGTTTTTGTACGATATAAGAGTAGGCTTTAGTGCCACTGCCCGGGCAAACTTTCCCTCATAGTACACTGTATGGCATATATGCCCTTCTTCGTTAGGATGTTAAACCCTATTTCATTTTATTTCTTTTAACGTCCTACTGTTCTACTGTGGGCTAATGAAGATATGCACGCCAATGCATAGATGGGTGCTTTAGTGGTTTAACTCGTGCGCGTGAAATCACAAGGTCTGTCATTCAATCAAGTGGCGTGGTTTCGAATCCCCACTTAAATGTGACAAGAATAGGATCGTCTGTCCAATCTGGTGGGTTTTCTTCAGGTCCACTGGTTTCCTCCCACTGCTAATTAAAGACCCCTACAGACACAAGCGAATTATTGAAATAAAATCAAACCCATATGCTAGTCCCGAAATTACCTAGTTTGTGTCAAGTGGACATTAACCCCATTTCTCTTTCTCTCATTTTCGTCCGTTCTGAATGATTAGACAGGGGAACCCTCTTGAAAAACCTCAAGGTACCTTTTCAGCCAATACCAATCATCGAACCTCCTGGGTAATGAGCAGGCACCTTTATCACTGAGCCACCATTGCTCCCTTATTTGAAACAAGGGTAAATCATGACTGAGGAGATTTACATCAGTTATTATGGAATAATGATTTTTCAACCATGGATCAGGTTATAGGCTAAAATACCAAATAATTAATGAAAATATTGCATGAAAAATCAAAATCTTTCAATTTAATTTCAGGATAATCCAGACATTTTCTACAAATGGCTGAAAAAATTGTTTCCAGAAAATCTAAAGGTAGCCTATATGTTTTTTTATAAAGATTAATTTGTAATGATATGTACATAACTTAGATTCTGGGTGGTTGGGTGGCTGAGTGGTAATAAAGCATTGAAATATGGTTCCATCCATTGCTTGTGGATATTATCTTTAATGGCCAAAGTTAGCATGCAACTGCCTTGAAATTTTGGCATTGATTTTTGATAGTAACTATCAGATTTACTTCCCTTGATGCTCAAAAGATTTAAACATACATTATACAAGAGCTAAATCTGCCTATTGCTGATCTTTTTTTAAGGCCTGAAATGTTATCTAAATTATTAATTAGACATTAATTAACTTATCCAGACCATAATCAACTCTCAATGTCATCGCTAGCTTACAATATTTACTGGATTAGAACCCGTCTGCTGCTTCTGAATCATAAAATAGATAATCAAGACTTTGTTTTTTATCGTACCGACTTTAGTAATGATGAACGAGGCTAGGCCCAAAATTGAATCGCTAAATTCTCGGTTCAGAGTGGATCAATTTTACTGAAATCTCCCATAATGTATCTTTAAGTTTTATTTTCTAAATAAGGTTATGTATATCTATTATATTCTACACCATAATGACTGTTTCTAAATAAGGTTATATCTATTATATTCTACACCATAATGACTGTTTCTAAATAAGTTTATGTGTTTTATATTCTACACCATAATGACTGTTTCTAAATAAGTTTATGTGTTTTTATATATATATTTCAGCCTACATTGTGTCATTATTTTATACGTTTATTACATGAGAAGGGATTATTGTTGAGACACTATACACAAGTAGGTCTTCTACATATACTCAATTAGTAGGGAGCCCCGGTGGCTAGGTGGACAAGATGCTGGCTCGCTAGCTTGGAGGTCACATGTTCAATCCACTCATGGCAGAGAAAGTTTATCAGGAATTTCCGACATGGTTTCCCCCGTGTCAGTGGTGCAGGACGGAGGGCCTGATAAGGACAGCTGTCAAGTTGTTCAGATGATACAAAAAACTGAGGTCCCGTATATACATTGGCATGCACGTAAAAGATCCCTTGACAGTTGGAATTCGACATATGGGCCATAGTGTCGCTGCCTGGGCAAAATTTCCCTCATAGCACACTTGTATGGCATATGCCTGTCTTCATTAGCCCAGTTTGGAGCAAAACAGTAGGACGTTAAACCCCATTTTATTTCATAGTACAGATTGGTTTATAATTATATCTGATGGTAACTTTCTATTGTAGAATAAATAAGTTTATAATTATATCTAATGGTAACTAGATTAATTTATATCTGATGGTAACTTTCTATTGTAGAACAGATTATATTTATATCTGATGGTAATTTTCTATTGTAGAACAGATTATATTTATATCTGATGGTAACTTTCTATTGTAGAACAGAATATTTATATCTGATGGTAACTTTCTATTGTAGAACAGATTATATTTATATTTGATGGTAACTTTCTATTGTAGAACAGATTATATTTATATCTGATGGTAATTTTCTATTGTAGAATATAGATTCATTAGATAAACTTGCTGGATTACCCATGGAACAATTAGCTGAATTTTATGGATCTATAACAACATCGTATTGTATCGAATGTAATCAGGTTTATTCTCAAGATTGGTTAAAAGGTTTATTTTATACAATTTACATCTTATTACACTATGTAGATATTTCATCTATGAAGTTTTTACAGTGTTATGTGTGAAATAGACAGGATTTATTTTTTTCGTTTTTTTTTTTTATTAAAATAGGTGGCCGAATGATTAATGCATGCGCGTTGGTTGCATCATAAGGTCTGTCATTGAGTCAATTGGTGTGGATTTGATTCCCCGCTTGTACGTGATAAGGAGTAGGGTCCAACCTTTTCTCCAGGTCCTCCGGTTTCTGCCCACTGCGAAAGACACCTACGAATTATTGAAATAAAATTGAACCATATGTTTGTCCCAAAATTATCTAGATTGTGTTGAGTGGACGTTAAACTCCATTTCTCTCTCTCACCCTTGTCCGTGGTGCAGGATGGAGGGCTTGGTAATGAACAAGAATCAGTGGATGGAATGAAAGACTATACTATTGGTAGGACCTTATTAAAGATACCCTGACAATTTGAAACCAAAATAAGAGCCGGTCTTGGTAAAATTTCCCTTATTATAGCACACTGCATGGCATATGACCTCTCCCTGTTTTCATTAGCCGTAAAACATTAAACCCTATTTCATTTTATCCCGTGGAAATTGTATCTGCAATTATTAAATAGAAGGGATTTCTAAGGGATTTGTGCCTGAAACAATGTTGTTTTTTTTCTGTTGTAGAAAAAATACTGACTGGTGTGGAACCTGAATGTCTGGAAGAAAATTGTAAAGGAATTGTTAAACCAGGCAAGATTGATAGATTTAATTTATCATAATCCACAGTCAGATAACATTTTCTTTAATAAAATCATTTGGCAAAAATAGAAAAGATACAGCTAAGGCCAGAACAATTTGATTTTTTTTTTCTTTGTGTACATCTATCAAAATTTTACTTATTTCTTGGGGGATGTGACTTAAGTTGAACTCAAGTCTAAGTCGCAGGACTCATGTTCCCACCTCTGATTCCCCCTTGTGAATGGTGCCTGTCTTCATTAGCCCAGTTGGAGCAGAACAGTAGGACATTAAACCCAATTTCATTTCTAAATATGAAAAGAAAACCGTGATCATGCTAGTTTATTAAACATACATTATGCAAGAGCTAAATCTGCCTATTGCAGGTCTTTCTTTAGGCCTGAAATGTTATATAAGCTATTAATTAGACATTAATTAACTTATCCAGACCATAATCAACTCTCGATACCATCTGATGGGTCCGATTTTCAACTAATGATGATTGATGATTAACCGTAAAAATGGAGGCTATAGTGTTATTGAAATGAGGATTTCTTGGCTCAGAGTGAAGTAATTTGACGGAAATTTTTCAGTATATTCCCTTTACATTATCTGTTTTTTTTTGTTTTTTTTAACTATTATAGCTCTTTATTTAATCTTCTATAATGACCCCTTCTGAAATTTGTCACTGTTGAATTGTGTGTTTAATATGTCTATAGATCTGTTTATTACTACTAATTAATATATTTAATAAAGATTAATTAATATGTTTATAGATCTATTTATTACTACTAATTAATATATTTGATGAGATTAATCTAATGTGTATTCCAGATATTTTATTTCAAGGTGAACAATTTCCTCCATGGCTTGAAGAACTGGCCAGTGAGGTAAGGCTGTTTTTGTATGCTACCGTTACATCAGGTTTTTTTTTGTTTTTTTTTGCAAATTTACATCACTACAAAATGTATCTTTTTTATTGAAGTTAAGGCGGAGATATTTGAAATTGGCTCCGACATCTATTCTGCTGTTGCACTTTTTATTTCTGGAGCATACCTCGAATATCTTGAGAAAATATTATTATAGTATTTGTGCCTATTGTTTATAATATACATATGTAGTATATAGTTTTGATTGTAATATAGAGGGGGTTGTCATTTAGTCAACTGTTGTGGTTTCGATTCCCCGGTTGTACGTGACAAGGAGTAGAGACCTCCGATTTCCTCCCACTGCTAAAGACCCCTAAGCGCAAGCGAATTATTGCAATAAAGTTGAACCATATGTTGGTCCCAAAATGACCTAGTTTGTGTCGAGTGGACGTTAAACACCATTTCTGTCTCTCTGTTTGTAATATGTATTATATTGTTTTGTTTTTATAGTTATATAGTTAATCTATTATCTTAGGTAGAGGGGTTTAATATAGGCTCTGCTTGTTCCCCAATCCGTATTCGGATACAACTCTGAATAAAAATATTGCTTATAAAAAAAAAATCTATTATCTTGCAGGATTTTTGTATTTGTGATTTATTGATTATATTAGGAGCTTCTGTTAAAGACCAACCATTTAGAAATTTATCATCCAAGTAAGTATAACAGTAATCTTAAAGAAACTAAACCTCGAACTGAATATTTTCCATAATATTTGAAATTAAAAACACAAATTAGAATTCAATTTCGGTCAATTTCAACCAATATTAATGTTGTTATCTCTCTGTGAAACTGTAGGATCTAATATCCAGTAATTAAGACACAATGAACATTTTATAATCCCCCCCACCCCTACATTTAAATTTTCATTTTAACGTTGACTTAAGTGTTTAAGGAATCAAATTCTGTATTAACCATTTCATTTTTAAATGATTAATATTAAACTGTTAAGAAATATTTAATGTATTGTATTTGAGTAAATATTTATATTAAATATTTTGTAGAGTATGGGTTAATGTTCCGAGACTCTATATAAACCTGGAACCCCCAGATCCCCCTGGTGTAAGTACAGTACATGTTATCTTTAAATGTTGCTTAGTCTCTAACTCAATATCATCCAAAGTCTTCGATATTAAAAACACGAATTATTTGTCAATTAAAATCAACATTGATGTTGTGATCTTACCAGGAAAAGATGGGCTTCTGATATTCAATATTTTTAAATAGGGTCAATAAACATTTTACCATTGGTATACGAATCGTGTAGCATAATGCATTTCAGCGCCATTTGTAACAAGGGACTTGTTAGATATATTCCACAAGTCATGTCAAACAGTGATGTCATATTCTTATCTGGAGAGCATGCACAATAAAGGCTATCGCTGTAGACTGGAATAACCAGACACTAGAAATTGCCATTCGATTGAGACTTCTGGCGTATTTCGCTGAACATAACTGATTTAGAATTAGAGTAAAAATGGAAACGATTGAATGTAAATCAGTTTATGTACATTCATATTAATATAATATATGCGTTGCGACCCATTTGTGTCAATTTCTAGGTCCAAAATATTAGCGATTTAGCTCCTTTAAATGAATCTCACAAAGAACACAAGACTTTACAATTTTGTATTTATTTAGGCCAATATGATGATGGCTTTAATGTTTGGACATACTTTTGACTTTGATTCAGAGGAGAAATACAGGTCAGTGAATTATATTATATGAAACACTGGGCATTTATATGAGTAATCTCCCTTTAGTCTTCAACTACATGTAGATTGTGTACTATTTCCAATTGCTCTTCTTTAAATTCTAATTGCCAAGGGTTCCTTTATGGGCATGCCAATCCTCGTAAAATCCTCAGGAATCGCATCCTCAGGGATGGAAGTTCTCGGATGAATAATCAGCAACCTTTTTTTCTTTTTTATTTACAGGATTATCAAAATTACCATTAAATGCTCTAATTATTCTGATCATAATATGATTCTCATAAAGGTATGACTGACAAGCCAGTTGATTGATCTCTTGATCAACAAGTGATATTTAACCTGTTGTAATTTACCTGAAAGTAGATTGATTTATGATTCCATAGTTGGCCTATTCAAACATCAAACGGCTGAAGCCAAATATAAGATTGAATCCAGGGCCTGGGTTAGTAAGTAAGCAGAATACTCGTTAATTTTTACCTGTATTTATTTAACAGGGATGTATTTAAACAAGCAACATGTGATGATGGATGTCGAGAATTAGCAGATTTGATAGGATGGGGGGTAAGTTAGGTTTTAAGAAATTTTTTAAATGATTAGATTAAAACTTTTAATCTCATCATTAAAAAAATGACTTAAAACCTCTGAATGTTATTTACAGTTTTCAGAACATAGGCTAAATGTACAAACAAAATCAAAATATAAACAGTAGATAATAGATAATATTCCAGCTTGGATTCAGTCTGTGCGGCAGGGGGGGGGGGGGGGTCTAGTTGTTTAATGCATGCACGTGAAAGTTCTGTCATTGAGTCAACTGGCGTGGTTTCAATTCCACGGTTGTACAAGACAAGGAGTAGGGTTTTCTCCGGGTTCTCCGGTTTCCTCCCACTGCTAAAGTACGCTACATGCAAATGAATTATTGAAATGAAATTGACCCATATGTTAGGCCCGAAAAGATCTAGTTTGTGTTGAGTGGTCGTTAAACCCTTTCTCTCTCTCTCTCTCTCTCTCTCTCCCTCTCTCTTTCTCTGGATTGAATCAGATAAAAAAGATACCCTCAAAATATTTCAAAGAAAATCATATGTGGCCCTGGCTTGTTTATATCTTCTGCAGTGGATGCCAAATATTGACAAATCAATTTTGAAAGTTTTTGTTTTTTTCTAGGAAGAACTTGATGAATTAATCAAACAAAATGGTAGTTGCAGTGATCAAAATGGTGGTTGCAGTGACCCAAAGAAAATTGGAGAAGGTGTTAGTACTCAGAGACAGAATGGAATCAAATCATCAGTAGGGTTTTTTTGGGGCATCTTATAATAACTCGATCTGATTAAAACACAGATCTAAATTTCATTTTGTTTTTTTATACTTACGATGGCCTACACTACATGAAGATCTGATCGGTTGTAGTGGAAGGTCGTGTCAGAGGTCATCGAGCGACTTTGTCCCTATGACGTCGGACATTTGATTAACCAATGCATTGATGTTTGGATGGTCGAATGGTTAACATGTGCGTTTTGCATCATAAGGTCTGTCATTGAGTCAAGCTGTGTGGTTTCGATTCCCTGGTTGTACGTGACGAGTAGGGTCACCTGTTAAACCTCGTGAGTTTTTCCCGGGTCCTCTGGTTTCCTCCCACTGCTAAAGACCCCTATGTACAAGCGAATTACTGAAATAAAAATTGAACTGTGTACGTGTTAGTCCCAAAATGACCTAAGTTGTGTCGAGTGGATGTTAAACCCCATTTCTCTCTCTCTCGCATTCCGATTTCTATTCTGAGTGACTACACAAGTTAAATTAACTATAAATATTCAACAAGTTTCAAACTTCAATCAAGGTACGATTCCTACCCAGTCCTTGTTAAAACCAAACAGTCACCAATAAACGGCTACATGAGAAACCCTTTGCCAAAAGTCGATCAAATTATGAACCCATGTCAATCGTTTCAACTCAGAGGCTTTCCTTGATTTGAGGATGACTTTCATATTTTAAAATCTAAATCTAAATATATATACATCTTTTTTAAAGTTTGATTTGTATACAAATGTCATCTTTTCTCAATAAAAATAATTTATTTTACCAGGAAGAAAGTCAAGAACCTGAGAAAAAAGAAGAAAGTTGCTCAAAACCCAAAAGTTCAGCTAAAAAGACAAATTCTAAATCCACCACAAGAACAAGAGCCTTAACTCCTTCTAAAAAACATTCTGTGAAAAAGCCAAGCAAATGAATACAAGATTTTTTTATGTGCTTAATATTTAAAAATTCATGCTTTGGTTCCTGACTGAAACCCTGTTTGATTCTTATAATAGAGAGAGAGACACACAAGCTCTGTCATTATGGGACTAACATATGGTTCAATTTTATTTCAATAATTATCTTTATCAGTTGGAGGAAACTGCAGAACTCGGAGAAAACCCACGAGGTTGGTTCTGATAATAGACTGATACCTCTCATTTGTGTTTAGACATATTCAGTTTAACCAAGAGAGTGGTTGAGGCCATTTTATTGGCTGAATGAATTCTAATAAATTTAAATGTCAACCAATCGCGTACAGCTGACACTAGTCTAGTTTAACCAAATCTATCATACTATAACATATACTAATGGAAGAACAATTACTGATTTATTTAGGCCACGTTTCATGGAATATTGTCTCAGTGTCATTAAGCAAGTACAGTAACAAATGTTGTTGTTCTTAAGTGTTTAACGTCCGCTTCCACTGAAGGTGATATCGCACTTGTCTTATTTTCATTTTCTTAGCACACGTGCAAGGGTCTTTCCTGTGGGAGGAAATTGGAGTACCCGGAGTAAACCCACAAGGTTTAGAAGGTGCCCCTATCTCCTGCCACATACTCTCACATCAGGGATCGAAACCACAACCACAAGCCAGATGTGACAAATGTGTAGGGCAATTATATATACACACATGCAATAACAACAAAGCAGAATCCATGCATGGCAAGGTACATATAAAGGATTAGTGAGGCCACACTGATGATTGGCATCAAACATACATTATGTAAGACAAGTTTTCTTCTTAGTATAACTGAATTACAGGGAAAAGAATAGTTGAATAAAGTTAAGTAAACAACAAAATCACATCAATCTTATCTATCTTAATATTATTGTTGAGAATGTAATAAAGTATACTTATCTTTGGGTCTTTAGTCAGTTTATACCTTGAATTTTAGAATTTAATAGTCAGCCCATGACCAAACAGATTTCAAGAGAGTAAATTGGTTGGTAATTATAGTTTGTCAACAGGTATGCACGATTGACCTGCTGGCTTCAACAAATTATATAATTTGAGTACAGAATCTGCTATAGTCATTAAAATCTAACTAGCAGGATCACCCAACAGTCAGACTGTCTTAATTTATTTCATTGTCTTATCTTTAGAATAATTTAATATCTATTTTGTTTTTGTTGTGAAGATCTACATTTACTGGCATTTTTTGGGAGGGTGGGGTGGGGAATTTCTAAGAGTGTCAACATGTATTACTATTTCATTCATATTATATGCGCTACATTAAAAATATTATTTTAAGATTTTATTTTATTTTTTTTCGTGGTAAAGCTTATTTTAATTTGTCATTTAGTATCACAGTAAATTAAGGAAAACTACATCACTAAATTCTATAGTAAACTGTAGTATGAATAATAGACATCGCCAAATTATGAAATCTGTAGTATAGAACATTGTTACTACATTATATAGAAAACTGTAGTATTTGTTAAAAATGTTTAAGCATGGTATACATATAAATTTAACAGAAAACTATAGAAGCCTCATCTGTTATATGTTTCTGAACAAAATCTATAAAATAAAATATTTTTCTGTCAAATTTATATGTATGCCATGCATAAACAATTTTAACAAATACTACGTTTTTTTTAACACAGTCTGACTGTTGGGTGATCCTGCTAGTGTTCTAATAGAAAACTATAGGATTACACAATTGACTTGAGACTGTAAGTTAATTCTATAGAAAACTATATTTTTTTCCACTAAATCTATACGATCCACAACTGACTTGAGAATATAAGTTAATTCTATAGTAAACTATATATATAGTTTTTACCACAAAGATTATAGAAAACTATAGGATTACTCGACTGACTCAAAGATACAAGTTAGTTCTATCGAAAACTATAGTTTTTACCCCCAATTCTGTAGCGAGAGAGAGATGGGATTTAACGTCCACTCGACACAAACTAGGTCATTTCGGGACTAACATATGGTTTAATGTTTATTTCAATAATTCGCTTGCGCGTAGGGGTCTTTAGCAGTGGGAAGAAATCGGAGGAGCCGGAGAAAACCCACGAGGTTTGACACGCCAGTTGACTCAATGACAGGCCTTATGATACAGCTCGCACATGCTAACCATTCGGCCACCCTCCCCCCCTCAATTCTGTAGCATCGCCAATGAATCTATAGGTTTATTTTTTTCCAATAGTTCCTTACAGTATTCTATAGATAAGAATCCCACAAACTTCTATAGGAACATATACCTTTTCTATAGAACTTTTTCATAATTTTATTTTATTCTTCAAACTCATAAACCATTTCACTCCCGAATACCACCCTATATAAATTCTTATCG
The DNA here is from genome assembly GCF_932274485.2 of Patella vulgata. Taxonomy (NCBI): domain Eukaryota; kingdom Metazoa; phylum Mollusca; class Gastropoda; family Patellidae; genus Patella; species Patella vulgata. Next base: position 75,183,193 of record NC_065883.2, on the reverse strand, counting down.
CCTACGAAACCAAAGCAACGCCCCAACATATTTCTTTATTTTATTCCTCTTTTAAACTATCTACAATTAGAGAATGGAATCAACTCGATCTTTCTATCAGAAACTCACCTACTATATCCTATTAAGTCTTAGAAGCTATGTCTGCTGGTTTGTACAGGACAGCACCCAGATGTGGACCTTCTATATAATCATTACAAAATTATTACAAAAACTACAGATACAAAATTCTGCAGCCACATTAGTTTCCAAATCACCAAAACGTTCTAGTATATCTCCAGTACTAAATTCTCTGAATTGGTTACTCATAAGTGAAAGGATAGAATTCAAAATTTTAACAGTTGTGTATCAGTGCCTTCATGAAAATGCTCCTTCGTATTTAAAGGAACTTGTTAATCCCTACCAGTCAATACGACCTCGGCGATCTCAATCTCAACATTATATTACAGTACCAGAATGGAAACTGAAAAAATTTGTTTTTAAATCATTTGAAGTTACAGCGGCTTTGAAGTGGAATGCCCTCCCGTTAGCTTTAAAATCTGCTCAAACATTTTCAATATTTAAATCTAAATTAAAGACATTCCTGTTTTCTAAATATTAAAAATAAACTCTAAAGTAACTTAGAATTGAATTTGTGTGCGCTTTGAGCAGACTTTATTGTTTGGAGTTTAGCGCTATATAGAATCCTATATATAAAGGTTCGCGGTTGATAATCTAGACAAAATGTCATTAATGTTCTAGAATTAAAGCCGACTCGTTCCCAATGTCCAAGCGTCAAAGTTTCTTTTACGAAAGCACAGGTTACCAAACGAAGTGATTTACTCACACATCTTTCAAATACGCTATCCAAAAAAGAAAAAAAACCCAGTAAAATAGTAACACAACGCAGCTTGTTCGAAAAGAAACCTTGGATGTAAATGTGGATAGGATTCGTCAAGCAGTCGAATCTCGACCAAGTCCACAAGCTTCTCCGGACACTTAATAAAGTTCTAGAATGCTGAAAATGTGCGATCCCAATGTTTTACATAAAATTTGTAATTAAATAGAATATTAAAATTATCTCACGATCCTAATGCTTCACGACTACTCTAAAAATAAAAACCCTACAAGTTAACTATATCTTCAGAAAAGAAAGAGAGAGAGAGAAATGGGGTATAACGTCCACTCGACACAAACTAGGTCATTTCGGGAATAACACATGGTTTAATTTTATTTCAATAATTAGCTTGCGCGTAGGGGTCTTTAGCAGTGGGAGGAAACCGGAGGAGCCGGAGAAAACCCACGAGGTTGGACAGGCCAGTTGACTCAATGACAGATCTATCTGTCATGTAGATCTATCACCTTTAGGACTCTAAGTTAGTGAAAGAGAGAGAGAGAGAGAGAAATGGGGTTTAACCTCCACTCGACACAAACTAGGTCATTTCGGGACTAACACATGGTTCAATTTTATTTCAATAATTAGCTTGCGCGTAGGGGTCTTTAGCAGTCGGGAGGACCCGGAGAAAACCCACGAGCTTGGACAGGCGACCCTACTCCTTGTCACGTACAGCCGTGAATCGAAACCCCACCAGTTGACTCAATGACAGACCGTATGATACAGCGCAGTGCGCACGTGCTAACCATTCGGCCATCCAACACCCCTATCTTCAGAAAAGACAAGAGTGGGGAGGGGGGTCCGGAACTGAAAGTGACGGAACGGTGTATATCGACAACGTTCGTTCCCTATTCTAATGCTTCACTACAAATTTTTAAAAAAGTGAAACACGTTAATAAACGCACACAACACTGTATATATTTAGTCTAAAAATTGTTAGCGGTCTGGCGGACATTATAATAATAATAATAATAATAATAAAAACTTATTTAATGAGGCAACGTATTTAGTTTGCAAAAAAACAAAAAAACTAATCTTCCATAGGTCCCTCCTAAGCTACAAAGACATATATACATGTAATATCAGGATAAATTTAAAATCATTAGAAATACAATAGCATTTTAAAATGGGAAGTTTGATAAGTCAGGGGGGTTGGATGGCTGAATGGTTAGCGTGCGCGCGCGCTGTATCATAAAGTCTGCCATTGAGTCGACTGGCGTGGTTTCGAATCCCCGGTTGTACGTGGCAAGGAGTAGGGTCGCCTGTCCAACCTCGTGGGTTTTCTCCGGGGCCTCCGGTTTCCTCCCACTGCTAAAGACCCCTACGTGCAAGCGAATTATGTAAATAAAATAAAAAACCATATGTTAGTCGAGTGGACGTTAAACCCCATTTCTCTCTCTCTCTATTTGATAAGTCACTCCCAAACTACAAAACATATACATTATACAAGTAGAATATAGGGGGTATAAATATTAGGAATACACTGTACATGAATCATATAGGTATGCATACTGACTTTTAGATCTATTCGTCACACACTTTTTTAAACGCGCCCCCAGTGTTGGCCCAAAAACTTTCTCGGGATTGTCAAGCATGGTTTCCCCTTGTCAGTGATGCAGGACGGAGTGCCTGACAAGGATAGCTGTCTAGTCGTTCGGATGGCACGAAAAACCGAGTTCCCGTGTACTCATTGGCGTATACGTAAAAGATCTCTTGGCAGCTGGAATTCGATAAGAGTAGGCCGTAGTGCCGCTTTCCGGGAAAAAAAATCCCCTCCTGTCCGACTTCATTAGCCCAATCGGAGCAGAACAGTAGGACGTTAAAACCCACTTCAGTTTCGTTTTAAAACACAAAGGAAATGTTAATAAGTAAATGGTTAACAAATAACATCGGCAAAACTGTAACCCTATCAGGTAAATGGTTAACAATATTAAATTGTAGTTGTATCAAGTTAATGATTAACAAACAAGATGGCGTCAAGCTAAGACACGGTAAATTTTGCAGCATGAATTTTTGGTCGTACATGAAGAAACTCTTACAGTTATTTAAAAGAACTCTTTGATTTCTATACTCCCCGGCGATCCAACTGACCAAACCAACTCTTATTTTATTAATTTCCTTGGCACTGTTGACAAAGAACAGACTAGACTTAAAGAGTCCATCACACCAACCTCAATATAGGACCAAAATAATACAACAAGCCAGCCTATACCATCTATAAATACTCATTCTGAACCGGAAGGTTCAATGTTTGACAAAACTGTTGAGGCACTTGCTCTATCCTTCCACAGAAGGCAAGTTAAGGTCGCTATTAAGCCCTTCATAGAACAGATTGTCCAAGCTGAAGTTAAAAAACAAGTCGCTCCTCTTCAAAAAGAAAATGAATCCTTAAAATTACAGTTAGCCTCAACCTATCTCCACCTAAATGCAACAGTGCGAGATAAGTGTGACGAGCTAGAAAAATACAGTCGTAAACACTGCATTCGTATTAGAGCAAAAAAAAGAAGAAATAAACGAAAATGTTGAGGGTAAAATGTTGAGAGTACTTACCACTATTGACAACTCCCAAACAACATTAAAAACTGCCATCGTCTTGGTAGGAAAGAAGAAAATAAGCATCGTCAGATAATTGTTCGACTCAAAAGTTACAAAACAAAAGTCTTTATCATGACGAACAGAAAAATGGCTCATCTTGCAATAAAATGCGTCTACATTAATGAAAACCTTACCAGATACAGAGCATATGTAGCAAGTATAACCCGATGGTTATTCAGACAGGGTTTGTTCGGCCAGAGACGGTAAAATCTTTATACGTGAAAACAGTACTGTTCCAGGTAAGAATGAACCGACTCGCAAACTGACAAGTGCCTGGTTATAAACCAACCTGCGAAGAATTAATTAATTTCAATTTAACCAGATCCCTACAACCTCAGACAAGCTCTCCATCCACTGAAATATAGTGTAACCTAAAAAAATTCTTGTACATTGTTGTTAATAGTATTTCCTGTGACAATAGATATGCCCCCCCCCCCTCAATAACACAAAATAATTCATAATGGCTAAGTGTCACCCTTTAGAACTTAAATTAATAAATGACTTGTCTCTCAAAATAGCATGTATAAACTTAGCACATTTGGTACTGAAGGGAAATAACTCTTCCTAACACCCTATTGATATCAAATTGAATTTTCGATACTATCTGACAACATTATATTAGTTACATCATGCTTATTAATCATGATATCTTAATTCAAATTTACTTAAGATTGGAATAAATGACCATTTCAAAAATAAAAGTAGTTTATGAGGTATTTTGAAGTATACATAATGTAGCAACCTCTTATCGAAAACAGTACCGAATATCTGGGAATTTGCCAGTGTCACTGCCATATTTAAAAAAGGTGACCCATCATACTGCGGAAATTATAGGCCCATATTCTGTTTTAAATAACCTCCAAAGCGGCTTTTTGCATGGGGATTGTAGTTTTTACCAACTTACCGATATCGCACACTACTTTTGTCAAGCCATTGGCCAGGGATTCTCTACACGAGAGCAGTGTTCTGTGACATAAGTAAAGCTCTCGACAGGGTCTGGCATGCTGGACTGTGTCACAAACTTGAAAGGGAGGTTGGATGGCTGAATGGTTAGCGTGCGCGCGCTGTATCATAAAGTCTGTCATTGAGTCGACTGGCGTGGTTTCGAATCCCCGGTTGTACGTGACAAGGAGTAGGGTCGCCTGTCCAACCTCGTGGGTTTTCTCCGGGTCCTCCCACTGCTAAAGACCCCTATGCGCAAGCGAATTATTGAAATAAAATTAAACCATATGTTAGTCCCGAAATGACCTAGTTTGTGTCGAGTGGACGTTAAACCCCATTTCTCTCTCTCACACACAAACTTGAAGCTGCGGGGATACGGCGAGACATCCTGCAATGGTTTCACAACTATTTAGAGGGACGAAAACAGTTTGTTGTTACTGGGGGTGTCTCCAAAACCATTCCCTCGGGTGTGCCACAGGGCTCTGTTCTAGGTCCTCTCCTTTTTCTCATTTATATAAATGATATTGTAAGTGAGATCACATCAAATGTGACTCTTCGCTGACGACACTTCCCTCATTTGCAAATATTCTAAACGGTGACCTGGATAAAATTCACTCATTGGCTCAATCATGGCTGGTATCCTTCAACCCACTAAAGACCGAAACACTAGCACTGACAACCAAACAAAATCCCATTTTACCTACGCTTAAACTAAATAGTATTCCTATTAAGTAGGTCCCACATCACAAACATTTAGGATTGACTTTTCAACAAAATTGAAATGGAACAAACATATTAACGATATGATCGAAAAAAAACCCCAGCAAATCTGTCAATTTTTTTAAGATCCCTTATATACAGACTTGACCATAAATCGTTACAAACCATCTATACCTCGTTCATCCTACCCCATTTTGATTATTGTGACGTCATCTGGGACAAGTGCACAGACGAACTAGCTAACAAATTAGAGCACCCACAACTGGATGCACTTAGGTCCATATTACACGGAAATAACGACATAGAAAGCTCTCTCAATATTTTAAAAATTGTCCACTCTTTTTTCGAAATCACCAGACGGTTCAAGGGACAACTATAACGCATTTATTGTAACTATATACATTTTCACTTGTACATTACTTGCCTGGTTCTAAAATGTAAATCCATTCCAGAGACAGCTATAACACAATCACTGTAATAATATTTTCATGTGTTCATTGATTATTTATTTTTAAAATATAAATACATGTATCTATATATGTCAAGGAGAGGGGATTAATATAGGATATGCCTGTTCCCCAGTCCCTTCTCGGATACAAATCTGAATATAAATATTGCTTAAAAAAATAAAAACAAAACAGAAAATGATTAACAAATAAAATTGTAACTCTTTCAAGAAAAATGTTTAGACTTATACAGTACCTGATTAACAAAGTAAATGTTTAAAGATTATAAAATTCGGTGAATACGTAATTAACAATATCAAATTGTAACTCTACCAAGTACATCGCCATTTTAATAAAATTGTATGTGATTGACAAAATAAATGTTAATCATTGAACTCAGTCACGAAACTATCGCCTGATGAACATTTACATCACGTTTTAACGTTCTACATCAATTAAAAGCAGAGTTGTTATGTTCCAAAGTCTTGACAATCAACCCAGACAGCCACTCAGCTTTGGACCTACTATGGCCCACATGTGACAACATCTGGCTGGATGTGGCCCACATCCAGCCAGATGTTGCCACATGTTGGCCATAGTCTGGGTAACACTTGGCATCTATTGGCTCACTACTGATGAATAAAACTTTTTTTTGTAACTGGTATCTAAGAATATCTTGTCGGTTTGTTAAAAGGTTTTAAAATCTTTGTTTTATATTCAAAACATTTGAAAAAATAATATTATGCGAGAAGCTTGCCATGTTTGGGCCAGAGATGGCCCACATCCAACTGGCCAAATGCCTCAAAATATCAATCCAATAAATTTCGGCTCAGAATATGACTTCTAGTTTCCAGCAGAATTTTCCTGGGTGCTGAGGTACTGCAGTGTTCTATATTAGTTTTATTAATATTTTTTTAATGTACTGTATATAATATGAATGGAATCACCTCACCCCGCCCTCAAAAAAATGCCAGTAAATGTGAATCTTTAAAGCAAAAATAATAAATTATTTTTAAAAGAATTAATGAAATGAAGACAAAGTGTTAGGTATCATCCTACAAAGTAGCTAGATTTTAATTACTAGAGCAGATTCTGTACTCAAGTTATACAATTTGTTGAAGATAGCAGGTCAACCGTGCAAACCTTTCAACAAAGCATAATTAACAGCCAATTTACTATCTTGAAATCTGTTTGGTCATTGGCTGAATTTTAAATTCTAAAATTCAGTGTAAAACAACTTAGTAAAAGTTAGCATTAACAAGAAACTGAAGACATTGCAGTGGTATACAACTGCACATTATTTTCACAGAATTTAGTTAAAGACAAACAGATAAGTATATTTTATTACTTTCTCTGCAATAATATTAAATTAGATAAGAATTATGTGATTTTATTATTTAGATAACTTCATTTAACTATTCTTTTGCCTTGGTATCATCAACAGAATTCAAATTAATCAACAGAGAGAAAACAATAAGCTTATCAAATTAGAAGAAATCATGTGCCAACTATATTTTTTCCAAAAATAAGAATTATCTGACTTAACGCTTTGACACTTGCATTGACAGACCCCTAGAATATAATTTAGAAGTAAAAATGTGTTTTTTTATGAACATCTTTTGCATTTATTGCAGGTGTGATCAAACTCCACCATAAGGATGCGTGCATGGTGGAAACTAATTTCAAAAATGTTGTAAAAAACTGGTTGAATAGGGGAAGAAAAAGACAAGGGGAAGAGGAGGGGACAGCTACAGGAGAGGGAACAGGGGAAGGATGATATTGACTTAGATGAATAAAATTTGTAATGGAAGATTTTGCTTTTGTTGTTAATGTATGTTGTTTGTGCAATTCTGTCACCAGTGACCATTTGCAGTGATTTTGTCACCAGTGACTACCTGCAGTGAGTCACACGCCAGCTCTACGGACGAGATTACTCTTCCCTTGCTCAAAAATGAACAACTGAAACGTGGACGGTTTACCCGAAAGGCTACATCCACTTAGTGTTATTTTACCAGATTAGCAACTTCTTGGGGATACACTTGAACATACGTTTAAGATTTGTTATTTAAAGGCGCCCTGTAAATATAAATTAACCAAAAATAAGGCATGGCTCTTTTTGACGTTTATGGACGGGAGGTCTATATTGACTGTAGCATCGTGCGGGATTTCTCCGGGTCCATCGGTTTCCTCCCACTGCAAAAGACCCCTACGCGCAAGTGAATTAATGAAATAAAATTGAACCATATAGATTTATTCGGGACTAAATCTATATGGTTGAATTGTATGGCTACAGTCGATATAGACTTGCCGTCCATAAACGTAAAACTTAGTTTGTGTCTAGTGGACGTGAAACCCCACCAACCCCACCCCCGCATATTTTGCCTTTAGATAATATTACGTGAATTAGCTTTTATACAAAGTTACATAAAGTTGGTCTGTTTGCTTTGAGCCATTTATATCTAAGAAAAAGGTATTTTCACACGAAGTTGGTCTGTTTTCTTAGCCCCGTTGAATATGGAAGAAATATTCATGTTCATGCAAATCAAAACGACCCACTCCTTTTCAGGTATTGCCAGCCTAAACAAAAGATAACGTTATTATAGTTTGGATTGTACACGGACCTGCACACAGAATTAAGCCCCGCCGTGACAAATTTTAACCGGTTTCATCCATTTTAATCTATATACTGTAATTTCTCGAATATGTTCTGTAATTCAAAGTTGGTTTCGTAAAGCTATTTAGTTTGTGTCATGAAACACTGAAGAAGTACAATAACAAATTTCAGATAAAATGTGCACACTCCGACACACAGATTAATGACGCGAAGTGCCATTTTTACCTGTTTCATCAATGGAGATCTGTGTAACACTAATTTTTCCAGTATTTTCTCTAATTGAAAGCGGTTGTGTTGGATTCTTAAATCAATAATTCGATATTTATTTTTAAAGATATCAGCAATATAACAATCATCCAGTCTTATTATTATCAGATTACGTGAACTTGCATTTTGTAAAATCATGTCAAGTTCATTCAATTTCCTTTCCCTAATATACTCCCGACTGGCCACCACAATGAACGACGCACTTTCCCGTATTGCCTCACCAGTATAAGTCAGTAGCAGTCTACCTGGTGGCACATTGCGTATAGGTACGAACACCTTTCGACCAAACTTGTTTTCTAAAAGCGGTAATATTTTCTGGTGCACATATTGGAAATCCTTTTGAACACATGAAATAAATACGTTATATTGTTGTTCGGCATTCCTCCTGTCTGATACACCAGCTAGAGTTTCCATGTCTACCCCACCCGTAAATATGTTATATAGGTAGCAAATGACACAAACAACTAGAATAATTGAAGAAAGCATCGTAATAAAGTAAGCTGTATCGGTCAAATGGATACGTTCAGCATCTCGGTTCCATAAACGTTTCAAAACGGCGCACAGCTTAGGGTCTTGTTCCCCGTCTGATCGCCAGCAATCAGTCTCTAAAATCGAAGATTCAGAACTTCTTTCAGTATTTTCAAACAAGTTTGATTCTGTATACTTTATGTTCAGTGACCCCGGTTGATTTATATGCTTAATATAACATAAAGAGCCTGGTGTATTTTGGAACCGCCGCACGACAACTGTACTATGTAATCCGTATAATTCCGGTGTTATACACCAAGAGGTGAGTGATGCCAAAAAAGTGCCTATAAGAATCCGATGAGTATCATTATTAAGTTCAAACTGATCAACGTGATATAATGATTTAAAGATCTGCCATGAACCAGCTATACTTCTAGTTGAGTAAAAATAGTATAAAAGAAGAAACGGGCATTTATAACCATCGTATGTTATTATTTTACCATTTAAAGTATGATATATAGTGATATCTTCACTGTTGTCTAAATGTCTATAGTAAGTTAGCATAGATATTAATGTTCCTGGTGCAGCATATACATCTACCGTTTCAGATTCCTGTTTCTTGAGATAAAAATCAATCAATAATGTACCTGAAAAATAGCTACAGCGGTACACTTTGAAATCATTTTCTTCGATATCGCGAATTTCTAATCGACTTCCAATACTATGTTTGGATTGTAAATTATTTGTAGTGGATTTCAGTAACTCACTTGGAAGGATGTATTTCAGCATCTCTTTTGGAAAGTTGTCTTTCCGTTCAGCGTAGATTTCTGATATTGTATATCTGTCAGTGATGTTGATCCAAACTGGTGCTTTGCCACCCCGAGGCTTTGGACATGGAAATACAACATCATGACCAATATAGGATGTCTGGGTGTGATTGAAAAGCAAGAGTGGTTTTTTATGAAAATAAAAATCTTCTGCTTTCGTCCCTGAATAATGGTAAGTATTGTGTATACTTCCCACCGAGTAAACTAGAATACTCTTATCAAAGCCACAGGTAATATTTGGATAAATCGCCCTGATCAGTATAACACCATACGGAATGGCAACGAAGATCAAATAACTTAATATTACACAGATAAAAGCTGGCCATCTTGTGCATAACTTTGAGTTGCATACCACGTATATTAATCGGAACCAGTATATAAAAGCAACACACTTTAACAATATTGGTGATGCTGCTGGTGGTGCTATTGTTATCATTATGCCGCACGCAACAAACAGATAAGCAAAGAAGAACGTCGCGTGACTAAATATACCACGCGTCAAGTTATAAACACACTGCAGTGCATGGACAAGTCCATAGATGGGTATCCAATAATGATAATACATATTTTACAGCTTACTTGTACCACATATAACAGTACACTGAAAATAGAAAACATAATTAAATATATGAAGTCTGGTTTAGAAAGCAAAATTATAATGACGTCTTACTTGGAATACAATATTATAACTGGGGCCAAGAAGGGCAGTGGCTATTTGCGTCATGTGGTAAGAAAGAATTTCAAAATAGCCCTACGATTACAGACCGCAATTATTACCCGATTTTAATGAAACTTACAGAGTATGATAAAATTAATAATATCTCTGAGTAGCCAAACTTTCGACCACTTCCGGTTTGTGGTTTCCGAGATATGGGGGTTACCACACATTTCACGTAGCACGGTTACAGTCCACAATAATCAACAGATTTCAATGAAATTCACATAATATAACAACATAAATAATATCTCAGGGTAGTCAAAACTTCGGTCACTTCCAGTTAGCGGTTCCCGGGATATCAGGTTACCACACATTTCATGTGGCACGACTGTAGACCGCAATTACCAAACGATTTCAATGAAACTTGCAGGTTATGATAACATTAATAATATCCCAGAGTAGGCAAAATTTCGGTCACTTCCGATAACCGGTTTCCAACGTGCCACAAAATATCGTGATCTGTATGTTTCATTGAGACCAGTTGATAATTGCGGTACATGTGGCAAATAGCCTCCAAATTGTCTAACCACATGTGACAATAGTCCCAGCCGCCAAGAAGTCTCAGTCTACACGAAGTACCTTTTTCAGTTTGCTGGATTGATCACGTGACCGGTATAAGTAACAGAGCCCTTTACTTGGTAAATTCAACGACGAGTAAGCCTTACAATGTATCAACTCTATCTTGATAGGAGCGAAGTTGTCAATCTGGTTCACTCAGCACGGGACTTGCCTCTCAACCTCAGTGGGGGGGGGGGGGGGGTTGGATGGCTGAATGGTTAGCGTGAGCGCGCTGTATCATAAAGTCTGTCATTGAGTCGACTGGCGTGATTTCGAATCCCCGGTTGTACGTGGCAAGGAGTAGGGTCGCCTGTCCAACCTCGTGGGTTTTCTCCGGGTCCTCCGGTTTCCTCCCACTGCTAAAGACCCCTACGCGCAAGCGAATTATGTAAATAAAATTAAACCATATGTTAGTCTCGAAATGACCTAGTTTGTGTCGAGTGGACGTTAAACCCCATTTCTCTCTCTCTCTCTCTCTCTCTCTCTCTCAACCTCAGTGGCATGATTAAGCCCATTAACTTAGGTTCCGGTTCGGTTAGTTCCGGTAAAATCTCAATTTCTGTAGCAATAAACGCCATCCTGTTATATTCCAGTCAGTGAATACAGCAACTTCAGTAGTAAAGGAAGGCACTCTGAGGGGGTATTTCCGGTAGGGTTATCTTCCCCTGTTTTGTTTACCTTAGCAACGTCAGAAGAGTTATCCCCCTTTTATTATGGGCGTGGTTGTTGACCCTAGTTACGATAGAATCACGTGACAACGACGTAATATGAACACCATGTCCGTTTAAATTTGAATTGTTGGGTGTGTTTGTAATGTTGTCCGCCTTTTTTTTAAAAAGAGTGGGGTTAACGGTTAATTGTAGTGATGATGGAAACCCGTGGCAACTAGGTAATATGAAGTTGTGAGTTTAAATTTGAATTGTGGATATGGGGGGGGGGCTCACCGTATTGACCGTGCGAAGTTCACCTCGAACCCACGCACCGCCCGCCCAGTCCAGCGCGCCGCGAACGCTCTGGTCATCGTTTTCGTCAATGTATTATTTGTGGTGTGAAACAAAATGTTTTATTTGTACCGCGCATGGGCCCCGCCTCGTCACGCCCCAACGTCTTTTTCGTCGTCGCTTCAACCCAAAGACCAAAACATGTCCTAAAAGACATTCCCGTCAATTGTATGGTTAATTGTATTTGTTAATTGTATTTGTTAATTGTATTTGTTAATTGTATTTGTTCATTTAGTCTTGTTATTTCCTCATTTAGTTGATTATTTATAATCTAATTATTCATAATCTAATTACTTTTTTTTTTTCATGAATTCTTTTTCATGAATTCATTTTCATAAATTACTTTTCATGAATTCTTTTTCGTGAATTTCTTTTCATGAATTATTCATAATTCAGTTATTTTTTTCATTATTTTGTTTTATTAATTAATTTCTTTTCATTAATTTTTTTTTTCATTAATTCTTTTTTTTTTCATTTATTCTTTTTTTTCATTAATTCTTTTTTTTTCATTAATTCATTTTTTTTTTTTTTAAATTTATTTTTATTTATTTAAATTTGGTGAAATTATTTACTGGTCTGGCGGTAGTTCTCAATTTGATCTTTTGAATTTCACGACCAAAATTTGGTTTTAAATAAGAGAAATGAAACGAGTTTTAACGTCCATACTGACTAATAGGGACTAGATTAATATTTTGGAACTTGAATATTCTCAGATGTCACCAATCAAATAATTGTAGTCATTTGTAGTATTAAGTAATATATTAATTAGTATATTAATTGTTTATATTAATTGAGGTTAATCAAACTCGTGTACATCGTTAAGATATGAGAAATGTTTTAAAATGATAATTGTAGTCATTATCGCATTAATTAATATGTTAATTAGTATATTAATTGTTTTATATTAATTTAGGTTAGTCTAACCCTAACGCACTTAAATGTTTTTATTTTAGCATTTGAAATATATTTAAGAAAAATAAAAGTGGTTAGTTCTTTAAAAACCAGGTTAATAATATTAATATTACATTATGTATTTAACAGATGTTTTTCGGGGTAGTAGGTGAACTTTTGACCGATATTCTAAAAAATGCCATGAACCTTTTTAAATCAACCAATAACCTATATTCCTTCTATGCCAGTTTTTTGGGTTTTTTTTGCCGAGTTGTTAAAAAAACTACAAGCTGTATGCTGTTAACGCGTAAGAAAATGGCCTTAAAAAAACCAAAAATGACCAGATAATTGTAGTAATTAACGTATTAATTAATGTGCGAATTAGTATATTAATTGTTTTATATTAATCGAGGTTAATTAAACTCACGTACTTGTTAAAAGATTACAAGCTGTATGTCGTTAACAGATGAGAAAATGTTTTAAAAGTAAAAGTAGTATTAAGTAATATGTTAATTAGTATATTAATTGTTTATATTAATTGCGGTTAATTAAACTCGTGTACTTGTTTAAATAAATACAAGCTGTACATCGTTAAGGTATGAGAAATGTTTTAAAATGATAATTGTAGTCATTATCGTATTAATTAATATGTTAATTAGTATATTAATTTAGGTTAGTCTAACCCTAACTTACTTAAATGTTTTTATTTTAGCATTTGAAATATATTTAAGAAAAATAAAAGTGGTTAGTTCTTTAAAAACCAGGTTAATAATATTAATATTACATTATGTATTTAACAGATGTTTTTCGGGGTAGTAGGTGAACTTTTGACCGATATTCTAAAAAATGCAATGGACCTTTTTAAATATGCCAATAACCTCTATATTCCTTCTAGGCCAGTTATTTTTATTTATTTTTTTTTTTTTGCCGAGTTGTTAAAAAATTACAATCTCTATGCTGTTGACGCGTAAGAAAATGGCTTTAAAAAAACAAAAATGACCAGATAATTGCAGTAATTAACGTATTAATTAATATGCGAATTAATTATATTGTTTTATATTGATTAAGGTTAGTTAAAACCGACACACTTCAGTAAGATTTTTATTTTTTTATTTTAGCCTTTGAAATATATTTAACAAAAAATATAAGAGGTGACCTCTTTTAAAACAAACTGACGGCTAACACTAGATAATGTACTTAACAGATGTTCTAACCGATGGCTTTTGATTTTAAACTAGATAAAACATAATATCGTGCAGTAAAACATTCCATCCACATATATGTGTGTTACATACAGATGTGATCATGTGATCTGTTTAAAAAAAGGAGCGGCTTATTTAAAAGCTGATGACGAAGCACCATTCCTTTGTTCAATGCCAATCTTTCAGTCTTTCGCGTGGTGGGTGACCTTTGGACCGATATACTAAAACTTAATCTGGAACTATTTAAAATATGTCTATGAACTTTTGTAAACTTTTCCATTGACCTGAATTCATCTAAAATGCAAATGACTTGCGAAATACACAATTGTCATTGGTTTTCTAGGTCTTGCATGAAATGGAAATTCACCGAACATGCAAATAATTTGTGACATACACTCCCTCATTGGTTCTGTTAGATGGACTTTATGCCGTCTGAACCGTATATGTAAATGACTTTGTTTCTGTGGTATATAACCACGAATCCATAAGACCTTCTTACCATTTTTCAAACTTGTGTATCAAAGGAATCCCTTCTATCCTTACAGATTTTTCATTCATTAGTTGTTTTTTTTTCAATAAGTGATGTACATATGATTTATTTTAATTTGTTAAAATCATTTACCGATTATTTGTAGATATTTTTTTTTAATTTGGTGGAAAGTTTGCTTCTGTAGTCAAATGTTTGAAATTTGAACAATATTTCATCTGCTGATAGTTTTATATTTAATGAAAGGTTTTAATAAAATGTGGTGGTATGATGAATCTGTTCCAATATTTGAATTATGAAAATAGTATGACCAAGTTTCCATGACCGAAATTTGTTCTTTATATAAATGGGTTTTATTTTCGTTACACAGTATTTTAGATTCGATTTATATATTATAGCGGTGGTCACAGTTATCTTGTTTGGAGTTATGACATGTTTTAGCACCATGTAATTTAATATCTTTGAGAACTAAAGAAAATGTCTTCTGTAAAGGCAATTTGGTGACTATGTTTAATTAACTCCAGTCTTTTAGTTGTGACATATGTTTTAATCATCAAAATAAAAGTCAAGCACCTTGTTGTCATTTGATATTCTTGAGAACCAAAGAATATGTCTTTGGCGTGGGAAAGTTTGGCATGTGTTATATAACCAGTGTCTTAGCTGTGTCAGATGGATTAGCTATCAAATTACAAGGCAACACGACTTTGGTGTCATCTGATATTCTTGAGAATTGAAGAATGCGTCTGTTGCGTGGCAAAGTTTGACAGGCGTTTTTATTGCCAGTGCCTTAGCTGTGCCAGATGTTTAAAATGTTTTCAAAGTATTTGCTTTTTTTGACAAAAGATTTTGGACAAAGAAAATTTTATTTTGCTTAAGTAAATCCATCTTAATAAATGATGACTCCCAACACACACACGCATGCACAAACACACACTCGGTTCCCAACATGCACACATACACAGATTCGCCAACCACACTCATAGGCTGCCACACCCACACACAACCCTCCCAACACACACACAGTGCTCAACATGCACACATACACAGACACACCCACTACACTCATGGACTGCCACACTTACACACAACCCTCCCACCACACACGCTCTAATTGACTGGGACACCGACACACAATCACCCACAAATGATCTTAACTGTCAAATATAGAGAATGTAATTCAATGTTAAAAAAACGTACTTACCTATACGTGGCACGAATTATATACCCGTCATAAAATGTACACATTTCCCAGCGCTTGGAAATATATGACACCATACTATAACAGATGTGCTTTAACTTTTTTCCTTTAACTTAAAGCCTGATTACCTCCCTTTACACCAGAACTCTTAGAAAGAGCCCCAACATATGCTGCTTCAAGGAGCGCAACAGTTTTTTGTATAATACATACACCATCCTACCGGTACCCATTTACAGCTGGGTAGACTGGAAATACAGGGATAAAGTGTCTTATTCAAGGACACAAGAACTCGGCGCACAATTCGGGCTCGAACCTGCAACCATTCGGTCACAAATCCTACTCTCCAACCATTGCGCCAAGTTTTATGTTACTCGAGGTTAGTACAACCCCAACTTACCAACTTACTTGAATAAGGATGTTTCTATTCTAGTATTTGAAATATATATATATTTAAGAAAAACAAAAGTGGTTAGCTCTTTGAAAACAAGGCTGACATTGCATTATGTACTTAACAAGATGTTTTAACTGATGTTTTTATCGTGTCGTGGGTGATCATTTGAATGATATACTTAAAATATATGTGACCTATTTGAATATGTCAATATGAACTGTATATTTATACTCGACAGCTCCCATGCACACACACTCACACACTGCCATACCAACGCACAGATGTTGGCACAGCATTTTTACAGTGAAATATAGAGGACGTAATTCTAATTGAGCAAAATGTAATAACTTTTGCTTTCTTTTCTATCGTCGTTTTACAGGTCGAATATATTTCCTCAAATACATACGTATACATTTACGGGACGGAACAATGTATGCTGAAGCCAACATGTAACACCCATCTAGAGTGTCTACCGGTGGTATAATCATGTTATAAGGGAGCACGAATCTTTACCAAATGACCCCACTACAACACATGGCGCGAATTATATCGTTAAAAATTACCCGTCACAAAATTTACACATTTGTCGTTGCTTTGAAAAATCTAACCAATCATAAACATGTATCCTACACGCATTATACGAATTATTTGTTATCTCTTGAAATATGTAACCAATCATACATTTTTCTTGTAAATATGAATAAATCAATCAATAAATAAAATATACAAATTAGTTCAAGTCGGCAATTAGTATAATTCAAAAAGTTAGATGCCTTTCAGGACTTACATACTTAATTGATGATAACAGGTAGATTATAGATTTGCTTAAACGTAACATAGTTCGTATCACCAAATCGACTAATGATGACACACACCCCTTTCACACACACCAATCAACCAAAATATACAGCCTCACAAACACCCACCCTCATCGCAGTGCACTTATTCACACATTATTTGTACATGTCAATCCCTTTGGCTGTATTACATTTTAACATATTCAATATCACAACAGCGTTAGCATGCGGAATATTAACTAATATAAGTTGCGTTGAATTAACGAGTAAATTGTTAATTAATCTATTCTTTCATACAAAATAGTCTGAATTTTAATGTATTGATATCTTTAATACAGTGATATCTTTGATATCAGTGCGAATTATTAGTACCATTACCGTTCAGTGCCAATGATATGACAATGTGTAGATGTTCTGCTAATGACGGATTACCGTCCATATTGAAGGACAGTGGTGCAGATGTTATTGAGGATATATATTGTGATGATTTTGTGTTAGAACGTCATAGAAATAGGCCTACGCATTATGTGGTTGTCATTTTGTAGTCTAGATAATTAAAAAATATTCACGATGAATGATTTTTAGTTAAACAATAAATGGAAACCACCATTACAGAAACCCCACTGGCTTCCAGTTCGAGCGAGGAATCAATTTAAAAGCCTTGTAAATGTGTTAATTCGATTTCTTCTGACACCGTACCCGAGTATTTAAAAGAACTTTGCTTTCTATGCTCCCCGCAGTTCCAACCTGTGTACTTCAGGTGATGGCAGCTTATTGAGGATTTCGAAATATAATACGCTTTCTGGTGAATATGTTTTTAATGTCAGTGCCGCTAAGATATGGAATTATCTTTCTCTTCCATCCAGGGCTTTAACATTCACCTAAAAGCATATTTATTTAAAAAATGTTTTTGAACGGTTTTGTTGCGAATGCTCTTAGAAACAGTCATGTGTAATGAAGCTCTATAAACATCGAACAATAATAATACTAATGATATACACCACATTTCCATGAAATATCTGAATTAGAGTATTTGGCACAGTAATCTATGAAAATACCATTAAATCGAGATCATTTTATCCATTTACATGAAGGGTCTATCAACAGCTGACTTTTTGTTTTAAATGAGATGACTTTGAAATGCATATCTATATTTTAACACTATTGATCATTATGACGTTGTTGTTTTTAATAAAGTCAAACCTCTTAGACACTTATGAGACAACAATAATTCTGATGTAGCTTAAATCTGAAAAATGTGATTGACGAGGGTTTTGCTTTTTTCACTGTAACGGAAATGGTAGAGCAAGTTTGTCCAGAGTGCTGATCGACCATAGAATTTGTATCTGACCGGGATCAATTTCCACGACTAAATCACAAAAACATACAGGAAGAGAAATTTACCACGATAATTGGTTTTATTGCTTATCTTTTGTAGTCACCGCTGCAGTTTACGTGATCTACTAACATTTTTTTCAATTTCAATTCTGTAATAAGACGAGAGAAAGTGCGACAGACACTTAGTCTGTGTCGTTTTACTAGTAACAGTGTGTGGATTCGGAGGTATAAAAAACTAACACAATATATATTTTCAAAGATATCTTTATATTATTCTATACATTACAGTCACAGAAATATAATGATAATAATGTACATTTGTAGAGCGCCTAATCCATCCAAAAGTACGCTAAAAGCGCAATGAGACAACAGTTATATACACAGTGAACAGAGAGTTCAATTCTCATTGCATTCTCGAAATAAGTGAGTCTTCAGCTGTGATTTAAAAGTAGTCAAAATATCACAGTTTGTGAGGTTTTCAGTGGTAAATCAACAAATATACAAAGAAAGAAAGCGTTAAAATGTTGAAACACAAATGATCATCGAATTAAAATTAAATTTAAAATAATATATATTTCGAAAACATCACAAAGAATACAGAATGGCAAAGTGTTTTTGTTATTTGTTGGTATCGTCAAGTTTGATACCTATTAGTATTAGATAGGGTTTTTTTCAAGGGGGTTTCGTAATGGACTTTGTTATCTTTCAATGACTTGTTGGCGAAGAATCTGCATTTTAAGCTTGTGTTCGTTTACGATCGAGTCTATTTTTGCATTTAACAGGTTCAACCGCAGGTTCTGCTCTGTCGTTACTTTACGTACACTCACTGGTTCGGAAATGACCGAGGGCGGGTAATGTTTGATTACATTCAAATCTGCGTTACACTCTGTATTTTTAGGGTAGCCACCTTCGTTACTGTCATTGTTCTGGATAGTTTCTGAAAAGAAGGATACATACAAATAAATTAATAAGAAATGGACAAACCAGCGTGTACACATTATGAATAATCTTGTTGTTGCAATGTATTATGAAGATAAAACGTTTCTATCGCTACCGATTGAGAATGGTCACAGACCCCAAAGATAATATAAATAAGCATGTTCGAGTCTATACGATACAAAAAATCAGTTTAAGTCTATATGATGATTGTTTTTAAACAGGCAACTTAAAATCTTTTATGTACAAACAAATATACACCGATCCGCCCAACAAACATTCCATGGTTGTTGACTGTCATCTTATCATATTTTAAATGGTCGTTAATTACTTACCAAAAGATGCACCATTTTCTACTCGCTCAGTCAACCTTGGTTTCTTTCTTTTAATTGGCGTTTTCGTTAACTTCATTTCGTTTCTTTTAAGATAATGCCAGTAATTTTTTAAGTGAGCACGCGTTCTAACAGTGAAATTTGGCTGTGCACAGAAACGTTTTTCAATTTCCTCCCAAGCCTGTTCTTTAAGAGCCACTGAATGTGTGTCCCTTCTGTTAGTACCAAGTATATGAAGGAATTCTTTTACTTCGTCCAGCAGGAATTTTTTCTCTAAAACTGTCATTGACGGTGCGCGTTTTCTTTTTTCAGCCATCACGTACAAATTATGTCTGTGTACTGAGAAAACTATCTCAATTCAATTTTTTATATATAAATAAAATACTTACAGCAACATGACTCAATAGAACGAAATGACCAAAAAGCGAGTTTTCAACAAATGTTGTCCAAAGTTTAGTACAAACGGTAGCTGTATATAATATACGGTCAAAATCGGGAAGATTGCATTTGTTCATAGTTTCACTATATTTACGTACAAACCACGACATGTTTATCTGTGTGTCATTTTATATTTCAAAAGGCAATAAATGTTTTTATTAGTTATTACATGTACTCACACTACATTACGAGTCATTACTGGGCGTACATGGATCCCAAGTTAAGTGAAGCAAGGTTTGGGTATTATGGGGATAATGATCGCGTGCAGTGTTTCAGTTGTAAATTAATAATGAACGATTGAGAGAAATTCGACGATCCATTCCACGAGCATGCTAAATATCAACGAATTTGCCAATATATGACTATGATTAAATTGTCTTTGAGTGGTGGATACTGTTGGGAATACAATGGAATACTAGCTTGTGTTGTACAAGTGTAAAGCTGAATCTATTGACGCTGCTAAGAAAGTCAATTGATAGTATGGGTAGACCCTATTTATTCCTAACCGAGTGGAATTTCAAAGAAGATAAAGTCAAACAATGGAATATAGACAATATGCCAATCATAACACTAGATTTTGAACCCTATTTCTTAAACCAATGACGTTCTATCATCTCGGTCATTTCCGAACCAGTGAGTGTACGTAAAGTAACGACAGAGCAGAACCTGCGGTTAAACCTGTTAAATGCAAAAATAGACTCGATCGTAAACGAACACAAGCTTAAAATGCAGATTCTTCGCCAACAAGTCATTGAAAGATAACAAAGTCCATTACGAAACCCCTTTGAAAAAAACCCTATCTAATACTAATAGGTATCAAACTTGACGATACCAACAAATAACAAAAACACTTTGCCATTCTGTATTCTTTGTGATGTTTTCGAAATATATATTATTTTAAATTTAATTTTAATTCGATGATCATTTGTGTTTCAACATTTTAACGACTTCTTTCTTTGTATATTTGTTGATTTACCACTGAAAACCTCACAAACTGTGATATTTTGACTACTTTTAAATCACAGCTGAAGACTCACTTATTTCGAGAATGCAATGAGAATTGAACTCTCTGTTCACTGTGTATATAACTGTTGTCTCATTGCGCTTTTAGCGTACTTTTGGATGGATTAGGCGCTCTACAAATGTACATTATTATCATTATATTTCTGTGACTGTAATGTATAGAATAATATAAAGATATCTTTGAAAATATATATTGTGTTAGTTTTTTATACCTCCGAATCCACACACTGTTACTAGTAAAACGACACAGACTAAGTGTCTGTCGCACTTTCTCTCGTCTTATTACAGAATTGAAATTGAAAAAAAATGTTAGTAGATCACGTAAACTGCAGCGGTGACTACAAAAGATAAGCAATAAAACCAATTATCGTGGTAGATTTCTCTTCCTGTATGTTTTTGTGATTTAGTCGTGGAAATTGATCCCGGTCAGATACAAATTCTATGGTCGATCAGCACTCTGGACAAACTTGCTCTACCATTTCCGTTACAGTGAAAAAAGCAAAACCCTCGTCAATCACATTTTTCAGATTTAAGCTACATCAGAATTATTGTTGTCTCATAAGTGTCTAAGAGGTTTGACTTTATTAAAAACAACAACGTCATAATGATCAATAGTGTTAAAATATAGATATGCATTTCAAAGTCATCTCATTTAAAACAAAAAGTCAGCTGTTGATAGACCCTTCATGTAAATGGATAAAATGATCTCGATTTAATGGTATTTTCATAGATTACTGTGCCAAATACTCTAATTCAGATATTTCATGGAAATGTGGTGTATATCATTAGTATTATTATTGTTCGATGTTTATAGAGCTTCATTACACATGACTGTTTCTAAGAGCATTCGCAACAAAACCGTTCAAAAACATTTTTTAAATAAATATGCTTTTAGGTGAATGTTAAAGCCCTGGATGGAAGAGAAAGATAATTCCATATCTTAGCGGCACTGACATTAAAAACATATTCACCAGAAAGCGTATTATATTTCGAAATCCTCAATAAGCTGCCATCACCTGAAGTACACAGGTTGGAACTGCGGGGAGCATAGAAAGCAAAGTTCTTTTAAATACTCGGGTACGGTGTCAGAAGAAATCGAATTAACACATTTACAAGGCTTTTAAATTGATTCCTCGCTCGAACTGGAAGCCAGTGGGGTTTCTGTAATGGTGGTTTCCATTTATTGTTTAACTAAAAATCATTCATCGTGAATACTTTTTAATTATCTAGACTACAAAATGACAACCACATAATGCGTAGGCCTATTTCTATGACGTTCTAACACAAAACCATCACAATATATATCCTCAATAACATCTGCACCACTGTCCTTCAATATGGACGGTAATCCGTCATTAGCAGAACATCTACACATTGTCATATCATTGGCACTGAACGGTAATGGTACTAATAATTCGCACTGAACGGTAATGGCACCATAGGTCAGTTAAGAGTTAACGAATAATAATTCGCTTGAACCAATGGAAATCTATAGTATCTGGTGATGTAAATGATCGGATACCCGACCACCTTTTAAAGATATCAATACATTAAAATTCAGACTATTTTGTATGAAAGAATAGATTAATTAACAATTTACTCGTTAATTCAACGCAACTTATATTAGTTAATATTCCGCATGCTAACGCTGTTGTGATATTGAATATGTTAAAATGTAATACAGCCAAAGGGATTGACATGTACAAATAATGTGTGAATAAGTGCACTGCGATGTGGGTGGATGTTTGTTAGGCTATATATTTTGGTTGATTGGTGTGTGTGAAAGGGGTGTGTGTCATCATTAGTCGATTTGGTGATACGAACTATGTTACGTTTAAGCAAATCTATAATCTACCTGTTATCATCAATTAAGTATGTAAGTCCTGAAAGGCATCTAACTTTTTGAATTATACTAATTGCCGACTTGAACTAATTTGTATATTTTATTTATTGATTGATTTATTCATATTTACAAGAAAAATGTATGATTGGTTACATATTTCAAGAGATAACAAATAATTCGTATAATGCGTGTAGGATACATGTTTATGATTGGTTAGATTTTTCAAAGCAAAGACAAATGTGTAAATTTTGTGACGGGTAATTTTAAACGATATAATTCGCGCCATGTGTTGTAGTGGGGTCATTTGGTAAAGATTCGTGCTCCCTTATAACATGATTATACCACCGGTAGACACTCTAGATGAGTGTTACATGTTGGCTTCAGCATACATTGTTCCGTCCCGTAAATGTATACGTATGTATTTGAGGAAATATATTCGACCTGTAAAACGACGATAGAAAAGAAAGCAAAAGTTATTACATTTTGCTCAATTAGAATTACGTCCTCTATATTTCACTGTAAAAATGCTGTGCCAACATATGTGCGTTGGTATGGCAGTGTGTGGGTGTGTGTGCATGGGAGCTGTCGAGTATAAATATACAGTTCATATTGACATATTCAAATAGGTCACATATATTTTAAGTATATCATTCAAATGATCACCCACGACACGATAAAAACATCAGTTAAAACATCTTGTTAAGTACATAATGCAATGTCAGCCTTGTTTTCAAAGAGCTAACCACTTTTGTTTTTCTTAAATATATATATATTTCAAATACTAGAATAGAAACATCCTTATTCAAGTAAGTTGGTAAGTTGGGGTTGTACTAACCTCGAGTAACATAAAACTTGGCGCAATGGTTGGAGAGTAGGATTTGTGACCGAATGGTTGCAGGTTCGAGCCCGAATTGTGCACCGAGTTCTTGTGTCCTTGAATAAGACACTTTATCCCTGTATTTCCAGTCTACCCAGCTGTAAATGGGTACCGGTAGGATGGTGTATGTATTATACAAAAAACTGTTGCGCTCCTTGAAGCAGCATATGTTGGGGCTCTTTCTAAGAGTTCTGGTGTAAAGAGAGGTAATCAGGCTTTAAGTTAAAGGAAAAAAGTTAAAGCACATCTGTTATAGTATGGTGTCATATATTTCCAAGCGCTGGGAAATGTGTACATTTTATGACGGGTATATAATTCGTGCCACGTATAGGTAAGTACGTTTTTTTAACATTGAATTACATTCTCTATATTTGACAGTTAAGATCATTTGTGGGTGATTGTGTGTCGGTGTCCCAGTCAATTAGAGCGTGTGTGGTGGGAGGGTTGTGTGTGTAAGTGTGGCAGTCCATGAGTGTAGTGGGTGTGTCTGTGTATGTGTGCATGTTGAGCACTGTGTGTGTGTTGGGAGGGTTGTGTGTGGGTGTGGCAGCCTATGAGTGTGGTTGGCGAATCTGTGTATGTGTGCATGTTGGGAACCGAGTGTGTGTTTGTGCATGCGTGTGTGTGTTGGGAGTCATCATTTATTAAGATGGATTTACTTAAGCAAAATAAAATTTTCTTTGTCCAAAATCTTTTGTCAAAAAAAGCAAATACTTTGAAAACATTTTAAACATCTGGCACAGCTAAGGCACTGGCAATAAAAACGCCTGTCAAACTTTGCCACGCAACAGACGCATTCTTCAATTCTCAAGAATATCAGATGACACCAAAGTCGTGTTGCCTTGTAATTTGATAGCTAAACCATCTGACACAGCTAAGACACTGGTTATATAACACATGCCAAACTTTCCCACGCCAAAGACATATTCTTTGGTTCTCAAGAATATCAAATGACACCAAGGTGCTTGACTTTTATTTTGATGATTAAAACATATGTCACAACTAAAAGACTGGAGTTAATTAAACATAGTCACCAAATTGCCTTTACAGAAGACATTTTCTTTAGTTCTCAACGATATTAAATTACATGGTGCTAAAACATGTCATAACTCCAAACAAGATAACTGTGACCACCGCTATAATATATAAATCGAATCTAAAATACTGTGTAACGAAAATAAAACCCATTTATATAAAGAACATATTTCGGTCATGGAAACTTGGTCATACTATTTTCATAATTCAAATATTGGAACAGATTCATCATACCACCACATTTTATTAAAACCTTTCATTAAATATAAAACTATCAGCAGATGAAATATTGTTCAAATTTCAAACATTTGACTACAGAAGCAAACTTTCCATCAAATTAAAAAAAAATATCTACAAATAATCGGTAAATGATTTTAACAAATTAAAATAAATCATATGTACATCACTTATTGAGAAAAAAAAAACTAATGAATGAAAAATCTATAAGGATAGAAGGGATTCCTTTGATACACAAGTTTGAAAAATGGTAAGAAGGTCT
The DNA here is from genome assembly GCF_932274485.2 of Patella vulgata. NCBI lineage: Eukaryota > Metazoa > Mollusca > Gastropoda > Patellidae > Patella > Patella vulgata. The sequence goes on along the minus strand of NC_065883.2, from coordinate 75,157,879 downwards.
TATGGATTCGTGGTTATATACCACAGAAACAAAGTCATTTACATATACGGTTCAGACGGCATAAAGTTCATCTAACAGAACCAATGAGGGAGTGTATGTCACAAATTATTTGCATGTTCGGTGAATTTCCATTTCATGCAAGACCTAGAAAACCAATGACAATTGTGTATTTCGCAAGTCATTTGCATTTAAGATGAATTCAGGTCAATGGAAAAGTTTACAAAAGTTCATAGACATATTTTAAATAGTTCCAGATTAAGTTTTAGTATATCGGTCCAAAGGTCACCCACCACGCGAAAGACTGAAAGATTGGCATTGAACAAAGGAATGGTGCTTCGTCATCAGCTTTTAAATAAGCCGCTCCTTTTTTTAAACAGATCACATGATCACATCTGTATGTAACACACATATATGTGGATGGAATGTTTTACTGCACGATATTATGTTTTATCTAGTTTAAAATCAAAAGCCATCGGTTAGAACATCTGTTAAGTACATTATCTAGTGTTAGCCGTCAGTTTGTTTTAAAAGAGGTCACCTCTTATATTTTTTGTTAAATATATTTCAAAGGCTAAAATAAAAAAATAAAAATCTTACTGAAGTGTGTCGGTTTTAACTAACCTTAATCAAAATAAAACAATATAATTAATTCGCATATTAATTAATACGTTAATTACTACAATTATCTGGTCATTTTTGTTTTTTTAAAGCCATTTTCTTACGCGTCAACAGCATAGAGATTGTAATTTTTTAACAACTCGGCAAAAAAAAAAAAAAAATAAAAATAACTGGCCTAGAAGGAATATAGAGGTTATTGGCATATTTAAAAAGGTCCATTGCATTTTTTAGAATATCGGTCAAAAGTTCACCTACTACCCCGAAAAACATCTGTTAAATACATAATGTAATATTAATATTATTAACCTGGTTTTTAAAGAACTAACCACTTTTATTTTTCTTAAATATATTTCAAATGCTAAAATAAAAACATTTAAGTAAGTTAGGGTTAGACTAACCTAAATTAATATAAAACAATTAATATACTAATTAACATATTAATTAATGCGATAATGACTACAATTATCATTTTAAAACATTTCTCATATCTTAACGATGTACACGAGTTTGATTAACCTCAATTAATATAAACAATTAATATACTAATTAATATATTACTTAATACTACTTTTACTTTTAAAACATTTTCTCATCTGTTAACGACATACAGCTTGTAATCTTTTAACAAGTACGTGAGTTTAATTAACCTCGATTAATATAAAACAATTAATATACTAATTCGCACATTAATTAATACGTTAATTACTACAATTATCTGGTCATTTTTGGTTTTTTAAAGGCCATTTTCTTACGCGTTAACAGCATACAGCTTGTAGTTTTTTTAACAACTCGGCAAAAAACCCCAAAAAACTGGCATAGAAGGAATATAGGTTATTGGTTGATTTAAAAAGGTTCATGGCATTTTTTAGAATATCGGTCAAAAGTTCACCTACTACCCCGAAAAACATCTGTTAAATACATAATGTAATATTAATATTATTAACCTGGTTTTTAAAGAACTAACCACTTTTATTTTTCTTAAATATATTTCAAATGCTAAAATAAAAACATTTAAGTACGTTAGGGTTAGACTAACCTAAATTAATATAAAACAATTAATATACTAATTAACATATTAATTAATGCGATAATGACTACAATTATCATTTTAAAACATTTCTCATATCTTAACGATGTACACGAGTTTGATTAACCTCAATTAATATAAACAATTAATATACTAATTAATATATTACTTAATACTACAAATGACTACAATTATTTGATTGGTGACATCTGAGAATATTCAAGTTCCAAAATATTAATCTAGTCCCTATTAGTCAGTATGGACGTTAAAACTCGTTTCATTTCTCTTATTTAAAACCAAATTTTGGTCGTGAAATTCAAAAGATCAAATTGAGAACTACCGCCAGACCAGTAAATAATTTCACCAAATTTAAATAAATAAAAATAAATTTAAAAAAAAAAAAATGAATTAATGAAAAAAAAAAAGAATTAATGAAAAAAAAGAATAAATGAAAAAAAAAAGAATTAATGAAAAAAAAAATTAATGAAAAGAAATTAATTAATAAAACAAAATAATGAAAAAAATAACTGAATTATGAATAATTCATGAAAAGAAATTCACGAAAAAGAATTCATGAAAAAGAATTCATGAAAATGAATTCATGAAAAAGAATTCATGAAAATCAACTAAATGAGGAAATAACAAGACTAAATGAACAAATACAATTAACAAATACAATTAACAAATACAATACAATTAACAAATACAATTAACAAATACAATTAACAAATACAATTAACAAATACAATTAACCATACAATTGATGGGAATGTCTTTTAGGACATGTTTTGGTCTTTGGGTTGAAGCGACGACGAAAAAGACGTTGGGGCGTGACGAGGCGGGGCCCATGCGCGGTACAAATAAAACATTTTGTTGCACACCACAAATAATACATTGACGAAAACGATGACCAGAGCGTTCGCGGCGCGCGGGCGGGCTGGACTGGGCGGGCGGGCTGGACTGGGCGGGCGGTGCGTGGGTTCGAGGTGAACTTCGCACGCTCAATACGGTGAGCCCCCCCCCCCCATATCCACAATTCAAATTTAAACTCACAACTTCATATTACCTAGTTGCCACGGGTTTCCATCATCACTACACTTAACCGTTAACCCCACTCTTTTAAAAAAAAAAGGCGGACAACATTACAAACACAAACACACCCAACAATTCAAATTTAAACGGACATGGTGTTCATATTACGTCGTTGTCACGTGATTCTATCGTAACTAGGGTCAACAACCACGCCCATAATAAAAGGGGGATAACTCTTCTGACGTTGCTAAGGTAAACAAAACAGGGGAAGATAACCCTACCGGAAATACCCCCTCAGAGTGCCCTCCTTTACTACTAACTTCAATGTGTCCAAAATAGCCTACCGTAGGTGGCTGGCCTGAATCCGTAACACCCAATCAATCGTTGCGGGGTATGGGGCCTCGCTCTACACGAGAAAATGCGTTTTTCTGCTATTAATAATAATAAAATAAAACCAAGTACGAACAATCCAAACCATAAGACAGAATTCGAAGCCCTAAAAAACGTTATTGGCAAAATAGTGTATTCAAGCAAAATAGTGTAATTAGCAAATGGACTGCTCCTCGTGTACAAAATACACGACAAACAGTGGTAACAGGTGTCCGGAAGAGTAAGCTTACCCTACCTGGCGCCATAGCTGCATCCCAACTATACTATTCAAAAAAAGTAGGGGATATTTGATTTTTAAGTGTTATTAAAGTCACCTAATGAAACTGACGAAGAAACAAATGACAAAATGAAATGAAGTTCACATTCATCGATTTATTCCAAATGATCGTTAGACTAAGTAAGGCACAGACTGACCATTATAAGGGTAAAATGATACCCGGGGTCAAACAGCAAAGTTACCACAGCATCACAACCAAGTCAGTAACGGGTAAATCCTCCTCTGTTTGCCAAACAAGCATTGATCCGACGTGGTATACTCCTAATGAGACGTCTAAGGTCATTTTGGTTCAGATTGTCCCATTCCTGTTGCAACGCAGCAGCAAGTTCTTGGACATTGGCAGGACGTTGTTGACGTTGACGTAACCTCTGTCCAAGCATGTCCCAGACATGCTCGATGGGGGAGAGGTCGGGACTCAGTGCTGGCCAAGGTAATGTGGTGATGTTCTGTTGTTGGAGGTAACCTGTAACGATCCTGGCCCTGTGACATCTTGCGTTGTCATCCTGGAAGATGAAACGGCGGCCATGACGTCGTGCGAACGGCACAACATGGACTGCCAAGATGTTGTCCCGGTAGTACTGGCCTGTAACACGCCCTGCAACAACATGTAAAGCCGTTCTTCCAGCAACAGTGATGCCTCCCCACACCATAACAGAACCACCCCCAAATCGATCATGTCTGATGACGTTAACGTCTTGGAAGCGCTCGTTTCGACGACGCCACACCCACCTACGTCTGTCCGAAAAATCAACAGTGAACCTTGACTCATCTGAAAACATCACATTGCTCCAGCGTCGATTATCCCAGTGTTGACAATCCCTACACCAACGACGTCTTGCCTGAATGTGATGATCTCTCAAACAAGGGATCACGCGAGGACGTCGGGCGCGAAGGTGACCCCTATGCAGTCGATTCCGAATCGTCTGGCCACTCACTCTCACACCAGTGTCTGTTTGAAGACGAGCGCTGATCTGATTTGCTGTGATGACTCGGTTTCTCAAGGCCAAGGTACGGATAAATCGATCCTGGGCTTGAGTTGTCGCCCTTGGTCGACCTGAGCGTGGTCTGTCCTGTACAGATTGTGTATCACGGTATCTGGACCATAGCTTGCTTATGACAGACTGAGAAACATTCATCGTCCGCGCCACATGTAACTGGAAATGTTTCTTCTGTTAGGTTCTATAGTGACTTTTTTCGTAGTCATTTGCATATTTTAGTATTATGCCCCCAAAATCAAATATCCCCTACTTTTTTTGAATAGTATATTAGGCGAAATGTCGGTAAAATAGCGTGATTGGCCAATGAACTATCGGTATGCAAAATGCACGCGATTAAGTGTGTTAACGATGAAGTAGACATTATCAGGGAGATAGTAATAGTATACGTGTCAATTAAATATATCTAGAATAATAGCCGAGAGAGACACGTTGTATTTACCAATCAAATCAATATGACGGCCATAAAACTTTTAAAGGTTTTAATAAGTTTAGTGCGCAAGTATCCTTGTAGTTGAAGCTTAGATGACAAATGCCTCGATCTACTTAAAAAATCAGAATAAAAGGAACAAGCTCTCGCGTAACGAATTAGCTGAGACAAAAACACTCCATAAGCTGGTGATATTGGAATGTTACTACTAATAAATGGAAAGTTAACAATCGGAAAGTCAAAGTCATCACGTTTATCGTACAATTTAACACTCAGTTTATGGCAATTGTCAAAATCGAGACGCAGATCCAAGTAGGAAGCGTAATTGTCACTGTCAGTGGTGTTTTTAATTTCGAGCTCATCAGGATATATGAATTCTACATAATCACTAAATTTAGGATTATTAAGTGATAAAACGTCATCGATATATCGATAAGTGAAATTAAAAAGTCTGACTGATCGTTTATTGGTTTTTACGAGCGTCTGTATGTAATCGGCTTTGTACGAACAGAGAAACAGATCAGCAAGCAAAGGTGCACAGTTGGTGCCCATGGGGATGGTAACAACTTGCTGATATATTTCCCCTCCAAATTCAACAAAGATGTTTATGACCGAAAAATGTCGAACAAAGTAGAGTGGCTCCAAACAAAATGTTTTAAATCATAAAAGTCAATTCGGTATAAATTCGTGGTATCCAATTAAAAAAAAGTAACAATTAGTGTTTTATTAGATTTCGGGCACTTTATTTTGCCAACTAGATGAAATATAAATTTTTGTTTTCACTTTACCCACCACGGCCTGAGTCAGCGCCTTACTCGTTGAGCTACTGCGGATAAGTTAGGTACGAGAATGTTCACCATCAACATAATGCATTTTAAAGGACAGACAGACTCGACAAAAAACAGGTCATTTCGAGACTGTAACATATGGTTCAATTTTATTTCAATTATTCCGCGTAGGGGTCTTTAGCAGTGGAAGGAAACCGGGGGACCAAGAGAAAGACCACGGGGTTGGACAGGCGACCCTACTCCTTGTCACGTACAACCGGGGAATCGAAACCACGCCAGTTGACTCAACCCCCTCATTTTAAAGGAGCTAAACCTCTTATTCAATAGTTTCCATAATATTTGAAATTAAAAACCTCGAATTAGAAATCAATATTGACCCATTTCATTTAAAACAGATGTTATCTTGCCATGAAATTATCATGTTCCTGAAGCAACGACCGCGAGTTTTACAACATCTTGATAAGATGTACGTAGTTAAGGCGAGATCTATGGAAGTATAACGTTGCCAATATTATTTCATTGTTCATGGTGCAAACTTCAAATGTCAGTAGTTCAAAATACGTATTTTAGTTTTACAATTTACAATTTCCATTGCTCAACAATACCAATGTCACGGTGTTAAAATACAGAATACACTTTTCAATAATACAAAATACAGTATAATAGTTATTTTGCACATTACACTTCTGCATTCTGCATTTTGCATAATAGACAAATGCATAATAGAACCTTGCAAAGTAGAACATATACCTTATATGAGAAGTACGACGTACGTCATTTACATACGGAAAAAAATCCGGACTATGACGGAAATTAATGATTTACGCGATAAAGCCATAAGACCGAGGTCATTAGAAGGGTGGGGGGGGCAGTACTCGATTTTGTTAGTCTTCAACGTCCAGGCTCTATAATGTAATCAGTTCGACGATTAGAGGATTCTGAAAGATAATAGTCTGGTTTAACGAGACTATTCTTATTTGTTCTCATCGGTAAAAAAAACCCCAGATATTTCAAGTGAATCAATTTCTTGTTAAAAATTAAATTGAATATCTTATTTAATTGACAGGTCTCTAAATCCCATTTTTTGGGTAAGGTTAAAGAATCTTATAGTAACCGAGCGGAATATCTCACACGTATTCCAGCACCCGGATTCGAAATGAAGTTAGCACACATATTCCTAGTGCCAATTAAAAACCTCGATATAATTATCAGGAAAATAATTGTTACCTTTATATTAGAAAATAGCATTTTAAGACATATTAATGCAAAGTATATAATAATGTGTAATAGACCCCCCCCCCCCCAAAGAAATTTGCTGAAATAAAGATCTAATAAATGCCGTGAATTCCTGTTTAGAAAATCTGATCGGCCAAAAGGTCTCTGACCTATCTAAAGGCCTCACCGATGATGATGATGATGATGATGATGAGCTACCAAGGCCAGTTTAGAAGCTATTGGGTGCGCAGTGAGCCTACCCTAACTCGATTCCCCACATATTTAGTAAGTTTACGGTAATATATCGTCAAAAGCCAGCATAGAAGGCTTCTGGATTTTTGTATTCTCGTAGTTTATCCATCCCTTGACTCTGTGAAATACAAAACATGTTGCCACCAAAGCTGGTTCGGGTGCTTTTTGATGAAACGTGGGCGTACCCCTTGTTTATTGTACCCACGAACCCCGCCTCGAATCCGGTGCTGAGAACTTTTCGATACCCCAACTTAGAAAGTTAATGAAATTTGGCATGTTCACACCTTATGCATCTGTCGATTTGGTGAAATAAAGATCTTGGAGCCACCAAAGTTAATTTAGAAGTTATTGTGTGCCCAGCGAGCCTACCCTATCCCGATTCCCTCACATATTTAGTACGTTTACGGTAATATATCTCGAAAAGCCAACGTAGGAGGCTTCTGAAATTGTGCAGTCTAGTAGTTTATTCATCCCTTGATTTTGTGAAACAAAAAACATTTTGCCACTAAAGCTGGTTTGGGGGCTTTTTGATGCAGCGTGGGCGTACCCCTTGTTTATTGTACCCTCGAACCTCGCCTCGAATAATGATGCTAGGAGCTTTTCGGTGGTATAACTCGATACGCCAACATAAAAAGTTAAGGAAATTTGGCATGTTCATACCTTATGCAATTGGGTGTCAATTGGGTGAAATAAAGATTCTGGAGCCACCAAAGCTAGTTTAGACGTTATTGCGTGCGCAGTGAGTCTACCCTAACACGCCTCCCCCATATTTTTAGTATGTTTACGGTAATATATCTCAAAAAGCCAGCATACGAGGCTTCTGGATTTTTGTATTCTAGTAGTTTATTCAACCCTTGACTCTGAGAAATACAAAACAGTTTGCCACCAAAGCTGGTTTGGGTGCTTTTTGATGCAGCGTGGACGTACCCCTTATTTATTGAACCCACGAACCCCGTCTCGAATCCGGGTGCTAGGTACTTTGCGGTGGTATATCTCGATACGCCAACATATATCTCTAAAAGCCAGCATAGGAGGCTTCTGGATTTTTGTATTCTAGTAGTTAATTCATCCCTTGACTCCGTGAAATACATAACATTTTGCCACCAAAGCCAGTTTGGAGTGCTTTTTGGTGCAGTGTGGACGTACCCCTTGTTTATTGCACCCGCGAACCCCATCTCGAATCCAGGTGCTGGGAACTTTGCGGTGGTATAACTCGATACGCCAACATAGAAAGTAAATGAAAATTGGCCTGTTCATATCTTATCCATCTGTTGATTTGGTGAAATAAAGATCTTGGAGCCACCAAGCTATTTTATAAGTTATTGCGTGCGCCATGAGCCTATCCTTACCCGATCCCCCCATGGTTTTAGTATGTTTACGGTGAAATTTCTCTAAAAGCCAGCTTAGGAAGCTTCTGAAAATTTGTATTCTAGTAGATTATTCATCCCTTGATTCCATGAAACAAAAAAACATTTTGCCACCAAAGCTGGTTTCGGGGCGTTTTGATGCAGCGTGGGCGTATCCCTTTTCTTTGTGCTCAGTTAGCCTAGTGTGCGATATTTTAGTATGTTTACGGTAATAATATTTTTTTTTCATGAGGGAGGGAGGGAGGAGGGCTGGGTCTATTACATATATTCTTTGCATTAATATGTCGTTTTCTAATATAAAGGTAACAATTATTTTCGTGATAATTATATCTAGGTTTTTATTGGCGCTAGGAATATGTGTGCTAACTTCATTTCGTATCCAGGTGACCTGATGGCTTTACCGCGTAAATCATTAATTTCCGTCATAATCCGGACTTTTTTCCGTATGCAAATGACGTTCGTCGTAGATCCCATATAAGGTATATGTTGTACTATGCAAGGTTCTATTATGCATTTGTCTATTATGCAAAATGCAGAATGCAGAAGTGTAATGTGCAAAATAACTATTCTACTGTATTTTGTATTATTGAAAAGTGTATTCTGTATTTTAACACCGTGGCATTTGTATTGCTGAGCAATGGAAATTGCAAATTGTAAAACTAAAATACGTATTTTGAACTACTGACATTTGCAGTTTGCACCGTGAACAATGAAATAATATTGGCAACGTTATACTTCCATAGAGATCAAGCCTTCTATTGAAGATGTGAAATTATAGGACCCTAATATCCAATATTTAAAACACAGTGAACATTTTAAAATGAGTAAAGGAGTTGTGTATTCTATGGTTTCGGGCGCCATTTGTAGGCTACCAAACAAAGAAAAATACACATACAAGACAATGCGGAAGTAATTAGTAATGGCTGATTCACAAATGATAAAATAATAGTAACACTGAATAGACTAAGCAGGCGTAAACGACTGTCGTTCAGATTGCTTGTTCACGTATTTCACTGAACATAATTGATTAGAAATTATAATATTTTTTTTTTTTTTTTTTTTGCAAATTGAATATAAATCACTTACATCTTAACAAGTTCATTTATATATGATTGCTGGCAACGGTCTTGGGATCTTGCAGGTATAAACAAACTTCATCACATTACAGGTGTCGACAAGTACAGTACATATTTTCAGATGATGTATTATTATCATCTAAGGATGATTATTAGTAGTAATATTATAAACAGGGAGTCGAGTAGAAAAATGATTACCTACCAATGAGTACTTGTGCAATATTAAATGACGGTGAGTGTGCATATAGTTGGAGTTAGAACATGTTGAGTGGACGATAAACAATCTATACTAAAGATAACACGCATATATTGCTGTTAAACCCGATAGATACCAAATTATAGTGTGACTATGAGTCAATTAACGTATACACTGGTAGGAGACACTCCGACCTGTGGAAAAACATCCGAAACAAAAGATCTTTGCTTTTTTGAAAGGAGGTATGTACATAGTACCCCAAGAAAAAAATCCACCGCTATCTACCTTGGGCAATTTTTTTTTATGGACGATTGGGTTTCAGAAAAGGTGAGAATGTGGAATTAATTAGTCAGGTTTTGTATCTCGGTTAGTTTATTTCTGATACTGCGAGTATTTAGATGAAAGATAGTAAGGTTGTGGAAATCTGTTTGTTTTCGTGATGAATTGGAGCCTGGATTGGGAGAAATATCGTTAGCTAGTACAACTAACAATAAACTTATATATGGATTTTGGCTTTTGGCAGTGATAGTTAAATTGTTAAGCAAAAACTTATTATTAGTTAGAGTTCTGAACACACGTTTGATTGATATCTTGAGAATTTGTTATTGGTGGACAGTTGGCTTCATACCAATGCGTTTCAATGAATGTTGTGATTTGGGTCAATGATATAACAAATAGAATGTGCGGAAGTGACTTAAAGTAAGGAATATATAAACACAGATAGATAATAAAATTGTCAGAGGATCATTTAATTTGAAATACATTACAAGCGAATGAGTGTTTCTTTCATATAGTTATATGCATCTATTAGGATGTTTAATTTCTTCTGTCCGGTTTAAGGGGGGTTGGATGGCTCAATGGTTAGCACGCGCGCGCTGCATCATACTGTCTGTCATTGAGGCAACTGGCGGGGTTTCGATTCCCCGGTTGTACGTAACAAGGAGTAGGGTCGCCTGTCCAACCGCGTGGGTTTTCTCCGGGTCCTCCGGTTTCCTCCAACTGCGTAAGCGAATTATTGAAATAAAATTGAACCATGTGTTAGTCCCGAAATGACCTAGTTTGTGTCCAGTGGACGTTAAACCCCATTTCTCTCTCTGTCCAATTTGGTGGATGACAACAGACTGTCCCTTTGAATTTATAAATAAAATAGTTTTCTGGGCATTTGTAACTTATATGAATCACTGAAGCGATCGTGCTTAAATGTCGTTGAAGTCGAATAAAATTTGGTTCGAAATAACATTTTCCATGCAAATATTACTATGGGAGTAGGCCGTAACTATTTTTGATCAGCGACTTGCTCTGTTAATTTGAAATTAGTATTATTGTAAGATGAGGGACATGTAGTGTGACGTCACACTATGAGATGTGTTCTTGGGATAGGTTAGAACCCCTGAGAAGGCTTCTCGCTCCCTGGTTGCTCTGAGCTAGTTACGGCCCTGATTACAAACATGTTATGTGTTACAAATACTAATGAGTGACATCATCTCATTCAGACTCAATATCACATGGTTAATTTTTAGATAACGAAATCTGTTAACAAAATCGAGGTACACTTAGGACCCATGAGTATATGCGTTGTACACTCAAATCAAAGTTTCATATAATTGTCATCGAGTGAATAAATTTCAGGTTCGAGTTTTTACAAGATAATCCTCTGCTTGTGTTCGCGTTGACCTTGTCGGGATATTTGGCTAATTATCAGATTTAACGAGCTCTGTCATGTTTTGTAGCTTTTAAAAGTTGTTCATCAATATCAACACCCGGTTGTAACTTGGTGCCCCTCAATAAAAATCTTCTCATTTGCAAACCACGCATTCTTAACACTAGAATGGGCATTCATTTTGGTTAGTAATTGAACATTTCTGAAGGTCATATCATCAGATATTGAGATACCTGAATGCTTTAATTTTTTCCTGTTAAACATAATTTTCTGTTTGTGATTTCGTCTAAGAATTTTAACAATAATACCTCGCGGTCTAAGTTTCACCTCTCTATCATTATTAGCCAGCTTAACAACTCCAACGCGATGTGCCGCATCGACAACAATGTCTTCCTGGATGTTTAATTTATCTTTAAAGATTCGTTGGGCAATTTCAACGCAATTTTCGCCGGTGTTTTACTTGATCCCAAAAATGCGAATGTGCGATTTTCTGGAGTATTGTTCAAAATCATTCACTTTATTGTCTAGTAGCCTAATTTCTGCATTTTTCTGTGCGATAACTGACTCGAGTGTCGATACTCGTTCTTCAAATTTGTCAAGTTCAAATCCCACTTCCCTGTTGTCTTCCTCGATGGTAGTTACCCAAATGTCGATTGAGCGTAACTTTTCTTCTATTGCATTCCTTAAATCAACCTCTAAGTGTGCTACTGCAACAGCTATGGCTTTATTTTTAATTTCAATAAGAGTCGTTTTATCTATAAAAGGTTCTTCATTACCTTGATTAATGCACACTGATCCGCAGTGAATATTTGCTTGGCCGCGACAATCACTGATAAGGATGACATTGATGCGGCTTAATGAGCTAGAAATATTAACTTTTTTCCTGCGACAAATTAAATTCTAAAACATTTTTTGTATATATTGGAAAAATAAATAAAGGCGTTAGACGTATTTGTAGTTAAAAATTATTTCCGATTTAGTGTAAAACGGTATTAAAATGACTAAAATGCAGCATTCTCTCCGAAGCAGTTATGTCTTATGTAAACAATGCACGCGCCATTCAGCCAATGATTCACACCGTGTGCTGTGACAGCACGTGTTAAGGCAGTCATCTATGACAGAGATATTATACGAGACTCGTAATTCTCTGTGAAACAGATTGTGATTAATGCTCTCCCATATGTCTACATGGGCTTTCTTTAAAACAGGTGAATCTGTACTCGATATGCTTGTCGTGAGTTCTTTCCATATTCGTTGGTTCGTGTTGAGAAACTGTTTGATGATTCTGCCATTTTCAAACAATTTACACATTTTACTTAAAGATTACTAAGCTATTGTTTATCAATCCTAGTTTATAATTGTTCATTAGATGTCATTGCGAATTAGATCGTCTAAAAGGAAAAAAAACTATAGAGATGTGTCGCCCGATGTGCATAAAGAATTTCAAACCAGTCGCCCAAACTCATCAATTTGTCTACTTGCTTGGCGTAGGCGAGCCAATCAACTATCGCGCACGTGCATGCTTCGACTATAAAACTGGGCGCGTAAGGTAACATTATCATATCTAAGACACAGACCGGTTGTCAGAGTCGATAATCGCCTCATATCAACCAGATTGTGTTGATTTTCATTTATTTCATATACTCTTAAAAAAAAAGTAGGGGATATTCAGAAACAATACAAAACTGCGGAAATGCACTGCTGTTTTTATTAGAGGTAACCAGTGTATCTTAATAACAGGCCAATTGCCTACACATGAACATAAACAGTTCATACGGGCGGCTTATCTGACGGCCCCATTTCACTCGCAAAGAGATACACTGTCAAAAGTGAAAATGGACGTTTTTGATTTGTGTCTTAATGAGTAATTGCTCCACCAATCCTCAGACATTCAGCAATTCGCCGTGGCATGCTCCTAATCAACCGTCCAATCACGATTTGGGGCAATCTGACCCACTCCTCTTGCAGTGCCACGGCCCATTCTTGCAGTGTTGTCGGTTGACATCGACGAACACGTCTCCCGATCAAATTAAACGTAACGCACTAAAGCAAAGATACGCTAAACAGTAAATCTTATGCAAGAACCGATAGGAAAGCAAACATGGATAGGATAAACCAGCAAGCGGCAGTTTTCATCAACCCTTCCTTGAAGTGTCAAATTTGACAATGCCCCCCCCCCCCCCCACACACACACACACGTGTATGGCGCTATTGCGTGTCGCACATGTAGCTCAGTGGTTCTGTTGCGGCGATAAGTTCTTTATCTGTGAACATACTCTCAAAGCATGTCAAGTGTCCATGACTATTTATCATATCACAACCTGCATAGGTATTTGCATTTCAATATCCCCTACTTTTTTTGAAGAATATATTTGGGCTAGATTGTTCGAACGCATTTCTTACTCTTAGATAATACATGTAGTTCTGATTTGGGGGACAATAGTCGCTTCGCTGTGGTGACCGCTGAATCGATCCACGTACTAAACCATATTGGAATTTGGTCACTTGATTCGTGAGGAAGAATTCGGTATTTCGTTTTTAATAGTGGGTTAACGGACTGTACAAGATCGATGAATCGATTTACCACAGTGGGTTAATTCATTCCGTTTGACGTATCACTATCATGATTTCTGTTTAGTATTTCGGGCAAATCAATCATTTGAAACATTAAAGGCACACGTCACATTTCCAGAATCCATTGTTTATTTATTATAATAAAACGTATCAAATTATATCTTGTTTATTGTTTGTTTCATGACATTAGCTGTGGCTGCATCCAGTATCCGAACCCTGTCCTACTACAGTCATTATCGTGGTTTGCGGCCTCCGCCATCTTGCCATAATTGTTCACGCCATGTTAATAAAATGTTTAAGTTGATATGATGTGACGATGTACTCTAAATGTTTCTTTGTTGAAAAAAAACATACTTCTAAACACTGTGTTAAAATAGTTGACATCTGTGCAAGTCAAGTGAAGAGTTAAAGGAGCTAAATCGCTAACATTTGGGACCTAGAAATTGACACAAGTGGGTCGGAACTCATAGGCAGAGGATATTCGCCATTCGAATGGCAACGACGTACGCTAACATGGTGTACGTGAGAAGGAGTAGGACCGCCTGTCCAACCCCGTGGGGTTTTTCCGGGTCCTACCACTGCTAAACTACGGGCAAGGGAATTATTCAAATAAAAAAAATGGAGCCATATGTTAGTCCCGAAATGACTCTCTCTCCCTCTCTCTCTCTCTCTCTCTCTCATTCCAGTTTCATATTAGGGAAATTTTGCCCGGATACGCCAATGTATACACGGATCCTCAGTTTTTCGTCCCATCCGAGCGACTACACAACTGTCCGTGTCAGGCCTTCCGTCCTGCACCACTGACAAGGGGAAATAGCCGAAACAAATTATGATCATGCCAATAAAGAAATGGGAAAGGGGGTCAATGGTTAGCACGTGCGCGTTGTATCATAAGGTCTGTCATTGAGACAAGGAGTAGGATCGCCTGTCCAACCTCGTGGGTTTTCTCCGGGTCCTCCGATTTCCAGCCATTGCTAAATACACCTACGCGCAAGCGAATTATTGAAATGAAATTGAAACATGTGTTAGTCCCGAAATGACCCCCCCCTCTCTCTCTCTCTCTCTCTCTCTCTCCAGTTTGAAATGGAAGGTTTAAATAGAATTATACGGTAGGCAAAAAAACACGCAGTTGGAAATGAAATGTATTGGTAGGAAATGAAATATACGAATGGTATATAGATAAAATATGCGGTTGGCAATGAAATAATAGCGGTAGCCTACTCCAGGTGGTAGGCGGGCGGACAGATCAGGTAGAACAATTTCAATAAGCCTCTGCTTCTTTCGCTCGACAGGAATGAAATTAGATTAAGTTTGTATTTTATCTACTTTGTGATAAACAAAAGTGCAAAGAAATGCGTTTTCAAAAAAATGTTTTTAGATTAGTAAAGATACAAAATTTCACCGAATACGGAACTTTTCACATGTGTGCTACTTCCATCTACACACGATGTCGGTTTCGCTGTCTACGCTTCGCTGTGAACGAAGGTGTTCATATGCACTGTGAAGCTTCAAATAACAAATGACAATTAAAAGGGGATTCTGGGCCTGTATTTTGAATAAAAGCACAAACAATCTGCAAGAATGATAGGTTTATTATATAAAACGAATGGCGAATAACCATCCTTATGGTTCTAGGCTATTCGCCATTCGAATGGCGAATATCCACTCCGCTATAATACTGTAATATGAATGTATATAAACTGATATACATTCAATGGTTTCCGTTTTTACTCTAATTTCAAACCAGTTATGTTCCGCGAAATAAGCCAGCAGTCTCAATCGAATGCAAATTTCTAGCGCCTGGTTATTCCAGTCTACATACGCCGTTTGGTTTGGTGCAATATGTCTAGCCTCGTTCCTCGAGTCTCTTGCTAGAACTGGGGCTGAAACGCATTATGGTACACGATTCGTGTGCCAATGGTAAAATGTTTATTTTGTCTTAAATATTGGATATCAGAAGCCCATCTTTTTCCCGGTAAGATCCCAGCATCAATGTTGATTTAAATTGACAAATAATTTGTGTTTTCAATGTTGAAGATTTTGGATGATATTGAGTTAGAGACTTAGCTACTTTAAGATACGTTCCAAGAAAAGTATTTATCGGGTGGTTATTTTCAATAAAAGTATGACAATTTGGGTTATATGGAAAGTAGAAAATATACAATCTTACAAGAAAAATACTGGATTTCTTGAAAAACACTCCTGGAGCGCATACCTGTAGGACAAAAATGTAAGGGTTTCCCTAATCGACAGCCCGACGATGTCTGCCCGCGTGACGTCAATGGTTGCACACGGAGATTGGGCGCTTGATGTAAATGAAATGAAATGGGGTTTAACGTCCTACTGTTTTGCTCCGAACTGGGCTAATAAAGACGGACATACGCCATACAGTGTGCTATGAGGGAAATTTTGCCCGGACAGCGGCACTACAGCCTACTCTTATATCGAATTCTAACTGTACATGTTGATAAACTTTATGAAGAGTTAGAGGTACAACACTTTCTGAGATCAAAATCACGGAAAAAGACGCGGGCAGTGGATAATCCGAGAATTTAATCAAGATTCGGTATTTAATAAAAATCACGGAAAAAGACGCGGACAGTGGATAATCCGAGAATTTAATTAGGATTCGGTATTTGTAATAAATAGTCGGCGATATAAGACAACATCGTCTGTGTATGCAATGAATTCTCCTCCGACTTCGCACCCGTTGCTAGGTACCGTGAGAAGTAAGTCACGTGACACAAACATGGCCTCTTTTGATCGATTTTTTTTATAGCAAGGGTATTCCCTGGCATTTACAATGTTTTGAGAAGGATTTAAAGCAAAATTATGGTAAATTAATTAGTTTGAATATGTTTTTAGTCCAAAAATATCATCAACTCACTCAGTTTGTATGCAGGAATGTATCGCGGCACTATGGTCTACTCTTATATTGAATTCCGACTGCCAAGGGATTCTTTACGTGCACTACAATGCATACACGGGACCTCTGTTTTTCGTCCCATCCGAACGACTAGACAGTTGTCCTTGCCAGGCCCGCTGTCCTGCGCCACTGACATGGGGAAACCACGTCGGAAAATGATGAACTTTCTCGGCCAATGCAGGGATAGAACACGCGACCTCCAGGCTAGCGAGCCAGTGTCTTTTTTTAATCTTGTAAAATGTTTATTCAGGAAATATTATAATTACAATTATTAACATTTTACAGGCTGTGAATTGTACAATAAATAAGGTAAATTAAAAGCACTATTTTTGTTTATGTACATCATTTTTAAAGGTACTATTTCAATGTAGGCTAATTCAAATTCGAACTCGAAGTACATTACCTAGAGAAGGAAAGTAATAAAACGCTATTTAAAGAAGGTCTAATTGACTATAAGCGTTCAGAGGAAACCAGCTTTCGAAGGGAGAGAGAGAGAGAGAGAGAGAAATGGGGTTTAACGTCCACTCGACACAAACTAGGTCATTTCGGGACTAACATGGTTTTTAATTTTATTTCAATAATTCGCTTGCGCGTAGGGGTCTTTAGCAGTTGGAGGAAAACGGAGGACCCGGAGAAAACCCACGAGGCTGGACAGGCGACCCTATCTTGTCACGTACAACCGGGGATTCAAAACCACGCCAGTTGACTCGATGATAGACCTTAATGATACACCACGCACGTGCTAACCATTCGACCATCCAATCCCCCTGCTTTCGAAGGGCGAAGGGCTTGAAAGTTTCGAGATCATTAGGAAAGTACTATGCATAATATTTATTCCTGATTATTTCCCTTTTCTAATACCCATGCATGCGATCATTTAGTAGATAACAGTTCATATACATTTACAAGTCAACAGTTATTGTGCCGTCCAATTCATAGCGTATACATAGAGATAGTGTAATGAAAGTTTGAGTAAAATTCGTCCGATTGTTATCGCAATATTTACTGACTATATATAAAGTATGTTTAAATACACCCTTGAATAGTTTAACTATGTCATCCTCTATATTATTATCTAGAGAGCTCATCCTACATTTATAGATAGAAAATCTAGCACAACTACAAATCAAATTACAAAGGTCATCAGGATTTGACTTGTTGTTAGACTGAAGTCCTAGTAAAAAGCAAATGTTAAAATCACATTAATAAAATCTTTAATTCTTGACTTAAAATAACGTAAATCTAAACATTCAATAAATAGATGCTGTAAATCTTCAGTCTCAACCTAACACACAGGACACAATTCATCATCAGTTTTAACAATTTTATGTAATTTGAACATTGTCCATACTATATTGTGGGCTATTTTATAATCCAATTCGACCATTTTAGGATCTTTAAAACACAGAAAGACATTTCGCCAGACACTTTTCCAGTGGACATTAAAATTAAGAATGTTATGCAATTGGGTTCTATAAAATAATTATCAGAAGAATTTCGTTGTGAGTTGTTTCGGTAGTACAACTTGACCCTTAGTATTGAATATACAGGTGAAATTCTATGAAATACAATTACTGCTTATCACTGAGAGACGTTTCGACAAGACTTCTCTAGTCATTATCAAGCAATGATAATATATAACGAGACAATAATATACATGTACACAACAATACTTGGTCAATGCTGACCAGCCAGAAATACCTTTTTTGAATGCTTTGAAGAGTATCTTCAACGCAGATGGTAAGGTAACTGGGGTCTATACTTTCAATTTATGATATTTGTCGAGGCTCGGGTAGCTCATAGAGTTATAAATCTTTGTATAAGCTATATCAATGATGTGATTTCATTAGAGTCACAGTGCCTCGCTTCACCATTTATACGGTAAATCATTGACTGGCTGAACCGTTTTAATCTGCTCAAAATCGGAGCCATCCAATGGCATCCTTGTCATTTTAATAAATGTCTAATTAATAGTTTATATAACATTTCAGGCCCAAAGAAAGACCTGCAGTAGGCATATTCAGTTCTTACATAATAATGCCTGTGTAATAATTTGAGTTACAATAAATGGAAAGAGGTTTAACATCTCGCCCACACAATAGGTTAAGACTAATTAACATTATAGTATGTTCAATGAAAGGGAGATAATTCAGGTAAACTTTGCATGAACATCAGGACACAGATCACCAAATATTCCTACGCCGTCACCCTACGCCGTCACCCACGAAACAAGGGCCAAAGCTATTTTTAGTCTTCCTCTCCCTTGCAGTGCAGTCGGTCGCAAAATAAGAGAAGTCGCAAAATCAGTGCAGTTGGTCGCAAAATAAGAGCAGTCGGTATCAAAATAAGTGCTCACTGCACACGTCACTCTACTCACGCAAAACTTTAGTATAAAATAACCATGTCGTCTTATCATGTTTGAAAAAAATGTTTTTCACCCCATGGCAAAAAAATAGTCGGTCTCAAAAAAAAAAGTGCTCACCGCAGTCGGTCTCAGACTAAATGAATTAATGGGGTGTTTTCTGATCATCAGAATTCTGCAAAATCTCTCCCCAAAGTCCAGGGCATTTCAGAGACCAAGTAAGCGCCCAATTGAGGTAAAGTGCCCTCAGGCCCAGTCCTCAAAAATTAAAAGCTCAGTTACATATCGGCGCTCAATTCCATTATGCCATCATTCTTCAACTCCTTCTCTGTCTTACACTATCTCATCACTATAATATTCACAGTTACAGTGAATCGCCCAGTTAGTAGTACCACTAGTGAGTGAGTCGTGGGTCAAAAGACTGTAGAATTGTTAGTTCTACTCTCACAAAACAGGCGACATTGACAGATAGGCCTCAAGATTCTGTCCAATTTCTTATCCTCTCGTTAACGACAATTTGGATCCATTTGCCATGACATTGACTAAAATTGTCAGGCCCAGTCCCAAAAATTAAAAGCTCGGTTACACATCTAAAAATTTTTCGCGCCTGCGGCGCTCGATTCCATTATAACATCATTCTTCCACTCCTCTGTCGTCTTATACTGTCTCAGCACTATCATATTCACGGTTATACTGAACTGCCTAGTTATGTTAGTAGTACCATTGGCACTGGTGTGTGGGTCGTGGGGCGTCAGACTATACAAAAGTTCTGTCAACACTTGCAAAACAGGCGGAATTGACAGGGGCAGATCTCGAGATTTTGTCCAATTGACTCACATTTCTGGTCCTCTCGTCCACAAGAATTTCTCCCAGCAATGACCTCAAATGCCAAGATATTGACTCAATTTTTCAAAATTTTCTCAGGTTGCTCAGTGTTATAGGCACAATCATATATGACATAAACTTTATGTCAACTTAAATAAAACTGCTTTCCAGCGAAACAACGATCGTCAAACAACTATATAATTATACAATAACATCTATGCTCTACCGGAACGCTTAATGTTATTGCCAGTATTTTGTTGACATTCATTGTGGGGTGGGATTGTGGCTGGGGTGGCGCCCTAGATTTGGCCCCCACCCCCACCCCATCTAGATCTGCTACTGCGCATGACCCCTACAAAACTCGCACCTATGGTGCTCGGTTCCTGACTGCTTCACTCGTACTAGGGGTATGGGCATCAGTCGGTCGCATTTTGGCTAAACACCCCCCCAAACAAAATTGTTATGTACGCCCCTGCGTGCGTGATTCCCCCTTGTCAGTGATGCAGGACGGAGAGACTGAGAAGGACAGCTGTCTAGTCGATTGGATGGGACGAAAAATCGAGGTCCCGTGTACACGTGGCGTGTACGTAAAAGATCCCTTGACAGTTGGAATTCGATAAAAGAGTAAGCCGTAGTGCCGCTGTCCGGGCAAAATTTCCCTCATAGCACTTGGATGGCGCATGCCCGTTTTCATCAGAGTAGAACAGTAGGACGTTAAACCCCATTTTATTTCATTTTATTTCTAAATATCTAGCCTACTATAAGCTACCATTGGGAGAGAAACCTATTTCGTGTTTTATGTAGAAATCGAAACCTTTCAATGTTACCCGCTCACTAGGCAGAATAGCCTCCAAATAAATACACACTAATATATCACCAAAACAGCTTTATTTATATACTGAGCGCCATGGAAAACGCATCACTTAGTTTTTCGTATAACAAAATGATCCTGTAAACATATCTTATTTATTTTGCTTCTTATTGTGAACAATATTCAAATGTGAACACATTAATAACAACACATTTGTACACGTATGGATGTTTAATCTGTAATCAAGGGTACAAAATCAGAGGGGTCAAAACCAAAAGTACGACACAGATGTCAGTAGCGCGTGTGTCCTCCATGGGCCATCATCACGGTAGGCTACAGCATTAACGCGACCCCTGCAAATGTGTAGGGCGGTCCGG
Organism: Patella vulgata; assembly: GCF_932274485.2. Classification (NCBI taxonomy): domain Eukaryota; kingdom Metazoa; phylum Mollusca; class Gastropoda; family Patellidae; genus Patella; species Patella vulgata. Next base: position 75,136,681 of record NC_065883.2, on the reverse strand, counting down.
TGATGAAATGTGAAGCCTCCCCACACCATTACACTTCCCCCACCCCCATCGATTCGTTTCGAAGACGCAGCAGTCAGCAAGACGTTTCCCAAGATGTCTCCACACACGTTGACGGCCATCAGCGTGATAAAGATGAAAGCGACTCTCATCACTGAAGAGCACACTTTGCCAGTCTACTCTTCTCCATGTCTGGTGTCCTTGAGCCCATATTAAACGCCGCTGACGGTGATGATCCCTGAGGATAGCTCCAACATAAGGTCGTCGTGCACGGAGTCCTACTTCTCTTAGACGACGTCTTACGGTGTTGGCACTTACTGGTCCTTGTCTTCCCACGACTGCTGCACCTGTTCGAGTCGCTGGGCGGAATCTGTCACGCAGATGAGTGACCCGGATGTAGGGGTTTTGAGCCTGGGTTGTAACGCGTTGTGGACCAGGACGTTGACGGTCCCGTGTTGATCCAGTAACTCGAACACGTTCCACCAACCTTACAATAGTGGACTGATGACAATTGAAGTGTCTGGCAATAGCACGTGTAGACATGCCAGCCCTGGACATTCCCATGGCTTCATTCCGTTGATTTTCAGTAAGTCTCGGCATCTCTAGCTCGATTCCTTCACACGTCCGACAACAAATTACGACAGATTGACGTTTCACAGTTCATGTACTGCACATTAAGTTTAAAAGGGCTCACACACAATGCTGCACGTGAATATTGGGGTTTTCATGTTCATCTCGTGCAATTTTTTTTTGGTGCACGGGCCGATATTTTTTGCGTTTGGGAGCATTGTGTGAAACAATAGTTCATAGTATTGCATAATATTATACATACAAAACCACCTAGTAATAAAATATTTGGGGAAAAAAGTGATGCGTTTCCCATGGCGCTCAGTATATATTAAATATCAAAATATTATAATTTGGTTGTTGGGATAGCCGAACAGCACCGGATAATCAGATATAACAGGTTCGGGACGCTTTGTGGGCGTCGCTAACAATATTCAAACATTTAACTAATAAAAGAAAATTTACAGTTCAAGAATAAAGCTCCTTTATCAACGGACGGCACACACAGGCAAATTATATTAACTATCTTTAAATGACAAAGGACTGGTAAGCTCATGCTGACTTGGGGAAACATTTTAAAATCATAAAAGAACCCTCGCCTCAACAACGAAAACCTATTACAAAATTGTTATTATACATTTTCCATATTTTGAAAAACACCTACAAGCATATTAAAGGGGGTAATTAATATTTAAGGAAAACTGCATTTGAACAATAATTAATAAAAATAGTTATATATGTCCTTTAGATTTACATAAAATGTGAAAGGAAACCATTAAAACATGAATAAAATTCGGCAAATCATAGGCACATCAAAAATAATGATCGGCACGCGTTCGGAATACTAATTTGCGGTAATAGAACACAAAACATGACTCAGAGATATTCCGTCGATGCCTGCCGATATCCATCTTTTACTACTATGAATGCTCATATATCGATGGCTTGGAACACACCTGTACTATGTCCATTTTTAAGGTTTGAGAAAAAAACGTATTTTAAGATTTCAATAAGCTATAAAAAAGTAAGTTATCAGTGGATGTATATGGTTTCAGGAAAGATTATTGCTTGAATCAATTCAAATAGGCTGATAGAGACGCACTTCAACTTAAGCACAGCATACAGCTGATTTTTGGATAAATGTGATCCACAATGACTTATGTCCGTACTTTTTTGTCAGAATAATTGCACAAAAGACTTATGTCCGGACATGGACTATGTGTGTTCTAAAGAAATATGTGGGTAGTGCACAACAAATGACTTATGTCCGTACTTTTTTGTTCAAATTGATGTACAAATGACTTATGTCCGCACTTTTTTGCCAGAATAAATGCACAAAAGACTTATGTCCGGACATGGACTATGTGTGCTCTAAAGAAATATGTGGGTAGTACATAACACTTATGGTTATTGTGCCTTTTCGACAGCTTTAAATTGTCAGGGGACTTGTATCTTTTTACACAACAAGCGCCCTGGAATAAGGATTTTTAATATCTAAAAATCTTATTTTCACCAAAAATGGACATAGTACAGTTGTGCTCTAAGCCATCGATATATATAAAGACAAAGGATTAAAGGCACGGCACACCAAACACATTAAACAAATATTGACAAATAAGACAAAAAAATAATCTACATTATGTAAATATTGTGAACAAAATAACAAGAAAATGGTGATAAAGGGGATCGATCTCGAATCATGGGCAAAGTTAGATATAGGGCCAGAAAATAACGGAAATTTATGGTTATGAAAACCCTACTCAGGTTACATCAATACACAAATCACTGCTTATATAAAGTGCCAATAAAACCCAGACCTTAAAAATGTAAAAGTGGATTTTATTTTTATTTGAAGACCAAAGGGTAACAACTCCTGGAGGAAATCTGTCCAATCTCCGATTTCTTAAAACCAAACATATTATTAAGGAAATGGTTAATTAGTCACAGAATATTGATTTAATATAACCCATATTTAATTAGACTAATAGAATTACAATAGAATTATTTGAATGCAACATATATACCCCACGCATGATTATTATAGTTATTATAATAATTAATTGGGGAGGGTGGGGTGGGGGCGGTGCTGGTACCTTTGGTCTGGCTACAAATCATCCCAAACTTCGGCTGCCTGTCTACAGTTAGCTCCGCCTGAGAAAATGTATTCTCGAGCCAGTCGAGGTATGAATAAGGAGTAGGTATGTATAATGTATTTTTATGTAAGAAATGATCATTTGGAATATTGACCATTGTTTCTAACTCTTTGATCCCCAGTTGCCTATGCAAGGATTACGAAAGTTCTAATATTGTAGCGGCCTCGCGAATATTCACTGATGATCACTGCACAGAGTGATCACTGTGTTGCCTATGTTGAGCATTATTGTTAAAGGTAGACAACTCCATTTAAGTTAAATTGACTTGGTTAACTAGTTTCTGGTAATTGTCGTTCTGTTTATGTTTTGGGGTAAGTATTTGTGGTGCAAGACTCCAGAAGAACCGAGAAGTATATTGTTTCATCTGTCCTGTCATTCAAATTGACTTGGTGAGAATGTTTTGCTTACTACTGGTGTAAAATTTATTCATATTTATCATATTAATAACTAATGACATTATAAAATTAGTTCAATAGATCTTGGGTTTCCTATTTTTATTATTGAATGAAACACTCCTACCTACTTCAGAAAAATTGAAATCTACTAATAATAGATATAAAGGCAGATGTTATTTCAAATATGTAGAAATATTACAAATGGCCTATGACATGTCGTTGGACGTGATCCAGGGGCAGCTTAGGAGGCGTGTTGAATAACCCAATAATAACCCACAATAACTAGGCTATACGGCCAATAACACACAATAACTCCAAAATAACACCCAAAAACTCCAAAATAACACCCAATAACTCCAAAATAACACCAAAGAACTGCAAAATTTAGATTTTGGAACCACAAAATAACAATTTAATTGAAAAAGTGTCTGCTTTGTGCCAAAATCGGAGTTATTGGGTAATTCAACGCGCCATCATCCAGTTGAACATAGAAATGCAAGGATTGTTTTTGTACAATGTGCAAGTGCCACATGAAATTGGGTATCAATTGTTTATGGTTGTGACATCTGATGTAAATGTTGTGTAGGTATTATGCTGCATCACTGTGATGCTCCGAGGTAAACACAAACCCTTGTTACACAGGTTTTATAAAGATATGAGGGGCTGGATGGCCGAATGGTTAGCACGTGCGCGCTGTATGATACGGCCTGTCATTGAGCAGCTGGCGTGGTTTTCGATTCCATGGTTGTGCGTGACAAGGAGTAGGGTCGCCTGACCAATCTTATGGGTTTTCTCCAGGTCATCCGGTTTCCTCCTACTGCTAAAGACCCCTACGCACAAACGAATTATTGAAATAAAATTAAACCATGTGTTGGTCCAAAAATTCCCTAGTTTGTGTGGAGTGGATGTTAAATCTTTCTCTCTCTCTCTAGAGGCCGCGGAGCGGTTTCCAAAGTCAGGGATCTGATAATTCTTTAACAATTTTATGTTCTTTGAATTACAGCCGTCTGCTGAAGAGATTTGATCAATAGAAGGTTTGGATCTATTTGTAACACAAGCAAAATGGCTGAAAAGGAGGAGACAGATCCTAAGACTCAACCGAAGTCCGATAGTGAGGTATGTTATACTATAGTTGAATGTATTAGGGGCTAATGAAGACAAGCGTACGCCATGCAGTGTGCTATCGGGAAAATTATGCCTGGGCAGTGGTACTACGGCCTACTCTTTATTTCGAATTACGTGTATGTCAATGTTTTCTTGAGACTTCAGCTTTTACCACACGAACGACTAGACGCTGCCCTTGTTTATGGCTCCCTGTCCTTCACCACTGACAAAGGGAAACCACGCTAGAAAATCCAGGGGAAGTTTCTCAGCCAACACCGGAATCAAACCCTGGACTTCCTGGTACGTGAGCCAACGCCTTACTCACTGAGCCATCGCTGCTGGAGATTGAATCACAGAGCAACTGTCAGAGCCAGATGAAAGTTTTAATGTAATTTGGGGAGGTAGATTGTTTGAATGGTTTTAACGCGTGTGCGTTAGATCATAAGGTCTGTCATTGAGTCACATGGCGTGGTTTCGACTCCCCACTTGCACGTGACAAGGAGTGGCATGGTTTCGATTCACTGGTTGTACGTGATAAGGAGTAAGACCGCCTGTCCAACCTCAAGGGTTTTCTCTCGGTCCTTCGGTTTCCTCCCACTGCTAAAGAGCCATACTGGCAAGCCAATCATTTAAATAAAATTAAACCACATGTTAGTCCCAGAATGACCTAGTTTGTGTTGAGTGGACCTCGCTCTCTCTCTCTCTCTCTCTCTCTCTCTCTCTGTTTATGACCTAGTTTGTGTAGAGGGGAGTTAAACCCCATGTTGAAAAAAAATGTTTAATGTAATTTATTTATTTATACTTTAGAATGTTGGTGTGAATGCCCAGAAGGTGTTAGATGGTTTAAATGGTAGGTCAGAATTGTTTTTCTAAATGTGAGATTTTGGTAAATTCCCAAGAGGGGTTGGGTGGCCAAATTGTTTCACGAGTTTGAGGTCTGTCATTGGGTCAAGTGGTAGGGTCAGTTGCCTGTCCTACCTTGTGATCCCTCCCGCTGCTAAAGATCCTTACGTGCAGTCAAATTATTGAAATAAAATAAAATTATGTTAGTCCGAAATGACCTAGTTTGTGTCGAGTGGATGTTAAACATCATTTCTCTCTTTCTGTAGACCACGATTAGGATTTTTAACAATTTTCATTGCTAACTCTAAGAGTTTTGGCCTTTGATTACGTTAGAATTCCAGGGCTACAATCATGATTGTAATTTTATGGAATTTGAGAATTTTTACAACAATAGTTCCTGGGTTATCTCCCCTGAACATTAATATGTACCGGTACATAACTGTACTCATACTCACTTCAAAGAGTTCAATTCTTCACCAATTTACATAAGAAATTTTTTATTAGTATCATGGTAAAGATGGGTTCTTAATCCATTTCGAAACGAACTGGCAAGTATTGAGTCAAAAGAGGTCCTGATAAGAAATAGGGTAATTTAGCTCCCAATTCCCTTTAATATAACCAGACCCCAACAAAAATAATTCTTGTAGAATGTGGTATTCTGAATAGGCTAATGTATGATTACCACGATAAATATGGATAAACAGGTACACTTGCTCTAAATTTTCCATTACTTATGACCAGTGATGGGATTTCAAAATTTTTCTTGTCGGACATTTTTACCGAAAATAAAGGGGCATAACTCTTATCATTATTTAAGCAGGCGGTTTCAGACCACAATTAAAAATCATGTGAGAATAAAATATTCAAATTCGTAAGTAATAAAAAAGTTATGACCCTTTAACATTAATTTCATATTTTAAAAGGCCACTTAATTTGTATCTTCATCATGTCTGACTTGATAATTTCTTCTTTAAACGCAAAACTGTCATTACTTCAAGTGTTGAAACTAATTAATTTCAGAAACTGAATAGAAATGAAAAAGTTGCAATCACTGATGTTTTCCTTTAATATTTAAGGCTTTTCATTTTTGATACAGAATTTCTGGATCCAAGTTTTTTGGGTAATTTTATGAGAGAGAGGTTGCATCTATCAGATGATGTTGATGAATCAGGGAAACAAGTTTTAGATGAAGTGAGTGTAGAAGGCGTGGCCAGATATATTAAAGATAATAAATGTAAAAACATCATCACAATGGCTGGTGCTGGTATCTCTACATGTAAGTTGGTTTGTAATTCTTACGCGAAATAAGTGGTCCAATGGTATAGATCACAAGAGGTGTCATTCCTCACAGTGGCTAAGTGAGTAAGACGCTGGCTCGCTACTCTATAGGTCGCGTGTTCGAGCCCTGCATTGGCCGAGAAAGTTCATCAGGATTTTCCGACGTGGTTTCCCCTTGTCAGTGATGCAGGACGGAGCGCTTGACAAGGACAGTTGTATGGTCGTCCTGATGGGACGAAAAACTGAGGTCCCGTGTATACATTGGCATGTAAAAATCCCTTGGCAGTTGAAATTTGATATGAGAGTAGGCCATAGTGCCCCTGCCTGGGCAAAATTTCTCTCATAGCACCCTGCATGTCGTATGCCCGTCTTCATTAGCCCAGTCGGAGCAGAACAGTAGAATGTTAAACCCCATTTCATTTCATTTTGTTAATTCTGATTTGTTTTTTCATAATTTTAGCGGCAGGTATTCCTGATTTCCGTAGTGAAGGAAGTGGTTTATATGACAACCTACAGAAGTATAATTTACCGTGTCCAGAAGCCATTTTTACTATAGATTATTTTCATGTAAGTCGGGCTCCGATATTTTTGGGCTGGTATCTATATGTAGACGGGAGTGAGTACATGAGTCAGGAGGGAGTACCTGAGTCAGGAGGGTGTACATGAGTCAGGAGGATGTACATGAGTCAGGAGGGAGTACATGAGTCAGGAGGGATTACATGAGTCAGGAGGGATTACATGAGTCAGGAGGGAGTACCTGAGTCAGGAGGGTGTACATGAGTCAGGAGGGTGTACATGAGTCAGGAGGGAGTACATGAGTCAGGAGGGATTACATGAGTCAGGAGGGAGTACCTGAGTCAGGAGGGTGTACATGAGTCAGGAGGGTGTACATGAGTCAGGAGGGTGTACATGAGTCAGGAGGGAGTACATGAGTCAGGAGGGAGTACATGAGTCAGGAGGGATTACATGAGTCAGGAGGGAGTACCTGAGTCAGGAGAGTGTACATGAGTCAGGAGGGTGTACATGAGTCAGGAGGGAGTACCTGAGTCAGGAGGGAGTACATGAGTCAAGAGGGATTACATGAGTCAAGAGGGAGTACACGAGTCAGGTGTTATAATTCTCATTATGGTTTTATTTCTCTACCTTAATTCAGGGAGAGAGAGAGAAATGGGGTTTAACGTCCACTTGACACAAACTAAGTCATTTCAGGACTAACATATGGTTCAATTTTATTTCAATGATCCACTTGCGCTTGGGGTCTTTAGCAGTGGGAGGAAACCGGGGAACCCAGAGAAAACCCACAAGGTTGGACGGGGCAACCCTACTCCTTGTCACGTAGAACCAAGGAATCAAAACCATGCCAGTTGAGGCTCTAATTAATGCTTCAATCAACAAGAAATAAGATCCTTAATTTATTTCTTCTATATTATTATTTATCAATTTCTATTTTCCCGTTAAAAATAAGTTAGTACCGTAGGTAAAATCCACCTAGCACTCTGTCTATGATTTGCTAGGTATAATGATGAAGAATGCCACACTCATAAGAGTTACCCCCAGGATCACCAAATACCTGATAGTGTTGGTGACCTAGACTGTAGTTGGCGAAATAGACAATACCAAACATACAGTCTGCATTTTCAAAACCAGACTGAAAACTCATCTGTTCATGCAACAATATGGATGAAATGGAACCAAAATGTATGTTACAATGAAAATCATGCGCTTAGAAACACTCATTTCGGGACTAACATGAGCGTAGGGGTCTTTAGCAGTGGGAGGAAACCGGAGGACCTGGAGAAAACCCACGAGGTTAGACAGACGCCCCTACTCCTTGTGGCATACAACCGGGGAATCGAAACCACGTTAGTTGACTCAAAGACAGACCTTATAACTATTCAACCATCCCCCCCCCCCCATGTGTAATGAAGTGCTATATAAATCAAATAATAATAATCGTTTGTATAAATGTATGTACTTTGTGAAATGAAACCAATAAGATTATCTTCCTTCAACTTTGTTTTCAATGTTTTCAGGAAAATCCCAAGCCTTTCTTTGTATTAGCCAAAGAGTTATTTCCAGGTACATTAACGGTAATTATAGTTTTAAATATTTTATTCTGCTGCTTTTGTATTATCCTGCTTTTGTTTCAACCATTATTTTAAATAAAACACATGTTTCTGATATTGGAATATTGTGGTTCAATACATATTTTCTTCTTGCTTTCATTAATGTCTGTTAGTTTTTTAGAGGGTGGGTGAAGGGAGCTTTTAATGGAATATGATTGAACACCCCAACCAAATCTTTTAGAGTGACATAATGAAATACTCAATATTTTTTTTTTAGAAAAGTATGAAGTAAGAAGTGTTAAGTCATCTTTATTATTTTATTACTCCCACATTGAAAAGGTCATTTGTCTCTCCTTCACAATTTCTTATGAACACCCTCCATAGCCTGGCAACCTATCTTTAAACTCATATTTTATTGTAATTTGTGTTTTGTATTTCCAGCCAACACCTTGCCACTATTTTATCCGTATGTTACATGATAAAGGTTTATTATTAAGACATTATACACAGGTTAGTATAAATAAAGGTTTATTATAGAGACATCATACACAGGTTGTATAAATAAAGGTTAATTATTGTGACATTATACACAGATTAGTATCGTTATATATGATTCGCCCCCCCCCCCCCAAATAGTGAGGCGTGATCTGTGGGGTGCCTAATCCCGATGGGGCGCCTATAATGACATGATTGGTGGGGCGCTTTATTGGTTTGGTTTGTTGTCCACGACTTGATCAATCGGGTGCCCAAAACGGCCTGATTGGTGGGCGCCAATAATGCCAATATCATGGGCACCCATAATATAATTGGTGGGGTGCCCATAATCTTGTGTGTGATGGGTTAGGCGCTCACGTATTAATTTGTATTCCTTCCTTCAAATTTTTATGATGTTCATACCAAAATATCATAATACGAAAATATGCAAATTCAGCCTCAAAATTGAAATTTTCCGTCATTTTCATAGTTCCAAAATTTTCTTGGGGGGGGTGGGGAGCCCCGTCAAGTATAGGTACATCGGCATCCCCAGAAGCCACATCTGCGCCACCAGAAGCCCTTGCCCCCCCCCCATTTTTGGGCTAGCTACGGGCCTGTACTATACATTTGTGTCTGGGTAAACATGTCCAAGTTTTTCTCTTGTTTCAGAATATTGATACATTAGAGAGAATATCAGGTTTACCCGATGATAAAGTTGTTGAAGCTCATGGAACGTTTCATACTTCACATTGTTTAACATGTAAAAAACAATATACATTAGAATGGATGAAAGGTTAGTTTATATTTTCAGATTTATCTTTAAAAAATGATGATTTCAGTGTAAGAATGATGGTGTAGAGAGCGACGCTTCGTATCAGACCCCCCACTTCAGAAACCACCCGGTGGCCTCTGGAATGAAAGAATGAAATATATAGATCTGTATTTTAATCATAATGGACATTTGCGCATCAATGACAGGCTTCCATTTTTGAAAAAAATGTCAAAATAGTGGCAATGTCGTCATGTTCGGTTCCATCCAGGTCAATATAGTATGCTCATTCTTATTACCTCAGCACAAACAAGCTGGTGCATAATTGACATGATCTAGCAATAAAAACACATTTTTATATTTCCTTTTTGTATTTTGTAGAAAAGATATTTTCTGATGTGGTACCACAATGTGAAGAAACAGATTGTGAAGGTGTTGTGAAACCAGGTGAGTGACTTCTTTTAAATCTTGATACTAGTTGATATTTACTTGATTTTGTAAATCTACCGTTCAATCAGTTGGCATTTCACAATTAAAATATTGAACTCAAATCCTCTTAAAATATTGAACTTAAATCATCTTAAAGAAATGAAATAAAATGTGGTTTAACATCCTACTGTTCTGCTCCGAACTGGGCTAATGAAGACGGGCATACGCCATACAGTGTGCTATGCGGGAAAATTTGCCCGGACAGCGATGCTATCGCCTTTTTTATATCGAATTCCAACTGCCAAGGGTGCTTTTTACACGACCTTGTTTTTTCATCCCATCCAAAAAACTACCAGTGGATACTTTTCCTTACAATAACATTTGTTAAAATAAGTCAAGATATCTAGTAAAAAAATTTCTTGATGCAAATATATTGTATCTCAGTAAAAATTTCTTGGCCTTTTTCAGATATTGTGTTTTTTGGTGAAGCTCTTCCAAAAAGATTTGCAGATTGTGTAGGACCGGTGAGTGGATTTTAACTCTTTATTTTTCTTGAAATAAAATTGAACCATAGTCCCAAAATGACCCAGTTTGTGTTGAGTGGAGTTAAACACTCTCTCTCTCTCTCTCTCTCTCTCTCTCTCTTTGTTAAACTATCTTTCTGTCCAGCTGTATATCTGTTCTTCTATCTATGTTCATTTATCTACATGTATCAGTACATATGTCTATCTTCTCTCTATCGATTATTAATTAAGAATATAAACAAATAGACAATTCATATATACATCATAACATTATTACAAATTCTTTGTTAAATTTAAAAACAATTTTGTTTTTTGCAGGATTTTGAGAATTGTGATTTGTTGATTATAATGGGAACATCTCTTAAAGTTCAACCATTTGCCTCACTATCATCCAGGTAAACTCACTATTATCTAGGTAAACTTCACTATCATCCAGGTAAACTTCACTATCATCCAGGTAAACTACAATCTAATCACTATCATCCAGTTAAACTACAATTTAATCACTATCATCCAGGTAAACTAAAATCTAATTAAAATACAGTTCTATATTTTATTTTATAATTTTGATGGTCTCTACAACATTATTTACCTAGAATTTATCTTTTTTTCATTAAAAATAGACGAACCAACTTTTTATATTGTTGTTGAGTGATTAATTTTACAGTATTGATCCATATAGTTAGTGTTGTACACAAGGCAGTGTATACATACTCTGGAACACCTGATAATATATAATTTGATTAAACATACATTATGTAAGATTTAGATCAAGAGCTAACCATTCTTGCTATAATAGTTCAAAAATAGATAATTTAAAATTAATAATAATAAAAATTTCATTCAAATTACTCTATTGCGAGCGAAGATATTAGCCTTTGAAGGTTTGACAAGACGTGTGCAATAATTTCAACCACCGTACTGGTTGTTTGCAGCTAAGTCTTGCTCCTCCATTTTTAGCTGAAATCAAGACATGGCTGAACTGTTCTAATCTATTTAATATCAGGGAAATCCGATGCCATCGAGAGTTGATTATGACCTGGATAAGTTAATTAATGTCTAATTAATAATTTAGATAACATTTCAGGCCTAAAGAAAGACCTACAATAGACAGATTTAGCTCTTGCATAATGTATGTTTAAGTTTAGATGTGTAAACTAAACCTTCTGTATAAAAAAAAGACACCCCAAAACAATACACCAGGCACAGCTTTATGGAAGACAATATACTGAGTGACATTTTCACTAGGTTTCTCTTTATTCGGTCACCCTAAACCTCCCAGTCTTCAAAATACGGGGTGGAAGGGTTTGAAGCCTGAATGGTTAACACGTGCGCGCTATATCATAAAGTCTGTCATTGAGTCAACTGGCGTGGTTTCGATTCCCCAGCTGTACGTGACAAGGAGGAGGGTCGCCTCTCCAACCTCGTGGGTTTTCTCCGGGTCCTCTGGTTTCCTCCAACTGCTAAATACCCCTACGCGCAAGCGAATTATGGAAATTAAATTGAACCATATGTTAGTCCCAAAATGACATAGTTTGTGTCGAGTGGACGTTAATCCCCATCTCTCTCTCTCTCAACATACGGTCTCTTGTCAACATTTGCCCATGCATAATCGGAAGTTTTTTATGTGATTGATTATCCAGTAAATTTGGCTAAGTCAAGTAAGAGTTACACCCCTTCCTGAAACAAATCCCATAATTCATGCATTATTATAACCAAACATGAATCGTAGTGACGATGAATTAGGATTAATTAAAAACAACATATATATGACCAATGAAGAGAATTTATTATAACTACACTTCAGTTCTAACTATCTGCCATTGAAACATTTTATCACAAAATAAATATTTATTGATTTTTAATTAAATTTTATAAAATGAATATATATTGTTTCTCTTTTTTTAAGAGTATCTAAAGATTGTCCTCGTCTGTATATAAATCTACAAGCGGCTGATCCAGCACCTGCTGTAAGTAATAGGAATTTAGTTTTGAGATAAACAATGGAAAGGGGGGAGGGGGAGAGAGGAAGATAAACAATGGAACGGAGAGAGAGAAGGAGGGAGGGAGGGATGGGGTTTAAGGTCCACTCGACACAAACTAGGTCATTTCGGGGGTTAGACCCCTATATGCAAGCGAATTAATGAAATAAAATTGAACCATATGTTAGTCCTGAAATGACCTAGTTTGTGTGGAGTGACTTAAATCCTCTCTCTCTCTCTCACTCTCACTCATTGAGTCAAGTGGCCTTGTTTCATTCCCAAGCTTGCATGGGTTTTCTATGAGTCCTCTGGCTTACTACTAACCCCTACAAGCAAGAACATTACTAAAGTACAAATTGTATCATAGGTTAGTCCAGATGGTCATGGGGCCTGTTTCGCCAAATTTTAACTAAGATAAAATCCAAATTTTAGTAATTTGATTGGCTAATATTAGATTGATTTTAGTGCTTAGCCAATCAAAATTGAAGTATCTACTAAAATTTGGATTTTGTCTTTAGTTAAAATTTTGTGAAACAGGCCCATGGCTTTTATGTATCCCGCCATAAAGCTTAAGTGTCTTATTATGAAATATTTTATAAATTTAACAAAATCTTTTTCATGAGAAACATCCACAGAATATTGAAATTATATTTACAAATATAAATGTATTAAAGCGATAATTTCATATTTTTAAGTTACATTTTTAAAATGTATTAAAATAAAGCCTTAAAATAGATGGTATCTATAAACAGCCCTACCTTGTTAAAGAATAATCCTATTATTCCTATAATTTTCTATTGCCAGTTGAGAAATTGGCAAAAATATCATTTTCAACTTCAAATTCAAACGTTTGAAGATAGCTATTCCATGGGGGGAATAGAAAAACAAGGGTGGTAATTGTGTTATTATTTCTGGGGTCAATGATTTTTAAGTGTGAGAATGATAACTATGATCGTATAATAGTGAGTTGACAACCTATTGAGCAAAAGACATAGAAATAATTATGTTTTGACTTTCTTAGAAAATATGAAATTCTCGCTTTAAGTATCCAAGTGGTGATTTCATTTTGACACATGTAATAATATTATTATTATTATTATATTTGATATAATTTATTATTAATTGAGCATATTTTGTTTTTATTTAAGGGTTTTCTTGCCTTCTTCATGCCTACTAGTAGTTTTGATTTTGATTCAGAGAAGAAATACAGGTAGATATCATGTGATTAAGATTCATTTTATTTTTACTTTTGATGAAAAGTGACAGTCTAATTAAATTTACTGTTTTTGTTCCAATTTAGTTTTTTTTGTCATATCGCAATGACTTCTTTGATGCTAGAAACAGAAACCATAGGTTAAACTCGAAAGTTAATACAAGTTCATAAGCGCACAAGGATTGCAGGATTTGTGTGGTCATGTTGTTATCCAATTAAACAAAAACATTTCCTTTCTCAACATACTGTTCTTTTTATGATGGCATCATAATTTTATTTAGACTAGAAAAACTGGAAAATTTACAAACTTAGAAATAAAATTAATATTATAATCTTTAAGTGGCATTTAGTGATTGGGAAACACAATAACAGAACACAATGTTGCTGGGATACAATCACTGGTTTTATTCTAAAAGCACAACGTTTCGACAAGTATCCTCTTGTCTTATCATTGTGCTTGTAGATAAGAGCAAGCTGTTTAAAATACAGATCTATATTTCGTTTCATTTTTTTATACTATCGATGGCCTACACTACATGAAGATCTGACAGGTTGCAGTGGGAGGTCGTGTCAGGGGTCATATGAGTGGCTTTTGACCCTATGACATCAGACATTTGATTAACCAATCAGCATTGATGTTTCTAGTAGGATACTCACTGTTGCGTGCATTGCACGTCAAGATCTCACTGAAACAGACCGTTTCATTGGCTAATCCCTCACTTAACCAGAAAGCGGGTTATATAGCAACTCTTCCCGATCCTAGTGTAGTGAAGACAAGTAAAACAAAATTTTGAACTATAAAAAATGAAACGAAATCGGATCTGTGTTTTAATCAGTTTGCGAAATAAGAGTATACTTGTCAAAACATCATCAATTAATATTATTTGTAATTTAGGGATGTGTTTAAACAAGCAACATGTGATGATGGATGTCAACAATTAGCAGATTTAATAGGATGGGGGGTAAGTTATATTTCATGTATAAATAGATTTAATAGGATGGGGGGTAAGTTATATTTCATGTATAAATAGATTTAATAGGATGGGGGGTAAGTTATATTTCATGTATAAATAGATTTAATAGGATGGGGGGTAAGTTATATTTCATGTATATGTACTAAATAAATAGATTTCTCTCTCTCTCTCTCTGGTCGGTCGTATAAGCATTTAATGCAGTGATTCTCAACCAGTGTGCCGGGGCACACATATGTACCGCAAGATCTTCCTAAGTGTGCCGTGAAATTTTGAACGGTACACTAAGAAAATGCGAAAAACCACATGATCCCAATTGAGTATTCACTGGTGTCTACTGATAAGTTCATAGCTGCGTTTTTCTTTATTTACTTTGAGTCACTCTGTGTGTCTATGACTAGTCTGTGTCTGCGCTTGTATGCCATCTATGACTTGAAATGTTTTTATTTTGCAAAATTCAAATATTTTTCATAATAGCCAGGTGTGCCGCTATTTTTTCATATGTTCCAAGGGGTGCAGTTGGCAAAAAGAGGTTGAGAACCATTGGTTTAATGCATTGCAGGATTTGTCTAATCTACTCAATATCAAACCCATCGATTGGTCTAGCGAGTTGATTATTGGCTTGTCTTGTTAATAAATGTTATTGTTCGTATTGACAATTCTTTTATTTCAATACAAACATTTCCCAAAATGTTATTCTGAGATTTTCCCATTTCTATTTTACAGAAGGAATTAAAGACCCTAATAAAAACCGAGACAGAAAAGATTAATAAAGAAAACGCCAAATCTGAAAAACCAGAGAAAGTCAAAGCTGTCTGAATATTAAAACTGGTTTTACTTGTTCACAATGTTGTATTATTGACTTAAAGAGACATTAACACTCTAACCAAAAAAAAAAAAGAAAGTTGTTATTGATAATTTTGAATAATAACCCTGAGGTATTTGTCCTGAGTGTTTTAAAACAGGCCTTAAAAATCACCAAAATATCAATCTGATTAAAACACAGATCCTATTTCGTTTCGTTTTTTATAGTTCAAAATTTCGTTTTACTTGTCTTAACTACACTAGGATCTGAAGAGTTGTTATATAACTCGCTTTCTGGTTAATGTGAGGGATTAGCCAATGAAACAGTCTGTAACGGCGAGTTCTTGGCTGCAGAGCACGGAACTGGGGGTATCCCACTAGAAAGATCAACCCTGATTTGTATCAAATGTCTGACGTCATAGGGTCAAAAGCCGCTCGTAGGTCAGATCTTCAAGTAGTGGAGGCCATCGAAAGTATAAAAAAAAGAAAAAGAGATCTGCATTTTAATCAGATTGACAAAATATTGGTGAAATTCCTAATTAAATTTGTTCAAATCAGTCATTGCTTGACAGAGGGGATTTGCGGACGTGATTTTATAGTCAAACTGAAATTTACTTTTTTTTACCAACCTGCAAAACTTTCGTAGCGTTAATGTCTCTTTAATGCAATCAAACTAAAATTTGTATTAATTATTTATATATATTGCTGAAGTAAACAGGGTCTAGTTGGGTCTCAATTTGATTATTATATACAACCTTCATCCTCCTCAGTTCAGTGTCTATTTTGTCTTTGTATTTTCAGTTATAATTTAATTTAAGGGGGGGGGGAGCGAATAGTTAGCACGTGCACACTGTATCATAAGGTCTGTCATTGAGTCAACTGGCGTGGTTTCGATTCCCCGGTTGTATGTGACAAGGACGAGGGTCCCCTGTCCAACCTTGTGGGTTTTCTCGGGGTCCTCTGGTTTCCTCCCACTGATAGAGACCCCTATGCACAAGTGAATTATTGAAATAAAATTGAACCATGTATTAGTCCCGAAATGACCTAGTTTGTGTTGTGGAGGTTAAACCCATTTCTCTCTCTCTCTCTCTCTCTCATTTAAGTTGTAGCTTTTAAAGATTTAGATAAAGAGCTGATTCTTCTCACTATAATAGTTAAAAATAATTACTTTATTCTGAGCGATGTTAGCTAAATCTTGATTATTCATTTTATTGTTAAATTTATTAAAATCTTGCGGGCATCATAATCAATTATAATTTGATTATCTAGAGAATAGATTATAGGCATGCCATGCTAATAAATGTTTAAAGGATAGTTTACTACTTGTTTCTGAGCAAAGTTATCAGGGTTCGATTGTCAACTAAATTATCAAATGGCGATCATATTTCAATTGATTGAAAATTGAGATCATCCAATAAATAAATTTCTAAATAATAGTTTATATAACATTTAAATCCACAATAAAGACCTGCAATGGGCAGATTTAGCTATTACATAAAGCATCTTTAAGTATTAGAACTTATTAATATACGAGAAAATAAATGTATGATAAAGGCCTATATGTTAAACTGCCAGCTCATTTAAATTATTTTAATCAAGATGCATTCAATTTTAATTATAAAAACATATATTATTTATTAAAAAATAAATTGTACATTACATCCTTTTTTTATATATGTTGGTAAATGTTATAATGTTATAATGTTATAAAATATAAATTGTACATTACATGGTTTTTTTTTATATGTGTTATAAATGTTATAATGCACTTGATTTCATTAAAATCACAATTTTGAAATTATAGAAATTGGTTTGTCTATCAAACCATATATGATCCATGTAAGAGTTTCTGTGTGGGTTTTGCCGATTGCATGGAAAAGGCCCAATTACATTTGCTAAAACGGGCCTTAACCCATTTTTGGATTAATTTAAACAATATAATTTTAGTTGTAAATAATATAGTAGACATTATCTTATTGAAGTCAATTGAAAATCTTTTTTTTGCTGAATTCATGACAAAGTTTCTGTAGTGTAATTTTATTGAGAAACAAATATTTATTAAATTTTTGTCTTATTGATAATTGATCTTATTTATTATTTGTGAGCCCTAAAACATTACATATTAAGCTCCTGCTATACTCCACCAAAACATTATCTATTAAACACCTGCTATACTCAACCAAAACATTATCTATTAAACTATTACTATACTCCACCAAAACATTGCCTATTAAACACCTGCTATACTCCACCAAACATTACCTATTAAACTCATTCTATAGTCCACCAAAACATTATCTATTAAACTCCTGCTATATTCCACCAAAACATTATTTATTATACTCCTGCTATACTCCACCAAAACATTACCTATTTAACACCTGCTATACTCCACCAAAACATTACCTTTTATACTCCTGCTATACTCCTCCAAAACATCACCTGTTAAACTCCTGCTATACTCCATCAAAAGATTATCTATTAAACTCCTGCTATAGTCCTCCAAAATTTTATCTATTAAACTCCTGCTATAATCCACCAAAACATTATTTATTAAACTCCTGCTATAGTCCACCAAAGTCTGTTGAGCTGCATTCTAAGTATCTCCATTGGTCTCATTCTGTTCCACCCCTGGGTTAATCCGTGGGGGAGACACATATTCAAATTATCTGCTCGGGATGATTGTGATATTTTTATCGACCAATAACAGTATACGCTTGATAGCGTAACTACTTTCCACATAAAAAAAGTCTTTCCCATTAAAAAGATGTTTTAGGGCATCTTTTTGTGTGCATGTCACTTCTTTTATATTAAATTTCTTGCAAACTTTCTCATAATCGAGCGAAAAAGCTGCCATATTGTTGTGAATGTAAACAATGAGGCTAACACTGGTTTGTAAACTGATTTTTGATTGGTTTGTAGAATCAAGCTACAATCAAGGGCAGATAATTTGAATATGTTTCTCCCCCATGGCTGAACCCAGAGTATAGTGGAATAGAACGGAATGGGTCACTGGAGATACTGAGGATGATTGAGCTGGGACTACTTTAGATTTCAAATTATCTGTCACCATTGTTTCAGGGGGGGGGGGGGCATGATCCAATCAAATGTTATTTTGCTGTAATTGGCAGATTTCTTGTAGAGCAAAAACAGGAATTAGGAATAAAAATAATTTATTTCTCTCAATTAAAACAAAGACAAATCTATTTATTCAAATTTACAGAAATCATGGAATCCAGAGCAGATAATCTGTAGCAAAAAAAACAGCCATCAGGAATAAAAACAAAGACAGATCTATTTATTCAATTTTGCAGAAATCATAGAGTCATGGAATCCAGAGCAGATAATCTGTAGAGAAAAATGGCCATCAGAAATAAAAATAATTACTGGTATTTAACTATGATGATATCAGCCATATTGTTCATATATAGGAGCCACAGTGACTAAGTGAGTAAGATGCTAGCCTGGTGGTCACGTGTTCGATCCCTGCATTGGCCAAGAAAGTTCCTTTGGGATTTTCTGACGTGGATTCCCCTTGTCAATGGTGCAGGACGGAGGGTCTAACATGGACAGCTGTCTAGTCATTTGGATGGAACGGAAAACCGAGGTCCCGTGTATACATTGGCATGCACGTAAAAGATCTCTCGGCAGTTGGAATTCGATATATGAGTAGGCTGTAGTGCCGCTGCCCGGGTATAGCACACTGTATGGCGTATGCCGGTCTTCATTATCCCAGTCGGAGCAGAACAGTAGGACGTTAAACCCCATTTCATTTCATTTATGATATCAGTCACATTGTTCATATATTATATTGTAATACATTTGACCTCTGTCATGTTCCAAAGTTTTGACCATTCAAATATCGTATCACTACTTAGCCTAAGCAGAACATACTCATCTACTGAACTTAGTCAAGGTATTGATATAATGAATCTATACTCTTTGAGTTTTATCACTCTCACCCAATTAGAACCAAAGCTATCATGTTCCAAACTGCTAACTGATCAAATTGCTTATCCCTGCTTAACCTTAGTGGAAAATGTGCATGATCGAACTTAGTCACCACTCTCACTCAATAAGAATCAAACGTATGATGGACGGACGGACCCATTTTAATAGTCCCCTGCTTTCTTTGGAAGGCCAGGGACAAAAACACTAATCATATAAATAAAATTGTACAAATATAATATGTTTTAAAATTCCACATAAATAAAATGTACATATATTGTAAACATAACAAGAAAAATAATAGAATAATTCAGTTCTATATCTTTTAAATATTAACAAATATACTAATATTAATATAAATGATGTAAAATATACATCAATAGATCATTTCTATGTTTGAATCACAAAAAAATATAATATTATTATTAGTTATAATAAATAAATGTACAATTTAAACATTATGCAAGAGCTAAATCTCCTATTGCAGGTCTTTCTTTAGACCTGCAATATTGTATAAACTATTAATTAGACATTTATTAACATGACCAAGATCATAATGGTTCAGCCATATTTTGAATTAATTTAAAAATGGAGGAGCGAGACTTAGCTTTCGAAGAACAACGAGTATGGTGGTTACAATTAATGCACACTTCTTGTTAAACCTTCAAAGGCTAATATCTTTGCAGGCAATTGAGTAATTTGAATGAAATGTTCAATATATTCATTTTACATTATCTATTTTTGAACTATGTTAGCAAGAATGGTCGGCTCTTTATCTAAATCTTACATAATATATCATTAAATAATAACACAACACAGTTTCGTTTATTTCATATATACATGTAAATATTAATAATATTGCAATATTTAACCACTCATTTTCATGAAGTAAACAAACAATTGATAGGCTCAGGCCTCAGACCTTATTAAAAATAGACTATAGATCCAGTCAGTCAATTTTAGCATCCATTGTCAAAAACTGAATGACTGGATCAAGAGTCT
Organism: Patella vulgata; assembly: GCF_932274485.2. Classification (NCBI taxonomy): domain Eukaryota; kingdom Metazoa; phylum Mollusca; class Gastropoda; family Patellidae; genus Patella; species Patella vulgata. The sequence continues at coordinate 75,116,162 of NC_065883.2, read as the reverse complement.
TACTAATAATAACAATAAATAAATATACAACACAACACAGTTTATTTTGTATATACAGTAAACCTCGCATAAGTCAAGATTCGTATAAGTAGGATCTTTGCTCAACTCGGATAAAATCATTTGGACCCTTTGATCCTGCACATTTTTCTTATTAAATTTGTGCATGTAAGTCGGATTTCCTAAGTCGGATCTTCGCTCAACTTGGATCAAAATCTAATTTCAACGTATGTTCAGAATTTCACTGTCAGTTTCATCCCGATGGTCTAAAACGCTGTTAGGTATTCCATGCACAGATCCCCAAAATACTTTCCTCTATCATTTTGACCCAAATCAGCCTATTTGACGCGACACAATAATAGAATTTTCCTGGAAAATTAGAAACTCACTGTCTGCTGTACGAGACACTTTCCAGTAAAATTTAGGACATTTTTCAAAGATGGCGACAAAGCAGAAGTTATCTACTCACACATACGAACAAAAGCTTGAAATGTGCCTCTGAATCAATTATTATCCGGCTCTTGCAGTTTATTTCTAATCGAGCTAAGACTGAATTTCGGATCTTCGCTTAATGCTTAACTCGGATAAAATTGGTCAGTCCACTTAGATCCGACCTATGCATAGTTTACTGTATATATTCACATTATATTGTAAGAGGCTGACTCATTTAACTACTACACAGTGAAAGACTCATGATCTAGTTAATCCATTTTAGCCACACTAGCCAAATGTAAAAAATTGATCAGCTGACAAATGTTGACGAGGAAGCCCTTTAATCAGTAATATATTGCATTCATTCACTTTTGTAAGAGAGAGAGAGAGAGAGAGAGAGAAATGGGGTATAATGTCCACTCAACACAAACTAGGTCATTTCAGGACTCACATATGTTTCAATTTTATTCAATAATCTGCTTGCACGTAGGGGTCTTTAGCACTAGGAGGAAACCGAAGGACCCGGAGTAAAGCCAGTAAGTTGGACGGGCAAACCAGTGCCTAAGGCTTGACACATACAAGCAGGGAATCGAAACCACACCACACGACTCAAAGACAGACAGACCTCATGATTCAACGCACATGCATTAACCAATCGGGCACCCAATCCCCCCAAATACGACAGAACGTTTAACACTTAAATAACTACATTCTCCTCAAATGATGTTCAATCAATGCTATCAGGCTTTTAGCTGAATAGCACTAATAAAGGTTTGATTTGTAAACAGCTAAATGAATGTGTTTTGATCATGGAGTGTCAGAATTCATTCTGGATATATCATGTCATCTTCACAAGCTAAGGGTTACGATTCGCTTCTGTTCACCCTTGGCAGATCTTGAATACATTTTGGCTAGTGAAGATGATATCATGTAGGTGGAAGATGTAGATTAACCCTTTTACAGCTGATATCCCACAACTGTGTCGAGGTTACTTTATCCTTGGCTACTGATGATGTTTCTCTTATACAACAATCACTAAACAAAATAAAAAATAACAAAAATAAAAGATAGTGATTTAACATTTTCACTGATATAAGAATGGCATACTAGGCTCCACTATAGCACCTATGTTTGGATCCAATGTCCAAATTAACACTGCCACACTGATCAGCAATGAATATTTGCTAGTTGACAGTTGACACACTGATCAGCAGTGAATATTTGCTAGGTTGCAAATATATGGTGATATATTTAAACTGTTTTTAAAATCAGATAAAAATTGTGACCTCTAGAGAATCCACAAGCTAAAAAATATAATTTTTCGTACAATCAGGGACCATAAATCAGAAAGTTACTATCCGATATGCGCAAATATCGCAGGAACCAAGATCGATGGGTTATAAACATGTATTTCAAGTTTCATCAAAATCGGATGAAAATTGTGACCTCTAGAGTTTCCATAAGCTAAAAACATTATTGTTCGTACAATCCAAGCCAAGCCAATATTGAAAGGAACCAAGAGTGTCCACAAACAAAAAGTGGACAGACGGACGGACAGGTGCGACGGCATTATACGTCCATATGAAAATGTGGGCATATAAAAATATTTCCTATTTAGAGTAAATGGGTATATAAAATGAATGAAAGGCACCATTCTGCCTGGACCAATACACATGCCATAGAGCCAACGATGGACCCTGTTGATGTGAAGGCACTTGTAGATGGCGTCCTGCTCCTAACCTGGGCTAATTAAGACGGGCATACGCCATACAGTGTGCTATGAGGGAAATTTTGCCCGGGCAGCGGCGCTACAGCCTACTCTTATATCAAATTCCAACTGGTGAGAGATCTTTTACGTGCACGCCAATGTGTACACGGGATCTTGGTTTTTCGTCCCATCCGAACGACTAGACAGCTGTCCTTGTCAGGCCGACCGTCCTGCATCACTGACAAAGGGAAACCACGCCGGAAAATCTGAATGAACTTTCTCGGCCAATGCAGGGATCGAACACCCGACCTCCAGGCTAGCAAGCCAGCGTCTTACCCACTTAGCCACGTGATCCCCTGAACATATAAAGGTAAGTCATCTAATACAGAAGTATAAGAAGGATTTTACAATACCACTGTGAAACAGATTGCAACATTGTGAGCAAGTACTGCATTGGCTCACTATCCTGGTGTTGAGCCAGAGAGTGTCTTTGAATATACTGTCTAAAGTATGGAGGGGCCTTATTGCAATGAATAAGTTATATGTCTATAAAAAAATATTTTCAGCTCAAAAATATTTTTAAAATAAAACAAATTACCTGAAATATTTCCCACTGACATTTTCAATTTTATCAGAAACGGCACAGTATATGGACGTCTGAGCTCCCTGTTGCGGCGTCTTCATGATAATAAATCCTACGATCTTTATCAATAATCGTCTCCACAACGCTGGTTTATTATCACCTGTATAACGACCTAATTCTGATTGGACAATTCCTGGATGAACTGAATTAACTGTCACACCACTTCCTAAAATGAATGGAATTGCAAACAATGCAGATAAATGAAATAGGGTTTAATGTCCTACTGTTCTGCTCTGACTTGGCTAATAAAGACGGGCATACAGTGTGCTATGAGGGAAATTTGTCCCGGGCAGCGGCACTATGGCCTTCTCTTATATCGAATTCCAACGATTAAATAAATGGAATGTTTAGAATGATCACTCCAATAATTTATTTATAGTCAAGCAGTAGGGAACTGGTCTCTTAACCAAATTGTCCCTGGTTCAGAACCTAGTGTGGGCAAACAAGGCGAAGGTGCCTAGTCCTTTGGATTTTCTGAAAAACTAAGAGATAGAGAGAGAGAGAGCGAAAGGGGCTAGGTCATTTTGGGACTATCACATGGTTTAATTTTATTTCAATAATTTGTTTGCGCGTAAATGTCTTCAGCAGTGGGAGAAAACCGGAGGAACTCCACGAGGTTAGACAAGCGACCCTACTATTGTCACTTTCAAGTGGGGAATCGAAACCACGTCACTTGACTCAATAAAGGACCTTGTGATTTCATGCGCACGCGTTAAACCACTAGACCCCCACCTCCAACCCGGTTTGGATGAAAATACAAGGCCTACCCCTGTGCTGCTGTGCACAATGGAACTTAACGAAGAGTAGGCTAAAATGCTACTGTCAGGCAAAATGCTCCTCCTCTTATATTTAGTCATTTCGGTACTAACACACAGATCAATTTTATTTCAATAATTCACTTGCGCATGAGGGTCTTTCAGTCGGAGGACCCAGAGAAAACCCATGGGATTGGACAGAAGTCCTTACACCTTGGGGGGTTGGGTGGCCGAATGTTTAGCGCCGTGTACGTTGTATCATAAGGTCTGGCATTGAATCAACTGGCATGGTTTCGATTCCTCTGTCCAACCTTGTGGGTTTTCTCCAGTCCTCCGGTTTCCTTCCACTGCTAAAGCCCCCTATGTGCAAGCAAATTATAAATAAAACTGAACCATATGTTATTCCCGAAATGACCTGGTTTGTGTTAAGTGGATGTTATACCCCATTTCTCTCCCTCTTTCTCACTGCCCCCCTCCCCCCCCCCCCCCCCAACCTCCCTCCTTACACCTTGTCACATACCAATATGGTATCAAAACAATGTCATTTGACTCAATGCCACTTGACCTAAAGCCAGTTTACTCAAGGTTTTTTTTATGAATGCAAAAACAAAACACACAAAACCAGTGTGGTATCAAAACAATGACTCAATGCCACTTGACTCAATGACCTTATGATCTAAAGCGCCACCTACCCCCCCCCCCCCCTCATTCTAAGGAATAGTGATCAAATGGCTGAAATCTATTGGATTATTTATTCTTAACTTACCTGTCAGTCTGTTACTTAGTTCTTGACTGAACAATATATTGGCTAATTTACTCTGTGTGTAGGCTGTCCATGGGTCATAGGATCTCTGAGAATTCAGATCATCAAAATTAATTGATCCTTCTGAAAAAAAAAAAAAAAATCAATTCTATGATAGTCATTTATGATTTGTTGATTTCTTAAGGCTCTGTTGGGGGTGGATAGCCGAATGGTTAGCACGTGCGCGTTGTATCATACGGTCTGTCATTGAGTCAACTGGCGGGGCTTCGATTCTAAAGACCCCTACGTGCAAGCGAATTATTGCAATAAAATTGAACCATGTGTTAGTCCCAAAATGACCTAGTTAAACCCCATTTCTCTCCCTCTCTTTAAGGCTCTGTGATTTTGGCACTTGCTTACTAATCGATTGAAGATTTTCCAGTCTGGTTTTCCATTGTCAGTGGGCCTGGCAAGGAAAAGTGTGTAGTCCTTTGGATGGTATGAAAAACTGAGGTTCTGTTAAAGTGTGTAGTCATTTGATGAAAAACTGAGGTTCTGTTACAATCTGATTAAAACACAGATCCTATTTTGTTTCGTTTTTTTTATAGTTCAAAATTTCGTTTTACTTCTCTTCACAACACTGGGATCTGGAAGAGTTGCTATATAATCCGCGTTCTGGATGACGTGAGGGGTTAGCCAATGAAACCATCTGTTACCGCGACGTTTTGGTGTGTGATGCATAGAACTGTGGGTGAACCACTAGAAACATCAACGCTGATTGATTAATCAATGTCTGACGTCATAGGGTCAAAAGCCGCTTGTACGAATGGTCAGATCTTCACATAGTTTAGGTCATAGAAAGTATAAAAAAAAGAAAAGAAATATAGATCTGTATTTTAATCAGATTGGTTCTGTTCAAGATCCGCTGACAGTTGGAAATAAGAATAAATTGTAGCACTGCTGTCCAGGCAAAACTTCCCTTATAGCAGGTCTTCATTAATCTCATCATAACAATTCTATAAAAAAGGATTCTGTAACAAAATTTTGATTTAAATCTAACCTTCGTAAGCCATACATGTAACACATATAATACGACTTGGTGCCGATTTCTTCATTAAATTAACAAGTAGATTGGTCAAGAGAAAATGACCAAGATGATTGACAGCGAAATGAAGTTCATAACCTTCTTGAGACGTCCAATGAGGGCAGAATCGTACTCCTGAAAATAAACAAATAAAACAAAGTGACAAAAGTTACCGTTTACTCAGTGACAAGAAAATAAATATAATTTTAAACATCATATTGAAAAATAGGGAGCCACAGTGGCTAAGTGGGTGAGAAATGAAATGAAATGAAATGGAGTTTAACGTCCTACTGTTCTGCTCCTAACCTGGACTAATGAAGACGGGCATACGCCATACAGTGTGCTATGAGGGAAATTTTGCCCGGACAGCGGCACTACGGCCTACTCTTATATCGAATTCCAACTGCCAAGGGATCTTTTACGTGCATTCCAATGTATACACGGGACCTCGGTTTTTCGTCTGATCCGAAGGACTAGACAGCTATCCTTGTCAGGCCCTCCGTCCTGCATCACTGACAAGGGGGAACCACGCCGGTAAGTGGGTGAGACGCTGGCTCTCTAGTCTGGAGGTCTGGTGTTCGATCCCTGCATTCACCGTGAATGTTCATCAGGATTTTCCAACGTGGTTTCCCCTTGTCAGTGATGCAGGGCGGAGGTCCTGACAATGACAGTTGTCTAGTCGTTCGGATGACACGAAAAAACAAGATCCTGTGAATACACTGGCATGCACATAAAAGATCCCTTGGAATTTGATATAAGAGTAGGCCATTTACCTCATATAGCACACTGTATGGCATACGTCCGTCTTCATACGCCAAGTTTAGGGGCAGAACAGTAGGATGTTAAACCCCATTTCATTTTGAAAATAACCTTAAACATGATAATACTTGAACAAAATTCTCTTGAAAACCACCAAACAATTGTACAATATTTCCCTCAATCTATTCTACTATCTAATATATCATTATTTACTAGAATATCCAGTCTTTCTTCTTTCTCTAAAATATTACTTACCAGCATTATTTACTAGAATATCCAGTCTTTCTTCTTTCTCTAATATATGTCGACAAAATTTACGGACAGATTCAAGGGAAGATAGATCTACTATTCTAACAATAACGTTATTATTGCCCGTCGATTGTCTGATGTCTTCTGCTGCCCTTTCACCTTTAGTTATATCTCTTACAGCCAGAATAACTCGGGCTCCTGCAGAAAATAAACCAAACTAATTAGCAGTAAATATTCGTTTGACCTCTACTATCACTGAAAGGGATAACATTGGGGCCAGTTAATTAGCTCACAATATTCGCTTGGCCACTACTATCACTGACAGGGATGACATTGGGGCCAGTTAATTAGCTTACAATATTCTTTTGATCACTACTACCACTGACAGGGATGACATTGGGGTGAGTTAATTAGCTCACAATATTCGCTTGATCACTACTACCACTGAGGCACTGGCACTGACAGGGATGACATCGGGGTGGGTTAATTAGCTCTTAATATTAACTATTTTTCTTTTGCAAATTAAATTCTAAAACAATTTTTTAAATTATGATCAGTTTGTTTATGTTACTACGTCCAATGTCAACAACGCATGTGGTATTGAGGTGGTACGAATGACATATATGCTCGTGAACTTAAAGGCTCAATACCACTCTTGTTGTAACTGAATAATATGTCCCAATCTTTATTCTGGTCAACAAATTGCACTATTTTACAATATTCCAATTAATTGATGATACAAATTTCATCTTAACACACCTAATTTAAAAAATTGGAAAAATTCAACTAAATGATTTGAAAAGCCTGACGTAAAGCTTTTCAAATATGACTTGGATTTAAAAATATTTTTGAACCCTCTGGACAAGTAAAATAGGATTTAATGGATAATTTACACAACAGGTAGGACACTAACACATCTAGTACTTAGAATAAGGCTATTTTTTATTTTCTGGAACTGTCAAGCCAGCAAGAGTGTTATTGTCCCTTTTAAGGTCAGTCATCTTCCACACAGTTAAAAGAAGGCTTTCACATTAACGAAAATAAACATGTTGCTAACTATTGAGAAAACCCTTCAGGATTTTTTTTTAGCTTGGACTTCACTTGTACAGGGTGGCACCTGTTTGACTGATAAGGAAAGTGAGCCTAGTAATTCAGAAGAGATTAGAATGGGGGGCTGTGGTCGAGCGATCAAGAAATTGACCTCTTGACAAGAACGTTCAGGGTTTGAATCCAAGGCTTGAGGATTTGTTAAGGGTGGTGCCTGTGTGAACCGATGTAGAATCGGGGGCTATGGTTGAGTGGTCAAGACTCTTACCTCTAGACTAGAACATCCAAGGTTTGAACTAAATCCTGGCAAGGGCTTGAATCAAGAAAAACCTTCAGAATTATTCCAGTTTGGACTTCACTGGTAAGGGGTGGCGTCTGTGTATCTAGTCTTTCGGAACATGTAAAACGGGGGTCTATCTGTGTACAAACTGACGTGCACGTAAAAGAACCATTGAACGTTGGAAATGCCGCTGTCCGCGCAAAGATCTGATACCTCCCATGAAATTAGATACTGGTTAGACAAGTCTATGATATAATAAGGTAACTAGCCAGGGATGAACAGCTCCCTCAACTGGATATACAAGTCTATGATATTATCTTTATGATGTAAATATGTAGTAAAGATCCCATACACCTAATTTCAGTTTGTTTTATTAAACATACATTACACAAGAGCTAAATCTGCCCATTGCATGTCTTTCTTTAGGCCCGAAATGTTGTTTAAACATACATTATGTAAGAGCTAAATCTGCCTATTGCGGGTCTTTCTTTAGGCCAGAAATGTTGTTTAAACATACATTATGCAAGAGCTAAATCTGCCAATTTCTTTAGGCCTTAAATGTTATCTAAATTATTAATTAGACATTAAATAACTTATCCAGACCATAATCCACTCTCGATGTCATCGCTAGACTGCGATATTTACTGGATTTAATTAGAATCCTATCTGCTGCTTAACACTCATTGATAATTAAATCAAAAAATGGATAATCGAGACTATGTTTTTATCATACCGACTTTAGTAATGATGATCGAGGCTAGACCCCAAATTCAATCGCTAAAATCTCGGATCAGAATGGATCAATTTGACTGAAATTTTCAGCAAATTCCCTTTACATTATCTAGTTTTTAACTATTACAGTGAGAACTGCCAGTTCTTTATCTAATCTCCCATAACACATCTTTAATGTATCGCAAAAATTACCACTGACCTCGGCATAACAATTGTGAATGATTTAAATGCTGTTTTTACTGACCTCTCTTTGCGAAATCTCTGGCTGTTTCTCGTCCTATACCTTTGTTGGAACCAGTGACTATAACTGTTTTACCTGTTAGCTGTTTTGTACATCGACATTTAGCACCAGAAAAATACCACCTTAATAATCCAAAACCTACTCCTAAAAATACAAACACAGCATTGCCAGGCAACAAATTTATACACATCATCTCAATAATCCAAACCCTACTCCTAAAAATTACAAACACAGCATTGCCAGGCAACAAAATTACTACTGCTACTCCTATGAAATACAAAAAGGCAACAGATTCCCCCTCCCTCCCAAAAGCAGCATTTTGAAGGGTGGTTAATCATGAGTTTGTTTCAAGGGCAATATAACTATGCATACAATAGATGGCTGGGCAATGCAGAATTCCAATAGGATATTACTCTTTATGACTAGCCGGGAAGGGGGGGGGGGGATTGGCTGAATGGTTAGCGCATGCGCGTTGTATTATAAGGACTGTCATTGAGTCAACTGGCGTGATTTTGATTCTTCGATTGTACGTGACAAGGAGTAGGGTCCCCTGTCCAACCTCGTGGGATTTCCTCCCACTTCTAAAGACCCCTATGCGCTAGTGAAATATTGAAATAAAATTGAACCATATGTTACTCCAAAAATGACCTGGTTTGTGTTGCATAGACATTACCCCCCCCCCCCCCCTCCCCTTTCTCTTTTTGACTAGCCAAACAAATCTTAAAAGCTCTTATCTGTTGAGTGCTTCACAGTTTTAGTGACAGGGGCAATAACTCTGCAAAAATTAATGTGCGCTCCTAAATGTTGATGGGATTTAGCTCATCCATTATAGCCGAAGTGAACTATCCATAACATGACTAGAATCTAGTCCTATATAAAATGTGAGAATATAAATAATTGTTCTTCCAATTTCTTCATCCGAATTTTCCAGTGTGGTTTCCCCTTGTCAGTGGTACAGGACAGAGGGCCTAGCAAGGACAGCTGTCTAGTCGTTTGGATGGGATGAAAAACCGAGGTGCAGTGTTTACACTAGAGTGCATGTTAAAGATCCCTATAGTGCTGCTGCCCAGGCATAATTTCCCTCATAGCACACTGTATGACATATATCCATTTTCATTAGCCCAGTATAGGAGCAGAATTGAAACATAATTGTAGGCCTGGGCCTATATACCGGGTAATATTCAATTGGTCAAATATATATAGGCCTATAAAATGTCAGTTAGGCCATCATTGTTATCCGATATGATTTGTTTCAAACAAATGTGATTATCTATATAATTATATCATGAGTAATTTTGGAAAATGATATGAGATTTATTAGAGGCAGAGGGTCCATGATCAGATATTTTTTTTCTTCCTGGATTCATTTGATTGATTGTTTGATATTATTCAGCAGAGTATTTATGGGTGGGGGGGGGATATCGATACAAATATAAAACTACATAAATTCGATGTTTTTCTGTTCTACCTGTTCCGATACATGAGAGAATAATAGCGTTGTTCTTTGATAAAAGAGAACGAATTGTATGTGAAACTGAATGAAAATTTTCTTTTATGAGTAGCGCCATTTTGAATGTTTTTGTCACGTGACGATCACATTGTAAAGCTATGTTTTTTCCCTCTTTCCTCAAGAGCCACAAATGAGTTGCCTCCCTTGACACACAAACTATTATTCTCCCTTAAATTATTTTTGGATATCTGCAAAGCTTGGAAAATAATCCCAGACAACTATGTTTGCAATGACTTAAATTATTCTCTCTCCATTGACTTAATTGTTAAATCCATGAAATTTCTTGGAATATTTTATTTTTTTTTTAACATTCCAATGATCTTAATCTTTATGACCACAAATAGCCAAACCTGTCGCAATCACCAGAGATTTTTTTACCTTTGCCTGGTTTAATGAATCTATAGGCAGTGATCATCACATGGGTGATTTACCTAATTCATTTTTTTTTTACTTCCTGATCTTTCAACCATCAAATCATGAATATTCATAATATCATGAATATTCATCAAAACCTAGCAGAAACTGTAAATTCAAACACTTTTCTACAATTTGGGAAATACAGTCAGTCAACCAATATTGCTATCAGTAGGCATATATATTCCAAAGGGGGAAAGGGGAGAATTGATATAAATAGACCAACTAATTACTTATCCAGGGATTCTCAACCAATGTGCCACGGCACACCTGAGATCCTCTTAAGTGTGCCGCTAAATTTTGAGCACACCAAGAAAAACCCTGTGATCCCAATTGAGTATTCATAGCTGTGTTTTTCTTTATTTAGTTTAAGTCTTTCTATGTGTCTATGACTAGTCTCTGTCTACGGTTGTATGTCGTCTGACTTACCATGTTTTTATTTTGCAAAATTCAAATATTTTTCATATATATTTAGCCAGGTGTGCTGCTATTTTTTCATCTTTTCCAAAGTGTGCCGTTGGCAAAAAAGGTTGAGAACCACTGTACTAGTCTTAGACCTGGTGGCTTTTTTGAGGTTGAAAAGAGTTGTTTCCCTTATAACGTTATTATACAACTTACACAATTATACAATTAGATTGGGTACATCATCTCACTTTTATTTCAATAATTCGCTTGCGCATAGGGTCTTTAGCAGTGGGAGGAAACCGGCAGACCCGGAGAAACCCAATCTAATTGGGGAATGGAAACCACGCCATTGACTCAATCACTGATTTTATAATGCAACGCACACGCATTAACCATTCGTCCACTCACCCCCCCCACCCTCTATAAAGACAAACACACCAGACATATCAATGTGAAATATGCAAGTGACAGGTTGCAAGGGGGTAATGTGGTTTAGATCAGAAGTTATTTTATGGAGTCAAGTGGCGTGGCTTCGATAGCAAGCTTGTACGTGATAAAGAGCACATGGGTTCCCTCTGTGTCCTCCCACTGCTGAAGACTTCTACACAAAAGCGAATTGTATCATGTTAGTCCCGAATTGACATAGTTTGTGTCGAGTGGACGTTAAACCCCCATCTCTCTGGACAATAATCTCTTGTTCTATCTGTCCTAATGAGATTGGAAGTCAAATGATGATCTGTACACAACCTGGCCATTGTGTGTCCGAGGCCGTTACGAGGCTGACAAGGAAAGTCAGTTGGAAGGGATAAAAAAAAAAAAAGTCCTTTCGTGTAAACTATGGCGTGCATGTATTGCACGGGTAACCATGGCAATCAAAATGGCCATATGTTTGTCTTGTGTGGAGGAGACATGACCCCCCACCCCGCCACATTCTATTCTGTATCCACCAAGTAAAACGGTTTTAAAGTAAATTATATTTATTTTCTGTATTTACAATCAACAAAGATTTTATAATGACTAGTACAGCTATCAAGATCCTTTTTTCTTTTTCTCTTGAAATTTTTGAGTTTTTGCTTTCACTGAGTTCACAAGTGTGGAAAGCGACTCTTTGGGTGTTGAAGATTCATTTAAAGTCAATAAGTCGTCACTTTCTGCTTTTCGCTTTCGTGAAACCTTTGAATATCCTTCTTTTTGTCTACGTTTTTGTTTCTCACTGATAAAAACTTCTGATCCTTTTGTTTTCTTGAATTCGGGTGCCGACGGATCAACGTTAAAAAGATGTGAATCAAACATGGCCGAAAATCTGGGATCAGAAACATCAACCTGTTAATTAAATTAGAGATATCATCAATTCTTGTTTTCTGACGATTTCAAGCAAAAACAGCAAAATTTTATACAATCTTGTATTGATTATACAGGCCTTTCACGTTTAAGGCGAGTTTTCGCTCCTGCTCCTATTAACACACCTTGACTTTCCTTCGCGGGAGTCATTAAAGACACCTGCAAATTAGCTAAATCGCTCTCCTAAATATTGAAATTTTTCTTTTTCTCAGGTTAATTTCTTCAGTCTTTCTTTCCCAATGCATAGCCTCAGTCTCATGTTTTATCCTACACATTTGAAGCCTAAAGAAATAGGCACAAACATACATTATGCAAGAGTTAAATCTGCCTATTGCACGTCTTTCTTTAGGCCTGAGATGTTATATAAACTATTAATTAGACATTTATTAACATGAAAAGACTTTAATCAACTCTCGATGCCATCTCATGTGTTCGATTTTCACTGGATTTGAACCCGATCTGCTGCTCAACGCTCATTGATGATTAAAGGCAAATATGGATAATCGAGACTATGTTTTTTTTTTATCGCACGACTCTAGTAATGATGATCAAGGCTAGGCCTAAAATTCAATCGATAATATCTCGGTTCAGAGTGGAGCAATTTGACTGAAACTTTTAGCATATTCCCTTTACATTATCTTAGTTTTTAACTATAATAGTGAGAACTTTCAGCTCTATATCTAATCTTACATAATGCCCCTTTAACAAAAGTCACAATATTTCATTGTTGACCAAGTTTAAATGTACCTGAAAATTATCCGTCTTTTCATTCACTTCCTCATCGTCTAAATTCTTCTTTTTATTTTTCTTCTTCTTTTTCTTCTTCGCATCTTTGAGTAATTTTTCTAAACTGAAGTGATGTCGTTGGTCTTCATCATCCATCATTAACAGTTTTAGTTTGGCCTGAAAATATATTTACAGGAAATAAACAATTGTCATGTGAAATGAATGAATAGAATGGGGTTTAACGTCCTACTTTTCTGCACCGACTGGGCTAATGAAAATGGACATACACCATACAGTGTGCTATGCGGGAAATAACCCCGACCTACTTTTATTTCAAATTCCAACTGTCAAGGGATCTTTTACGTGTATGCCAATGTGTACACACAACCTCATTTTTGCCACCAGGCCCTCCGTTCTACACCACTGACAAGGGGGAACCATGCTGTAAAATCCCAAGGACCTTTCTCAGCCAACACTGGGGTCATAGACGGAACTTCCAGGTTAGCGAGCCCATGTCTTAGCCACAGTGGCTCCCCATACACCATGCAGTGTGAGAGAGAGAGAGAGATGCGGTTTAGTCCACTGACACAACTAGGTCATTTCGGGACTAACACATGGTTTAATTTTATTTCAATAATTTGCTTGCGCGTAGGTGTCTTTAGCAGTGGGAGGAAACCTGAGGACCCGGAGAAAACCCACGAGGTTGGACAGGCGACCCTACTCCTTGTCATGTACAACCTGGGAATCAAAACCATGCCAGTTGACTCAATGACAGACCTCATGATACAACGCACACATGCTAACCATTTGCCCCCCCCCCGATAGTAGACCGCCTTAAAGGCTTAATGTTACTGTAACAGACACTAACCTCCTCCTGTTTTTTCTTTTCTAATTCTTCTTCTGTTAATTCTTCCTTTTTCCCTTTCTTCTTCTTCTCCTTTTTTATGTCTAAAAAAGCATACAAGAAAACTGAGACATCAACATCAATCACAATTGGAAGGTACACAGATAGACAATCTCTGTGTCATTAATAATAATGTATATTTATGATTGGTAATAACAACTTTTGGTCTTTGAAGGAATTATTAGTGAGCAGAAATTCGCCTGTGTATCTGTTATCACTCGTCACTTCAGTTAGTTATATAGAAGGATAACTCGTGTTTTCCTTTCGTCACTTTCGTTTCTTAAAATTTTCATTACACATCTTTCGTAGAAATGATCTATTTGTTAAAATTATATATGGAACGTGTTTAACCAAATCTATCACATATGTGATAGTGATTGATACCAATATTGTCCTTTAAGATGTTAAACCATTTGGCCACCAACCCTACAACTGGTATTGAACAACCAATATTAGTAGGGTACATGTTATAAGATGTAACAAAGCATCAACCAATCAAATTGCTCATCTCTGCTTAACCTAAGCAGAAAATGCTCATCTTCGAAAACACCATCAAGGCATTGACCTATTCAACACCTACACCAAGTTTGAACATTCTAGCTCAATTAGAAGGAGAGTAAATGTGTCCCAAAAAGTGTGACGGACGGACGGACAGACAGACAGACAAACCCATTATAACAGTCACCATCTTTCTTGGAAATAGTATCAGGCATTATGCTACCTGCTTATAGTGAAATATACAGAGTTCAAAGACAATCTACTGCCACCATGTTTTTCAGAATCGCACTGTCAACAGAATGTCAGCCAGACAAATTAAAACATAACTTTGTTTGGTGTGGAATAATGGCATAAAATGACAGCTAGTATTAAAACATGATTTTTACCTTTATTTTCTGTTTTAAAATAAGGATCATTAATATCCACCCCTTCAGGTAATTCATCATCACTAAATGCTGCCTTTTCTTCTGGTATATCACCACATTCCTGGAATAGGTTTAAAATTATTTATTCTTGATATAATATTAGTTTGCCCAGCAACCAAGAGAGAGAGAGAGAAATGAGGTTTAACAACCACTCGACTCATACTAGGTCATTACGGGACTAACACATGGTTCAATTTTATTTCAACAATTCGCTTGCGTGTAGGGGTCTTTAGCAGTGTGAGGAAACCTGAGGACCTAGAGAAAACCCACGAGGTTGGACAGGCAACCCTACTCCTTGACACATACAACTGGGGAATCGAAACCACGCCAGTTGACTCAATGACAGACCTTGATATGCCGTGCACATGTCAACCATTCGCTTGTGCGTTGGAGTCTTTAGCAGTGGGAGGAAACCGGAGGACCCAGAGAAAACCCACAAGGTTGGACAGGCAACAAAAACAAATGATATTATTACTGCTGCTAAATGATATCCCCAGAAAACACTGAAATTAGCAGGAATCTTCCAAAGTGTCACTAAGAAGAGGGTGGTGAGGAAGTAAGCCTGGAGGGCAACACCGTTTATGAAGAGTATGTAATCTAAATGCATTAATAAATATTCTTACAATCTTTGCTTTTTCTCTCGCTGCTTTCCGATCTTTATTTCTCTGTTTCTTTTTATCTTTTTTCTTCTGTAAGAAATTCTGCCATGGTGTCACCGTCTTCTCTGCGTCTACAGATTGTTTTACTAACGCTTCTGTCGTACCTTTTAAACCTGATGGAAGAAAACATAGATTTTAGAAATCAGCACAGTGAGAGAGAGATGAGGTTTAACATTCACCCAACACAAAACTAGATCTTTTCGGGACCAACATATGGTTCAATTTTATTTCAATAATTTGCTTGCGCGTAGGCATCTTTAACAGGGGTAGGAAAATGGACGACCCTGAGAAAACCCACAAGGTTGGACATATAGGCCTAGTCCCTGTACGCTGTTTGACTCATGCATATTTACCCTGATCAAATATTACTTGGAATGAGTCTAGTATATCTTACCCAGTTCCCAATGGTTCTATCTTACCCGATTCCCAATGGATCTATCTTACCCGGATCCCAATGGTTCTATCTTACCTGATTCCTAGTGGTTCCATCACACCCGGTTACAAATGGTTCTATCTTACCCAGTTCCCAATGGTTCTATCTTACCCGGATCCCAATGGTTCTATCTTACCCGGATCCCAATGGTTCTATCTTACCCGGTTCCCAGTGGTTCCATCACACCCGGTTACAAATGGTTCTATCTTACCTAGTTCCCAATGGTTCTATCTTACCCGATTCCCAGTGGTTCCATCACACCTGATTACAAATGGTTCTATCTTACCCAGTTCCCCAATGGTTCTATTTTACCTGGTTCCCAATGGCTCTATCTTACCCATATCCCAATGGCTCTATCTTACCCGGTTCCCAATGACTCTACCATACCCAGTTCGCACTGGTTCTAACTTACCCAGTTCCCAATGGAATAATTCTATCTTACCTGGTTCCCATGTTATCTCCATTTCTACATCCTCGTCTTTCTTGGTCTTTTTATCATCTAATTCCTGTACTAATTGTCTGTATTTGGCTATGCGACTTTCATCTTGTTCACTATCACTATTAGAGTCAGAACTATCAGAACCTGGCAGTTTTGGGCCTAAAAATCAAATTTAAAAAAAAAGAATTAAAGTTTGTCAATTAAATCTATGTCAATTAGTACCGAAAACACTTTGTTCAATATCTCCAGGCAACCATCTTGAATGTCATATGATTGAATTAGTGCCAAATAATATTAGAAATGGAATGGGGTCCAACTTCTCCTTGACACAATACTTTGGTCATTTTAAAACTGAGATATGTTACTTTTCATTTGCCTGTGTATGGTTACACCTCCATTTTTCATCCAATCCAAACAACTATTCACATATTCTCTGCCAGCATATATGCCATTTGTAAGAGGTGACAACCAGAGAGAGAGAGAGAGAAATGGGGTTTAACGTCCACTCGACACAAACTAGGTCATTTCGGGACTAACATATGGTTTAATTTTATTTCAATAATTCGCTTGCGTATAGGGGTCTTTAGCAGTGGGGGGAAACCGGAGGACCCGGAGAAACCCACGAGGTTGGACAGGCGACCCTAATCCTTGTCACGTACAACCGGGGATTCGAAACCACGCCAGTTGACTCAATGACAGACTTTATGATACAGCGCGCGCACGCTAACCATTCAGC
This sequence comes from Patella vulgata, assembly GCF_932274485.2. NCBI lineage: Eukaryota > Metazoa > Mollusca > Gastropoda > Patellidae > Patella > Patella vulgata. Next base: position 75,099,003 of record NC_065883.2, on the reverse strand, counting down.
CATCCAACCCCCCAGGTGACAACCAGGCTTGATAAACCCCAAAGGTTCTACTGAATCTGAGACAGTCTGGTAGTGAGTCCAGGGCCCTATCCCTCGGACACGGCAACCTCCAAATAATATGAAATCCTACCTTCATCATCGGAGCTTGAAGCGATATAAGCTTCATAATCTTTCTCCATTGTGTCTAGTTTTTTGGGGTCTATTTTACTCATGGTCACACGTAGTCTGTCGTGGTCATTATCATCCCATGTTAACTTCACCTACAAATAAAATCATATTTAATTAAATGATAGAAATGGAATGAAATGGGGTTTAATGGACACTCGACATAAACCAGGTCATTTTGGGACTAACATATGGTTCAATATTATTTCAATAATTTAGTTGGGCATAGGTGTCTTTGGCTATGTGAGGACAAACGACCCTACTCCTTTCATGTACATGATGAGAAACTACGCCACTGAACTCAAAAACAGATGGCAAACCATTCGGCCACCCAGCCCCACTCACATTTAAATAAACAAGAGGAATGAAATGAAATGTAATGAAATAGGGTTTAATGTCCAACTTTTCTGCACCAATTGATGTACATGTATGACATACAGACATAAAATGTCATTTTGCCCTGACAGTTGTGCTACAGTCTACTCTTAAATCAAATTCCAACTGCCAAGGGTTCTTTTACGTACACTTGACCTTGGGTTTAACATCCACTCAACACAAATGAGGTCATTATGGGACTAACATATGGTTTAATTTTATTTTAATAATTCATGCACGTATGATGAAACCAGAGGACCTGGAGAAAGATAACAAAGTTAGGCAGGGACCCTACTCCTTGTCACGTACAAACAGCCATGGTTTGCATATTTCCCCTTCATTTCACACATGCAAAGTTTTCTTATATTACTTAATCAACTTACCGAACTTCTACCAAGTGCAGAGTTAGCAAAATAATTAGGTCTGTATTTTTCAACTCCTGTACACACACTTTTCACTTCCTGGTCAAAGGTCATACCATCAGGAATAAACCTATCAAATATTATATTACGCAAATATTAATTATTTTAGAGTTCTACTTATAAAGTATCAATTCATGGTCATTTAATTATTCCAAGACTGCGACAAATAAACTTCTTACTAAAGTAGTAATGGTTAGAAGAATCCTTGGAGCAGTGCCAGTTGAAAAAATGAAATGGTGTTTAATGTCCTACTGTTCTGCTCCGACTGGGCTAATGAAGATGGGGCATACGCCATACAGTGTGCTATGAGGGAAATTTTGCCCGGACAGCGGTACTATGGTCTACTCTTATATCGAATTCCAACTGTCAAGGGATCTTTTACATGCACGCCATCTGAACGACTAGACGGCTGTCCTTGTCAGCCCCTCCATCCTGCATCACTGACAGGGGGGGGGGGGGCACGCCGGAAAATCCCGATGAACTGTCTCGGCCAATGCAGGGATCAAAACACCCAACCTCCAGGCTAGCGAGCCAGCGTCTTACCCACTTAGCCATTGTGACCCCTCCCCCCGACACCTGGAAATCAAACAAATATAATCATTTATACCTGATGTCAACTTTCGTACAACTTGTTTCAAATTCTATTCCATCACAATCATCATATAATTTAGTAGCCGTGGCAACAGAATCACAGACAACAACAGCATAATAATACTTTAAACGATTAATCTGATATTGTCGTAACTTCTCTCTATGAAATCGATCACCTGGTCAAATAAAAAAATTTATAGATAAGTGAACAAAGAGCGCAACGAAGCAAGCCAACATAAAACTTTCAACCCGGTTCTAAAAATAATTATGTTTCTGAGCCCCCTTCAAAAAATTCATGGATTACTAAATGTTTATGCTTTTAGATGTTTCCGTTTTTAAATCAGAAGTTAACACTAGACTCAAATATCAAATACCCAACTTTATTCACACTCATAATTGGCTGTGGACAATCATCAATTTAAGTAACACCGATTTTTTACTGATCTTTAAAATTAATCATATTGTGAACTTAGTATACTGTAATTAAGGTAAATAATTATTTTAGAAAGATATCTAATTCTGAATTTCTGAATTAATAAAGAGACGTATGTGAAATTAAAATTGTGAAGTCCCCATTGTCAGAAATATCCTCTAGCTTTATATTTCTTGGGAGAACCAGAAGCGTCAAGGAGAACCAAGCAGACAGACGGACCATGTATGTTTTTGGAGGACAAGAAGTTTTGGCGACTTTGTCTGGCCTTAATGATACATTAGTTAAGTGTTTAATAAAGAGTTGGTCATTCTTGCTATAATAATTCAAAAATAGATGATGAAAAATGAAAATATTGAAAATTTCATTCAAATTACTTCCATCTCAGCCAAGTTATCACTCTTTGTAGTTTTGACAAGATGTGTGCACAGTCGTAACCAAGGCACTGGTATAATCAAGATTTAGCCTCGCTTTCCCATTTTTAAATTAAATTTTAAAATGGCGAACCGTTTTAATCTAGTTAAAATCTTGAGTATCCGCTGCCATTGAAAGTCGATTATGGTCTTGTTTTGTTAATGTGTAATTAATAGTTTATATAACATTTCAGGCCTAAAGAAAGACCTACAATAGGCAGATTTAGCTCTTGCATAATGTATGTTTAAATATAAAATACCTTCTTGAGCTTCATCTGTTGTTTGATCTATATCATCATCAGGTTTTTCTGTTAATTCTTTAGGTCCCTGAAACTCCTCTTCTTTCATTCTCTCTAAACCAAATTCAGATGGATAAATCTACAACAGACAATTTACATCTATTTTATTGAATATTTCTAGGGCAAAACATATCCAACATGCTTGTTGTTATTGCACAGAAAATTCATCCCACTTCTCTATATGATTTCTACTAAAACTGGCATAAACAAGCAAAAGTGTGCAATAACATTGAAAATGTCTAGTTATTGCATGGTTGGGCTTCAGCTAGTCTACTAGAGGGAGAACAATCTGCTTATTCCTATCTATGTTACAGAGAGAGAGAGAGAGAAATGGGATTTAACGTCCACTTGACACAAACTAGGTCATTTTGGGACTAACGTATAGTTTAATTTTATTTCAATAATTTGCTTGTGCGTAGGGATCTTTAGCAGTGGGAGGAAACTGGAGGACCCGGAGAAAACACACGAGGTTGGACATCTATGTTACAAGATGAGTTTGTTCCATTCAAGGATGAGACTGACCTAGAAAAATAAAAATAGTTCATACATCCCCTTGTTTTTATTCATTCTATACTTCATAAAAACATGGTAATGCCCAGACTTTTTCTATTTTTTTATATTCTCTTATCTCGTGACAGTCAATTATTTTTTTTGAATTGTCAAATATCCTCCCACAGTCTCATATAACAACTTTTGATCTTTGAAGGTATTGCTAGTGAGCAAAAATTCGCCTGTGTATCTGTTATCACTCATCACCTGTGTCAGTTATATAGAAGGATGACTTATGTTTTCCTTTTGATTTCGTCACTTCCGTTTCTTGAAATCTTCATTACGCATCTATCATAGCAATGATCTCTTGTGTTAAAATTATATTTGGAACGTGTTTAACCAGTTCTATCACATATGTGATAATGACTGACACCAATATTGTCTTTTAAATAACTTACTGTAACAGATTGTAAATAACTTACTGTAACAGATAGTAAATAACTTACTGTAACAGATCGTAAATAACTTACTGTAACAGATTGTATATAACTTACTGTAACAGATTGTAAATAACTTACTGTAACAGATTGTATATAAATTACTGTAACAGATTGTATATAGCCGTTGCTAGGTTTAAATAACTTACTGTAACAGATTGTATATAGCCGTTGCTAGGTTTAAAAGAATTAAACATCATATAAATATCATCAGCTTTAACCCTATCCCAGTCTAAATTACAAACAGCTAGTCGATTAGTCGTATCTTTAACCTCAGGTATATCTTTATCCATTTCATTCCAATTATGATCAAAACCATCATCTGTAATATAAAAACATTGGGTTTAACATACACTCAAACACACTAGATCATTTCGGGACTAACACATGGTTCAATTTTATTTCAATAATTCGCTTGCGCGTAGGAGACCATTAGCAGTGGGAGGAAACCGTTAAGATTTTTATTATACTTACCAGCATCAAATTCAAATTCTTCTTCAGATGAACTTTGAACTTCACCTATTCCTCGAGCCCTGTCAATTTCTTCATCAGATTCTAGTAAAATATAAATACAGTTCATCATTTAAATACAGGTTATAACACCATACCTCAGTTTAACCTCCAATCAACACAAACTAGGTCAATTCGGGTCTAACACATGGTTCAATTTGATTTCAATAAGTCGCTTGCGCGTAGGGGTCTTTATCAGCAAAGAAAGAAATGGACTTTATACTAAAGTTAATTGATATATAATGATTTGTCCAATTTCTTTCACCGTCCTGTGTGTAATTATTATCTTTAACAATCTAATGTAAGTGTACTAACCACCATAATCACTGTCATCTTCATCATAGTCACTATCATCATTATCATCATCATCATCATCATTGTCCTCCTTACTGACAACATCATCTTCTTCACCCTCATCATCATTTGAACTTTCTTCTACCTTTTCCTGATCATCATCATCATCATCTTCAACGTCATCATCATCTTCATTCAAGTTAATTTCAACTCTACTTTCATTTTTCTTAACTTCTGATGTCTGGGTTTTTTCTTTTGATTTCTTTTTCTTTTTTTCTTTCACATTCACACCTATACTTTTATTTGAGTCAATTTTGTTTTCCTTTTTCACTTTGTTATCTAAAGTTTTTTTCTGTTTTGTTTCTTTTCCTTTTTTAGAAACTTTTTTTCCTTTCTCTTCCTCATCCTCGTCATCTGACAGATCGTAAAAACGTCGTAGATTATCTTTACTGCTTGTATTGATTGGTCGACCTCTTTTATCTAATGTGTATTTTACCTGTAATGAAAGAGTAAAAATTGATTAATATGTAACATTGGAGAGGGAGAGAAATGGGGTTTAACGTCCACTCAACACAAACTAGGTCATTTCAGGACTAACATAAGGTTTTAAATTTTATTTCAATACTTTGCTTGTGCGTAGGGGTCTTTAGCAGTGGGAGGAAACCGGAGGACCCGGAGAAAACCCACGAGGTTGGACAGGCGACCCTACTCCCTGTTACATACAACCGGGGATTCATTTAACATTAGAAAAGGATGCTTCTGTTGGAAAACAAACCATAGAACCCAGGCAATCATGGTACATGTATAATGAATAGATAATATGTCAACATTCAGCATCCACATGATATAGTCAACACAAGCCAGCACAACCTATGATTTTCGCTGATGGACATCTTTTTAATCTGCTTAAATCCAAGCTGACAGATTATCTACTGTTGATATTTTGATTTTGTGGTTTTAATTACATGTAAATGTTGTATAATCAATTTCAATACATTATGTCTATGAAAAATTAATGTCCAAAAAATGCAAATGACTATTAGTGAGTTTATATTTTTGTATATTCTTTCTGATTGTATACCTGAAATCTTTCATCATTAAACATGGCCTTGAATCTGTTGTCAATCTTAACTTTCTTATCTTTCTTCGGCATTTGCCAAAATCGTGGATCTTTGGCAATATGTGAAAATCGATCATCTTTCAAAATGTCATCCATTTCTAGAAAAGAAAAAAAAAAACACTGAATAAATAATAAAGTCCATGTCCTCTCATTCATATTTTGTTTCTTAATGGGCTTATTAAGAAACACGCACATGTTAGGGTGACCCACCATAAATTAATATCTCCAAATATCTCGACAATTACGCCACAATATTTATATATATGCCAAGCCTCAAATCAGTTTCACACAATTATAGTCACTAAATAAACGATCATGTTGTACTTAATAAGCTATGACCATCAATCATCTATAAATAATAGACTGAAAACTGGTTCCAAGTTGCGTCCATAACATCCAGACACTTTTGAGTAAAAGATAGGTTACGTGCCCTTGTTTTGAAATTAGTCTCGCTTAACCAGTCTATCAACCATTCTACGTCTGATTGACAGGTCGGGATAATCAAGACTACTTTTTTACGAAACATAACAGAAAGCTAGAACAAGAAATTGAATTTAGAAATAAGCACTTTAGACAACTCAACAATTGTTTTAAGAAACTTGTAAAAGTAAAATGAAACTACTGCTAGTATCATGTTCCTGCTAAAGAAAGTGATTCAGAGATAGTATATGTACTAAACCAAAAGATGCCGCTCTTAACGGTAAAGTTATTGATAAAGCAATTTAAAAAATAAAACAAACGTAATTACTAAAGCTGCTGTAATAACCAAGAAGCTAAATTTTACTGCTATTCAAAATCGTCAACAATAGATTTTTTACGGCTGTAATAGTTGATATATTTGTAGAGAATTGCACGTGCCATGGCTATTTATCGACTCAAAGCGAGTGCGGGGTAGTCAGAAATCAGTTCGAGACACGCAACTGAAGCGTGCACATTTAGCCGTGTCGAGACCAACTTTCTGTAAAGTGCACGGGTCACCCTACACATGTATGTATATATTTACAAATCAGCAGCTACATTGTCTAGTTCAGTTCTCTGAATGTAGCGTGTGTTGGATGGCCGAATGGTTAATAGCACGTGCGGGCTGTATCATATGGTCTGTCATTGAGTCAACTGGCATGGCTTCGATTCCCCAGTTGTACGTGACAAGGAGTAGGGTCGCCTGTCCAACCTTGTGGGTTTTCTCTGGGTCCTCTGGTTTCTTGCCACTGCTAAAATTGAACCATGTGTTAGTCCCAAAATGACCTAGTTTGTGTCGAGTGGACGTTAAACCCCATATCTCTCTCTCTCTCTATATATATATATATATATAAATTCTACCAGAGGCTTGGCCAGTGGAACGTGGAAGTGGTGAGTGGGTTAAACAATAGTGACTAGATAATACTGTATCATCTAAGACTATGGTTTAAAACTACCTGGTAGAATTCACCGACAGATGTTAATTGAGGGAGAATTATAAACTGATATCTTTATCTCACGATTGGCATTGAAATTGATATATATTAATTAATTAATATCTTCTGAAACTCAGTTATCAGTAGTCTGTATCCAGCCATCTCAATCAATCATTTAATTGTTTTCTGGGCGTAGTTTGAGGGGGATCTATTTAACCAAACGTTATTTTAAAAGTTAAGTGTTATGACAAACATAAAATAGCTTATAAACTTACTGATGTTTTGGTGAATGTTGTAGATCTTAAAAAAATCTAGCCAACTAAAATCTGTACCACAACAAACAACACGTGGCTTTTTAACTTCCGGTTATTCAGGTATCTCTACTTTCGTTTTGCACAAATTAAAACGTAGCATTATTAACTCTTTAAGAAATTATTGAATCATTGAGAGTGTGATTGTTTGTTTTAAAGGCACAATCAAATACCAAATGAATAGGAAAAAGTTTTATTTTATCTATTTCTTCAACTTTAATTTTATTTGCTGCTGGTCTAATCAAATAAATAAAAACTTCCGGTAATGTGTTGTCAAATATTTGTTTTCTTTCTTGTCATGTTTTTCGAGAAAATATCAGTAAAAGTTAGCATGCTAGATAAGATCTTGACATTATCAGGTTATATTTGTATGAAGTATGAAAGAGAGGGTCTGTCAGCAGACATCGTTTCTTTATTATTTGTAGTTGACAATGACATAAAAATGTAAAATCAGCAATGGCAATGCAAATATGTCAGAAATATATAAAAACGTTTGTATTTCCCTCGACATATGGTTGCATGTGCGTACTGTATCATAAGGTCTGTCATAAGTCAACTGGCATGGTAATGGTTACGATTCCCCGGAGCCCAGCATAGGAGCAGAACATGTTACAGTAGCTAGGAGTTTAAACACTATTTCATTTCATTTCATTTCGATTCCCCGGTTGTACGTATGACAAGATATAGGGTAGCCTGTCTAACTTCATGGGTTTTCTCTGGGTCCTCCGGTTTCCTCCCATTGCTAAAGACCCCAATGCGCAAGCACATTATTGAAATAAAATTCAGCCATGTGTTAGTTCCGAAATGACTGTGTTTATTTATGTTCTAAGTTCTTCTGAATGTCATATAAAGATGGATTAATATTGCCCCAGGATAGGTTCCCCTTTGTCAGTGATGCAGGACAGAGGGCCTGACAAGGACAGCTGTCTAGTTGTTTAGATGGCACGAAAAACAGAGGTCCTGTGTACACATTGGCGTGCACGTAAGAGATCCCTTGACAGTTGGAATTTGATATAAAAGTAGGCCATAGTGACGTTGTCTGGGCAAAATTTCCCTCATAGCACACTGTATGGCGCATACCCGTCTCCATTAACTCTGTTCGGAGTAGGACGTTAAACCCCATTTCATTTCATTTCATGCCCCAGGATAGGGAGTAGGCTACTCCGGCTGTTGGTAAATTTTAGAAGACAAATTTTGAAGTTTGTTTGTTAAATAGACCGCAAATCTGTTCAAGATTATAAACAAATAACATATAGGCTTTAATCTTTTTCTTTTTTCACTGACAGATTTAATTTTGAAGATGGATGAAAAGATATAAGCTGTAAGAATGGACAGAGGAACAAAGAATGAATTATTGAAGACTATAGATAGTCAAAAAGAACAACTAACCAGATATGAAACTAGACTTAGAGGTAAAAATAAACATAATTATAAATTTTAACTGAAATATGATTTAAAAATATAAAGTTCTGATCGTAGTACAGGTATGTTAGCCAGTGCCGGCATTTCAGTCATATTTGCCAGGCTTGTCTGACTTGCAGTAAAATTGACTGACTTGCAGTAACGTCGACTGACTTGCAGTAAAATTGACTTACTGGAGAGCTTATTTACAGGTCAATCAATTTACAGGCCATAATGGGGGGTTGGATGGCCGAATGGTTAGCATGTGCGCGCTATATCATCTGGCGTGGTTTTGATTCCTGGGTTGTACATGGCAAGGAGTAGGGTCGCCTGTCCAACCTCGTGGGTTTTCTCTGGGTCCTCCGGTTTCCTCCCACAGCTAAAGACCCCTATGTGCAAGCGAATTGTTGAAATAGAATTGAACCATGTGTTAGTCCCAAAATGACCTAGTTTGTGTCGAGTGGACGTTAAACCCCATTTCTCTCTCCTCTCACAGGCCATAATATTAGCATTTCAAAGAATTTAACCTCAAAGCCTAAAAAAAAAATGGTTAAATTTACAGTTTTTATATCTCATAAACCAAAATATACATTATAAACGGGATAATGCTAAAAATTGACATATTCTTTGAACAAATTAGTTTGTTTTTCTGCCACTGTCTGGTTGTCAGCCTGTCTTCACATTAGCCCGGTGGGCGCAATAGTAGGACATTAAATCCCATTACATTTCCTTCATTTTATTTGTAGATGTTGTCAGAGCTTATAAAGGTGTCGTTAAAGAGAAAGAAGCTCTGGAAGCCAGTTTAAAGATTATATCAGAAACATCAACATCATCCCAGTCAGCTGATAAAACTAACAATGCATCCGAGTCGAAACCTCCCGTAGAACAATCGGGAGATGACTCATTTTCAGATCCACTGAAAGTAAGTTTATAACACTGCAACCTGGGTATCATTTAATCTTGTGTATCTAGCACTAATTTCTTTCACATTCATTTAATATCAAATCTTTGTTTAAAAATTCGTAAGTTCAAATTAGATGATTTTGGGTGATTTTAAATGATTTTTACGAAATTTTATTTTTTTATCATCAATTTTTGAACTATTACAGTTCACACTGTAACCTGGGTATCATTTAATCTTGTGTATTTAGCACTAATTTCTTTCACATTCATTTAATATCAAATCTTAGTTTTAAAATTCATAAGTTCAAATTAGATGATTTTGGGTGATTTTAAATGATTTTTAAGAATTTTTAAACAATGATTTCAAATTAGATGATTTTGGGAGATTTTAAATGATTTTTAATGATTTTTATGAATTTTTAAACAAAGATTTGATATTAAATGAATGTGAAAGAAATTAGTGCTAGTAACCCAGGTGACAGTGTAAGCTGTAATAGTTAAAAAATTGATGATAAAATATGAACATATTGAAAATTTCATTTATTCTGGGTGAAATTATGACTGTTTGAAAATGTATTATCGTGGCAATGATACTTGATTATCCAGTTTGTTGTTAAAATTTGCAATCTTGTGGGTGTTCAAATCCATTTAAGTCTCAGCCAACCGATTTTCTTGAAGACTGGATCAGATGGATCCACGTTAAAAAGATGTGAATCAAACATGGCCGAAAAATCTGGGATCAGAAACATCAACCTGTTAATTAAATAAGAAATGTCATTAATTCTTGTTTCCTGACGATTTCAAGCAAAAATATATACATTCTTCTATTGATTATGGGTTTGTGTTTGTCATTTCGAGGCCTAAAGTAAGACCTGCAATAGTCAGATTTATGTCTTACATAATGTATGTTTAACTGAAGTTTTAGATAAAGACAGATTCTGTCTTTATATAATCTGTGATTTGTGGTTAAATCTTCTACATTGATACAACCATATCCAATGTTCACACCACATGGTTTACAAGAGGTCAAACTACATGTATGTGGTGATGGTAGTTTTTTTCCCCAGATTTTAGTACAGACTAGATACAGATCAATTTGTCTATTTCAAACAATTCACGCTTTCCCCCTTTTGAATGACAATATTTGACCTTTTCATCTTGACTTTGTCTTACCGTTTTTAGTTACATGTACGATAATAAACAATCAATGCACACATCTTGTCAAAACTACAAACAGTGATAACTTGGCTCAGAATAAAGTAATTTAAGTGAAATTTTCAATACCTTCTTTTTGAATTATCTATTTTTTAACTATTATAGCAAGAATGGCCATATTTGGTATGCAAAGTCACAGAATGTTGTTGACTGAGCCTTCTTGTTTCTATAAAAAAGAATATACAAAATCATCTGTAACAGTACATTTATTGTTTTCTTTTTCCTTCTAAAGCAGCCCACACATGTTCAATTTTTTTCGTCCATTAATTGATGTCAATTAATTGACAACTGACAAAGAAATTTAATGTGTATAGAGGACATTGACGACAAATTAATTGAAACAATTTAATTGAATCAATTAATTGACATATCAAAGTTCCTTTGATATTTATTGACGGCCCGTCAATTAAATTGCTAGTGCAAGAGATGCTTGAACTATATGTTAGTCCAAAATGACCTAGTTTGTATCATGTAGACATTAAAAAAATAACATTTCTCTCTCTCTCTATATCTTTCTAAGGTGCAGTCGTCAAGTGCACAAGATGAAGTAAACATCCTAAAAGAACAACTGAAGACTTTATCAGCATCAATAGCAACAGTTACAGCAGAAAAATCTCGATTAGAGGCAGATTTTGTAGCTGATAAGAAGAAGCTAAGAGTAAGTATAAAAGGCTACACAACGTTAAAGATTTTCTGAAATACAAGATAAAACCGTATTTGACCAGAAGAGTCTTCCCAGGAATAAGCACACAGGTGAATTTTACCTGGACATCAGCCTTACCATTGTAAAATTCCAACTGGCAGGCAAAAGTGTGCATGATTGGACCTTGTTTTTTTTTTTGTCCCATGAAGCGAATGATGAGGCAGCACTTTAGTTGTCAGCTTTGCAGGCATTACCACAGACAAGTGTGAACCAGCTAAAACAAATCCCAAGACAGATGTATGTGTGTGTGCACTTATTTGAAAGATTTATGTGTGTGCTCATACGAAAGATCGATGTGTGCATTCATATGAATTGATGTATATGTACCCATACAAAAGATTGATGTGTGCACCCATACAAAAGATCAATGTGCACACAAATACAAAAGATCAATGTGTGCACTCATACAAAAAAATCAATGTGTACACACATACAAAAGATCTATGTGTGCACTCATACAGAAGATTTATGTGTGTGCTCCTACAAAAGATTGATGTGTGCACTCCTACAAAAGATTGATGTGTGCACTCCTACAAATGATGGATGTGTGCACTCCTACAAACGATGGATGTGTGCACTCATACAAAAGATCTATGTGTGTACTCATTTAGTTGAATATTTTGCTGTTCTTGTATAATATTATATTGTATATTTGATTGTATTTTTACCAGGGAGAACATGAAGAACTACAGCAACACCTAGCTACAGCTAAAAATGAGTACGAAAGAACAGTAGCTGAAATGAATTCTAAAATATTGGAGGTATTGTCATGGAGATCTTTTTTTGTTTTTTAGAAATGGGGTTTAAACGTCCACCCGACACAAACTTGGTCATTTCGGGACTAACATGTGGTTCAATTTTAATTCATTAATTCGCTTGTACTTAGGGGTCTTTAGAAGTGGAAGGAAAACCCATGAGTTTGGATATTTAATCAGGAAAACAAAATCAAAATGTTGTTGGCTTGATTTTGTTGTCTGCAGAGTATGTCAAATATGTCACCTGTCCAACCTCATGGGTTTTCTCTGGGTCTTCCGGTTATCTCCCACTGCTAAAGACCCCTACGCGCAAGCGAAATTATTGAAATAAAATTAAACCATATGTTAGTCCGGAAAAATGACCTAGTTTGTGTCGAGTGGACGTTAAACCCCATTTCTCTCTCTCTCTCTCTCTTTTATGTCGAATGTGTCAAAATTGAGAATTCCACATAACTTTGTAAATACTGAATGGAATTGAACCATTTTAGGACTAATATTCCTTTTAGAGATTCAACTTGAACAATATTGTAGTAAAAATCCCTCAAAAAACCTCTTCAAAGTAAATTTTAAAACATACTTGGAGACTGCTTTCTAAAAATTAAAAGCTGTCTTGCCACCTATAAATCTTGTTGGTTTGTTTTTTCAGTTGAAGAATAAAATCCGAACTCAGCAACTTGAACGTGAGAAGGAGCAGACCGATCATGCTATGATGATTCGAGAACTTCAAAAACTACACTCAGTAGAAAGAATGGCTAAAGAACATTTTGAAAATCAGGTAGCTTTATATCAGTATCTTGATAAATAGCCTTTGATTAACAGTTTTCAATTAACTAATACATCAAAATGCTTTTATCCATGCGGGGGGTTGGATTGCCGAATGGTTAGCACGTGCGCACTGTATCATAAGGTCTGTCATTGAGTCAGCTGGTGTTGTTTCGATTCCCCGGTTGTACTTGACAAGGAGTAGGGTCGCCCGTCCAACCGCGTGGGTTTTCTCCAGTCCTCCGGTTTCCTCCCACTGCTAAAGACCCCTACGCGCAAACGAATTGTTAAAATAAAATTGAACCATGTATTGGTCCCGAAATGACCTAGTTTGTGTTGAATGGACGTTAAACCCCATTTCCCTCTCTCTTTCTCTCTTAAGCATTGCACATGTGTATATAAGTATAAATGAAATGGGGTTTAACGCCCTACACAAACAAGGCTTACGATGAAATTGAAATGAAATGAAATGAAATGGGGTTTAACATCCCACTGTTCTGCTCCGATTGGGCTAATGAAGATGGGCATACGCCATACCGTGTGCTGTGAGGGAAATTTGGCCCGGACAGCGTCACTACGGTCTACTCTTACATCGAATTCCAGCTGCCAAGAGATGTTTTACGTGCATGCCAATGTGTACACAGGACCTCTTCATTAGCCCAATTGGAGCAGAATAGTAGGACATTAAACCCCATTTCATTTTCATTTCTATTCACTTTGCCACTGCAGCTCTTGCTTGTCCATATAGACAATTAGCACATGTTTAGCCCACGACATACTCACTGAGTCACTGCAGTTCCTGCATATCAGTATAGAAAATTAGCACATGTTTAGTCCATGTGTATTGCTGCATGTCTGTATATAAACAATTAGCCCATGTGTATTGCTGCAAGTCTGTGTATAAACAATTAGCCCAAGTGTATTGCTGCTTGGCCGTGTATAAACAATTAGCTCATGTGTATTGCTGCATGCCTGTGTATAAACAATTAGCCCATTTGTATAGCTGTGTGTCCATGTATAAACAATTAGCCCATGTGTATTGCTGCATGCCTGTGTATAAACAATTAGCCCAAGTGTATTGCTGCGTGGCCGTGTATAAACAATTAGCTCATGTGAATTGCTGCATGCCTGTGTATAAGCAATTAGCCCATGTGTATTGCTGTGTGGCCATGTATAAACAATTAGCCCATGTGTATTGCTGTGTGACAGTGTATAAACAATTAGCTCATGTGTATTGCTGCATGCCTGTGTATAAACAATTAGCCTATGTGTATTACTGCATGCCTGTGTATACGTGTATAAACAATTAGCCTATGTGTATTGCTGTGTGGCCGTGTATAAACAATTAGCCCATGTGTATTGCTGCGTGGCCGTGTATAAACAATTAGCCCATGTGTATTGCTGCGTGGCCGTGTATAAACAATTAGCCCATGTGTATTGCTGTGTGGCCGTGTATAAACAATTAGCCCATGTGTATTGCTGTGTGGCCGTGTATAAACAATCAGCTCATGTGTATTGCTGCATGCCTGTGTATAAACAATTAGCCCATGTGTATTACTGCATGCCTGTGTATACGTGTATAAAAAAATTAGCCTATGTGTATTGCTGCGTGGCCGTGTATAAACAATTAGCCCAAGTGTATTGCTGCGTGGCCGTGTATAAACAATTAACCCATGTGTATTGATTGTTGTATTTTAGTTAGATGAAGTCCAGGCGTCTATGAAACAACAGATAGCCAGTGTACCAACAGTGAAAGAACAATATGAGAAACAGATCGATAATTTATCAGCCCAGTTAAAATCAGTTAAAGACAGATTAAAAGCCGCGGAGGAGAAGGCGAATCAACCCTCACCCATGTTATTAGATTTACAGAAAGAAATGACCTCAATGAAGGTTTGTTTACACTGTAATCTGCGTATCATTTAATCTTGTGTATTTAGCACTAATTTCTTTCACAATCGTTTTAATATCAAATCCTTGTTTAAAAATTTGTAAAAATCGTTTAAAATCTTGCCAAATCATCTAATTAAACGATTTTTACAAAGTTTTAAACAAAGATTTGATATTGAATGAATGTGAAAGAAATTGGTGCTAAATACACAAGGTTACACTGTAACCCAGGTATCATTTAATCTTGTGTAATTAACACTAATTTCTGTCACATTCGTTTAATATCTAATCTTTGTTTAAAAATTTGTAAAAATCATTTAAAATCACCCAGTTTTGTCTAGTTTAAAGCTGACTGATTAATTTTGATAATGTGTTCAATTTACAAGTATTTAATTTCCTGACCACTGTTCAAAAATTAATCATTGTACATCATTAATCAATTGGGATGACTATCTTTCAACAGTTTTTAAGGCTAAAATTTTTTATTTCCAGGCCTACATAGTAAGAGTGAAATTGTATGAACAGTATTTAATTGTAAAATTATAATTTCAAGGTCTGTGTAGTTTAACCAGATCATTTCTTTGTGTTATTCCGGCGTGGTTTCCCCTTGTCAGTGATGCAGGACGGAGGGCCTGACAAGGACAGCTGTCTAGTCGTTCGGATGGGACAAAAAAAAACGAGGTCCCGTGTACACATTGGTGTGCACATAAAAGATCCCTTGACAGTTGGAATTTGATATAAGAGTAGACCGTAGTGCTGCTGTCCGGGCAAAATTTTCCTCATAACACACTGTATGGCGAATACCCGTCTTCATTAACCCAGTTCGGAGCAGAATAGTAGGACGTTAAACCCCATTTCATTTCATTTCATTTCTTTGTATAATTTTAGAGTGAAGCTCACAGACAAGTTGAGAAGGAAATACTGAGAGCCTCAGAAGCTGAAACAAGAGCAGTTCAGGTCTCTGTTCAAAGTGAAGAAAGAGTAACCTCCCTTGAGACAAAGTTAGCGGAACTTTCGGAAGTCGTGGGGAATTACGAACGACTACGCTACCAGGATCAGCAAGCCATACAGCGACTGAAAGAGAGAGTCACTCAACTGGATATTGAAAACTCGGCACTTGCCCGAGCAGCACACTCGGCACCAAAATCTTACGATACAGATGAAAATAATTTAGATGCCCAGTCTTTGTCAGAGAAGATCATACAGTTGAAAAGATTACTTCTGGAGGCTAATTCACGATCTGAGAAACCAGTAGATATCGATGGTAGGTATATTATGTGATTAATTGTTACATGAAATATTGTTAAAGCTGATCATCTTCATTTGCATTTTTCTGACAATATTAAAATTTTAATATTTTTAAAGATACATTAGTTAAGAGTTTAATAAAGAGTTGGTCATTCTTGCTATAATAATTCAAAAATAGATGATAAAAAAAGAAAATATTGAAAATTTCATTCAAATTACTTCATTCTCAGCCAAGTTATCATTGTTTATACATGTAGTTTTGACAAGATGTGTGCACAGTGGTAACTTAGCCCCGCTTTCCCGTTTTTAAATTAAATTTTTAAATGGCAAACCATTTTAATCTAGTTAAAATCGCGAGTATCAGATGCCATCAAGAGTTGATTATGGTCTTGTTTTGTTAATAAATGTCTAATTAATAGTTTATATAACATTTCGTGTCTAAAGAAAGACATGCAATAGGCAGATTTAGATCTTGCATAATGTATGTTTAAATTTAAGGAAACAAAACGAAAATACCAACCTTAACAAATCTGCCAGCTTATATTTAATTGGACCTTCAAAATATTTTACCCAACACTTATAGGTGGTGCTGGCTTGCTGGTTTATCAACAGAGTATGCCGAATGCTTCATTTTTTGTAAATACTTAATCAAATTGAAGCAATATTGAACTAATATTTTTTTTTTTTTTTTTGAATCAACTTATAACAAAAGATTTTTAGCATCTTGTATAATGGCATTTAAAATATTGAAATTCCTATTTTGTACAAATATTGTTTGATGTATCCACACGTTTTTTTTGTTTTTTAATAGTTTTATTATGTGAATCTGATGAAGAAAGAACGACATGTCAGAAATATAAAGAAGAACTGGAACATGTTAAAGAAGAATTCGAGAGATATAAATTACGAGCCCAGTCAGTTCTTAAAACTAAAACAAAGGTAGGTGTAGCAATGATTTGTAAAAATATACTGAATTCTGGTGAGAACACAAACTAGGTCTTTTCAGAACTAAAATGTGGTTCAATTTTATTTCAATAATTCACTTTGAACATAGTGGTCTTTATCAGTGGGAGGAAACGAGAGGAATAGGAGAAAACCCACAAGGTTGGACAGGCAACCCTACTCCTTGTCATGTACAGGCTGGGAATTGAAACCACGGCAGTTGACTCAATGACAGTCCTCTGCTCCAATGTGCACGTGATAACCATATGGCCTCCCAACCCCCTCTGATGAGAACAGAGTAGCAGTTAGTAGTAGTGGTGTATTGTCTGTTTCCACAGCCGTGATATTGCAGACAATGGAAGCATGGAAATGTTATTAAGGTTTTGTACGCACGCATTGAAATGTCAAACGATAAATGTTATCAGTCAATTTTTTAAGTTTATATGTATTTATTGAAATAAGTGAAACGAAGAAGCGTTTCAAATCTCGGCAATTTCAGGTAATTCCTTCTTGAGATATGGCCCTTGTTTACTTAGTAAACATCTTGTGAGTGTTGTACCTCTAACTTTTGGTAAATACCAATGGGATGGAAATAACAGTGCCTCTTTTATTTATTTTCAATCCCTGCATTGGCAAGAAAGTTCATCGGGTTTTAAGTTGCGGTTTCTCCTTGTATGGATGCAGGACTGAGGGCCTGGCAAGGATCAATTATAATTGTTCAGATGGGACAAAAAGCTGAGGTCCAGTTTATGCATTGGGATGCATTTAAAAGAACTCTTTGAAGTTTGAATTTGATATAACAGTAGGTCGTTGTGCAGTTATCCGGGCAAAATTTCCCTCATAGCACACTACATGGCGTATGCTGGTCTTCATTAGCCCAGACAGAGCAGAACAGTATGATGCTAAACACAATTTCATTTCATTGCAATTTATTTTTAAAATTGATTGATTCTGATTTTAATGACAAGACCTTGTGGTTGATAATTTGTAACAACGAAGAACAATTTCGTTTTCACATTTCTGATTTTGCGGACAAGACCTTACAGTTGATAATTTGTAACGTACAAGAACAATTTCCTTTTCATATTTTTGTGTTTCTGTTGCAGGACAACACGGCCAATAAAGAACTCGATACATTAAAGAACCAGGTCGGTGAATTACGGGAGAAATTACGAATGGCCCATTTACAACTTGATGATTCGGAAGAAAAACACAAATTGAAAGTAGAAAGTTTGAGTAAAACTATCCTCACCTTGGAGGAACGAAACAAGCACCAGATTGCTGAGATGGAACAGGAACATCAAAAAGCTATTGCCGAGCTGGAACTGGAGGTGAAGAAACAACGCGATCGCACGGTTTCAATGTTGGCCGAAAAAGAAAAGGACTTGTTAGCTTTACGCTCAACTTGTGTGCAGTCACAAAAATTAGAAAATGAATACTCGCATCATGCTCGAGAATCGTCGATTAGCCACGAACCACTCCAAAAACAGAATTCAGAAGAAGAAGCAGTATCACGTCTTTTGTTTAAAAATTCTGCTCACGAGGAGACAACTCTGCTTCATTTCGCCGAAGAGCAAGCTCGTAAAAATGTAGAGATCGCATCGCTACGGAAACAGAAACGTCAGTTGGAGACGAGTCTTCGTGAATTACAACTTGCGGTCAGCGGTAAGGAAGAGAAGCTTCACGATGAAATAGAATCTTTAAAAGAAGTTATCCATAAACGGGAACGGGATATTACAAGAGAAGGAGCCAATTTAGAATACTTAAAAAATGTGATTTACAAATACATGATCAGTCGGGACAGCTTAGGAAAAGAGAAAATGTTGAAAGCCATTACGACCATTTTACAGTTTAGCCCTAAAGAGGTTGATACCGTTAATACAGTTAATAAGGGATGGATTTAATGGGACTTAATATTAACACTAATAGGACAGGGGTGTATATTATTCCACAATGTACCTTTTTTCCCTCAATAAGGCTTCTGTTTTTCCTCGTAGATAAAATATTTTATTCATTTTTTTATAAAGTGAAGACAATATTCTTCCTCACAGCCATCACTACCCTGAATTTAGTATAAATTAGGGGGGTTGGATGGCCGAATGGTTAGCACATGCGTGCTGTATCATACGGCCTGTCATTAAGTCAACTAGCGTGGTTTCGAATCCACGGTTGTATGTGACAAGGAGTAGGGTTTTCTCTGGCTCCTCCGGTTTCCTCCCACTGCTAAAGACCCCTACGCGCAAGCGAATTATTGAAAAAAAGTTAAAACCATATGTTAGTCCAGAAATGACCTAGTTTGTGTCAAGTGGACATTTAACCCCACCTCTCTCTCTCTCTCTCTCTCTCTCTCTCTCTCTCTCTAATTTAAATTGGAATATTTGTTTTTGTCCAGAAAGGAGTTTTGTTGCTTTTTGAAGACTAGGAAATTATATTTCACTGAATTATTTAAAATGGCTATACTTTATGAATTCCATAATATTAATAAGATTAACTTCTCTGTGCTGATGTTTTGATACAAACAAAGAACTATTATATATTATATCAATATTATAATTTCATATTTTCATGTAATGTCTTACGCTAGGTTCCCACTGTCATGCAATGCATTACGATAGGATTGTCCCTATTGAGTCCACAATCTGGTATGTGCAGATATGTTCGGATACGTTTTAATATGGTCAACATGATTACTACAACTGATCTCAATATATGATAAGACTTGATAGGATCACCACGATTACTCCACGATTTCAATCGTAGCACGAGTCGTGATAGTAGGAACGTAGCATTAGATATCGTTATTGTGTGACATGCATGCTTGGTGATGTACAACAACCTAGTCAAAACTTTATTCTGGTGCTGTACATGAATTAGTATGCTTATACCATTGTATATTGTATGAAATATCATACAATTTCATATTTTAAATGTGAAAATGATTGTCAAGTGACTTCTTCTCGGTTTATTACTGTGATGGTAAGAATGCGGCTATATTTGTTGTATCAATGTTTGATTGACTCCAGACCAAAGGAAGTCTGGGAGAATGTTCTAAGACAACTGACATACATGTAAATGAAAACAATATTGTCCAATCAATAAATGACCGAGTGGATGACTAAGGTGGTGTTAGCTCCACCAAATTTTAAAGACGTTTACAAGAAAAGGTTTTGCGACAATTTGGTTTTCTTCCTATAAGGTTTATATTACTTGTTTTTTATCATTACTTTTATATATTATAGCCCCTAACATTAAAGGTGGGCCGACGGGATGGTGTAAGCTCATCCTAAGACAATAGGTAAAGACGTTTACAGGAAACATTTTGTGAAAATTGCCATGTCTTCCTATGAGGTTAAAATACGAGGACTGAGGGGATAGTGTAAGCTCATCCTAAGACAATAGGTAAAGACGTTTACAGGAAACGTTTTGTGAAAATTGGCATTTATTACTATGAGTTTAACATACGAGGGCCGAGGGGGTGGTGTTAGCTCATCCTAAGACAATAGGTGAAGACATTTACATGAAACGTTTTGCTACAATTGGCATTTCTTACCATGAGGTTAACATACAAGGTTGTTTTTCATCATTGCTTTTATAAATACCAGTACATACATGTAATACAATATTGAGCTTCCATTTTACGTATAAAAATGCATAGAGGGTTAGCTATTCTGTAATAATACTCTAATAGTTCTGAATATTACCATGTGGAGACATTTTATATTTAATTATGTTAAACTTAGTATATATGGTGTACATGTATCAAATTGTTATTTTTTCTATATTATGGATATGATGGGAAGTAATTATATTGTTGAATTTTATAAAAAAAATAATAAAAATATTGGTATAAAATTTTTTTTATCTCTCCGCCTTTCAAAGCAGGGTAGGAGACTATTAAAATGGGTTTGTCCGTCCGTCCATATAGTTTGATGTATAGTTTCATTACATCAGTACCCAATCTGATTAAAACATAGATCCCATTTCGTTTCGTT
Organism: Patella vulgata; assembly: GCF_932274485.2. Lineage (NCBI taxonomy): Eukaryota > Metazoa > Mollusca > Gastropoda > Patellidae > Patella > Patella vulgata. Next base: position 75,077,882 of record NC_065883.2, on the reverse strand, counting down.
TTTTATGCTTCAAAATTTCATTTTACTTGTCTTTACTACACTAGAATCTGGAAGAGTTGTTATATAACCCGCGTTCTGGATGATGTGATGGATTAGCCAATGAAATGGTCTGTTGCGACGAGTTTTTGGTGTAAGGTGCACGGAACTGTTGGTAACTCACTAGAAACATGATGGGTTAATCAAATGTCCAACATCATAGGGTCAGAAGCCACTCGTATGACCTCTGACGTGACCTTCCACTACAACTGGTCAGATCTTCATGTAGTGTAGATCATTTAAAGTATAAAAAAAACGAAATATAGATCTGTATTTTAATCAGCTTGGTCATTACCTTGACAGAGTTCGATAATGAACATTTTCCCCTATGGCTAATTAAGCAGAGATAAACAATTTGAATGTTAGAGGTTTTGGAGCATGATAATTTTGATTCTAATTGAGTGAGAGGGATGAAACTCAGAATATATTTTCATTACATAATAACTTGACTAAGTTCGATGATCAGAAATGATGAAATTGGGTTTAACGTCCTACTGTTCTGCACCGACTGGGCTAATGAAGACGGACATACGCCATACAGTGTGCTATGAAGGAAATGTTGCCCAGACAGCGGCACTACGGTCCACTCCTATATCGAATTCCAATTTTTTATCTGGACACCAATGTTTACATGGGATCTCGGTTATTTGATTCATCAGAATGACTATACGTTGTCCATTGCCAGGTCCTCTGTCCTGCACCACTGAAAAGGGGTAACCACGCAGGAAAATCGGAGGAACTTTCTAGGTCTACACAGGGATCAAACACAGAACCTCTAGGTTAGCGTTTTACTCACCGAGCCACCGTGGCTCCCATGTTATGATCAAAATTTTCTGCTTAGACTATGTAGCGACAAGTGATTTGATTGGTAATGACTTTGGAATACAACAACCCTCTGCTTCTGATTGAGGTAGAATGTTCATTTTTGGTGTAGATGTTCCTTTGGAGCATGTCTTTACAGTGTTTAATGATTAACATTTTCTGCTAAGGCTAAGCAGAGATAAGCAATTTGATTGGTCAATGTTTTGTGACAGGATAACATTGATTCTAATTAAGGGAGAGTGATGAAACTTAGTGTATGGTTTCACTACATCAAAACCTTGACTATGTTCGAGCGAGAACAATTTCTGCTTTGGCTAAGTAGAGTGATAAGCCATATACTATTATAGCTCATACGCTTGGGGGTGGGGTGGGGGCGGGGGTGTAGGGGGTGGTGTTGGCCGAATGATTGATGCCTGCGTGTTGCATCATAAGGTATGTCATTGAGTCAAGAGAAGTGGTTTCGATTCACCACATGACGAGGAGTAGAGTCGTCTGTTCCATCTTGTGGGTCTTCTCTGGGTCCTCCGGTTTCTCCCAGTGCTAAAGACCCCTACGCGCAAGCAAATTATTGAAATAAAATTGAACCATATGTTAGTCCCGAAATGACATAGTTTGTGTTGAGTGTATGTTAAACCCCATTTCTCTCTCTCTCTCCCATACGCTTGGGTTGTCAAATTCTACACCACAAAACAAAACCCAGTATAAACATGAGCTACAGACATTTTGAACGGCTAACAAGTTCGTGTGATCTGAACATCGTTTACAAAAAGAAAAATATGTCAGTTATTTATGTGATTTGATTTATTTTTAATCGGATTGGTCTGGAAAACTCTTATTAAATCTCAAGGAGTTTGTTCTGGTCACATCAGATCTTTATTTTCACAACTCATCCAGTATCAGGGGTGGATCCAGGAATTTTTGCAGGAGGGGGTTTGCCAAGTCCTGAGAAAATGTATCCCCCCCCCCCTTACGGCTTGAAATTTTTTGAGAAATACATGGTCTCTATCGTCATTTTGACGTATATACATACACATTGAATTGATCTTTTTAAACAGAGAAATCCAACATCCTGTTTGACGTAAATTTTTATTATGAATTAATACAATGACATTGTGATTCAATTTTATTGATGCAATTAAGCATTAATTGTGATATCACATATGTCTATATCATTATCTCCCACTTTGAGTGCCCATCTGACGATAAAGGATAAAGCACAATTATGACACTTTTCTCATAAAAAAGGTTGTTTTTTCAAAATTTTTTATGTAGCTGAGCAGGGGGGAGGGGGGGCGAACCCCCCAAACCCTCCCTCTGGATCCGCACCTGAGTATTTCTAATGGTTGAAGTAAAAATAGGTATTTGTTAGTGGGAATCCAGACTGAAGGCATGATACGTTATTTTCAGCATTAATCAGATTTCTTTTAATCATGATTGATGTCATAAATAGTAGTTACTATACTACTTATTACCCAGTACGGCAGTAGACCTATAGGCTACATATTTTTTTTTAAAAAAATCTAGATGACCATCCTTATTCAAGATTTTTATCAGATGATTATTATGACAACGATAAGAATGCAAGGAAAGATTACTATAGGAAAATTTGAAATTTAAGATAAAGCCAGAATTAACATTCAAGTTATAATGGAGAAAACAACAGTGGTGTGAACCTGTTAATTTCATTTTATACAAATAGTTATCTCCCTTCCTAGCTCTTTACTGCATGAGTTATACAAAGACCTCAGCAAAATCAACTTCCGGAAAGCGTGTTGTTGACACGAAATTAATAAATCATGGTAATATATCTCCAATTCTCCCTGTTATAATTTAGATTATTGATATCATTATGATGGTTGTTTATGGTTGTAGCAAGTTCATATCACGTTTTTAGTCGCGAAAAAAATTAATCAGAGATAGTCTGATAGTCAACATCAACTGCAATTTATAATTATATTGAAATTGAATAGGCCTAATAATATTAATAATATTTCTAACAACAGAACACAATTTTTATGGGAAACAATCACTAGTTTTATTCTAAAAGCATGACGTTTCAACGGGTATCCTTGTATCGTGATCAGCACGATGATAAGAGGATAGGGCCCTACTTGTCAAAACCTCATGCTTTTTTTTTAGAATAAAATCAGTGATTACAAATTGTGTTCTGTTAATATGTGTTTTGCAATCACTAAAGTTAAATATTAATGCTTAATTAATCATTCATTTAATGTTGACCAAAAACCCAATTTGGCCTGCAGATTTCTAGTAAAACTAGCAAATTGTTTTGGTCATGACAGTGGCACTACATGCTTTGTGCTGTCAGTGTTTAGTTTTTTAATTTTGTTCCTTTCAAAGCTTTTTCCGTGCCAAGTACTCTGACAAGGAGGAACTAGACTGGAACATCCAGTTGAACTTTATCGGCCAACACCGATGGCGGTATCAAACCCGAGTCCTCCTGGTTAGTGGAGGTTCGATGGCCGAATGGTTAGCGCGTTGTAACTTGTATCATAAGGTCTGTCATTGAGTCAACTGGCGTGATTTTGATTCCCCTGTTGTGCATGACAAGGAGTAGCTAAGTCTCTAACTCAATATCATCCAAAGTCTTCGACTCTGAAAACACGAATTATTTTTCAATTTAAATCAACATTTAAATGATGTTGTGATCTTACCGGGAAAAGATGGGCTTCTGATATCCAACATTTAAGACAAAATAAACATTTTACCATTAGTACACAAATCGTGTACCATAATGCGTTTCAGCGCCATTTGTAACAAGGGGCTAGAAGAACGAGGCTAAACATATTCCACAAGTCATGTCAAATGGCGACGCCATTGTTATCTGGAGAGCATGTGCTATAAATACTATGTAGAATGGAATAACCAGACGCTAGAGATTGCCATTTGATTGAGATTTCTGGCGTATTTCACCGAACATAACTGATTAGAAATTACAGTAAACATGAAATGATTGAATGTAAATCAGTTTATATACATTCATATTACATTATTATATCCGTTGAGACCCATTTGACCCATATATTAGCGATTTAACTCCTTTAAACCAAGATTTTTACTTTTGCATATTTCTTTTCAGGGTAAAATTCGACAGATGCAACAAAAATTTGCAGCAACCAAAAGACGAATCAGTTTAAAAGACAGTAGAATGTGAGTTTTAATATAGTAATGTTAAAGAAATCTAGCCCACATCACACCTAAAAATAAGATCAACCCATTGATCGAGTCAATTTATTTATTTATTTTTCTAAGAGTTATATCAAACATGACAAGTGATAATATTAAGTTACATGATAATAAGATGAGAAAGTTTGGATGAGAGAAAAAGTAATGATGTCATGATTGATCAGCCTCTTGAGGATAACCAATAAAAACCTGCTTGAATTAAACTAGATTTATTTCCAATGGATCATGTAATTAGGAATGTGTTGCCAACTGTATGTACACTAGTGTAGAGTCTTGTGCTATTTTTAGAACCTATAGTCTATACCCAGTGGTATTGTTCCGTTTTACTCCACGAACCTCTGGATCCATCCATGGGGAGACAGACTTAAATCATCCGCCCTTGATAGGTCTGCTATTTTTATCGACCAGTCGAGTGGGTGAAGGGAAGTAACTCTTATTTTATTGCAATTAAGATTATTGTGGTGAATGTAAACAATGACGTTTAGACTGGGATGCAAACTGTTTTTTATTGGTTCGTAGAATCAAGCTACGATCAAGGGTAGATAATTTGAATTATTGAAAACCCTGTGAATGAACCCTGAGGTTAGTGGAGCTGTTGTCAAAAGAGTAGTTCATTTGATCATGAAATTAATAAATTTTCTTGACAAACTTTGTATGTATCATTATTGTGAAATGAAATGGGGTTACCATTTAACATTCTGCACCGACGGGCTAATGAAAGGTAACAGGTATTGTATAAGGATGACTGTTTATTGGTCATTACATCACATATTAATAGCTCACGATGTTAACATTTCAGAAAGAAAGATGACAGAATTAAAGATAAGAAAAAGAAAAAGTCCAAAGTTCCTGAAATGAAAATCATTACACAGTAAGTTATTACTGGTTCATTGAATTAACAACAAATTTGAAGTGATGTCAGCCATAGTGTTTACGATTAGTTATAAATGAAATGACATTTAACATGTTACTCTTCTGCTCTGACTGGGCTAATGAAGACGGGCATATGCCATACAGTGTGGGTAGCACCACTATGGCCTACTCTTATATCGAATTCCAACTGCCAAGGGATCGTGCATGCCAATGTGTACACAGGACCTCGGTTTTTTGTCCCATCCAAAGGACTAGACAACTGTCCTTGTCAGACCCTCCATCTTGCACCACTGACAAGGGGAAACCCCGTCGGAAAATCCTGATGAACTTTCTCGGCCAATGCAGGGATCGAACACCTGACCTCCAGGCTAGCGAGCCAGCGTCTTACACACTTAGCCACCGTGGCTTCACAATTAATTATCATTGTTTTAAGCAATAGCACTTGGGTCGAGAAGAAACTTTGGATTTATTTCGGGGTTGGATTACAAGGAAAGTGTGCCTTTAATTTGGATGTTGCGAAAAACTGAGGTCAATCTGTTACCTTCACATAAAAGAACCCTTGACGAATGGAAATAAAAAATAACTCTGCTATCCAGGCAAGATTCTCCATCTCGCATTGCACTCATAAAAAACGAAATAAATATACAAATTAATTGCTTTTGTATTTATACAGATCCTACTCATTATGTGTGCTCATTAGATCATAAGGTCTGTCATTGAGTCAACTGGCATGGTTTCCAATCCCCGGTTGTACGTGACAAGGAGTATGGTTGCCTGTCGAACCTTGTGGGTTTTCTCCGGGTCCTCCGGTTTCCTCCCACTGCTAAAGACCCCTACGTGCAAGCGAATTATTGAAATAAAATCGAACCATATGTTAGTGGATGTTAAACCCCATTTCTCACTCTCATTACGTGCAACAAATGAGAAACAAACAACTCTGCAATTATGTAATGTTTTCTATTTTCAGGACAAAAGCCTCCACAGCTTTGTTCTTTAACTATAATACCCAGCTCGGACCACCCTACCATGTTTTACTGGATACAAATTTCATCAATTTCTCTATTAAAACTAAATTAGATGTATTTAAATCTATGATGGACTGTCTTTATGCTAAATGTAAGTTATTGTTGTTAAATGCATATTAAAGATGCATTATGTAAGATTTATATAAAGAGTTGATTGTTCTTGCTATACTTTAAGACGCTGGCTCGCTAGCCTGGAGGTCAGGTGTTCTATCCCTGCATTGGCCGAGAAAGTTCATCCAGATTTTCCGACGTGGTTTCCCCATGTCAGTGGTGCAGAACGGAGGGCCTGATAAGGACAGCCGTCTAGTCCTTCGGTTGAGACGAAAAACCGAGGTCCCGTGTATATATTGGAATGCACGTAAAAGATCCCCTGGCAGTTGGAATTCGATATAAGAGTAGGCGATAGTGCCAATGTCCGGTCAAAATTTCCCTCATAGCACACTGTATGGCGTATGCCCGTCTTCATTAGCTTAGTATAGGTGCAGAACAGTAGGACGTTAAATCCCATTTCATTTCATTTCATTTCTTGCTAAAGACTACTATGCGCAAGCGAATTATTGAAATAAAATTAAACCATATGTTAGTCCCGAAATGACCTAGTTTGTGTCGAGTGGACGTTAAACCCCATTTCTCTCTCTCTCTCCCTTTTGTCGACAGCCTGTGATTATATCATATGTAGATGTTACATCCTCTGTGTCATGTAGGGTACAGTTTCGACCCCATGATTAACAAATTTTCTCAAGCTTGAGGAAAGCAGAATATTTAATTGTATAGGAATGGAGATTATAACATAATACTTCCATCATTTTGTCATTAAAATACTGTTCATTTTTCTGTGGTCGCATTCACAATGTGAGTGGAATTTTGCCCGAACAGCCACATTTTCCGCCTACTTTTCCTATATGTTAAGGGTTCTTTATCGTGCACTTCGGTGTGTACACATTTGAGACCTCTGTTTTCTGAGCACCAACATGCGGAGATTCCTTTATAAAGACATCGCTCAGTATACATGTACTTAACAAGAAGTATTTATATTCCATACAAATATGACCCTTAATATTTCCAGTTCAATAACTCTGTTGTAATGGTTTATTTGATTTAATATATATATTTATTTAACAGGTATTCCCTATATAACAGATTGTGTAATGGCTGAATTAGAAAAACTCGGTAGAAAATATAAAGTGGCTTTAAGGTAAACAAATTTTCTTCTATATTTGTCAGATTGAATTATAACTATATATAATATACAAAAGCAGTAGCATTGATAGACTGTCTATAGTCATTGTATATATTGTTGAATGGTCGAGAGCAAGACATTAAGTAATATATTGTAACAACAAGAGGGCCATAGGCCCAAGTGTTTTTACAATATAGTACGCAATGTCTTAAGCGCGAGACCATTAACGACTTAAAATACAGACACTCCGCACATGCTTTTACAGTGAAATAAGTCACTCGAGTTCAATATTTCACTAGTATAAATAATGTACGATTGGCAAGTTGCCCGGACGATTATTTGAAATAATGGTACGCCAACATCAAAGGTCAACGTCACATCTGTATTTTAAATATTATTAATACTTTGTTTTGTTTGAATTTCTCATTTGCATTACATATAGTACATGAATACTGAATTAAGAACTGCAAAGTGGTGTGTTTTACCATTCTGATAAGGTCGAAATTATGTTGTTGATTGTGTATGATTGACAGAGGACCTGTATATGATGGTAAAATGGTGGTATCATTCCATGGTCTTGAAAAACAGTAGATCACTTGACTAAATGAAGCATGAAGCTGTCAATCATTTTATGCATTTTCCCAAATTCTATCTCGATTATCGCCCTTGTCATTGTTAATTTTTTGACATTATAACTCATTTTATCAACTGTCAGACTATCGTCATCAAGAAACGCCATTCAGGAGACAACTACATCTTGTAAATCATTGTTTTGTTTTGTTTTTTATTTTGAGTGATGCCTGTATCATTACAGGCCAGTTACTGTACAGCGCAGTGGACGCTTATGGCTAGCCCCCGGATACATTCACTTGAATTGATATATACCTATCTTGTTTGTTGCTTGCAGTGCCTGTATGTCTTGTCCGCGGGTTGGTCTTATTATGAGGGGGGGGGATTGGATGGCCGAATGGTTAGCATGAGCTTGCTGTATCATAAGGTCTGTCATTGAGTCAACTGGCATGGTTTTGATTCCCTAGTTGTAGGTGACAAGGATTAGGGACACCTGTCCGACCTTGTGGGTTTTCTTCATGTCCTCCGGTATCCTCCCTCTGCTAAAGACCCCCTACTCACAAGTGAATTATTGAAATAAAATTAAACCATATTGTAGTCCCAAAATGACCTAGTTTATGTCCAGTGAACGTTAAACACCATTCCTCTCTCTTTATCTTGTCTTATTATGTGTTTTGTGTAGTGCCATCTTCCTGCACTTATTAAGTCTATCTGATTGATATATTATATAGGTAAAACTATTTGAAGTTAAAAAAAACATGTTATATTACAGAATTATAAAAGATCCAAGGTTTAAGAGATTGACATGTTTACATAAAGGTACATATGCTGATGATTGTTTGGTACAGAGAATAACAGAGGTAAGTAATATACCTCTTTAATGATATGTACGATAACACCAAAGGTGGGAACACGTCAAGGGACCTCAAGTCAGAGTTGAGTCCCAAGTCACTGCACCTCAAGTCCAAATTGAGTCCCAAGTCGCTGCACCTCAAGTCCAAATTGAGTCCCAAGTCACTGCACCTCTAGTCCGAGTTGGGTCCCAAGTCACTGCACCTCTAGTCCCAAGTTTCTGCACCTCGAGTCCGAGTTGAGTCTCAAGCTGCTGACTTTAGTACCGAGTCGAGTCCAAAGTCTTCACAAAGCCTGAGACCCGTTTAGTCGCCAGTTTATCGAATAAATCAGTGAAACATGGTAAATAAGAGTTATGCCCCCTCGCGACTGCCGAGTCTTAAGTTGCAATAAATATTTATAGTCGTGTTGCAAGTTTGGTCATTGATGTGACTTAAGTCGGACTCGAGTTCCCACCCGTGAATAACAATGGTATAGCCATTTAGAAACAAATACTTGATAACGGTGAGAGTACCGTCATTGAAACGTTGCAGTTAAAAAACCCAAAAAAAACGAGAGAATGTTATCCATAAAGCTGTTTGTTATTATGTAATAAACTTGTATAAAAATATCTACAATAGCTGTGGAATAGTCATTTATATCTGTCATCATCTTCAGCTTTGATCAATGGGCTTAAAACACACTTTAATCTTCCTCTAGTCGGTAGGGATGGGGGTTCAGGAAGGGCTTCTTCCATCTAAATATAGAAACAAAATGTAAACAAAAATTACATAAAGAAAGGAATTTTCTTTACAAACACAAACATAATTTAATTGGCATTAAATAAATAAATAAATCGTCAAAGGAAACCAGAGGACCCAGAGAAAACCCATGAGGTTGGACAGGCAACCCTACCCCTTGTCATGTACAACCGGGGATTCGAAATCACGCCAGTTGACTCAATGACAGACCTTATGATACAATGCACACACGTTAAACCACTCGACCACCCAAAACCCTGGGATTAAATAAATAAATAAACCGTGATTCTGAATATTTTATGTCTCAGTTATAGTTTTTAAAATGTAGATTCGTCATTTAAATAATGTTAGAATATTATATATTGATTTAAGTACCAGAATATCACAGAATTTGATATTTTAGCTCGAATATTGTATGCCATTGCAAACACAACAGTATCTTCTCCACGTAACAAAGCTACCACAGAATTTGATATTTTAGCTTGAACATTGTATACCATGGTAAAGACAACAGTACCTTCTCCACATATAACAGAGCTGTTATAGAATTGGATTATTATAACGCTAAATATATTTTTCAGCATAAATGTTATATAGTAGCCACTAATGATAAAGATTTAAAACGTAGAATACGTAAAATACCTGGTGTACCGATCATGTATACAACAAGACGCAAGTAAGTTTATTATAAATACCTTCTTGTATATACAGAGCTGCAGTGACTCACTGAGTAAGACGCTGGCTCGCTAACCAGGAGGTCTGGGGTTCAATCCCTTGGTTGGCCGCGAAAATATTCCCCCAAAATTTACCAGAATGGTTTCCCCCTTGTCAGTGGTGCAGGATCGAAGGCCTGGTAAGGACAGTGTAGTCGTTTGGATGGCACGAAAAGCCAAGGTCCTGTGTACACGTTGGCGTGAATGTAAAAAACCCTTGACAATTGGAATTAAAAAATTTACCAGCGTGATTTCCCCTGTCAGTGGTGCAGGATGGAATGGCCTGGTGAGGATAGTGACCATAGTGTCTAGTCGTTTGGATGGGATGAAAAACCGATGTCCTGTGTACACATTGGCATGAACGTAGAAGAACCCTTGACGGTTGGTATTCAAAATCAGAGTAGGCTGTATTGCCGCTGTTCGAGCAAAATTTCCCTCATAAGGCACTGTATGCTAGTCTTGTTTAGCCCAGTGATTGAAGAAAAGTAGGACCTTTAAACCCCCATTTCATGTCTTATATACTCAGTCACAATCTGAATGAAATCTTTTTATAATTATAATACTTATACAATCAAAATCTGTTTACAGAGCTTAAACATACATTATGCAGGAGCGATATCTGCCTATTGCAGGTCTTTTTTTAGGCCTGAAATGTTATCTAAATTATTAATTATACATTAATAATTAGCGAATTGGAATACATTTTTTTTTTAAAAATAATTAAACGTAAAAATGGATAATCAAGACTTTGTTTTTTATCGTACCGACTTTAGTAATGATGATCGAGGCTAGCCTAAGATTCAAAAGCTAATATCTCGGTTCAGAGGGGATCAATTTGACTGAAATTTTCAGCATATTGTATTTATGTTATCTATTTTTTAACTATTATAGTGAGAACTGTCAGCTCTTTATCAAATCTTCCATAATACCCTTTTAACTACATACTCAAACTATTATTAAAAAAAATGCAAAATTTAAGAATAAATTTTATTATTTCAGATATTCTATAGAGAGAATGCCAGATGCTTATGGTGCTCCTAGTTAGATGTTTGTATGTGTGTAAATTCTCTTTGCTGCAGACAATGTTAAAATTAAAGATTACTGAAAAGGGATGTTTATTTATTCTTTCTTGGAAGAAAATTTTGTTTGTTTGTATTTGGATAAAATCAATGTGCTAATGAAAGATGAAAGAGACTCAATAAAGTTAAAGATGATTGAGAAAAAGTTGTTAGATTTTATGAGCTTTTGAACCAAATTTTTTCAAAGGGACTACAATCCATGTTTATTGTAAAACTAAAATTAAATGATCCAAGAATTGATATGACCATTTAAAACATTCTCTGAAATATTTGACTTTTTTGTCTACTAAAGGAACAGAATGGCTTTAAGAGAATTCCATCATTTTTCTGTTCTTAGTCTCTCTGTCAGAATAAATTGTAAATAAAACTATTAGAAAATGGTCGTCTTTATTTCTTTTAACTCGTTTTTCATCTTTGTGGTGTAAGGGAGGTAACTACATTTAGTAAAGCTCTCCTTTATTAAAGTTGAGAACAGTGTACCATGTAAATAAAGCATGGCCGAGTGTTATTGTGTTATTGCATGATGATTACTGAATATTTTTAGAATTTCAAACGTTTGTGACATGAAAAGGTTTTTAGAATTGAGTAGACTAGCTAAAGTGAGGTTGTATCTACCAAAGAAACACATTTATAAACATCTGGTTAGAGTGGACAGAGGTGAAAGGTGTTTTTTGAAGGTTCAGGAGAGCTTCAGTATAAAAATAAAAAACACTACAATTTTTAACTCCGTCAGAAGTCAAAAAATATTGTCTAGAGACAAATCATTATCGAATGGTCTTAGCTGGATTCAAATTCTATCCAAAAAGATGTCAAATCCAAGCGAAATTTTAAATCCACCACTTTCCACGAAGGGCATGAAAATTTTGGATAAAGCAGCGTTTAAAAAACAGTGCAGATTTCCTGGGTTGAAAATTCCAGTTAGATATGTGGGAAAATTAAACAAAAAAATGAAGCAGAGTTTGGTAAAGATTCCAAGGTTGAAATGTATCGCAGAATTAGGTGAGAACGACGCCCAGAATAAAAGTCATAAATTATTTCTCTTCGATCCAGCGAAGATTAAATCGTACAAAGACTTCAGCGATGAGGAGCAGCGTGCTTTAACAGAATTTGAAATAGATTTTAAGAACATGGAATGGTTTGATACAGAACTGGGTTATGACAATTGGTCTGCGGCTGAATTAACCAGAGCGGTTTTACCAGATCATATTGAAGATGGTGTGACAGGTTTTTCAATCGTCGGACATATTGCTCATCTAAATTTAAAAGATGAGGTCCTAGAGTATAAACACGTAATAGGTAAGTTATACAGTGGGACCTCGCTACAAGATTAGTAAGCTGTTAAGTAAAGGGGTGGGGGGAGTAGCCGTGCGTGTTGTATCATAATATCTGTCATTGAGTAAAGTGTTGTGGTTTTGATTCCCCGCTTGTACATGACAAGGAGTAGGATTGCCTGTCCAACCTTGTGGTTTTTCTCCGAATCCTCTGGTTTCGTCCAAATCCTAAAGAACCCTAAAAGCAGACGAATTATTGAAATAAAAATTAAACCATGTGTTAGTCCCGAAATGACCTAGTTTGAGTCGAGTGGACATTAAGCCCCATTTCTATCTCTGTTAAACATACATTATGCAAGAGCTAAATCTCTTAATCAACTCTTGATGCTATGTGTTCGATTTTCACTGCTGCTCAACGTTCATTGATGATTAAATACAAAAATGGATAATCAAGACTATGTTTTTTTGATGATTAAATACAAAAAGTGGATAATCAAGACCATGTTTTTATTTTTGTTGTACCAAATTTAGTAATTTAGGCTAGGTCTAAATTTCAATCGCTAATATCTTGGTTCAGAGTGGAGCAATTTAACTGTAATTTTCAGCATATTCCCTTTACATTATCTAGTTTTTAACTATTACAGTGAGAACTATCAGCTCTTTATCTAATCTTCCATAATTTATCTTTAAGTTAAACCTGTAAGATTAGTAAGCTTGTTGTTAAGTTAAACCTCACTCCTCACGGTGTTTCGTATAAGAGGGAGGGGTTGGGTGGGGTGGGGAACCTGTGCTTCCGGACTATGAAGTTAAACATCTGATAGTGAAGCAGTGCCTGTAGTTCAGTAAAATTATTGTAGAAATTATCTTGTTTGTTAAATTTGAACCCAGAATCTCTTAAAGCAGTGAATTCAGGTCTCAAAATTATGTGCATGCTTAAGAAGAGTTATCTCCCTTTACATGTGTTTATTGTAATTCATCAAAGTAACACTGCTATTGAGTATTTCTTGCTACACTAGTTATTAAAGTGTATTCATTCAGTGTCTCGGCCAACTGCTTTACAAAACAAAATTTTACTAGTGTTCATAAACTGTGTAATTATGGTATTAAATACAAAATGTACCGTGCCACATTTATGAACTAATTTATTTCAATTCCCCGGTTGTGCCTGACAAGGAATAGGGTCACCTGTCCAACGTCGTGGGTTTTCTCTGGGTTCTCCGGTTTCCACCCACTTCTAAAGACCCTTACGCAAAAGCGTATTATTGAAATAAAATTGAACCATATGTTAGTTCTGAAATGATCTGGTTTTTGTTGAGTGGACGTTAAACCCCATTTCTCTCTCTCTTGTACTGGCAGGTAGGTAAAGTTACCTGTGGGGAAATTTTGCCACAATCATACAAATTCAACATGAAAAAGAAACTTATACCATATGACATATTTTTTAATCTATGTTTGTTCAATGTAAAGTTTCAAATATAATTTATTTGCTTGATAATGATACCTGTATGAGTATTGAAACATAGCATGTTAATAAAATTCAGAAGTAGTACATCCATATAAGTGTTTTAATTCTTCAAAATTAGCTACCCCCTCCTCACACACTGCAATTATATATGGTATAAAACTCATTATAGCACATAATACGACAGATTTTAAGATGATTAAAAAAAAAAGAATCAGGGCTTCAATGACTTTATAATTAATTTTAATTGCAGGAGAAATTTTATTAGAGAAAAATCCATCAATACGAACAGTGGTCAACAAACTGAATGTCATAGACAACACTTTCAGAAACTTTCAGATGGAACTTCTAGCTGGTGAACAAGATTATATCACTACAGCAAGAGAAAATGGTTGTGCTTTTGAATTTGATTTTTCAAAAGTTTATTGGAATTCTCGTTTAGGTGAGATGAAATTTAGTTCATTTATTGACTAATAACTGATTTGATGTATTGGTTAAATCGTTAAAAAAGGTATACATGTATTCTCTTATGATGGATTCAGTCCGGGCTCAGCTAATAAAATAATTTTCAAATGAAACTATCAAAACAAAATGAAATTTTTGTATTAATGTTTTAAAGATGGGTTCCCAGAAAAGTATTTATCGGGTGGTTATTTCTAATAAAAGTATGGCAATTTTGGTATATATGGAAAGTAGAGATATCCAATCTTACTAGAAAAATACTGGATTCCCTGAAAAACACTCATGGAACGCATACAGGACAAAAATGTAAGGGTTCCCCTAATCGACAGCCCGACAATTAGGAATTTCTGCACACGTGATGTCAAAGGTCACACACGAACATTGAGCGCTTGATGTACAAGTTGATAAACTTTATGAAGAGTTAGACGTACAACACTTTCTGGGATAAAAATGATGGAAAAAGACGCGGGTAGTGGATAATCCGAGAATTGAATTAGGATTCGATATTCGTAATAAATAGTAAGCGATTAAAGTCAACATCGTCTTATGTATGCAATGAATTCTCCTGACTTCCAAGAGAGGTAAGTCATGTGACGTAAACACGGCCTGGCTTGATCGAATTTTTATAGCAGGGCATTTCTTCGCAATTACAATGTTTGAGAAGGTTTTGAAGCAACATTATGACAAATTAATTAGTTTGAATATGTTTTTAGTCCATATATACCATTAAATCACCCAGTTTGTACGCGGGAATGTATCTTTAAAACTGGTCTTTACGTCATCTACATTTTAATTGTAAAGAGTACCCTGGAGCAGCTTATTAGCTGAAACACTGAGCTCTATACAAATTGATTATTATTATAGCTTGAAAATGATTTATATCATTAGAATTAGTGGTATAATAAGGCCATACAAAAAAGATACTCTAGTTCTCGGACAATCATTTTTATACGCCCACATTGGAAATGTGGTCGCATATTGCCGTCGCCCCCCGTCCATCTGTTGTCCACAATTTCTTGCGAATACTCTACAGACTACATTTATCATCTGATTGTTTTGAAATTGATATATGTGTTGTTTACATTAGTGAAATGAAGAAGCCTATTGATATTCAGCGATTTCCGATAATTACTTCCAGAGTTATGGCCCGTGATCACTTTGAAAAATCGTGTGGACGCTCTGAAGACTAAAGTTAATATCCGATTGACTTTAAATTTAAACACAGTGTTTAAGGTCATGAGATGAAGCCTATTGATTTTCAACGATATCTGATAATTACTGCCAGAGTTATGGCCCTTGATCACTTTGAAATATCTTGTTGACGCTCTAGAGGCTAAATTTAATATCCGATTGACTTCAGATTTATACACAGCATTAAAGGTCGTGAGAGGCGGAAGCCCAGTGATTGTCAAGGTTATCATCCGATTGACTTTAGATTGATAAACAGAGTTTAAGGGTCTTGAGACGAAGAAGTATGTAAATCCATGATATTAAATGTTTCGTATATTAAATGTTAGCATGGGGCAGAACTAAAAGCCAAACAAATTCTTATGATGTTCTGATAATTACTTAATGAGTTGTTACTCTTAATCAGATTTTAGTGTATTATAAATGTTTCATTAACCACAACAGAAAAAATATGCGACAATTCTTGTTGACTGCTCGGACGACTTAGCTGCTATGGGTGTATGTTTCATTGCCTGGCAACCTATCTTTAAAAATTGGACGCAGACGAGATGTTTTTATTTTGTCAAAGGATCACTGAGGAAAATGACTTATAATAATAAATAATAATAATAATTTATTTATAATGTGCCTATTACCAATATAAAATACTGTTCAATAGCGCAGTTAACATTTTGTGGACATCACACATAGAAAAATAAAATAAAATTGCACATTATTAAATGGATGATAAAAGAAATTAAAATGGCATACGATAATCTTCAAAATATGGTAGTAAAATTTATAATAAAATATGACATATAAAATGGCTAAAAGTAATAAAGGATAAAATAGAACCGCTCCTAAAACAGAATAAAATCAACTCGGATACCTGCATTAAAAGCCGTAATAGTCAACAAAAAGGCTATGCCGAAAATTCAATCGCCAAATTCTCGGTTCAGGGTGGATCAATTTGACTGAAATTTTCAGGCAATTCCCTTTACATTATCTAGTTTTGAACTATTAAACTGGGAACTCTTTATCTAATCTCCCATAATGTATCTTTAAACGTCAGTTTCAAATTTCAAAACTGAGGATAGTAAGATAATTACTGTTGGATGTCAAATACATCTCTATTTCTAAATTGTTTTTTAATTTTTTTATCATCAGAAACACGCCTCTGAAGTTGCAGCATGTTTGTCAAACATTGTCATTAGTTTTGAACACAGTTTTCTCACACTTGTAGCCATTGCTTATATGCAGGTGTCCGTGTTTGTAATGAAAGATTCTGTTTCATTGTCAACTGATTTAATGTCTTAACAACTAATACAATTATAACGAAATAAACCTCAATAGAAATAGATACTGGTTTAGAATTCCCTCTAGAAAATTGAATTTATTCCATAATCTTAGCTTATCTCGAAGAAGGGACCTGTGTTTGATCTTTAAATAAGATAAAAATATGATTAACACCTTCACAAGGTGTGTTTTAGTTAGAGATCTTTATGTCGCTCAGATCGTTTGGGTGTGGTAGAAATTCTTTCATGTAAGAAAAGCTGTACGAAAATGTGTATGTCGGGTAATTTCTACTATTGTGATGTCTTTCGTGTTTGTGTGAATGGGTGATTTATCTCGACAACCTCGCTAACAATTCCCAGCCGTTTTTTTTTAATTAGATTTTGTTGCTAAATAGTGTTTATTTCAATACACCTACCCATTAATGGCAACTGTTTACCTCCAACAGCTGTGCTGACAAACGAACGCCACAAAGCGAAAGGGAAAGTTAGGCTACGTGGACAATTTCAATTTCCAAACATGGTGGGTTTCAGTTTACAGGTATTAGTATGTGCTACCCTGCAATTTCTGATGTGGATACAAACAGATTGATCGCCCCTGTACATACAAAACTTGTTACACTATTGTTTGTAGATGACCTGACCTTTGACCTTGACAGAGGTCGTATCTAGGCAGCAACATCTGTGGGGGCTGTGTGTGCCGAGGAAAAGAGAACCTAGGGGAAATATTTAGTTACACGGACAATACCTGACAAAATGAGACCACAATGATGTGTTTACATAAGAAAATTAACAGATACCTATTCTATCGAGCCTCGCTTTTGTTCATGTAAAACGAAATGTGTGTGCGGGGAATTGACAAGCATTTGTACAGTGTCTGGTAATCTTTGCTAACAAATGTAACAAAAAGGGTACAAGGCGATTGATGGTCTTACCTCCGCGTCTGTTCTTATTAAATCAGTTTTTGCGATAAACACTCTATAAATATTAGTCGTAATAAAATAGGGATATCAACATTCATCTGTTTCAACCTCACATAAAGATCACCGAACATTGAGCAATCTGTTACTATATTTCATAGTTGTTTGATTTTTAAAAAGAGAGAGAGAGAGTCATTTCGGGACTAACACATGGTTCAATTTTTTATTACAATAATTCTTTTGCATGTAGGGGTCTTTAAGGGCCTTTAAAACAATGTTGTGTTCAGTTTAAAGTGGACCATTCAATTTTGATAATAAGTGTCCAATTTACAAGCGTTTAATTTCTTGATCACTGTTAAATAATAAAGAACCCAATTGACTATTGATGTATAATGATTAATGTTTGGACAGTGGTCAGGAAATTAAATACTTGTAAATTGAACACTCATTATCAAAATTAATCCATCAGCTTTAAACTGGACACAAGTACAAATTAAATGATTTGGGATGATTTTAAATGATTTTTACAAATTTTTAAACAAAGATTTGTTATTAAACGAATGTGAAAGAAATTAGTGCTAAGATACACAAGATTAAATGATACCCAGATTACAGTTTAAAACATGATTTCTTTTCTTGTCTGTTCAGGGGGGTCACGGTGGCTAAGTCTGGAGAAAGTTCATCCAGATTTTCTGGCGTGGTTCCCCTTTGTCAGTGATGCAGGACGGGGGGCCTGTCTAGTCATTCGAATGAGACGAAAAACCGAGGTCTCCTGTACACATTGGCGTGCACGTAAAAGATCCCTTGACAGTTGGAATTCGATATAAAAGTAGGCCATAGTGCCGCTGTTTGGGCAAAGTTTCCCTCGTAGCACACTGTTTGGCATATGTCCGTCTTCATTAGCCCAGTTCGGAGCAAAACAGTAGGACGTTAAACCTCATTTCATTTCATTGTCAGTTCAGTCCGGTTACACTAAACTCCTTATGAATTTTAAAATTGAATATTATGGTCGTTTGCAAGAGAAACATCTTTTTCATAAAAAAATTAACCCACAATTATAATGTCAACTGATCGTTTGAAAGTGTGATAATAAAACCATTGAAACAAATCATACATTACGTAAAGCTTAAAGTGGATATATACTGCCTTTACATGGAGTTAAAACAACGTATATTATAGTTATCTATAAACTTATTGACTCTTATACCTATACCTTCATATTTCTCAAATACATTGTTTGAAAACTCCACTTCTTAAATTGCTAGGGGGGGGGGGGGGGGTTGGTATGAGTGACTGAATGGTTAACGTGTGTGCGTTGCATCATACGATCTGTCATTGTGTCAAGTGGAATGTTTTCGATTCCCCGCTTGTACGTGACAATGAGTAGGGTCGCCTGTCCAACCTCGTAGATTTTCTCTGGGTCCTCCGGTTTCCTTCCACTGCTAAAGACCCCTATGCCTAAGGAAATTAATGACATAACATTGAACCATGTTAGTCCCAAAATGACCTAGTTTTTGTTGAGTGTAGGTTAAACCCCATCTCTCTCTCTCTCTCTCTCTTGAAAAATATGACAAAGAGATAGAAATCGATGTTATATTCAGATTGAAATTATTGTAATTAATGATATTAGAATATATTATAATTAAATTTATTGTACTAAATAATATTTGTTTTTCTAGGATCAGAACACAAACGTCTGGTGGATATGATAAATAAAGGAGACGTTCTGTACGATGTCTTCGCTGGTGTTGGTCCGTTTTCAATCCTCGCTGCCAAAAAAGGCATAGAAATAATTGCTAACGATCTTAATCCAGAGTCTTTCAAATCACTCGTGAAAAATATAAAACTGAATAAGATTTCGGCGGAGGTTAAAACCTTTAATATGGATGGTCGTGAATTTATTACCACAGTTCTGAAAGACGATTTAATTAAAAGACTGACGGAGGACGTCAAGAATGATTTACACGTTGCTATGAACCTTCCTGCATTAGCCTTAGAATTTCTAGATGCCTATAAATCGTTATTGAGTATGTCAGACATTTCCGGGTTTTCTATTGAAACGATCGAAAGAAGGTTACCCTTCGTGCACTGTTACTGTTTCACAAAAAGTGGCGAACCTGAAAAAGATGTTCAGGAACGAGCAGAAAGCATCTTGGGAATGGCCCTTCCTAAAGATCATGTGATTCGATATGTTCGGAATGTAGCACCAAATAAGGAAATGATGTGTCTGAGTTTTAAATTGTTTCCTGATTTAATTATAGCAGCAACTTCAGGTACATTCTTTTGTTTAGTTTTAACACAGCCTATTTTTAAAAAAAAGTCTGAATGTCTATTTTGTCTTCTAATTGTTGACAAGGAGTAGGGTCGTCTGTCCAACCTCGTGGGTTTTCTCCGGGTCCCCCGGTTTTCTCCCACTGCTAAAGACTCCTACGCGCAAGCTAATTATTGAAATAAAATTAAACCATATGTTAGTCCGGAAATGACCTAGTTTGTGTCAGTGGACATTAAACCCCATCTCTCAATTTGCTGAAAATTGATGTCAAATTGATCCAATTAGCGATTGAATTTTAGGTTTAGCCTTGATCATTACTAAAGTCAGTATGTTAAAAAAACATAGTCTCGATTATCCATTTTGTGACATAATCATCAATGAGGGTTCAGCAGCAGATCAGATTTAAATCCAGTAAATCTCGCAGGCTAGGGCGGCCTGTCCAACCTCGTGGGTTTCCTCCGGGTCCTCCAGTTCCTCCGGTTTCCTCCCACTGCTAAAGAGCCGTACGCGCAAGCAAATTATTGAAATAAAAGTAAACCATATGTTAGTCCTGAAATGACCTAGTTTGTGTCGAGTGGATGTTAAACCCCATTTCTCTCTCTCTCTCTCTCTCTCTCTTTATTCAAATCCAATATGATAAATAATGAATAAAATTCAATATGTCAAAATTCAGATTGACTCTTAGTGTATATTTTATCAAAATGTCTTGATATTTACATTTTAATGTTCACCATCTTGTGTTTGTTTATTTTACAGAACCAGATGCCAAGAAACAGAAATTGTCCTAGTTATTTTAGCAGTAATTTTACGACAATTTAGAGCAGTGATTCTCAACCAGTGTGCGGCAAGATCTTCCGAAGTGTGCTGCAAAATTTTGAACGGCACACTAAGAAAATGTAAAAAACCATGTGATCCCAAATGAGTATTCACTGGTGTCTACTGATAAGTTCATAGCTGTGTTTGTCTTTATATAGTTTGAGTCATTTTATGTGTCTATAACTAGTCTCTGTCTACGGTTGTATGCTGTTTGACTTACCATGATTTTATTTTAAAAAATTCAAAATATTTTTCATATATTATTTAGCCAGGTGTGCCGCTATTTTTTCATGTGTTCCAAGGTGTGCCGTTGGCAAAATAAGACTGAGAACCACTGAATGAACTTCCTCGGCCAATGCAGGGATCGAACACCCGACCTCCAGTCTAGCTAGCAAGCCAGCGTCTTACCTACTTAGCTTGTGATCCCCCTACTTGTTTAGAGAGATAACACAGTAATATAGCTGGTATAAATCTGAGAATTGTGATAACTGATATAAATTTGAAATGAATCAATAAACTAAAAGTATGGATAGAAATCTGTTATTAACCTAACATGATTGATTACACATCAATAAAGAAATCAATTGAAAATACTGAATTGTAAATTCTAGATGACCAAAACCTCCATTAAAATGGATTGATTAAAACACAGATCCTATTTCTTTTTGTTTTTATAGTTCAAATTTCTGTTTTACTTGTCTTTACTACACTAGGATCTGGAAAAGTTGTTATATAACATGCATCCTGGTTGAAGTGAGGGATTAGTGTTGCCTGTTTAACCTCGTAGGTTTTCTCCGGTTTCCTCCCACTGCTAAAGACCTCTACGCGCAAGTGATTATTGAAATTAAATTAAACCATGTGTTAGTCCCGAAATGACCTAGTTTGTGTGGAGTGGAGTTAAACCCCATCTCTCTCTCTCTCTCTCTCTCTCTCTCTCTCCTATTTAAGGGAAACATTAATCAATTCTGTCTTTGATATGTTCACATTCAGATGTGATTTTTGAAAGGAACTGTCCAAGTACTAGAACAATTACAAATCGTTCTTTTTCAGACCGAGTTGAGAAATAGGAGCAAACATGTTTTCTTTTTAGTTTGTTTTTTCACATTCTGACTTCCATATCCAGCAAAACAATAAAATGGTGACATTTCTTTGAAGTGGTTGACTTCAGTTATTGTGGTTTACTTCATTGTATCATGTCGAACATGACAAATAAACAGAAAACACCCTTTAGCTGTACAGGTTGGAATCTCGAACCAACATGTCCACTTGACCATCTGGTGACTTCAAAAACAAGGCGATGGTCAACTGTGTTTATTTAGTTTCCTTCGGGGTTAAGACTAGAATGACCAAGATTAACAAGTGGCTAATATAATTATGCATTCTTTAGGTGTCCAGTGGTAGTCTTGGTCATCAAAGCATAAAAAAATTTATTGACAGTTGATTTTCTATTTTCTTATGAGGTTTTGTAATATAAACCGATTGCCATCAAAAAAATTCAATTTGTCGGCCATTACCATGCAGTTAGATTTGTTGGGATCTGTCTACTGTTGATATGTTTGTATGTTCCCTGTTGACTGTTTAAAATATCTCTTTCCTACAGAATGTTCGAATCTTCGTCCTCATTAGCCTAGTCGGAACAGAACAGTAGGACATTAAACTCCATTTTATTCATTCATTCTGTTAGGATCTGTCTTCCGTTGACTGTTAGAATCTCTTCCCTACTGACGTTAGGATATGTCTCCTGCTGACTTATATACTTCTTCTGCTGACTGTTAGGGTCTGTCCTCTGCTGGCTGCTAGGATCTGTCTCCTAGAAACTGTTAGGATATATATATCTCCTACTGACTGTTAGGATCTTCCCTACTGACTGTTAGGATATGTCGCCTGCTGACTGTTAGGATATATCTCCTACTGACTGTTAGGATATATCTCCTACTGACTGTTTGGATATGTCCTACTGACTGTTAGGATATATCTCCTACTGACTGTTAGGATATATCACTTGCTGACTGTTAGGATATGTCGCCTGCTGACTGTTAGGATATGTCGCCTGCTGACTGTTAAGATATGTCGCTTATTGACTGTTAAGATATGTCGCCTGCTGACTGTTAGGATATGTCGCCTGCTGACTGTTAGGATATGTCGCCTGCTGACTGTTAGGATATGTCGCCTGCTGACTGTTAGGATATGTCGCCTGCTGACTGTTAGGATATGTCGCCTACTGACTGTTAGGATATATCACTTGCTGACTGTTAGGATATGTCGCCTGCTGACTGTTAAGATATGTCGCCTACTGACTGTTGGGATATGTCGCCTGCTAACTGTTAGGATATGTCACCTGCTGACTGTTAGGATATGTCGCCTGCTGACTGTTAGGATATATCACTTGCTGACTGTTAAGATATGTCGCCTACTGACTGTTTGGATTTGTTCCCCGATGACTGTTAGATGCTAGTACCCTGTTTCTAACGAGGGGTCTGGTTTCTTTCTAGCTGCTAAAATCTGGTCCCAACTGAATGCTAAATGTTAGGATCGTTTCCCTACTGAATGTGCGAATACTGTATATTCATTGCCTGATCAGGTAGATCACTGGGGCCTGCTGACTGTTAAGAATGATTCCTTGTTGACTGCAAGGTTGTGTTGATTGGGACCTGCTGACAGCAGGGCATGTGTCCCAAGGGATTATATCTGTACCAATTGATAGGTTATGTCTGACCTCGCTACTGACATCTGTGATGTTGTGTGATAGGATCTGTTGTCTGAGTTTTGTAGTGATGTATCATAAACTTGCGGTATCTTGCCTAATCCCTCGACTGACCTATCATCAGCTCGCCGGGCTGCCTGACTAGATAGGCTGTTTGGCCCTCACCCCGTCTTTTAGGGTCTGTTGGCCCTCTCCTCGCTGTTCCTTTGGATCAGTTGACTGATTCCTCCACTGCCGCATCGGGCTCTCATCTCGCTGCCGTTTGTCTGATTCCTCTGCTGACGCATCGGACTCTCCCCTCGCCCTCGCCTCGCTGTTTGGGTGTCCGATTCCTCTATTGACACATCTGACCCTCGTCACACTGCCTGGTCGTCTGATTCCTCTACTGACGCATCTGGCCCTCGTCTCGCTGTCTGTTGGCTGATTCCTCTTCTGACGTATCTAGCACTTACCTCACTGTCTGTTGGCGGATTCCTCTACTGACGCATCGGACCCTCATCTCGTTGTCTCTTGACTAATTCATCTACTGACGCATCGGGTCCTCGCCTTATCAGTGAAATGAAATTCGATCGTTTGTCTGTTACCGCTCGTTACTTCAGTCAGTTATATAGAAGGACAACTCATGTTTGTCATGTTTGACGTCACTTCCCGTTTCTTCATGTGCTTGTTACACAACTCCCGTAGCAATGATCTCTGTGTTAAAATTATATTTGGGATGTATTTAACGAGCTCTATCACATATTTTATAATGACTGACACCAATATTGTCCTTTAACCATACCAGAGATTTGGACAGGAAATCTGGCTTTATTATTTATTTTCAATTAAAACCAATTTCTAATAGGTCCGAATAATATTTAAACTACAAATACATGAAAACACCCCTATACAAAATTAATATCATCAAGGAGGTATCTCCAAATGTGATTTAAAAAGAAGAAAAAAAAACACTATTAAATTTAGAATTTTTGGGTTAAGAGTAATTCGAGAGTCTATGGCGATGGATAAATTAATGTCCAGCAACACGTATCCAGTGCTGTGATTTGAATAGAAAAAAAAACACTTTTATTGGGCTAAAACCAATTGGCGTAATCTATAACAATGGATCAACCACAAAAGGGTACGTGAAAACCAAGACTATAAAAGTTATTGCTAGGTTTATCAGGGTTTGTTTTTATTCTTTAAAGAGGTTTAACACTTCACCAAGAAAGTAAACATGACAGTGTGACCGAAGTTTTCAAACGGGTGATAACTTAAAAATCTAAAGATTCTCGATTGTTTGTCCACGAATTAGTCCCTAAACGAGTTTCTTTAAACTTAACGTGCAAACATGTCGCGGACAACGAAACGGAGTGGGCAGCGACAAGCTCGTGGGGCATGACAGAAATTTTGAATGCAAAATATGAAGACACCTGTATTGGGGTCGACACACGAAAGAATTCGAATAATTTGATACCCTTGACCAAAATGTTTCACTTCAACATGCTTCGGGTTGTTCAAAGTGTGAGCAGTGTCTCGGTAATTATGTCTTAATTTGTATCATTGTGAGAAATAAGCGCCGTGTCAACACATCTCCCCGTAAACTATTTCAGATAGCGTTTCAAAAATGTCCGGCAAGTCAACTTCTAGTTGGTTTTGGTGACAATACGGACCGCTCTCGGAATAACAGTGCTGCCATTGTTACACGCTAGGTTCTGCTGATGACGTAATGGTATTGCAACAATGTTCAAGAGAGCCTATTCTGTAATACAGATGACTTCATCGGTGTTTAGCCGATTTGAAACATGAATAGAAACTTTATAAATGTAACAGTTTCGTTGCTTTGTGGCGGGACATGGCTTATCTTCTTTGCCTTGTACCATTCCAAAAAGGGTTGAAATTACATACCGACATTTTGTTTGCCTTTGACCACAGCGAGCTAGTCCGATCCGACCACATCATAGATGAATATAGGTCAGGGGTTTGATACAGAATGGATTAATTAACATTATCGAACCTCTTTGATCATCAACTGGTATGGTTTTGATTCCCCGGTTGTACGTGACAAGGCGTAGGGTGGCCCATATCTCGTGGGTTTTCTCCAGGTCCTCCTGTTTCCTCCCACTGCTGAAGACCCCTACGCGCAAGCGAATTATTGTAATAAAATTGAACCATATTAGTCCCAAAATAACCTAGTTTGTGTTGAGTATACGTTAACACACCCCCTCTCTCTCTCTCTGATCCCAACAGTGTATGATACTATGCAATAATCAGACTGTCTCTTCCCTTACAGCGTTCTGTATAATTGTAGGGAATACATAAAAATTGATGAAATTATTTATATGAGACACATAACACCTTCGCATGAGAAATTGCTCTTTGGAAAATGGTGGGAATCATAAAGGCACTGAACTCGATCTACGTGCGTTATTTTATTGTCAAGATGGAATGTTACCATGCCCGTGTATCAGAAGTCGAACTGAGGGCGCATTCCTTTTACAATATCTTTGCGGTTTCTTTTCGCTCAAGCATGATCCGCAACCATACTCTGGTAATATTTGTCTCCTGTAGGACGTTTTGTGGGAGCGATTTCAGAAATACAATAATCTTACCGGAGCCTTATGCCTTATTGATTACACGTGCATTAGGTACGTGCAAGTGTTCTGCTAGATCATTTTGTTTTACCTTTCTCCTTTCTTTTATATCCCACTTACCGTTATTAATTACACGTGCATTAAGATTATGCGATGGGTGGACATATCCCAACTGTGGGAAAGTATTTATGGAGGAAAATTTGCGACATTGTCAGTTTAAAAGTTGGACGTTAAACCCCATTTCATTTCACTGTTGTGGTCTAGCCCAAATTCCTTCTTATTCCGCCAGTAGGAGAGTATTTGTTTTGCTCCATGTTGTATTTTGGGTGGTGGCGACTTCAGAAACACTATTTGATTAACTGACTTTTGCTATTTGGCAGGTTAGATGGCCGAATGGTTAGCGCGTGTGCGTTGTATCATAAGGTCTTTCACTGAGTCAACTGGCGTGGTTTCGATTTCCCCGGTTGTACGTGATAAGGAGTAGGATCGCCTGTCAAAACTCGTGTTTCTCCGGGTCCTCCGGTTTCCTCCCACTGTTAAAAGATCCCTACGTGCAAGCGAATTATTGAAATAAAATTGAATTATATTTTAGTCCCGAAATGACATAATTTGTGTCGAGTGAACGTTAAACCCCAGTTCTCTTTCGCTCTCTGTCTTTTTCTAATTTATTGACTTTACACAAGGTATATTTGATATACAGACCCCAGTTTGTTTTGTATTGTATCTTACCACGTTGTCTGTTGATAGACGATCTCAAGTGATCCGCCATTTTCTTGTCGCTATTTGTTATCATCTCAGTCAATTAGTTTGTTGTCAACTTCTCTTGTTTTCTCGGCTCGAGACTTTTTTTTTGTGTGGACAAACCGAGTATTTAAATATGGATTTGAAAGTTTGAGTTTGAAGACCAGTATCCTTCAGAGAGAACAAAATCTCTGGTCTTTTTTGTCTGGGAGACTATCGGATTATCTTTTTAAAACACGTGTTTGACAATATTACGCTAGTTTTCCATCTTTACCGGTAATTTTACAAATTTAAAGCAATGTCCACTACGAGATGTCCAGCCGTGAACCCACATCTAAGAAAAACATCACAAATTCATGTTTCATCTGAAGAGATCACGAAGGGGCGATAAATCTCTCCGACTCGTGCTAATCCTCGCCTGAAATCATCGCACGGAGCGCTAACTGCTCGCACACACGTGTTAATATCTAGATTTCGAGGTGCGCACGTTCTGGACATTACCTGGGCTTACCTCGCATCAGTCCTACAGAAACAGCTTTTCACGAAGTTTCCAAACTCAAGCCAATCGGTAAAAATAGTCTTAAATCCTTACACATGTAACGTGTTCGTCTTAGTTGGCGTAATGTAATGACTAAACTACGTAATCTTCCCAAATCGTAGCGGTGCAGAGAAATCTTTTAATTAGCAGAGATTAGCCAAGTATCAAAATAGTTGGATAATAGAATGTCACTAAATTCCATCTTGGAATAAAAAACGCAAACATGTGTCGACACAGGTGATGTCACACGTACAGTTGAAATCCTATAAAATGAAATAAGTTTTAACTTAAGGGGTGGGGGTGGGGGTGTCATAAGGTCTGTTGTTGAGTCAATTGGCGTGGTTTCGAATCCCCCGGTTGTACGTGACAATGAGTAGGGTCGCCTGTCCAACCTCATGGGTTTTCTCCGGGTCCCCCCCATTGCTAAAGACCCCTTACGCACGTGTTAGTCCCGAAATGACCTAGTTTGTGTCCAGTGGACGTTAAACCCCATTTCTCTCTCTCAAGTCCGAGTTTCTCGCTCCCTCTCTCATCACAAAGCCAGCATGGGATTTCCAAATTTATAAGCAACCTATTAATATCTTAATTTTTTTCTGGCCATTTCTTATCGAACCCGGAACCCCTCGTTAGTGAACCAGCGTCTTACCCACTGAGCCACCTTGTTTGCTTTAGAACTATAGACTAAGTCTAGAATTTCAAAATTTAGAAGCAAATATTTATATATATTTTTTCCCTGAACAGTTTACGGCCTTGTACGGAATACAAACGTCAAGACTATGGATTTTTGTTTTTTGTTGGGGTTTTTTTTTTGTAAAAGATATTAATATTTTCATCAAAACAACCATACTTGTTATTGTGTTTTCTTGCGACTCAGTTTCCAATTCTTCTTCTAGTCACGTCGGTGAATATCTGGTAGGTAAATGGTGTCTAATTTCAGTCAATATATGGGCGTCACGACGTTTTCAAAAACGTGATGAAGACGATCCTAGATTTCCTTTTTAAAGATATTTATTAAAAATTGTTTATATAGCATCACTTACATACAAAAACACCCGCGCATAAACAAACAAAACCAAAACCAATTAGTAAAAGCATTTCAAGGATGCATACAAATTCCAAACAACATGTTTTTTTGTTTTGTTTTGGGTTTTTTAATATGACGTTACGTAAACCTAAACTTCTATTTTTGTATACACGGCATTGATCTTGGCGCCAATTTATCACAGCAGAGTCGGGTTTCAATATTAACGCCCTGTAATTTATCTTCTATTGTCAATCAGTATCATAAGGCCTGTCATTGAGTCAAATGGCGTGGTTTCGAATACCCGGTTGTACGTGACAAGGAGTAGGGTCGCCTGTCCAACCTCGTGGGTTTTCTCCGGGCCCTCCGGTTTTCTTCCACTGTTAAAGATCCCTGCGCGCATGCGAATTATTGAAATAAAAAAATAAAGCATATGTTAGTCCCGAAATGACCTAGTTTGTGTCGAGTGGACGTTAAACCCAATCTCTCTCTCTCTCTATTCTCTCTCTCTCTCTCTCTCTCTTGTCAATCAGTGTTGCCTAATATTTCATGGTTTACAGCGCCTGGACAATTTTCAAATATTTGAAAAAAAAATGAATGAATTTAGCATCCCTTCGATACCAAACACCTAACAATTTGACATTTACTAAATCTAAGGAGCCATGTTGTATGTCAAAGGGTCGCTGAGAAGCGGGTAACAAGTTTCACCGACAAATGATTAGGAACACCTTTCACGTTCTAGCTGGACCCAGGTTTATAAATATTTTCTCTCAACAAAGCGCGGGCCATGCAGATGTGACAAATCCTTTACAAAAAAGGTGCCTCGTTTTCTTTTAAAGAAGCACGTGCATGCAAAGACGGTGTTACGAGACGTGCTCGCGCTGAATAGAATCTTCGTGGTAATTCATCTCCAAATCTTTAAACTAAAGTTGATACATTAGGTTTCAATTTCAGCCTGCTTGACGAAAGTCAACCGCGATGCAAACAGTTTGTTCAGTAAATAGCGAGGCCTTTGAAATCGACGAGTCGTTCAAATATTATGCTTGGTTTGTCAGCTTGTTCTCGATGAAGGAGCCGTAATGCGGCTTAAAGCGATTAAGAGTGAAAGACGGCTACAACAGGTGGGTAAACTATATCCCAGTCGCCATCTTGTCATTTCACGTCTTTAACAACGTTACTTACAAATAAGTAAATTTGCAGTTTAAATGAGACCCGTATATTATCTCGTTATCGTTCAAAGAACCCATGACGTAATTTGTGTTACTGATCATTTAACAAGGTGGCTCAGTGAGTAAGGCGCTTGCCCACTAATCAGGTCACGGACTCGATCCCGGTCTTGTCCGAGAAATGGTCATAAAATGTTCAGAAAAATATTAAAATATAAATAGGTTGCTTCTAAATTTTGAAATTTTATAGTCCCAATTGTTAAAGACACCACGGTGGCCCAGCGACTAATGCGCCAACTCACTAACCAGGAGGTCACGGGTTCGGTGAGGCAGTACCTCGGGGATTTTTCAGTGTGGTTTCCCCTGTCAGTGGGCCAGGACGGGATGGGATTCGATCGTGATATTTTCCGAGAAGCATCCTCGGGAGGTTTCCATCCTAGTTTCCGCCTTGTCAGTGGTGTAGACTGGGGTGGGGGGGGGAAAACACGGGGTGTGCACGTAAAAGAACCCTTGACAGTTGAAGTTCTCTGAAGATGAGGTGGACTGCATAGTGCATATCCGTCTTCATCCGTTGGTGCAAGTTAGCGCTAGTGGGGTTCGTCAGATTACAAATCTGTAGCCCCCCCCCCCACACACAAATAAAATAATTGTCCATTAACAGGGAACGTAAGAGAAATTGTCTAGTCTGTTGGGTGGACAGAGGGTTACTTCCGGGTAGCAAGTCCTGGAGATAAAATCTAATTTCCCCTTCTTTAAGCAGGTGGTATGTGTACACGTATCTTGTGATGAACGCTGAACATTTCAAACTCATCATCTTTGCATCTGTTTGGCAAATTGTCCATAAGAGATTTATTTCTGTAATATAAAATTTCCCGGGTGAAAATCCGCCGGAACCCCATTTTTGCTAGGTACGGTCACAGCCCCCGGCCACCACCTCCATGAATTTCGTTTAAATGTGCATGTGTGTTCTAGAACTGTACCGTGGATCCCTGAAAGCATCCTTACATGGGTAAAACTTGCTTTTCATTACGGGGGTTTGGATGGCCGAATGGTTAGCGCGTGCGCGTTGTATCATAAGGTCTGTCATTGAGTCAACTATCGTGGTTTCGATTCCCCTGTTGTACGTGACAAGGAGTAGGGTCGCCTGTCCAACCTCGTGGGTCCTCCGGTTTCCTCCCACTGCTACTAAAGACACCTACGCGCAAGCGAATTATTGAAATAAAATTAAACCATGTGTTAGTCCCAAAAGGACCTAGTTTGTGTCGAGTGGACGTTAAACTCTCTCCCTCTCTTTCTCTTACTGGTTCTTCAATTCTAAATGCAACGTCTACGATAATGCTATAACTTCTCAGAAACCCTTACAATAAATACATAATACAGCCAGCCAAGATTTAACAGCAGCTTGGTTTACATTACGTTTTCGTCATTTCTGAATCCCAAAAAAATAATATGTAAAACCCTAACAATAAATACACAATATACAGCCAGCCAAGCTTTAACAAACTTGAAGAAACACACGTAATACTATTGTGAATATTTGTGATTTAACAAAAAGAACACTTCCATTGCTTGCATGATATTTTAGAGTCTAGGTGAAAATTGCGTAATTTGAAAGATCTAATTGTCCAGATGTAGCCAACTGATGGTACCGCTGCTTCTTCTTTCATCGTCAAAGTATCAAATCAGACAATACAAAATGGCCGATCGCCAACCAAACAATCCAGAACGAGATGTGAACAATATCAACCAAACAGCTCGAGTTTCTCCGAAGCAAGTTTTGCAACCAGGTAGCACGTATTTGGGATTAATCCGCCGACCCCAATTAATTTTCACCATCATAGAATGTGATACTCGCCAAATTTCATAAATACTTTCTTTTTGTGTTTGGGTTAGAGAGAAGAGGAAAGAGCGAGTTATTGTAAAGCCACTCTCGTCTTTTGGTCTTCTCGCCTCTCAGTGATGTAAACTGTTGAAGCCAGAAGCGGTTAAGCTGGTACTGATCTCGCGCTATAACAGATACATTGTTACAGATTAACAAGATTTCTCACTAATAAAAAACTGATTATTAGATTTCTTTAAGTAGACAAATATCTTGACCCTTATCCGCTGTTACCTCTGAGCTGTGTGCATATGCGCGCGCAGACAAGTTTTGTATCACGTGCATAGTGGAAATTATAGGCCATATAGGCCTCAAATCCCATCTTATTTGTTTTATATTAAAACATTTTAACTGCCAATACAGGGGGTTGGATGTCCGAATGGTTAGCATGTGCGCGTTGTATCATAAGGTCTGTCATTAAATCAACTGGCGTGGTTTCGATTCCCATGTTGTACGTGACAAGGGGTAGGGTCGCCTGTCCAACCTCTTACAGACCCCTACGCGCAAGCGAATTATTGAACTATAATTGACCTTATGTTGGTCCCGAAATAACCTAGTTTGTATCGAGTGGACGTTAAACCCCACCTCTCTCTCCTCTCTCTAACGGCCAATACAAATTTATTAGGCATTACAGAGGGACTGTGCTAAATCTATCTTGTACAAATATAATTCGCGTACAATAAGATTTTTGCGCACACTGACTAGAGGGAACATTGCTCGCGTCCTTCGTGAAAGGATCTGCATTTCCTTCTTGCGAACCCTCTGTGTTTTAAATAACATTTGGGAGTATAGTAATATGTTGGTATATTTCTTGGACCACGTTGTTTAGAACCGTGGAAAATAAAGCTTCGTAGTCTCGTATGTGTGAAAAGATTCTTTTTGCTCACAATGTCTGGAGGGAAAGTTGCTCGTTGTCGTTGTTAAAAACAATCCTATACTTTTCTTGCTAACCCTCTGTATTCCCCAGTTGTACGTGACAAGGAGGGAGGTCGCCTGTCCAACCTCGTGGGTTTTCTCTGGGTCTTCCGGTTTTCTCCCACTGCTAAAGACCCCTACGCGCAAGCGAATTATTGTAATAAAAATTGAACCATATGTTATTCCCGAAATGACCTAGTTTGTGTCGAGTTGCGAACCCTCTGTATTTTTAACTGAAATTTCGGACGTATAGTGGATTGGTAATGGTACATTTCCTGAACCACGTTGTTCAGAGCCGTTTCGTAGCATCATGTGCTCTGGGAGTCATGATATTTCACTCAAAGCACACTGCATGATGAATATGCCTTAGTCTCCATTAGCCAGGCGTTAAACCCTATTTCTGTTT
The DNA here is from genome assembly GCF_932274485.2 of Patella vulgata. Classification (NCBI taxonomy): domain Eukaryota; kingdom Metazoa; phylum Mollusca; class Gastropoda; family Patellidae; genus Patella; species Patella vulgata. The sequence goes on along the minus strand of NC_065883.2, from coordinate 75,045,183 downwards.
ATATTTGACAATAACGCCAAGATGGCGACATTCAGATTTGTTTACGTATTTTAGATCATAAGGTGTATCATTGAGATAAGTGGTGTGGTTTCGATCTTGTATGTAGTATAAATGACAAGGGGTAGGGTCGCCGACCAACTTCGTGAGTTTTCTCCGACTGGTTTTTTTCCACTCCTAAAGACCACTACGTGCAAGCAAATTATTGAAATAATATTTAACCATATGTTAGCCTTAATGTAGCCTCGTTAGTGTCGAGTGGACGTTAAACCTCGTTGTTTTCTCCCTGTCTGCTATTTTTAGTACAGTAACTATTAGTATAGGCTGTTTAGAGAGTGATTAAGAGGGATTAAGAGCTGCATTCGCAACGTCGAGCTAGCATTTCGTCTAGATTATTTTTACCGAGGCCCACCAAAGTGAACATGACGTCAAACGTTGGATAACAGAAAACATCAAAGACTCTCGAGTGAGGATCCATAAGAACAATTGTTCAAAATCTGGACATGGACTTTTTGAAGCGTGCATAGGATTTCAAATTTATCAGCAATAAAATTAGAGATGATAGACCTTTAATGATGGGCCTAATGGCAAGGTAAATGGGCAAATGAATAACTCTTCATGCCCTAACATATACTGATAAAACAAGGACAGATGCCTAGTCGTTCGGATAGGATGAAAAAATAAGAGGTCTCGTGTAGACATTGGCGTGCATGTAAAAGAACCCTTGGCAGTTGGAATTCGATATAAGAGTAGGCTGGCAAAATGTATATCACACTATATAGCGTATGCCCGTCTTCATTAGCCCAGTCGGAGCAGAACAGTAGGACGCTAAACCCCATTTCATTTCATTGGCCAGGCGCGGATCCAGTGGAGGGGGGGCAGGGGGCGTGCCCCCCCCCCCAGCCTCAGTGAGACTGGTCATCACTGTTCGGACCAGCACCTGCAACCAACAATGGGATTCCCAGATTTTAGTTTCTGTTTAATGAGGCCGCGACGAAGACTCTGGAGACTACACCAAACCACTAATGTATGCGCCACTCTGATGATTATCATTTGCTCCAATGTATGCCCACCCCCCTCGACAAAATCCTGGATCCGGGCCTGTTGGCATGTATGTAAACGATCCCTTGGCAATTGGAATTCGATATAAGAGTAGGCGGGCAAAATATATAGCACACTGTATGGCGTATGTCCAGTCGGATCTGAACAGTAGGACGTTAAACCCCATTTCATTTATACCAATAAATACAGAAGGCAATACTGATTATTTATGTGTTGCACTTAAAAAGTGCATTGTACTCTCTTCATCTGTATTTGCCAGTGATTGAATACATAGTTTAAAATAGCACCCAAGTTTTTCTTGTATTTATTGCGACAAATTGGTTTTCTTGCCATTATCGCCAGACGCTAACAACAAGGCGCAAATACTTCCTCTGTTTGTGTAAATTGAAGAAGACTCTAGAGATGCTGATGTCTTGACTAACATATTGGTTCCTGTTCTTATTGATTCATAATTACAGCCGCCGTCACTCATCGCCATCTTGTTTAATCTGGAGAGGCATCCAGTTACCGGTCAGGCGAAACATATCCGTATCACGTGACGTCAAATAGACGTCCGCCATGACACCCAAGAGCGCGCGAGAGTAAAAGAAGATGTGTTTTGCGACTAATGAGCGGATGCTGAATTATAGAGGGAGCTATTATTGATTCGCAGAAGTCATTTAAGCCAATCATTGTTTAGATGTGATGTCATTTATTTGACATAACACCTGTGTCGCTAGTTATTATCTGGCCGTATGTATATAACTATTTGATATCCGTTTCTTGTCCAATTTACCAACATCGCTCTCATTAATTTGTTATGTTGTTGAGATCGAAAACAATGCCGTGTTTACTACTAATTAACTTAGTTACTGTTCCAGGAACTCTTGTTGTCAAGAAACTGAGTGCCGCGATCAGCTTGACTCGATAATTAATGGCTTTTCAGATATTCCCCATACTCGATGGAAAACAAGGACATTAAAAGCATTATAAAAAAGGTTTTAAGTTTAAATCCGATTTTTACGTAAAGTCACGTAAACATCTTGCATATAAAAACTCAAGAAACACGTGCGTCAGAGTAGAGTGCTCAATCATAACAAAGAAATAAAGAATTATGTTTTTACAGAACAGAGAAAAATAAAATAGGCAGAGTAGTAGGGTAGAACATAACATTGTTTAAAGATACATTATGGGAGATTAGATAAAGAGCTGGCAGTTCTCACTATAATAGCCTCGATCATCATTATTAAAGTCGGTACGATAAAAAAAAAAACATAGCCTCGATTATCCATTTCATGATTAAATCATGAATGAAAGTTGAGCAGCAAATCGGATCCTAATCGAATAAATATCGCAGGTTACAATGACATCGAGAGTTGATTATGGTCTGGATAATTTCGATAACATTTCAGGCCTAAAGAAAGACCTGAAATAGGCAGATTTAGCTCTTGCATAATGAATGTTTAATATGATTAATACAATGACGTCATTATTAATGTGACGTCATAATGTATGTTTAATTATTAAGTATGCATTATGTAAGAGCTAAATCTGTCTTTACTTTGGCTTCAGATGTTGTATAAATTATTATTTTATTTATACAATTATTAACATTTCAAGTCTATAATCGACCCTCTAGACCAGTGGTTCTCAACCTTTTTTTGGCAACGGCACACCTTGAAAAATTAGCGACACACCTGGCTAAATATATATGAAAAATATCTGAATTTTGCAAAATTAATATATGGCATGTCATAGACGGCATATAACCGTAGACACAGACTAGTCAGAGAAATATAGAATGACTCGAACTAAATAAAGAAAAAAACAGCTATGAACGTACCAGTAGACACCAGTGAATTCTCAACTGGAATCAGGTGGTTTTTAGCGTTTTCTTAGTGTGCTGTTCAAAATTTCGCGGCACACTTAGGAAGATCTCACGGGACACTGGTTGAGAATCACTGCTCTAGATCATCGGATGGCAGAGATTTGAACGGATTGAAATGAGATCGCCATTTAATGATTTAATTTAAAAATGGAGAAGCCAGGCTGAGTATCGACTAACAAGTGACGTTGCTACGGTAATAAACAATATATCTTGTCAAAACTTCAAACAGTGATACTTGGTACAGAATAAAATAATTTGAATGAAATTTTCATTATATTTTTTTTTAACTATTATAGCAAGAACGACCAGCTCTTTATCTAAATCTTACATAATGTATCTTTAAGCTACCTTTCATAGGCGTATTGGGCAAGGCTTAGAGGACGTGGGGCTGCACTAATTTTTCTCCGCAATATCAACAATTCTAGGGGCGATCGGGGGAGGGGGCACATTTTGGGACTAACATATCGTGTGCGTTCATCAGAATAATTCGCTTGTACTTACGGGTCTTTTTAGAAGGGGAGGGGGGGCTGAGTCCGACGAAATTTGACATGCGACACCACTCCTTGGCACGTGTACAAGTTTGGAATAACAGACGGTATTTCCTACAGCACGAGCGTTATACCCCTGGGAGTGCCGGGTTAAAGTGTAGACATGCCCCGGCTATTAAAATACAGATCTATGTTTCGTTTCGTTTTGTATAGATCTGAACGGTTGTAGTGGAAGGTCGCGTCAGAGGTCATGCGAGCGGCTTTTGACCCTATGACGTCAGATATTTGATTAACCAATCAGCGTTGATGTTTCTAGTTGGTTACCCACAGTTTCGTGCACCTCACGCCAAATACTCACCGTAACGGACCGTTTCATTGGCTAATCCCTCACATCGAACAGAACGCGGGTTATATAACAACTCTCCCTGATCTTAGTGTAGTAAAGACAGGTAAAAATAAATTTTGAACTATAAAAAACGAAACGAAATAGGATCTGTGTTATAATTAAATCGACTTACGAGGCCCCACCCTCACGACTAGAGGAAGATGAAAGTTTGTTTCTTAAACACAACTGGGAAAAACCGAAATCGTGTAAGAAAGGCGTATGACAGTGTCAAAAACATTAAATACTCTGGCCGAGGGCCCTCTAGATCTTTAGGCCCTGAACTTCAGAATAATGATCGTATTGGCCTGCTGTACTTCTTGCATTACATCGCACCTGAACCACTTACGTCCGTCGATAAACAACTTGTCATTGTTGTAGAAGGCAGGTCAAGCTTGGGGTCAAACCCACGACTTGTAGCGGTAACATAACTTATTGGCCGACTGTACTCCTTATATTACATCGCACCTGAACCACTTACATCCGTCAAGAAAGGCGGATCAAGTCGGGATCGAACCCACGACTTGTAGATTTATTGGCCTACTATAGGTCTTATATTACATCGCACCTGAACCACTTTACATCAGTAAATAACAAACATAAATAACCTTTGATCAATCGTGTAATCCTACCTTTATTTATCGAACGACAATTAAAGAGGCATTATATACCATCTAAATCTTTATTTTGGCTCCAAATGTTATCTATAGATAAAACTCAATGACTCGGGGTATTCAATGGTTCACAAGAGTGCATCCCTGCGCAAGTATTCCACGAGCGATATTGACGTCATTACAGTTGTGACGTCATTCTGGGAAAAAGTAGTCCCTATCGAAGCCATGGAATACAACCATGGGTTATTCAATGGCTGTATTCAATGATATTTGTTTGTATTTGCATGTGGTTATAGAATAAAAACTATTATTTAGACTTTTTATTAACACGCCAAGCCTATAATCAACTCTCTAGATAAGCGGATGGCGGAGATTTAAAACACTGTCACCATTTAATAAATTAATTTAAAAATGGTGAAGAACGTTGTTACAATAATCCTTGAATAATACATTTTTAAAACAACATTGTTATCTGATATAAAACATCACAGCCTATGTTTAGTTACGAGACATTGATTGTAACTTACAGGAACAATACGACGGGCCTGGCAAGGACAGTGTCCAGTCGTTTGTCATGTTCCTGAAGCAACGACTGCGAGTTGTACAACATCTGGACGTTGCTAGATTACTTCACAATTCCCGAACTTATAGCTTACGTTATCTACAGACACATGAACATTAGCGTCCAATCAGAGGTTATGGCATCGCGGCTTCCACGGAAACCATGACATTGAACGAACCTTAAACTTTGCAACTCGATTATCACAGGTAGACATTTTAGCTTGAAAGCGCAAGACTTGGTATTCGCGACGATCGAGGAATCTGATTGGCTTACAAGCTGGGCTTGTACCCAATTGAAATTAGTGCCGAAATATGCAAGGTATTACGTGAGGGGCATGAAAGGATGTAAGTAGTTAAATCGAGGTCAAGCCTTCCATTAAAGATGGTGGTTTGTATGACAAACTACCGAGGTCCCGTGGACATATTGGCTTATAAATAAAAGATCCCTTGATAATTGGAATTTGAAAGGAAGTGTCTTTGGAAAGGTTTTCAAAGTGAACACTTAAAAGTGTGTTAGAATTGAACATTTGGGTGGAGTTTTTTTAAACACTTCGTTTGAAGTGTTTCTAGAAGTTTGCCAGGAATGAACACTTCAGAGGAATTGAACACTTCATCTCCATACGGGAATCGATGCCACGTCTTGTCAAAACTTCAACAACTTTGCAAAGAATAAAGTAATATGAATGAAATTATCAAAATATTTATTTTGCATTATCTATATGTGCACTATTATAGCAAGGACGATCGGCTCTTTACCTTACATAATGCATCTTTAAGCAGGGGAGGGGGATTACGTGGTTAAGTGGGTAAGACGCTGGCTCGCTAGCCTGGAGGTCGGGTGTTCAATCCCTGCATTGGCCGAGAAAGTTCATCCCGATTTTCCGGCGTGGTTTCCGCTTGTCAGTGATGCAGGACGGAGGGCCTGACAAGGACAGCTGTCTAGTCGTTCGGATGGGACGAAAAACCGAGGTCCCGTGTACACATTGGCGTGCACATAGAAGATCCCTTGGCAGTTGGAATTCGATATAAGAGTAGGCCGTAGCGCCGCTGCCCGGGCAAAATTTCCCTCATAGCACACTGTATGGCGTATGCCCGTCTTCGTTAGCCCAGGTTAGGAACAGAACAGTAGGACGTTAAACCCCATTTCATTTCATTTCATTTCTTTAAGCAGGGCTGGCGGAAGCAATTCTTGATTGGGGGTGGGGAGTTACCATCCTAGGACTTAAGGCGACTGGATATTAATTTCATCTGTGTTTCCGCATGCCGGACATAGCTTTATATTCTTCCAGTCTCAATGGTACTTATGACATATTGCCTATTATAAAAAAAAACACAGCTGCATTTTCAAATTCGTAACCCGAGAGTGTGGATGAACTTGTTATATCTAAACCTCCCAAACATACTTCAGAACAGACACTAAGCTAGTTGACCGGCATTTTAGGTCCTAAATCGACGATTTTAGTGGAAAGTACTAAGTATATTTCAAGAATTTTGAGAAGTATATAGTCTGCTTTCATTTAATAAAATTGAACAGGTTTAATTAGTCTTAGAACCGGAGTAAGACCGCATTACAAAACTGTACACGAATTTTTAGATATGGCGGCCATTTAGGGCAGAGATCTATTCTCGAAGTACATAGTCCTCTGTGTGAGAATGCCTCCCAAATACACAATAAGTGGTACCTAGTGTTCTTCAAAGAATACCGTCTCGTGCATGACATCAGTCACTACGTAAAGCGCAATCTGCATGCGTGGTGTATTAATCGTCATCAGCAGTGTTACCAACACTCAAACGACCCACTGTGATAAGGTATTCATCGCCATCAGCAGTATTACCAACACTCAAACGAGCTACTGTGATAAGGTATTCACCATCATCAGCAGTATTACTAACATGCAAACGACCCGCTGTGATAAGATATTCATCGCCATCAGCAGTATTACCAACACTCAAACGACCCACTGTGATAAGGTATTCATCATCAGCAGCAGTATGACTAACACTCAAACGACCCACTGTGATAAGGTATTCGTGCTCATCAGCAGTATTATTTACACTCAAACGACCTACTGTGATAGGAAAGCTGCTATATATGATCACGGCAATCATACGCACTCCATTTTATTTTATGAGCTATCACTTGCTAATTCAAACTGGTGATTCCCACATATATTATATTTACTAGAAGAATGCCCGGCTTCGCTCGGGGGTCATAACCCCGAAACCGGAAATGGTAGACTAACGCCACCTGGTCTATGTTACTCCCCGGTCCGAGCTACCCCAATACCCCAAATTTCAGACTCGGGGCAGACCTAGTGTAGCCGCCAACCCTGAACAGACAGACAGACAAACGACAGTCACAAATATTAGTATAGATAGATAACCTCGATAATCAGATCTGGTCTGGGCAGGGCCTTAACTAGCTCGGAGGTACGGGTGGGGCGGGAAGTGTTTTCAGGGGTGCTGTAAAACTGACGAACAATGTATATCTATTTTTTTATGGTCGACCATTTTTCACGGAGGGGGAGGGAGCGAAACTTTTTGCAGTAGTCCTTCGTCCCCCCCCCCCGCGCCTCCCCTGGTTACGGGCCTGGTGTCTAGGATAAGCTATACCTGTCTGGATGCCTTTCTAAGTAAACTGTCATTACTTTACGATTAATGACCAATCAAAATAATTGTTTTTATATATATTTATATCGTTATGAGTAATAGGTGTGTCTTGCTCTCAAATTACGGTGGAAGTCACAGAACCCACTGAGGAATTCCGAGTAAACCATTTTCCACCCCATACCCAAAGCCCAGCTTAGGCATGGGCCTGAGGGGCCCAGGGCCCCGCGGTTTAAAGGACCCCGCGGTTCATGGCAAAAAGAAAAAAAAAATCAAATTCCAGATGAAACTTTCACGGTCATCGATCTAGCGGCGCGAGGGCGGAGACTGAGCTATCCCTCAACCTTCTCTGTAAAGTTAAACTCGGTGATCGGTCTAGGCTTCTAGCAGCGCGATGGGTGGAGACTGGGTGAGTCTGCAATCCCCCAATCTTCTCTGTGATTGGTCGAAACCCGTGATGTGGGCAATTTCTTAGCAGGTTTCCCATAGGCCCTTACTGCAGTCACGGTCACGTGTTAGGGACCCCTCGATTCTAGTCAGGCCCAGGGCCCCGCTCCAATTAAGCTATTTCCCACCCCATTCCGCGTGTATATATCTTGCTCTAGTCAACCATGCTTCAGATAGCTGTAAAATTACGAAGACGTTTGAATTATTGCTTGATATCTATCTCTGTTAAAAATACATTATGTAAGATTTAGATAAAGAAAGAACTAACCATTCTTGCTATAATAGTTCAAAAATAGATAATGCAAATGAATATTATCTAAAATGCCATTCAAATTATTTTATTCTTACAGAAGATATTAGCCTTTGAAGGTTTGACAAGATGTGTGTACTGATTGTAAACACTGTACTGGTTGTTCGACGCTTAGTCTCGCTTCTCCATTTTTCAATTAAATCATTAAATTGCAGAACCGTTGTAATTTACTGAAGTTAAAATCGAAGACATCCGATGGCATCTAGAGTTAACCTACAAAAGGCAGATTTAGCTCTTACATAATGTTTTTTTAAGAAAACCAGTACTCAAATTGCATCTGTTCAAAATCCGCAAACTAACCAGGCATAACGGATCCCAGCGTAAAGGCCTAGTTCAAACCAGAAGCTGGGATTGTGTCAAATTATTTATAACTAAAAACCAGACAGTTATATTAATATAAGCAGGCAAACAAGATTGTTGTTGCCAATTTCGCTCTTTTCATTTGATTTAAATCTAAACCCAAAACATCTCAATTATATTCCTTTCATCGGCGGAAATGAAAGTTGAGACATTTGGCACTAAAGACAAAGAAATTTTATAAACGTTGATCTGTTGATTACGTATATTTACACAGAGTCGTTAAATGTTTTCGGGGAAACAATTTGATGCCGTAAAAACAATTTGCCAGTGCTTATATGAGTTTCTGGTTTTAATATAGAATCTAAACAATTGGCAGACCAGAGCCGCTAGTTTATAGTAAATATATTAAAACCTTCTTCTGGTTGTCTTTAAATCTGACAAATCTATTTCCCTTGTAATGGCGGTGTTTATAAAACCTCGTCTTATTGTGTAAACTATGTGTTTTTTCGTCTACACAAATTATGCTCAGCATTACTATTTAAAAACACAAAGAGAAAAATATAGGGAAGACATATCTTCCCAATAAATACTCTCAAATTAAACATATATTATGCAAGAGTTAAATCTGCTAATTGCAGATCTTACTTTAGGCCTGAAATGTTATCTAAATTATTAATTAGACATTAATTAACTAATCAAGACCATAATCAACTCTCGATGGCATCGCTAGCCCCCGATATTTACTGGATTGGAACCCGGTCTGCTGCTTCTGATTAAATAAAAAAAAATGGATAATCGAGACTTCAGTAATGATGATCGAGGCTAGGCTCAAAAGTCGATCGCTAAATATTCGGTTCAGGGTGGATCAATTTGACTGAAATTTTCAGCAAATTCCCTTTACATTATCTAGTTTTTAACTATTATAGTGAGAACTGCCCGCTATTTTTATAATCTACCATAATGTATCTTTAATTTTTTTATGTTATTTGAATGAATCTTTCAACAATACAGAAAATGAATAATTGAAAGAAATCTTTCCGTGGTAAGACACGGGCCTTGCGACTGGAATTACCCGGGCTTATAGTCAGCATTACTATTTAAAAAACACTAAGTGGGAATATGGGGAAGACGTAAAAGACCTATCTTCCAACAAATACTCTCAAATTAAAGTTTTTATGTTGTTTAAACATACATTATGCAAGAGCAAAATCTGATTATTGCAAGTCTTAATTTAGGCTTCAGATGTTATAGAAATTATCAATTAGATCTTTATTTAAACAACAAGCCCAAAATCAACTCTGTAGACCCACGGATGGCTCGGCTACAGCTCGGATTTAAATAGGATTTCACTTATTGATAAATTCAAATATGGCGCACCCTGATGAGAATACGTCAGTTAGATCGAGGCTAAATGATAGAGTGTACTTAGCGAGGCCGCTGTAGAGCGTGTCCGCATGCCATTGAAAACTTTACTTGATAATCGAGATATGTAGGTGGAGTTAACGCCTGTCGATCAAACGTTCCGCCAAGGTGAAGGCACATTTCACTACCATTTCTAGTCAAATATTACAACGATGATAACTATGTTCAGAATAAAGTAATTTGACTGAAATTTTCAATATATTCTTCTTTCATCATCTACTTTTGAACACTCTATAAAAATCTTCCATAATGTATCTTTAAATGAATCTTACAAAAATACAGTAAATGAATAATTGGAAGAAATCGTTCCGTGCTATACCGGGTGGTAAGACGCTGTCCTTTCGATTTGGATTACCCGGGCTCTCATCCCGACGTGTTCAGAAAAGAACCTTCGAGATTCTTCAAGCCCTGGTGTCACTTTTCATGCTTGGTACCTGCGGGGCTGAAAAGAAAAATGTTTCCTTGCCATTCGTCCAGGATTTAATCAGTTCGGGTAACCCTATATTGGTACTCTCTGTTCAAGACAGCTTCTGAAAGTAAGAACCAAACTGGCCGAATGGTTAGCACGCGCGCGCTGTATCATACGGTCTGTCATTGAGTCAACTGGTAGGGTTTCGATTCCCCGGTTGTACGTGACAAGGAGTAGGGTCGCCTGCCCAACCTCGTGGGTTTTCCCCGGGTCGTCCGGTTTCCTCCCACTGCTAAAGACCCCTACGCGCAAGCGAATTATAGAAATAAAATTGAGCCATGTGTTGGTCCCGAAATGACCTAGTTTGTGTCGAGTGGACGTTAAACCCCATCTCTCCCCCTCTCTCTCTCTCTCTCTCTCTCCAACTGATCCAGATCGATCATCAGAACCAACAATTCAGAAAGAGCGAAAACCTGTGCTAAGTTAAATAAATAGACATCTTTTAGACTTCATATAGTTTAGTTATACGTAATGCGTTTCATATATGAACGGTTTAGTAATAAGTGAGGAGTTTCATACAATCAGATTAAAACACAGATCCTATTTCGTTTCATTTTTCATAGTTCAAAATTTAGTTTTACTTGTCTTCAAAACACTAGGATCTGGAAGACTTGTTTTATAACAGGCGTGCTAGTTGATGTGAGGAATTAACCAATGAAACGGTATGTTACGGCGAGTTTTTTAGCGTGAGGTGCACTGAAATGTGGGTAACCCACTAGAAACATCAACGCTGATTGGATAATCGAATCAATGACGTCATAGGATCAAAAGCCTCTCGTATGACCTCTGACGCGACCTATCACTACAACCGACCAGATCTTCATGTAGTGTAGGCCATCGGAAGTATAAAAAACGAAAGGAAATTCAGATCTGTATTTTAATCAGATTGTGTTTCATACAGATTAAGACCAAAGTTCTAATTAAATGTTTCCCATTCAGCAAATTAAAGTGGCCTTAGGTAAGATTAGATAAAGAGCTGGCAGATCTTGCTATAGTGGCTAAAAATAGATAATGAAAAGAGAGTATGCTGAAAATGTCAGTCAAATTACTTCACTCTGAGCTTAGATTTCGGCCATACAGTTATAGCCCAGCCTCGATTGTCATTACTGCCGTTGTTACAATAATAAACAAAGTTTCGATTTTCCACTTTTACGGTAACCGCATCGACCACAAAACGTATTTAAATCTACTTGGCATCGAGAGTTGATTATGGTCCGGATAAGTTAATTAATGTCTAATTAATAATTTATATAACATTTCAGGTCTAAAGAAAGACCCACAGCTCTTGTTTATCTGCTGTTTAATTAAATACGGTATCGTGTTTTCTTGAGCTACATTTAATAAACCACCCAGAGAGAAGGTGCCATTATGAACGGTTTCTAATCTAATTTCCAACTTTTTGGTGAAAGCACTTTACGTTCAAAGTATTTTATTAAACCAAATGCTTGCTTCACCTGGATAAATTGTTTATTTAGATTAGGCCCCTTCTTTAAAGATACCTTCCCCCGTATAAACTGGGTGATTTGGATTAAAAACATATTCAAACTGATTAATCTTTCAAAATTTTGCTTCAAATCCTTCTCAAAACATTGTTTTCGCGAGGAAATACCCCAGCTATAACAAATCTATTAACAGAAGTCATGTTTGTGTCACGTGACTTAGCTGACGCACTACCTAGCAACGGGTGCGAAGTCGGGGGAGAATTCATTGCATACACAAAAGAACGTTATCTTTAATTGCTATCCATTTATTTAAAATATCGAAGACTAATTAAAAACTAGGATTATCCACCGCCCACGTCTTTTTCTGTGTTTTTTGTCCTGTATGCGCTCCATGGGTGTTTTTCGAGGAATCCAGTATTTTTCTAGTAAGACTGGATATTTCTACTCCCCATATATACCAAAATTGCCATACCTTTATTGGAAATAACCACCCGATAAATACTTTTCTGGGAAAGTATGTTGCCTTAAATCTAATATTAACTGTTTTACAGAATCGAATACGTTTTTCAAAATATTTTATACCGATTGTACAGCGGGATTTAATGACCAGACCACACAGTAGATGATACGTTGCCGATAAAAGAAGTTTGTTTAGACAAGTGTTGTGAAGAGAATCGACATATTACTGAACATCTATCTCCCCTGTACAGAAACAAATCACCTACATATACTCATTGTTTACACCATTTCACAAACTTTCTCTTCTTATTACAGGTAACTGGTTATATTAATTGGATTTCTTTTTTAAATTCGGATTTACCTCTAGGTTGGCAGGTTGCTTGTATAAGAGACTCAGAGGAACACTATCTTTCCCTATTAATGGTGCCCACATGTGGAAAATAAGCTACCAAGAACAATCAAAGGCCCTGATTGCACGTATTCAAATGCGACCTGGAAAACTGAGACTACAACAACTTCCGAGGCGAAAAGTCGCTAATAGCGTGGTGTGTAAATTTCCTAATTTCTACTTTTCGAGTTGCATTTTGGCTTGGTATGCGTGTTGGCGCCTTCTTACTGACATCAATAAATACAAAAATATGACTAAGTCGAAAGTCGACAAGACGGTATACAAGCCAAAATGCAAGTCGAAAATAAGAAATTAGGAAAAAAACGAGGGGCGCTATTATCGCTGTGTGTTATTTCTTAATTTCCTATTTTCGAGTTGATTTTGGCTTGTATAGCGTGTTGTCGCCTCACATTTTGTCGTAACTTCTACTTTTCGACTTTCGTGTTTTGAAGAGGCGAAAGGTAGAAATTATGAATGGTAGTTATAGGCTTCCATACTGAATGGTTAGCGTGTGCGCGATGTGTCATTGAGTCAACTGGCGTGGTTTCGAATCCCCGGTTGTACGTGCACAAGGAGTAGGGTCGCCTGTCCAACCTCCTGGGTTTTCTCCGGGTGCTCCAGTTTCCTCCTATTGCTAAAGACCCCTACGCGCAAGCGAATTGTTGAAATAAAATTGAGCCAAATGTTAGTCCCGAAATGACCTAGTTTGTGTCGAGTGGACTTTAAACCCCATCTCTCTCTCTCTCTCTCTCTCTCTCTCTATTAATAGGATTTCTTTTTGGACCAAGAACAGCTACTCATCTTGTTCTCGCTCTTCTTCTTGAGGTGACGCCGTTCGAAAAAGTCTAAGGCTCCGTCAATTCAAGTCCGATCGGCATGAAAATTTGCATGCTTATTCTTTGAACCATTCTGCATCGATTTGGTGAATTAGAATTTTGAATTTCATCCAACAACATGGTCAGTTTCTGGTCCATAGTACGATCGTATTTTGGACTTGGTTAAATTCATTTTGTCTAGTTTCTCGTATGGCCGGTAATATAAGGCATTTAAGACAACCCGTGCTGGATTGATCTCTAGGCTTGGTAGGTTGTAGACTAGGACATCAAGATCAATGAGGCCTCCGGTAAAGGTGATAATATTTTTATACGCCCACATTTTCATGATGGCGTATATTGTCGTCGCCCCTGTCCGTCCATCCGTCCGTCCGTCCACAATTGTTTGTGAACAGTCTACAGGTCACAATTTTTATCCGATTTCAATGAAACTTGACATATAGGTTTATCACCCTAAGATCTTGGTTCCTTGCGATATTGGCATCTATCGGACCGTAACTTCATGGATTATGGCCCCTGATTGTACGAAAAATCACGTTTTTGGCTTGTGAACACTGTAGAGGTCACAATTTTTATCCGATGTTGTTGAAACTTGAAATGTAAGTTTATAACCCAAAGATCTCGGTTCCTTTCGATATTCGCGCATATCGGACCGTAACTTCCTGAATTATGGCCCCTGATTGTACGTAAAAACACGTTTTTTGGCTTGTGGACCCTATAGAGGTCATAATTTTTATCCGATTTAAAAAAACCGTATTATTATATCACCGTTAAACCCTAAGGACGGTTAAGGTCGAATTTCGTGAAAATCGGTCCAAAACTGACAGACAAAATGGCCGCCGTTCGTTCTCAAATAGCGTAAAAATATGGTATATCAAGGTTTATCACCCTAAGATTTCGGTTCCTTTCGATATTGGCATCTATCGGACCGTAACTTCATGGATTATGGCCCCTGATTGTACGAAAAATCACGTTTTTGGCTTGTGAACACTGTAGAGGTCACAATTTTTATCCGATTTTGTTGAAACTTGAAATGTAAGTTTATAACCCAAAGATCTCAGTTCCTTTCGATATTCGCGCATATCGGACCGTAACTTCCTGAATTATGGCCCCTGATTGTACGTAAAAACACGTTTTTTGGCTTGTGGACCCTATGGAGGTCATAATTTTTATCCGATTGAAAAAACCGTGTTAATATATCACCGTTACACCATAAGGACGGCTGAGTTCGAATTTCGTGAAAATCGGCCCAAAACTGACAGACAAAATGGCCGCCGTTCGTTCTCAAATAGCGTAAAAATATGGTATATCAAGGTTGTGGACCCTATAGAGGTCACAAATTTTATCCGATTTTGTTGAAACTTGAAATGTAAGTTTATAACCCAAAGATCTCGGTTTCTTTCGATATTCGCGCATATGGGACCGTAACTTCCTGAATTATGGCCCCTGATTGTACGAAAAATCACGTTTTTAGCTTGTGGACCCTATAGAGGTCATAATTATTATCCGATTTAAAAAATCATATTATTATATCACCGTTACACGCTAAGGACGACTGAGTTCGAATTTCGTGAAAATCGGCCAAAACCTGACAGATAAAATGGCCGCCCTTCGTTCTCAAATAGCGTAAAAATATGGTATATCAAGGTTGTGGACCCTATAGAGGTCAAAATTTTAATCCTATTTTGATGAAACTTGAAATGTAAGTTTATAACCCAAAGATCTCGGTTCCTTTCGATATTCGCGCATATCTGAACATAGCTTCCTGAATTATGGCCCCTGATTGTACGACAAATCACTTTATTTTTTAGCTTGTTCTCTATCCATCTCTCGAAAAGGTGGGCGTATCCTGCCTTGCAGCCGCTGGTTGACACTGTCATAAGCCTTTCTTGCACTGTATTCTTAAACATCCATCATCATCATCGGCTTTTATCATTTGTGCTCAAAACACATTTTCATCTTCTTCTAGTCTAGAGAGTGGGGGATTGGGAATCGTTATCTAATTTATTGCGGCACTGAAGACAACATTTGGGGAAAATATCATCAAAAGTACTTCCTACTTTCCTGCATCAACCGGAATAAAGACTAAAGACGACGGACATATATCGAATACACGGTTAGACCCTAGTTTGTCCTTCCACTGACGAGGGAATATCAAGCTGGAAAACCCCCGTGGAACTTTCTCGACCAGCACTGGTGGCGAACCAGGATCCCCCTGGAAGGTGAGCCAAACGTGTTAAGGAGGTCGTGAAATGTGTTGAATTATGAACTATTTTGAAATCAATGTTGAGATCCGTACGAAATCAGGTGAACATTACTGAGATCTCTACCGAGTCGTGTGAATGTTATGTTAAAGGAAAAGGAAATGAAATGGGGTTTAACGTCCTATTGTTCTGCTCCGAACTGGGCTAATGAAGACGGACATACGCCATACCGTGTGCTATGGGGGAAATTTTAACCGGACAGTGGCACTACGGCCTACTTTTACTTCGAATTCTAACTGTCAAGGGATCTTTTACGTGCACGCCAATGTGTACAAGGGGCCTCGTTTTTCCATCACATCCGAATGACTAGACAGCTGTCCTTGTCAGGCACTCCGTCCTGCATCACTCAAAAGGGAGAACCACGCCGGAAAATCTGGATGAACTTTCTAAGCCAATGCAGGGATCGAACACCCGTCCTCCAGGCTAGCGAGACAGCGTTTTACCCACTTAGCCACCGTGACCAATTTGAGGAGCCTACAAAGACGTTTCGTACCCCTTTACTAGTGAGAAACACTCCACACAAACTAGGTCATTTCTGGACTAACATATGGTTCAATTTTATTTTAATAATTCGCTTGCGCGTATGGGTCTTTAGTAGTGGGGGGAGACCGGGGGACCCGAAGAAAACCCACGAGGTTGGACAGGTGACCCTACTTTGATTTCCTCGCTTGTCCAACCTCGTGGGTTTTCTCCAGGTCCTCCGGCTTCCTCCCATTGCTAAAGACACCTTTCTGCAAGCGAATTATTGGAATAAAATTGAACCATGTGATAGCCCCTGACGGCTAGTTTTCAAATCATCTGATATAAACATTCGATGCATAACCTTATACAATAAATCAACAGGTTTTATGGGCATTTGTCGGGTGGTTAAATTACCCTCATATACATATCAATGATTCCTTTCATTGTCTACATAGTAAAGGACATGCTTTGGGTTCTATTGTACATTGTCAAGCTAAAACATGCGTGGATTTAGAGACCATGCGAAACTTTAATGAAAGGCACCGATTCTCCGTACAGCACGTTGACAACTAACCCGCATTATTTATAACAATTACACACACTCCGCAGCAACCATCATAACTTTAATAACCGCATTTAACAACATAAACAAAAGTGGCGACCATCTTGTAACCGTACTCTTTAGCTTTGAAAAGCAGATTTTGTATTATGGTACCCGTATGTTAGCATCACGTGATAATATCCAGAGCAGAGCCCTGTTCATTTTAACGTAAACTTCAATGAATGAGGTTTTACGTGTAATGTGATATTACGGTCAGGTGCTCGCGCTGCTTTTCGGAGGGAATTTGGAACAGACATCTGCAATGCCGGTTATATCTATTTCATAAGGCCAACTTCAAGTCTGGTCAAAGGTCACGAGATGTAAACAGGGCTAGCGCTAATCCCAACCCTAACCCTAATCCTTTAACAGGGACCTAGCCCTAACGCTTACCCTGACCCTAACCTGCAATATCGCCAACAATCACGTGCCCTAACCTTATTTACAACTCGGCGTCCTTGACGAAATCTTAAGTTGGCCTTAGCAAATAGATTTAGGCCTGCAATGCCATCTTCAAGTTTTCTAGATATTCCAAATCATACCCGATCTAAAGAACCTAGATTCTTGTGAAATCTGAATTAGAACATTGTACGATGTATTATAAACGTATTAATATATTAAGGTTGGTCCTAGATCCTTGAGGGTTTTTTTTTATTTTTGAAAATCTAAACCTCCTCGTCTGCTGGGAATTGATTAACCCCGTAATCTATCAATCTTATTACAATACAGATCTATATTTCGTTTCGTTTTTTATACTTTCGATGGCCTAAACTACATGAAGATCTAACCAGTTGTAGTGAAAGGTCGCGTCAGTAGTCATACGAGCGGCTTTTGACCCTATGACGCCAGACATTGATTAATCAATCAGCGATGACGTTGCTAGTGGTTTATCCATAGTTTCGTGCAGAGCACGCCAAGAACTCGTCGTAACATACCCGACTTCATTTCAGCGGACACTTGTGAATCTAGTTTAAACCTACGCAGTTCTTCCAGTATAAATAAAATTCATCTTGAAATCCTCTTTAACAAAGGTTTTTTTTTCATATTAAAGCAGTTCCGAAAACAAAGCGGGGTGCGTGTCGTGGGGGGGGGGGCATCAAGCATACACTCTAGCTGGAAAATACATCAAATTCGAACCATCTCCCTCCTCTATGTTCAGACTGAATTAAAGATACATTATGTAAGATTTAGATAAAGATCTAGCCATTCTTGCTATAATAGTTCGAAAGTAGATGATGTAAAATGAATAATTTGAAAATTTCATTCAAATTACTCTATTGCAAGCGAAGATATTAGCCTTTGAATGTTTGATAGACGTGTGCAATAATTTCAACCACCGTACTGGTTGATCGAAGCTAAGTTTCGGTCCTCCATATTTCATTAAATCAAAGTATCGCTGAACCATTCTAATCTATTTAATATCGGAGAAATCTGATGCCATCGAGAGTTGATTAAGGTCTGGATCAGTTAATTAATGTCTAATTAATACTTTAGAAAACATTTCAGGACTAAAGAAAGACCTGCAATAGGCAGATTTAGCTCTTGCATAATGTATGTTTAAGAATTGGTGGTTTGAATTAAAGAACCATCCTACTCGGGATTTCAACTACGTGTACACAAAAGTTGCTATAATTGAATTTTTGTTTTTAATCAAATTTCATAAAGACTTTGTTATTTACGACTTTGTTTATTTATTTATATTTTATAAAACTCCATATAGACTCTTTTAATAACATCGTTATTTTTATTTTTGTTTATAGTTCCTATGTCAGACTAACTTTTGGTTGTCACCTGACACCGGATTTCATTTTTATAATTGGTGAAAAAAGATTTGGCCAAATTTCCGGTTTATCTTCAAATAAAGACATTAAATCTGAAATAACACGAAATTAGTCTGTGGACAGCACGATCGGTTATACAGAACATTTATGCTCGGGGGGGGGGGGGGGGGATGGCTGAATGGTTAGCGTGCGCGCTGTATCATAAAGTCTGTCATTGAGTCGACTGGCGTGGTTTCGAATCCCCGGTTGTACGTGACAAGGAGTAGGGTCGCCTGTCCAACCACGTGGGTTTTCTCCGGGTCCTCCGGTTTCCTCCCACTGCTAAAGACCCCTAAGCGCAAGCGAAGTATTGAAATAAAAAAATTAAACTATACGTTAGTCCCAAAAAGACCTAGTTTGTGTCGAGTGGACGTTAAACCCCATTTCTCTCTCTCTCTCTCCATGCTCTGGGAAGCTAGAGCATAGGGGTGGGGGGGTGCTCACTGAGCAATTCTCGTGGAAATGAAATGAAATGAAATGAAAAGAGACGGGGTTTAACGTCCTACTTTTCTGTCCCGAACTGGACTAATGAAGACGGGCATACGCCATACAGTGTGCTCCAAGGCAAATTTTGCCCGGGCAGCGGCACTACGGCCTACTCTTATATCGAATTCCAACTGAAAAGGGATCTTTTACATGCACGCCAGTGTACACGGGACCTCGGTTTTTCGTCCCGTCCGAAGGACTAGACAGCTGTCCTTGTCAGACCCTCCTTCCTGCACCACTGCAACCACGCCGGAAAATCTGGGTGAACTTTCTCGGCCAATGCAGGGATCGAACACCCGACCTCCAGGCTAGCGAGACAGCGTCTTACCCACTAAGCCACCGCGAGCCAGAGGAAACCGGATAGCTTGAGCTCTAGACCACTACTGACACTAGGCCATCCCCACGCCTACGCCCTTAATAAGCATCAGCTAACACAGGCCAGCTAACTCGAAGCGTGGCAATCAGCCCCCCACCCCGCCGTCCTTTAAAATTGTGTTGACATTACAGCCGTGACCCATATCATAAAACGTATCCCATTTGCTTTAATAGTTCCCAAACAAGCCTCTTGTATCACCATCTAAATTTATATGGAAACTATCATCTTGAAATTATTTTAATAAATTGTTTTAAATGTGGTTAATTTAAGAAAAGGAGGGAACCTGAGATTTGAAATGTATTTTCATCATTATCCTGTCGTTTAGAAGCCTATCATTTATTTTATTAATATGAAACTTTTATTTCCGATTAAATTGGAAAAACCAATATGTAGGCCAATATCATTACATAAAATCACAATATTTCTATTTTAGCTATAGTCGTTTTCCTAGTTTATTATTAAGTGCCCGGATGCCAGAGTGAACACTTATATGGAGAAAATGGGTCGCGGACAATTTGAGAGAGACAGAGAGTGATAGAGAGGGGGGGGGGTATAATATAATTTCAATACTTCGCAGAAAGGTGGCGGACAATTTGAGGAGAGAGAGAGAGAGAGAGAGAGAGAGAGTGAGGAAGAGAGGGAAGGGGTATAATATAATTTCAATAACACGCCCTTAAAGATACATTATGTAAGATTTAGATAAAGAGCTGGTCGTTCTCGCTATAATAGTTTAAAAACACTAGATTCTGAAATGCAATGAAATGGGGTTTAACGTTCTACTGCCCTTCTCCTACAGGACTAGTGAAGACGGGCATTAGATAATGAAAAGGGAATATATCGAAAAATTGAAAAATTCAAATTACTTCATTCTGAGCGACGTTAGGGTTGTTTAGAGAATGGCGGTGTCTCAATTGCTACCGTTATTACGATAGTAAACAAAGTCTTGTCTTAATTATCCATTGTCTTAAGTCGCCTGTCCAACCTCGTGGGTTTTCTCCGGGTCCTCCGGTTTCCTCCCACTGCTAAAGACCCCTGCGCGCAAGCGAATTTTTTAAATAAAATTAAACCATATGTTAGTCCCGAAATGACCTAGTTTGTGTCGAGTGGACGTTAAACCCCATTTCTCTCTCTCTCCCATTGTCTTAATTAAATCATTAACTGCTAATCGTGTTCAAACCCGTCGAATATCTAAAGCATTCGATGACATCAAAAGTTGATTATAGTCTTTGTAAGTTAATAAATGTTTAATTAATAATTTATACGATATTTAAGGCCTAATGGAAGACGTGCAATATGCAGATTTAGCTTTGGTATAATCTTGAAAAATCAGAAAAAAATACTAGAAATGAAATGGGGTTTAACGTCTTACTGTTCTGCTCCGAACTGGGCTAATGAAGACGGGCATACGACATACAGTGTGCTATAAATTTTGCCCGCCTGCTCTTATATCGAATTCCATCTGCCAAGGGATCTTTTACATGCACGCCGATGAAATGAGATGGGGTTTAACGTCCTACTGTTCTGCTCCGACTGTGCAGTTTTTCGTCCCATCCGAACGACTAGACAGCTTTACTTGTCAAGCTGAAACCACGTCGGAAAATCCCGATGAACTTTCTCGGCCAATACAGGGATCGAACCCGCGACCTCCGGGCTAGCGAGTCAGCATCTTACATACTTAGCTACCGTGGCTCCCAGAAAAAATTACTGATCTGAATGACTTTACTTTATTCGGTACAAATACATCATTGATTTGATCGTTTTCTATAATTAATTCCTCATCAAACAGATCGATATTGTAATCGCTTTCACAGAAATGGGGAAAATATAAATTACACTTTATATTTTGTCTTTGGATTTTTGTAATCTCTTTTAATATCATAATCTATTATTTGTTGGTTTTTTTTTTCACACGTAAGAGTTTTGTTTTGTAACCGTTCTTAAAGATGCATTATGTAAGAGCTGCCCGTTCTTGCTATAATAGGGGATCATGTGGCTAAGTGGGTAAGACGCTAGCTCGCTAGCCTGGAGGTCGGGTGTTCGATCCCTGCATTGGCCGAGAAAGTTCATCCAGATTTTCCGGCGTGGTTCTCCCTTGTCAGTGATGCAGGACGGAGGGGCTGACAAGGAAAGCTGTCTAGTCGTTCGGATGGGACGAAAAACCGAGGTCCCGTGTACACATTGGCGTGCACGTAAAAGATCCCTTGGCAGTTGGAATTCGATATAAGAGTAGGCCGTAGTGCCGCTGTCCGGGCAAAATTTCCCTCATAGCACACTGTATGGCGTATGCCCGTCTTCATTAGCCCAGGTTAGGAGCAGAACAGTAGGACGTTAAACTCCATTTCATTTCATTTCATTTCATTTCTTGCTATAATAATTCAAAAATAGATAATTCAAAATGAATATATTGAAAATGTCATCCAAATTACTTTATTCTCATCGACGTTATCGCTATTTGAAGTTCTGACTTAGACTGTTTATTATTGCAGCAATGCTACTTGTTAATCAAGACTCAGCCTCGCTTCTCCATTTTTAAATTAAATCATTAAATGGTGTTCGTATTTCAATCCCTTTAAATCTCCGCCATCCGATGGTCTAGAGAGTTGATTATGGGTTTGTTATGCCAATAAATGTCTAAATAATAATTTATATAACAAAAACTTGTAATAGGCAGATGTAGCGCTTACATAATACATATTTAACAAGTGTGTAAAATACAGTTACATAAAATCCTGGGGCCGGTTGCTCAAAACTAAGTTATTTTAACGATCCGTTTAACACTAACGGGTCGTTATCTTGCTAACGTGTCGTTTGGTAAAGTCCGTTAAATTTCTATTGCTGGAAAGTCAATTTTATTATCCGTTAAAGTTTGTTCATTGGCTGAATTTTAAATCCAATGTACATTTATAACAACTTGATAGAAGTTTGTATTTACAAGAAATTTTATTTTTTTCCTTGAGAAATTGTAACATATAGAAATTGTAGAATAGTTGGGGCCATTATTTCCTACAGGCCCCCAAAATTCTGTAGAATACTACAGAATTTCATCCTATAGAAAATGGAATAGCTCCCCATCGCCCAACCCTCTTGAATGTTCTATAGACAATTACACTGGTAATCTATGACTTTTTGCTGAGGGCATACTTCGACTGACAGCCGACTAATGCAATCGTTAAACAGATAACGGAGCCCAACACCTCCGTTAAATATAACGGCAAGTTAACGACATGTTAAAGTTAACGGGGCTTCAAGCAACAGATTGTCTCAAGGTTAAAGATAACGATCCATTAACTCCACGTAAACGAGTCGTTAAAAGTTAACGGAGCTTCGAACAACCGGCCCCAGGTGAACTTTTATTTAGAAAAACGTCGCATCAGAACATCGTAGGCGAAGGCAAGACGTGATTTCACTTCGCCTTCCGGTCTGTATTTGTCATGCGCAATCCTAATGTTTAAGCTTTCGGGTTAGATAAATTCCTCAATGTCACCTCCATATGTGGTCAAAGGTCGCGTGATGTAAACAGTGCTAGCGTTAACCCCAACCCTAACCCTAACTCAGGGCGTAGCCCTAATCCTTACCCAAACCCTAACCAAAAATCTCGTTAACAATCATGTCTCCTAAACTTAAAGAATTCTAGAGGTCGCCCTAAGAAAAAGATATAGCCCAACTTTCAGGTTATCTAGTAATGCGCATGACAGGCATATACCGGAATTCATAACTTCATGAATGCCAAAAGGAGAGAAAGAGAGAGAGAGAGAGAAATGGGGTTTAACGTCCACTCGACACAAACTAGGTCATTTCGGGACTAAACAGCCAAAAGGAAACCCCACTGGAAAATGCCCGGGGAACTTCATTTATAAACGTTTTATCCGTCGGCTTTTAAAATATACTCTTCAAAAAAAGTAGGTGATATTGGAATGCAAATAGCTATACAGGTTGCGATATAATAAATAGCCATGGACATTTGACATGCTTTGAGAGTATGTTCACAGATGAAGAACTTATCGCCCCAACAGAACCACTGAGCTGCACATGCGACACGCAATAGCGCCATACACGTGGGAGGGGTTCATTGTCAAATTTGATGAAAACTGCCGCGTGCTTGTTTATCTATCCGTGTTTGCTTTCCTATCAGTTCTTCCATACGATTTACTGTTTAGCGTATCTTTGCTTTAGTGTGTTACGTTTAATTTGATCGGGAGACTTGTTCGTCGACGTCAACGTCAACCGACAACACTGCAAGAATTGGCCGTGGCACTGCAAGAGGAGTGGCTCAGATTGCCCCAAATCGTGATTGGACGGTTGATTAGGAGCATGCCACGACGAATTGCTGAATGCCTGAGGATTGGTGGAGCAATTACTCATTATTAAGACAAAAATCAAAAAAGTCCATTTTCACTTTTGACGGTGTATCTCTTTGCGAGTGAAATGGGGCCGTTAGATAAGCCGCCCATATGAACTGCTTATGTTCATGTGTAGGCAATTGGCCTGTTATTAACATACACTGGTTACCTCTAATGCATTTCCGCAGTTTTGTATTGTTTCTGAATATCCCCTACTTTTTTGGAAGAGTATATGGGTTTTTTTTTTGTTTTGTTTTTTAATTTCAGAAACGTCTGCATAACATATGGGATTATAAAAACACGGAAATACTTTATTATCAGCATCTTACATTTCCGACCAAATATTAATTTTATAGTATTTTATCACGAATTTCACATAAAATAAATTGCAATATATAGCTATTATTGCCTATTCGGGAAACATGGGCACCTTCTTATAAAATGTTATGGGATTAATAAAGGTGTCCATTTCTTCAAATAAGTAATAATTTCTCATGAATATTCTATGTTGGTTTTGTTGGTTTTTTTGCTTTTTTGTAATCCTTCCGTACGTAATTACTTTGTTTTGTAAATGGTGTGCTGTTGCTAGGTTACAAGACATAAGTAAAATAAACATTGTTGTCTCAAACAAATGAAATGAAATGGGGTGTAACTTCCTCTGCCAACACCGGGATCGAAGCCGAGACCCCCTGGTTAGTGAATCAGAGTCTCACCCAACGAGCCACCGCGGCTCCCTGCTGTATAATCAAGGGGAGATCTAATTTGCGTTGAGAGAGAGAGCGAGAGAGAGAGAGGGGGATTTAACGTCCGCTCAACACAAACTAGGTTATTTCGAGACTAACACATGGTTTCATTTTTTATTTCAATAATTCGCTTGCGCGTAGGGGTATTTAGCAGTGGGAGGAAAACCGGGAGACCCGGAGAAAACTCACGAGGTTTGTCAAGCGACCCTACTCCTTGTCACGTATAACCGAGGAATCGAAATCCCGCCAGTTGACTCAATGACAGACCGTATGATACAGCGCGCGCATGCTAACCATTCGCCCCCAAAGAGAGATAGAAGACATGTCGCGGCGCGGACCTATCGTGTCAAAATAATGTATTTATCTAAGTAAATATTCCAAATAGTTGACAAAATAATGACATACTGCGGAAATCGATATCCTTATTTTAATAACCATTATTCAAATTTATGCAAATTAGATTACCATAATGAGGCGGTGGCGGAAGTGACATTAGAAGGACGACGTATGAGTATAGTATTTTGGTATCTGAATGCAACGAATAAGAGATCAATGTAGGAACAATAAACACATGTATTTTGTTTTGTCCTAGGTGTATATCCGATACGCCTCGTCAACCATAATCTATTTTTAATTACACGGATAGATTTCAACTAATGCACTCGAGTAGATTGTAGTCTTGTTCTCGCCAATTCATCACTCTAAATGCATCTTTAGGCAGCATCGCACCTGTGACCGCGACACCTTGACGTGGTCAGTGAAAAACCGCTAAAGGTCACCCAAATTTACTCATTAAACTGACCAGTGTTGTTTTTTTTTAATGATAAATCACCACTTTAATAAAGAAAATCGATAATGGCCGCTGACCATCGTGTCTTAATCGCAGGAGTTAATGGCGACCGTGACAGACGTCCATTGAAGACACGTGACCTGTCAAATCGTTTAATCTGGATGCTAAAGGCGTTAAGTAAAGATAAATCCGAACATGCGCTAAAAAGACAAATCACATAGATATCATTATAGAAGAATAAAATGGATGTGGAACTCTAAAAAACTCTGATCGGTTTCTGTTGACATGTACACATCGTTTGGTCGCCATCTTGTTAAAGGCAAAAGATCTCGTGTCATCTCACGGGAATAGAGTGTCACTAACATGCGGGAGACAAGTCCTTTATCATTTTTTTATAATTGAGATCTGATTTCACGAGCTTTATAGAATATGATTAATAATATTGTAGCAGGCATTTTGTTTACGAAACGAAATATTTGTTTGGTTGTGTGGTCCAGACCACAAAATTTCTCTTTTCATATAACTAGACATAATATACTGCAAATAGCTAATTAAAATCTTTAATATTGATTAAAAATTATTTTAGGGGGTCGAGTTATGTTCAGGCACCGAATTCACAAAGAATTCTCAGGCAATTTACTCCAAATTGTTCGCCTTATTTTAACTAAAATATAGCCCTTTATAAAACGTTTGTTTTTTTAATGTATCAAATATAAGAAATTTTGTGCAAAGTTTTGTGTTTCTGGATCAAAGATATTTCTCATAAACAGTGATTGAAAGTTGAGTAAATTCTTAACTTAAAGTAGCTAAGTCTTTAACTCAATATCATGAAAAATCTTCGACATTGAAAACACGAATTATTTGTCAATTCAAATCAACATTGCTCTTGTGATCTTACAGTGAAAAGATGGGCTTCTGATATCCAATATTCAAGACAAAATAAACAGTTTACCATTGGTACACGAATCGTGTACCATAATGCGTTTCGGCGCCATTTGGAACAAGGGACTCAAAGAACAGGTCTAGACAAATTCCACAAGTCATGTCAAATGGTGACGCTATATTCTTATCTGGAGAGCATGCGCAATAAATACCATCGGTGTAGACTGGAAAAACCAGACGCTAAAGATTGCCATTCACATGAGACGTCTGGCGTATTTCGCCGAACATAACTAATTAGAAATTACAGTAAAAACAGAAACGATTGAATGTAAATCATTTTATATACATTCATATTACATTATTATATGCGTTGCGACCTATTTTTGTCAATTTCTAGGTCCCAAATATTAGCGATTTAGCTCCTTTAAAGGCCCAATACCACTCTTGTTGTAACTGAATAATATGTCCCAATCTTTATTCTGGTTAACAATTGTACTATTTTACAGCATTCCAATTAATTGATGATACAAATTTCATCTTAACACACCTAATTTAAAAAATTGGAAAAACTCAACTAAATGATTTGAAAAGCCTAACGTAAACCTTTTCAAATGTGACTTGGATTTAAAAATATTTTTGAACCCTCTGGACAAGTAAAATAGGATTTAATGGATAATTTACACAGCAGGTAGGACACATAAACATCTAATACTGAGAATAAGGCTAATATTTATTTTCTGGAGCTGTCAAGCCAGCAAGAGTGGTATTGTCCCTTTAAGCCCAGTTCACAACCCGCGGTACGTCCTACTACGGACAGTCTACGGGTGAAATTTTAGTAATCCTGTGCGTGAGAATTACACATCACTTGTGTGTGTTCGGCACCGTAGAAGATCGCAGACTAGCCAGAGAGAGAGAGAGAGAGAGAGAGAGAGAGAGAGAGAGATGGGGTTTAACGTCCACTCGACAAAAACTAGGTCATTCCGGGGACTAACATATGGTTTAATTTTATTTCCATAAGTCGCTTGCGCGTAGGGGTCTTTAGCAGTGGGAGGAAACCGGAGGACCTAGAGAAAACCCACGAGGTTGGACAGGCGACCCTACTCCTTGTCACGTACAACCGAGGAATCGGTGCAGCTCAGTGGTTCTGTTGGGGCGATAAGTTCTTCATCTGTGAACATACTCTCAAAGCATGTCAAATGTCCATGGCTATTTATTATATCGCAACCTGTATAGGTATTTGCATTCCAATATCACCTACTTTTTTTGAAGAGTATATTTTAAAAGCCGACGGATAAAACGTTAATAAATGAAGTTCCCCGGGCATTTTCCAGTGGGGTTTCCTTTTGGCTGTTTAGTCCCGAAATGACCTAGTTTGTGTCGAGTGGACGTTAAACCCCATTGCTCTCTCTCTCTCTCTCTCTCTCTCTCTCTCACTCTCTTCTCTCTCTCTCCATTAAGAAACAGGTCAGGCATGTGCAGATGCAGATGTGACGTCCAGGATGATTTATGAGTCTAGTATCCTCTTGTTATAATTATGAAAATGTCTAGTCTTTCGGATGAGACGAAAAAACTAGGTCCATCCCCGTACCCATTGCGTGCAAAGAACCCCTGACAGTTGGAATTCGATTAAGAGTCAGCGGAAACATCCGTTTTTTTTTAGCCCGGTTGGGGCAGAAAATTCAGGCATTAAACCCCATGCCATTTCCATGTCGATTTTATCTGTTGATGCGTTGGCCGAGAAACTTCATTGGGATTTTCAGGCGTGGTTCCTCCTTGTCAGTGGTGCAGGACCGAGGGGTCTGCCAAGGAACAACGTATAGTCGCTCGGATGGACACATTAGCGTTCACGTAAAAGATCCCTAGGCAGTTGGAATAACAGTAGGCCGTAGCGCCCTTGACTAGAAAACATTTCCCTTACAACAAACTTCATGGCTAAAACCCGCTTTTTTTTTTAACCCAGTGGGTGCAGAAAAGACCTTAAAACTCATTTTATTTTTTTTTTTTATCCATGTCGATTTTATCCGTAGATTTTTACCAATCTATCTATTATTATTATCATATTTCCATATCTCCATTATTTAACATGTAAAATGAACTCAAAGAGGCATAATAAAAGAAAAATGTATAAAAGCATTACAATATAATCCCCATTGTGTGCCTTGAATAAACTACAATTGGCCAAACGCCATTTTGTGAAGTAAAGTTATTGTACTTCAGTTGTACGACACAAAGCATACACGGTATTATTAACATTGTAAAAACTAAATATGCATTTGAATTAATGTATTTTGTAGATGAAATTAATGCGATAAATAAATCATATCATGTCTATTGACAATAACAAGCCTGTTACAGTCCCATTATCACAATGTATATTAAAATACACGATTCTTATTAACCAACACCAACCGCTGATATTCACAATACTCTATATCAATATTGATCTTCTGTTGAAAATAAACGTTGGATATTGTTCAAGTAATGAACATTTTGACAAAAATATTGAAATACAAGAAGAATGGCGGTCTGTTACTCTTAAACAAACAAATATCTATATACTGTCAAATTAATATTAATTTGGTAGTTTATTTACCGCTAGTCAACTGTTGCACTCGGCACGTAGTGTATAATCAGGTAAAGATTCGCCTTCAACACGTTCTGGGTTCGGTTTACGTGTTTAACTTCGGTTATTTCCGGCTGTTTACGTATGACAGGTTGGAGGTCAATTAAGGATAAGGTTGGTAGCATCAGGGCGTGATCCGTGCTCGGGTTTCTGAATTATTCCAAGCATGAATCTGTACACACTGATCCGCAGTGAATATTCGCTATGCCTAACTCACACTGATCAGTAGTGAATATTCGCTCGGCCGCTACAATCACTGATAAGGATGACATCGATGCGACTTAATGAGCCACACATATTAACTTTTTTCCTCCGACAAATTAAATTCTAAAACATTTTTTTTATGTATTAAAAAAATAAATAAAGACGTTTGAAGTATTTGTAGGTAAAAATTATTTCCTATTTTAGTGTAAAGGGGTATTAAAATGAGTAAAAGGCGCCATTCTGCTCGAATCAGTAACGTCTTATGTTAAACAATGCACGCGCCATTGAGCCAATGATTGATGCCGCGTAATATGACGTGATGTGTTTTAAGGCAGTCATCTTTTACAGAGATATTAGAAGACTTCCGTAATACTCTGTGAAACAGATTGGAATCTGTATTGAATGGACGGACACCTTGTACAGGTATACACATTAATACAGGTAATATTGTAAGCTAATTAAGAAATGGTATCTGGTGTTCGAGAAAAATGAAGCATAACATGGTTGATCACAACACCTGTTTCGATTTAACTAATTGTAGGATGTCAAAACCTAAATTTTCTTGTTTAAACATTATTTTATTCAAATGAAATGGGGTTTAACGCCCTACTGTTCTGCTTCGAACTGGGCTAATGAAGACGGGCATACGCCAGACAGTGTGGTAATAGGGAAATTTTGCCCGGACAGCGGCACTATGGTCTACTTTTATATCGAATCCCAGCTGTCAAGGGATCTTTTACGTGCACGCCGATGTGTACACGGGACCTCGGTTTTTCATACCATTCGAATGACTAGACAGATGTCCTTGCCAAGCCCTCCGTCCTGCATCACTGGCAAGGGCGAACCACGCCGGAAAATCTGGATGAACTTTCTCGGACAATGAAGGGATCGAACACCCAACCTCCAGGCTAGCGAGCCAGCGCCTTAACCACTTAGCCACCGTGACCCCCTATATGTCGACCTCCAGGCTAGATTATCATACAGAAGGAGTGTAAAGGAGACGACAACAAGCAACATGCTTATGGATACCACTACTTGAATTTACTAGAGAAGTAAGTAACTCAGTGGAGAAAATGTCCAACCTCAGCCTCACTCGCCCAATAAACTCAAAAAGTTCCAGCATAATAGCCAAAACGTGAATGCGATACAAATACCCATTTACAATATTTAGAACGAATATGGAAGAGTTTAATTCGTTCAAAAATAGTACATCCAAAAATTTTATTCTATTTATTAGATAATGGGTCACTGCAAGGGTCGTTTTTATATCCACACGTATTTGTTACTATTCTAAATGACATCACCAGCTCTTTCATTCGATTTCAAACCTATTGTAAAAAACAATTGCACGAATCATCTATCTTTTGTATGGAGGAGCTTGGATCAATCTGTTTAAAACACAGATCATATTTCGTTTCGTTTTTTTATAGTTCAAAATTTCATTTTACTTGTCTTCGCTACACTAGGATCCGGAAGAGTTGTTTTATAACCGGCGTTTTGGTTGATGTGAGGGATTAGCCAATGAAACGGTTTGTTACGGCGATTTCTTGGCCACTAGAAACGTCAACGCTGATTAATCAATGCCTGACGTCATAGGGTCAAAAGCTGCCCGTACGACCCCTGACACGACCTTCGAGTACAACTTGTCAAACGATGACGCCATAAGCCTGTTTTGTTTGTGTTGGTATTCTGCAAATTAAATATTGTTAACACCAATGTAAATACTACATAGCAATATTTATTCTCTAATACTTCAACTTATCATTTTCATATTAAAAATTTATATAATCAAAACATCATAAATAAATAATGATAATAAATAAATAATAAAATATATTTAGAGAAATCTAAATAATTAGAAATAAATAAATAAGGCTTTAATTCTAATGAAAAGTATCATTTGATGGATTTACAGACTTTCAAGATAAATAAATTTAAATTTTTTTTTTTAAAAAATAAATAATTAAAATCCTAAGTAAAACCTGAAAAATAAATATTAAACAAACGAACAAAAAGAAGACCATTATACATCTACATTTAAGCTCTGAAGAACGAGATAGGTTTGAGACTGAAACAAGTCACCGTTACTGTTGACATTGTATTTATAAAGTAGGCCTACATCAATATAATATGTAATATTAGCGTTTGAAAATGTTGTCAAATATAACACAATGTCTGACAGCTGATAACCCAACATTTACTATATAATTCCTCGTAATTTAGTGTTTGTCTAAAGCTTTATATATAAAGGAAAGCCGTATAGGTATGCTATTTTCCTGGTTAGAACTTCGACAATGAATAGAGCGTTAATGATACGCCTGTGGTCGCCTTAATAACACTACATTCTAAATATGTCTGTTTACAACGGATATCGTTTAAAGAGACATCTGGTCATAAAAATATTTAAAAAAACATTAACATCTTCCATAAAAACATTAACATTTTCCATAAAAATATTAACATTATCCATAAAAAAAATCAACATCTTTCATAAAAATATCAACATTTTCCATAAAAATATCAACATGTTTCATAAAAATATTAACATTTACCATAAAAATATTAACATCTTCCATAAAAATATTATCATTTTCCATAAGATAAAATTTAATTTGATTTTCAAAGTTCTTAATGATGTTGAAGATAGAATTATGATGGAAGACCAATTAAATGAAGGTGATTTTAAAAAAAATGTTATTTGCAACAATATTAACATTTTCCATACGATAAAAATGAATTTGATTTTCAAAAGTTCTTAAGGATATTAAAGATGGAATTATGATGCAAGACCAGTGAAATTAAGGATTTTTAAAAAATATTGTTCAAATAGACATCTGTCCACATAAATATTAACATTTTCTATATAAAACAAGAATGAATTTAATTTTCAAAAGTTCTTAACAATGTTAAAGATGAAATTATGAAGGGAGACCAATCAAATGAAGGTGAATTGTCTTAAAAAAAATGTTCTTAAGAATGTTAAAGGAGAAATATGAAGGACATTGAAACATTTTCCTTATTCAAGTTAAACAAAAAAGAAGAAGAATAATAATAAAGATGAATTTAATTTTTTTTAAAGTTCTTAATAGTGTTAAGGAACCATTGGAAAATTTGAACACATGATTCCAACCGAAAAGCCCGCGGAACTGCGTGGGTGGGTTGAAGGACACAGCGGATAGGAAATAATAAATTGAATGTTGAATCATACACGGAAATATGTCAACATTTTCTTACTGCACGGATGGGTGGGTGGGTGTGTCCGTGGGTTATTCGTATGGAAGCAAGCGTTGACACTTTGCAACTGTCCCTAATGACAAAATATAGCCGAAAAGCAATTCAAGTTTTTCCATTACTTAGATGAAACAAAAATATGGAATGAATAGTGTTATTAAGATTTTGATTCAGAACTTTAAAATTATAAAAATGTAGGTTAGATAACGACTGGATCTCGATGTTATCGGATAGAAATTAATTTAAATGATTAAAAAGGCAGAAAGATGACAATGCGAAATCAATAGAAACACATCTGAACTCCAAATGACGTTAGGATTGGTCGATTTATGCAACGGGCTGCACTAATTTTTTGAAACTTGTGCCTGGTCTATTGATGTGTGTCAATAAAACATGTTATTTGGGAGAGAGATTATATAGGCTTTGTCCGTGTCCCAATCCTAAAATTCAATGAAATAGGCTTTATAGAAACTAAAAATAACCTACCCCCCCCCCCCCAAAAAAAAAAAACAACAACAACAATAATAATAAAAAAACATGTTTAAAATAATAATCTTAGGGTCAGTATGTTTTGGCTACAATACGATTGACTGTTCGTGGCCTTCTTCAAAGGGCATAAGATGGTGACTTCAAATTAATAGTGTAAACTTCAAATGAACATAACGTACGTTTGGACTGACCGATGTCAATAATATTCCCGAATAAAAGACCGAAGTAAAATTCCAGTCCATATCCATTAAAACGTAGACTGACGCATAACGGCTTTAAGTTTAATATATATAGTTTAATAAAAAAAATTTGATTATTAAAGGAATTAATTATTCCAACTGACGAAATTTGGATTGGGCAATTTTAATAATATTCTTGAATAGAGAACAAATATAAATTTCAGTCTATACACATTAAAAAAAAAAAAAATACACTGACGCATTGAGGCTTTATGTTTAAAATACATAATTAATAATTTTTGTGGGGGATTATTACAGGGAGGCTGTATTTCAATTGACGATATATCCCTTTAATGACCTTCAGACGCTTCTCACGGTGTGCCCTCAGCCCGTATAGAACCCTACCAGCCCCTTGCTACATGTAATGATCATCTGTATACAAACCCTACTGTGAGAGACAAATAGACCTAAGTTTAAAGTTGACAGGTCGCTGTTAGTTAAACAACCCATGTTAAAATAACACGAACATAATGTTTGGCCTATCATTACCCTCACAGTAGGAATAACAAATTTTGCTTGTCCTTCCGCTCTTGACATTGGCGCGATTGTCGTTCTTGTATGTCCTTTCTGCTCCGATGGTCCGTATCTCGAGAAACCTAATTTATCCAGTCACAAATAATGATATCCGTAAGTTGGTAGTGGTCAAGAGCTTGTTAGGTTTCAGTTCACGCCCCCTAATGATGTAAGAGACAGCCGGACAAAACACTCTGAAACCCCGCAACGGTGAAGCTATGACTAGGCTTCATTGAAGTTTTTGTTGGTGTAACGCGATTTTGAGCTGTTGCGTGCCTTCTTATCGTGTTGGTTAGGCGTATTATGGAATGTAGACAGAAACCCCGTGGGTTTAGTGTGTAACCAAACGATACATGATTATGTCCCTTAACATCCCATATTGGTGTATCTTTGATTCTCACACTAGGGGGCGCTACTTTCCATAGAACTAGAGACTCTCACGTCAGATACGAGCGGACATGCAGCTTGATGAGATCATTACGCATGCTTGATTCAACATTGATACCCAGGAGAGGATAATCATAGGCAATCGACGAGCATAAACGTCTATAATTAAGTTAAATATCCCAATAATTAATTCTTGTTAGTGCCTATTGTTTTCCCCACCAGCAGTATATCACTCGCTTGTCGGTTGCCCAAGACTTAACGTTAAAACGTTACGGCGTGTCCAGTCGAACGAACATCCCGCGGATAATGGAACCGATAATTAACTGGACCGGATCACACATGTTCAGTTTTCTTTAAGTCTTAAAATATGTAATCTGTACACACCAAAAGCTATTATAGGGTTAACCATGTCATCTGCTGCCATATGATTAGTGTATGGTCGATTCAATTTTCCCAAGGGATCCACAGCCAAGGTGTCTCCTTATTTATGTATTATTATTTTTTTAGGTGCGGGGGTGGGGGTGGGGTGGGGGTAAATTTTGGTTTATCCAGAAGAAACATATATTTAATAAAATAAAATAATTTAAGTCTTAAAATATGTAATCTGTACACACCAAAAGCTATTATAGGGTTAACCATGTCATCTGCTGCCATATGATTAGTGTATGGTCGATTCAATTTTCCCAAGGGATCCACAGCCAAGGTGTCTCCTTATTTATGTATTATTATTTTTTTAGGTGCGGGGGTGGGGGTGGGGTGGGTGGGGTGGGGTGGGGGTAAATTTTGGTTTATCCAGAAGAAACATATATTTAATAAAATAAAATAATTATGTTATGGAACATTAATTAATAAAAAAAACCTATTATTTAAAACGATTAAATAAATTATATGTTATTGTACATAAATCCAAGCGAAATTTAAATAAATTATATGCCACGGAGAAGTTATCCAAACAAATCTTTTATTGGAGATAATAAAATAAATTATATGTTATGGAGATTTCACTCAGAACAATTTTTAATGTAAAAAAAAATTGAAATTAAATTAATGACATGGAACAATATGTTAATCCACATTATTAAGCAATCATTTTCAGAAAAAGTGCGACAGTTGTTATGTTATGCAACATTTATCCAAAAGAAACTTTTAATTAAAAATATATAATAAATAATATGTTATAGAACAACATTTTAAGCCACATTATGAACCAATAAAACAATAATAATAAATGAAAATTCTATGAAATACGTTTTTAACAATATTTTAGTTATGTTGCTCAACCGCATTTATATCGTAAAGTGTTAGGATTTTTAAAAGAGACATATTTTGTATAGAACATTTTAATTTACATGTATATATACATGTATACTTTTTAACTCATGTTTTGTATTTTAAATATTTGATATACATAAAATATTGTTATTTTATTTTACTTATATTAATTGTGATATTTGTTTTTATTTATGTATATTAATATGTTGTGATTTAATTTAATGTGTCTCGTAAATATCATAATATGTTTGGCACAAGATAGCCCAGTTGGAGCTGGCGTGCCATAAAACTACATTCCATCCATTCATTCGAATAAGTTATGATTTCTGAATAGATATTGAAATGGGCATAGCCTATCTGAACACCTTTCTCTTTCATTTCCATGACCTTAGTGCATAAATCTCTTGACCCCTATCAAACATTAATTGAAATAATTACAATTAAATTGCAAGGCGACGTTATGCATCCAATTTTCTTGGGGAATACCACAAGGCGACGTTATGAATTCAATTTTCTTGGGGAATACAGCAAGACGACGTTATGCATCTAGACAGCAAGGCGACGTTAAGCATCCAATTTTCTTGGGGAATACCGCAAGGCGACGTTAAGCATCCAATTTTCTTGGGGAATACCGCAAGGCGACGTTATGCATCCAATTTTCTTGGGGAATACCGCAAGGCGACGTTATGCATCCAATTTTCTTGGGGAATACAGCACGGCGACGTTATGCATCTAGCTTTCTTGGGGAATATTGCAAGGCGACGTTATGTATCCAATTTTCTTCGCGGTGTGTTTTGACGACATTGGCAATTTGACATATTTTGTAAATCGCGATTTCTCACACACGGCTACTAGTAAATATATATTTCAGAAATTTGAATATTCGATAAATGTGCATGTTGTTTTAGACCTTGGAGCCCATCTAGACTAGACGGATATATGCTGAAAATTGATACCTTTGAAATTGAATCTTGTGTATACAGGCTAGCATAACTAAATCCCGAATCAAGAAAGTATCCATTGTAGGAATCTCTGTAGGTAAAATGATACAACTTGTGGCCAACTGTATAAATAAACAACGAGCTATCTTATTAATTCTAGAGAGTTCGAAGCTCGCTGACTGACCGGGATGTTCCAGGTTCGATCCTGGTGTTGGCCAAGAAAAGTCCCCAAGTTTAGCTTCCCAGGAATGTTAGAGGTGCAAAGAAAACGCCTAGTCGTTAAGATGAGACCAAAAACCGAGTCGTGGATAGCATTTTCAGCACGTTAAAGATCCCTTGCTATTTGTAAATAGACATTAGAGCTGTTATAGTCTATCTTTGTATATATTTTATTATATAATTTTAGTTAAAGTAGTAATTAACCAATGTCCGAATTGATATCTCACTAATCTTTCAAATCTTTTAACTATTCGGGTTTATACTTAATGTAACGATATATATTACGTAATTATAGTTAACACGCGTTCTTGTATTTCTATATCTTAAACATCTGTTTCGTATGTACAATTTAACATTTCTGATCAAATATTATTATATAATTATTTTAATCCTGAGCTTGCATATATGTTCTATATTCTACTGTAACTTTAGTCTGGTGACCGGCTCACCCTAGTGATACCTATCTCATTATCGTGATCGTTAGCAAGTTTTGGACACTCTTTTATTAAAAGTACAATTTTAATCATTTATCGTTATCGTCGTTAGTGTTGGAATAAGCTACAATCCCCAGAAAACAGCTCTTCGGAAGAGCCAATATAACATGACAATGTGTATGAGCATGTTTGTTGAGTGGTCTGACATACTGCCTCTAATAGACCCCAAAACAACGAGTTCATAAAACGAATGAAATGAAATGGAGTTTAACGTCCTGTTCTTCTGCTCTGTTTCTGGGACGAAAATCCGAGGTCCCCTGTACACATTGACCTGTACGCAAAGAACCCTTGACAGTTGACCATCGAAATAAGGGTAGGCTGTAGCGCAAACTGTCCCTCGTATGCCCGTATTCACTAGCTCAATCTTTACAGAAGAATCGGACGTTAAACCCCATTTCATTTCTTTTCAGAAAGTGACAATTTTATATAAA
The DNA here is from genome assembly GCF_932274485.2 of Patella vulgata. Taxonomy (NCBI): domain Eukaryota; kingdom Metazoa; phylum Mollusca; class Gastropoda; family Patellidae; genus Patella; species Patella vulgata. The sequence goes on along the minus strand of NC_065883.2, from coordinate 75,007,731 downwards.
AGGTTATCTGATATGTATGTAATATAACCTCACGTGTAACCAACTGTAACAATAAACAAGGGAAGATAACAAATATACAGAAAATAGAAACCCATACAAGACTTATATAGTAGATGATTATACAGTCTCTTCCCCTGTCAATCACGGAACCAAACAGTTTATCGTCAATTGCTTTCTACTTGTCATGCTGATTATCTGCTCGAGTAAGCATGACATTATATATATATACATACTATACATACCTACATATTACACCACGTGACATATTACATCACGTGATATAACCACTACTTTCTCCGGTAAATCTATAGTATTGATGATTGTGGTGGTGATATTGTTGAATTCGCTCGATTCGGTATTATAATCGTGTTGAAGTCGCTCGCTATCATAATCGATTTCATCCAAAATACAACCAAACATTCGGAACCCCATGTCTGTATACTACAACAAGTAGTAGCGCCGCCTGTCCAACCTCGTGGGTTTTCTCCGTTTCCTCCCACTGTAAGATCTCTAGTCGCAAGCGAATTATTAAAATAAAATTGGACCATATGTTAGTCCCGAAATGACCTAGTTTGTGTCGAGTGGACGTTAAACTGCATTTCTCTGGTATACTACACTGCCCCCACCTCCAATATGAATCTCGTTCTGACGAACGTCCGAATTCGACCGGATAATGATTTCGAAAATCTCATCTGTGATTACATATTATGCTGATACCTTATTTGAGCCATACCCCTACACGCAATCGAATTATTGAACTAGTTTGTGTCGAGTGGACGTTACCCCCCCCCCCCTCCCTCCCCCCCTCTCTCTCTCTCTCTCTCTCTCTCTCTCTGACCATTTTCGGACGACTTATCGTACACATCAAAATTCTTCCTGATGAACAATAGGATTTGAGGTAAATCCATTTAGTATTGTTCTTATCAATTAAAACTCAGTCGGAGCAGAATAGTAGGACGTTAATCCCCATTTCATTTCATTTCTTATCAATAAACAATTTCAAAATTACTACTTTCACTTTTATGTTCTTTTATCTACAGATGTTTAGACGTGAATTTATAATATCTCTATTTATTCTAGACCGTAGTTTCGTATCGTCAAGCCTCACCGATATTGTAAGAAGAAATTGATGTTTTAAATTGGAGCTGGTTTGTTGCCTATAGGTGTAGAATATTGGCATGTCGATCGTGTCTCCGCTAGAATGCTTGACGTCGCTTTGTGTATTCACCTTCTTATCGGTATATCGCTCGAAATCACAACAAATTAGATCCTAATTGCGCCTCCCGAAGAAAGGAATTGTAAGGACAATATCGCCCCCTAGCGATCATAACATAATTTACGACACCATATTGGGTTGATGAAAACATTTACTACGCATTAGTCTACATCAATTTAACGCTGTGCTTGTGATGTCTTTGAGGACGCCAATTTAAAAGCTTGAAATACAAAAGGGTTTTTTAATATTCAGAACACAAGTATGTACACAAAGATAAGGAAAATGAAATGAAATGAAGTGGGGTTTAACGTCCTACTGTTCTGCTCCGACTGGGCTAATAAAGACGGACATACGCCATGCAGTGTTCTATAAGGGAAATTTTGCCCATACAGCGGCACTGCGTTCTACTCTTATATCGAGTTCCAACTGTCAAGGATTCTTTTACTTGTACGCCAATGTGTACACAGGACCTCGGTTTTTCGTCCAATCCGAACGGCTATACACTGTCATACACTGTCCCTTGCCGGGAGATAAGGGATATTGGATTTAAACAATGTTTATTATTTAAAACGTCAGGAATATACGCACCTACAAGATGAATACAGTAACAAGCAATGCATCTCCAATCGACACAAACTAGGTAATTTCCAGACTAACATATGGTTTAATTCTATTTTAATAATTCGCTTGTGCGTAGGGGTCTCTAACAGTGGGAGGAAACCGGAGGACCCAGAGAAAACCCACGAGGTTGAACATGCGATCCTACTCCTTGTCACGTACAACCTTATGATGCAACGCGCACGCGCTAACCATTCGGCCATCCAATCCCCGTTATTCAACTTGTTCTAAATGTTCGTTTTCATAAAGTTTAGTTTCATACACCCCCTTGAGGGCTAAGTAACGAATTAAATTTTAAATAAAAATGCAGCCATTTTAAGTTTATTTGTTTTTTTTATTGGGTACGACACGTCTGTGGTCTGGCGTCGGTTTACAATAAACCTTATATAATTTTATAGTAATTTAACCACTTGATAAATCATGGCTCCAAAATTCTTCTTTCTATGGGTGAAATACAACAAAAAACATCGCAACAAAAACTCATCAAGTCAACAACGTAAATTGTTTAGTGTAAATGTTTAGACCTTTAGAAATCTAAACTCGCTGTTTGTTTTGGGACAAAAAAACCTTAGATAAGGAATTGAGGCCCATAATAAGCTATATAGTAATCTTTAGTCCTTCTATACAAATAGCTCTTCCAGTTCATTAAGTTTATCGTAAAGAATGGTAGACAAGCTCGCTCTATGATTATACTCGGAGAGGTGTTTTCCCTGCAGGGGTTCCATAGTTCACGGGAGCTAACCATTACCCTATCAGATCGTCATATCATTAAATCATCAAGACTCAGTCCCCGGTTATTTTTGGTGAGTAAATTGTTTGCAAACTATGTCATGAATAGTTCTTCAAAATAGAAATTGCCAGGGGCCACGTTCGCTCCGCTAGTTAGTGTCACAACCAATACTACGCTCCTCTGCTTGGCAACAATGACCGCCATTGCATGACGTCATGACCTTCGGGCACGTTGAGAAAATGTTGGCGGGAAATAGTTGGTGAATTCTGGTAGCATTTCCTGTTGAAACTTGTGCAGCAGGTACGCTGGGGATGCCCCAGGTAGCCGCATTCACAACCACCATTAAGTGTGTTTCCTGATTCTGGAAACCATATATCGAATAAATTGGGTGTGAACCGGAATGGGACATGACGTATGCTAACGGCCAGAAAACCCCTTCCTCTTTTAGCATCAAAGGGCGGAACGAGTGCATTCACTGTACCATGTAATTAGAAGAGTGGTGCGTTATTATTTTCATCAGTCATTACATAATTTGACGACACTGAACATAACGTCTATTTATTGGGATATCTTTTATGGGGCAGCTTTAATGATTCTAGAACACACGCTCCCATCAGGTCATTATGTTTAGACCAAATTAAAAACATACTCTAGGTCATTCTCGAAACGTTATATCTCTTAAAATCAATTTAAAGTAGCTAAGTCACTGTTTTTTTTTGGAACCTAGAAATGGACAAAAATGGGTCGTTACACATATACTAATGTGATATGAATGTGTTTAAACTGATTTAGTTTCAATCGTGTCTGTTTTTACTCTAATTTCTAATCAGTTATGTTGGATGAGCGTCCAAATTGACTGGCAGTCTTTGGCGTCTGGTTATTCCAGTCTCCACGATAGTGTTCTTATGTGGGACATGTTTAGCCTCGTTCATACAAATGGCGCTTGAAAGCATTCTGGCACGCGATTCGTGTGCCGATTTTAAAATTTTCATTTTTGTCTTAAATATTGGATACCAAAAGACCATCTTTTCACGGTAAGATAACAACATCAATGTTGATATAAATTGACCAATAAGTCGTATCTGCAATAGTTAAAGTCCCAATGCTAGGAAAAACATAGTTAAAGTCGCATTGCTAACTTACATAGTTAAAGTCACAATGCTAACTTACATAGTTAAAGTTGCAATCGCAATGCTAACTTATATAGTTAAAGTCGCAATGCTAACTTAAATAGTTAAAGATGCAATCGCAATGCTAACTTATATAGTTAAAGTCGCAATGCTAACTTAAATAGTTAAAGTCGCAATGTTAATTTATATAGTTCATTCGCAATGCTAGCAGAGTAGCAATGTTAGCTTATATATTCCAAGTCGCAATGCACCAAAAGGTCAATATCAATTTCCTTTAAATCTACGAACAAAAGGGTTCTTTGATTTTACCTAAAAGATTGGGGTTCACGGCGGCTAGGTGGTGAAGACGCTGGCTCGCTAGCCTGGAGGTCACGTGTTCGATTCCTGCATTGGTCGAGAAAGTTCATCGGGATTTTCCGGCGTGTTTCCCCTTGTCAGTGGTGCAGAACGGAGGGTCTGACAAGGACAGCTGTCTAGTCCTTCGGATGAGACGAAAAACCGAAGTCCCGTGTATACATTGGAATGCACGTAAAAGATCCCTTGACAGTTGGAATTCGATATAAGAGTTGGCGATAGTGCCGCTGCCCGGGCAAAATTTCCCTCATAGCACACTGTATGGCTCATGCCCGTCTTCATTAGCCCAGTATAGGAGCAGAACAGTAGGACGTTAAACCCCATTTCATTTCATTTCCTAAAAGATTGAAATGAGTAACATAGGTTTGTAGACGTTTTTACATTTTAACGAATGAGTTACAATGTCCGCAGGGAGTAACGTATAAACGGGAATCAGCAACGTCATTTCCGGCTTATATTTTAATCACCGGACGACAGAATTTTGTTCTCTGCGATATCTGGGGGGGGGGGTGCCTAATGGATAGCACGCGCGCGCTGTATCATAAGGTCTTGTATTACAAGGAGTAGGGTCGTCTCTCCAATTCGTGGGTTTTCTCCGGGTCCTCCGGTTTCTTCCCACTGATAAAGATCCTTACGCGCAAGCGAATTATTGAAATAAAATTGAACCACGTGTTAGTCCCGAAATGACATAATTTGTGTCGAGTGGACGTTAAACCCATCTCTCTCTCTCTCTCTCTCTCTCTCTCTCTTTCTCTCTCTCTCAATGCAGGGTTGGATGGCCGAATGGTTAGCACGCGCGCGCTGTATCATACGGTCTGTCATTGAGTCAACTGGCGGGGTTTCGATTCCCCGGTTGTACGTGACAAGGAGTAGGGTTGCCTGTCCAACCTCGTGGGTTTTCTCCGGGTCCTCCGGTTTCCTCCCACTGCTAAAGACCCCTACGCGCAAGCAAATTATTGAGTGGACGTTAAACCCCATTTCTCTCTCTCTCTCTCTCTCTCTCTCTCTCTCACACACACTTTAACCTGCTGGAAAAGAACTCGGCCATCTTCGGTTATAGCCAAAACAACAAGGCACTTACCAAATATGGTGTTTAGTTATTAGAATCTTAGAGAGCAATAGAACAGTCTGGCCAAAGATGTTTACTTGGAAACAGATTCGCCTACTTCTGTATGTTAGGAAATAGTTAGTTTACCTCGGGAAATGTGAAACCAATTTTCACGATGTCGAGTTTTGGGCTACATCGGGTTTCTTTCCGGTAATTTTGTATGGAATTCAAAAGCAATTATTAATGTGTCCAAACGTTTAACCCCAATTTGTCCAACATATCCTAGCAGTGCCTTTAGGAAAGACAAGCTTTAGAAAAATTAGCGGGAAATCAACAAGGGTCATTCTGGAGCTCTTCCAGGGGAGGAAGCAAGAAAATTTTATTCACGTGGCCCTAAAGGCTGTGGTAAGTGGTCTAGATTATGGAGTTCATCGTCTGGTTAAAATAAATACCAGACTAACAATAGTCTCGATCTGCAAGACGGTGGATATCGAATACGTGTCCAAAAAAAGGTCTGGTTGATCGAGTCTAGCGTAGAACGAGCTTAATTACGACTCAAGTGACCGAGTATTAAATGGCCACAGATGCTCTGTCCTTGGAGGATTGCTAGAATAATTGTTTGGTCACAGATACTTGCTGCAACGGAAATCTCTTCACTAATTCAGCAAGACTAATTAGATCATTTGTGACAGGGACTATATGTATGTTTGATCTTCCAGCCTACAACTATTCATCATTATTAGAGTGAACTAACCTCTTGTCGTGTAACCCTCGCACGCGCATATCAATAATTGTAAATGTTACATTATCCTTGTCGAAAAATACGAATGTTTACGAATACACCTGGGAGTTCCGATAAGCCGATGGCGTCATACTTAAGACATCTACTCCGTCAGTTGTCTACTCCGTGCTGACCCCACGAGCTGAAAGGATTTAATTGGCTAAAGTTGCTTCATTTTCTGTGTTTTTAAATGATCGTTTCTTAGCCTTATTAGCAACAGTTTCCCATAAAAACATTTAATAACTGGGAATTTTAATGTTATTTTACCTGTAATTTTTTATTCCGTCAATTAATCGATATTTTTCTTTAGGTTATATAAAGAGGAAAAAATCGCTAATTTAAAGTGTTATTGAATTACTTGTGCACCACTGTCGTGTGTTGGGAGCCGCGGTGACTCAGTGAGTAAGACGTTGGCTCGCTAACATGGACGTTCATCGTTATTTTCCGGCTTGGTTCCTCCTTGTCTGTGGTGCAGGACAGGTGGTCTGGCAAGGGACAACGCATAGTCGTTTGTTTGGGATGAAAAACCGAGGTCCCACTGGCGTGCACGTAACCGAACCCTTGGCATAGGGAGTAGGCCATAGCGCCGCTTTCGGGATACATGTTCGAATTTCAGCTCACTGATGATTCCATCGAAGACGAAATATTGTTACATGAGACTATAAAGTCCTAATCACTAACCTTCAAATATACCTCAAAACCAAAAACAAAACGAAACCACGTGTCTAAAACAATTCATTATATTTTTTTAAATTTTTAATTTTTTATATAAAAATGATCTATGATAGGCTACTATTCAACGTTCACTACTGTCGCGCATTATAAATTGCAAAATCATTTATTCTACATCTAACACAACAAAAAAAAAGTATCTATTTTTACGGAACCGTAAAGAATATCCTGTAGGCTATTTTGACGACACTTCCCGTCGCGCCTGCGCATAGGGAAAATATTAGACTGTAAAAATTGTACTCACTTAAAGACAAAACGTCTTGGCTACTTTTAATTTTACGACAATGTCGTAGACAAAGGTCTTTGGGCTATTTTTAATTTCACGGCAGTGTCGTAGACAAAGCCTTTGAAGGGTCTTTGGGCTATTTTTAGGGCGGGGGTTGGGGTTAGCTTCCAATTATTTTAATAGTTTTAAGAGTCTTTCGACCTTACAAAAACTATTGGACGCTAACCCTAATCCTAAAAATAGCCCAAAGATGTTTGTCTATGGCACTGCCAGAAAAATCCCAAAGACGTCATTGCGTACAACTGTCGAATATTTTCCCGATGCGCAGGCGCGACGGGAAGTGCCATCAGAACAGCCTACAGGATATTCTTTACGGTTCGATAAAAATAGCCACTTTGATAAAAAAAAAATATCACAAATTTTATAAACATAAACAAAGTTACTCCTTATGTTTCATGAAGGAAATGAAATGAAATGGGGTTTAACGTCCTACTGTTCTGCTCCGAACTGGGCTAATGAAGACGGGCATACGCCATACAATGTTTTATGAGGTAAACTTTGCCCGGCCAGCGGCACTACGGTCTGTTCTTATATCGAATTCGAACTGTCAAAGGATCTATTACCTGGAAGCTAATGTGTACACGGGACCTCGGTTTTTCGTCCCATCCGAACGACTAGTCAGCTGTCCTTGTCAGGCCCTGCATCCTGCATTGTTTGTTACAAATGTAACGTCCAATACATGATATTATGGACAGGTTGATTTAATTTAGTTATTTACATATAATGAAGTAATATACAGAAAATGGGTAAAAACACTAAAAATAAAAAATGGGCTTGCATATCAAAAAGTCACTTTAAAACACAGTTTTAAAATCGCTGTCGTAAATATCACTTGATTTGATAAGATGACATCACGAAAAGGAAATTAATGGAAAACCATTTTATTAAAAAATACGTTCCTCAACTTAATAGTCAATAAGTAACAATTGGCCATTAACTTCATTAATTTTCTTAAATCCATCCCAGGATTATCCCCCACTCATTGTTTCTAAATTGTACCTATCTACAACAGATTAACACACGTGTATACATGTTTTCTGTTAGTTACCTATATACTATATATAGACAATGGTAACTATACCCAATTAAAACCACAGTGTTACTATGTAAATATGTATAAATATAATATACTGTCCATCTTTATACAATGACATTATTTATGAATAGTCCCAAGACGGACGAAAAGTACTTTAAAATGTTAAAATGTTATTAAACCAGTGTTGAAATCAGTTTGTCTCGGCATACCTTTTATCTTTTCATCGTTTACCGCGAAACAAAGTAGTGCAGCTTTACGGTTGTGCTAATATATATATTGTTTTAAATATATGTGTATCTTGTGTGTGTCTTGTGTAATTGTTTGTTTGTGTGTGGTGTGGCCCGCCTGCGCTTATTAATACAATTTGACCAGCTTGAAATGGAATTAATATCAAAAACTATATATACGCTTTTGTTGTTATTGGTCGAAATGTCTATGTATAGTGTGTGTCGTGTCCGTATGTTTGTCTTCTGTAATTCATCATGTGTAGAATCTTAAAAAGGAAATAATATTTAAAAGCATATCACATTACATAACTGTAAAACCATGCCATTTACATAATTCTAAAGAAACAGAGACAGTTAAATCATGTTTCACATAATTTTCAAACATCCCTCCACAAACTTTATTCGTATTAATTTTTGATGACGAGTTTCCACATAACTAACTATACAAAAACTATACAATATTTGAATAACAAAACAAAATCTTTTCCATTATCACACCAATCTGACTAAAAACCACACGTATTTAACGAAGCTAAAGGCGTGTACAGATTTGGGGAGAGGCCATTATTAAGCGATCTAGAAACCAACCAATCATATTCCTTAAACCACGCCCACCGTTAGCACCGCCCACTTGATTGGTTGTAGAGCCATAACTACGTTAGAGATGTTAGTAAAACGAACGCGGTGTTTAGCTATGAGTTGCAAAGCCCGGGTAAAGCCTAGTTGATAATATTGAAGACTGTTTGAAGAACCCCGAGGAGTATTCGAGCGACAAATCGATGTAAAGTCGACAAAGTCGAGAGGAAATAACATACAGAAATTATCTCCGCTTGTATTAGACGATTTATAATAGTCGCCATTATTGTTGCTACTTAAAATTATTATCTTCGTGTAAAATGGCCCAATTTTATTCTCTTGATATTTCACTTAAAAGTTTATTTTTCTAGTTGATGAAAATGCAACAGATAAAAAAAACCACACAAGTGCTTGAAAGATAAGAAAGTAAAGTGAAAAACAATGGATTGTTTTTATGCTTTTTTTTTAAAAAAAAACTTTCATAAAGAATTGTTTTTTTTTTTTATTATTTATAATAAAATCTATGTTTAATATGTTTTTATGAAAACAACTTTATCACCCTCACAAAAGAAATAAATGAACTTCATTTTTAATAATTTAAAAAAAAAAACCCCAAACCCCCAAAACTATAAAGTTATCGGAAATCCAAGGATTTCATGAGATATTTCATAAGCGTTTTATAAACCACTAAACAATTGTACGGCGTGAAATTTAAATCCGCTAAATCCTTTAATCAGATAGATTTTGTCTTTTATTAGACTAAATGATAATTGAAATTGACATGGGGTTTAACGTCGTACTGTTCTGCCCCGACTGGGCTAATGAAGACAGATAAATGAAAATACAAATTATACACAATAAATAAAATACAATAAAAATATATATAAAATACAATCACTGTTTGGTATACATATGTATTCCATATAAATGTTTCTTGTGTAGGAATTTGTTTAAACCCTACATGCCACTCACTGATTTTGAAATAAATGAAATAAATGAAATTTTGAAATAATCAAGAAAAGAAACGAAATAAAATGGAATTAAACGTATTATTTTTCCTGTACCCCCCTGGGCCAAAAAAGACGGAATAATAAAGAAGCAAAGCAGTCTGGTTCGGTCGTTTTCTAAATATATATTTTGATGACCTTCGATTCATAAGGCGAAGACAGGAAACCCGAAATTTTGAACTATAAAAAACGGAACAAAATAACATCAGCTTAGAAAGCAGGAAACATAACAATATAATTTCATCAAAAAATAACAAAACAAAAAAATAAATAAATAAAAAACAAGAAATAAAATAAATAAACAATTTAAAATATAAAGTACGACAATAACGATATGATATAACTATAATAACCCACAGTTGTCTAACCTTAAATAATGTTTTAGGGAGAGTTACTATTTTGAAAATATTTTTAAAAACGTGTTGTCAGAGTTTTTCATACGAAAACTTAAATCTCCCCAAACCAATTGTAAAAGTGATACCGATTCAAGATTTCATTAAAAATAGAATGTGCAATTATCGGATTTTAATTTAATGTTTCGGGGAGAGTTTTCGATTTTAAAGATGTTTTTAGAAACGTATTATTGGGGCCTTTCTCGCCAAAACTGAAATCTCAAAAAAAAAAAAAAAAAAAAAAAATTGTAAAAGTGTTACCGATTCAAGATTTTATTTTGAACGTCGGCTGAAAACATTCTCCCCTTTATGCTTGACTATGTAAAAGCGTGTTTACCAACAGATCAACAGGGATGTGACAAATGCCCAAAAAACGATAAACCACACACTTTAATTTTTATTCTTAAACTCATTTTATATTTTAAATTAAAATTCATAATTTCATTGCATTCACTCTATTCATCTTCGTCTTTACACCAACAAAATGGTGGACAAACAATGGCGGACGAGAAAGACGTAACGAGGTATTTACATTTGACTTGAAGCGAGAGAAAATAATTTCTTTTTTTCACTTGAAGGAAAATAATGGAAGGTTTAAACATCTTGTGTCGTTGTTTAAATGCAAGGAGACAATTTCGAGATTTTAGTTAATGTTAAATTGCTAGATAATTGCTTCGGAAAACATACAACTAGCAAACGAACGTGCGTCACGACCCGGATTATGTCATCGACACGCACACTATTGATCACGTGGTTATTGCTAAAGTTTGCAGGTGCTCAGAATGTAGCGTGCGCATGCTGCTAAATACACGTGCCACGAACACACGTGGCCACCATAATATTTAAAAAGGAATATATTCTAATGTTCGTAGTCAGTATAAAAAAAAATGATGTACGGAGATTGATATTAATTTAGACAAAGGAAATATTCCTTCATTCAAAAAAATATGCCCAAGAAATCCGAAGATCTAAAGTTTTTTGTTGTGCTTTATTACCCTGTTTTCGTATATCTAGCGCTACATGTTTCTCGATTGTCAAGACTTATAAAGTATTGCCATAGGCATTATATTAACAAATAGAAACATCCATTGGAGTAGTACTAGAACACGGATCTGAGGGGTTCTTAGGGCAAGACGAACAGCTACCCACGTCCCGGGATCGGCCACTGACCACTATGCGCATGCTTGATTTTGTGGACTGCATACCATTTTAAATAATGAAATGTATTTCAGCTGCTTATATTCAGAGAATATTTTAACGTAAATATCTTAAAAATATAAAAAATACAAACTAAGATATTTTATCGCTTTTACCAGATTAAAGAAAAATTATGGGAGATTAGATAAAGCGTTGGCTGTTAAAAAACGTATAAAATAGAATATATTGAAAATTTCAGTCAAATTGCTCCACTCTGAACCGAGATATTAGCTTTTGAATTTCAAGCCTGGCCTCGGACATCATGACTAAAGTCGGTATGTTAAAAAAATAGTCTCGATTATCCACTTTTGGAGTTAATCATCAATGAGCGTTGAGCAGCAGATCGGATTTAAATCCGTTGAAAACTCGACACCTAAGATGACACCAAGTGTTGATTATGATTTTGATAAGTTAATTAATGTCTAATTAATAATTTAGATAACATTTCAGGCCTAAAGAAAGACCTGCAATAGACAGATTTAGCTCTTGCATAATGTATGTTTAAAGGTATCTGGCAACTGAAAACACTAACGTTTTTCAACTGAAATGAAATGGGCTTTAACGTCTTACCTTTTCTTACATCTACTGGGATAATGCGAGAGAGGGAGACGGGGGGGGGGGGGGGTAACGTTCACTCGACACAAACCAGGTCATTTCGGGACTAACATAGGGTTTAATTTTATTTCAATAATTCTCTTGCGCGTAGGGGTCTTTAGCAGTGGGATATAATGGAGGACCCGGAGAAAACCCACGAGGTTGGACAGGCGACCCCACTCCTTTTCATGTACAATCGGGGATTCTAAACAACGCCAGTTGACTCAATGACAGGCCTTATGATACAGGGCGCAAGTGCTAACCATTTCTCTGAAAAATAGATAAAAAAAAAATAATAATACAAATGTACACAAAGACTGTGAAATTCTTTAAATGTTAAAATCTTCTGTTTGGCACCCTGGGATAAATTGATGACGAGTCGAACGAGACGGAACAAGACATGCGAGACAAATCATAATTATTGAAATGAAAGGCCTGCAGGCCTAACAGTAATAACTTGCCGGATATTGTGACAATTTTATTTCACAGACGTACAAATAATTACTTTTTGTCGTAACTACATTGATCGAGGCTATAAAACTTAACTACATTGATCGAGGCTATAAAACGAATCGTATAAAGGCCACTCAAACTATCAAAGTATATACTGAACGTACAATTCTATTTCTTTTGTTATTTGAATCCGGTAGTAATCAAAAGAATGATGGCGTTTTTCAATCTGTAATTTTTTGTAATTGGGATATCATCTTTCAGTGAGAAAGAATTAGTAGGGGTAATAAGCCGGAAACAGATATTGAATTGGGAAAATTGTCATCGATTACATTTCATCCTTATACTTATATAAACACAACAATATGCGGCTTAGAGATACATAATGTAAGGTTTAGATACAGTGTTGGTCATTTTTGATATACTTCGGGGCGGGGGGTGAATGCCCGATTGGTTAGCGCTTGTGCGTTGTATGATAAGGTCTGTCATTGAGAGTCAACTGGCGTGGTTTCCATTCCCCGATTCTACGTGACAAGTAGGGTCGCCTCTCATTATTGGCATACTTTACAAAACGTCCTATTTTTCCTAAAATTATTAGAAATGATAGTTTTCGTTTGTGCTAAAAAGAAATTAATTTTGTTTAAAACTGAAAGGAATTATACGCAATTATACATTTTAAAAACAGTTGCTATATAGAAGTTATGCAGTGAAAAAATTAGCCAAGTGGGGTGGTTTCGATTCCCCGGTTGTACGTGACAAGGAGTAGGGTCGCCTGTCCAACCTCGTGGGTTTTCTCCAGGTCCTCCGGTTTCCTCCCACTGCTAAAGACCCCTATTAGCAACCGAATTATTGAGATAAAATTAAACCATATGTTAGTCCCGAAATGACCTAGTTTGTGTCGAGTGAAGGTTAAACCCCATTTCTCTCTCTCTCTCTCTCTCTCTCTCCCCCTCTCTCTCTCTCTCGCTTACGGTTAGCCCCTGGATCCATTCACTCGATCTGATATGTGCTTTTGAGGTGTCTGTGTATATTGTATCCTGTCCGTGGGTTTGTCTTGTGTAATTGTTTGTGTGTGATGCGACCCCCCTGTACTTACTATTACGTGTCAACTAATCTTATTGGAATGGCCATCAAAATAAACGAAACGAATATATCTGAGGTTTTAAACTTAGATTGAGCTACTATAGAGAGCTCTTCGATACATTTTAATTCTGATTGGAACTGGAAGCCATAAAAATATTGTTATACTTATCGCTGTAATATTGCTACATGTCATTTCATCTAAATTTCCTACCATCAGATCAAACGAAACGAAAATAGCATCTGAATTTTTAAATTCGATTTGAGCCACTGCAGCTCTGTATTCCAGTTGTGACATAGAGTTTGCTGTAGAAATTGGAAGCCATCAAAATACTGTTGTAAGTTTTGGGATTGTAAATTAGAAAGATCAAACAAAGGCCCGGGTTTCATTACTCGCAATAAATGTCGAACAGGGGCGACAATAGTACAAATACACGCGATACGCATGCGGGACATGCGTCGAGACAGTGGGAACGAAATGAAAACAACGACAATAGATACAGACATAGAGTCATAAATATTAGTGTTCTTTAATATCTGTCCTTTTAGATACATCTCAATAAATGACGCAGAAAAAACGCGGGAATGCTGGTTATAGGCCTACGTCATTAATTCTACAAACACGTGATCTCTATAAAAACAATGGCCACCTTTTCACTAAAGCTCCCTTGAAATACACAAAACAACAGACGTCTATCGGGTTTTTTTACCTGCTGTCCAAATATCTGTTTCCATGCCCAATGCATTTTAGCAAGAAGGACCTGCATGTATTGAAAGGTATCATGTTATAGCCTGCAGGTCGTGGAACTCTTCTCTTGTTCCTCATCTCGCGCGCCACATGTAAATTATCCCCCCTTTTAGTCATATTCACGTGACCTCCATTGAAACTACATGATGGTAAAGCAGTTTAGAAAGAGATTTAATTAATGAGAAAAAACTTTTAATTTCTAAACTCATCCATTACAAAATGGCTTTATTAACGAACACACAAGAGATGCAACAGTTAAATATAGGCTCTCCTGTGTTGAAGAACAAATAATACCGTGATTAAAACAAAAACATAATAAACCTATCAGTCTTCGTCCCTAGAACCGAGTCAAGAAAGTTGAAATTTGGAATTACCTGGTTCATGTTAAATGAAATATTTGCATGATGCTTTCGACACGAAAAATATAGTTCAATGGAGAGATATAACAAATGACATATTTTAAATCGTTTTTTATGTCGACAACTTGGGAATTGTAGAGTTTTAAATTTTCAGTTTGCAATTTACATATAAATCTTCTGGATAGTTGCGATAAAAAACGCATCACCGCTGATTGAAAGCGACGAAGAAAAAAATATTTGTTACCAAAAACACGGTATATTTCAAGATACAGCATTCCGATTAAAATACAGGCACCGAGTTCACAAAGCATTCTCACACTTAAACATACATTATGCAAGAGCTAAATCTGTCTATTGCAGGTCTTTCTTTAGGCCTGAAATCTTATCTAAATTATTAATTAGACATTAATTAACTGACCCAGACCTAATCAACTCTCGATGACATCAGATTTCTCCGATATTAAATAGATTAGAATGGTTCAGCGATACTTTGATTTAATGAAATATGGAGGACCGAGACTTAGCTTCGATCAACCAGTACGGTGGTTGAAATTATTGCACACGTCTGCCAAACCCTCAAAGGCTAATATATTAGCTTACAATAGAGTAATTTGAATAAAACTTTCAAATTATTCATTTTACATCATCTACTTTCGAACTATTATAGCAAGAATGGCTAGTTCTTTATCTAAATCTTACAGTCCATTTGCTGATTACACTATTTTGCTTGAATACACTATTTTGCCTATAATGTTTTTAGGGCTTCGATTTCTGTCTTATGGTTTGGATTGTTCGTACTTCATTTTATTTTATTTATAATGTATCTTTAAGTTAAGACTGTACTCAACTATCAATCACTGTTTATGAGAAATACCTTTGATTCAGAAACACAAAACTTTGTACATAGTTTCTTATTGATGTATTTGATACAGTAAAATAACAAACGTTTTATAAAAGGATATGGGGGGTTGGATGGCTGAATGGTTAGCGTGCGCGCGCTGTATCATAAAGTCTGTCATTGAGTCGACTGGCGTGGTTTCGAATCCCCGGTTGTACGTGACAAGGAGTAGGGTCGCCTGTCCAACCTCGTGGGTTTTCTCCGGGTCCTCCGGTTTCCTCCCACTGCTAAAGACCCCTACGCGCAAGCGAATTATTGAAATAAAATTAAACCATATGTTAGTCCCGAAATGACCTAGTTTGTGTCGAGTGGACGTTAAACCCCATTTCTCTCTCTCTCTATAAAAGGATATATTTGAGTTAAAATAAGGCGAACAATTTTGAGTAAAGTCTTAACTTCGGTCTGAGAACTCGGGGCCAGATCTATATTTCGTATCGTTTTTTTTTATACTTTCGATGGTCTCTACTACATGAAGATCTGACTAGTTGTAGTGGGAGGTGGCGTCAAGGGTTATTACGAGAGGCTTTTGACCCTATATGACGTCAGACATTTGATTAACCAATAAGCATTGAGGTTTCTAGTAGGATACCCACAATTCCGTGCATCGCAAGCCAAGAATTCGCTGCAACAGACCGGTTCATTAGCTAATCCCTCACATCAGCCAGAATGCGAGTTATATAACAACTCTTCCAGATCATAGTGTAGTAAAGACAAGTAAAACGAAATTTTGAACTATAAAAAACGAAACGAAATAGGATCTGTGTTTTAACCAGATTGGAGATAAAGGTACATATCATTATTGTTTGCGATTTTTTGCAGCTAAATCAAATTACACATTTTTAGTTGACGCCCTTTAATTTTTTTTTATATTAAATTCGGACTCGGCGTTCTTGAACTAACACTGAGTTATCGACTGCGTGGCTTATTTTAAAACTATAAAACGGACTATTAAATGCCACATTACAAGGAATAAAAATGTTTATTAAAACATTGTTTTGTTTTAATTGATTAAAGAAATTGAAATGAAATGAAATGGGGTTTAACGTCCTACTGTTCTGCTCCGACTGGGCTAATGAAGACGGGAACTGGTTTAAGAACTTGTGTGGTCCAATAATTGTGATACTATAAGTAACCGCAGTGCACCGTGAGACTGGTATTGTTTATTTCCTGTAAGTGTTCCGATAGTTACTTCCCTTTGAGAAGTGACGTTGATGTGTATTTTATTGCCTATATATTATATACAAAGTTTCTCGAGTTGTCATGAATGTGTTTTTAGTTGAAGTTATAGTTGTCGATTTAAAGATAGAGTGTCTTATCGTTTATACAAAACAAGTAACTTACACAATCGTAAAATATATGTGGACAGACTGTTTCAATGATTTGTTTACATGTAAAGAGAGAAGACGTTCTCTAGGGATTCGTATTATGTGAAAACCATGATGACAAGCTTCTCATTCTTTATCTAACTTTGATTCTACGTGCTGTGTTCCCCAAAAGACTGAGTCCGATATCGTCTAAATACATTACATTGTAATTCTTATATAAATTTAAATATGTTCAGCTGGAGGTAGCGGAACAGCACAGTTATTAAGTCTGGCAAAACTTCATAACAGCGTTGGACCGAGACAGTCAAGCGGTAGAACGAAGAAAAATAATCTTTGGATTTTTGCAAGTCTGTTTCCTACTGTCGCGCCTAGTCGAAGGGACGAAAAACCGAGGTCTACTAGTATACGTTAGTGTGTACGTAAAAGAACTCATGAAAGTTGGAATTAATAGAAGTCGAGTAAGTCAGCGTGCACGTTAAAGAACCCTAGCGCAAGGGGGGGGGGGTGGATGGTCGAATGGTTAACACGTGCGTGCTGTATCATAAGGCCTGTCATTGAGTCAACTGGCGGGGTTTCGATTCCCCGGTTGTACGTGACAAGGAGTAGGGTCGTCTGTCCAACCTCGTGGATTTTCTCCGGGTCCTCCGGTTTCCTCCCACTGCTAAAGACCCCTACGCGCAAGCGAATTATTCAAATAAAATTAAACCATATGTTAGTCCCGAAATGACCTAGTTTGTGTCGAGTGGACGTTAAACACCATTTCTCTCTCTCTCTCTCTCTCACCCTAGCGCAAATTCTCCCCTAACATTGCACAAGTGTATATGTTAGTCTCAAAATGACCATAGTATTATATGGACGAGACGTTAAACCCCATTCCGTTCCATTCCATAACAGCGTTGGTAAACATATACAAAACAAAAAGGGAATAAAAAAAACAAAAAAACATGGGGATGAGTAGGATGAAAACTCTGATAAAGATCTGAGAATTTGTTTTTGTTAATTGAACAATTTATGTCTGATGATTTCTTTAATCCGTCTTTGATATAAAATAAAAGAAAATATTTGTGTGATTTATTTAGAAGCAGAAAGCAAATTTTATATAAATAAATACAGATGTTATCTATTGAGAAGGAGCCAGCCATTTTATTTAGCTATTTAGATTAACAGGAGTAATAGTATCGCTGATCCTTTCAACGTTTTCAGTTTCACCAGAGACAAATCGTATGTGATGTAAGCGTACATTTACCTAGGACGTTAAACCCCATTTCATTTCATTTCATTCCAATCCGTTATATATTTCCCAAATATATTGTACAATATTAGTTTTATATTGAGCCGCCGCTTCGTATCTACTTTCACACGGTCACTTAAACATACATTATGCAAAAGCTAAATCTGCCTATTGCAGGTCTTTCTTTAAGCCTGAAATGTTATCTAAATTATTAATTTGACATTAATTATCCAGACCATAATCAACCCTTGATGCCATCGCTAGCCTGCGAAATTTTGGCGGATTGGAATATATTTTTTGAACAATAATTAAAAGTAACCATGGATAATCGACACTTTTTTGTTATTTTATCGTACCGA
Organism: Patella vulgata; assembly: GCF_932274485.2. Lineage (NCBI taxonomy): Eukaryota > Metazoa > Mollusca > Gastropoda > Patellidae > Patella > Patella vulgata. The sequence goes on along the minus strand of NC_065883.2, from coordinate 74,989,357 downwards.
TATTACAATGTTGAGCCGCCGTTTCGTATCAACGATCCCACGGTCACTTAAACATACATTATGCAAGAGCAAAATCTGATTATTGCAAGTCTTAATTTAGGCTTCAGATGTTATAGAAATTATAAATTAGATCTTTATTTAAACAACAAGCCCAAAATCAACCCTGTAGACCCACGGATGGCTCGGCTACAGCTCGGATTTAAATAGGATTTCACTTATTGATTAATTCAAATATGGCGCATCCTGATGAGAATACGACAGTAGATCGAGGCTAAATGATAGAGTGTTCTTAGCGAGGCCGCTGTAGAGCGTTTCGGCATGCCATTGAAAACTTTACTTGATAATCGAGATATGTAGGTGGCGTTAACGCCTGTCAATCAAACGATCGGCCAAGGTGAAGGCACATTTCACTACCATTTCTAGTCAAATATTACAACGGTGATAACTATGTTCAGAATAAAGTAATTTGACTGAAATTTTCAATATATTATTCTTTCATCGTCTACTTTTGAACTGTTATAGCAAGAATGTCCAATTCTCTATAGAAATCTCCCATAATGTATCTTTAAAGTTAAAATCCAAATCTTGTTCAACATAGGTCTTTATGTTGAGCTATATATTTGTCAAGACAATAAATGCGCTGTTCAATATTTTACAATATTTTTATGTTGAGCCGCCGTTTCGTATCTACGATCACACGGTAACTTAAAGTTAAAAATTCAAATCTTGTTCAACATAGGTCTTTATGTTGAGCTATATATTTGTCAAGATAATAAATGCGCTGTTCAATATTTCACAATATTTTTATGTTGAGCCGCCGTTTCGTATCTACGATCACACGGTAACTTAAAGTTAAAAATTCAAATCTTGTTCAACATAGGTCTTTATGTTGAGCTATATATTTGTCAAGATAATAAATGCGCTGTTCAATATTTCACAATATTTTTATGTTGAGCCGCCGTTTCGTACCAACGATCCCACGGTCATTTAAAGTTAAAATTCAAGTTTTGCTCAACATAGGTCTGTATGTTGTTCAATATTTTACAATATTTTTTATGTTGGGCCACCGTTTCGTATCTACGATCACACGGTCACTTAAAATTAGGAACAGAATACTCAGACACTTATCAATTAATGAGGTCAGTATGGCTGGAATCAGGTGTATATTTAACAGTGTTTATTGATATATACCTATTGTTTATTTTATATACCATAGTAATGATCTATCTGTGTTTATACCAACCATTAAACTTGGACATCAGCCCATCATGATAAATCTTCCATCGTGCATTATTTGTCTAATATCATGTCTTTAGTCTGCTGTCTGCTGTTTAAATTACACAGATTAATATCTTAATAATTGTCTCAATAATACACTGTAAAATAATTCTCTCTCTCTCTCAACTGGCGTGGTTTTCATTCCCCGGTTGTACAAGCAGTAGGGTCAACCGTCCAACCACGTGGGTTTACTCCGGGTCCTCCGGTTTCCTCCCACTGCTAAAGACCCATACATGCAAGCGAATTATTGAAATAAAACTGAACCATATGTTAGTTTGTGTCGAGTGGACGTTAAACCCCATTTCTCCCTCCCTCCCTCTCTCTCTCTCTCTCTCTCTCCAACCCACCTGACAGCGATTCTAATGACCATAAATGCTAGTCTCATTTGTTTTTAGCGTGTATCGTGCAGTCAATTTATCTACCACAATACATAGATATATACAGCCAATAATGATGTAGATATAAAGATAATGTATTGTTTATTTTATCTATACTATAATTACTTATTGCCTATATATTTATCTTTATTTATCTCGTATATACAGACAAATGGTGCCGCCGAGGCATTGAATCGTCAGGCCTGGCAATAGCAATCTGCAGATGTGTCTTACCAGTCACTAATCGACTAGTACTTGGTATGGTGAACTTAATGGCGGGCATGTACTTAAAATATCATTAGTCTGGAGAGAGAGAAAGAGAGAGAGAGAGAGAGAGAGATAGGGGGATAGGAGTTTTCTCCAGGTCCTCCGGTTTCTTCCCACCGCTAAAGACCCCTGCGCCCTAGCGAATTATTGAAGTAAAATTGAACCACATGTTATTCCCGAAATGACCTAGTTTGTGTCGAGTGAACGTTAAACCCATCTCTCTCTCTCTCTCTCTCTCTCTCTCTCTCGTTATTTTAGCGCTCCTGTTTAATTTGAAGACGTCACGCCCCCCGACCCCCTCCACGTGTTTATCAATAAACAGTCAACTTTACTTATAGCAATCCATAATTAATTAATTATTTTGATTTTCTTTGGTATTACTCTGATCAAAATGGAGATATTAATCAAATTATTTAACTCAATGCACAGTATCAAAGATGGAGTGTTTAAAAGTCTGACGTCAGGCTGGTGAACCGGAAGCTAACAATCACAGCTTCGCACAGGGATGAAAAGGCAACCCGCCACTGGTTAATTAGTTTTTATTAGATTAAATTAATAAATAACAACTTGATAATGTTTGTAGTGGGGTGATATGAACCCAATAGATTCTTTGAATTCCTCATTGTTTGTCCTTTTTAATATGGGGGTGGATGGCGTTGTATCATACGATCTGTCTTGAGTCAACTGGCGTGGTTTTGATTGTACGTGACAAGGAGTAGGGTCGCCTGTTCCAACCCCGTTGATTGTCCAGCTTTGTTTTGTTTTTTTTTTGGTGCTGGCTTGTGGACCAGTCTAGTGTTTCAGATGGTGAAAAAGAGCTAACCAGTCATTAAATTCCAATCCATTTCATTCCACATTACAACCCATGACCTGCAATTTACCACATGTTATTTTATCTCTGTAAATGGTTTCACCACGAATAGCATTCAAGCTTACTTAAAGTAGCTAATAATAATAATAATATCGTCATTTATAAAGCGCGTTAATACTACAGAAAACAGTTTTTACGGTGCTATTGGTTGTTATATTCACTGATTATTTACAGGTCAGGGTTTTGAAATAAGAATGTTTTGAGTTGAGATTTAAAATGGCCTTCAGACGGTGATTGTTCATTGACTGTGGTAGTCTATTCCATAGAAAAGGACCAGCATAAGAAAAGGCACGTTTTCCAAGTTGTAAGTTAATGGCTAGAGATTTTAGAAGATGTTTTTTCTGAGAACGGAGATTTCTGCTGTCAGTGTAGGGTTCTACAAGACTTTCTATATAAGATTGAGCTAAGTCTCTAACTCAATATCCCCCAAAGTCTTCGACATTGAAAACACGAATTATTTGTCAATTTAAATCAACATTGATGTTGTGATCTTACCCAGGAAAAGATGGGCTTCTGATATCCAATATTTAAGACAAAATAATTTGTTTTCCATTGGTACACGAATCGTGTACCATAATGCGTTTCAGCGCCATTTGTAATAAGGGACTCGAAGAACGAGGCTAGACATATTCCACGAGTCATATCGTAGACATATTCCACAAGTCATGTCAAACGGTGACGTCATATTCTTATCTGGAGAGCATGCGCAATATATACTGTCGGTATAGACTGGAATAACCAGACGCGAGAGAGTGCCATTCGATTGAGACTGCTGGCGTACTTCGCCGAACATAACTGATTTGAAATTAAGAGTAAAAATGGAAACGATTGAATGTAAATCAGTTTATATATATTCATATTACATTATCATATGCGTTGCGACCCATTTAATTTCCAGGTCACAAATATTAGCAATTGTTATCCCATAAAAATTAGGTTCTGTTAGGAACATGTGAAAACAACAATCATTGATTTTAACACACAAACGGCGTCACAAATAAAATGTTATTGTCCTTTATATTAGCAGTTTATCGGTGGAAAAAATTGGGTTTTGGCTTAAATTGAGGACAATGACCACAAAATCTGTTAAACCAACATGAGATATTATTCACTTAGTGTCTATTTGATATATTAACACGAAACAGGTATTTAACCACATCACAAATTGTTTGTTCAACGGTTTTGGTTTTTCGTAAAACGGTTTTGACACAGTGTTAAAAATTTAGGCTGTTTTTGTCTGAACTTGTTGGTGGCACCATATTTAATTTGGGATGCAGGGTATTATATAAGTAAAATTCAAGTATTAGAGAAAAAACACTAAAAATTAAAATTTTAGCTAGTACTTTCATCGTTATCAAACGAATCGTCAGGCCATTTTAATGTGTTACTATGCTATTACAACAATTTTTTTCTCTAATACTTGAATTTTATATCGTTTTATATATTATATATAAACAACATCATATTATTATTATCACGATAATAATAATTTTTAATGGTTTATAAGATTTGTTTGTCATTGAGTCAACTGGCGTGGTTTCGATTCACTGCCTGTACGTGACAAGGATAAGGGTCGCCTGTGCAACAACGTGGGTTTTCTCTATTAAACGGATTATAGAGAGAGAGAGAAATGGGGTTTAACGTCCACTCGACACAAACTAGGTCATTTCGGTTTTAACATATGGTTCAATTTTATTTCAATAATTCGCTTGCGAGTAGGGGTCTTTAGCAGTGGGGGGGGGGGGCGGAGGACCCGGAGAAGACCCCGAAGGTTCGATAGGCGACCATACTCCTTGTCACGTACAACCGGGGAATCGAAACCATGCCCACTGACTCAATAAAAGGCTTTATGATACAACGCGCATGCGCTAACCATTCTACAATCCAACCCCCCTTCTCTTCTACGGTAACGTGATAAAATAAATAAACAGAATATCGGAAACCGGGAATATAAAATAATTATTTGTCCACTTCCAATTCAAAGCTTTTATTCTTTGTTTTTATATACAATATAAAATCAGTTCGGTTGAATTGTTTTGAATTGTTTCGCCACTCAGATAAATGGCGGGTCAACGTCGTTCCCACACTAGGGATTTGTGGATATGTCGTGGACAAAGAATTTGATTCGGTGAAACAAATGTTGTCCTACAAAATGTTACTCGCTTCACAACAGAGGCACCGAGATACGGTCGTAATATAATTATTTATGTTATCACAGTTTCTGGTTGAGTGGAAGTGTCAACACGAAGGGACGTCACTCCCATGACACAAACTAGACGCCATTGCTCCTGGGTGGAAAACGATCCGCGTCGCCTCATCACAGATTGCGATGGGAATTAGATCTCTATTACATCGGTGCGTCGAATAGAAAGAGACCCGAATGAACATCTCAATAACCTGATTTAATCTTTGGGTAACAAGTGGTTTGAAATTTCAGTCATTCGTAGTCGTTTTCGGAGATTATTTTGGATCATGTCCGTACCTCAGGCCAAGTTTTTAACACTTGTACCCGTATCATTGTAAAATTGATACGCATCTTAATCAAGTTTGGTGATGAACGGATTAAGTTTGAAGTATATGAAAGGGTATTGATGTTATGGATTATTAGCAAGCAAAGAAACACGAACATGTGTTCCCCTGTAATGTGTGTGTGTGAGAGAGTGAAAGAGAAATGAAATGGGGTTTAACGTCCTACTGTTCTGCTCCTAACCTGGGCTAATGAAGACGGGCATACGCCATACAGTGTGCTATGAGGGAAATTTTGCCCGGGCAGCGGCGCTACGACCTACTCTTATATCGAATTCCAACTGCCAAGGGATCTTTTACGTGCACGCCAATGTGTACACGGGACCTCGGTTTTTCGTCCCATCCGAACGATTAATAGTGAAAGAGATAGAGAGAGAGAGAGAGAGAGAGAGAGAGAGAGAGAGAGAGGTTGATTTCTGGACTAACATATGGTACAAGTTTATTTCAATAATTCGCTTGGGCGTAGGGGTCTTTAGACAGGGGTCCCTACTCTTTGTCACGCACAAGTGTCGAATCGTAACCACGCCACTTGACTCAATAACAGACCTTCTGATCTAAAGCGCGAGTTAAATTCAGAGTTTTGTAGAATTCAATATGTTCGTGTTCGTAGATGGTCATAATATAGCATGTTGTAACTGCATACAAAGACTGGACGGGACGGGGTGGGTTTTAATAAATTAATAAAAAATCTAACGTCAAGATTGAACCCGTGGTATGTAGGACACTTAGCCCAATTCGCCCACGTCTCGAGGGGGGTGGGAGGGCTGGTTTTTTAACGCGTGCACGTCAAATCATAAGGTCTGTCACTGAACCGTATTTGAGTCCGGAAATGACCTAATTTGTGACGAGTGGACGTTAAACCCCATTTGGGGCATATTCTTGAATTCCATCTGTCACGGGTTCTTATACGAAAAATCTATGTGCCGCGTACACATTGGAGTGTACGTAAAAGACCCCTAAAAGTTGGAATTCGAAATAAGAGTAGACCGTAGCACCACTGTCCGGGCAAACTGTCCCTCATAGCTCTCTCTCTCTCTCTCTCTCTCTTTCTCTCTCTCTCTCTCGTGAACAATCCGGTGATTAATAGTGATGACAAACGAAGTGTCCAGAAGAAGGTAATACGAATAAATTCCGGGGAAAAAAACCCCTAAGGGATCAAAAACTCAGTATCCGAAACGTCGTACATCCCCAATATTTACCACATCGGACTGACCACGAATTTCATTATACAAGTCAAATAGATAATACGGCCTACTGTAACACGATACATCTCGGACAAGAATGACCAACAATGGACGAGGATAATTAGATTTAGAAAATCACTCACGAGTGTCCAGAGAGAGAGATGTTACAAGTAATGGCCTCCGGTATATTTGTGTAGAGTAATGAAGCGATCAGACCAACTAAAGGTGATGATAGACCACCATCCTATCAAAACATGTTGAGAAAATATCAAAATGGGGTTTTATGTGAGGGAAAAATAATTGTTGAAATTATTTTTATACAACAACGATTTACATTCTCTTGGAACCTTTCTTTGGCCTTCAGCTGTCAATCTGTCGGTCCACATATTGTTGAAAATCGTTTGGGCGTTTTTAGGATGGTAAATATATTTTCTTGGAACCTTTACAAACAAGAATCTGCCGAATTATCTGATGTTTAAAGGTCCATCTGTAGGTCCACCTATTATGCGAAAATCGCGTGTTGGAGTCTGGCATCTTTTAGGATTGTTAATATATATTCTTAGAACCTTTACAAACAAGAAGCTGCCGAATTCTCTGACGTTCAGCCGCCCATCTGTAGGTCCAAGTTTTTGTGAAAAACGCCTGTTGAAGTCACGCATAAACCTTTATCTCTGGCGTTCAGCCGTCCATCTGTATGTCCACATGTTGTCGAACATCGTTTGGGCGTTTTTTAATGATAGTTAATATATTTTTTAGAATCTTTACCAACACGTAGCTGTCGACTTCTCTGACGTTCAACCGCCCATCTGAAGGTCCACATGTTGGGCGCCTTTATTATGATATTTAAAATATTCTCTGGAAAGCTTTACACACAGACAAGTAACTGTCGAATTCTGTATTTGCCACCCATCATTTGTGAAAATCGCTGACTGAATCGGTCATTTGTATGATGATATACCAACAAGTAGCTGTCAAACTCTCTCTGGCGATGTTCCTATACTAACTACTGTTTAAAGGCACATAACTTTAATTTCGAAAAATGTTGGCCGAGACAGATCTTCTAGATTTGCTGACGTGGTTTACCTTGTTAGTGGTGCAAGGCGGAGGAGGGCCTGACAATAGTTTTTTTTTTAAATTTGTCGTTACAAAGGATTTGCCATATTAGATTTTTAGTGTCGTGTGTTGTTTTTTATTGTTGCATGGTTTCGATTCCCAGGTTGTACGCGACAGGGAGTAGAATCGCATGTCCAAACTCCCACTACTAAAGACCCATACGCGCAAGCAAATTATTGAAATAAAATTGAACAATATGTAATTAAGTCCCGAAATGACATAGTTTGTGTCGAGTGGATGTTAAAGCCTCTCTCTCTCCCTCTCTCTCTCTCTCTTCTCGCTCTCTCTCGTCCCATCCCATGCAGGGATGGAACATCCGACCTCCAGGCTAGCGAGCCAGCGTCTTACCCACTTAGCCACCGTGACCCCCTAGATGAAATGTGAAGTGTGAGCCATTCAATATGGGTGGGAGAACAAGGCATAGATTGCTGGCGAGACTTTAGGAAATGCGTTTGCAAGATAAGAAACAAATCGCTGGCCAAGAATGTTATATCATAAATATTATAAATTCCTGTTTCTCTAAAGTTGAAATAAAATATGATTTCTATTCTTCCAAACCTTTCATATATTTTTTTCTTTATCAAAATAAACGGCTTATTATTCACATGTGTAACAATTTTCGACGTTTTTAAGCCAATATATACAATTACGCGAGTTTTGCGACAATAACACAACTTACGGTATTAGACCAATTAACGACACCTGATATCGCCATTGTGCCGTCTTTCTTCTCTCGTAACAAAATAAACATGGCGTCTTCTCAAAGAAAGTGGAGATCAAAAGGGACAGATATTTACGTGATAATCAGGCGAAGGTAAATCGAGGCTGACTTCCGGTTAGTGTATGGTTTATTTGTTTATTGAAGATAAGAGCGTGTAGTAGCATTCAGATTCAAACGAGATACGAAACTGTTGCTTCTTTTCCTTAGTGTCTGGTCGTCATATTACACCGCGTAAAATATAATATTTCCCAAATAATTTTGATACGGTTCGCCATGTCTCCAAATAAATGAAATAGGTCAGACATACTGAAGTGGTAGTTTCTGTAATTCTTCGAAATTAAAGGCCAGACATGAGAACCGCACAAGCATGATTAATTTTAAAGGAGCTAAATCGCTAATATTTTGGATCTGGAAATTGACACAGATGGGTAGCGACCCATATAATAATGTAATATAAATGTATAAAAACTAATTTAAGTTGAATCGTTTCTGTTTTACTGTAATTTCTAATCAGTTATGTTCGGAGAAATACGCCAGAAGTCTCAATCGAATGGCAGTCTCTAGCGTCTGGTTATTCCAATTTACACCGACAGTATTTATTGCGTAGGCTCTCCAGATAAGAATATGAGGCCACCGTTTGACATGACTTGTGGAATATATCTAGCCTCATTCTCCAAGTCCCTTGTTACAAATGGCGCTGAAATGCACTATGATACACGATTCGTGTACCAATTGTAAAATGTTTATTTTGTCTTAAAATATTGGATATCAGAAGGCCATCCTTTCCCGGTAAGATCACAACATCAATGTTGATTTAAACTGACAAATAATTCGTGTTTTCAATGTCGAAGATTTTGGATGATATTGAGTTAGAGACTTAGCTACTTTAAGTATTGAATTTTATGACTGAAATAGAGTTTAACGTTCTGCTTTATGTCCCAACCAGGAAAAATGAAGACGGACATACAGTGTGCTGTGCTCTTGTTTGTGATATCACCTCGGTGGGCACGTAAAAGATCCCCTGAGAGTTGGAATTATATATATATGTATATCACACTTCCCCCCAAAGAACACTGTGTGATAATACGATAAGATTTTATTGTACCAATACGCTGATTAAGAGAGGGGGGTTGGATAGCCGAATGGTTAGCACGTGCGTGCTGTATCATAAAGCCTGTCATTGAGTCAACTGGCGTGGTTTCGAATCCCCGGTTGTACGTGACAACCTTGTGGGTTTTCTCCGGGTCCTCCTGTTTCCTCCCACTGCTAAAGACCCCTACGCGCAAGCGAATTATTGAAATAAAATTAAACCATATGTTAGTCCCGAAATGACCTAGTTTGTGTCGAGTGAACGTTAAACCCCATTTCTCTCTCTCTCGCTAATTAAGAGAATATATATTATTAAAACAAAATGGAAAAAGTACAAAACAACAACAACAACAACAACAGCGACAACAACATAAAAAAAGACAAAAAAAAAATATTTGTGTCGGTCTTCTTATTCTGGCCGAGTGTGGCCAGTCGAACATTTTCTTTGGGAACCATTTCCTACGATTTTTCCAAGACAAAACCTCGGAAATTTGGACTACAAAGTGGAATTTGTCATATTAAAACAGTTTGTGATTGATGTATCACTGACTTTAATTAACAGTTTATTTTAAAAATAATTATTATCGATAATAACTAGGGTCATGTTAACTTCACAGTTTCTTTCTTTAAAAAAAAAAACTATGAAAAATGCGAAAACGGATGTTTGTAACATTCTGTGTAAACTGTGCTCTTAACATACATTATGCAAGAGCTAAATCGGGCATGTCTTTTTTTAGGCCTGAAATGTTATCAAAATTATTAATTAAACAATAATTAACTTATCGCGGCCATAATCAACTCTCGGTGGCATCGGATTTCTCCGATATTAAATAGATTAGAACGGTTCAGCCATATTTTGATTCAATTCAAAAATGGAGGAGCGCGACTTAACTTAATAAAGTAATTGGAATGAAATTTTCAATATTTTCATTTTACATTATCTGTTTTCGAGCTATTATAGCAAGAATGGCTAGCTCTTTATCGAAATCTTACATAATGTATACAGTTTGTATCTAGAATACTGAAATGGAATGAGGTTTAACGGCCCAGTGTTCTGCTCCGACTGGGCTAATGAAGACGGGGCAATACTACTGTGCAATTATTGGCATAATTTACAAAAACGTCCTATTTTTCCTAAAATTATTAGAAATGATAGTTTTCGTTTGTGCTAAAAAGAAATAATTTTGAAAATAAATTTTGCCTAAAATATTGCTATATAGAAGAATTTCCCACTTGTACGTGACAAGGTGTAGGATTGCCTGTCTAACCTCGTGAGATTTCTCCGGTTCCCCTCAGAGCTAAAGATCCTTACGTACAAGCGAATTATTGAAATAAAATTGAACCATATGTTAGTCCCGAATTAAACCAAATCTCCCTCTCTCTCTCTCTCGCTCTCTCTCTCTCTCACTCTCTCTCTCTCTCTCTCGCTCTCTTGTAAAACAAGTACTTGTATAAATTAAAATATATCAATATTTCTTGTAATTGAAAACACCCCATCCTTACTTTGGTATTTTAATAGCTCATTCGTTATGTTGTTTGTATTTTGAGTCAGTATCCGGTCTAATTTGATACAAACGCGTTCTCGGGTTTTAAAACCAGCCCCTAATCCCGATATTTGAAACTACGACAGGAACTAAGGGGGAGGTAACTCGCGTTTCATTTACCCAATGTAACAGTTTTTAATTTGATGGTGTTGAGTTTCACAGACTGATAAAGATGATGTATGAGAAAACTTCCCACCTTATTTTAAGGTGAGCCCTTTTTATCCGCGTACGCATGGATAATAATACAAGCTAACATATCCGATTTCAGTCACTCGAACTATTTTCCTTTGCGTCACGTTTTCCGGTTTGACCCCTGCCCTACTGTTACTCTGGCCTGACAACGATGTGCTTCTCGCGCCACGTACACAATAGACCATCGACAACTTTCGTGCTCGAAGATTTTGCCTAGCACACGATTCACATTCTCCAATACAAAATGAACCATCATCTTTATTGGCGAGTTATAAATCTAAGGATTGGAGATTTGGCGGAATTTTGTAACAAATGCACACACAAATTGTGATAATTCGCACGATTCGCGAGCAGAAGAAAAGCCAAGAAAAAAAGAAATGGCGACAAGTTGGAAACATGGTAGTGTATTTTCCAATCTGATTAAAATACAGATCTATTTTTCGTTTGGTTTTTTAGACTTTCGATAGCCCCAACTACATGAAGATCTGGCCAGTTGTAGTGGGACGTTGCGTCAGGGTCATACGCGCGTCTTTTGTCCCTATGACGTCAGACTTTTGATTTACTAAACAGCGTTGATGTTTCTACTGGGATACATACAGTTTCGTGCACCGCATGCCAGGAACTCGACATAACAGACCGTTTAATTGGCTAATCCCTCATATCAATACAACAACAAAAAAGAAGTCACGCTTGTAAAAAGCCTCCATAAAAAAAAAATAAATAAATAAATAATATATATGTTTTCAGATGCCCTGTACAATATATACATTACAACAACAAAAAATAAGTTACATTTGAAAAAAAAACCCATAAAAAAAAATATAAATAAAAACAATATGAAAGAATAATTAAATATGTAATTTGGTGCAGGATGACCACACCACACACAAAAAATTACACGAGACAAACCCACGGACAGGGTACAATATACACAGACACCCTCAAAGGCACATATCAGATCAAGTGAATTGATCCGGGGGCTAACCGTAAGCGTCTACTGCGCTGTACAGTCCCGGAACTGTAGATATAAATCCATTTGGTGATAATCAATCATTCATCGGACTTTTGTTTTTAGACTAACATACGATTATTGCAAGGGAGGAGAATTTTTCCCGGACAGTGGCGTTTCTGTCTAATCGTCGTCGAATTCTAACTATCGATGTGAAAAAAAATTAGTATATTATATGCACGGCACATGAACAAAAATGGTGATAACCAAAACGACCTCACAAAATAAATTTTCAATTAAATCCACGCCGCATTTTACAATTAAAATACACAAATTAATAGCGATTAATGGTGGTCTCTGCACGTGCATATCTCTACGGTCTATACGGGGGAATAATACTCATAATTCTTTCTCATTTTGAACTCGAGCGCCATCTACCGTGGATCGTTGACCATTAAACAAAGGCCGTTCACCAACCGTTTTATTTGATTATTTTATTGGACGTCTATTGTTTCGCGGTGGGGTTTCCATAATTTTCGCATTGTTCATTTGTTAGTGTTGCTAAATTGAAAGTAGTGTTAAATTTTATTTTATTACACCAACGTTTGGTGATGCCAGTATATTAACCCGAACGAGGCACGACGGGACAGGAGTCGTGCTGTTAGATCTATGGTAATTCTACGAGGTACGACGGTACAAGAGTCGTACCATTAGATCTATGGTAATTCTGTTTTAACAATTCTGTTTAATTTTTAAAGCTGTGAACACAATGAAAGATAATATGGCGAAAAGCCGAGGTCCCGTGTACACATTGGCGTGCACGTAAAAAAAACCCCTTGATAGTTGGAATTCGATATAAGAGTAGGTCGTAGCGCAACTGTCCGGGCAAAATTTCCCCCATGGCGTATTCCCGTCTTGATTAGCCCATTTCGGAGAACAGTAGGACGTTAAACCCCATTTCATTTCATTTCATTTTCAGAGATATGAACACATATATGGCTGGGTGCATTGAGGTAGCCATGTCTATTGTAACCCTTGAGGGGATGGGGGTGGGGGTGGTGTCGGACTTTGTGTCATACAAAAAAACTAGCAGTGTGTTCTCAAAACAGGAAGAAATCTCCAAATAAAAGGTTAGCCGACAATAATAATTATATTGGCAGAACAAACAAAGTAATTTTTTTTTTGTCAAAAGATTTTGTTCCTCTCGCTTTCACCCAGAATTTCTTCCAAATTTCTAATGAATCACGTGCTTTAATTAAATGGTGGATGTTAGTAAAGAAACTTAGAGTGATGAAGCGCCGCTTTTCTGTCTAATGATTTCAGTTTCACACACTGGCAACTCGTTTAAATCTTATACATAACTCACCCAGCACGTGGAAAGCACGTGTCACCTTGGTAATTGGGGACTTGTGGTGAGATGACAGTTCCGCTTTGTGTGCCGTCGAGGCCATGGCCGCCATATTGTCTCTCCCGAATAAAATATAAAGTCGGACCAGGCATTTCCCTGGCTTCATACAATTGTTTTCCGTTATTACTTCTACATTTTTGTGTGTTTTTTTATATCCCTATCAAATTTCGGACCACAACCGCATCGTTTTTGTAAATTATTCTTAAATATGACTTTGATTTATTAATAAACGGGTCCGGGCTGTAATAGAATATCCGGTTGTCAACAAAGGTTTTAAACGACAGAATGGAAGTTTGTCTTCGACATTAATCAATGTAAAGCTGCAGTATGTATTATAATGGTCCTGTGCGGTGTATCATTTTCATGAAACTTCTTAGATCTCTCCTATTAGTGGGGGTTGGATGGCCGAATGGTTAGTGTGTGCGTGTTGTATCATAAGGTTTGTCATTGAGTCAACTGGCGTGATTTCGATTCCCCGGTTGTACGTGACAAGAAGTAGGGTCGCCTGTCCAGCCTCGTGGGTTTTCTCCGGGTCCTCCGGTTTCCTTCCACTGCTAAAGACCCCTACGCGCAAGCCTAATTATTGAAATGACCTAGTTGGTGTCGAGTGGTCGTTAAACCCACCTCACTATCTCTCTCTCCAATTTATATTCCGTCTTCATTTTCCCAGTCGGTGCAGAAAAGTAGGACGTTTCACCCCATTTCATTCCCGGTTTGAATTTGTATTCTTCGAGAAAATTTATAAAACGAATTCTGCTTCCAGTTTCCTACCCAAAAAAAAAAAAGGATTTAAAAACAAAAAAAAATATTTAGTTACTCTTCTCGAAAGATTTTAGTTCCAAAAAATTAATTTTTGAAATTTTAACAAAACATCGCACACAAGCATTGAGTAAGTTATTTATTGAGCAAGGCCTAAAAATTAAAAAAATTAAATTGATTTGACCTTAGAATAAAACGTGCAGCCAGTAAATATAATCAAACATACTTTATTTTAATTTTTTTTAAAACTAAAAACTAAAAATATTATAAACAAACGCCTAATTTCAAAACAAGAACAAAAACAAACAAAAATTGAACCATGTGATAGTCCCGAAATGACCTAGTGTGTGTCGTGTCGAATGGACGTTAAACTCCATCTAAAAATAAATTACGTTTTCGGGAATTGGATCCCTGGATACCTAAAAATTAAATTAAATTGATGTTATTTGGGTTTTTTTACTCAAGCGATAACAGGAGAAACCTTTGTCAAAATGAAAATAAATACAGGTATATAAAATTTAACGATTAAAAGAAACCGGAAAGAAAAACTTCTTGATAATATATGAAACAAATTCAGAAAGAATATTTTTATGTTCAATGTGAACAAGACAATAGGTTAGTGTATAGTAGTGCTCACTTTACTATCTAATTTTGTCTAATACAAAACACAAAATCATATTTTGCCGATAGCCCAGACGAGAGCAGGACTATCGTCAAGAAGACAATAGGTTAGTGGTTAATGTATAATATCTTGTTCAAAGTGACATTAACGACAAACCAACCTTTGCATATTCTGTACAAACGTCCACGTAACTCCTTAATAATATAAACCTACATATTGAGTGCGCGTAAATATTCCAGCAATGATTTGTCCGATTTAAACATCTCGCAATAACCCATCCCCGCTTCCCACTAGTTTACCTGTAAATACATATCCTAAATTATATTTTGACCGATTGATGAACGATCTATCCAACGCTCGTATAATTCTGTAATACAACCTTATAACAAACTGATTGCACTAGACTCATGTCGATCAACGTTTAACCGTCTTCCTATCTTAACCTCAACAAGTATACATTATGTTGTATTAAGTTACACACCACTTCCACATTATTTCATATTTCCTGGTTTCTATCCTACACTAGTACGTGACAAAGAGTAGGATCGCCTGCCTAACCTCGTGGGTTTTCCTCCGGGTCTGCGAAGTATTCAAATTAAATTGAACCTTATGTTATCCCCGAAATTACATACTCTCTCTCTCTCTCTCCCTCTCTCTCTTTCTCTCTCTATTCTCGCTACAATAGTTAAGACTATGGATAACGTAACTAGAATATATTGAAAATTTCAGTCAAATTGATCCACTCTGAACCGAGATATTAAGTTTGGATTTTAGGCTAGCCTCGATCATCATTACTAAAGTCAGAACGATAAAATATAAAGTCTCGGTTATCCATTTATCGATATAATTATTTTTCAAAAAAAGTATTCCAATCCGCTAAATATCGCAGGCTAGCGATGGCATCGAGAGTTGAATATGGTCTGGATATGTTAAACATGCATTATGCAAGAGCAAAATCTGCTTATTACAAGTCTTTCTTTAGGCCTGAAATGTTATCTAAATTATCAATTAGACATTAATTAACTTATCCAGACCATAATAAACTCTCGATGTCAAGGCTAGCCTTCGATGTTGGCTGGATTAGATTCCTATATGCCGCTAACGGCCAGTGATAATTAAATCAGAAAAAGTGGATAATCGAGACTATGCTGTTTATATTAATGATTTTAGTAATGATGACCGAGACTATGCAAAAATGTCACCCGCTTATTTCTAGGCTCATAATGGATCAATTTGACTGACATTTTCAGCAAATTACCTTTACACTATCTAGTTTTTAACTATTATAACGAGAACTGCCATCTCTTCATCTTATCTCCCATAATGTATCTTTGATTAATGTCTAATTAATAATTTAGAAAACATTTCAGCCCTAAAGAAAGATCTGCAATAGGTAGATTTAACTTTTGTATATTTATCTGTTTAGTTCAAGTCACTAGTGGCAACATTTTAATGATCTTTTATTGGGTAACTAACTAAACTTAAACTAATGGAGATTAAGTGTCTTAACAACCAAGTCATATAAATTACACTCAAGTTGCATATAGAAGGCTTGTCTTTGATATCACCTCGGTGGATGCGGACGTTAAATAAAGCTATTTCACACACATATATAGAAGGGATATAATTATGTATTTTGTCATAAGGAATGCACATCGCCTTGTTCATTCCTTTTAGGTTGTAAATTGATATTTATCTTGCTGCTGGTCAAATAAATTCATATCCAGATTATATACAGTTCGCGGTTTTTAGAGAGAGAGAGAGAGAGAGAGAGAGAGAGAGAGGGGGGGGACGTCCACTTGACACAAACTAGTTTGTTTCGGGACTAACATATGGTTCAATTTTATTTCAATAATTCGCTTGCGCATGGGGGTCTTTAGCAGTGGAAGGAAACCGGGGGATCGTGAGAAAACCCACGAGGATGGACAGGGAATAGAAACCACACCAGTTGACCCAATGGCTGACCTTATGATACAGCGCGCACACGCTAACCATTCGGCCATCCACCCCCCTGTTTTTTTATATGGAAGTAACCCACTAAGTTACATCTTTATCAATGATAGAACTGTTTTTCATAGAATTGTACGCTGTGTATGTAATTCTTATAAGACGGACCTCGGCCGCTTTATATAATAGTATAGTCCGAATATAACGCTGGTCTTCAAAGCTTCCTGCGCTTGGTAATATTTCCTCGTTGGTATTTAATGATGATCAGAAAAACGAGAAAAATTGTCGTAAAAGAAAAAATTAAAAGAGGTATCGGGTTTAGAAATACAACAAAACAAACACGTTCGAACGTAAGTTATTAATGAACAACACGCGAACAGTATCAAATTACCGCCATCTTGTTGACTGCGAACCTGACATCAAAGGTTGATCAAAAAACTGACACCCGCAGAAAAAAACAACAAAAACGTAACGAAAAGAAGTTGAAATGACGCCGAAGAGCGATTGATAGTTATGTGGAATTATTTTGTCATTTAGTGAGCGATTGAAATGTGTCGCATTAAAAGGAGAAAGTCAACCAATATCATTAACGGAGAAAAAAAAGTCCGTGAGCTTCACACGTCAGAATCTCGTCTGTTTCAAGATCGGACATATTATCTTCTTTTGTGGAGAAACACTCAACTTTTTGTTTTCATCTTTAAATATACTTCCTTGATCAGCCAGTAGAAATAGGTTTAGTACGTTTGTATATTTATTTTATAGTAATTGATTTGAACAAAAAAAAAATGGGTGTGGTACATTTAAATCTATATTTACAAGGGGGGGGGGGGCACGGCGGAAAATCCCAATGAACATTCTAGATCAACGCACAGGGATCAAACACTGGCTCTTACTCATTGAGCCTCCGCGGCTACCAACAAAAATCGAACCCGGGGTGTTGGACGTTGGTTCAAAACAGTACTTCGGACAATTGAGAGAGAGAGAGAGAGAGAGAGAGAGAGAGGGAGAGAGAGTTTAACGTCCACTCGACACAAACTAGGTCATTATTTCGGGACTAACATATGATTCAATTTTATTTCAATAATTCGCTTGCGCGTAGGGGTCTTTAGCAGTGTCAGGAAACCAGAGGTCCCGGAGAAAACCCATGGGGTTGGACAGACGACCGTGCTCCTTGTCACGTACAACCGGGGAATAGAACCCACGCCAATTGACTCAATAACAGACCTTATGATACAACGCACACGCGCTAACCATTCGACCCCCCCCCCTCAATTGATAAGACAAACCAGCGGACAAGACGAACTACAGACGTTGCAAGAAATAAACAACAAAATATCAAATCAGGGTGAATGATTTAATAACTCATTTTACTTGTAATAAATTGCCCCCTTGTCAGTGATGCAGCTGTCTTGTCCTTCGGATGAGACGAAAAACCGAGGTCCCGTGTATACATTGGAATGCACGTAAAAGATCCCTTGGCAGTTGGAATTCGATATAAGAGTAGGCGATAGTGCCACTGCCCGGGCAAAATTTCCCTCATAGCACACTGTATGGCGTATGCCCGTCTTCATTAGCCCAGCATAGGAGCAGAACAGTAGGACGTTAAACCCCATTTCATTTCATTTCATTTCTTGTAATAAATTGGTTTAGATATATAGTAAATAATAGGTGATTTGAACTGAAATACATAGATTTAGATACATGTATATTTGTAAAGAACAGCTGATTTGAAATGAAATAGATGGGTGTATATTTGTAAATAATAGCTGATTTGAAATGTAATAAATGGGTGTAGATATATTGTATGTAATAGATGGGTTTAGTAAATAACTATTGTAAATAATAGCTGATTTGAACTAATATAAATAGGTTTAGTGCAGTTATATATATTATTTTAAATAATAGATATGTGAACGGAAATAAATGCGTTTCTTTTTATATTTGTGCTGATACCTTAATGAGGGAAATATTTGCCCGCACAGCGGAGCTATGACCTACTCTTATTTCGAATTCCAACTGTCAAGGGTTCTTTTATGAGCACGCTAATGTGTACATGGGACCTCGGGTTTCTCGTCCCATCCGAACGACTATACGTTGTCCCTCGCCAGGCCCCACGCCTTACAGTACTGATGATCTTTCTCGGCCAACGCAGGGATCGAACAGGGGACCTCCAGGTTAGCGAGCCAACGTGTTACTCACTGAGCCACCGGGGCTAACCACAGTAATCACGTCACTACCTAGGACAAATACCTTTAAGAATTACGATATGATACAGTGCCAAGGTGTGAAACCCTAATAAAATTGCGTAGGCCTATATCAAATCATATGATTAACGCGGATGAGGAACTTGGGTGTTAGAATTTCTTAATTAATATATTACCTATAACCTTTAAACTAGGTCCTTTCGGGACTAACATATGGTTCAATTTTATTTCAATAATTCGCTTGCGGAAACCGGAGGACCCGGATAAAACCCACGAGGTTGGACAGGCCCTTTAAGAACGACATGATACAGTGTCAAGGTGTGAATAATAAAAGTACGTAGGCCTATATCGAATTTAACATCTCGACAAGCTTCTTTTCAATTTATTTTCACTTCAATTACTAAACAATTAATCGTTTCTCGTCACCCTTTGACAGACCCTTACCCCATCGAAGGTTGCCATGGTATTGTATCCTTTAAATTATGCTTTCCTCCATAAACAAATATGCATGTGTTCATGTTCATACGAATTCTATAACGAGCACACATTAAAAACGCTACAAAATCAAACGAATCGCCGTTGTAGTTTTCCTCAAATTCCAAACCTAAACAATTAAATAATTTAATCATGATTAAATCGCAAACGGCCGTATAATAACCAAATTAAGATGAAAATTATGCCAAATCATATTCGTTGTTTTATTCAAAAACAGTTAACCGCCATGTTTGAATGGCCACGTGCTGACAGGAACGCAGAATGCAGGTGGCGCTATATCTTTATGCAGGTATTATGAAAATAAAATGACTATTTATGCGAAATTCAATGATTATTCCACGCGTTTACCACAAATTAGTTTTTTCATGTTTCACAAATATACCGTTAATAACGATTAGCATTAATGTATTTTTTATATTCGGCCATAATATTGGCGTCAATACTATACATTCAGTCATTAATGAATTTAAGAGTTTTTGTTGTCTTGGTTTCAATGGGAATAATATCTCTAAATGCCCGCCATTCATACCCGAGTACTAAACCCAGAATAATAAATAATGATATTAATACAACACAAAGCTAGAACACACAATAACATTAATAAATAGACGAATTTATAGTCAATTCACTGCATAAAACCGTACAATAATTTAATTATACATGTATTTTATAATATTTATATTATCATCCAATATCCGTTCTCCCTGCTTTTTGTAAATATTTTTCTGTCATTGTATACACGAATAAAATACAAATTCCTATTTAAATATTTTCCTGTCATTATATATACGCAATAACACTAATGCCAATAAAATATTCAAATATTTAGCAGTTCAATAATTTTGTGGTCAAATTAGTTATTGTTATTGAAGATCTATTATGTAAACCGGTGTTTCAAACTTGTCATTTATGGATATAAAAAGGGAAATTTATAGAACATTAAACAATTTACATTCTCGTGTTTCCGTATGTTTTTTTGTATTTTTTTGTATCATTATACCACTAAGGATAACAATAAAAATGAAATTCACGAGAGAGAGAAAGAGAGAGACTAGAGGGAGAGAGAGAGAGAGAGAGAGATGGGGTTTAACGTCCACTCGACACAAACTAGGTCATTTCGGGACTAACATATGGTTTAATTTTATTTACATAGGTCGCAGTGGCTGGAAACCCGTGGACCCGGAGAAAACCCACGAGGCTGGACAGGCGACACTACTCCTTGTCATGTACAACCGGGGATTCGAAACCACGCCAGTTGACTCAGTGACAGACCTTATGATACAGCGCGCACGTGCTAACCATTCGGCCATCCAACCCCACTAAATTCAAATGAATTTCAACAGTTCGATCATAATTAGTAAATCTGGGGCCTGTTTCACGAAATTTTAACAAAGATAAAATCCAAATTTTAGTAATTTAATTGAATAATATTAGATTGATTTTAATGCTTAGCCAATCAAAATTGAAGAATCTACTAAAATTTGGATTTTATCTTTAGTTAACATTTCGAGAAACAGGGCCCTGGTGCCGTGAATTTATATTTAAACTAAATCAATTATATAAGTGTGAAAACAATGTATTCGGCAAAGTTAGCTGTAACAAGAAACAGTATATTCTGTCTATATTGTCACAAAATGATTAAAATACAGATCTATATTTCGTTTTTTATACTTTCGATGGCCTCTACTGCATTACGGTCTGGCGGGTTGTAGTGGAAGGTTGCGTCAGGGGTCATACCAGCGGATTTTGACCCTATCACGTCAGACATTTGATTAACCAATCAGTGTTGATGTTTCTAGTAGAATCTGGCGGATTGTACTGGAAGGTCGAGTCAGGGGTCATACGAGCGGATTTTGACCCCTATGATTTCAAACATTTGATTAACAAATCAGCGTTGATGTTTCTAGTAGAATACCCGCAGCTCCGTACATCGCACGCTAAGAACTCGCTGCAACAGACCGTTTCATTGGCTAATCCCTCACATCAACCAGAACGCGGGTTATATAACAACTCTTCCAGATTCTAGTGTAGTAAAGAGAAGTAAAACAATTTTTTGAACTCTATAAAAGGAAACGAAATAGGATCTGTGTCTTAATCAGATTGATATTACCACCAAACTTCCTTTTTTTCTCGGCTGCATATAAAAAAAAATCTCGGAGAAAACCTGTTTGTGATCCAGAAATTAGACGCCACTCCTTGCCCATCTTGTTGTTGTTTGCCAAAGACCCTGCCAATTCCATGCAATTTAGCACGTTTGTTCCTTAGACAATTGCGAACCGACGAACGGGCTTCGGTATTTAATATTGACGTCACTCTCTGCCCATCTTCTTGTTGTTCTGCTTGGGGCGACACTTTTCGGAAAATATCTATAACAAAACAAACAAAAAAATGAAAAAAAAGAAAAATCAGAAAAAAATATGCTCTCAAAACTCTGGACAGAACTTTAATTTAAAAGAAATAACAAGGTAAGTTTTCTGTCGATAAATATTCCACGGCTTTTCACTTTCCCCGACTGTCTAACAATCATAAAATATTATATTAATTATATTTATTCGCTTGATTTATTTCGTTTCGTCTGATTCTCATTCTCAATATCATACGAACCCGCGCGTGACAATAGTTTTGATAACTTCCGGCTGAACGGGACCAGTATCACTCTTAAAGACAATTTGATTAAAATGGCGAATATCTTTTCATGGTTAAATACTCGTTTTTCAATTGTTCCTTTTCGCTTCATTTGTTCGTCTGTATTATAACAAAACTAATAATTTCAGCATGACTGCCACGTTGTGCCTAACAAGACCCAGAGAACGTCCATGTTGCAGCTCAGCGTGGCAATCATTAATTCTTCAAGATGTCTTTCTGGAAATGAGTTATTATCACTGACTCGACTTGTTGGGAATATTTTGCCTTCTAGCGATAGTTCTGTAAAGATTGACAGACAAATGGCTGTTTTTATCTCTACGGAAGTGGAACAAATTCACAAGTGTCGACTCCTACATTTTTTGTGCTTGTTTTTACAGACGATAATGTAAAACAATATATTCAAATTCGATCCTTATTAAAAAATGAAATGGAATGGGGTTTAACGTACTACTTCCTTATCAAGAAGAGGCAGGCTAGTGCGCTGGCCAAGAGAAATACGTCCATTTTTCGAGCAATGTATTTCCGTTTTTCGAGCACAAACCATAGAGAATGAGAACATATATCGTAGAAATATAATTGTATAATTGTAAAATATAATTGTATAATTGTAAAATGAAATCGCCCGCGGTTTACTTTTTGAATGCTATGATACTTAAATGGACATTCTGAAAATTCAGCCCTCCACCCCAAACTGAGATTATCCCATGGGCGTGAAATCACAAGGAATGTCATTGAGTCAACTGGCGTGGTTTCGATTCCCCACCTGTGCGTGACAAGGAGAAGGGTTGTCTATCCAACCTCGTGGGTTTTCTCCGAGTCCCCCGGTTTCCCCCCACTGCTAAAGACCCCTTGCGTGCAAGTGAATTATTGAAATAAAACTGAACCATATGTTAGTCCCGAAATGACCTAGTTTGTGCTGAGTGGACGTTAAACCATATTTTCTCTCATTTACCTATATTAAGGCTCCGGGAATAGAGTTATACGCCCTTTAATTATTGTACGATTTGTAAATTTGTATTTTAAAGACATGTTTAAATACCCTAACAACGTGCAAATTAATTATAAGACTATAGTTATACACCCTTGAATTATTCTTACTAATTGTAAATTTGTTTTAAACAAGTTCAATCAATACTCTAAATATGCTGTAGTTATAGAAATTATATAAAGTTGAAATTTGTGTCAAGAAAAACGAAAGCCTGGTTCCATATTTCACGCCGCTTTTGTTATTATTTAACATGATATGAAAACACGGAGAGATAAGACGATAATATTTATAAAGTCGTGTCAAGTTGGCACCATTAGCAGTTTAAACCAGGGACAAACTTTCTTACTGATTATTTATTTTTCTTATTTGATATATACGCCCGTTATTTTAAACGCAATATCATATGTAAATTCAATAGGTGTATGGTTGACCACACTGCCAGAGCAGCACGTGCCAGCCGCGGATTGCTAGTAACAGGAGGTTTGTATTGGTTGGGAAGCACACGTTGTGAACCAAACTAAACCTCATCCCTCAATATATACACCTACATACACATAAACATTATTTACCGCCCAGTTAAACACCTGTCATTCTGATACACGCCACCTGTCCATTCAGGGGGAGATAACAACAGGTGGAACGGCAGATGTAAGGGAGACAACCGTGGTGGTCCACTGGAAGAACCCCATATTGTGTTGAAAGAAATTGAAATAGGAACATACGTTTTAAAATTGATGCAATGATTGTAAACACTGAAAAGAATACAAGATCACACCTGTTCGAGACTACTTATTAGTGGGGTTATCATACAGTTGTTCAAGGCAAATTAAATCACTAGCAGTTCGAGTCTTGAACGAGAACACCTTCGCACGGAAGTGCAGATAACAGAATGATATGGCATGTTAGGTGATGTCGACCATTTTGTGCAGACGAACCCCATTAACGACAGCTGAATGCAGACGTCGAAAGTTGAATTTGGTGCGGGATTGAACTTATCAAATACAATTCATAAATCAGTCTATTTCTGAGCGTGGGATTTGAAACGTGAGCAGATTGTTTAGTTGTGTTTCAGGCAATATTTATATACCGATATAGCTCGACTTAATATAAACAATTAATCGTTGAAAATAGACCCCAATGCAATTCATGATTAGGTCTTTAAACATCTTTCGGTGTATCGGGCTGTAGAATCCACCCAATGTGACTTTTGCCTGTTGATTAATCCATTTCAGTATATTCAATCAAATATTCTTTAAACTAATGATAAGAGCGCGAGAGAGAGAGAGAGAGACACACACAGGGAGAGAGAGCGAGAGAGAGAGACATAGGGAGAGAGAGCGAGAGAGAGAGACATAGGGAGAGAGAGACATAGGGAGAGAGAGAGGGGGAGAGACAGAGGCAGAGAGAGAGAGGGAGAGAGAGAGACACAGGGAGAGAGAGCGAGAGAGAGAGACATAGGGAGAGAGAGCGAGAGAGAGAGACATAGGGAGAGAGAGACATAGGGAGAGAGAGAGGGGGAGAGACAGAGGCAGAGAGAGAGAGGGAGAGAGAGAGAGAGAGGGAGAGAGAGAGAGAGGGGTGGGGATTAACGTCCACACAGGTCATTTCAATTTTATTTCAATAATTCGCTTGCGCGTAGGGGTCTTTAGCAGTGGGAGGAAACCGGAGGACCCGGAGAAAACCCACGAGGTTGGACAGGCGACCCTACTCCTTGTCACGTACAACCGGGGAATCGAAACCACGCCAGTTGACTCAATGACAGACCTTATGATGCAGCACACACACTTATCATTCGGCCATCCACCCCCCTTAAACTAATGATAAGCATGGAATCGGGGAGAGGGGGGATGTTCCGGTTGGAACGTCCACGTATCTACGATGTAAGTACCCTACCAAGACCCCCCCCCCCCCGCTGCATTTTTCTGGCATCCCCTATGTAGGTGCCTGACCGAAAACATCGCTTTATCTCATTTATAGATAGACCCAGGGCCATTACGGACCACTAGATTCCACATCAATATTGAACTTTGGGTGTACTTGTATTTTCAGTTGGAAATCACCCCCCCCCCCCTCCTCCACATCAACGTAAATACATTACCCAAAACACATAGTGTCAGACCATGACATTCCCCCGTTTATTGGTAGACTCAGTCCAATCCCAAAACACTAGATGTCACGTCCATATTGGGTGTACATATAAACACATACAACCCCCCACACATGCAGAAATTCTGTCTGTTTCTGTTTATTCACAGGCCATTCCCCCCTCCCCACCCTCCTTTATTTCTTAATGAAATTATTTATGAACGAAAAACACATGTTCTATATAATAACATATTCCAAAAGTTTGAAGACCAAGAGATAAAACACGTGGTTTCATATTTCAAAAACAAAATGCACATTTGTCAAATATTTTAGTCCATAGTTTATAATAGAGACGTTAGCAATCCGTCCAATATTATAAATAAAATGTTCTATTGGCTTGCAGCGTCCAAACATAACTATAAATTTGAAAACAGGTGACTATTAATTTCCCTTATATATACAAACCGGGAATCTGAGCAGATTTTAGCAGTAACGTCTGTAGAAAGCTGGCGGAAGAAGCCTCGCCATGTGCCGCGAGATTAACGTCGGCCATGATGCTGTCACTAAGGATTGTTTATATGTGTGTATACTAGAATATAAACAGTCGCCACACCGGGATTTCTGTATATTAAAGACCTCCCAGGGGTTAAATACGAAATATACCATACTTGCCTATATTGTGGTGACCAAACAACGCTGTAAAGTCGGGAGGTTTCAATATTTAGTACCCGTCTGCTTGTTCTGGTGCTAGGAAAGTGCGCGAAGTCTAGAGATCTGTGTAAACTATATTCTAATATTGATAGCTTGTATCTCACAGATACAAGACAGATCAAACTCCATTTATAAACAATTTTAAATATTTAAATTATCAGAGGTTTAGATTTTACTTTTATTTGACAAGCCTTATAATCACTGGGCAATAAGCTACTAAAACGATGGAACTGAGGCTGTTTTTATTAGATTTAAACAGTGACTTGTGTACTGTACTATATGCACTGCTGACATTTGCTTTAGGAATAAATACAAAACTAATTATGATGCAGAATTTTCAAATGAAATGATATGGGGGTTAATCACTGGGTAATAAGCTACTAAAACGATGAAACTGAGGCTGTTTTTATTAATTTAAACAGTTACTTGTGTAGGACTGACATTTGCTTTAGAAATAAAGAAAATGTCTACAGAATTTGAACTCATTATGATGCACAATTTTCAAATGAAATGAAATGGGGTTTAACGTCCTATGTTTGCGCTAATGAACGGTCACATGCCATTTAGTTTGCTATGAGGGAAATTTTGCGTGGAAAGCGACGCTTCGGTCTACATTTATTTCGAATTCCAGCTTCAAGAGTTCTTTTACGTGCATCACTGACAAGGGGGAACCGCGTTGGAAAATCTGGATGAACTAATTCTGAACAGTGGTAAAGAAGCTACAAGACACGGAGTTCAAGGGAAGAATGTTTCACTGAATGGCATTACGTCACTGTAAAGTTACAGTGGGTAATTTAACATCGATTCATTTAAACATACGTTATGCAAGAGCTAAATCTGCCAATTGCAGGTCTTTCTTTAGGCCTGAAATGTTATATAAACCATTAATTAGACATTATTTAACTTATCCAGACCATAATCAACTCTCGGTGGAATCGCTAGCCTGCGATATTTACTGGATAAGAACCCGGCCTGCTGCTTCTGATTAAATCAAAAAATGGATAATCGAGACTATGTTTGTTTTTGTCGTACCGACTTTAGTAATGATGATCGAGGCTAGACCCAAAATTCAATCGCTAAACACTCGGTTCAGGGTGGATCAATCTGACTGAAATTTTCAGCCAATTCCCTTTACATTATCTAGTTTTTAACTATTATAGTGAGAACTATCAGCTCTTTATCTAATCTGCCATAATGTATCTTTAAGTCAATTACTACCTATACACTGTAGCACTATGCCGTAGCAGTTCGACTGCATCCCGTGCAGCAAAAACAATTCTTATGGAAGCTGTTCTTTAACGTCTAACCAATAGCTCTTTTTGGTGAAATTTGGGAGGTGGTCGATGGTGTAATTCTACAATAAAGCTTTTCTGGTCACTCATGCGGCGGAGGGGGTTTGTGACAGTTCGTCTGCATCCCGTACAGCAATAACAATTCTGCTCGATTTGGTGAAATATGGGCGACGATGCATATATCACTGCTATCAGGGGCGAATCTACAATAAAGATTCATGGTGGAGGGGAGTTCCTGGCAACAAACAAAATTCCTCTCGGAGATGTTCTTTAAAACCTAACCCATGTACCTCTTTGGTGAAATTTGGGAGGTGGTCGATCGTGTAAATCTATAATTAAGCTTCCCTGATCCTAATGCGGAGAAAGGGATTTGTAGCAGTTCGGCTGCATCCAGTGCAACTAAAACAATTCTCCTCGAAGCTGTCCTTTAACACCCCCCCCCCCCCGTGGACCTATTTGGTGAAGCATGGGAGGTGGTCGATGGTGTACGACTAATCCATGGTGGATGGGGAGTTCGTGGCAACAAAACAAAATTCTCTTCGAAGCTGTCCTTTAACACCCCCCCCCCACCCGTGGACCTATTTGGCGAAGCATGGGAGGTGGTCGATGGTGTACGACTAATCCATGGTGGAGGAGAGTTCGTGACAACAAAACAAAATTTCTCCTCGAAGTTGTTCTTTAACAACTAACCCTTGGACCTATTTGGTGAAACATGGGAGGTGGTCGATGATGTGTAAACGTCAGATGTATAAAATAAAACCCAAGACAAACATAGATAATGATCTAACGTAAATATTATGACGTACGTTATGGCAATGTACACAAAATATTACATTGTTTAAAACAAAACTTTGAACGCAAGTCAGCAGGAGCCGATAGACCTTCGAACTCGTTTCCGGGAACACTGAAAACTTCATCGTGTAATTGCGAATCTTTGACATTTTAAAAAGAATATGGGGGATAAACATTAGAGGTTCCTGATATTATCTCGTATAAATATATTCCTATCTATATCTGATAATATTTTTATGGGGGTTATTGACATATCTAATAAGGAAACATTGGATATTATGGGTGGTCATGTACTGGATCTGAATACATACGCACTAAGCAATGATAATTACTAGAGAAGCCTAGTTGAAACGTCGCTCAGTAATGAGCAGTAATTTTATTCCATACAACCTAGGGGGGGGGGGGGGTGCGAATGGTTAGCACGCGCGCGCTGTATCACGAGGCCTGTCATTGAGTCAACTGGCGTGGTTTCGAATCCCCGTTTCCCCCCACTGCTAAAGACCCGTACGCGCAAGCGAATTGTTGAAATAAAATTAAACCATATGTTAGTCCCGAAATGACGTAGTCTGTGTTGAGTGGACGTTAAACCGGGTCCTCCGGTTTCTCCCACTGCTAAAGACCCCTACGCGCAAGCGAATTGTTAAAATAAAATTAAACCATATGTTAGTCCCGAAATGACCTAGTCTGTGATGAGTGGACGTTAAACCCCATTTCTCTCTCTCTCTCTCTCTCTCTCTCTCTCTCTCTCTCTCTATTCCATACAACCTGGTCCAGGTATATATACTGTTTATGGAATAACAATTACTGTGTTTAGTGTGTTGGGGATCACGGTGGCTAAGTGGGTAAGACGCTGGCTCGTTAGCCTGGAGGTCGGGTGTTCGATCCCTGCATTGGCCGATTTTCCGGCGTACCCCCCATCCACTTGTCAGTGATACAGGACGGAGGGCCTGACAAGGACAGATGTCTAGTCGTTCGGGTGAGACTAAAAACCGAGGTCCCGTGTACACATTGACGTGCACGTAAAAGATTCCTTGACAGTTGGAAATCGATATAAAGCAAAATTTCTCTCATAGCACACTGTCCTATGGCCAGTTCGGAGTAGAACAGTAGGACGTTAAACCCTTGGTTGTTGATATAAGGGTAGGCTGTTCTGTCGCTGTCCAGGCAAAATCACCCTCAAAGCACACTTTATAGTGAATGCCCGTCTTCATTAGCCCAGTCGGAGCAGAACAGTAGGACGTTAAACCCCATTTCGTTTTTAACGCTCACCCTTTAAACCATTGAGCCACCCAACCTCGCTAATAACAACAGGTAGTCAATCAGTCCTTATCTTTACATGGATGCTGTTTCAAACTCTACGTTTTCCGGACATGAAAATTAACTGACTGATGACAATAGTTGACACCTTGCTCAGCTAACAAGCTTCATAAACCAGCTTTGTTTCTAACGATAATCTGAGGTGTCATACGACAAGAAGCAACACCGCTAACTTTAGTCTCGATTTCTACAAATATCTTCGTTAAGGTAGCTATCCGATTTCTCTATTCGAACAGCATCTCAATATTAGACTTAACTAATTAACCTCGTCAAACATCGCCATCTTAATAAACTGACAATTAACATAAGAACATGTCGATATTTGTAAAAATTAATTGATAATTTGTAGATATCGTGCCGGTTTCACAGATCCACGTGCCTTGGCTGGGCTAATTGATAGCTCATTACTAACATATTTGCTTGCCGACGCACACGCGCGGCATGTCACTCAATCGGCGCAGCGTCCATTAGTTTTAGCCGAATGGTTCGACGTTAAACAAGTTTTTCATCAAGCGACAAAAGAAGTAGTTAGAAAAGACAACTCAAGTTCTCCGACTCCAATAGAAATACACGAAAATAAACGAGTGTTGGACGTGAGTCACGAGTGCTAAAGGGAGACAATTCAACTCACTGTGCACACAGCTCCCCCTACAGGCAGGATGTCGCTTATTAATACATCCTTTAACAGGTCACATGATTCAGTGCACGTGCTTGTCCCCTCTAAGGCACACTCTAGGCAAACGCTTGGAAATCAAGCGACAAGTCTCGCCGTCTTTGTCTTCACTTTGTAGTTTGTTTTAGTGAAAGAATCTGTTTTATAAGTGGGGTGCCAGCAGAGAGGGGAGTAGACGGGGGAGGTGGGAAGAGGATCGTTAGTACAGATTTATGTTAACAAACATGAACCGTTAATTAACGTCTCGGTAGCAATCATTTTGAGATTAATGTGTTAGCAGTTGAATAAGCGAGTGAATTATGTCCCCTTGTCGGGGGTGGGTGGGGGGTGGGGGTCACGGTGGCTAAGTGGGTAAGACGCTGGGTATTCGATCCCTGCATTGGCCGTGGTACCCTCCTCCTGACAAGGACAGCTGTCTAGTCCTTCGGATGGGACGAAAAACCGAGGTCCTGTGTATACATTGGCATGCACGTAAAAGATCCCTTGAGAGTTGGAATTCGATATAAGAGTAGGCTATAGTGCCGCTGCGCGGGCAAAATTTCCCTCATAGCACACTGTATTGCGTATGTCCGTCTTCGTTAGCCCAGTTCGGAGCAGAACAGTAGGACGTTAAACCCCATTTCATTTCTATTCAAAATGGTGGCCACGAAGTTGAGCGGTAAAGAAACTACACTCCCGATAAAAATGTCCGGCGTTCGATTCCTGGTCTAAATCTTGAACATATTTAGTTTTTTCATAGGAAATTGATAAAAGGCAGATTTCATCAACAATTGAAGTCCTAAATCTATCCTAATATTTGCGATTGTCATTTGTCTGTCTGTTTATTCGGTGATGCCGGATACACTAGGGCTGTCCCGAGGCTGAAATTTGGTGTATATGGGGTAGCTCGGATCGGGGAGTAACATAGGCCTGATGGCGATGACTTGCCACTTCCGGTTTCAGCGTTATGCTACTTCCGGTTCAACCACCGGGTTAACCGCTAGTCTATTTTAATTTTGATTATAACGAAATGAGATGAAATGGGCTTAACGTCCTAATTTCTGGCCAAATGAAAATGGGCATACGCCACGGGGGAAGATTTGCCAGTTTCTGCAGCGTTTCCGCCGACTTTTCATCGATTTCCAACTAACAACTTCAAAGAAACTCTCACATTTCAGAGCTAGAGCTGCACTCTTGCCCGGCGCACTATATGTCCAGCAGGACCCTGCGCTGTATATCCACAGATATAAGGGTTTTATTATGTGTACACCCAATGAAAGCGAGCATGCGCATGGTGTATACTATGAGGGACATTTTTCCCGGACAGCGGCGCTAGGGCCGACTCTTATATCGAATGCCAACGGTATAGGCTTATTTTACGTTTTCGCCAATGTGTACACGGAACATGAGGTTTTCGTCCCATCCAAAAGACTATATTATGTTGTCCCTTGCCAGGCTCTCTGTCCTAAACCACTGGCAAGGGGGAACCACGCCGGGAAACCCGGATGAACTTTCTCTGCCAACACTACCGGCATCGAACACAGGACTTCCAGCTTGATGATATTATTACTCACTGAGTCCACCCCCACCCCACCACGCCCTCACCTCCATGTTTCAAAAAACGTGAAATAAGCAAAGATAACACCTATATATAGACACTAGAAACTCTTCCAACTCACCGCAGCCCACACCCAACCCCTCCTCCATGTTTCAAACAACTTGTAATAAGTAGAAATAACAGCTATATTTAGACACTAGAAACTCTACCAACTTACCGAGTCCACCCACCACCTCTCCTACCACCCCCACCCCCACCATCTCCATGTTTCAAACAACTTGTAATAAACAGAGATAACAGCTATATATAGACACTAGAGACTCTCCCAACAGCGATTTATCGCGGGGGAAATAGAAGCGCTAAACTCACTTCCACTTCGATTCTTGCTTTAATGACCTCAAATTTTATTTTGCGCAGTTTGCGTGATGCGTGGTCGGTATTGCTATGGAATTATGCCAAGGGTGCAAATAACATTTCCCAAAATATAGGCCCAATCTTTCTTTGTAAGGATGTATACATAAAGTGAGAATTTTGAATATCAAACTTTAAACTTTATTTTGCACAGTTTGTATGCTGCGTGGTCGGTATTGCTATGGATTTATGGCCAAGCTGAAAATAACATTTCCCAAAAATATATTTTTGGGGGGTAAGGATCCATACATAAACTGCAAATTAGTTGGACTATAAACTACGATATGTCAATCTTGTAATTATCATCCAATAAAATAAAATAATGAATGAATGAAATAATACAATGGATGAATAAACTGAAACGAATAAATTGAAATAATGAATAAATTGAATTAATACAATGATATAGTGAATAAAATGGTGAGATGATGAATAAAATGGTGAGATAATGAGTAAAATGATGTGATAATGAATAGTGAATAAAATGTTGAAATGATGAATAAAATGTTGAAATGATGAATAAAATGGTGTGATAATGAATAAAATGGTGAGATAATGAATAAAATGGTGAGATGATGAATAAAATGGTGAGATGATGAATAGTGAATAAAATGTTGAAATGATGAATAAAATTGTGAGATAATGAATAAAATGGTGAGAAAATGAATAGTGAATAAAATGATGAGATGATGAATAAAATGGTGAGATAGTAAGATGATGAATAAAATGGTGAGATGGCGAATAGAACGGTGAGATGATGAATAAATGACTGAATAAAATGACTTAATAAAAATGTCAGACTGAATGACTGGATGAATGGTAGGTGGATGAAATAATGAATGAATGAATGAAATTGAAATTTCGCTGTTATCATAAATCTACGAAGTTTAATATTATTATGGCAATTTTAGCTAACTGGTCTATGAATAGTAGTCTTAATTAATTTTCTATTCGGTTATAATAAATACTAAATAATTTATTCAATATAATTAACTAATTACAATTTAAATGTGCGTACTTTTATTTATTCAATAAAGCAATGAATATATTAAGAATTAAATTAATGGAATTTTTCAACTGGTAATTATCCGTGATGTTTTCATTATTTATATCATATAGAGAGACGTATCTAGATAGACTAAACACAACTTATGGAAATCTAATATACTTAGTTACTGGAGAGAGTAAAAAAACTATAACACATACTGATAGAAAACAGTCAATATTTATGGAAACCCGCTGCTAATATATTTAGTAACTGGATAGAATATTAAACTATAAAACATACTTATGGGAAACGGATACTAATAATTATACTTAGCAACTGGATAGAATAATGAACTATAACACATACTTATTGTAAACAGCCAATAGTATATTCAACTTATAGAGTCAAAAACCTATAACACATACTTATGGAAAATAGCTACTATTATATTCAACTAATAGAGTCAAAAACCTATTGCACATACTTGTGGAAAATAGCTACTATTAAATGTAGTAAATGGAAAGAGTCAAAACAAAAACTATCACACAAGCATATGGAAAACAACTACTAATATATATATATGTTTAGGAACTTTTGTATACAATTCGTTCATGTCTTTGTGAAGTTGTGTATCTTTGTATAATTATGTCCATGTATGTATCCTTTGTTTGTTTCATGTATATTTCTATTATTTTATTTGTATATGCACATAACCATGTAAGGTTTTTATGCAATAAATTTTCTTATTCTTCTTCTTCTATAGTAACTGGGTAGAGTAAAAAAAACTATTAAAAAAAATAGGGAAAACAACTAGAGTAAAACCTATAATACATCCTTATGGAAAATAACTACTAATATATTTAGTAACTGGATAGCGTCAAAAACATATAACACATCCTTATGGAAAACAACTACTATTATATTTAGTAACTGGATAGAGTCAAAAACAATAACACATACTTATGGTAAACAACTAATGTATTCTCTAAACGTTGTAAAGCTAATTAAACAGTTAATTAAAATTAATTAATATTTTATTTTAATTGTTGATATAAACACAGTCCTTGCTGTTTGATTCCAACCAGACTGTTTTGGTTTCAAAAATACATTTTGATGTTTTACATTTAAATACTTTATTATTATTATCGATTTCGATTTAAAAATCGTAGATTAAAATATTTTCCGTTTTTCTCCATAAACTATATTGTCCTTTCTTATAAATTGAAAAAAAAATATCTCTTAATAATTATCGTTCATTTCACAGTTTGTAACGGTTGGTGTTCAGATTGAAAGGCTAAATAACAGAAAAATCAGAAATAGTGGGAAATATTACGCGTTTTAGACTAAACACGCCACCATAGGTTGAAAATATTGACGTTTGGTTACCACTCATCTAGAAGGCGTGGTCAAACATGTGCGCGATGTATGATTGGTCGATTGATCTCGCAGTGAGAAATTGATTGACAGATCAAACTGTCAATTATCTTGTATGTTCCTCACGACAATGAAAGGGATGGCGTTATTTGTGAAACTGACTCAGAGGTGAAAGCAAGTGTTTTCATGAAATCCGAAGACAAGGATTCAAATATTTATTATCAGAAATGGTTCAGATCGACAATATGAACACAAAGCGATCTCTAAATCCGTTTAGCATCAGTCGTGTTTTGGGTGAAGATATCGGCTGCTCCCCTGCACAAGCAGACGACAATTGTGAGAAAGCAGAATTAGATGGAAGTTCGTCATTCAGGGAAGATTTTGTGGATGTTGTGAGCGAGGAAGCCGACGATGGACCGAGTTTTGATGGAAATATTTCTGTGAATGACGACAGTGGAGATGACATGAGAGATGATACTTTGGAGGATTTGGAGGATAAACAGAGCGAAAACGATGGGGATTTGAAAGACACGGGTTCCAAGGAGGAGAAAAAGGCGGAGAAACCACCATTTAGCTATAATGCGTTGATTATGATGGCAATTCGTGGAAGCCCCGAAAAAAGACTCACGCTCAGTCAGATCTATGAATTTATCATGAAAAACTTCCCGTATTATAAGGACAATAAACAAGGATGGCAGAATTCTATTCGTCATAATCTGAGTTTAAACAAATGTTTCCTCAAAGTTCCTCGACATTACGACGATCCTGGAAAAGGTAATTATTGGATGTTGGATCCGTGCTGCGAGGATGTGTTTATCGGAGGAACGACGGGAAAGTTACGGCGAAGATCAACATTAGCCACCAGAAGTCGGTTAGCCGCTTTAAAAAGGGCGGGATTCCCTCATATTTCTGTACCTGGCTATCCCTATCCAGCTGACCGCCTTCACCCGTATGCTGCCTGTACGCCTCTCTACGCTCTACCTGGATTTCCTGGGACCAGATATCCAAGTTTACCATATTCAGCTTATCCAGGAGCACTATCATTTGCTAATCCATCCGACAGATCGGCACCTAAACCGTTAAGTTTCTCCGTTGACAGACTGTTATCCGACTCCGTCAGGAGCAGTGAAAATGCATCGGAATCGCTACCCACGGCGCAAGCGTTGCCACGACAACACAGTAACTCAGCAATATTCAGGAACCCTTTGATCTTACCGACATTTTCAGCCATCGATCCAAGAAACATGGAAATGTATTTAAATCAACTCAGGTCGTTTCCGTTATCCCCCTTCGCTGGAATGGGGGCACTGGCCAGTCCTAACAGGTTACTGAAGTTCCCCTCTCCTTTCGCTTCGGCGGATTCATCGTTCTCGCCCGTGGTAACGGTGACTGATAAATAACCCTAAAGAAATGAAAGAAGACACGGTGTGCGTGAGCTGTAGTTAAACGTGAAAGTGTATTATAACTAGAAGGGTATTATGAACTTTTAAAACAGACGTTTCTGGTATTTTTATAAAATACCATTTTAGATCGGAGTGCAATTATAAACGTATATTAAAAACATTACGATTTAACTAAATCAAACTTTAAATTAGCGTTTATTGACAAACGATATAAGCAAACCGAGAAAAGATAATTCATTTGTTTTTCCTTTGTTTGGTACAGAAGTGATCTTTATACAGAATTTAAAGGAAATGAAAAAATAAACGATATATAAAAAAAGGACATGGAATGTGCTAATTTTAATTGATTGTTAATTGTATAAAACTGTTATTATTTCTGTTGTAAATTATATTACATTTGTCTGAGAAGCGAGGACTCGTGCTTGTGCAATTGTTATTTAATTGCGCAAAACTGATTTTCTCATCAATAAAGGTAAAATTTTGTTGTTAATTTACTCTGAATCTTTTAAACCTTGTAGAATGTATAATAAAATATTTATATTTAAATTTAACTTCTCTATTTTTTATTTTTTAATTAATGCTTTCATTAATGTAGAAAGATTTAGCCCAAACCAAAATATATTAGATTAATGTTTCTACAGTTGGTGAAAAAAAATTAGATTATATCAAATTTTTCAGAATTAAAACTAAATTCAGAAATTAATTAACTAATACCTAACTATTAATTTATCTTTACTTATATTTTGTTCGTCGTAATTTTATTTTGAAAGACTCACGAATTTGTTCTGCTCAATCTTTACGAATAACGATGTTCTTTATAATAGTATAAATTCTAAAAATATTAATTATTTATATTAAAACAAAAACAAAGATAAAAATTATTAGAAAAATTAGTATAATCAAAAACACCATTATATTTTGCCAACTCTGTAATTACATTAATCTACTTTCAATATCGATGAACAGGATTATAATTTCGTGTCCCCATCTTCCTGTTAACATTTTGTATATTCTGCCTATTCTCTTGGAACTCTGCGACATTATAATTTCGTGTCCCCATCTTCCTGTAAACATTTAATGAATTTTGTAGATAAGGCTTATTCTCTTGGAACTCTGCGACATTATGATTTCGTGTCCCCATCTTCCTGTAAACATTTTATGAATTTTGTAGATAAGGCTTATTCTCTTGGAACTCTGCGACATTATGATTTCGTGTCCCCATCTTCCTGTAAACATTTTATGAATTTTGGAGATAAGGCTTATTCTCTTGGAACTCTGCGACATTATGATTTCGTGTCCCCATCTTCCTGTAAACATTTAATGAATTTAATGCTTATTCTGTTGGAAGTCTACGACATTATTGGGTATTACTTTATTGAAATAAGACAGCACGTTATGGTTTATAGTAATTGTTATTCATAAATAGTCTTATTTGATAATGCCCTAATTACTAAATGCCATTCACAGAAATATTGGGATTTATAAATTGATAATTTTCTATATAGGGACAGAGAGAGAGAGAGAGATGGGGTTTAACTAGGTCATTTTGGGACTAACAATTTTATTTCAATAATTCGCTTGCGCGTAGGGTCTTTAGCGGTGGGGGTAAACTGGAGGACCCAGAGAAAACCCACGAGGTTGGACTCGCGACCCTACTCCTTGTCACGTTTAACCGAGGAATCGAAACCACGCCAGTTGACTCAATGACAGACCTTATGATACGGCGCGCACGTGCTAACCATTCGGCCATCCACCCCCCCCCCCTTTCCATATAGGAAATATACTTATCATTACATACATTGTAGTAGTGTATGTTTTCATATATAATTTGCATACGTATTTAATAATACGATTTAAATTGCTTATTTTATTTTAAAACTAGAGTAAAATGTCTTCGTTGACGTTGATAGATAACAGCTTAACTGTGTTATATAAGAATATTGACGTATTAAAGAGACACCAGAAGAGTCTTGTATTGTGTATCATTTTAGTATACAATAGTATGTGTACTGTTTGTCTGTATACCTGATAGGATTACTAAACGAATTTTTGGGGGGTATTATTAACATTAGGCCCCATTTATCCATAATTAATAGTAATTACTGCCCACAAATAGTTTTCTTCTTTTAGAGTGGGGGGGGGGGTTATTATTTATAGTATTTATTAACCACAAATAGTATGTGTATTTTTAGGGGGGGGGGTATTATTTATATTATTTATTATCCACAAATAGTGTCTGGGCTTTTTTTTTGGGGGGGGGGGGGTATTTATAGGAATTATTATCCACAAAGAGTGTCATTTTTGATCATGTCGCAATTACTAAATGTCATTCAAGGAATATAATGAGAATGATTAATTTGATAACTTCACGTAAGAAAACTATAATCTACGTGCCATTTACATACATATTTTACCGTCGGTTTGTACACGAGTTGTTTTTGATTTAGCATTAATTATCTCTGTTCATTTTCACCAGGACTTGAAAGACATTATTATGGATTATTGGGTTTATTTATTTAATATTGTCACATAGGAAATAAAATGAAATAGGGTTTAACGTCCTATTGTTCTGCTCCGACTGAGCTAATGAAGAAGGGCATACGCCATATATTCCGTCTTCATTAGCTCAGTTCGGAGCAGAACAGTAGGGCGTTATACCACATTTCATTTCATTTCATACGCCATATAGTGTGCTATGAGGGAAATTTTTCCCGGACAGCGGCGCTACAGCCTAGTCATATCGAATTCAAATTGTCAAGTGATCTTTTACGTGCACGCCAATGTGTACACGGGACCTCGTTTTTTTTTTATCCCATCCGAACGACTATACATTGTCCCTTGCCAGGAAATATACGTACTAGTACATACATTTTACCTTCCGTTTTATCGACTTTATGGTTTGGGTCTCCCTTTACCATTTAGATCATACATTATTTATACCGTATCAACCGGAATCTACGCCTGTGCCGGAGTTCCCGAAGCATGCTCAGGCGTGAGTTAAGAATTTACTCAACTTTCAATCACTGTTTATGAGAAATATCTTTGATTCAGAAACACAAAACTTTGCACATAGTTTCTAATTGATGTATTTGATACATTAAAACAACAAAAGTTTAATAAATAAGGCAAAAAATTTTGAGTAAATTCTTAACTTAAGTCTGAGAATGCTTTGTGAAATCAGCGCTTGGACATTCTATTTGCCCCATGAACTGTATTCGTACCTACTTCTTGTCGAGAAATCAAATGATACGAAATAGAGCTGAGCGTCCTACTTGTCAAGTGATACATATTAAGTGCGAAGGATTAAATCTTTACAATATTTTATTTGATAATGCGGTGTGACAATGGGAGAATTTAGGACAGTATAATAATGCTGACTGTTTGGTTGATATTTGTGTGTTAGTAATAAACACCATTCAGTGGTACACCGTGTATCCGTCCTAATTCAGCCAAACAATAAAATCAGCTTAACCATAAAACTGAAATTTTGAATGAAATGGGGTTTACCGTCCTACTGTTTTGCACCGGCTGGGCGAATGAAGACGGTCATACGCCATATAGTGTGCTATGAGGGAAATTTTGCCCAGACAGCAGCGCTACGGCCTACTCTTATTTCAGACCCCTACTGCAATCAGTGATTCTTTTACGTGCACGCTAATGGTTCTTTAACGTGCACGCTAATGCTTAAATGTTAATTAAAGAAAGGTGGTCACTTTACAAACCAAATCTGCACATCAACCTTAATAAATCGACAGTTGAATTTTTCACTCAAAGCAAAGATGTCAAATTTGCTAAATTTGCATTTATCCTTTTTAAACGTATAAGATTTATATCTTAAAATAAGAAACATTATTGATTTGAATAACAATAAAAAAGAAATGATAGAACTGTATAATTTTTCGCAATTTAAAAAAAAAAATAATAACGCCTATCTAGTTAAATTTAATAGTGTTCATTTGATTTTCTAAATGAATATTTACGTGACAAGGAGTAGGGTTGTCTATCCAACTTCCTGGGTTTTCTCCGGGTCCCTACAAGCGAATTACTGAAATAAAATTTAACCAAGTGTTAGTCCTGAAATGACCTAGTTTGTGTCGAGTGAACGTTACCCCCCCCCCCCTCTCTATCTCAACACAAACTATGCCAATTTAGGACTAACATATAGTTCAGTTTTATTTCAATAACTTTCTTGTGCGTAGGGGTCATTAGCAGTGGGGCGAAACGGGAGGACCCGGAGAAAATCCAGGTCAGGCGATCCTGTTTCTTGTTATGTATATGCCGGGAAATCAACGTAAAAAAACATGACGTCATACTCTAAAGGTCAATGAAGGATGCGCTAATATGTGTGTATTTAAATATTGTACATAATTATAAACTGTGAAACATAGGAAACGGAAAATAACAAAAAAAAAACAAAAAAAAAATCCAAAAACATACAAACTAAAAATAGAGGCGTGAAAAACGAAGCACATATAAA
The DNA here is from genome assembly GCF_932274485.2 of Patella vulgata. NCBI lineage: Eukaryota > Metazoa > Mollusca > Gastropoda > Patellidae > Patella > Patella vulgata. The sequence continues at coordinate 74,949,117 of NC_065883.2, read as the reverse complement.
AACAAAAACAAAAATGTTAGCCGGATATTATCGAATAACCCAATCAGATGTTATTGCGATTCATTTTATTAAATTACGTTTCGTTTTATATTCCGTATTTTATTTTATGGACTAAACAGATTGGGTACAGCATACAAATTATAAATATGGCGTGAAAATTCAAACATTGATAAAAATAAAAACTTCAGCATGGTATTATAACCCATTTAGACGTTGTTTCGATTCGGTTTTTTTCAAAATTGTGTTCCGTTTTAAATGTCGTCTTATAAAAAAACGAAACGAAATAATGAGATTGAGTACAATGGAGTTGTAGACTTCTATTATTTCATTATAAATCCAATCATTATATCCCCAGTTCATAAAAAATAAATACTTAAAACTAAGAGTAAGCTAGTTTTATTTTAAATAAATGTGTTATAAATTGACTAATATTTCAAGAATAATTTCTTTCTAAGCTCATCAGTAGACGAGATTGTCAATTATAGTAGATACATATCAACATCTTGAATAACCAGTGATCGATAGCTTGTCTATAGTGATTATAGCTCAGTCTATATTTCAAACAGAATCAATTCATGGATTGTTGATTGGCAGTGAAACTGATCGCGGACAACGTTTTGTTTCTTCTCACTATAGCAGAGCAACGGTCACACTGTAGTCAAACTTTTTATTAAAGATACATGAAGGAAGATTAGATAAAGAGCTGGTAGTTCTCACTATAATAGTTCAAAACTAGATAATGTTAAGGCAATTTACTGAAAATTTCAGTCAAATTGATCCACTCTGAACCGAGATTTTAGCGATTGCATTTACGGCCTAGCCTCGGTCATCATTACTAAATCGGAACCTAATCCAATATCCAATAAACATCACATGCTAGCGATGCCATCGAGAATTGATTATGGTCTGGATAAGTTTATTAATGTCTAATTAACAGTTTATACAAAATTTCAGGCCTAAAGAAAGACCTGCAATAGGCAGATTTAGTTCTTGTATAATGTATGTTTGATATATCAGCTTAAAAAGACAACTGCATTAAAAAGTAGAAAATCGAAAGTAAAAGAGAAAATTCGTATCAACAAAGGATATGTTCATGTTGGAAACCTGCAAGAACTTTATATATTTTTAAATACATGAAGTTCTAGGTAGTCTCAAAAACTGAAAAAAAAGTTCAACTTTACAACCTTGAATCGTAAGAATTTATACTTTTTACTGTCAGCTTTTGGTTTTCAACTTTCATCTTCCGACATTATGGATTTACTACTTCTAGTTTTATTATATTCAACACATTGGCGTGCACGTAAAATATCCCTTGACAGTTGGAATTCGATATAAGAGTAGACCGTAGTGCCGCTGTCCGGGCAAAATTTCCCTCATAGCACACTGTATGGGCGTATGCCCGTCTTCATTAGCCCAGTTCGGAGCAGAACAGTAGGACGTTAAACCGCATTTTATTTCATTGTATTTTTTTCTAATATTATTTATTCAATAAATATCTACATATTATAAAAGCAGATTATATATTATAGTAGAATTTAATTTCAGAATCGATATTGTTTTTAATTCATAATTGTTTTTTCTCGACAGAATCGAATATTTGTCATGTGCCATTAAAACAAATCTTGTAAAAGCATATTTTTAAAAACAGTATTTGAATGGTCTAAATGTTCGAGGCCGGGGAGTTGAATGGTCGAATGGTTAGCACGTGCGCGCTGTATCATAAGGCCTGTCATTAAGTCAACTGGCGTGGTTTCGAATCCCCGATTGTACGTGACAAGGTGTAGGGTCGCCTGTCCAACCTCGTGGGTTTTCTCCGGGTACTCCGGTTTCCTCCCTACTCGCAAGCGAATTATTGAAATAAAATTAAACCATATTATGTTAGTCCCGAAATGACCTAGTTTGTGTCGAGTGGGCGTTAAACCCCATCTCTCTCTCTCTCTCTCTCTCTCTCTCTCTCTCTCTCTCTCTTTCTCTCTCTCCCTGAATGATCTAAAATCGGACTGATTCATACCTGGAACATATGTCGTGTAGATTTCACTAGAATTTATCAAAGCATGTAAATAAGACAGTTTGACTCTACATCTGTTTAGGTTTAGACTTTTATAATCCACCCATAAAATGCGCAGAAAATTGAGTTCGATTTTGTGGTAGGATTTTAAGGGAAAGTTTTGATTTTTAAGCCGTTTTGTTGTGTTGTTGGGGGTGAAGTGTTAATTAGTTTACAACCAGTGACAATAGGAATCAATAGGATAAGATTTTGTTTATAGAAAAACAGATTATAGCTTTAAATGTCAACATGCTGTTGTTCCCGTCATGGTGGTTTTACTTAAAGGGATATTCTCACCAATTTCACCAAGAAATGTTTTTTTTTATTTTAAATTCAAATATAACGTTAATTTCTCTAATTATCAAAAAAAAAAAATAACATTATGTAAGATTTAGATAAAGAGCTGTCCGTTCTTGCTATAATAGTTCGAAAATCGATAATGCAAAATGAATTTATCGAAAATTCCGTTCAATTTCGAAGATATTAGCTTTTGAAGGTTTGACAAGATGTGTGCATTAATTGCAAATACCGCACTGGTTGTTCGAGGCTTAGCCTCGCTTCACCATTTTTAAATTAAATAAAAATATGCCTGAACCGTTCTGATCTATATAATATCGGATATATCCGAGGGTATCGAGAGTTGATTATGGTCTTGTATTGTTAATAAATGTCTAATAGTTTATATAATATTTCGAGGCCTAAAGAAAGACCTGCAATAGACAGATTTAGCTCTTGTATAATGTATGTTTAAGAAAAGAAATGAAATCGGGTTTAGCGACGTTTCTCGTTTAGCTCTCTAAGAGTATTTTGCTTATAAAAATACAACTTAAATGTCAATGTGTTGTTGTCCTTTCACATTGTTTTTATTTAAAGGAACATAATCACCACTTTCGATAAGAAAAATGTCTTTAATTTTATATTCAGATAAAGTTAATTTCATCTAATTAGGAAGACCATCAACACTTTCACCAAGACAATATGTCCTATGTCTCCTGGAGCCTTATTCAAGAAGACGTAAACTGAAAATATTTCAAGAATTTTGTCTTTCAATTGGCTGAGAAGTTTAATTTGTAGTACGATTTTACCCCCTCATCCAATGAAAAGGCAGCATCTCTAAAATATTTTATTCTTCGTGAATAAGGCCGCTGGTAATTACAGGCCTTGTTTGTACCCCAGTCCGTTTTCATAATTTGGATGGGACGATAACCCGTGGTTCCGTACACCATTGACAATTGGAATTCGATATAATAGTAGGCCGTAGTGTCGCTGTCCGGGCAAAATTATCTCATACACATTGTATGGGGGAAGCCCGTCTTCATTAGCCCAATCGGAGCAGAACAGTAGGGTAGAGAGACAGAAAGAAATGGGGTTTAACGTCCACTCGAAACAAACTAGGTCACGGTTCAATTGTATTTCAATAATTCGCTTGCGCGTAGGGGTCTTTAGCAGTCGGAGAACACCGGAGGACCCGGAGAAAACCCACGAGGTTGGACAGGCGACCATACTCCTTGCCACGGAATCGAAACCACGCTAGTTTACCCAATGACAGACTTTATGATACAGCGCACACGTGCTAACAACTGCTAACCATTCGCCCCCCTCCCCTCCAGAACAGTAGGACGTTAAACTCCATTTCATTCATTCATTCCATACCGTATATAGTTGTACGCTTGTAACAGTAAGGCGATATGTAACCGGAAATTAAGAATGAAGGTAAGTATAAATACATGATAAGATTTATCAACGATAAATAAACACCAGTTAATGCTATATACACGTCTACTATACAAGCGATGACACCATATTTATTTATTTCCATGACAACAAAAGATACGCGAATTTATTTTAAAATTATAAAGCGATCGCTATCCTAATTTGTCACAAAAATGACAATTTCAACTATACGCACAATCTAGTATTTATTTGAAATGATAACATGCTATTTGCGAATAAATCTTAGAATTACAAATGACGTATTGTAATGCAGGAACTGTATAAGAAACGGGTTGAATTCATTTACTGTTCCATGGAAACTTAATTTTAATTTTAATTTGCTAAATATACAATAAATAGGGAACACAGACTTCTGTATTTTTATAAAATAAATTGAGACATAAAAGAAATCAAAAGATTTCAAACAACGGTATTCATAATATAATAAAATTATGTCCCTTACTACATCTATTTAAACGTAATTAAAATTATCTATGCATTAATGAAACGAAACGCAATCATTAGGTACTGATATAATAGTATCCATCGAAACGTCTGTTAAGTGCAGATTCATTAATTCGTTTCATTTTATAATTCCGAGATTAAGGTACTAAAATAATAATAGTATTGACTGAAATATCAGTTAAGTACAGATTCATTAATTCGTTTCATTTTATAATTCTGAGATATCAGTCACAAACGAAATGCAACCACAAGGCATTGCCATAAATGTTGCATAGTAAAATTCATCATCAAATCGTATCGATTAAAAAAGGTTCGTTTCGTATTATAATTCCGAGATATCATCGAAATTTCACAAACAAAAATACAATCACAAAGCATTGCCATAACTGTTGCATAGTAAAATTCATTCATCAAAATCGTCTCGATTGAAAAGGTGCTTTAATTCGTTTCGTATTATAATTCCGAGATATCATCGGAATTTCGTAATTCGGGAAATAAAACGAAACGCATTCCTAGATATAAATGTTATGAGACGGACAATCTGGCAATTAATTCAACGTTTTTATCATTTGTCTGTGTTGATCATTAGAGAGATGTGAAATACGGAACGATATTGTACCGGTTTGTTGGTTTTTACCGGCCATAATCAGATAAAGAATCGCTTCAAGTCTGTCTAAGACACCCCGCCATCATCCTCGTCATCCGAACAATGGCTAAAACATACAGACAGCATCGATAACAATAGAGAAGCGAACAAGCGAATTAATATACACCTTTAAATCACATACTCAGATAGTCATCTTGAAATAATTATCCAGTCATTCGCAGTTAATTGGGTTTTCAACACGCAGCGCCATTGTCCACGTGGTTTATAGGTGTACTGGACAATCGAGAAATTAATTACAGGTTGTTCGTTCTAAATTGACATCATTATCAAGTCACTGAATGAATCTCTTGTACGACTCGTATCTTTTGGTTGTTAACAGGCCAATTGCTCACCAGATATTCTTCAAATCAACTCATGAAGAAGAGTTTATTTTCTTTTTGGGTATGACACTACTGCTGGCGGCCATTTTAAACTTGTTGTATATGATGAGCGAGTTTATTTAGTTTATTTGTGGATCTGATTTCGATGCCCCGCAGCCAGAGGTCGCCATCTGGAAGTATTTGATGAAATGAAAACCAAAATACTTACTGCTATCTTCGTATACATACATTACATACATACACCCCTCCCCCTTTTAACAATGGATTCGTTGTTTTATCTACAACAATTAAAGGGGAGGGGGAGGGAGTCAGTGCTTTCTTTTTAAGCTGAGAGCCGAAGTGGCCCGGTGAGTGAAGCGCTGGGTCACTAACTAGGAAGTCCTTGATTTGAGCAAGGGCCCCGGGATTGATTCAGGGAGGGGATTGGATTTATGACCGAATGATTAACGCGTGCGCGTTGGATTAGAAGGTCTGTCGTTGAGTCAAGATTCCTGGTTCCGATTCCCGGCTAGTACGTGCCAAGGCGTAAGGTTGCCTGTCCAACCTCCTAGGTTTCTCTTGGTATTCCCGATGTCTCCCACGTCTAAAGACCCCCCCCCCTCTCTCTCTCTCTCCCTCCCTCTCTTCGGTATTTTCTAGCGTCATTTCCCCTTGTCGGCTTTCTGAAGCTACACGGTTTGTTTCTAAAGCTGTAGCGCCGCTGCCCGGGGAAAATTTCCCTCCCAGTACACGGCATCATTCCCAACTTCACTGGACCGGATGAAGCAAAACAGTTGGACATCTCAAAAGCTAAGGGCCAATTTGGAATTTTATCTGCTTGACCAAATGCATCAGTCAGCTACAATACGCTAAATTACATCTGAAGTTTCGTCCATTAGAGAATAACGTTTCTCTAAAATGGCGGATATTCCATTGTATTAGATATCCCTGTGTAATCACAAACTAGTGTCCTAATAAATAATATTCACGAACGCTTGATAGTAAAATACCTGTAGCCTAGATAAGTCACGCCTCTTTGATTTGGGTAAAACTATTTTGAATTTTAGTTGATCGGACGTGGACTTGGGAATAGTGATAATGCGAGCTTAAAACGATTAAATTTTTGCTTCGAAAGAAAGTGTGTGGGGTGTGGGGGTGTGTGGGGGTGAGGCGTGGGAGGGGGGGTTAACGCGTGCGAGTGAAATGACAAAGTTTGTCATTGAGTCGACTGACGTGGTTTCGATTTCCCGTTGACGGTAATTTTCTTTCACTCCCTGTTTCCTATGTATCACAGTTCGTAAATTGTAAATGCACAAATTATATTCATTAACACATCGTTCATTGACCTAAGACTAAGACGTCAGGGTCCACCTGTTTCCTCCCACTGTTAAAAAAGACCCCTACGTCCAAGCGAATTATTGAAATAAAATTGAACCATATGTTAGACCGGAAATGATCTAGTTTATGTCGAGTAGTCGTTAGACTCTACCCCCCACCCCTCTCTCTCTCTCTCTCTCCCTCTCTCTTATGTCGACCTTAATCACTAAGTTACCGCAGCTTCCATTGGCATTAGAAGACAATTGGATTATACCTCCCTATCTCTCTCTCTCTCCCTCTCTCTCTCTCTTATGTCGACTTAATCACGGAGTTACCGCAGCTCCCATCGCTCTCTCTCTCTCTCTCTCCCTCTTATGTCGACCTTAATCAGTTTAACATCCAACAAAAAAATCACTGTAAAAGATCCAGATTTTCCGGCGTGGTTTCCCCTTGTCAGTGATGCAGGATGGAGGGGCTGACAAGAACAGCTATCCAGTCTTTCGGATGGGACAAAAACCGAGGTCTTATGTACACATTGGCGTGCACGTAAAAGATCCCTTGTCAGTTGGAATTCGATATAAGAGTAGACCGTAGTGCCGCTGTCCGGGCAAAATGTCAATCCTAGCACACTGTATGGCGTATGCCCGTCTTCATTAGCCCAGTTCAGAGCAGAACAGTAGGGCATTAAACCTCATTCCATTTCATTTCCAGTAAAATCAACAAAATGTTGAAATCCCCTTTAAGTTGTAAAATGTGTTTGCCACATATCGTGTCATAAAACTAATAATATAAAACCGCGTTGTTTATATAAGTTTCTATAATAACGATACGTTTGTTGAAAACATCGATTTGAAAACATATCGCCATATATTTATATCTACACTTTATTTACATGTAAAATATAATTTAACCACTGCCGAACTTCTGACAGCTCCTCGTTTTACACGCAACCATGGCATTTATAATCCGGATATTGACAGAATGGGGAATCTAACTTGGGTAATTTTCTTATAAGATGACAGAAAGGGGCTCGGTATCTTTATTTATCTGGTATACATGTAAGCATGGACGCTATAATGATTGATAGGTTTCTTATATTATATTTTATTTACACCATTGTTGAGACATTTTTATTTTTATTATGTAGATAGACGACTATACCTTTCATGGAATTTACCGCACGCCGTCTTTTAATTTTAACCATTTTAACATTCCTTTTGTAATACGAATAGTTTTATAGATGACAATCGTTAACAAATGGAATTTACCGCACGCCTTCGTGTCAATTAATATTGGTCCTCTTTTATTTTTAACCCACGAGGGGATTGTTGTACATTCCTCTTGTAATTCGAACATTTCTATAGATGACAATCTTTATAAAATGAAATTTAACGCACGCCTTCGTCTCAAAATCGATCTTCGCTTTTATTTTAACTGTGTGGGGGTTCATTTTTACATTCCTTTTTGTAATTCGAACAGTTTTATTTTTTATTCTAGACGGCTATATCTTTCATGCACAAATGAAATTTACCGCACTCCTTCATTTCAATTAATATTGGTTCTCTTTTAATTTTAGCCCACGAGGGAATTGTTGTATTCCTTTTGTAACTCGAACAGTTCTATAGATGACAATCTTTAACAAATGAAATTTAACGCACGCCTTCATCTCAAAATCGACCCTCTTGTAACTTCAACCATGTGGGGGAATTGTTTTTATTATATAAATGACTATATCTTTAATAAACAAGTCTCAATGTTGACCAAACTTTTAGTTTCATCCATGCGGGGGAATTATTTTTACATTCCTTTTGTAATAAGAACAGTTTTATCCTTGTTATATAGATGACTATATCTTCAATAATGAAACGAAATTAACCACACGCCTTCATCTTATAATCACGCCTTAATTCTAACTCTGTGAGGGGAATTTATTGTTACATCCATTAAGGACCCATCGTAATACGAACAGTTATTGCAATATTTGTCAAGGATAGGACGAACAACCGTTGATGTATACGGTAAAGAACCCTTGCCCTTGACATTTTTAATTCGATGATGACTAGGGGGAAATGTCGCTGTCCGGACAAATTAACACCCGATTAGATTTTATTACATACTTCGAGAAGGTATTTGTTGAGTAATAAAACCTTCTAGTAGTTTATCGAGGTTCGGGTGCTTCCGGAGTCCAAAATGGCTGCTTTATATAAATGAGAATTTTGGGGATAACTAACCCGAACCCTAACCCTAACCCTTTTAAAAGACTGAACTTGGGTCTTATTTAGTTTTTACTTCTCTTAAAAGGGTTGGGGTTAGGGTTCGGGTTAGTATTCCCCTAAATACTCATTTGTATAAAGCGGCCATTTTGGTATGAGTTCTGGCTTGTTCTGGAATTTGTTGCTTCTAGTGGTGATAATATTTTTACCGTGCGGTAAGGACGGCCAGCCCTCGATAAACTACTAGAAGGTTTTATTACTCAACAAATACCTCCTCGAAGTATGTAATAAAATCTAATCGGGTGTCATTATCCCGGTTGGTGCAAAAAAAGGTAAGACGCTAAAATTTATTCAATTTCATTTCTAGTATTGAGGTGGTATTGGGGTGGTATTGGGTGGTATTGGGTAGTATTGGGTAAATCGTCCCGCCGCTAATAATACGTCCGTTTTCATTAGCTCAGTGGGTACAGAAACACAGGACGTTAACCCCCATTTCATCTCCTTATAGATACATTATGTAAGATTTAGATAAAGAGCTAGCCATTCTTGCTATAATAGTTCGAAAATAGATAATGTAAAATGAATGTATTCAAATTACTTTATTCTAAGCCAAATTATCACTGTTTGTAGTTTTGAGAAGATGTGTGTATTGATTGTGTATTACTGTAAACACGTTACTGGTATATTCGAGGCTTAACCTCGCTTTCTCATTTTAAATTAAATCACTAAATGTTCGAAACGTTCTAATCTAGTTACAATCTCGAGTATTCGATGGCATCGAGAGTTAATTAAAGGAAGACCTGCAATAGGCAGGTTTAGCTCTTGCATAATGTAGAGTCGCCTGTCCAACCTCGTGGGTTTTCTCCGGGTCCTCTGGTTTCCTACCAGACCCCTACGAGCAAGCGAATTGTTGAAATAGGATTGAACCATCTTAGTCCCGAAATGATCCAGTTTATGTCGAGTGGACGTTACCCCCCCTCTCTCTCCCTCTCTCTCTCTCTCTCCCTCTCTCTCCCCCCCGCTCTCTCTCTATCTCTCTCTCTCCCCCACTCTCTCTCTCTGGTTTGAAAGGTGTTAGAGGAACCCCGAAAATATTTTATAATAAGTCGTAATTAAAGTTATTCGTGAAGGTGATATTATGATCTTGTTAGTTTAATTGTTTGTTTGTGTGTAGATCTCCCGTGAAGAATACGAAACAAACACAATCAATAGTGCGAAAAACAAGAACCATTATAGACGTAGTTGTCAACAAAACAATATGTGATTTAAATTGTTTTCTTTCTATATGTCAATCTCGTAAACACTGCAGATTCCAGCAGAGTTATCCGTGATACTCGACGTCATTACCCACAGTAAACCCCGCGAAGCTAGCATCGGAAGCCGAAGTTTCGTAGACGTTTCCCTGCATGACGTCGCCCATTGTTTTTGCGTTAGTAATGATTTGGATTGAAATGTCAGATGAGACACGACACGTTTTGAAACGACTTTAAATAAACATCTTAATTAGGTTGATTAATCGAATCATTAGTATCTATAAGATTTCGTAGAAACCCTGCTGTTCGAGATGTACCGTGACATGATCATCGCGGTGTCATCAGTGTAGTGTCATTGTTCCTAAACGGTCATATAATAAATCATTATTCATTATATATTAAGAAGATTATATCATTAGTGACTCATAGAGTCAATGATCATATCAATAATGTTATTGAAATAGGAGTGCATCGTAGTAGACCCTTAGTCCCCTCCCCCTCCCCGAATAATATTATTGAATACGTGTATATCGTAGTGGACTCTTACCCCCCCCCCCCCTCCCTTCATGAATCCATTCAATTGATTTTATAGTACTTTTATTATTTAATTCTTGCAAATTCCGTGTGTTATGTGACTTGTCTTCATAGATACTGTTTGTTCATGTGTGGCGTGTTCTGAGTGAGATAAAAATGGGGTTTGACGTCCACTTGAAACAAACTAGGTCATTTCGTGGACTAACATATGGTTCAATTTTATTTCAATAATTGGCTTGCGCGTAGGGGTCTTTAGCAGTAAGAGTAAACCGGAGGACCCGGAGAAAACCCACGAGGTTGGACAAGCGACGCTACTCCTTGCCACGTACAAGCGGGGAATCGAAACCACGCCAGTTGACTCAATGACAGACCTTATGATTTCACGCACACGCGCTAAAGCCCTAGACGTAAGCCCCCCATCCACCCCACCCTACTTCGTGTTGTGTTTCTACTGCACTGTGTGTATAAAAGTACAACATAGTTAAAAATAGAAGTGGTATGACGTGTTCTAAAAATAGAACGCATTTTTTATTCTAATGCTAAAGATCGCTTGGTTTTTTGGTTTTTAATTCGTTCATTGAACGAATAATTTATGGAATAATCTACCATAATTTAGTTTAAGATGTTGTACATCTCTATATTCTTTTTAAAAAAACCTTAAAACACATTTATTTAATCAGGCTTTTAACTGACTCTGTATACAATCGTTAACATGTCCATAATCTTGTTGTTTATTTATGATTACATTGTCACTTTGTAAAGTGCCCTGACATGTTATATGAAAGGGCACACTGTAAATATGTTGTAATAATAATATATGAAGTAATTCATCTGAATGCCTCAGAAAGTAGGTCCGTAAAAATTCCACAACTGGCCTCTCCCAAAATTGCTGAATGTCGACTCTAACCCGGGATTATCTAAGCTCCGCTAAACACCTTTAGATTAATACGAATTTAGAGTTAGGCCGCTCCGCGAGACCACACCTATATGTAAGATATGCCTGGCATCGTTTTCATTCACAAAATCTGAAGAATGAAAACCGTTCTTTAAAAAATCACCGATCACTTCCCGAAGTAAGCCATTGGATTAATACGAATTTAGATTTCGACACACCTACATGTAAGATATGCCTGGCATCGTCTTCATTCACTAAATCTGAAGAATGAAGAACGTTCTTTAAAGCGAGAATTTCATATTTTTTTAAGAAAGTCAAAACATAATTATTTCTATGTCTTTTGCTCAATAGGTTGTCAACTCACTATTATACGATCATAGGTATCATTCTCACACTTAAAAACCATTCACCCCGGAAATAATAACACAATTACCTTCCTTGTTTTTTTATTCCCCCCATGGAATAGCTATCTTCAAACGTTTGAATTTGAAGTTGAAAATGATATTTTTGCTAATTTCTCAACTGGCAATAGTGAATTATAGGATTAATAGGATTATTCTTTAACAAGGTAGGACTGTTTATAGATACCATCTATTTTAAGGCTTTATTTTAATAAATTTTAAAAATATGAAATTCTCGCTTTAATAAACCACCGACCGCTTGTTCTATATTTAATGCACAGGCTGCTCATTATTGATGAAATGTACATGAAGCAATGTGAGGTATTTGTCAATGAACGAAGGAGAATTGGGGTACTAGATCGTTTAGACGTGTTGAAATGATTCGGTTGTAGATTAACATTACACCTAACGGATTAGTAACAGCTCCCGTGACCCCAGGGGTCAACATACACACCCCTTTACTGAACACGTGTTCGTGTGTAGCCTGATAGGCATGTATGTGGTTGTATTACAGTTTAAACATTCTTTCATTGCCATCGTGTATCTAGTATAGCCTTTAGTTTACATTGGTGATTAGTGAGAGAGAGAGAGAGAGGGGGGGGGGGGAGGGAATGATGGGGTTAAACGTCCACTCGATTAAAACTAGGTCATTTATTTCAATAATTCGCTTGCGCGCAGGGGTCTTTAGCAGTGGGAGGAAACTGGAGAACGCGGAAAAAACCCACGAGGTTAGACAGGCAATCCTACTCCTTGTCACGTACAACCAGGGAATCGAACCGACTCCAGTTGACTCAATGACAGAACTTATGATACAACTCGCACGCGCTAAACATTCGGCCACCCAACCCACCACATTGGTGATTAGAGATCGCTTTAATTTATCCACAGTCGCTTTTATGCTGGTTTGTGTCGATTGGACGTTAACCCCCCCACCCACCGCCCTCTCTTTCTGCCATATCGTATTTCGTTCATATGGGTTATGTTATCAGTTAGAGGACGGAGAACCTGGCAAGCAAGAAGTGACTTGTCGTTCGGATGGGACGAAAACCGAGGTCCACATGGGTACTCTTTGACGTGCACGTAAAGTTATTTTTGAATAGTAGGCGGAAAGGCCACTGTTCGGGCAAAATTCTCCCCATACCACACGGTATGGAATATGCTTATCTTCGTTAGCAAAGTTGGTACATACTTTAAGCCCCAATTAATTTCGTTATCAATTAGCTATATTAACAGTGTGACCGATTTTCATGTACGAGGAAATGAAATGGAGTTTAACGTCCTATTGTTCTGCTCCGAACTGGGCTAATGAAGACGGACATATGCCATAGAGTGTGCTATGAAGGAAATTTTGCCCAGACAGCGGCACTACGGTCTACTGTTATATCGAATTCTAACTGTCAAGGGATGTTTTACATGCACGCCAATGTGTACACGGGACCTCGGGTTTTCGTCCCATCCGAACGATTAGACAGCTGTCCTTGTCAGGCCCTCCGTCCTGCATCACTGACACGAAGAACAACGCCGGAAAATCTGGATGAATTTTCTCGGCCAATGCAGGGATTGAATGTACGAGGAAGAGCATGCTTAAACTTTATGGGAGTGCCGGCAAAAGATCCCTTGGCAATTTGAAATCATATAGGTCGTAGAGTCGACATCCGTAGTAACAGCAACCGTGTTCATTAGCTCGATCAAGACACAAAAATAATATGTTTTAATAAAAATGACTTCAACAGACCTGGGGCCTGTTTCACGAAATTTTAACTAAAGATAAAATCCAAATTTTAGTAATTTGATTTGATAATATTAGATTGATTTTAGTGCTTAGCCAATCAAAATTGAAGTATCTACTAAAATTTGGATTTTATCTTTAGTTAAGATTTCGAGAAACAGGGCCCAGGCCCCGAGTTCACGACACATTCTCAGATTTATTGTTAAGAATTTACTCAAAATTGTTCGCCTTACTTTAACTAAAATATAGCCCTTTATAAAACTTTTGATGTTTTAATGTATCAAATACATTAATAAGAAACGATGTGCAAAGTTTTGTGTTTCTGGATCAAAGATATTTCTCATAAACAGTGATTTAAAAAAAATTGAGTAAATTCTTACCTTTAAATCTGAGAATTCTTTGTAAATTCGGGGCCAGATGATTGTTTGAGAGTAAAAGCAGAGGACGTTTGTTCTTCTATTTTATTTAACGGATACTTAAAAATAATTATAAAACGTCGCCAAATTATTTTGATTAACAAAAATTATCACATCCCCTTTTTTTGTAAATCGTAATTTAAAAGTATTAACAATATTAGCGGTGCCATTAATATCAGACAGGTTGTTAGAATTTTATTTTATATATATAAATATTCATTATATAATAGGGTTAATGTCCTTTAAGTAGGAATCACTACAGAAATGAAATGAAATGAAATGGGGTTTAACGTCCTACTGTTCTGCTCCTATACTGGGCTAATGAAGACGGGCATACGCCATACAGTGTGCTATGAGGGAAATTTTGCCCGGGCAGCGGCACTATCGCCTACTCTTATATCGAATTCCAACTGCCAAGGGATCTTTTACGTGCATTCCAATGTATACACGGGACCTCGGTTTTTCGTCTCATTCGAAGGACTAGACAGCTGTCCTTGTCAGGCCCTCCCTCCTGCATCACTGACAAGGGGGAACCACGCCGGAAAATCGGGATGAACTTTCTCGGCCAATGCAGGGATCGAACACCCGACCTCCAGGCTAGCGAGCCAGCGCCTTACCCACTTAGCCACGTGGTTCCCCAGGAATCACAACAAAACAAACGTATTAAATGAGCAGGTCTTTCTTTAGGCATGAATTGTTATCTTAATTATTAATTAGACATTTATTAACTTATCCAGACCATAATCAACCCTCGATGGCATCGCTAGACTGCGATGTTTATTGGATTAAGTTCCGATTTGCTATTCGACTTCATTCATAATTATATCATGAAATGGATAATCGAGACTATGTTTTTTTATCCTACCGACTTCAGTAATGATGATCAAGGCCAGGCTGAAAATTCAATCGCTAAAATCTCGGTTCATAGTTGATCAATTTGACTGAAATTTTCAGCAAATTCCCTTTACAGTATCTAGTTTTTAACTATTATAGTGAGAACTGCTAGCTCTTTACCTAATCTCCCATAATGCATCTCGATTTAGATAAAGAGCTGACCATTCTTGCTATAATAGTTCGAAAATAGATGATGCAAAATTAATTTTTTCAAAATTTCGTTCAAATTGCTCCAATGCGAGCGAGATATTAGCTTTTGAATGTTTGACCAGATGTGTGCATTAATTGCAACCACCGCACTAGTTGTTCGAAGCTAAGCCCCGATTCTCCATTTTTAAATTAAATCAAAATATGGCCGAACCGTTTTAATCTACTTAATATCGGAGAAACCCGATGGCATCGAGAGTTGATTAGGGTCTTGTCATATTAATAAAAGTCTAATTAGTAGAGTTGTACGTGACAAGGAGTAGGGTCGCCTGTCCAACCTCTTGGGTTTTCTCCGGGTCCTCCGGTTTCCACCCACTGCTTAAGACCCCTACGCGCAAGCGAACTATTGAAATAAGATTAAACCATATGTTAGTCCCGAAATGACCTAGTTTGTGTCGAGTGGACGTTAAACCCCATCTCTCTCTCTCTCTCTCTCTCTCTCTCTCTCTCTTAACACATACAGGTCACGTTTTAAAGTAGAGCACAAAACACGTGAAACTCGTGAAACACATACTACTCGGATCATTTGCTTAATGGTCGAGAGCGAGACATTAAGTAATATATTCATACTGCACGGGGACGTTAGTCCGAGTGATGTCTCAATATATTACGCAATGTCTTTAGCTCGAGGCCATTAAACAACTTAAATACAGACACTATCCCGCAAGTGATTTTCAATGAAATACGTCACGGGAGTCCAATATTTCATCTAGTATAGCTAATGTACGATTGGCAAGTTGCCCGTACATTATTGGAAATAATGGTACGCCAACATCAAAGGATGACGCCACATGTGTATTTTAAATCGAGAATAAATATAATACGCTGTACAAGAAACACCATCAAAATTACATAACGATTAAAGAACATGGATGTTTCCTTGAGAAATATAGATACAATTGTGACGGAGTTACGTCCCTTGATCTTTAGATCCATAAATCTTCAAGGATTTAAAAACAGAAATAAAATGAAATTGGGTTTAACGTCCTACTGTTCTGTCCCGATTCGGGCTAATGAAAACGAACATACGCCAAACGCTATGGGGGATATGTTGCCAGTAGAGCGGCTCTATGGCCTACTCTTATATCGAATTGAAACTAGTCTTTTTCTCCGGGAGGGTGGTTGGATGGCCGAATGGTTAGAACGTGCGCTCGCTGTATGATACGGTCTCTCATTGAGTCAACTGGCGGGGTTTCGATTCCCCGGTTGTACGTGACAAGGAATAGGTTCGCCTGTCCAATCCCGTGTGTTTTCTCCGGGTCCCCCGGATTCCTCCCACTGCTATAGACCCCTACGCGCAAGCGAATTATTGAAATAACATTGAACCATGTGTTAGTCCCGAAATGATCCAGTTTGTGTCGAGTGGACGTTAAACCCCATCTCTCTCTCTCTCTCTCTCTTTCTCCGGGAAAATTTCCCAAGCATATTGCATGACGTATGTCCGTCTTTATTAGCTCGGTCGGCGCAGAAAAGTAGGATGTTAAACCACGCCACTGATTCAACGCGTTAACCATTCGCCCCCATCCCCCTTATAATTGAAAATGTATTATAGGGCCCATCGTGGTAGTAGTAACTAGTTGTTTAGCGTCTGCTTCCAAAGTATTGACATCGCAGACAATCAAGCAATGACAAAGATACACAATTAGTTCGATTAAAGCTATTGTCAGCATCCTGTTAGTCAGTCTAAAGCTGAATTAGATTTCAACTGAATCAGTTTGACGTAATCAGTCACCTGATTGGTTAATCCGTCAAAGTTGACGACATAAGTATAACTTGTCAATGCGCATGTCATAGTGTTACAAATTATTCTCTTGTTTATCTGTTTTGAAATCATTATTTTGATCATTGGTAAATAAGTGGTTGTCGCTTTCACTACGTCAATCACACATATTTCAACAGCTGGTGTGCGTATTACGTCATAGTAATTTGTGTTCTCGGGATGAGGTCGAGAGCAGATGCTTGTCCGATATAATTAAGTGTTATAGGGGGGTGTAGTTTACAAGAGGTTGACTCTATTAGCTTTATCCCCCGCTTATGTTATTTCTAACTTGTCATTAGTAGATTTTACAAGCATATTTTTCAAATTAACAGATTGGTTCTTTTTATTATGATGGTAGTACGTTTCCACCGTAGTGATATCACAGAGAAGATCTAGAAGAACGGGGCCTTGCTTTTGTGTAGAAGAAGAAGTAGTTCTAGTGCATAAAAAACTTACAAGGTTATGTGTGCGTATATGAATAATAAAAAAAAGCCCCCCCCCCAAAAAAAAGAAAAGAAAAAAGATACGAAATTATAGGTATTCATGAAGAGGAGAGAGAGAGAGAGAGAGAGAGAGAGAGAGAGGAGGGTTTTACGTTCACTCGACACAAACTAAGTCATTTCGGGACTAATATATGGTTCAATTTTATTTCAATACTTCACTTGCACGTAGGGGTCTTTAGCAGTTGGAGGAAACCGGAGGACACGGAGAAAACCCACGACAGGCGACCCTACTCCTTGTCACGTACAGGCAGGGAATCGAAACCACATCACTTGACTCAATAACAGACCTTATGATACAGCGCGCACGTGCTAACCATTCGGCCATCCATCCGCAAACTCTTCTCACGAATGCATATTTTAACATCGTGTTTTAAGTGACATTCTGACATACAAGAACGTTTTTTTTATGTTTTTTATCTTTTTATGTCTGCTACATATAATCGATCTTAAAGATGCATTATGTAAGATTTAGATATAAAGAACTGGCCATGCTTGCTGTAATAGTTTAAAATAGATATTGAAAAATGAATGTATTGAAAATATCATTCAAATTATTCTGAACGAAGTTATGCCTGTTTGGAGATAATAGCGTTGATCGTTCATTATCGTAACAACGATACTTGACAACCGAGACGTGATAGAATCATTGACAGTTGGAATTCGATTCATAAGTAGACCGTAGTGTCGCTGTTCAAGCATAATTTCCCTCATAGCAAACTGTATGGCGTATGCCCGTCTTTATTAGCCCAGCCGGAGCAAAGCAGTAGGACGTTAAATCCATATAATTTCATTTCATTTTCATTTCATAAGCTTTGTGGGTGCCGAAAACTATAAGGACGTTAAACCCCATTTCATTTCAATGTCGCCCCCCTCTTCCTTAAAACCGGATAACAGTTAAACATCCCCCCCGATTTCCGCTACTTTGATGGCCTTTCCTTATTTACCAGCCCCGTGTTGATCAAAGTAATCATTTCATAAAATTATTCTAGCCGCGAACCGACTAACCCAATTAAAATAAAAATATGAAAGAATTTCTATGTAGCGACAATTTTAACAAATAAACAGTTTTCTTTCCGCCATCATTTGAACATGGGTTAGATAATGGGCTGTTTATTTACGCAGGCCATGTGGAATAAATTTCCCGCCGTCTTTAACAGATACCCGAACTGTTTGTCTTGCTAAAAGCAGGAGAAAGATGAGAGATGATAAAGCGAGGGACTGTTTAGACAATATTTTGTCCAACTCAACCAAATCAACAGTCACGTTTTCATTTATTGTTTTGTGAGTAAATATGGAAGATGTCTAAACTTATCATCAGTTTTGTTCTAATCTTATTCAGAGAGTCAACCATTTCTGTTAGTAGTCTACATCTTAGATGGGGGATAGGGTTAAGAGAGAGAGAGAGAGAGAGAGAGAGAGGGAGGGAGGGAGGACAGAGAGAGGGAGATGGGCTTTAGTACGTCCACTCGACACAAACTAGGTCATTTCTGGACTTACACATGGTTCAACTTCATTCAATAATTCGCTTGTGCGTAGGGTCTTTAAACCCACGAGGTTTGACAGGCGACCCTATTCCTTGTCACTTACCAGCAGGGAATCGAAACCAAGCCACGTGACTCAAAGACACATCTTATGGTTTCACGCGCACGCGTTTAACCACTAGACCACCCAACCCCCGGTTAGACCTAATTGATAAGGGTGGAGGGCGCCTAATTGTTCGTGGGGGTGGGGTGGGGTGGGGGCGTCTGGTTGTTCTTGGGAGTGTGGTGGAGGGCGTTTAGTTGTTCGTGGGGTGGGGTGGGGAACCCAAGATCCCGTATATGTATTTGTCAAAGACCCCTTGGAAATTGGAAATCGACGATGGCTAGAATAAAAATGATGTCCTCATTAGCACGCTCATGCATGACGTATGCCCGGCCTCATTGACCCGGGTGTGGCTGAACAACAGGACACTAAAAACATTTTAATTTATCTATTGCGAGAGAGAGAGAGAGAGAGAGAGAGAGAGAGGGGGTGGTAAACGTCCACTCGTCCACTCATTTCGGGACTAACACATGGTTCAATTTTATTTCAATAATTCGCTTGTGCGTAGGTTTCTTTAGCAGTGGGAGAAAATCGGTAATTTATTTAGACATAAATAAAAAAGGTTTATACGTCTTTAAACATACATCATGCAAGAGCTAAATCTGCCAATTGCAAGTCTTTCTTTAGGCCTGAAATGTTATCTAAATTATTAATTAGACATTAATTAACTGATCCAGACCATAATCAACTCTCGATGGCATACGCTAGCCTGCGATATTTACTGGATTATGATCCCATTTGCTGCTCGACATCCATTTATAATTTAATCATGAAATGGATGTTCGAGGCTATGTTTTTTATTTTACAGACTTTAGTAATGATGACCGAGGCGAGGCCGAGATTTCAATCGCTTAATTCTCGGTTCAGAGTGGATCAATTTGACGGAAATAAGATTTACTCAGCTTAGAGTGAAGCAATTTGACTGCCATTTTCAACAAATTGCCTTTACAATATCTAGTTTTTAACTATTATAGTGAGAACTGCCAGCTCTTTATCTTATCTCCCATAATGTATCTTTAACTATTATAGTGAGAACTGTCAGCTCTTTATCTAATCTCCCATAATGTATCTTTAACTATTATAGCGACAACTGTCAACTCTTTATCTAATCTCCCATAATGTATCTTTAACTATTATAGCGACAACTGTCAACTCTTTATCTAATCTCCCATAATGTATCTTTAAGGAAGTGATACTGATGTTTACAAGAAAATCGCAAAAATAATATTGTTTGATTTAAAGCCTAATGACAGGCGTTCTTCCTAGAGATATTATTAATTCTAAATATGGAACTAATAAATGGAAGACATTAATAAGCTAGCGGTATATATAGACAACTAGCAATAGGCGGATATTGTACGAGTTAATTAAAGGAACAGGCTGTAGTTTCAGTGCTCGCCGGCAACAATCCGATTAAAACACAGATCCTATTTCGTTTCGTTTTGTATAGTTCATAATTTCGTTTTACTTGTCTTCACAACACTAGGATCTGGAAGAGTTGTTATATAACAGGCGTTCGAGTTGATGTGAGGAATTAGCCAATGAAACGGTTTGTTACGGCGAGTTCTAGTCGTGCTCTGCACGGAACTGTGGCTAAACGACTAGAAACGTCAACGTTGATTGATTAAACAATGTTTGACGTCATAGGGTCAATAGCCGCGCGAATGATCCCTGACTCGATCTCCCCACGCGACTGATCAGATCTAAGGAAAGTATAAAAGAAAACGAAACGAAATATAGAACTGTATTTTAATTCGATTGCGCCAGCAAAATACTTCCGTCATTTTCAGACTAACATACAGCTATTTTATTATTATTATTGTTCGATTTATATAGCGCTTCATTACACATGAGTGTTTCTAAGAGCATTCATAACAAAACAGTTCAAAACCATTTTTGAAATAAGTATGTTTTTAAGTTAGTCTTAAAACTCTGGAAGGAAGAGGACTCTCGAAGAGTTTTTGGAGGATCATTCCACATTTTGGCTGCTCTGACGGAGAAAGCATATTCACCAGAACGCTTATTATATTTGGGTATCCTCAATATGCTACGATCACTTGAAGAACGAAGGTTGGATCGCCGGGGAGTATAGAAATCAAAGAGTTCTTTTAAATAACTGGGTGCGGTGTCAGAATAAATTGATTTAAACACATTCACAAGAGCTTTAAATTGAACCCTCGCTCGAACTGGAAGCCAATGGAGTTTCTGTAACTTAGCTGATATATGATCAAATTTTCGTGTTTTAGTTATGAGACGTGCAGCATTGTTTTGCGCTATTTGTAGTCTGTTTAAAGCTGTTTCTGGTGCTCCTAATAGAAGAGAATTTGCATAGTCCATGTGCGATGTTACTAATGCTCTAACAACACTCGAGGAGAATTTTGCTCCGACAGTGGCGTTGTTTCCGCCCACTCTTCGGCCGTCGAAGTGTGTTGTGTAGCTACATGCATGGGCCGCGGACTTTACGTAGCAGTCGAACAACTAGGCAACACTTATTCCGTACATAGAACATAGACACCCATCTACTTCATACTTCGAGAATAGACCTCTGCCCTAAATGGCCACCATATTCAAATATTTGTATACTGTTTTGTAATGCGGGTCTACTCCGCTTCGCACCTGTCATACACACAAAGACTAAATATTTTTTTTCAATTTTATTAAATGGAAGTAGTATAAATACTTAGTATACTTAAAGTTTTCGACTAAAATCATCGATTTGGGACTTAAGAATGTCGATCAACTAGCTTAGTGTCTGTTCCCAAGCGGAGCTAACTGTAGACAGGCAGCCTAAGTTTAGTATGGGCAACACCCTTTTTTACTTTATCGACGACTGTTGATTATTTTTTGATATCAAAAAAGACGAGTAGGAGATTTTATTTATCACTCAATCCTTTCTTACATCCACAAATAAATAAATAAATATAATTCTTTGCTATAGATTTCACTTTTACTGAACCTGATTACATTACGGCGTAGTGATACATCATTTTTTGACAGCAATTCAACCATTGCAAAATCCTTTATATTAACCCAGTGTTTCCATCAAAGTCAATTAAATAAAAATAGTTCCTTTTTAATAAGAAAGAAGTTACTTTTAATAAAAAAAAAAATGAGCTGTTCTTTGAAAATAGAAAAAAGTAGTTTCTTTTTGATTGACCAGTCAAATTCATGTAAAGCGATATGAGATATCGCAGTAGATTATGAAATTTATCACACAAGCGATATCTACTGTAGAATGTATTATTGGGGGATAATAAAAAAATCTCTAGGTTCTACACGACCCACATTTCTATTTTTTTCAAAAAACGTACACATTAGATTTTGTTTATATTTTATAAATATGTAGGTCTAATTTAATTCATAAGAACAATTTGTTAAGCCATTGAAAAGTGAAAACAAAATGAAGACGAGGAGATCGTAATTGACATCATCTCAGATTCCAGTTTCAGAAGTTAAGGATAGAACTTTAGAAAATGGCGTTTCATTTTAGTGATGTATGTTCAATTTCATTAATAACAGCAGTTTGATCAAACCAAAGAAAAAAAACAACGACGACGATGAGATCGTAATTGATCTCAACTCAGGTTCCATTTTGTCGAAGTTTATGATAGCAATTTAGAAAGTGACCTCCATATTCAAAAATATGTATGTTTAATTTCATTAACAGCAGTTTGTTCATGCCAAAGAAAAAACTGGGATTGGCCTCATCTCAGATTCCATTTTGTCGAAATTTAGGATAGCACTTTAGAAAGTAGCGTTCCATATTACAGAAGCTATGTTCAAAGGTAAAGTAATGGGTCTTGTCGAACATCATGTTTGATTATTTATCTTGCTAAACACAGATAGACAGGGGCGATAAGCCAATTAGACAAATGGCGGACGATAATTAAATGGCGATCTGTTTTACATCTCGTTGCTGGGGTAACTGTCAATCAACTAATCTAAATGTTATGAGATTGTTTCCCGCGCTGTTTCACTAATAAGCAAACACTCGAATTCGCGAAATCAAATTCGCCTAAATATTTACTTAAGTTAGAAAAGAAAGGGAAAACATTTATTTGTCTTTCTGAACAGATATACAGTTGGTTAATTTGACAGCCGTTTAAAGAAGACATGCCATTACTTGACAGTATCTCAATGTGCAGCATAATAGGTAATTAATAAAGCATTGGAAATTCAAGTAGTGGACTCGATCAACCAGTAACACAATGTGCAGCATTGAAAATTCAAGTAATGAACTCGGTCAACCAGTAACATAATATAGGTAATTAATAAAGCATTGGAAATTCAGGTAGTGGGCTCGGTCAACCAGTAACACAGTGTGCAGCATATAATTAGTGAGAGAGAGAGGTGGTTTAACGTCTACTCGACACAAACTATGTAATTTCGGGACTAACACATGGTTCAATTTTATTTCAATAATTCGCTTGCGCGTAGGGGTCTTTAGCAGTGGGAGGAAACCGGAGGACCCGGAGAAAAGCCACGAGGTTGGACAGGCGACCCTACTACGTAGTCACGTACAACCGGGGAATCTAAACCACGCCACCTAAAATGACCAAATAAAAGTGATATATATATGTTTGTTTCTTGGTTGAGGAGAAAAGAGTGTGGTTACCCAGTGACATGACGCTGGCGCGATCCCGTTGGTGACCGTGAAAGTTGCATGGGATTTTCAACTGAAGGACGGAAGGCTTCTGGCCGTTCGAATGTGAACTCGAAAAAGATCAGACGGAAACTCGGCTTTCTGGGTAAATTTTCTCGAAAAGAACACTGCATGATATTATGCCAGTCTTCATATTAGAATTATTAGATGGTTAGGTAGTTGGGGTTTTTACACCCGCGTCCACCTTGGGTGATATCGCAGGCAAGTTCCTTCCCAAGAAACTTGCCGGAGAAGCCGCATAAAAGGCCTAGTCAAGCTTGGGAAGGAGACGTAAGATTGAGTAGTAAGCCTATTTGATCTCATTTCCTGAAATAAAGTCACGATGCCTTTTGCAGGGTAGCGACCAAGGTAAAAATTTCACCCAAAGGGGATGCCCCTGGAACTAAAAGCTAAAAGTAAGATGGCGAGCATGTGCAGTCTGGAACGCGTTGCTAACCATGGTTTAGAATATAATACGCGTTCCTTTAAATAAAACAGACAGAGGAAAAAGTTGATGACGTACATAAAGTGACATATAAACAACCAACACGATAAAAACATTTATACTTGTAAACATCAAACAAACACACGAAATGTTTTATCTCACCAATTAGAAAATTTCGTACCTTTTTCTTTCTCCATTTTTTCTTTTATTTGGTACGCGGTTGGGGGTGAATGATGACGTCTACACCAACCGGGATAATAAAGACTAGTACAGGATGTACAGTGTCAAATGAGGGAATTCCATCTGCCATGGTTCTTTTTTATTATCTACCTTTATTTCTACTCTAACTGGGCTAATTAAAAGATACATTAGTTAAGAGTTTAATAAAGAGTTGGTCATTCTTGCTATAATAATTCAAAAATAGATGATTTCATTCAAATTACTTCATTCTCAGCCAAGTTATCATTGTTTATAGTTTTGACAAGCTGTGTGCACAGTGGTAACCAGGGCACTGGAAAAATCGGGACTCAGCCTCGCTTTCCCATTTTTAAATTAAATTTTTAAACGGCGAACCGTTTCAATCTAGTTAAAATCTCGAGTATTCGATGCCATCGAGAGTTGATTATGGTCTAGATAAGTTAATTAATGTCTAATTAATAGTTTGTATAACATCTCAGGCCTAAAGAAATGCCTGCAATAGGCAGATTTAGCTCTTGCATATTGTATGTTTAAGAGAGGTATACGCGATACAGTGCGGTATGAGAGAATTCCATTTGCGAACGGTTCTTTTATAGGATCTCGGGTTTGCTTCTCGTCCGTACGACTAGACGACGTCGAACTTGTACTAGAAGAAGAAGAGGAAGAAAAAACTTTAGTGCATAAAGAAAACTAACAAAGCCATGTGCATATATGAATATATGACCCCCCCCCCCCCGCCCAACCCTACACCACGCCGTCAAGGGCGTGGATTTGTCATAACTTTTTTTTTTGGGGGGGGGGGGGAGCGGACGAACCATGGAACCTTTCATTACCAAATCAAAATAATAATTACGAACAGTTTACCAGTGTTATCTCGATGAAAGCTGTAACTAGGGGTAATATGATGACAATATGGTAAAATTGACTACCTACAATTAAGGAGGAAGATATCGTGAAGATGAATTACTGTAGCGAGACCCAAGGCAATGGTTAGAAAGCCTTCAGAATGGGGCATTCATGTGGATATAAACCTGAAAATCTATCCTGGTGATCAAAATCATGGGGGGGGGGACAGAGACCTATTCGTCCCCCCCCCCTTCCGATTCCCCGCCCCACCCCCCAAATCCACGCCCATGCACGCCGTCAACACCATAACACAACACCCCACCCCCACACAATAGCATATATAGAAATGAATTTGCCTTGTTTAGGTTATGTATCTGTGCACTATATTTGGTATATTTTCTACAAAGACCACTTTTGGTTTGAATAAAAAAAAAAAAAACAAAAAAAAAAACAAAGGAAGAAACAAGGAAAAAACAGACATGTATAGAGATACAAACTTACAGTGACATAAATCATTCGTATATAAAACCTCCTATGCATTATAATATTTCTACATTTTTATAAACTGGCATGGTTTCGAATCCCCGGTTGTACGTGACAAGGAGTAGGGTTGTCTGTCCAACCTCGTGGGTTTTCTCCGGGTCCTCCGGTTTCCTCCCACTGCTAAAGACCCCTACGCACAAGCGAATTATTGGAATAAAATTAAACCGTCGAGTGGACGTTAAAACCCATTTCTCTCTCGCTCTCTCTCTCTCTCTCTCCATTTCTATTCAGCATCATTGGAAATATTTCAATTCATTGAAAGTTTGCTCTTTAAATGCAAATAGCATGAGCAATGCGATGGAGAGGAATTGCCTCATGTCCCTATTTTAGAATTGAAGGAATGCATTCTTGGGGCCGAATATGGCACCGTATATAAATATCGTAGAGAAAATACCGAACTAAAAGTACAGATTCGGTTTAACTGTCGGAGCAAACACATTCATAAACCCAACCTTAGTTTTATTTTTGTGAAAATAAATCTGGCTTTGATTAAATTTGAAAGAATTGTATAAATATAATTGAAGAAAGCCACACAGACAGGAAGTGACACTTATCTTATTAATAGGGTGACACAAGGTTCGCAGAAAACATAACAGAACGCTCGCGAACTGTCAATCAATGCGATAAGGCACGAGACCTGAAATATTTGGAAATATTACACATGTAGACAAATTACAACAGACGGCAACATGATATCCCATAATTCATCAGAAATAAACAAAACATTTCCTGTTTAAGTTCCATTTGACACACCATCGCACGTGCACAACGACGTCACAGCGCGCTCTGTCCGGAATTCAATTATCAATAATTGATATTATGTAAATGAGATATTTGACTGATTTATTTGTTAAAGTATATTATAATATCTAACTATATAAGGTAACGTGATATGATAATACTGGTATCGCTAGTATTATTATTCTCATATTCTACAGTTTCATTTATTTAATGTATTCACCATTGTCCCCATTCTCTAATCACATTTATGCGGAGTACTGTCAGGGATGGGTGATGCCTCCCACCCCACTCCCATCCCCAAGACGGGTCAGGGTTTGCTAAAGCTTCAAAATCACTCAATTTGTCTGTTGTTCTCTCATAATTCAAGCCGGGGTGGATGGCCGAATGGTTAGCACGTGTGCGTTGTATCATAAGGTCTATCATTGAGTCAACTGGCGTGGTTTCAATTCCCTGGTTGAACGTGACAAGAAGTAGGTTCGCCTGTCCAAACCCGTGGGTTTTCTCCGGGTCCTCCGGTTTCCTTCCACTACTATAGACCCTTACGCCCAAGCGAATTATTGAAATACAATTGAACCATGTGTTAGTCCCGAAATGACCTAGTTTGTGTCGAGTGGACATTAAACCCCATCTCTCTCTCTCTCTCTCTCTCTCTCTCAATTCAAATTAGTTTTATATTTGCATTTTTCAACATTTCCCACGTAGGTCTAAATTAACTTTACCGCCGACCTTAATGTAATGTAATTTTTTAATCTAATCACTCTCAATTCTGATAATTCCGCCCATGTACACAATTCGCAATGCATTCTGCAGCCATATAAAAGTCTGACTTTAGAAGATCAATCACACGTCCATACTAGAAACCCAACCAAACCCAACATTCTGCACATGGAGGTCATCTACTTCATACTTCGAGAATAGATCTCTGCCCTAAATGACCGCCATATCCAAAAATTAGTATATTGTTTTGTAGTGCGGTTCTACTCCATTTCACATCTGTCATACACGCAAAGACTAAAATAAAAAAACCTTTTTTAATTTTATTAAATGGAAGCAGAATAAATACTTAACAAAATTCTTGAAGCATACTGAGTGTTTTGGACTAAAATCGTCGATTTAGGACTTAAAATGTCGGCCAACTAGCTTAGTGTCTGTTCTCAAGCGGAGCTAACTGTAGAGAGACAGCCTAAGTTTGGTATGCTAAAACCAAGAAACATACGTGCAACCAAAATGTTCAGATATATTTTTCTTGTATTAATATCGAATATCGAAGTTGATATTTTGAAGCTGGAGTGTTTGATAATAAACACAAGCAACATTGATTGCAGAAAAAAGGGCAATCTAAGTTTAGTATGCCGAAACCAAGAAACACACAAGCAACCAAAATGTTTAGATATATTTTTCTTGTATTATTATCGAATATCGAAGTTGATATTGTGAAGTTGTAGTGTTTGATAATAAACACAAGCAACATTGATTACAGTAAAAAAAAAAAAATAAAAAAAAAAATACTTCGTCAATTATATATAATTTAAGGGAAAAAAACTCTTCTGGCGAGTTTGAATGTAATGGTTAATTTGATTACCATCATTAGTAAGAGTCAATATAGCTGAATCAATCAAAGAGTTATTATTTTTTTGTCTTTTTTGTTGAAGAAAGTGGTTAATGGGTGTAAAATATGACTGACTTTATTGATAGTCTAATCCCAGAGTGATCCACCCCTTGTCTCGTGCTGTTTGACATCATATCCGGTAATGACAGTTATTAAAATTCGATCACTGGATAGCCCCACCTGCGTTCCTGCGTTATCCAGTCTTCAAGCGACGAACTCTAATTAAGAAAACAAAGAATTCAATAATTACTGTCATGTATAATCGGTATATTTCACCCCGTTGATTTCAACCACTCATCCATGCCACCATTCCGCGCGTGAAAGCCATTGTTCCAGTTGATTGAGTAGAATGGTTTCTCTGGAGTTAATAAAATAATAGAGAAATCCATATATGGAATCAGGAAGATGTTAGAAAACAACTCAGTTTTAATTAGCTTGATCAATAGAAAAATCTCACGAAGTCAAGAATTGAATCGGTTTTACCGTCTCATTAACACAATACATAGGCCATTTTGGGCCAATAGAAATGAATTGGGGTTTATCGTCCTACTATTCTGCCCCGACTGGGCTAATGAAGAAGGGCATACGCCATACAGTGTGCTATGAATGAAATTTGACCCGAACAGCGACACTACGACATACTCTTATATCGAATTCCAACTGCCAAGGGTTTTTTTACGTGCACGCCAATGTGTACACGGAACCTTGGCTTTTCATTCCATCCGAAAGAATATACGCTTGTCCCTTATCAGGCCCTCGGTCCTGCATCACTGACAAGGAAACAAGGAGGAACCACGCTGGAAAACCCCGATGAGAGAGAGAGAGAGAGAGCTAGAGAGAGAGAGAGACAGAGAGGGACAGAGAGATGGATTTAACGTCCATTCGACACAAATTAGGTCATTGCGGGACTAACATATGGTTCAATTTTATTTCAATATTTCAATAGCTTGTCCCTTATCAGGCCCTCGGTCCTGCATCACTGACAAGGAAACAAGGAGGAACCACGCTGGAAAACCCCGATGAGAGAGAGAGAGAGAGAGCTAGAGAGAGAGAGAGACAGAGAGGGACAGAGAGATGGATTTAACGTCCATTCGACACAAATTAGGTCATTGCGGGACTAACATATGGTTCAATTTTATTTCAATATTTCAATAGCAGTGGGAGGAAACCGGAGGACCCGGAGAAAATCCACTAGGTTGGACAGGCGACCCTACTCCTTGTCACGTACAACCGGGGAATCGAAACCACGCCAGAGAGATGGGGTTTAACGTCCACTCGACACAAACGATGTCATTTCGGGACTTACATATATTTTATTTCAATAATTCGTTTGCGCGTAGGGGTCGTTAGCAGTGGGGGAAACTGGAGGACCCAGAGAAAACCCACGAGGTTAGGCAGGCCACCCTACTCCTTGTCACGTCACCGGGATCGAACCCCAGGACTCCTGGTTAGTGAGCCAGCGCCTAACGTGGCTATACTCCAGAAGGTACATGTAACAAATGTGATTTGAAACCAACATTCGTTTATCATTATATCTGTCTATGACTTCACATTTTGCCAATTTTAGAAGGCGACAGTCCACACACATGGACATAGCTCACCACATATTCCTACGCCGCCACCATGAAGTAAGGGCCAAACTTATTTTTAATCCTTCTCCATAAACACCCCCCCCCCCCCCAAAAAAAAAAAAAAAAAAACTCCCATTGCATGCCGATCTTTGTTGACATTTTGGTGTCGAATGGAAGGAAAGGGTTTGAATATACATTTTCTGGCAGGTTTTGGTAATATTCATGATTTTGGAGCAAACGGATACGAAGGTTAAGAGGTCGGTTAGGTTGGAATGTTGGGCGGACAGTTGCATGTTTAAATGTATGTTACTTTCAATTTTGTATATCTCAAGTTTTCCATGGTGAACCTCATACATGCCTTTGAGTAAGAGGTTGCCACGTGTTGCTTCAACTGTGGTAGAAAGCGTTCTACCCCATGAAAATTTGAGAAAAAGTTAGGACCGGCCTAAGAGACGAGAATTAACATTACAGTCAATGGGGAAATATTTGGTGATCTGTGTTCACATCTTCGAATAAGGGGACAGCATAATAATTCTCCCGCCAAAAGGCAACACCTAGTAACTCATGTTTTTCTTATTTTGAGAAAACAAAGGAAAACGCAATGAATGAATATTAAACTCCAGCTGATCCATTGATTCGACTATTGAGTTACTAGGTTTTTTCTGTGGCATACTAGGCAAATGAAGGGAGTTGCTAGGTTGTGTCATGGGTGTAACTGCTTACAAAATGAAAAGATCGGAATATCTAGTACAACAACAGGAAGCACATACCCTAGTAACTACAAATGTGGCCCTAACTCAATTTTGATAAAAAAAAAAAAGAAAAAAAAAGTGAGTTACTAGGTTTTTGATAAAAAAAAGTGAGTTACTAGGTTTTTGATAAAAAAAAGTGAGTTACTAGGTTTTTGATAAAAAAGTGAGTTACTAGGTTTTGCCCTTTGAGGGGAGAATTTAACAACTGTTTCACCTCTGATATGATTGGAACTACGTAATGCCTGACATGCGTTCAATGGTAATTGGGGACTATCAATGATGTCAAACGATAATTAAATAATACAACTTTCAATATAGCTAAAATGCGATTAGTTTTAAGTAACGGCATTAATTTCAATAACGTTTTATCGGTTCGCTCATGATGGAATGACATGGAAAGAATACTATGACAACTACCAATATCAAATTTGATATGCATTATTTAAATATTTCCGCTAAACTTGAACTGACATTTTGTGGCGTGTCTTTGCCGAATAGCAATTATAGAGCAACTGTTCATAATGTTCTAATTCAATCCTCGTTCGGATGGGACGAACAACCCAGGTTCCGCGTACACATTGGCGTGCACGTAAAAGATTCCTTGACAGTTGGAATTCGATATAACAGCAGGCCGTAGTTCCGCTGTCCGGGCAAAATTTCCCTCATAGCACACTGTATGGCGTATGCCCGTTTCAGTATCCTTGTCGGAGCAGAACAGTGGGACGTTAAACCTCATTTCCTTTCATGTCTAATTCGATCCTGAGGTGGACTGAGAAAGTTCATTAGGATTTTCCGGCGTGGTTTCCCTTTGTCAGTGGTGCAGGACGAAGGATCTGACAAGGGCAGTGTCCTGACGTTGGCCCGCACGTAAACAAGGATGCTTGACAATTGGAATTCAATAGAAATGAAATGAAATGGGGTTTAACGTCCTACTATTCTGCTTCGAACTGGGCTAATATAGACGGGAATTCAGTTGACCGCAATCATTGTTGTCCAGGGGCCTGTTTCACGAAATTTTAACTAAGATAAAATCCAAATTTTAGTAATTTGATTGGATAATATTAAATTGATTTTAGTGCTTAGCCAATCAAATTGACGTATCTACTAAAATTTGGATTATATCTTTAGTTAAGGTTTCGAGAAACAGGGCCCTGGTTAGGTGTAGAACAGTACTTAAACCCCCTTTCATTCATTTCATTTATTCCGTGGTTAGTGAAAAAGCTGTCACTGCACCCTTGGACAAAGTAACGAATTTAGTATTATGTTAGGGTTAATGAAAAAAATCACTCTCCTGTGCCATTTCTGGATGAGAGAGAGATAGAGAGAGAGAGATGGAGAGAGAGAGATAGAGAGAGAGAGAGAGATAGAGAGAGGGGGAGAGAGAGAGAGAGGGAGGGAGATAGAGAGAGGGAGAGAGAGAGAGATAGAGAGAGGGAGAGAGAGAGAGGGAGAGAGATAGAGAGAGAGATAGAGAGGGAGAGAGAGAGAGGGAGAGAGATAGAGAGAGAGAGAGAGGGAGAGAGAGAGAGAGAGGGAGAGAGAGGGAGAGAGATAGAGAGAGAGAGAGAGGGAGAGAGAGAGAGAGAGGGAGAGAGAGAGAGAGAGTTTAATGTTCACTCGACACAAACCAATACAGTTGTTACAAAAAATGTACAGGTGACAATTCCATAGAGCACAACAATTACTGCTTATCAAACAATGATAAAATATAATGAAAACGTCCACTCGACACAGACTAGATCATTTCGGGACTAACATATGGTTTAATTTTATTTCAATAATTCGCTTGCTCGTAGGGGTCGTTAGCAGTGGAAGGAAACCGGAGGACCCGGAGAAAACCAACGAGCTTGGACAGGCAACCTCATCGCATTAAGAAAGTTAGATTGTTTCATACATGTACATATTTACCTTCTGTTTTCGTATCTGATCGATGAGTTCGACTGCCACATCTCCATACTGATGTCTGATAAATTGAAGGGTATCTCTGGTTGGTCAGCATTAACTAAGTATTGTTGTGTACATGTATATATTGTCTCGTTATATTTTATCATTGCTTGATAATGACTAGAGAAGCCTAGTAAAAACGTCGCTCAGTAATAAGCAGTAATTGTATTCTATAGAATTGTCACCTGTATACTCCGCTAGTTCAATTACTAAATGCCACTGAAACAATTTACATATATAGCTAGTTTTTTCTCCGCTTTCCATGTAACATTTTGTTACAAAGAATCTGCGTATTTTAAAATTTCCAGATTGTTTAAAATAATCTAGATATTTTGACAGTTTGCGCATGGCAAATATGACGTCAGATTTAGATTTAAAACCGCTTAACACCTGGAATTGTTGTAATTAACCTATGTGTATTTTGTCCAAATATGACGCCAGATTTAGATTTATAAATTCCTAACACCTGGAATTTATTTTTATAAATAATCTACCTATTTTGTCCAAACATTTTGACAGTTTTAGATTTAAAAATATCTATGAAGCCTGTGAATAACATTTAGATTAAAATCTATTTATGGAATAACGTCACAGGTTGTTGACAAAGAACATTTCCCCTATCACGTCAGACATTTGATTAACCAATCAGCGTTGGTGTTTCTAGTGGGCTACCCACAGTTCCGTACACCTCACGCCAAAAACTTATCGTAACAGACCGTTTCATTGGCTAATCCGTCCCATCATCCAGAACGCGGGTTATATAACAACTCTTCCAGATCCTAGCGTTGTAAAGACAAAATAAAACTATAAAAAAAACGAAATAGGGTCTGTGTTTTAATCAGGTTGAGGACCACGTGGCTAAGTGGGTAAGACGCTGGCTCGCTAGCCTGGAGGTCGGGTGTTCGATCCCTGCATTGGCCGAGAAAGTTCATCTGGATTTTCCGACGTGGTTGCAGTGGTGCAGGATGGAGGATCTGACAAGGACAGCTGTCTAGTCCTTCGGATGAGACGAAAAACCGAGGTACCGTGTATACATTGGAATGCAAGATCCCTTGGCAGTTGGAATTCGATATAAGAGTAGGCGATAGTGCCGCTGCCCGGGCAAAATTTCCCTCATAGCACACTGTATGGCGTATGCCCGTCTTCATTAGCCCAGTATAGGAGCAGTAGGACGTTAAACCCCATTTCATTTCATAATGAAGTTTCTTCTTTGTCAAACTGGGACATATGTTTCTAAATTACATTTGAGATTATCCCAATTTACCTTGTACCTGTGTATAAAATGTTTTAAAAAAAAGCACAAATAATTTATTTCCTAGGAAAAAAATCTCAACAATTCGATTTTAATCAATAAACTAATCATATTAATAATTTGTATATTATGTATACCCAATTACATCAACTCCCGTCCTCGCATCATGCCAATAGACTTGCAACGAAACGTGACGGTCACTCATTTATAAATCTCTAACTTATATCGAGGGTTTATTGTCCCACAAAGTTACATATCTCTAGCCGTGTTGCCCCATATTTATTTGTATAGTATTAACTAGATAGCTGTCGACATTTGTCTGTTTTGTCAATTTTCAAACCCTTTGTTATCAAACCTAATCATATTTGCTTCACTGCTTGTATTTTTCTAAAAGCAGAAATTGAAATGATCAAATATTGGTTATTCTATTATAATGTATTGTAGGATATTTTTCTTTTTGTGTAAATAAATGATTTTATTCAGATCTCATAAGAATTGGTATATAGTTTTTTTTTAATGTTCATTTCAATATAATAATTTGTTAGTTTTGGATAAGTACAGCTGCGAGTATTAAAATGAATGCTGCTCTTTGTTCAGACTACAAATTAGGGATTAGTGAATTTTCGGTGTATTTTGTTCGTGTCAGTAAATGTTATATTGGTAATATAATGAAAGAAATGAAATGAAATTTAATATTTTACCTCTCTGCACCAATCGTACTTAAAGGCTGCAAAACACTTGTGTGCGATCTCGCCACCCCGTATGTTTTTTTTTTTTTGATTTGGTGTTTGAGTGGGGGGGGGGGGGGGATTATTCTATGTGCTATGCTGCTGTTTTTTTGTTTTAAATTATTGTACACGGTGAACAGTCCATATGATGATTACAGTATTTTGCCTGATGACAGTATTTTGCCTATACCGTTTTTTTAGGACTTCGAATTTTGTCTAATGGTTTGGATTGTTCGTACTTGGTTTTATTTTATTTTATTATTACTTGAGAGTTACAAAACGTTTTTGTTTGCGTGTGTGTTTTATTTATTTGGAGGGTATTATTCTATATCCTATGTTGTCGTTTTAAATTATAAGTTACATTAATATTATTGAGCACTTAATTTAATATCTTAATTTAATATTGTACTGCACCGAACTGGGCTAATGAAGACAGACATACGTCATACAGTGTTCTATGAGATATTTTGCCCGGACAGCGGCGCTATGATCTACTCTTACATCGAATTCCATCCGACAAGGGTTCTTTTGTGTGCACGATAATATGTACACAGGACCTCGGTTTGTCGTCCCAACCCAACAACTATACGTTGTTCTTCGCACGTTACCAGGGTTAGAATTGGGGTAAATCTATATCTGTAAGATATTAATCAACAGATCCTGAAATGACTAACATATATCTACGATTCATTTGAAAGTAAAGTAGTCCTACTTATAAAAACAGGGGCGGGGGTTGGGAATGGTTAGCGCGTGCGCGTTGTATTATTGGGTCTGTCATTGAGTCAACTGGCGTGGTGTCGATTCCCCGGTTGTACGTGACAAGGAGTAGGGTTGCCTGTCCAACCTCGTGAGTTTTCCTCCCTCTGCTAAAGACCTCTACTCGCAAGTGAATTATTGAAATAAAATTTAACCATGTGTTAGTCCCGAAATGACCTAGTTTGTGTCGAGTGGACGTTAAATCCCATTTCTCTCTTTCACTTGTAAAAACATTTTAAAAACATTTTAAAAAATTGTGGAAGTCTATAGTAGAAGAAGAAGAAACTTTATTGCATAAAAACCTTACAAGGTTATGAGAGAGAGATACAGAGAGAGAGAGGGGGGGTAACGTCCACTCGACACAAACTAGGTCATTTCGGGACTAACATATGGTTCAATTTTATTTCCAAAATTCGCTTGCGCGTAGGGGTCTTTAGTAGTGGGAGGAAACCGGGGGACTCGGAGAAAACCCATGAAGTTGGATACAAGGTTATGTGCACATACAAATAAAAATAATAGAAATATACATGAAACAAACAAAGGATACATACATGGACATAATTATACAAAGATACACAACTTTACAAAGACATGAACGAATTGTATACAAAAGCTCCTATAACTGTAAGATATTAATGGGACATATTCTAAAATGGCTGCCATATATCTACGATTCATTTGAAAGTAAAATCCAAGAATGGAATGTTTTATTTATCTGATTGCACTTATCAAAACTTTTATAAAACATATTTAAAAACTTGTGGAACCAATTTGTCCTGTGGCGATATGAAGATTAACATCACGTGTGTGTCAGTGAGTGTTCATACACAGGATATGTTTGTTTATTTCCCTTGCTAACCTCAGCTATAGTCTCGTATGTCACATAAAGAACGGTCAATAGACAAATTAAATAGCCATAACATATGATATCGTTACAAGCCGATTGGCTTAAAGAAACAAAACTCTCGTGTTTTATCGTAATGAGCGGTAATTTCCGTTATTTGACAAGAAGATGGAGGAAGATAAGACGGTGTTGTTCTATCCGGTTTAACAGATGGCAAACATATATAATATACAAATATATAATAAAGCCATATTTAAATTTGTTTTCAAGTAAGGAAACATACACTTAACCTGGCCGGGCTGTTTATATAAATACTTGTAATGTATAATATAAATATACATATGGCCATATCAGGACACGTGATGAAAAACACGTGTTCTCGTTAAAAGACAACTTCCTCGGGTTGAAATCCAGGAAAATGAAATGAAATAGGGTTAAACGTCCTACCGGGACCGGGATAATGAAGATGGGCATACGCTATGCAGTGTACTGTTTTGCCCGGACAGCGGTGCTATCGCCTAATCTTTACAGTGGAGAGAAGCTATATTATAGACGGTAACCTAGCAACCGTTGCCACGAGGAGAGAAGCTGCTTGATAGCCGGTAACCTAGCTACAGGTCCATCCTACTGCAGGTTCACCAGGAGGGTCAAAGAGAGAGAGAGAGAGAGAGAGAGAGAGAGATGGGGTTTAATGTCCACTCGACACAAACTAGGTCACTTCGGGACTAACATATGGTTCAATTTTATTCCAATAATTCGCTTGCGCGTAGGGGTCGTTAGCAGTGGGAGGACACCGGAGGACCCGGAGAAAACCCACGAGGTTGGACCAGGAGGGTCAACGTGGCACTATATTTAGGGACATGCAACAAGCATCTTTCTCACAACTAGGCTGAGGCTGAATTCCCAATACCAAAATAAATGTTCATTATCGAACTTTATCACGTTGTTGATATAATTGAACTATATAGGTAATAAAACTAGGTCATTCTCACTTATTTAGAATCAAAATTAATGTGTGCCAAAATTGTGCCTATTAACGCAGTTGTTTACGACAATCACCTGCTAAACACTTAAATTAAAGGAGCTAAATCGGTAATATTCGGGACCTAGAAATAGACACAAATGGATCGCATATTACATAATGTAAAATGAATGTATATAACCTGATTTACATTCAATCGCTTCTTATTTCACTATAATTTCTAATCATTTATGTCTCAAAAGCAGGACAATCTCTAGTGCCTGGTTATAACAGTCTACACCGATAGTATATGTTTGGCACGACAAGACTTGTGGAATATTTTCTTTGAATGGCCTTTAGTAATTGGAACATAATCAAATAACACTCTATTTGTGGAATAACAATTACTATGGATTATTATACTGCCACGTTTTAACAAAATTTCACAAGTCGTGTATTAAATCAAATAACACACTATTTATGGATAACAATTACTATGGTTTATTTCACTGCGACGTTTCAACAAGATTTCACAAGTTGTTATCAAGCATATATCTAGCCTCGTTCTTCGACTCCCTTATTACAAATAGCGCTGAAACGCATTATGATACACGATTCGAGTACCAATGGTAAAATGTTTATTTTGTCTTAAATATTGGATATCAGAAGCCCATCTTTTCCCGGTATGATCACAACATCAATGTTGATTTAAATTGACAAATAATTCGTGTTTTCAATGTCAAAGACTTTGGGTGATATTGAGTTAGAGACTTAGCTACTTTATGTTTACACCTTAGACACCCTTTCTTTCGTCGTTTTGCAATTATATAACAAAATGGCGACTTAAAAAGTTGTAGATCTGCACCCCCCACCACTAAAACAAAAAGAAACTTAACAAGAGAAAGTGGGTTTAATTCCCCTCGACACTTGCTAAATGGGTAAGACGCTGGCTCGCTAGCCTGGAGGTCGGGTGTTCGATCCCTGCATTGGCCGAGAAAGTTCATCCAGATTTTCTGGCGTGGTTTCCCCTTGTCAGTGATGCAGGATGGAAGGCCTGACAAGGACAGCTGTCTCGTCGTTCGGATGGGACGAAAAATGAAATGAAATGAAATGGGGTTTAACGTCCTACTGTTTTGCTCCGAACTGGGCTAATGAAGACGGGGGGACGAAAAACCGAGGCCCCGTGTACACATTGGCGTGCACGTAAAAGATCCCTTGGCAGCTGGAATTCGATATAAGAGTAGGGCGTAGCGCCGCTGCCCGGGCAAAATTTCCCTCATAGCACACTGTATGGCGTATGCCCGTCTTCATTAGCCCAGGTTAGGAGCAGAACAGTAGGACGTTAAACCCCATTTCATTTCATTTCCCCTCGACACAAACTAGGCTAAATACCAAAATAAATGTTAATTATCGAACTTAGTCAAGTTGTTGATATAATTAAACTATATAATTAATAAAACTAGGCCAGTAGATGATATCGAATATCTTACCCCGAGTTCACAAAGCATTCTCAGACTTAAAGTTGCAATTTCATATTTTTAAGTTATATTTTTTAAAATTAATGTAAATAAAGCCTTAAAATATATGGTATCTATAAACAGTCCTACCTTGTTAAAGAATAATCCTATTAATCCTATAATTCACTATTGCCAGTTAAGAAATTGGCAAAAATATAATTTTCCTCTTCAAATTCCAACGTTTGATAACAACTACTCCATGGTGGAGAATAGAAAACAAGGGAGGTAATTGGGAGGTAATTGTGTTATTATTTCCGGTGTAAATGAGTTTTAAGTGTGAGAATGACACCTATGATCGTATAATAGTGAGTTGACAACCTATTGAGCAAAAGACATAGAAATAATTATGTTTTGACTTTCTTAGAAAATATGAAATTGTAACTTTAAGTTGCGAAATTTGCTGAAATTTCAACCACTGTTTATGAGAAATATCTTTGATACAGAAACACAAAATTTTACACACAGTTTCTTATTGATGTATTTGATACATTAAAACAACAAAACTTTCAATCGCTGTTTATGAGAAATATCTTTGATCTAGAAACACAAAACTTTGCACATAGTTTTTTATTGATGTATTTGATACATTAAAACAGGAAACGTTATATAAAGGGCTTTATTTTATGATCAGTAGTGGAATACCGCGTTTTATCAGAGAAATAAAAGTGTTATTCCACTGGCTAGCAGTAGTCCATGTTGTTTTTACCTAAAATGATTGTAAAATCATAAAATAAATATAACATTTGTCGTTTTGTCGTGAATAACATATTTTATTTCATCTCGAAGCAAGAAAACGTTTATATTTTCACTCATGCTACGCATTCGTGAAAATATAAGTTTTCTTGCTTCTCGATGAAATAAAATATGTTATTCACTCTAAAAAGACAAATATCCTCTATATATTTTAGTTAAGGCGAACTATTTTGAGTAAATTCTTAATTTAGTTTGAGAATGTTTTGTGAACTCGGGGCCTTGTCACCTTTGCTCCATCAAAAAGCAATTTAATATTATAGTGAAAGAATATGTTAAAGATACATTATGACGTCACATTAATAATGACGTCATTGTATTAATCATGTTAAACATACATTATGCTAGAGCTAAATCTGCCTATTGCAGGTCTTTCTTTAGGCCTGAAATGTTATATAATCTATTAATTAGACATTAATTAACATATCCAGACTATAATCAACTTGACTAAAATGTTTAGCAAATTCCCTTTAAGTTATCTAGTTTTTAACTATTATAGTGTATAGTGAGAACTGCCAGCTCTTTGTCTACCCAGCCATATCCGCTTTTAAATTTCACGCTCCATATCCCACTCCAATCAAACAAAATGGAGTGTTTTGAGGGGTTCCTTGCATTCTCCACGCAAGTCTCGCTATCCAGCATTCGACTCTGCCGTCGGCTCGCGTACTATAAAGGTTTGACCCGGAGGTCATCGATCACGTGATTTACTACTTGATCAAAAATGGCGCCTGTCAGCGAAATGTTCTTGGCGTTATAAACACTTTATGATTTTAGTCAATTCGAAATGTTTATCCCGCACAGTGATATTTCTATCATATTTCAAACATATAATGAAAATTCTTTGATTTGGATTAACTACAGACATTTCTAAATTAATTGTTGGGCCTCTCGATCGCGTAGTAGGCCTACAGATAAACAAACCCACGTGTATGAATAGTATTATATTCTAAAATTAGCACGGCGACATGCGCAGTTCGTATTTCCGACCATTTCACCCCGTAATCTTACGCAAAAGAGTTCCCTGTAATATTTGTAAATACTGTTACTTTGCAATTGTGACACCATTTCTAGTTCAATATGGTAATAGTATTAAATATATTATCATTTATTTGTTTTAAATCGTAATGTTTATCATTGTCCATCTTCACCAAGAATCTTGGTGGCGTTGTCAAATGAGCCGTTAGCAGAGGTTAGTGTGGACTGCAAGGGAAGACAACTCTGTTTGGGAGATTGGGGTTCCTTGTTGATTTAAATGGTCATGTGACGTGATTCGACCAATGAGGCGCTTCTGGATACCAACATGTCAGCCCCCAGTACTAAACTAACGAAGGTATTATTCACATAGAATCAATTCTCAATGGCCGGTTCATAGTTGTCAGCGCTTATGTAATTTATATCAGGGCAATAATGTTACTCAAGTCGGACATGTTGTTTAGATCAGCATACCAAGCAATTAAAGTCAGTGAACCGGACCAAACCCAAACATCCAAAATTTAGCAGTTTTTCCTAGTTAGTCCTAGGACTGTATATAACAAAATGGCGGCGACTTAAAGGGTTGCAGATCTGCCTCCGCTCTCATCCCCACAGACAAAAACAAGAAAAGAGAGAGTGGGTTTACTTTACGTCAACTCAACACATACTAGACCACTTCAGAAGTAACATGATGAACAATTTTATTTTAAAGTTACAATTTCATATTTTCTAAGAAAGTCAAAACATAATTATTTCTATGTTTTTTGCTCAATAGGTTGTCAACTTACTATTATACGATCATAGGTGTCATTCTCACACTTAAAACTCATTTACACCGGAAATAATAACACAATTACCTCCCTCGTTTTCTATTCTCCACCATGGAGTAGCTTTTTCAAACGTTTGAATTTGAAGTTGAAAATGATATGTTTGCCAATTTCTCAACTGGCAATAGTGAATTATAGGATTAATAGGATTATCCTTTAACAAGGTAGGACTGTTTATAGATACCATCTATTTTAAGGCTTTATTTTAATAAATTTTAAAAATATAACTTAAAAATATGAAATTGCAACTTTAATAATTCACTTTTGCATAGAAAAGGACCATGAGAAAACCTTCGGGGTTGGGCTGGCGACCTTACTCCATGTCACGTATAACTTTGCGACCGAAACCACACCACTTTAATCCATGACAGACCTTATGACCTAAAGCGTACACGTAAGACTACTCGATAACCCAACCCTCACTATTATACGTGTATTAAAAATTATTTTGTATAATGAGAAAAAAGAACCATAGAAAATATAATATATAGTTTTCTACGGGCGCTCAAATGCGAACTATTTCTTACTGAACTTTTAAGATTAAAATTATAAATTAATGTTTAAATTGATCAATTAATGTTTAAACTTACAAATTAATTTTTAAACTTATTAATTTTTATTGAACTTACAAATTAATTTTTAAACTTTTAAAATTATAAATTAATTTTTAAAATTATAAGCTTAGGCGCAAATTCTAAATAAAAATTTGAAATTCATTATTCAAATTAGAAAAAGAATTTTGATATTAAGATTATAATTTTAAATAGGAAATTAAAAAAAAAGAGTAATAAATTTTTAAACTTTTAAAATTATAAATTAATTTTTAAAATTATAAGCTTAGGCGCAAATTCTAAATAAAAATTTGAAATTCATTATTCAAATTAGAAAAAGAATTTTGATATTAAGATTATAATTTTAAATAGGAAATTAAAAAAAAAGAGTAATAAATAGTTCGTATTTGACTTTCAGTAGTTTCCAACTATTATTTCTAATTTTTATTATTGTATTATTGTTATTATTAATAGAATATTACAAATTATGTACGCTTCAGGCCACTCAGTCACGCAGCTCCCCATCCCAGGGACTAAGTGAGAGGGATGCAAATGCCGCGCTTTGCGCCATGGTATTGAGTTTTTGCGCCCCCTTCAGTTTTTGTGCTCTCTCGCAAATGGCAAAATTTCAATGCGGTTTTCAACATTATAATCATAATCATAATACTGAACCAGTGTTAAACATATATCGACTCTAGCATGTTCCACACAGCCCAATATTACTCGGCGGCACACATACATGTACATATAAATATTGTTTTTTGGGGGTCCAGACAGGATCTTGTTCATCATGCAAAATCATGGGTCACCACGCCCCTAGTCCACCCCTTGCCCACACCATGGCTAGAACTATTATATATTAGAAATTATTATGCAAACTGATAGTTTCCTACCATTATTTATGTTTTATTATTAATAATAAAATAAAATATTACAAAGTGTATGTTTTATTATTGTTATTTATTAATAATTAAATATTACAAAGTGTATGTTTTATTATTGTTATTTATTAATAATTAAATATTACAAAGTGTATACTTTAATAATTACACCCTATTTTGATCAGATTTAATATATTAATATCTATATTATTATATATATATAATATATATATATATCTATAAACAATGAAACCCAGCGACATTTTCTAATTACAGAAACAATCACGTGCTCATTATTCACGGAG
Source organism: Patella vulgata (assembly GCF_932274485.2). Classification (NCBI taxonomy): domain Eukaryota; kingdom Metazoa; phylum Mollusca; class Gastropoda; family Patellidae; genus Patella; species Patella vulgata. The sequence goes on along the minus strand of NC_065883.2, from coordinate 74,906,586 downwards.
TTAGATCCCTTTGATGTTGCCGACGGGTAATCACCGTTGATACATTGAATGGCGTGTGATACAAATGAATTATCTGTTTGCCATCCCGGGTTGCGCTAAAGGCCGGAATTGGCACGTGTTTGCCCATAACTCTTGTCATATTTTAAGATTGTGTTCGTCTTCCTTTGATTAATGGCCGAGCGATTGATTGCTTATTTTCCTAACTTCATTATTTGTGTAGAAATTGGAAACGTATGGAGAGGGAAATATTAGTATGTATTTAATGTGGTTGTTAATTGAATTCCGTCCGTTATGTCGCTTGTCGTTGTTTCGTTATGGTTGATTAATGTCCATAATCTCCGCCACAAATTACTGACTGCCATTTTACTGCTGGGTCGCTAACCATTCGTCTGTTGTATCCAGTCATTTACGAGTTATTTCAGATTCAATATCAGAATTATCTCCCCCATTAAAACAATTTAATTATTGACCGGAGTGATCATAGTTTAATATGCTACACAAAAAGCTGGATAGATCAATCAACAGAAAATGTCTCTCAATATTTACAGAGAGAGAGAGAGAGAGAGAGAGAGAGAGAGAGAGTTTAACGTCCACTCGACACAAACTCGGTCATTTCGGGACAAACATATGGTTCAATTTTATAATAATAATTTAGCAGCGGGAGGAAACCGGGGGCCCCCAGAGAAAACCCACGAGCTTGGGCAGGCGACCCTCCTCCTTGTCACATACAACCGGGTAATCGAAACTACGCCAGTTGACTAAATGACAGACCTTATGATACAGCGCTCACACGCTAACCATTCGGTCATTCAACCCCCAGAAATAAAATTGAACTATATGGTAGTCCTGAAATGACATACATGTAGTTTTACGTGCACTCGACACAAACGCGGTCATTTCGAGACTAACACATGGTTCAATTTTATTTCAATAATTCGCTTGCGCGTAGGTGTCTTTAGCAGTGGGAGGAGACCGGAGGACCCGGAGAAAAGTCAAGAGGCTAGACAGGCGACTCTACTCTTTGTCACGTACAACTTGGGAATCGAAACCACGCCAGTTGACTCAATGACAGACCTTATGATACAGCGTTCACACACTAACCATTCGGTCGTTCAATCCCCCGAAATAAAATTGAACTGTATGGTAGTCCCGAAATGACATAGTTTTACGTCCACTCGACACTAACTCGGTCATTTCGGGACTAACATATGGTTCAATTTTATTTCAATAATTCGCTTGTGCGTAGGGGTCTTTGGCAGTGGGGGGAAACCGGAGGACCCGGAGAAAACCCACGAGGTTGGGCAGGCGATCCTGCTCCTTGTCACATACAACCGGGAAATCGAAACTACGCCAGTTGACTCAATGACAGACCTTATGATACAGCGCTATACGCGCTAACTATTCGGTCATACAACCCCCCGAAATAAAACTGAACTATATGGTAGTCCCGAAATGATCTAGTTTGTGTCGAGTGGACCTTTAATCCCATCTCTCTCTCTGTCACTCTGTCGTATACTGACGGATCCACCATGGCTCCACTCCCATTATAAAGGCGCAGTCAAAGGTCTCCAATAACTATATTTACGAGTATTTATAATGAGAAGCACCCTGGTAAAGTTTAACGATTAACGTTAATATGACAGCGTGAAAAGTCAACTAAAGTATACGCCTGTGATGCTTGATGACAATTTCTTCTCACCTGATCGATGCCGGACGACAACAAGGTTAGATTAATGAGCGATAATCATCACTTTAAACCGGGAAAAAAGTCAATATTTCCTCAACAAGTTACTAAACTTCATCCTCACTTCCTTGATTTCTATCTTCAACATCTTATTATGTTTGAAACAAATCAAAGACAACATCATGAAAAATGTCAACTATCGGCTGTTTGTCCGCGCCACTTCGAGACTAATTATGGTTAATCATTGCCGTCAGTTGCGGACCGTGTAATCTCTAGTCACACTAAATAAAACAACCGTCGATACACCAGCCAGAACAAACCTATTATTAAATAGGTTTTCAAACTTTATAGCGATTCCGAGGTCACGGTGGCTAAGTGGGTAAGACGCTGGCTCAGGTTGGGTGTTCGATCCGTGCATTGGCCGAGAAAGTTCGTCCAGATTTTCCGGCGTGGTTCCCCCTTGTCAGTGGTACAGGACGGAGGGTCTGACAAGGACAGCTGTCTAGTCGTTCGGATGGGACCAAAATCGAGGTCCCGTGTACACGTTGGCATGCACGTAAAATATCCCTTGACAATTGGAATTCTATATAAGTGTAGGCCGTAGTGCCGCTGTCCGGGCAAAATATCCCTCATAGCACACTGTATGGCGTATGCCCGTCTTCATTAGCCCAGTTCGGAGTAGATCAGTAGGACGTTAAACCCCATTTCATTTCATTTCATTTCTTTCTTTACGAAGTACGACTCTGCATCTCAGCATTAAAATTTAAACATACAAAAACCTTTCGATATGATGATCCAAACAAAAATAACACGTACAACGAAAACATTCTTAGTCAAATTTTCACTTCAAATGGTGACTCTATTTTAAATACAGCAGAACTTGTGACTTCAAATTTTGACCTCGGGTACAGTAGAAATTTAAGAAGAAAAATGGAAGTTAAAGAGAAGGTTGGGTTTTCATTTTTGGCTTTCTGTGTCGACAGTCGAATACAAAAATTTTTATACCTCAAATCTGGCTTCATCTATAGACTACAAGCGAGAGAGAGAGAGAGAGAGAGAGATGTGGTTTAACGTCCACTCGACACAAACTAGGTGCTTTCGGGACAAACACATGCTTGAATTTTATTTCAATAATTCGCTTGCGCGTACGGGTCTTTAGCAGTGGAGGAAACCGGGGGACCCGGAGAAAACCTACGAGGTTGGACAGGCGACCCCGCTCCTTGTCACGTACAACCGGAGAATCGAGCCACGCCAGTTTACTCAGTGACAGACCATATGCTACAGCGCGCATTTACTAACCATTCGGCCATCAAACCCCTTCCAAATCAAAAAGATCTTGACAATTTAATGGACAATCCTTTATTGCAATAGGAGGAAAAAACAGGCCCCGTTTCAAGTTGCTCCTCACTCCATAAGGGCGGCTTTCTGCAACTTCAAAAATACCACTTAAGGGTGGCACTTCTTCAAGCAGGCTTATACATCTAAATTGCACTGCTAAATTTTGATTTGGAACATAAAGCATTTTATTAAAATAATTGAGAATGATGGCGTGGTCGGGTCGGAATGAGGAGAGTGTTTGAAGTTTGAGCCGCTACAGCACCATTCTTTCAGCTTTGTTTATATTTAAAACTTACTGAAATTATTTTACTATTTAGCCATTGAAGGGGTTTACAATAGAAACTGCTTACAGAGTCGAAGTCTCCCTTCTTGTATAAATATCCCCCATTGGGAACAAGATTAACTTTTTAACGATCAACATGCTGTAAAGTTGAGTGTTTTTCTTCCTTTTCTCATGTAGATAACTGGGGTGTATGGACCATAATGCACGATAGCCTCGCTTTCATTCTTCAAAAGGCGACACCTGATCAGATATCACAAGGGAAGGAAATTAAAAAAACCTGACAAATCAAAGTTAGAATGAGTGAATGGAGGGTCGGCCATGAAAAGAGTGTTTGTTTACAGTTTTGATGACTTTTTATTCAAGTTTTTGATTCGCTGTAAATACCCCAGCACGAGACCGACGACAGCCATTGTATGACGTATTTTAAATGTAATTTGTCAATTTGTCACTAAACAGTGATGTTGTTATATATTTACATGCAATGAAGCGATGACTATAGACAAGTTTTAAATAAAATACCTGATAAATATTATAAATAAAGGGCCACGGGTCCCCTGCTATTAATTTTAAATGAATATAAAAAAAAATATGCTGATAATAATGTAAACAAAACATGGCGGATTCACATAATTGGGAGTCAAGAATGTAGATAAGGGATACATAATATCAACTCCTCTCTCTCTCTCTCTCTCTCTCTCTCCTTTTAAACGGATCAGCAGTATAAATTGGTTTGACCGCTACTATCACTGATAGGGACGACATCGGGGCCAGTTAATTAGCTCTTAATATTAATCTCTTCCCCTCTCTATACCCCCCCCCCTCTTTTTCTCCCTCTTATTTTTTGCGACGTTTCGTGCTTGATAACGGTAAGAGGATACTTGTCGAAACGTCGCGCTTTTAGAATAAATATTGTTCAAACCTGTGACAAGGGAAGATGCTAACTGTAGAAATTCAGTTTGTTCTTTGTCTTGACAAGTACATAGTTATTGCCCTTTCCTACAAATACTTGATTTGTGGGCTGTTCGTAGGCCGAGTAAATTACTTTGCACGATTTCTTTTGCACACGAATGTTGATCTATAAACTATGCTACCTGTAGAAATTCAGTTTTTTTTTGTCTTTGGAGCGTTCATAGTTATTGCCCTTTCTTGCAAATACTCGTCTTCTGTGCCGTGAGTAGGCCTACTGAATTACTCTTCACGATTTCTTTTGCACACCTAAGTTAGTCTATAAACTGCCTCCATTCATCAGTTTTAGATATATAAATATTATATTCCGAGGTTTCGTATTTTGATTATTATTCTATACGGGGTAATGATTGTTATTTCAAGTATGTGTTTAGAATAACAGTCGCCAATGTATACATCGTGTAGCGTGCCTTGTAATAGTTCAAATCTTCTTAACATATATACAATAAAATACATCTTGTATACGTCTAATAATATCAAATATATACAGGTGTCGTTTCATCGTATCTTTTACCAAATTCCACACGTTTTGTTTGCTTAGTTTCGTATTAGTTCGAAGGTCAAGATTCTCAAACGCACGCGCGCACGAACAATACCGGAAGTAAGGTGATTATAGACCCGCAGTTTGTTATTTCACAAAGAAACGGTATTTGATAATTGATCCATGGTTATTAGACGTGTGATTGTGTGGACGATACAGTGTAGAATTTGTGATAAATAATATTTTTTTGTCAAGCGACTGTAATAAGTATTTTGATTAGTTGTACACGCGTGTCACGTTATAAAGGAGAGGGAATCAATAGCAACCCTACGCCGGAAAAAAAAATCTACAATTTATTTGTTTGTTTATTAAGATAGTAACAAATTGTGGGAGGGGGAGGGGCGCTTAGAGAACCATTTAGACACCTGCACGAAATCACCTTAATTCCGAAAAACTTTTGCCTTTTTAAGGGAAGGAATGTAGTAATTGCACGAGTACAACGAATAATGATTATTTTGTAACCTTCTCAGATTTATGGCGTGCACGTAAAAGAAGCCATGGCAGTTGGAGAAAACGCCACTTTCATGGTAAAATGAGCCACTCACATTCCACAAGTAACCGTTGCCATGAGAGAGAGAGAGAGAGAGAGAGAGAGGGAGAGAGATGGGGTTTAACGTCCACTCGACACAAACTAGGTCATTTCGGGACTAATATATGGTTTAATTTTATTTCAATAATTCGCTTGCGCGCAGGGGTCATTAGCAGTGGGAGGAAACCGTAAGACCCGGAGAAAACCCACGAGGTTGGACAGGCGACCCTACTCCTTGTCATGTACAACTGGGGAATCCAAACCACACCAGTCGACAAAATGACAGACCTTAGGATACAGCGCGTGTTGACCTAATTCCATTCCAATATTATTGTTGGAACTATATTGACTGGATTTTAAATTCCATTCCCATCAGACGCTTACTTACAAAATAACCCATGGCTACCACTGGCAAAAGGTTTAAAGAACCCACATATTTCCACACATCAGACAGTTGCTTGGATAGAACCCAAAAATTTCCACAAATCAGACGGTTGCTTGAATAGAACTCACATATTCCCACCACTGACACCTATTCAGTCGGCCAAACCCAGAAAACATTTGTCTGCGATATGATCAGTTGGAAGCGGGAATTAAGCCAGATATTACTTCAACCCACCACTGACATACGGTTGCTTTAAAATAGCGCACTCATTCCTACCAATCGGACGATTGCTTTAAAAATACCCCAAACATTTTCATCAATAATACGACAGCTTTAAAATAACCCAAACATTTCCACCAATGGTACGGCCGCTTGAAAATAACCCAAACATTTCCACTAATAACACGGCCGCTTTAAAATAACCCAAACATTTCCATCAATAATACGACAGCTTTAAAATAACCCAAACATTTCCACCAATGGTACGGCCGCTTGAAAATAACCTAAACATTTCCACTAATAACACGGCCGCCTTAAAATAACCCAAACATTTCCTCCAATGATACGGCCGCTTGAAAATAACCCAAACATTTCCACCAATGATACGGTCGTTTTAAAATAACTTAAACATTTCCATCAATGATACTGTCGCTTTAAAATAACCCAAACATTTCCACCAATGATACGGTCGCTTTAAAAGAATCTAAACATTTCCACTAATAATACGGCCGCTTTAAAATACCCAAATCATTTCCATCAATGATACAGCCGATTTAAAATAACCTAACCATTTCCACTAAAATACGACCGCTTTTAAATAACCCAAAGATTTACACCAATAATACGACCGCTTTAAAATAACCCAAAGATTTACACCAATGATACGGTCACTTTAAAAAAAACCATCAACCATCAAAAACGGTATAATATCTCAATTATATAATTTATTCATTAACAACAGAAATAATGACAAATACAAATTGATATTTACAAGGCAATGACTAATATATATATATACATTGTTTCATGTATTATGACATTTTAATATATATATATATATATATATATATATATATATATATATATATACGGCCGGTTATTTGCACAACGTCATACAGGATGCGTTTTATTGATTAAGAATATCATAATTTAAACCAATTAATTTAAAGTGGGAATTTCCCGACTTTTTGACTGCAGCAAACACATTTTCAAAACATTTATTGGATGTTGTGATGAAGAATATGTTTAAATTATATTAAATACCACTTCGCTAATACTGAATATTTTCGCAACAGTTTTTGCTATAATACATATAGTCAACTAATATGAAATATTAAAGTGGGAATTTCCCGACCTTTTGACTGCAGCAAAAACATTTTCAAAACATTTATTGGATGTTGTGATGAAGAATACTAAGTTATATTAAATACCACGTCGTCAATACTGAATATTTTCGCAACAATTTTGTTATATTAGATAATTAGTGCACCAATATCAAATATTAAACTGTATATACAATAACGAAATTGGGGTGTAACGTCCTACTTTTCTGTCCGGACTGGGCTAATGAAGACGGGCATACATAATACAGTGTGCTATGAAGACAAGTGTGCCCGTACAGCTGCGCTACGGCTACAGCCAACTCTTATTTCAAATTCTGTCACGGGATCCTTTACGTGCACACCAATGTGTACTGGAACAGATAAATGTGAATAAAACAATTTAGTCGGCTTCAAAAGAAATGAAATATATTTTAACGTCCCATGTTACTGAGCCAACCGGTCTGACTAAATCGGAAAACCCGGAGAAAACACACGAGGTTGGACTGGCGACCCTACTCCTTGTCAAGCGGGGAATGGAAACCACTTCACTTCGACTCAATCACAGACCTTGTAATTTCAGGCGATCGCGTTAAACCACTTGCCCCCCCCCCCCCGACCCCCGGGGATAATAGGATAATGAATACGCGGCTTATAGAAGTTATATGTATGAATTTAAGTCCCGTGGAATGTTTCTTGTATAAAAGGAAATTTTTTGTTTGGGTGGAGATGGGGGGGGGGGGGCGCACAAGACACGTTTTAAAAAAAGGCATATAGATCTTTAAATGGTCTGTTAATTTATAACGTAAAACCCTGCGAATAACAAATGACATACATCCGCTAATTATTAACAGACTGTCAGGTGTGTAACAATTTGTGAATAACAAATAGCATGATAGATATTCGCTAATAATTAACAGGTTACATTTTAGTAACAACTTGTGAATAACAAATACATCCGCTTATAAATAACAGACAGCCGCGTTTATAACAATTTTAAATATTCGGTTAATGATTGACCACATGCGCGCTGTATCATAACAATTTTGGCGGTTTTTGTTGACATTTATATATGTGTTTAAGGCTAGTATCATTGTATTAATACTCGGGGGAGGGGGGTAGCGCTGTATCATAAGGTTTGTCATTGAGTCAACTGGTGTGGTTTTGATTCCCCGGTTGTAAATGACAAGGAGTAGGGTCGCCTGTCCAACCTCGTGGGGTTTCTCCGGGTCCTCCGGTTTCCTCCCACTGCTATAGACTCCTAAGCGCACGCGAAATCGAAATATTGAAATGGAATTGAACCATATGTTGATCCCGAAATAACCTAGTTTGTGTCGAGTGGACGTTAAACCCCATCTTTCTCCCCTTCTCTATACTATCTGACAATGCCCATAAAGAATTAAAGAGCTGATTTGTTTTTTTAACTGGACGTATTTTATTATGCATGTGTATATACAAATGTAATATTTTGTGAGTTCCACCGTTTCCAACAATCGCAATACTGAAAGGGGGCATGCAAACATAAAATATACAATTACACACATATAAATATTAATGTTAATGCACCTTAAATATATAAAACAATAACATGTCATTTACAATTAATTACAATTAATCATAACAAATTCTAAAACCATATTGCTATTTACAATTAATCATACCAAATTCTAAATCCATATTGCCATATACAATTAATTACAATTAATCATAAAAAATTCTAAAACCATATTGCCATTTACAATTAATTACAATTAATCATAACAAATTCTAAAACCATATTGCCATTTTCAATTAAATACAATTAATCATAACAAATTCTAAAACCATATTGCTATCTAGAAACCTTTTTAATTATTTTTAATGAGGACGCAGTTTAAATAAATGAAACAATAAAATGCCATTTAAAATTAATTACAATTAATTATAACAAATTCTAAACTGAGGACGCACTTTAAATAAATAAAACAATAAAATGCCATTTACAATGAATCATAATTCAATAACAAATTCTAAAATCCTACTGCTATCTATAAACCTATTCATAGGTTTATTCTGCTCATGCCCCACCCCACCAATAACTTCATCAATATTTATAATTTTACAGGTAGGGAGTTATAATCAGGTAACACAAATCACAATTAGTATTAGCAAATAGGAAATTAATTAAATATAATGAATTGTGCATCCATTAAAGCATACAGGTCAATACAATAAACATGACATGGAGCATGATTACTATCTTTGGGGGTTCTCTCAACTTTAACAAGCAAATGATATAAAAACCCTTATTTATTATATTCATCATTTGTCTGCGATATCACCTCGGTGGAAGCGGAAGTTAAATAAAGATATTTCGCACACATATTATTCATCATCATTTGCTTGATAACGTCAAGGGAACCCTCAAAGAAACGTCGCTTTAATTAAAATAGTAAGTGTGTCTATAAACTTTCTGTATATTATTTTCATCATCATTTGCTCGATAACGTTGAGAGAACCTCAATGAAACGTCGCTTTATGTTCCATATTATGTTTTTGTGTTTATTACATGTGTCAATTGTTAAATGCTACTAACATATGATAATAACGAGTTTAATATTTCTATAATTTAAACAACTTTAAATTAATACCTAGTGATTTATTTCTAAAATTTAAACAAAAGTAAATTAATACCTAGTGATTTATTTCTAAAATATAAACAACGATAAGCTAATACCGAGTTCAATATTCGTATTTAAACATACATTATGCAAGAGCTAAATCTGCCTATTTCGGGTCTTTCTTTCGGCCTGAAATGTTATCTAAATTATTAATTAAACATTAATTGACTTAACCAGACCATAATTAACTCTCGATGTCATCGCTAGCCTGCGATATTTACCGGATTAGGATCCGATGTGCTGCTCAACGCTTATTCATGATTAAATCAAGAAATGGTAATCGAGACTATGTTTTTTTTATCGTACCGACTTTAGTAATGATGATCGAGGCTAAGCCCAAAATTCAATCGCTAAAATCTCGGTTGAGAGTGGATCAAATTGACTGAAATTTTCAGCAAATTGGCTTGACAGTATCTAGTTTTTAACTATTATAGCGAGAACTGTCAGCTCTTTATCTAATCTCCCATAATGTATCTTTAAACAAAGTTAATATGGAGTAAATTGTTTCTGTTTAAATAAATTAATACTCAGTAAATAATTTATGTTTGAACAAAGAATAAATATCACAGAATACAATGCATCATTTGACATCGATACTAAAAATCACGACGTTCTCGAAGATGACGATACTGGAGTAAATGATGAATTTGGGGAAGTCACCAAACCTCCTGAGGAAAATCTGTTGAGGTGCATCCCTGCGCCACTGTCTGTACCCACAACGAAGGGAAAATTGTTCACAGAGGACATAGCACGGATACGATTAAAGAGGTCGGCTTGCGATGCATTATTGGAATGAGCCATTGGTGGGAACAGAAAATGTCCCGAATGGCAGGCAAAGGCACTTGTTGCTTGAGATGGAGATGCATTTAATAAGTCTGATCTGGTCATTGTGATAGGCCGTTTGGGTGAATGTTCCGAGGATAAAAGTTTATCAACTGAAAAATTTAGTATTCCGTTTGCTGTTGTTGGAGACGACATGTTGAAGTAAGGACTTGGAAATTGTGATGCTATGGATGCTAAATGTGCCATAGGAGGCCCTGTCATTGCATACGGCACACCCATTGGCCACCCGAGGGAGCCGAAGCGGTCCTGTTGAGGTAGATACCCGCCCAGTCCTGGGTAAGGCATGCCAACTTTTCTCATTGCCGCTAAGCGGTTCCTGGCGGTGCTACACGATCGTCGCCGCAGCTTTCCCGTGGTTCCACCAATAAATACGTCATCACATGAAGGATCCAACATCCAATAGTTTCCTTTTCCAGGATCGTCGTAATGTCGAGGAACTTTAAGGAAACATTTGTTTAAACTGAGATTGTGACGAATAGAATTCTGCCATCCTTGTTTGTTGTCCTTATAATACGGGAAGTTTTTCATGATAAATTCATAGATCTGACTCAGTGTCATCCGTTTCTCATGACTGCTTCGTATCGCCATCATAATCAAGGCATTGTAACTGAACGGGGGTTTGTCGTTTTTTTTGCTACTTTCATTCTCCTTCTCCGAGTCACCAGAAGGTGAAACGTCCCCATCGGATTTAACACCACTGACGTCACTCTCGGATATGACGTTATCATTGTTCACGTCATCGTCAACAACTTCAATTGAACTATCTAAATCTTCATGGCTGTTGCTATCACTGTCATTCAATTCCAAATCCTCCTTTGAATCCAAATGTTCCACATCGATATTTGAATCCTCGTTAAATTCACAATTGAATTTTTCACTCACATCTTTCGTGACATCTTTGTTCATTGTTGTATTCGCCACACTATTAGGATGCATGCTGCTTAGACATTTTGAATTTTTCAAATAAAATTCTTCATACAAACGATTAGCATTGCGATGTTCTTCGTGAAACTTTTTAGACGAGAAATCGTCACCTAAAACTCTGCTGATGCTGAATGGATTCGGCGACTTTTGTTGACTCAACATGGCTGTATGTTATCGTCTGCTTGTTCATCTAATACTAAAAGAATGTAATTCCGTGGTCTTTTATAACAGCAGCATCGTTTCACAACCCACATTGTTTGTAGCCAACTGCCACGCTTCGTAGCACTCTGTCAATAACAAAGCTGTCAATTTGCGCAAGCTCCACCCACTTTCCACGCGATTTTTAATGAGCAGCTGTCGGACGACCAATGAAAAGGCCTGTAATTGATCCAGAAGTGTTAGACAAATATTTGAATAGATGATTTTGATTGAGTAGGATTGATACAATATATTGAGCGATTTAATTTCCATGTTTTGTTGTCAGACTTTTTGAAATGATCGTGTTCTTTGAAAAGATTTGCGTTGTGGGGAATGTTTTTATATGATTTACACCATTTTATTCATATTTTCATTTAGTTTCATAAATCGGGTTTTTTGTTGCGGTAGAAAAAGACACTGACTGAACAATATATTATGCAAGAGCTAAATCTGCCTGTAGCAGGTCTTTCTTTAGGCCTGAAATGTTATCTAAATTATTAATTAGACTTTAATTAACTTATCCAGAACATAATCAACTCTCGATGCCATCGCTAGCCTGTGATATTTAGCGGATTGGAATACATGTTTTGAAAAATAATTAAATGTGAAAGTGGATAACCGAGACTATAGTAATGATGACCGAGGCTAGCCTAAACTTCAAAAGCTATCTCGGTTCAGAGAAGAGTAATTTGACTGAAATTTTCAGAATAGTCTATTTATGCTATCTGGTTTTTTTAACTATTATAGCGAGAAGGGTCAACTCTTTACCTAATCTCCCACAATGTATCTTTAAGGAGATAAAACTTGTTATTATTTGCACAAAGATTAATATTTTGCGCTCGTCCTTTCAAACTGATCATCTATGAATATTCGTCTGGCCGCTACTATATCACTGATAGGGATGACATCGGGGTCAGTTAATTAGCTCTCAATATTAAAGATACATTATGGGAGATTAGATAAAAATCTGGCAGGTATCACTTTAATAGTTAAAAACTTGATAATGTAAAAGGAATTTGCTGAAAATTTCAGTCAAATTGATCCACTCTTAACCGAGATTTTAGCGATTGAATTTTCGGCCTAGCCTCGATTATCATTACTAAAGTCTGTACGTTAAAAGTTGAGCAGCAAATCGGATCCTAATCCAGTAAATATCGCAAGCGGGGAGATGATATCAAAAGTTGATTATGGGCTGGATAAGGTAATTAATATCTAATTAATAATTTAGATAACATTTCAGGCCTAAAGAAAGAAGACGTGCAAATGGGCAGATTTAGCTCTTGCACATTGTATGTTTAGCCTTTTTTTTTGTAAATAAAATTCTAAAATAATTCTTAAAATTATTATGAAAAGAAATAAAGGTGTTTGAAGGATAACATTATATATCCTATTTAGGCATAAATTAAGTAAAAGGCACTAGATAAAAGAAAGGCAATCGCATTGCCGCTATGAAACAGATAGTTGTTCTTTTTGTTGCACATTTGTCAAAAAATATGTTTCATTAGTACACTGATATATTTGGTTTTACCCGGGGTGTAAAATCAGAACAAAAATATGAACACCGTTTCATTGGCTTATCCCTCACTTCACCCAAAACGCCGGTAATGTAACAACTCTTCCAGATCCTAGTGTAGTAAAAACAAGTAAAACGAAATTTTGAACTAAAAAAAACGAAACGAAATAGGATCTGTGCTTGAATCAGATTGTGTTTACACCCAATTTTGCTCATAGCACACAGTATGACGTACGCTCGTCTTCATCAGCCCAGTCGGTACAGGGTGTTAAATTTCATTTCATTCTGTTTCTGTAGTTCTAATAGTGTTTCCAACAGATTGAATCTTCTAGGCTAGTTAAATTTAAACTAAGAATTTGTATACGGGGGAAATATTTGAATGGCGGCACCCTCTAATTATCAGTATTGACAATTAACAATTAACAAAAGAGAGAGAGAGAGAAATGGAGTTTAACGCCCACTCGACACAAACTAGGTCATTTCGGGACTAACATATGGTTTTTAATTTTATTTCAATAATTCGCTTGCGCGTAGGGATCTTTAGCAGTGGGAGGAAACCGGAGGACCCGGAGAAAACCCACGAGGTTGGACAGGCGACCCTACTCCTTGTCACGTACAACTGGGGATTCGAAACCACACCAGTTGACTCAATGACAGACTTTTATGATACAGCGTGCACACGCTAACCAGTCAGCCATCCAACCCCCCTAACAATTAACGCTACGTTCCATATCTGACTGGATGTTGTCAAAAGACGAATTTGTGTGTAGGACTGCGTTGCTATTTTATAGTATAATTAACACGTTTGTTAAAGATACATCCTCTCTATCAAATACATCAACAGGGGACAGAATGGATACAGACCACAAATTATTCCTGTCCCCTCTACCCCAACCCCCCTTTAATAAGGATTTGTTATTAGCCCAGTTGGTGCTGAGGAAGACTGTTTATTAAAGAGATGATACCAAAGAATTTGTATACAGGGGGGGGGGGGGGGGTATTGTGACCGTTTACAAGGAACTGTCGCTGAAAAAGAGTGTCTGTTCTTACAGATCTTTCTGTACAGTCATAATATACTCTTTAAAAAAAAGTAGGGGATATACAGAAACAATACAAAACTGTCGAAATACACTGCTGTTTTTATTAGAGGTAACCAGTGTATGTTAATAACAGGCCAATTGCCTACACATGTTCATAAACAGGTTCATATGGGCGGCTTATCTGACGGCCCCATTTCACTCGCAAAGAGAAACCCCGTCAAAAGTGAAAATGGACGTTTTTGATTTTTGTCTTAATAATGAGTAATTGCTCCACCAGTCCTCAGACATTCAGCAATTCGTCGTGGCATGCTCCTAATCAACCATCCAATCACGATTTGGGGCAATCTGACCCACTCCTCTTGCAGTGTCACGGCCAATTCTTGTAGTGTTGTCGGTTGACGTTGACGTCGACGAACACGTCTCCTGATCAAATTAAACGTAACACACAGTAAATCTTATGCAAAAACCGATAGGAAAGCAAACATGGATAGATAAACCAGCACGTGGCAGTTTTCATCAACCCTTCCTTGAAGTGTCAAATTTGACAATGAATCTCCCAGTCCCACATGTATGGCGCTATTGTCAAAGCTTGTCAAGTGTCCATGACAAATGATCATATCGCAACCTGCATAGGTATTTGCATCTGAATATCCCCTCCTTTTTTAAAGAGTATATTTTAATGGCTGCTTCTTCTAATTATTAATATCGACAATTAAAAATTAACGCTACGTTCCATATCTGGCTGGATGTTGTCAAAATCATTAATTTGTGTGTAGGACTGCTTTGCTATTTTATAGTATAATTAACACGCTTGTTAAAGATACATCCTCTCTATCAAATACATCAACAGGGGACAGAATGGATACAGACCACAAATTATTCCTTTACCCTCTTTTTTTCCTCTACCCCCTTTGAATATCGATTTGTTTTTGTATAGACCTGAAGAAATTTGTTTAAATTCACATTATCTTCACAATGAATATCATGATTTTGAGACCGAAGGATAATAATATATTAAAAAAATATTTCAAATTAATCGCGGATGTTCTAGTCCTTTCAAATCTCGTCTATCCAATGGTTTACAGAATTGATTAAGGCCTGGCATGCGCATAAATGTCTAAAGAATAGTTTATATAACATTTTAAGCTAAAATAAAGACCTGACATGGGTAGATTTAGCTAGTATATAATGCATTTTTTTTATTGCGCATCTATGGCAAGGTTTGGGGGCGTTTGCGTAAAACTTTTCTCCACAAGAGTTCCACAAGATATTGGGTTTCTGAAAATAAATACATTCCACAAGATTTTCGACTTAAAATAATATTCATAGAGTGGTTTGGGTCTGTGATGTTTGTCACCACCAGAGTTCCACAAGAAATTGGACATAGAAAAGATTCAATTTTTTCAAAAAATTCTTCTCAGACACCCCTATATGCCTGTGTGGTACCACATTCCACAAGATTTTCGACTTAGAATAATTTTGACAGAGTGTTTTGGGTTTGTGGTGGTTTTTTTACCACAAGAGTTCCACAAGATATTGGACTTACGTAAAACAAAATCAATTTTTTCAAAAAATTCTTCTCAGACCTCCCTATATGCCTGTGTGGTACCACATTCCACAAAATTTTCGACTTCGAATAATTTTGATACAGTGTTTTGGGTTTGTGGTGTTTTGGACCATTGGTTAGATCGTGCAATTGGTTAGATTGTACAATTCTATTGTATTGGACTACACGAGTAATTCCATTTCCATTTTAAACTTAGGTTATCTGTCTACAGTTAGCTCCGCTTCAGAACAGACACTAAGCTAGTTGACCGACATTTTAAGTCCTAGATCAAAGATTTTAGTCGAAAACACTATATATACCTATTAAATATTTATTCTGCTTCCATTTAAAGATGGGTTCCCGCGTACAAACTGGGTGATTTAATGGTATATATGGACCAAAAACATATTCAAACTAATTAATTTGTCATAATTTTGCTTCAAATCCTTCTCAAACATTGTAATTGCGAAGGAATGCCCTGCTATTAAAATTCGATCAAACTAGGTCATGTTTACGTCACGTCTTGGGAGTCAGAGGAGAATTTATTGCATACATAAGACGATGTTGTCTTTAATCGCTTACTATTTATTACAAATATCGAATCCTAATTAAATTCTCGGATTATCCACTACCCGCGTCTTTTTCCGTCATTTTTATCTCAGAAAGTATTGTACGTCTAACTCTTCATAAAGTTTACATCAAGCGCTCAATGTTCGCTTGTGGCCTTTGACATCACGAGTGCAGAAGCTCCTAATCGTCGGGCTGTCGATTAGGGGAACCCTTACATTTTTGTCCTGTATACGCTCCATGAGTGTTTTTCGGGGAATCCAGTGTTTTTCTAGTTAGATTGGATATCTCTACTTTCCATATATACCAAAATTGCCATACTTTTATTGGAAATAACCACCCGATAAATACTTTTCTGGGAACCCATCTTTAATAAAATTGAAAAAGTTTGTTTAGTCTTTAGTGGGATCGCTTAAGTAAAAAAAAATCGCGCGAATATCGATCTCAGCTGTTTACTAGAGAAACGCCGCAATTCTTGATAGCTCGGAGCATGAAAGTCGGATATGTGTGTTTTCAGTAACTAAACTTAAAAATATGACAATGAAACCACTTGTGGTGAATTCAGCGGGTGTTAAAGCATAGATTTCGAACTTAGATCAAGTTTCTATCTTATCGTGACGCTGTTATAGCCAAACTAAACTTCAATATTTCAGAGGCGGCAATGTTGAATCGAAAATGGGAGCCGAAAATGGGGTCAGATCGCGTGTGTCCCGCTTTTATGCAAAAGAGATCACCAAAAACTACCTATATGCCAATTTTTATCTTTTTGTCGATTCTATGAAAATATTGACCCAAGCGATTGGAATATATGACGGATTTTAAAAGGAGTAGAAATGCATTACAAAACAGTATACCAAGTTTTGGTTATGGCGGCCATTTAGGGGTTTAAGGCTCGTATAGTAGTTTCGTACGTGTTTTAGTTTTACAATAATATTGTTTATGGAATCACGTACATAATGTAATACAGGAATGAATAAAGCGTACATATTGTAATACAGGAATGAATAAAGCGTACATAATGTTATACAGGAATATAGCGTACATAATGTTATACAGGAATGAATAGAGCGTACATATTGTAATACAAGAATGAATAGAGCGTACATATTGTAATACAAGAATGAATAGAGCGTACATATTGTAATACGGGAATGGATAAAGCGTACATATTGTAATGCAGGAATGAATAAATGTAATTGTACCACCCTGCCCGCTAAATAGCTAAATACACTTCAGACGTAAACACTATATTCCAATATTCTCGGATATCCGAGGACGCCATGATCATCGGAAAACAAATTGTCTAAATTAGTCAAAATTATGGAAAATTTAGATGAAAGAAAACAGAATTCTTTTCACAAAATACCATTAAAATACAGATCAATATTTCGTTTCGTTTTTTTATACTTTCGATGGCCTACACTACATGAGAATTTGAGCGGTTGTAGTGAAAAGTTTTTGACCCCATGACGTCAGACTTTGAATAATCAATCAAGTTGACGTTTTTAGTGGTTTACCCACAGTTCCGTGAATCGCACGCCAGGAAGTCAACGTAACAGATGGTTTCATTGGCTGATCACTTATGCCATCCAGAACGCGGGTTATACTATAACTCTTCCAGATCCTAGTGTAGTACAGACAAATAAAATGAAAATTTTGAACTATAAAAAACGAAACGAAATAGGATCTGTGTTTTAATCAGATCGACATTTCTGCCTACAATTTCTAATTTAAAACCAAAAGGTGTTTATTTCGTCCCCCCAAAAGCTTTGAATTCAATATGTTTGTTTTACCAATATGTGTTCACGTAATTAACAGCTTGGTGGATATTTTGGATTCTCGGCAACCTAGTGTGGAACACATCCTCTCGTTAACTCAGGAATTGGCGAAATATGAAAAAAACAGTTGTCTATTGCAAGGTCGAGATACGGGAACTATGGTCAATTTGTGAGAGACCGTGACGTCATATACATGCTGTTGATTAGGCCCTTACTCGTTATCTAAAAGATTTGGGGTAGTTCTCGACAAGGCCGGGTGTGGGGGGTGGGGGGCGAATTGCAAAATATGAAAATATTTAAAATCTAAGCAGTTTTCTATTGCATGCTAGAGATAATGCGACTATGGTGTTTTAATCAGTGTTTTACTCAGATTGAATTTTTTGCCTACAATTTAGCATGGTAAAGTATAAACGCCTAGGGGTATCCACGTTTTAGCGTGGCTAAGTGTGAGCGCCTAGGGGTATCCACGTTTTAGCATGGTAAAGTGTAAACGTCTAGAAGTATCCACGTCTTAGCGTGGTAAAGTGTAAGTGCCTAGGGGTATCTATGTTTTAGCGTGGCTAAGAGAAAGCGCCTAGGGTTTATCCACATTTTAGCGTGGTAAAGTGTAAGTGCCTAGAGGTATCCACGTTTTAGCGTGGCTAAGTGTAAGCGCCTAGGGGTATCCACGTTTTAGCATGGTAAAGTGTAAACGTCTAGAAGTATCCACGTCTTAGCGTGGTAAAGTGTAAGTGCCTAGGGGTATCTATGTTTTAGCGTGGCTAAGAGAAAGCGCCTAGGGGTATCCACATTTAGCGTGGTAAAGTGTAAGTGCCTAGGGGTATCCACGTTTCAGCATGGTAAAGGTCTAAACGTCTAGGAGTATACACGTTTTAGCGTGGAAAAGTGCAAGTGCCTAGATGTATCCACGTTTTAGCGTGGGAAAGTGCAAACGCCTAGGGGTATCCACGTTTCAGCATGGTAAAGTGTAAATGTCTAGGAGTATACACGTTTTAGCGTGGTAAAGAGTAAGTGCCTAGGAGTATCCACGTTTTAGGTCACACCCATTTGAATTCCTATTACAAATTAAAATTTCTGCAACCTGATTAATCTGATTTCGATGACCTACACTACACGAAGAACTGGGTGGTTGTAGTGAAAGGTCGCATCAGAGGTCGTACGAACGGCTTTTTACCCTATGATATTAGACATTTATTAATCAATCAGCGTTGGCGTTTCTGGTGGTTTACCCATAGTTCCGAGAAATCGCCGTAATAGATGGTTTCATTGGCTAATCCCTCATGCCATCCAGAACGCGGGTTATATTACAACTCTTCCAGATCCTAGTGTAGTACCGACAAATAAAACGAAAATTTTGAACTATAAAAAACGAAACGAAATAGGATCTGCGTTTTAATCAGATTGAAATTTCTGCCTACAATTTTTAATTTAAAACCAACAGGTGTTTATTTCGTATCCCCAAAAGCTTTTAGTTCCAAATGTGTGTTGTACCAATGCGTATTCACGTAATTAGCAGCTTGGTGGATATTTTGGATTCCTGGGAACCAAGTGTGGAATACATCCTCTCGTTAACTCTTGAATTACGAAATATGAAAATAAAACAGTTGTCTATTGCAAGGTCGAGATACGGCGACTATGGTCAATTCGTGAGAGACCGTGGTGTCATATACATGTTGTTATGAAGCCCTGACTCGTTATTTAAAAGATAATTGATTTAGGATTTTTCTCGACAAGGTCGGGTTTGGGTGTGGGGGGGGGGGGGATTGCGAGATATGCAAATATTTAAAATCAAAACAGTCTGTTTCATGCTAGAGATAATGCGACTATGGTGTTTTAATCAGTGTTTTACTCAGATTTAATTTTTTACCTACAATTTAGCATGGTAAAATGTAAACGCCTAGGGGTATCCCCGTTTTAGCGTGGCTAAGTGTGAGCGCCTAGGGGTATCCACGTTTCAGCATGGTAAAGTGTAAACGTCTAGGGGTATCCACGTCTTAGCGTGGTAAAGTGTAAGTGTCTAGGAGTATCCACGTTTTAGTGTGGTAAAGTGTAAGTACCTAGAGGTATCCACGTAAAAGACTAGGTGTATCCACGTTTTAGCGTGGCTAAGTGTGAGCGCCTAGGGGTATCCACGTTTCAGCATGGTAAAGTGTAAACGTCTAGGGGTATCCACGTCTTAGCGTGGTAAAGTGTAAGTGTCTAGAGGTATCCACGTTTTAGTGTGGTAAAGTGTAAGTGCCTAGGGTTATCCACGTTTTAGGTCACACCAATTTGAATTCCTGTTAAAGATTAAAATTTTTGCAATATGATTAGTTTGATTTCGATGACCTATACTACACGAAGAACTGGGTGGTTGTAGTGAAAGGTCGCGTCAGAGGTCGTGCGAACGGCTTTTTACCCTATGACATCAGACATTTATTAATCACTATTAAAAAACGAAACGAAATAGGATCTGTGTTTTAATGAGATTGAAATACCTTTCTACAATTTCTAATTTAAAACCAAAAGGTGTTTTTTTCGTCTCCTCAAAAGATTTTAGTTCAAAATATTTGTTTTACCACTGTGTTTTGACGTTGTTAGCAGCGTGGTGGATGTTTTGGATTCCTGGGAACCAAGTGTGGAATACATCCTCTCGTTAACTCTTGAATAATGAAATATGAAAAAAAACAAGGTCGAGATACGGCGACTATGGTCAATTCGTGAGAGACCGTGACGTCATATACATGTTGTTGATAGAGCCCTGACTCGTTATTTTAAAGATAACAGGGGTGTGAATTGGGAAATACGAAAATATTTAAAATCAAAGCATTGCAAGGTCGAGATTCGGGGACTGTTGTCAGTTTGTGCGAGACCAGAACGTCATATACATGTTGTTGATAAAGCACTGGCTCGTTATTTAAAAAATAACAAATTAGGGCTCGTTCTCGACAAGGCCGGATGTGGTGTTGGGGGACAAATCCCCCACACAAACCACCAATTAATTTTATTACATGAACGAGTATGTATTTAAGATGCATTAGCCCAGTCGTTGCTAACAAGGAAAGACGTTAAACTCCATTTCATTTCGTTTCATTTCATTTCACAAAACTGTCTTAGATTAATAAATTTACTGTACAATATCCATTATGTTTCAGTCAATTAACACATAATTACATTTGGTCGACGTCGCATAGCATAATAATACAGTTAAAACATGTTAGTCTTACGACGACCGACACATTGCATTGAGGAGACGTAAAATTCCAATCAACAGAGAGAGAGAGACACACGCACAGAGAGAGAGAGAGAGAGAGGTGGAGAGGTTTCACCCCACTGCTAAAGACCCCTACGCGCAAGCGAATTATTGAAATAAAATTGAACAATATGTTAGTCCCGAAGTGATATAGTTTGTGGCGAGTGGACGTTAAACCCATCTGTCTCGCTCACTAACAATTAGAGGGAGCCATGGTGGCTAAGTGGGTAAGACGCTGTCTTGCTAGTCTGGAGGTCACGTGTTCGAGCCCTGAATTGGCCGCGAAAAATCATCGGGATTTCTCATCGGGATTTCCCGACGCTGTTTCCCCTTGACAGTGGTGCAGGATGGAGGGCCTGGCAAGGACAGCTGTCTAGTCGTTCGGTGGGAACGAAAAACCGAGGTTCAATGTATACATTGGCGTGCTTGGCAGTTGGAACTCGTTATAACAGTAGGCCATAGTGCTGCTGCTCGGGCACGATTCCCCTTATAGCACCCTGCATGGCATATGCCCGTCTTTATTAACCCAGTGAGAGCAGAACAGTAGGACGTTAAACCCCATTTGATTTTATTTCATCGCAATTATCGAGGAGTGGCATCAGGTGTTTTTGAACAGTGTTATCATCATTATGCTCCAAACAATATTTCACAGATTGTGCCCCCTACTATCAGCCATTAAGAACTTTATGAATACAAACTATTCTATACAAATTCCTATTGTCAAAATCGCTTTGTTTAATTTTATAATATTATGTTTTGATATTTTCTGATTTTTGACACATGTGAACATGTCGCTATTAATGTTACAAGTACCTGTGTGCAGCCATTGTATAGGCTAATGTTTTCATTCATTTGGCCTACCAGTTGTTCCGGCAAACAAATAAAGAAATTATGAACCATTAGTTATTCGAGTGCACTTCATAATTTACAAGTAATTTAATAACATAATCACATAACAATAGTACAACCCACAGGCTGGGCATGTCAACAGGCCATGAAAAGGGACGCTGTATAGAATCCATTTATGTTGCATCTTAATTGACATCACCTTTATTTTATACAAATTTAATTTGTGTTCATCTCATTAGGTTTGGACACAAGTTTAACGAGCCAATAGGCAGGTATGTTTATTGACACGTGACACCACACGCGCACCTCATTATGACCTATTAATTGGCTGAATTTGACAATGGGGGGATGATAGGAAATAATCCAAGATGGTGGCACGCTACATGTCAGTCCCGCAGTTACGTGACCTTAACCTTGTCTGGCTGCATGTTCGGGTCAGAGGTTAAACGAATTTATTGTATGGTAATAGCAAGACGTTTGATTTCAGTTGTGTTTAGACCTTTTGTCATTTTTATTAATTCATTAACGTTTGTTGTAGGCCATTTCCTTACCCTGTCCGAAATCAGTGTCAATTAAAATGCGTGACTTATGATATATGCGATATATCGATATCGATATTTTTTCATTAAAATGCCCCTTTTTTTTATAAAACTGTACAAACATTTCTCGTTTGTGTTTCAATGGATGCAAGTTTGAGAGAAAGAGAGAGAGAGAGAGAGAGAGAGAGAGGTCTTTAGCAGTGGGGAGAAACCGGAGGACCTGGAGAAAACCCACGAGGTTGGACAGGCGACCCAACTCCTTGTCACGTACGACAGGGGAATCGAAACCACGCCAGCCGACAGACCTTATGATACAGCGCGCACGTGCTAACGAATAAAAATAGATACCATTTACAGGGACTCGGACATCGAATTAGTCATCCTTACTAGAAAGTATAACGGATGGCCTGGCAACATATTATAGTCGTTCGGATGGTACGGAAAACCGAGGCCCTGTATACACATTGGCGTGCACACCAAACAACCCTTGACAGTCGAAATTTGAAATAAGTGTACGCCATAGTGCCGCTGTCCTGGCAAAATTTCCCTCATACCACACTGTATAGCGTATGCCCCTCTGCATTAACCCAGTCGGTTTTTCATTTGGTTTACTAGAAAAGTGGAAAGTAAAGATAAAGAGCTGACAGTTTTCACATTACTCACGGTTTAATATCAGTATGCAGAGGCGTGGCCGTGAAATATATATTGGGAGGGGGGGGGGGTCCGCAACCCTAACCCATTTTTTAAAACCCCTAAAAAATATAAACAAACACCATGTGGCCATGCTGTCTACCAAGACACCGCGTGCAAAAGCATTATGGTTACGTTGCTGGCTGAGCGGGCGATAAATATTTGGTTTAGGCGGTTATGTTTTTGGGTACCTACATGCGATTCACTTTGATAAGTGGCAGAAAAAAATTAACAAAATATTACTGACAGGCTAACTAGACAGAATTTTATGGAACACAGGTACTTTTCACTTCACACATGTTTCCAGGATGATTATCTCTGTGTTTTATTTTAGCAGTATAAACCATATTGGGATATGTACAGGTTTTATACAGATATAATTTTCACTAATCCTAATAATTGTTGTAAATAAATAGGAGTTGGGGCCTACTATGTAAAAAAAAAAATTTTTTTTTTTTGGGGGGGGGGGGGGTCAAGTATATTCAGACCCCCCTCACCCCAGAAAAACATGTCAGTATCCAGATTAATTGTTAAAAGTTAAAGGAGAATTATGGGAGATTAGACAAAGAGCTGGCAGGCTTCACTATAATAGTTCAAAACTAGATAATGTAAAGGCAGTTTGCTGAAAATTTCAGTCACATTGAACACCCTGAACCGAGTATTTAGCGATTGAATTTTGGGCGTGGCCTCGATCATCATTACTGAAGTTGGTACGATAAAAAAACAACAACATAGTCTCGATTATCCAGTTTTTGATTTAATCCGAAGCAGCAGACCGGGTTCTAATCCAGTAAATATCGCAGGCTAGCGATGCCATCGAGAGTTGATTATGGTTGTACGTGACAAGGAGTAGGGTCACCTGTCGCACCTCGTAGGTTTTCTCCGGTTTCCTCCCACTGATAAAGACCCCTACGCGAAAGCGAATTATTGAAATAAAATTGAACCATGTGTTAGTCCCGAAATGACCTAGTTTGTGTCGAGTGGACATTAAACCCCATCTCTCTCTGTCCCTCTCTCTCTCTCTCTTTCTCTCTCGCCCACACATCTTGTATCGTTCCACAAGGCATGTTTTGTTTTAGATTTGTTTTTAAACTTGCGTGAACGGTTCGAATTGAGTCAAATCATGGAATTCTATCAATGAATGTTTAACAAATACGATATATTGAGCACAGTTTTCCAGACGTTTATTTTTTCTTTCAGAATTGTTCGACTAAGCGTATTATCGACATTTAGAGTTATCCATCCTGTTTATGGGTATTTGTGGCACGAAAAGGGAGACAGCTACCGGTTATTCGTTGCCCGGCAACACTTTTACGGAGATAGAAGTACTCTCCACCTTTTGCTTTTCCAAATTTAAAGTAGTCAAAAGTGAGCTTTCCTTTTTTGGTAGCCAATTTCATGCGAGTCGGAAGGAATCAATTCTCAAGTTTTATGCCATTCCAAAATTGTTTTTAACGTCATATTTATTTACGGGTGTTTTTATCAGTTATAGCATTAATTTTCAGGTTTAATTAAGATAAGAATATCCAAAATGACCAATTTGTTGGCGCAAGTCCAGCACCGTTATAAACAAAAGTTTTTAATTTAGATTCAGGTATCGATGGATATTGAGTAAATAAAATGAAATAAAATGAAATGGGGTTTAACGTTGGATATTTAGTCAACAGTAAATTGTTATATTGTCACACATATTGACAATGTAATTAAAATATTTAAATCACAAATGTAATTGAAAACTAAATTATTATTAAAATTTTTAGGGCTCAATGGGTGTCAGAATTATAACGTGCGTCATTTAATTATATACCTATAATTACGAAGCAGAATAATTAATATTAATTATGAAGGATTATGCAAATTATAATTTTGAATTATAAATTTAAGTAGATCTAAATGTTTAGCTTTGTTCGTGTAGTCATATGCTAATTTCCTTGTTAATCATTCGATGGGGGGGGGGGGGCGAATGGTTAGCGTGTTCCCGTTGTATCATTAGCTCTGTCATTGAGTCTCGAATCCCCGGTTGTACGTGACAAGGAGTAGGGTCGCCTGTTCAACCTCGTGGGTTTTCTCCAGGTCCTCCGGTTTCCCCCCCACTGCTAAAGACCCCTATGCGCAAGCGAATTATTGAAATAAAATTAAAACCATATGTTGGTCCCGAAATGACCTAGTTTGTGTCGAGTGGACGTTACCCCCCCCCCCCTCTCTCTCTCCCTCTCTCTCTGTCATTGAGTCAACTGGCGTGGTTTCGATTTCCCGGTTGTACGTAACAAGGAGTAGGGTCGACTATCAACCTCGTTTGTTTTCTTCAGGTGCTCCGCCCCCCCCCCCCCCATTTCTAAAGACCACTAAGCGCAAGCGAATTATTGAAATAAAATTTACAGTGGATTTGTTAATGAAGCAAATAAACATCAGCCATTTTTGCAAATTACATGTTGATTTAAAAATGGCATTAAAAATAAAATCTATGGGGTACGAAGTTTGTAACAGTGTGGAATGATCTTTTATTGTTATAATACACTTATTTCTAGAAAGAAATGTCTGCGATATCACCCTCGGGGAAGTGGACGTCAATCCCACGAACAAACGAAGGAAGATATCAGTTTAAGCTACAATAAGTAAGTGCCGGAAGTGGCTATATGGAGCTCATAGTTTCAAGAACCTCATATAAAGGACCACACTGATCAGCAGTGAATATTCGCTAGATCTCTACAATCACTGACAGGGATGACATCGATGCGACTTAATGAGCCACAAATATTAACTTTTTTACTCCGACATATAAAATTCTAATACATATAAATAAAGACGTTTGGCGTATTTGTAGGTAAAAATTATTTCCTATTTTTTGTAAATGGATATTAAATTGAGTAAGAGACAGCATTCCGCCCGAACCAGTAAGGTCTTATGTAAACAATGCACGCGCCTTTGAGCCAATGATTGATGCCGCGTGATGAGACGTCACGTATGGAAGGTAGTCATCTTTTACGGAGACATTAGAATACTTTCGTAATACTCTGTGAAACAGATTGATAAAGGACGTATCGCATGAATCTTACCGTGCAACACCCGGTAAGCCAGCTAGTGTTATATAAAAACTTATTTTTTCTTATCAATTACAAAATTCAAATATATTTTAACAAATATATAAGATGATAAAGATATGTTCTCCCAAGGAAAAGTGAGTCATCAGCCCATT
Organism: Patella vulgata; assembly: GCF_932274485.2. NCBI lineage: Eukaryota > Metazoa > Mollusca > Gastropoda > Patellidae > Patella > Patella vulgata. The sequence goes on along the minus strand of NC_065883.2, from coordinate 74,879,966 downwards.
CCGTGTGAGCTTGGAACAAGGGTACAGACCTTGGAGCAAGCATGACGTCATTGCCGCAATCCTGGAATCACAACTGATCTGCACGGTAGTACTATATGGATATGGGGCCGAGCATGACGTCATCGCCGCTATCTGTGGATTATGCAATGAACGAGCATGCCATCTCATTCGTATTGGAATTGGCGGAGCCTTGAGCTTTTTGACGACCGTCCCACACCTACCCACAAGGAAGAACAAGAAAAATAACAAGATGATCCTAAAAATAAGCACACTTTCCCAGTGCATTTCACTTGCCACTCACAACGTTGCGTTTGTTGTCTGTTTTTCAGGATTACTAGTGTTCATTGGAGCTACTGACGCATGAGTTTACCAGGACGTTCTCAACAACATTTAGTTCGGTCACAACATCCTCAAATGTATTGAGAGAGAGAGAGAGAGAGTGAGAGATAGAGAGATGGCGTTTAACGTCCACTTGACACAAACTAGGTCATTTCGGGACTAACATATGGCCCAACTCTATTTCAATAATTCGCTTGCGCGTAGGGATCTTTAGCAGTGGGAGGAAACCGAAGGACCCAGAGAAAACCCACGAGGTTGGACAGGCGACCCTACTCCTTGTCACGTACAACCGGGGAATAAATATATTTATAGATTTCAACATCATGCAGATGATATCATGGAGTTATTAAGAAATTATCTAAATGATACAGCTATATATAATACTGATTACCATTTGAGGTATTGTTGGGAAAATATTTATCTAGCTAGTCATATACATAATCACTGATCTCTTATCAACTAATTAGGATATCGTTAATTTTATATGCCCTGCAGTTGTGTAATATATTATTATTATTATTATCATTGATATGACCCGCAGACAGAGTACGAGCGTATCTATGACCCGCAGAGTATCATAGGCGTAAATAGGTTAGAGTTTCGTAATGTCCGGGGTCCACTCCTTGATTGTATGATCAGGGCCAACTTCTTGATTGTACGTCCTCCACGACTAAAGTGCCAGGGCCAACTCCTTGATTGTACGTCAACCACGACTCAAGTGCCAGGGCCAACTCCTTGATTGTACGTCAACCACGACTCAAGTGTTGAGGCTAACTCTTTGATTGTACGTCCCCTGCGACTCAAGTATCAGGCCAACTCCTTGATTGTACGTCCGCCACGACTCAAGTATCAGGGCCAACTCCTGGATTGAACGACCTCCACAACTTAAGTATCAGGGCCAACTCCATGATTGTACGTCCTCCATGACTCAAGTGTCGAGACCAACTCCTTGATTGTACGGCACCCACCCACAACTCAAGTGTCAGGGCCAACTCCTTGATTGAACGTTCCCCACTGCCCCAATAACTCAAGAGATCCCGGGGTCGAATCTGATGGTGGCCGAACAAGTTCCTCTTGATATTCCGTTTCAGCTTTGCAAGACGGGGGACTTGGCAAAAAAACCAAAAACATCCAGTCTTTCGGATGTGCATATAAAAGAACCCTGGACCATTGGAATCCAATTGCTGTCCAGGCAAAATTTCCATCGTATGTTCGTCTTCCTTAACCCAGTCCGGTTAGAACACCAGGACGTTAAACCCTCATTTCACCCATTCATACTATATAATGTTAATGAAATAGATAGACGAACACGTTGGCAGCGTATTTGGAATAGAACCCTTGGCAATTGGAATTCAATATAAGGGTAGGCCATACCTCCACTGCCCGAGCAAAATTTCCCTCATAGCTCACTGTATGGCGTATGCCCATCTTCATTAGTCCAGTTCGGAACAAAACAGTAGGACGTTAAACCCCATTTCATCTCATTTCATTTGCAAGCGTAAAACCCAGAAGATTTCCCTTTTCACACCACTTGTTGCCAACAAACATTTGACACGCTTGTAAAAGATATACAACTGTACGTTTAAATTATGCAGAAGTACAACAATTTTATCCCCATGTTAAAGTGGTATCAGGTGGTTTAGTAAGAGTGAGCATACCCTTTCTCGTGTACAACACCTATCAATACTATATATATCTAGACTATGTGATATCAGGTGTTTTAGATAGAGTAAACATACCCTGTATCATGTACAACATCTATCAATAATATATATCTAGACTAGGTGATATCAGGTGGTCTAGAAAGAATAAGCATACCCTGTCTTATATACGACCACTATCAATAATATATATATATATATATAGATAGAGTAAGCATACCCTGTCTCATATACACCACTTATCAATACTATATAGCTAGACTTAAGTGGTATCTTAAGCCTACTCTTATATCGAATTCCAACTGCCAAGGGATCTTTTACGTGCATTCCAATGTATACACGGGACCTCGGTTTTTCGTCTCATCCGAAGGACTAGACAGCTGTCCCCGACCTCCAGGCTAGCGAGCCAGTGTCTTAACCAACTAGCCACCGTGGCTCCCAAAGGGGAGGGGGATTATTATTAAAGACATATTACAAATTGAGATAAGGGAAGTAATTACTAATCCGAGACCATCATGCAGCGCACTTTTGTCTCGTTGATTTCTCGTATGTTTTCATCGCCCGTTTCTCCAGTGGTATCGTTCCGTTTTACCCCAATCTGGTTAAAACACAGATCATATTTCCTTCCGTTTTTTATAGTTCAAAATTTCGTTAAACTTGTCTTCAATACATTAGGATTTGGAAGAGTTGGTATATTACCGGCGTTTTGGTTGAAGTGAGGGATTAGCCAATGAAACGGTCTGTTACGGCGACTTCTTGGCGTGCCATGCACGGAACTGTGGGTAAACCACTAGAAACGTCAACGTTGATTGATTAATCAATGTCTGACGTCATAGAGTCATCAGCCGCTCTTTCGACCCCAGGCATGACCTTTCAGTAAAACTTGTCAGATCTTCATGTAGTGTAGGCCATCGAAAGTATAAAAAAAAGAAACGAAATATAGATCTGTATTCAATCAGACTGACTATACCCTGGGCCCATTTACATATTATCCGGGAGGTTGGATGGCTGAATGGGTAGCACGTGCGCGCTGTATCATAAGGACTGTAATTTAGTCAACTGGCATGGTTTCGATTCCCCGTTTGTACGTGACAAGGAGTAGTGTCGCTTGTCGAACCTCGTGGGTTTTCTCCGGGTCCTCCGATTTCCTCCCACTGGTAAAGACCACTACGCGCAAGCGAATTATTGAAATAAAAAATTAAACCTTATGTTAGTCCCGAAATGACCTAGTTTGTGTCGAGTGGATGTCAAACCCCATCTCTCTCTCTCTCTCTCTCTCTCTCCCCTCTCTCTCTCTCTCCAACTATGATTCAGTTTACTCATTCACTTATTAATGATAAACTCGTGCAGATATTACCCAACAAAGATTTATACGAATAATTATGTTGGACGATCATGGCGCTTTGGTCTTGACATTCACAGAATGAAATCATCGCTGATATTTTAATATTAAAGTAGTCAACAGATAATTTGTTGATGAATCATAGAATTGGTTGTTATTTATTGTTAATATACATAACATTCCTTGGAATCATCAGTTAATGATAATAATATCATCTTGGGGTTGATTAAAGATACATTATGCAAGATTTAGATAAAGAGCTGACCATTCTTGCTATAATGGCTCAAAAAGAGATAATGTAAAATGAATATATTGAAAATTTCATTACTGTTTGTATTTTTGACAAGATGTGTGCATTGTGGTAACCAGGGCACTGGTATATTCGAGTCTTAGCCTCGCTTTCCCATTTTTGAATTAAATTTTTAAATGGCGAACCGTTCTAATATAGTTAAAATCTCGAGTATCCCATGCCATCGAGAGTCGATTCTGATCTTGTTTTGTTACTAAATGTCTAATTAATAGTTTGTATAACATTTCATGCCTAAGGAAAGACCTGCAATAGGCAGATTTAGCTCTTGCATAATGTATGTTTAATAGAATTTGCATAAATGCAACTCAAGGATTTTCAATTTATTACTTTGTTTTGTTGTAAATGAAATGAAATGAAATGAAATGGGGTTTAACGTCCTACTGTTCTGCTCCTATACTGGGCTAATGAAGACGGGCATACGCCATACAGTGTGCTATGAGGGAAATTTTGCCCGGGCAGCGGCACTATCGCCTACTCTTATATCGAATTCCAACTGCCAAGGGATCTTTTACGTGCATTCCAATGTTTACACGGGACCTCGGTTTTTCGTCTCATCCGAAGGACTAGACAGCTGTCCTTGTCAGGCCCTCCGTCCTGCATCACTGACAAGGGGAAACCACGTCGGAAATCGGGATGAACTTTCTCGGCCAATGCAGGGATCGAACAGCCGACCTCCAGGCTACTTTGTTTTTTTGTACTTCCTACTTGAAGGACATTAACCCCATTATATAATAAATATATTTATATAAAATAAAATTCTAACAACCTTTCAGATAGTAATGGCACCGCTAATTGTGTTATTACTATTAAATGACGATTTACAAAAAAGGGGATGTGATAATTTTTGTTAATCAAAGTTCTTTTTACCAAAAGCTTGATATTTCTTTTGAATATTCGCCTGTCCAAACTCGTGGGTTTTCTCCGGGTCCTCCGGTTTCCCCCCACTGCTAAAGACCCCTACGCGCAAGCGAATTATAGAAATAAAATTGAACCATGTGTTAGTCCCGAAATGACCTAGTTTGTGTCGAGTGGACGTTAAACCCCATTCCATATCATTTCACTCACGCACTCTCTCTCTCTCTCTCTCTCTCTCTCTCTCTTTTGAATATTGGAACTTTAATGGTAATGGTTTTATTGTTTATACTAATAGCAGACAGACCACGGTCATGGGCGGATCCAGAGTTTTCCCACCATTTCACCAATATTAAAAACTTAAAGTACCTTTCTCCATCCGTGCTAAAAAGTTACATTATCTAAGGCATGTTGTTGAGGGTAAATAGTCATTTGTTTGTGAGTATTTTGATAGGGCATCGTCCAAGAAACATCACCTCTCTGTGGTCTTTTACGAACATGTCAATGTGAACACTCGTGGGCCCGAGATTTCTGTCACGAGAGAGAGAGAGAGAGAGAGAGAGAGGGGTGGCTTAACGTCCACTCGACACAGACTAGGCCATACAAGTTTGTATAATGCAATCTACTGACCTCTATTAACCTCCATTACAGATATAGTACTTGGCATAAGAACAAGTTTGTATAATGTTATCTAATGACCTTTGTTATCTATTAAATATATAGTATTTGGCACCGAAACAAGTTTGTATACCGGTAATGCAATCTAATGACCTCTATGAACCTCCATTAAAGGTGTAGTACTTGGCATAAGAACAAGTTTATATAATGCAATCAAATGACCCGTCTCTCTCTCTCTCTCTCTCTCTCTCTCCCTCTCCCCCCTCTCTCTCTCTCTATTAAAGGTATGGTAGTTGGCACTGAAGTTTGTGTTGAGTTGACGTTACCCCCCTCTCTCTCTCTCATTATTAACCTCTATTAAAGGTATGGTACTTGGCATTAGACAAGTTTGTATAATACAATCTAATGTCGTGTATTAAAAAGGTATGGTAGTTGGCATTAGACAAGTTTGCATAATACAATCTAATGTCGTGTATTAAAGGTATGGTAGTTGGCATTAGACAAGTTTGTATAATACAATCTAATGTCGTGTATTAAAAAGGTATGGTAGTTGGCATTAGACAAGTTTGTATAATACAATATAATGTCGTGTATTAAAAAGGTATGGTGGTAATTGGCATTAGACAAGTTTGTATAATACAATCTAATGTCGGTATGGTATGGTATGGTATTTGGCATTAGAACAAGTTTATATAATACAATCTAATATCGATATTAAAGGTATGGTACTTGGCATTAGACAAGTTTGTATAATACAATCTAATGTCGTGTATTAAAAAGGTATGGTAGTTGGCATTAGAACAAGTTTGTATAATACAATCTAATGTCGTGTATTAAAAAGGTATGGTACTTGGCATTAGACAAGTTTGTATAATACAATCTAATGTCGTGTATTAAAAAGGTATGGTACTTGGCATTAGACAAGTTTGTATAATACAATCTAATGTCGTGTATTAAAAAGGTATGGTACTTGGCATTAGACATTTCATTTGCAAGCGTAAAACCCAGAGGATTTCCCTTTTCACACCACTTGTTGCTAACAAAAATTTGACACGCTTGTAAAAGATATACAACTGTACGTTTAAATTATGCAGAAGTACAACAATTTTATCCCTATGTTAAAGTGGTATCAGGTGGTTTAGAAAGAGTAAGCATACCCTTTCTCGTGTACAACACCTATCAATACTATATATGTAGACTAGGTGATATCAGGTGTTTTAGATAGAGTAAACATACCCTGTATCATGTACAACATCTATCAATAATATATATCTAGACTAGGTGATATCAGGTGGTCTAGAAAGAATAAGCATACCCTGTCTTATATACGACCACTATCAATAATATATATATATAGATAGAGTAAGCATACCCTGTCTCATATACACCACTTATCAATACTATATAGCTAGACTTAAGTGGTATCTGGGGTTCTAGAAAGATTAAACATACAAAGGGGAGGGAAATGAAATGAAATGAAATGGGGTTTAACGTCCTACTGTTCTGCTCCTATGCTGGGCTAATGAAGACGGGCATACGCCATACAGTGTGCTATGAGGGAAATTTTGCCCGGGCAGCGGCACTATCGCCTACTCTTATATCGAATTCCAACTGCCAAGGGATCTTTTACGTGCATTCCAATGTATACACGGGACCTCGGTTTTTCGTCTTATCCGAAGGACTAGACAGCTGTCCCCGACCTCCAGGCTAGCGAGCCAGTGTCTTAACCAACTAGCCACCGTGGCTCCCAAAGGGGAGGGGGATTATTATTAAAGACATATTACAGATTGAGATAAGGGAAGTAATTACTAATCCGAGACCATCATGCAGCGCACTTTTGTTTCGTTGATTTCTCGTATGTTTTCATCGTCCGTTTCTCCAGTGATATCGTTCCGCTTTACTCCACAATACCCCAATCTGGTTAAAACACAGATCTTATTTCGTTCCGTTTTTTATAGTTCAAAATTTCGTTAAACTTGTATTCAATACATTAGGATTTGGAAGAGTTGGTATATTACCGGCGTTTTGGTTGAAGTGAGGGATTAGCCAATGAAACGGTCTGTTACGGCGACTTCTTGGCGTGCCATGCACGGAACTGTGGGTAAACCACTAGAAACGTCAACGTTGATTGATTAATCAATGTCTGACGTCATAGAGTCAACAGCCGCTCGTTCGACCCCAGGCACGACCTTTCAGTAAAACTGGTCAGATCTTCATGTAGTGTAGGCCATCGAAAGTATAAAAAAAAAGAAACGAAATATAGATCTGTATTCAATCAGACTGACTATACCCGGCCCATTCACATATTATCCGGGAGGTTGGATGGCTGAATGGGTAGCACGTGCGCGCTGTATCATAAGGACTGTAATTTAGTCAACTGGCATGGTTTCGATTCCCCGTTTGTACGTGACAAGGAGTAGGGTCGCTTGTCCAACCTCGTGGGTTTTCTCCGGGTCCTCCGATTTCCTCCCACTGCTAAAGACCCCTACGCGCAAGCGAATTATTGAAATAAAAAATTAAACCTTATGTTAGTCCCGAAATGACCTAGATTGTGTCAAGTGGATGTTAAACCCCATCCCTCTCTCTCTCTCTCTCTCTCTCCAACTATGATTCAGTTTACTCATTCACTTATTAATGATAAACTCGTGCACATATTACCCAACAAAGATTTATACGAATAATTATGTTGGACGATCATGGCGCTTTGGTCTTGACATTCACAGAATGAAATCATCGCTGATATTTTAATATTAAAGTAGTCAACAGATAATTTGTTGATGAATCATAGAATTGGTTGTTATTTATTGTTAATATACATAGCATTCCTTGGAATCATCAGTTAATGATAATAATATTATCTTGGGGTTGATTAAAGATACATTATGCAAGATTTAGATAAAGAACTGACCATTCTTGGTATAATGGCTTAAAAAGAGATAATGTAAAATGAATATATTGAAAATTTCATTACTGTTTGTATCTTTGACAAGATGTGTGCATTGTGGTAACCAGGGCACTGGTATATTCGAGTCTTAGCCTCGCTTTCCCATTTTTGAATTAAATTTTTAAATGGCGAACCGTTCTAATATAGTTAAAATCTCGAGTATCCGATGCCATCGAGAGTCGATTCTGATCTTGTTTTGTTACTAAATGTCTATTTAATAGTTTATATAACATTTCATGCCTAAGGAAAGACCTGCAATAGGCAGATTTAGCTCTTGCATAATGTATGTTTAATAGAATTTGCATAAATGCAACTCAAAGATTTTCAATTTATTACTTTGTTTTGTTGTACTTCCTACTCAAAGGACATTAACCCCATTATATAATAAATATATTTATATAAAATAAAATTCTAACAACCTTTCAGATAGTAATGGCACCGCTAATTGTGTTATTACTATTAAATCACGATTTACAAAAAAGGGGATGTGATAATTTTTGTTAATCAAAGTTCTTTTTACCAAAAGCTTGATATTTCTTTTGAATATTCGCCTGTCCAAACTCTTGGGTTTTCTCCGGGTCCTCCGGTTTCCCCCCCCCCCCCCACTGCTAAAGACCCCTACGCGCAAGCGAATTATAGAAATAAAATTGAACCATGTGTTAGTCCCGAAATGACCTAGTTTCCATATCATTTCACTCACTCACTCTCTCTCTCTCTCTCTTTTGAATATTGGAACTTTAATGGTAATGGTTTTATTGTTTATACTAATAGCAGACAGACCACGGTCATGGGCGGATCCAGAGTTTTCCCACCATTTCACCAATATTAAAAACTTAAAGTACCTTTCTCCATCCGTGCTAAAAAGTTACATTATCTAAGGCATGTTGTTGAGGGTAAATAGTCATTTGTTTGTGAGTATTTTGATAGGGCATAGTCCAAGAAACATCACCTCTCTGTGGTCTGTTACGAACATGTCAATGTGAACACTCGTGGGCCCGAGATTTCTGTCACGAGAGAGAGAGAGAGAGAGAGAGAGAGAGAGAGGGGTGGCTTAACGTCCACTCGACACAGACTAGGTCATACAAGTTTGTATAATGCAATCTACTGACCTCTATTAACCTCCATTACAGATATAGTACTTGGCATAAGAACAAGTTTGTATAATGTTATCTAATGACCTTTGTTATCTATTAAATATATAGTATTTGGCACCGAAACAAGTTTGTATACCGGTAATGCAATCTAATGACCTCTATTAACCTCCATTAAAGGTGTAGTACTTGGCATAAGAACAAGTTTATATAATGCAATCAAATGACCCGTCTCTCTCTCTCTCTCTCTCTCCCTCTCCCCCCCCCCTCTCTCTCTCTATTAAAGGTATGGTAGTTGGCACTGAAGTTTGTGTTGAGTTGACGTTAACCCCCCCCCCCCCTCTCTCTCATTATTAACCTCTATTAAAGGTATGGTAGTTGGCATTAGACAAGTTTGTATAATACAATCTAATGTCGTGTATTAAAAAGGTATGGTACTTGGCATTAGACAAGTTTGTATAATACAATCTAATGTCGTGTATTAAAGGTATGGTAGTTGGCATTAGACAAGTTTGTATAATACAATCTAATGTCGTGTATTAAAAAGGTATGGTACTTGGCATTAGACAAGTTTGTATAATACAATCTAATGTCGTGTATTAAAGGTATGGTAGTTGGCATTAGACAAGTTTGTATAATACAATCTAATGTCGTGTATTAAAGGTATGGTAGTTGGCATTAGACAAGTTTGTATAATACAATCTAATGTCGTGTATTAAAAAGGTATGGTACTTGGCATTAGACAAGTTTGTATAATACAATCTAATGTCGTGTATTAAAAAGGTATGGTAGTTGGCATTAGAACAAGTTTATATAATACAATCTAATATCGATATTAAAGGTATGGTAGTTGGCACTGAAACAAGTTTGTATAATACAATATAATGTCGTATACTAAAGGTATGGTAGTTTGCATTAGAACACGTTTATATAATACAATATAATGTCGTATATTAAAGGTATGGTAGTTGGCATTAGAACAGAAATGAAATGAAATGAAATGAGGTTTAACGTCCTACTGTTCTGCTCCTATACTGAGCTAATGAAGACGGGCATACGCCATACAGTGTGCTATGAGGGAAATTTTGCCCGGGCAGCGGCACTATCGCCTACTCTTATATCGAATTCCAACTGCCAAGGGATCTTTTACGTGCATTCAAATGTTAACACGGGACATCGGTTTTTCGTCTCATCCGAAGGACTAGACAACTGTCCTTGTCAGGCCCTCCGTCCTGCATCACTGACAAGGGGAAACCAGGCATTAGAACAAGTTTATATAATACAATATAATGTCGTCTATTAAAGGTATGGTACTTGTCACTGAAACAAGTTTATAATTCTCCACTTATTTGATCAATAACATGATTATATGTAAACAGAGAATGGTTTCCGTTCCCAACAAATTAACGTGTCAACTAATAGTATGTTATAAATCGTTATTGTTTATTGTCAGGACCGCTGCAATCTTTAACTATTCTGACCTTTTCTGACGTTCTCATTCTGTCATCCGACTCGCTTGGTTGTAAGCTTAGCCCCGTCCATAATTAAACTATACTAAATCATAGAATTGAAAATAATGGAACACTATTGTACCACACAACTATCCTTAAAGAGACACCGGTCTACCTTATTATCGTCCGTCCGCCCGTCCGTCCCGAAGTTAAAGGAAGGATATGGGTTCGACCAATCCCCCCCCCCTCTTATTATCGTCCGGCAATCCTGAAGTTAAAGGAAGGATATTGAAATAGGTTCGACCTATCCGCCCCCCCCCCACTCACTTCCCTTATTATCGCCCGTCCGTCCCGAAGTTACAGGAAGGATATTGAAATAGGTTCGACCTATCCGCCCCCACCTCCCTTATTATCGTCCGTCCATCCCGAAGTTAAAGGAAGGATATTGAAATAAGCTCGACCAATCACCCCCCCCCCCCCCACACACACACTCCCCAGTTTTGTTTTCTTGGCATATCTCATATACCGATCAAGATATTTTTAGGGTACTTTCAGTAATTAGAAATTACTAGGCCTTGTGCGACTGGTTTTAAGTTTTGTTATACAGGTATAGACGGGATATTTGTGAATATAAAAAAGAACATTTGTGAATGAAATGGGGTTTAACGTCCTACTGTTCTGCTCCGACTGGGATAAAGAAGGCGGGCATACGTCATACATTATGCTATGAGGGAAATATTGCCCCGCGCTCCGTTCTGCATCGCTGACAAGGGCGTAATCACGTTGGAAAATACGGGATATTGATAACTGTTTCTTCGTGTTTTCAATTTGGCAACAATGTTACACCTCGGGACATTCTACCACTGTTTAGTATTCGTTTGCTACTAGCATATTTTTAGCATTCGTTTGCTACTACCATACTTTTAGCATTCGTTTGCTCGTTTGCTACTTCCATATTTTTAGCACCCGTTTGCTACTACCATATTTTTAGCATTCGTATGCTACTACCATATTTTTAGCATTCGTTTGCTACTACCATATTTGTAGCATTCGTTTGCTACTACCATACTTTTAGCATTCGTTTGCTACTACCATGGCAAATGGCAAATTTGGTATATATGGAAAGTATAGACACCCAATCTTACTAGAAAAATACTAGATTACCTGACAAACACCCATAGGGCAACCACTGGCCAAAATGTCAGGGTATCACTAACTGGCAACCCGACTGTTGTCTGCTAGCTCAGTGTGTGCTTGCTTGACTGAAGGGACGGTTCTTATTTCTTTGGAAACATTGAGGGGTGTCAACGAGAAAACATTGAGGGGGTGTCAACGAGGAAACATTGAGGGGGTGTCAACGAGGAAACATTGAGGGGTGTCAACGAACAAATGACTTTGCAATTAAACGGTGGAAATAGAAGTTGACAGAAAATAGTTAAGAATTTACTTAGGCTTCAATATGTATGATAAATGGACTGTAAGTAATGGAAAATACATTCTGAAAAATGGACCCTCCGACAAAGAAGTAAGGTGACAGCCATGGCGTCTAACAACAGTTTATTTATAGCTATGGGAATCTCCTGGCGAATACAAAGTTTTGAGAGGAATATGAGACAAGTTTTTGATAGATTAATTAGTTTGAATATGTTTTTAGTCCAAATATATCATCAAATCACACAGTTTGTACGCGGTTAGATTATCTTTAACAACGAATCAAGATTGTTGAGCATAAATATATTGTAGTGTAGTTTTTGGTCTAAGTATCCTTGCACTAGTGTGGGAGGAAAGATGTGGCTGGGTGGTTAAGACGCTGGCTCGCTAGCTTGGAGGTCGGGTGTTCGATCCCTGCATTGGCCGAGAAAGTTCATCTGGATTTTCCGACGTGGTTTTCCCTTGTCAGTGGTGCAGAACGGAGGGCCTGATAAGGACAGCTGTCTAGTCCTTCGGATGATACGAAAAACCGATGTCCCGTTTATACATTAGAATGCACGTAAAAGATCTCTTGGCAGTTGGAATTCGATATAAGAGTAGGCGATAGTGCCGCTGCCCGGGCAAAATTTCCCTCATAGCACACTGTATGGCGTATGTCCGTCTTCATTAGCCCAGTTCGGAGCAAAATAGTAGGACGATAAACCCCATTTCATTTCCCTCATAGCACACTGTATGGAATATGCCGTCTTTATTAGCCCAGTATAGGAGCAGAAGAACAGTAGGACGTTAAACCCCATTTCATTTCATTTCATTTCATGGGAGGAAAGATTTCTCTCGGCGGCCCTGTAGGTGACATAGCCACTTTAAGCTCGCATCCTTTTCGCTACATATCATGCAGTGGTGTTTCTCTCAATGTATTGATCGTTTTCCCCCAAATATATTTCACGCTGAGAATTTTAAAGGTCATCTTTCTTTCGAGTCAATCATTAAATTCACACAAAATGTTTTAAAGTATGTTTGAATCATGGCTGACATTTAGACTAGGGGAGACAACACGAACATGAGATGGTGATTGGCCAAATATATACGAAATAACTCACATATTATGGAAGATTTTTTAAGTTCGATATCTATTTTTATTTTATTTATAAGGGGTGGGAAGGGAAGGGAATGGGAGGGGGGGGGCTGTACAACAGACTCAGTAGATCCTTTTAGTATAGCTATTTATTTATAAGCCATCTTTTACCAATTCAACATTTATTAATTTATTTTGTGGGATTGGGATTTAGAAAACATTTCAGGCCTAAAGAAAGACTTGCAATGGACAGATTTACCTCTTGCATAATGTATGTTAGAAAGACCCGCAATAGGCAGATTTAGCTCTTGCTAAATCTGCCCATTGCAGGTCTTTCTTAATTCCTGAAATGTTACCTAAATTATTAATTAGACATTAATTAACCTATCCAGACCATAATCAACTCTAGATGCCATCGCTAGCCTGCGATATTTACTGGATTTGAATACATTTTGTGATGGATGATTTCACGTCAAACTGGATAATCGAGACTTTTTTTTATCGTACTGACTTTAGTAATGAGGCTAATATCTCGCTTCACAGGGGAGCAATTTGACTGAAATTTTCAGCGTATTCGCTTTACGTTATCTATTTTGTAACTATTATCCAATGCCCCTTTAAGTGGGTAGGGAATAATCCCAGAATTTACTTAGGCTTCGATATTTATGGTAAGTGGGCGGCAATTAAAAACAAATACAAACTGAATGGATTCACCAGAAAACATATATAGATATTAAAAAAACAAACACAAAAAGTGCGTGGTGGGGTGATTTTATAAATAGAATTAAATGAGAGAGAGAGAGAGAGAGAGAGAGAGAGAGAGGGAGACAGACAGACAGAGAGAGAGAGAGAGACAGAGAGAGAGAGACAGAGAGAGAGGGGGGGGACAGAGAGAGAGAGAGATGGGGTTTAACGTCCACTCGACACAAACTAGGTCATTTCGGGACTAACAATTTTTATTTCAATAATTCGCTTGCGCGTAGGTGTCTTCAGCAGTGGGAGGAAAACTGGTGGACCCGGAGAAAACCCACGAGGTTGGATAGGCGACCCTACTCCTTGCAACGTACAACCGGGGAATCTAAACCACGCCAGTGGACTCAATAACAGACCTTATGATACAGCGCGCACTGAATTAAATAAATAGCCACGGTTAAATACAAGGGATCAGAGATCATCAATATACAAAGATGTACTGTATTATGTAAGAGACAAACCTGCATACTATCCAAATTCAAACACTCAATAACATTTAGAATTTTGGTTTAATGAATTTCAGAATTTTGGTTTGATGAATTTTAGAATTTTGGTTTTATGAATTTTAAAAGTTTGGTTTTATGAGCTTTAGAATTTTGGTTTTATAAATTTTAGAATTTTGGTTTTATAAATTTTAGAATTTTGGTTTTATGAATTTTAAAAGTTTGATTTTATGAATTTTAGAAGATTGGTTTTATGAATTTTAAAAGTTTGGTTTGATGAATTTTGAAAGTTTGGTTTGATGAATTTTAAAAGTTTGGTTTGATGAATTTTAAAAGTTTGATGAATTTTAAAAGTTTGGTTTGATGAATTTTAAAAGTTTGGTTTGATGAATTTTTGAAATATTGATTTAATAATTTTAGAAGTTTTGATTTAATCATTTTAGAAGTTTGGTTTTATGAATTTTAGAAGTTTGGTTTTATGAAGTTTAGAAGCTTAGTGCATAGGAAGAGACTATAAAACGATTGCCGATTGATGACTAAGTTAATTGTGATATATATTTTTTTCAAGTTGGGATTTAAAATATTTAGAAGCTTGTTCAATAATATTAATCGTTATTGGACATTAGATAATCCCGATTATTGCATAGGAAGGGACTATAAAACGATTGCTGGTTGATGACTAAGTTATTTGTAGTACATATATTGTGACGGTTTAATGATGTTTGCTATTGTTCTCATTAACTTAAATGTCAGGGGGATAATTTGGGCTATTTACAACTTTATAAAGCGGTAATATATATCATATATTTATGTAAATATTCCATCGAATCGTGGGGATAAATTGTCGTTTTCCGTTCGTCTGGTCCCAACATCCTGTTATTAACTTAAACACCGCCATTTAATGACAACTGCGCCATTTTGGAGATACATTAAAATTGTGTTTTGGCCTTGATAAAAAAGAGCTGACATTTTTAATAATTTGATATCCGTCCTTTTCAAACGTTGATTATGTGATATGCTAATAGACTATTACATTGCCCCAATCTACACACACACATACCCATTATAAAACAAATACTTATGTAAAAAAAAATTATTATCAATTGGTGTTTAAAAATTAAAGGTCTTCATTTTTGTTGGCCCGAACATCTGCCACATCCTCTGGCTCGTTTTGGTCTGTGTTTTCTCATGTATTGATTTAAGCGAGGGAGAGAGAGAGAGAGATAGAGAGGGAGAGAGAGAGAGAGATAGAGGGAGATAGAGAGAGAGAGAGAGGGGAGAGAGAGAGAGAGAGAGAGAGAGAGAGAGAGAGAGAGAGAGAGAGATGGGGTTTAACCTCCACTCGACACAAACTAGGTCATTTCGGGGCTAACACATGGTTCAACTTTATTGCAATAAAGGGATCTTTAGCAGTGGGAGGACCCGGAGAAAGCCCACGAGGATGGACAGGCGACCCTACTCCTTTTCACGTACAACCAGGGAATCGAAACCATGCACGCCAACTGACTCAATGACAGGCCTTATGCTACAGCGCGCCTCCTTCTTCTACTACTAGTGATTTACGTCCGCTTGAGATTTCGCAGACAAGTTGTCTGGCAGCGCAGGTCTCTTTCCTGTGTGAGGAAACCGGAGTACCCGGAGTAAACCCACAACCGCCGGCCAGCTAGAGGTCGAAGCAGGACGCTCTAGAGCACTAGCCCCCATTTTTCCTCTAATCCACGGCCTTGGAGGGTCCTGTTATGTGAGACTGTGAGAGGATATCTGACAACTCAAAAAAGTAATTGAATGTCACTAGATAAGAGGAAAATAGAAATAGTTTGTACATTCACTTGTTTTTATTCATTCTATACTTAATAAAAACATGGTAATGCACAGACTTTTTCTATATTCTTTTCTGTTTTGAATTGTCAGATATCCTCTCACAGTCTCATATAACAACTTTTGTTCTTCGAAGGAATTTCTAGTGAGCAGAAATTCGTCCGTGTATCTGTTATCACTCGTCACTTCAGTCAGTTATATTGAAGGATAACTCATGTTTTTCTTTTGTGTTCGTCACTTCCGATTGTAGAAACCTGCATTACGCATCTATCGTAGCAATGACCTCTGTGTTAAAATTATATTTGGAACGTGTTAAACAATATTGTCCTTTAAATCCCATTTCATTTTGTTACATGAGCTACATGTGTAAGGGGAGTAATTCTCGATACAAGATCAATAAATTCAATCGAGAATTGCAGTGATCATTACGTGTGTGTTGGCAACTCATCAACAACCCTGACCTGTGTACACCAATTCTAATTGTTTCCATGGTAACACAACAATTATCAAAATCTGCGAAATGTCTAATTAGCAAACGAAACAAATAAGCCTACACTGTCCCATAATGATATATTGATCAATTTCAAGAGACAGGATCTAGAAACAAAAGCAGGTACGGAGTCCATTTTAAAATCCCCCAATTAACTTCAGTCGTCGGGGGGATGCAAATTTTGTTTCAGCGGTATTTAGTTGATTAATATTAAAAGAAAAAACAAAACACGCTTAATATGGATATCCATCTTTCGTATATTATATTTTAATGTTTCGACGCAGGTACGGAGTCTATTTTAAAATCCCCCAATTAACTTCAGTCGTCGGGTGATGCAAATTTTGTTTCAGCGGTATTTAGTTGATTAATTTAAAAAAAACAATTCATCTTTCGTATATTATATTTTAATGTTTTGACGCAGTTCTTAGGTCTTCATTAAATGTAGTATCTTACTTGGTTGCCAACAGTATTTGCGTATTTTCTCGCAATTTTTATTCCCCAACTAGTCGCGAGTTGTCTCAACCAAGTGAGATACTAGCCCAAGAATGGAAATGAAATGAAATGGGGTTTAATGTCCTACTGTTTTGCTCCGAACTGGGCTAATGAAGACGGGCATATGCCATACAGTGTGCTATGAGGGAAATTTTGCCCGGACAGCGGCACTACGGCCTACTCTTATATCGAATTCCAACTGCTAGGGGATCTTTTACGTGTAGGCCATCCGAACGACTAGACAGCTGTCCCTGCCAAGCCCTCCGTCCTGCATCACTGACAAGGATAAACTTTCTCGGCCAATGCGGGGAGCGTCTTACCCACTTAACCACCGTGATCCCGAGCCCAAGAATCTGTAGATATTAATGACTATAGAACCGAATGGAAATATTAGTATCAATACAAAACTTTGTGTCTGAAATAGAAAACAAAACACCAGTTCGATGTCGTCATCATCATCATCATCATCATCATCATCGTCACCATCATCATCACTGGAAAAGTACATAGTCCTCATTATCTCCATCACCCTCTTCATCTTCATCTTCGTAATCATCATCATCATCATCATCATCATCATCATCTTCATCACCCTCTTCATCACCCTCTTCGTCATCTTCATCATCATCATCATCATCATCATCTTCATCACCCTCTTCGTCATCATCATCGTCATCTTCATCATCATCACCGTCTTCATCACCGGAAAAGTCCATAGTCCCTATTCTACGAAATTTATATCAAAATTTATTAATCGTTACAAGTGATACTCATTGTTTGATAATGGTCAAAGTTCCAATGTAGTTGGCTGTTTTATGACCACAATGACACCAGAATAACCAATCAGTTTAAACGGTTAATACTTATTATTACTGGATATTTATTCCACCAGCTCTTGGTCGGTCCAGTCAGCCCTTATCCGGCAATAAAATATGTATAGCATTTAATGCAGGTTCAAAATATCCCTATATGTAAAATTAGATACAGAACAAATTAAACGTGATGATCTGTCCACGACAAGCGCCGATATCAGCAGAGAATTTAAGATTTCAATCAACTATCTGCAGAGTGTTTCATATTTTAACTAACGGTAGATTATTTCAGATTTCAACTTTCGTTAAATTACAACTAACTGCTGTCTATTTCAGATGGGGATAAGTTGCTGGCTCGCTAGTCTGGGCGTCGCATGTTCGATCCCTGCATTGGCCTCATAGCACACTGTATGGCGTATTCCCGTCTTCATTAACCAATTCGTAGCCCATCTATTGGCAGGCTATTTCAGATTTTAATGGTTCTTTTCATTCTTCAACCATCAGAGATTTATTTCAGGTTACAATCGTGCACGACATACTCCAGTATTAACATGCTATTTTAGTGATTGAGTATGCTTGTTCTCGGGACCAATAAAAGAAGTTAATTTGTAAGAAGTTAATTTTCTCACAATGATCAAACCCTTATTTTTAGTTTTGGGTCCTTTCATTTTTAGTTAAGGGCCTTTTTTTTTACTTTGAGTCCTTTGTATAGTTTAGGGCCCTTTATTTACTCCCGAACCATTTTCTTTTTAGTTTGGGGGCTCATTTTAGTCTATAATTTACGTCGGTTTTGTTGAATTGGTTAAGAGTGCGACACGCTAAATTTGTTAATTGGCAATAGGATGTGCCCTACAAACATTTTCAATCGCCTCCACCATCTATACCTTCTTGAATAGTGGCCCCTTATTGGGGTATTTCATTCTTAAACCATCGGAAGATAGGGGTCCGTTACTGGGCATCCGGGTCCAAGACTGGGATATTTCATTCTTCAATCATCAGAAGATTAATACCCCGCCCCTAAACCCGTGGGTGCCCATTACAAGGTTAGGCTTACTGCCTCCGGGTCCCTGTTCGTCCCTGGGGTATTTCATACTTCAACCGTTAGCTGATAGTAGATGTAGCCTGTCAAGTTAATACCCTGACCCCTAAACCCGTGGCTGCCCATTAAACCATCAGCAGACTGTAGATGATTTCTTTCAAGGTAATACGCCCACCCCTATACCCATGGGTGCCCATTAAAGGGTCAGGCCCAACACCTCCTGGTGCCAGTTCGCCCCTGGGGTATTTCATACTTCAACCAGCAGGTGATTATTTCAGATTTCAGAGGTTCCTGTAGTAAATATAGAATGGGGCCCCATTACCGGACCTCCGGATTCAAATCTGTTCCTTGGGCATTTTATACTTCATTCATCAGGAGACTGTAGATGATTCCTGTCAAGTTAATAAGTACAAAATGTATCACACAGTCAAGGTCCAATTATATCATAGATTCCATGCAATCAACGTCTACGATCTAAGGGTAATTTATGCTAATACCAGTACGGTTAATGGAGGTTATTAATTAGTTTGTAAATAAACCCCTAGTTTTAGGAATTAAGCGCTGTAATTATTGTCAACTATGCTGTTAGTCATAACATAATAGACGCCATTATAACGGTCAGGGAACAGCAAAAGAACGACGTTCTCACAACATTATGCAAATGTTAGTTTTACATCTCTATATCGCTAATAAGCAATCATTAATCACTGCCTTTAATTAACAGATAAAAATGAGTTTGAACCCCGCTTAGATAATACCCACATACGGAGTCATAACAAGTCGGTATTAAAAATATATTATGGGAATTTCCAGATTACATATTTATGGCATCATTATAAATGAAAATATACTTCTTTCGCAAGGGAAAAGGAGTGAGTTAATGTCATTATTAATTCATGTGTTATTGCAATGGATAAGGTAATGTGTGTATTTGTGCGACCGTTTGGGTTGCCGAATGATTTAGTGTTAGTCTTGTGGCGAGGTATCGATTCCACAGCTAAAGACCCCCTATCAGCGCAAGCGAATTATTGAAATAAAATTGAATCATATACTAATCCCGAAATGACCTAGTTTGGGTTTTGTGAACGTTAAACCCTACGTCTCTCACTCCCCTCTCTCTCTCTCTCTCTATCTCTCAATGTCCTTGTACTACTGTGTGAAGGGTGTGGCCTCTAATTTGTTTTGCTCCGACACATTTCTCTAGGCAGCCATGGGTCAGTATATACATACAGGTATCCAAGTAATATGGGTAGATATTCCATCAGATCATAGCCTGTGGATCAATTTACTAATAATTTAATTAAGATCTGGAGATTAATCTACACCGGATGCTGACTTTTGTCTGAAGTGCGGGATAGTTTTCCCGAGTTTCAGATTGCTAATACCATGGCAACAGGTTGAAAATATAATGTTACATAGCATACAATTTTCTATTATAATTGCAGTTCTTTACGTGTACATATTTTAAAATCAATTATCGATTTTATCTAATCTGTATAATCCGTTTTAAATTCCATGGATAGTCCTCACTCTGGGTTCCATTTTTTCGAAAGCTTTTCATTTTAATTTTATAACCATATATTTGTTTTTCCGCCAAAGTAATAAAAATGTCCTTAACTAATTTGTTTTACATTTTTAATAACAAAGATAAATTAGATTCAACGTAATAATTACACAATTATTCTCCGGCTTACATATGAGTCAAGAATTGAAGAAAGATGTTTTGGCTTCCCTAAATGACTCAAATATATATATACAGGTCACAATTCTATGGAATTGTAGGGTCGCTAGTTCAACCTCGTGGGTTTTCTCCAGGTCCTCCGGTTTCGTTACACTGCTAAAGACCCCTACGCGCAAGCGAATTATTGAAATAAAATTAAACCATTATGTCAGTCCAGAAATGACCTAGTTTGTGTCGAGTGGACGTTAAACCCTATTTCTCTCTCTCTCTCCCTCTCTCTCTCTCTCTCTCTCTCTCTATCTCTCTCTCTCTATCTCTCTCTCTCTCTGGAATACAATTACTGTTTATTGCTAGTCTTTACCAATTATTAAAAATACATTTTGGGAGATTGGATAAAGAGCTGGCAGTTCTCACTATAATAGTTAAAATCTAGTTAATGTAAAGTTGATTTGCTGAAAATTTCAGTCAAATTATCCAGATCTTTAGGCCTGAAATGTTATGTAAATTATTAATTAGACAAAAAATTAACTTATCCAGACCACAATCAACTCTCGATGGCATCGCTAGCTTGTGATGTTTATTGGATTAGGTTCCGATTTGCTGTTCAACTTTCATTCATGATTAATCATGAAATGGATAATCGAGACTATGTTTTTTATCCTACCGACTTTAGTAATGATGATCGAGGCTAAGCCAAAAATTCAACCGCTAAAATCTCGGTTCATAGTGGATCAATTTGACTGATATTTTCAGCAAATTCCCTTTACATTATCTAGTGTTTAACTATTATAGTGAGAACTACCAGCTCTTTATCTAATCTCCCATATAACATAATATATCTTTAAAATTAAAAAATTCTCGGCAGTTGCAAAATCAACATGATCATTAGATTATAATACCCATGTTAAAGATTTTCCTCGGTTCTTCCTATCGCACAAAATTAAAGGGAGTGTGGATAGCAGGTGACATACTTGCCGGACAGTGGTTCTTTATCACAATGTGTAGCCGATGGCCATTTCAAGAAACAATAAAAGCGGAAACAAACAAAAAGCTTAACAATAAACGTATCAAAACGAGTACTCGTGTTCACATATCCACTCCTCTGACAGATGGTTTCAAAATCGTCAAGAATCAGATATCCGTTTCTTAAAAATTTATAGGAGAAGAAAAAATTAGGTACATAATGCCGTGACCATGTTTCAGAAATGTTTAAGAGAAGAGAAAAATACATCTAATAGGTACATAATGTCGTGACCATGTTTCAAAAATGTTTAAGAGAAGAGAAAAATACATCTAATAGGTACATAATGCCGTGACCATGTTTCAGAAATGTTTAGGAGAAGAGAAAAATACATCTAATAGATAGATAATGCCGTAACCATGTTTCAGAAATGTTTAAAGCAATCCGAGTCTGAAACGTTTTACATTGCTTTACCTTTTAGGGTTCCTGATTTTGTGCTTTGGACTGAATTAAAGGATAACAAACTTCTCAAAGCAATATATGTCGATTGAGTTAGGTACGTTTCAATAGAACCATCCTTCATTTTTAGTAACCAACCATTTACCTCGATTATTCTGCCGCCGCAAAACCCCTTTCTTTGATTGCCAACGTCAAAGTTAACAAACATCGCCATGCTAAGAGGAGAAAAAGGGAAAGAGTTAGAAATAAATGAAATGAAATGAAATGGGGTTTAACGTCCTACTGTTCTGCTCCGACTGGGATAATGAAAACGGGCATACGCCAAACTGTGTGCTATGAGGGAAATTTTGCCGGGCAGCGGCACTATGGTCTACTCTTATATCGAATTCCAACTACCAAGGGATCTTTTACGTGCACGCCTATGTAATGGTTTATATAGTTCCAGATGTTGTGCTTTAGAATGAATTTCGATACCTGATCAATGTAATTTTTCGGTTTTGTTACTGTTATTTGTACAATAATAGGACGGAGAATTTTGTCAGGGTAGGCGATATTCAGACTACTTTTCTTCGAATGCCAACTGTCAAGGTTTCTCCTGCCGTTTTTGAACTTCGGTCGGTTTTTGTATTTTATGACCCTATACACTGCAACAAAAAAAATCCGTGGCAAAACGTAAAAAAATCCGGAAACAAAGTTTACCAGGAAAATTTTATCAGTATTTATTTTTCCTGTAATTTACAGACATTCCTTCAAGTAACATCAAATCCATTTTTAAATACAGAGAAACAAAATCCTGGTAATTTTTGTTTCCTGGGCATGAAAGTGATAAAAAAATAATCATTGACTTTATACGCGTGTGTGAAATAGGTTTATGTAACGTCCGCTTCAACGGAAGTGATATCGCAGACAATCTTTATACGCAACCTCTTTCCGAGTGACTAGCGCAAGATATCTCAAACAGTTTGCAGGTATGTAAACTCTACCATAGCGACAAGCCGGCTTACACTGGCCATTCGGTTATCAAATCGTATTTAAGCGTGTTTGATTACCAGATAATACAAGCTATACACACGGAGCGTTAAAACATATTTTTATACATTTATGAAAATACTTACAATCTGATTAACGTATGATGAATAACAATACACTTTATAGATCTTATAAATAATGGAAATTAGATATACATGACATGTAATATACCAAAGTTTACAAAATATGATTCTTCATATTATGGTTAATAAATTGAAATGAAAACTATAACATGATAATGATTAGGAATGATTATATATGTATACGATTACTTATCGTTGTATTTGCAAACAGAAAAAAAACCTGGTCAGTTAATCACGTAATAATTCGCGGTGACAATATTGTATACCACCTAGCTGGGGCGGGGGGAGGTGGGGTAGATGGCCGAATGGTTAGCACGTGTGCGATGTATCAAAAGGCCTGTCATTAAGTCAAGTGGTGTGGTTTCGAATCCCCGGGTCTACGTGACAAGGACTAGGGTCGCCTGACCAACCTCGTGGGTTTTCTCCGAGTCCTCCGCTTTCCTCCCACTGCTAAAGAACCTTACCCGCAAGCGAATTATTGAAATAAAATCAAACCATATGTTAGTCTCGAAATGACCTAGTTTGTGGCGAGTGGACGTTGAACCCCACCTCTCTCTCTCTCTCTCTCTCTCTCTTTCTCTCTCTCTCCAGCCAGCTAATTCATTACATGATCACAGAATTCCTTCACATCATCATGTGACAAAATTTGAAATTAAAATTCAAGGCTCGGTGATTTAAATAAATAAACAGCTATTTATTTCCGTGTGGCAAATCATGTATCACAAGTCACGAACATAATGTAAACCACTTGAAAAACGATTGTAGCGGGGAAACCAAATTGAAAAGGGAGTTAGAAGAAATGATGATCCATTGTAAAGTATTGAAAGGGAACTCCTGTTGTCGTGTTGTTGTTTATCGTGTAATCCAATCTAGTATTTTTAGCGGCTATTTGTCGGATTTTTGTAGGTCTTTACAACTTGTCGCGCCAGTTGAAACATGTAAACAGATTAATAACAGATCTGCTGACATCTCACGTCAAAAGCACTTACAATGTCAGCTTTTGTGGAGAAGTCGAGGGGGACATCAAGTTGAAGGAGAAGGGAACGGAAGATACCATAAAAAGGTTCAGTCAAGCGTGTCACTGGTGATGATGACAGGAGAGTGAATGAAAGGGGATTTAACGTTCTGCTTTTCTAAACTGCGCTAATAAAGACGAGCGTATGTCATATAGTGTGCTATGAGGGTAATTTTGCCCGGACAGCGGCAACTGTCGAGGGTTCTCTGTCCTGCATAAGAACCTCGTTTTTCTGTACCATCCGAACGACAAGAGGAAACCACGTTTTAACATTCCGGGGAACTTTCTCGGCCAACACCAGGTTAGAACCCAAAACTCCGGGTTAGTGAGCCGCTGCCCTACTAACTGAGTCACCACGGCTCCCAACTGGTGAGTAATGTTAATATCGCTATACCTCAAAGTTACAAAGCACTCAAGTGGTACGGGACGGAGAGCCTCACAAGGACGAGTGTGTTGTCGTTCAGATGGTACGAAAAACTGAGGTCTCGTTGGTGTACACGGAAAAGAATCCTTCACAGTTGAAATTCGCTGAAGAATAGGCGTTTTCGCCGCTGCCCGGACAAATTTCCCTGGAACAAATCGGCGCAGAAAAGTAGGCCGTTCAACAGTGACAGATGGAATTCGATGACGAATTGTTGCTGTCCCTCATAGAGCTCCAGCCTCGTGGGTTTTCTCCGGGTCCTCCGGTTTCCTCCCACTGCTAAAGACCCCTACGCGCAAGCGAATTATTGAAATAAAATTGAACCATATGCTAGTCCCGAAATGACCTAGTTTGTGTTGAGTGGACGTTAAACCCCATCTCTCTCTCTCTCTCTCTCTCTCTCTCTCTCTCTCCCCCTCATAGAGCAATGCACGGGTTATGCCTAGTGCCACTATCCGAACAAAATATTCCTTAATGGTGTAAGTCCGTCTTCATTAGTCGGTGTCGAAACGTGGGCCGTTGCACCCGTGACAGATGGATGTCGACGATGAATCGCCGCTGTTCGCACAAAATGTCCTTCGCAGTACGATGTATGGAGTACGCCTATCGATCATTTATTGGTCACATCTTCGTCTGCCGTCTCGTCCAGTAATCAGGTACATTTACGTATACAGACCGAGATATAGAGGATATCATACGAGTTTTTTTTAGATCAAAAAATATCAACACAAGTCGATAAAGTAAAAAAAAGGAGGCTTTGCCGATTTTTCTTTTCTACTTTATCGACGAGTGTTGATATTTTTTGATATCAAAAAAGATGAGTTGGAGATTTTATTTATCACCCAATCATTTCTTACATGCACAAAAAAAAAATATAATTCTTTGCTGTAGATTTCACTTTTACTGAACCTGATTAAATTACGGCGTAGTGATACATTGTTTCTGTCAGCAGTTCAACAATTGCAAAGTCCTTTATATTGACCCAGTGTTTCCATCAAGGGCAATTAAATAAAAATAGTTCATTTTTAATATAAAAAATTGACTTGTGTAATATAAAGGTAGTTCCTTAACGTAAAGTGATAAGTGTCGAGTGGGCGTTAAACCCCATTTCTCTCTCCCTCTCTCACTCTCTCTCCCTCTCACTTGTTCGAATAGTGCATAGATGGACTTTTACTCCAGTACATTCAAGGCGACTTATGGACCACCTCGAGTGGTAAATAAAATGGGGTTTAGCGTCCCACTTTTCTGCACTGTGATAAAGAAGACGGGCATACGCCATTCAGTGTGCTATGAAGGAAATTTGTCAGGACAGCGGCGCTACGGCCTACTCTTATATCGAATTCCAACTACCACGGGATATTTTACGTGCACACCAATGAGTACATTCGACCTCAGTTTTCCGTCCCATCCGAACGACTAAACAGATATCCTAGCCAGACCATCCGTTGCAGTATTACATGGGTTTGGAAATGAATATCCATAAAATGTTTTACAGTATCCCTACTTCGACTGGGGTTCACGGTGACTAAGTGGGTAAGACGCTGGCTCGCTAGCCTGGAAGTCGGGTGTTCGATCCCTGCACTGGCCGAGAAAGTTCGGAGCAGAACAGTAGGACGTTAAACCCTTCGTCTTATTTTCCGCCCCAATATCTTGTGTTTCAAGCCATGTGGTGCTCCCATGATGAAAAGGGTGTCGGAAATCCATCACAAATATATCGCCCAATTTCTATTAATAGTGAACACGGGTGTCGTTTACAGAGCATTGCAATTTACTTTTGAAATGAAATGAAATGAAATGGGGCTTAACTTCCTACTGTCAAGGGATCGTTTACGTGCACGCCAATGTGTACACGGGACCTCGGTTTTTCGTCCCATCCGAACGACTAGACAGCTGTCCTTGTCGGGTCCTCCGTCCTGCATCACTGACATGGGGGAACTAAGCCGGAAAATCTGGATGAACTTTCTCAGCCAATGCAGGGATCGAACAACCGTTAATCTTACTTTGAGATTCGTTAATCAAACCGGTGTTTATTTGTCACTGGAATTAAATCGTGCTAATTGAAATTATCCGGCTTTTCTCACTTCCATTAATATCAACACTATCAATAATGCATTTCCATTAGCCGAAGGATACAGAAATTAGTGGGTTTATTTTTTGACACTGGGGTGGACATCAACAATATGGTAGACAGATCACACCAGTAAATATTTTCAAGTCACCATAAATTTCTACACTGGTCACAAATCTAATTCAAAAGTTATTTCTCAATTGTTCATCGGGATTTTCCGACGTGGTTTCCCCTTGTCAGTGGTGCAGGATAGAGGGATGGACAACCGATGTTCCGTGTATATATTGGCGTGCACGTAAAAGATCCCTTGAGTCAATTGGCATGGTTTCGATTCGCCGGTTGTATAGGACAAGGAGTAGGGTCGCCTGCCCAACCTCGTGGGTTTTCTCCGGGCCCTCCGGTTTCCTCCCACTGCTACATACCCCGACGCGCAAGCGAATTATTATAATAAAATCGCACCATATGTTAGTCCTGAAATGACCTAATTTGTGTCGAGTGGCCGTTAAACCATCTCTCTCTCTCTCTCTCTCTCTCTCTCTCTCTCTCTCACAAATTACTTGAAAGTGGACATTGGTAGATTTAACAATTAATAAAATCGAACCATATATATGTTAGTCCCGAAATGACCTAGTTTGTGTCGAGTGGCCGTTAAATCTGTCCCTGTCTGTCTGTCTGTCTGTCTCTCTCTCTCTCTCTCTCTCTCCCTCTCTCTCTCTCATATTGCTTGAAGGTGGACATTGGTAAATTTAACACATTTAAATCTGTAATAAAGCAACTTCTTGGATATAGATGAAAACATGTCGGTTGACAAAACGCTGTGTTATAGCAATACAGGAAACAAGCTCTGTGGGCTGGTAATGACTTAAGACAACCCGCTGTCATCATCTTTACTACTGTTAAAACTTCATTTTCTTTCATTCAGATCCACCTCGGTGTGTCTAGCTTTTCATTTAAACTCTCTAAATGGAATCCTCTGTATGACAGATGCTTAACTTTTATCAGGACATGAAACCTGGCTCGTTGGCAAAAGTCGGGAACAAGGAGCAATAGTTAGTGAACACAATAGCGGATATTTTTCAAAGTTTGTACACATTAAAGTCATCAATTCGGCCCCTTGTTCGCGGTGTTGTTATTCAATATGGTAATTCCTGCATACAAAGAACCACCAAACCATTCATCGGTCCGTATAAAAAAAGGGGGATAAAATAGTTACACAGGAGTCAAGGAGCTCAACTCGAGATTCTACTTTGAAGTAATTGGATTTTTCTTAATTTGAATAGAAAAAGAGATTTTGTCCAGTTTATTCTTCAAAGGCAACAAATTCACACGTTTCGATATGACGAGTGTCGGGTTGTTCTCAGATTTTAGATAGTTCAGGCCTTCAATTGCGTTTAGTTAGTATAATTGAGAGAGGAGGGAGAGAGAGGGAGAGAGAGAGAGAGAGAGAGAGAGAGAGACTGGTTGGTCAGGGTACAATCCCAGAATTTACTTAGACCCTGATATTTATGGTAAATGGGCAGCAATTAAAAACAAATACAAACTGCAATGGACTCATCAGAAAACATAGATAGATATTAAACAAACACGAAAAGTGCGACCCTACTTTTTAAAAACAATTCTTTAAATAGCGATCCTATTTTAATCCGTTTACGTCTGTGCCGTCTGATGTTCTAGGAAGTTGATTACAGGTTTGTCATGTAAATAATAACTTATAATTATTACATTTGAAAACACCTGTAATGGGCAGATTTAGCTCTACCATAATACATCTTTAATTTTGTTTACTACGCTTTACGGAGATGTTAACACCTGAAATACAAGTTATTTAAAGCCTTTTCCTGGTGACGTTTCTTATTTGATAATAATAAGATAAATACTTGTTTCTGGCGACGTTTCTCGTACTTTTTTTCTGGCGACATACTTTTTGAAACGCCGTGCCTTTTTCTGGCGACGTTTCGTTACTTTTTTTCTGGCGACATACTTGTTGAAACGCCGTGCTTTTTTCTGGCGACGTTTCGTACTTTTTTTCTGGCGACATACTTGTTGAAACGAAGTGCTTTTTTCTGGCGACGTTTCGTACTTGATATTGGTAAGAGGATATTTGTTGGAACGCTGTGCTTTTAGTATTAAACTAGTGATTGTTACCCATCAAGATTGTGTTATGTTAATGTGTTTCCCAATCGCTAAATTCCACTTAAACATTATGTATCAGAGTTACGGACCAATTTTGCATTTTGTAAGATCCCTTTAATTTTGTACTAAACTATGGCCATCGTTGCATACAATAACCATGAAACTTCTGTTTTCTGTTTTCTAGAATTATTCTAGGATACTCCTGGGGCTATCTGTGTGTATGTGGCGGTTTAATGCCCAGACCCGTACACCACTATTTTGATCGCCAATTTGACGACTGCGGATTAATTCTATAATTGTTAAAAGCGCCCTCTGGTTTTAAATTGATTAACTGTGGACCCTAATTACCCACAAGTCTTTGTTAGCATACCCTCATGATATGGATTTAACCTTTGCCCTTTACGTCATTTAATTCGGGTCAAAGGTTAGATAATTTGTTGACAGACGGATGTTGGAGTGATATACCGCGTGTCCTTGGTGTTGTATTGAGAATGAACGCATTCACGTTTAATCACTTGACCACTGTACCGACCAATTGGTTAATGGTGACTTCAACCCTGAACCCATTACTCTTACTATCTGACATCAAATTTATATCATTAATATCTCATAAACGGTGTCAACATTTTATGAAAATCTAGAAGATATGCCAGATTTCTACTTGGGAGAAATTTGAGTATTATGGATTAAGATATCCTAAGAATGAAGTTTTAAAAAAAAAAAAAAAATTTTAAAAAGAAACCAGAGTTTGATTATCGCGCTAGAGAGAAATGGGGTTTAACGTCCACTCGACACAAACTAAGTCATTTCGGGACTAACATATGGTTCCATTGTATTTCAATAATTCGCTTGCGCGTAGGGGTGTTTAGCAGTGGGAGGAAACCGGGGTACACGGAGAAAACCCACGAGGTTGGACAAGCGACCCTACTCCTTGTCACATACAAGAGGGAATTCGAAACCACCCCAGTTGACTCAATGACAGACCTTGTTATCAAACGTGCACGCGTTAACCATTCGGCCACCCAACCCTCCCATAGCTTATTTCGCTTATTATAATTGTAAATAATCCAGTATACGGTATGTAATTGTTGCTTGTTTCCATGGCTTATTCTTAAACAGCAGGTTATTCATGGCATATAATTCAATCATTGTCTGGGGTTATTCTTCAGAATACTTATTGATTGTATTATGTTTCTTAAATAAATAAATAAAAAAATAAAAATAAATAAATAAAAAAATAAAAATAAATAAATAGAAATTAATAATTAGAAATTAATAAATTAATATAACTAAACAAATAAATAAATAAATAAATAAAATAAAATAAATTAATAAAAAATAGAAATAAATAAATAAAAATCCGATTTTTTTTTTTCTTTAAAATGTGGAACAATAGTATAAAGTTGCGGAATTTGCATTGATTTCCGATTTTGTTTGAGGGTTGGGTGGGGCGAATGTGGAAACAATAATATTTTGTAATTTATTTCATACAAAGGAGACAAATACCGAAAGCAGAAAAGCTGAAACATAAGCATATGATAATATATTTGTACAAAATGGATCATAAATAGTGAAAGTTCAGTCTACTACAGATTAAGTAAATTTGCATAAATTTGGTTTAATCGTAGAATAATGGTTATAATCACACCTGATGGTGTTGAAGATATAAGGCATATTTAATAAATCAACGATAAAATATATGGGCCTATCACAATTCAACCAATAATTTAGTATTTTTGGTAATATTATATACATGATAGCTAAGATAATTTTGCGTTAATTTAATCATTTTCACAAATTTACATGTTATACCGTATGTTTTTTTACTTTTAGATAACAACGATCGTTTTGTATGATAATGGATAAGTATTATCTATCTCTATTGTGGATTTGCATTTGCTGTTCGAGATAATTGTTCGGTGATTTAATCATTTGCACAATTTCACGTATATGGTCCTTTTCTTTCTATCACAACGATCGTTTTTATAATCATGATAATAGATAAATAAATAAAGTTGATTTGCATAATGCTGTCGGATAGATTATTATTTTTGATAGTATTTATACTGATAACTTAGACAAAGGGTAGTTGTATATGAATCTACTTTCGATTTAATCATCAGTGGACAATGGTTGTATATGAACCTACTTTCGATTTAATCATCAGTGGACAAAGGTTGTATATGAATCTACTTTCGATTTAATCATCGATGGACAATGGTTAATATATCTGCGTAGTTAATGATTTGTATAAGATTATGAATACTAGCGAGATTTGATCGGATGTCCGCCAATCATCACCTAACCAGTATTATAACAACAGCACAAAAATATATTAACACGTCACTGATCGAAAACAGTAAAATAGTGTTATAAACTTTACACCCTTTGTTTAATATGTGTGTACATACGTCAATTATGTAAACGTATTTTACTGCGTATCAGAGAGAGAAGAGAGAGTGGGGTGGGGTGGAGAGAGATAGATAGAGAGGGAGAGAGCTAGAAAGATTGGGGGCGAGGGTAGAGAGTAAGAGAGAGAAAAGGAAGGAGGGAGGGCGAGATAGAGGTGGAGGCGGGATAGAGAGAGGGAGAGAGAGTGAGGTGGGGAGCGATATAGAGTGAGAGAGAGAAAAGGAGAGAGGGTGAGCGAGATAGATAGAGCGGAGGGACGGAGAGCGAGATGGGGGCGGGATAGAGAGGGGAGATAGATCGATAGAGAGGGGGCGAGAGATGGGAAGAGATATAGAGTGAGAGAGAGAAAAGGAGAGAGGGTGATCGAGATAGAGAGAGCGAAAAGGGGGAGGGAGAGCGAGATGGTGGGGGGATAGAGAGGGGAGATAGATCGATAGAGAGGGAGAGAGGGCGAGGGATGGGGGGAGATGGTGTGTGTGTGTGTGTGTGTGTGTGTGTGTGTGTTTGAGAGAGAGAGAGAAATGGAAAAAGCGAGAGCGAGATAGGGAGAGCGGGAGAGGGGATGGGGTATGGAATGAAGGATAGCGATAGTTTCGCGTCATAGGACTTTTCACTGTAACTTTAAATAGTCAGAAAGTAATCTCGACACCAGAGAAATTAAATACATAACAACGGAGCATGTTTCCAAGTCCCAGCATTAGTTTTCCGCTAGGTCATTTACTGACATCTGAAATGGGACAGGTGTTAGATGCGATCCCTGCAGCACCCCGAATTCAGTTTAACAAGTGCCTCTTGCAAAGGCTAGGCTAAAGAAGTCAGAGATAATTGGAAAAGCATTGTCATTTTTATAAAATATAGTTTCTTTTGGACAATAATGAGTCAAAATATTCACTAACACCTAAGCTAAAGGAGATGCAAATAGCCCTTGAGAGTGTCGACATAATGGATTTAGTCCCTAAACTATCGTCTTTATTTGTTTTGATGTTAGCGAGAACAAGTGCGCGAACGAGCCATAGTATTGTTCTCTGAAGATTGATGGTAAAGTAACAATTTCTGATCGTTTTCAATAACACTTCAATTCTTCTTTTACACTTCACCGATTCCCACGACACAAAATATAAAAATCTATTTAAACAAATATAAATTGTAAAATATGACATTATAAAGACCGCCGTTTTTCATTTTAACTGCCCTAATTTGGTTATACCGCTCACATCAAGTATTTGGCATCAATACGAGTTTTCTGATGATTTGCTGGGGTTTGTTTTGGGGTTTTTTTGTTTTTTTTTTAAACGAAATAATACTATATAAGCAAAAACGAAATACTAATATATAAGCATTTGTATTTATTTTATGAACGCATATTTTTTCCCATTTCAATAAATGTGAGTAGGAGTATACTTTTTTCATGAACGCTAACCATATTTATTTCTATTTGAATAAATTATCACCTAAAGTTAAACTCAATACGTGAGTAGGAGTATACTTTTTTCATGAACGCTAACTACATTCATATTTACACGTAGTTCTATTAGAATAAATTAAAGGGACTATGCCGATTTGAACATAGTCTCAAAAATAAAAGTCTGTGTACGTATGAAATTAAGCGCCAAAATATAGAGGAATGGTGCATTTATCTTGTCTCAAAGTTTCTGCTCAAAATATTGAGTCGTTTGGACGTGAACGTCAAAACTGCTTATCCGGACACGTAACCCGTTTAAGATTTCGGCTCAATGTTTTCGTTGGGTGACCTGATAATCGATTTTCGTTCCTTTAGCGGTCTATACAATGAATGACCCATGTGATGTACTTTATAACGAAAGGTAAATTTTACCTACACATTATTTTTATAAAATAAAGGTCTGCTGGTTTTAGCCAGACATCGTAGAATACAGCTTGGGACACCCATCTCCATTTCCAGATGAAGACTGACGGGTTTAAGTTTTATTCTTCAAAATATTATCGGGATTGCCCCTTTAACGCCCAAAAGTAAACTCAATACGTGATTAGGAGTATACTTTGTTTGATAAACGCCAACCACATTTCTATTTATTTGTTTTTTAATTAACACGTTAATATATTTATGTATATTTTGATTAACGAATTGTTCCAAACAATCACCCAATTAGGTTATTAGAAAATATTTTATAACCTTCAAGTCGGAAAGATGCCCTTTTTAATTGTAATTATTATTGATGAACGCTAACAATATTTCTATTCTTTTTTCTTAAAATTAACAGGTTAACATATTTATGTATATTTTGATTAACACATTTTACCAAACAATCATAATTAGAGAGAGAGAGAGAGAGAGAGAGAGGGAGAGAGAGAGAGAGAGAAAAAAAATGGGCTTACCTTGACTGTGGTGCGGATTTTGTTTTATACCATTAAAGAAATATATTGACGTTATTTAATGCCGTCATGGTGGCGCTGGAATTGAAGTCCCACAGTATGAAAGGAATATAGAGAAAAAAAAATGGGCTTTAACGTCCATTGACACAAACTAGGTCATTTCGGGTCATTTCAATAATGGGGTTTAACGTCCACTCGACACAAACTAGGTCATTTCGGGACTAACAGAAGGTTCATTCTTATTTCAATAATTCGCTTGCCCGTAGGTGTCTTTAGCAGTGGGAGAAAACCGGAGGACCCGGAGAAAACCCACGAGGTTGGACAAGCGATCCTACTCCTTGTCACGTACAACCGGATAATCGAAACCCCGCCAGTTGACTCAATGACAGACCGTATGATACAGCGCGCGCGTGCTAACCGTTCGGCCATCCACCCCGCCCCCTCACATAATTAGAAAATATTTCAGTCGGGTGGATGCCTTTTTTGAATTGTAAATATTTTTAATTGCACGTGTTGTATACTTTCCAAAAAAGCAGCATAAATAAAAGAAGCCATGTTGATGGCGTACTGTTTTCTGAGCTGTAGGTCGAACTTTTGCATTATACCTGTTGTCAGATTTTCCGGCGTGGCCCCCCTTA
This sequence comes from Patella vulgata, assembly GCF_932274485.2. Classification (NCBI taxonomy): domain Eukaryota; kingdom Metazoa; phylum Mollusca; class Gastropoda; family Patellidae; genus Patella; species Patella vulgata. Next base: position 74,845,753 of record NC_065883.2, on the reverse strand, counting down.
TCAGTGATGCAGAACAAGGACAGCTGTCTAGTCGTTCGGATAGGACGAACAACCGAGGTCCCGTATACACATTGGCGTGCACGTAAACGATCCCTTGTCCTGCTGTCCTGGCAACATTTCCTCTCATAGCAAACTGTATGGCCTATCTTATTCCTTTCATACCGTGGGACTCCAATTCCAGCGCCACCATGACGGCATTAAATAATATCAATATATTTATTTAATGGTATAAAACAAGATCCGCATCACAGTCAAGGTAAGCAATATCTTATCTATTATTAACATTCTTTCTCGGTATAAAAGAAATAAATTCCACAGCCACCAAAACGGCAAACATCTTACCAGAGATATGTATACAATCTAATCCAGTTTTTTGTTATATTAAGGGCCATTAAAATATAGGGATGTCTTATTGATCCCTTTTTCGTTTTCCGACAAAAAAACTAAATCTTATTTCTTTCTGACTGTGGGGCTCTAATTCCAACGCCATCAAAACGGCAAACATCTTACCAAAGGTATGTATACAATCTAATCCATTTTTTTTTATATTAAGGGCCATTAAAATATAGGGATGTCTTTTTGACCCCTTTTTCGTTTTCCGACAAAAAACTAAATCTTATTTCTTTCTGACTGTGGGACTCTAATTCCAGCGCCACCAAAACGGCAAACATCTTACCAAAGGTATGTATACAATCTAATCCAGTTTTTTTTTATATTAAGGGTCATTAAAATATAGGGATGTCTTATTGATCCCTTTTTCGTTTTCCGACAAAAAATTAAATCTTATTTTTTTCTGACTGTGGTACTGTAATTCCATCCAGCGCCACCAAAACGGCAAACATCTTACCAAAGGTATGTATATAATCTAATCCAGTTTTTATTTTTCATATTATTCCAAAGGTATGTATATAATCTAATCCAGTTTTTTTTATATTAAGAGTCATTAAAATATAGGGATGTCTTATTGACCCCTTTTTCGTTTTCCGACAAAAAAACTAAATCTTATTTCTTTCTGACTGTGGGGCTCTAATTCCAGCGCCGCCAAAACGGCAAACATCTTACCAAAGGTATGTATTATTTAATCCAGTTTTTTTTTTATATTAAGGGTCATTAAAAGATAGGGATGTCTGATTGACCCCTTTTTCGTTTTCCGACAAAAAACTAAATCTTAATACCCATCGAATAGAAAAACCTAACCGAATAGGTACAAATGATACGTATTAGTTTAGTCATCTCTTTCAAAAATTTCTGTCAAATGCGGTTACACTTTTTTGTAAATACATTTCTTAAAGGACATTTCTATTCATTTTTTTTTCAGTTCTCAATATCTACTGGATTATTTTTATAGAAGTACAACAATTATGTTTTTATTTAATTCAATTGATTTAATCCTGTTTTCTTGTGAATAAGATTAAAGTATGGATCATATTCGTTACCTTTTCATCGTTTTATCATATTCTTGATATTCGTTCTGTTGACACGATCCTTTTATGTTTGTGAACTTTATTTTGTTTTCTTTCTCAGTTCGGTATTTATAATTTTGAATTCAATAAAATAATCTTTTACTTTGTAAAGGAAATCTCTCAGGTTTGTTTCCGATCATTGTAAATTCGATTTAAATGATGAAAAGGAGGGGCGGCTTAAATAATAATCTGGATTTTGTGTAGAAAATGGCAGGTTGATAGGCAGACATCTTGGTATCAATAAAATCTTTAGAATTATTGATAATGTTGTTATAGATTATCTTAATCTTCGCATTCTTAATGGTATTAACAAAATATTTGGTCAATGAGGACACCAAGGCGACAAGAAGAAGGTGTGTTTGATAGAAGAATGTTAAAGAAAAAAATAAATAACCACAATTTTGGGGGTTTTCAGTGTGCTACGCTTAAACATAAAACTTGCAAGAGAGTCCCGTATCAATAAAAATAAGAACCAAACATTTAGGAGGCGGGGGAGGGGGGGGGATTTAACGTCCACTCGACACAAACTAGGTCATTTTGGGACTAACATGGTTTAATTTTATTTTAAGAGAGAGAGAGAGAGAGAGAGAGAGAGAGAGTTTCGTCCCCCTGTGAAAAAAATTTCGACCATAAAAAAATAGATATACATTTCCGTCAATATCACAGCACCCCCGAGAAAACTTCCCGCCCCCCCCCCCTCATTGCTCTCAGCTAGTTACGGCCCTGTAGGTGAACCTAGTTCCTTCAGGGACTGCCTCTGATCGGACGATGTCCGCTGACAGTTCCTATCGCTTTCTTTATAGGTGTAATATGAAAATTCCACCTCTGGTCTAAGGCTATTTTGGAATCCTTACCAACTATTTTTCACCCTGATTCTTTTTTTTTTATTTTGCCAAAGGAATCATTTCTTACCACAGCTGACACACATTTATAATAATTCAACACTATTTTCAAACATACACAAAATATGTTTGAACTGATCAGACATTACAAGACTCGAACATGCGCAGACCGCATGGTTATTTAATCACTAAATTCTACTTGAACATAGTGTTGAATTATTATAAATTTGTGTCAGATATGACGAGAAATGATTCCTTAAAAAAATAAAAGTACATTCACGGTGAAATATTAGTGATCGTTTCATTTTGAAAATTCCGGTGACAGAGGAAGGCAGCAAAGAATAGACAACAGCTAAGCAAAGTTAACATCTGACATAAAATTTGAAAAAAAACGAAAGCAGTTGTTTACGCCTTAAACGGCATTATGATTGATACTCCAATAATTATGACTAAAGGGAGATAACTACATTTAATTGTTTGGATACAGACCACAGCTTTTTCTTTCCTCTTGAAAAGGCAGTAGACCTACTTCAATACTCGAATACCTTTGGGATTCTATAAAACCCCAATAGACATAATACTTTTTAAATAGATTAGATTTTTTGATTAGGCTATAAAGGAAATACTCAAATTTTCCAAAATATTAGAACAAGAAACAAAACGCTGTGGTCTGTATCCTTACGATCAAACGTATTTATCTCGCCTTGTTTACTTTTGTCGGATTATTGATCGCCATAATGATTAAGTCGTGAAAATCTTCTCTTTTTTTGTTTCAATTTTATCACAGACACCTGTAATCTGAAAGAAATGTCTTTCAAAATAACGTTAACACGTGACTAAATATATTACGTCCATGTTCGGTTTGTAACAATCTGATTAAAATACGGATCTATATTTCGTTTTGAACTTTAAAAATGAAATGAAACGAAATAGGATATATGTTTTATTCAGATTGGGTTTGTGAGTAAGACGTTGGCTCGCTAACCTTGAGGTCCCGTGTTCGATCCCGATGTTAGCCGAGAGACTTCATAGGGATTATTGGCGTGAGAAGTGCTGGTCTGTCACTGAGACAAACTGCACGACAGCTGGGTCACCACCGGGGATACCGAGGGTGACATTCAATGGGTCATCACCCGTCGATCATTAGTCGATTATTGAGAAAACATCAACGAACTAATAACGTAAAGGACGGATACCGTTCTGGTAGACCTCGCAACACATCTGCAAGATAAGATGCAACTCTTTAGAGACTCTTGCGACGTCATCCTTTTGACCAGGGAGACGGAACAACTTCTAGGACGTATAATAGCTAACATATCTGATCGAACATTAGCACTATATTCAAATAGGGGTGTTGCGATTCTTTTTTTAATTTATTTATTTATTTTTATTTATTTATTTATTTTTTTTTTGCTGTGTATACCAGAAGAGCAAATGGATGTTTGGTAGTCTTCGAGATACAAAGTTCATTTGCTTAATAACGTTGAGAGAACCCTCAACGAAACGTCGCCTTATTTAAAATAGTAATTGTGTTCCATATTGTGTTTTTTATTAAACCAATGTTGAAATTGCCATATGTAAGTCTCAGAAGGACGGAAATATTTTGTTAACGAGAGGTTAAACTCCATTCCACTCATTTGGGTCGACTTCTAGCTTAGTGTATACTGGCCTTTATGCAAAATCCACGCATCTACGCCCTAATACTTTCTTATCATCAGCTTATGCAAACGACGACATCTTACATGGTCATAACAAATATGAAATATTAAAATGTCAAATAATTCGTGTTTTCAATGTCGAAGACTTTGGATGATACTGAGTTAGAGACTTGGCTACTTTAAGCTAACATGACATCTCCAACTCAATTCTTGCTCTTCAAGAGCCGCAGCAAGAAACTAAACGTAATGAGTACTGTCTGTAGACCTAGCAAAATCCAATCTGAACAGCAGAGCCACCCCCTATATGCAGAAAGAAGCTAGCTATCATTAGTTTTCGAACTCATTTACGTACGAGCAAAAATCTATGGTAAGTGGCTAAGGGGAGATAACTACGTTAAATTATTTGGATACAGACCACAATGCTTTCCCTTTGTTCAAATCTATTATAATTTGCTCAAAGTATTATAATTGCTGGGTTTATTTATCCACAAAGATTTTAATGTCAAAATCATCTTATACATCTATTGGAAATCCCTCTCTGGCCATCGCTGGATTAGCTTCTGATACTTGAGCCTTTGAGGGAGTGTGTCTATTCTTCTCGTTCAATCAAATCTAGCCCAAGTACAGCAACATGACAGCCTTCGTTTAATCTGGGGTCTTCCCTAAAACTTTGGACAGTGATTAAAAACGATGATAGTTTTGTTCGTCTCCAAACAGTATTGTTTACATTGTATCCGTGTTGATAGCCTCGTTTTTCTGCAATATTCTGCTATGCACTGGTTAATTGGGCATAATAAAATCGTGAGTCTGACGTAACGTTATGTAAACAGCTCTGTTTAAAGCGTAATGGTATTGTCACGCCGTTAACTATTGGTTGTTAATCGGACTATTTGGAAGAGAATTTTTCTTCCTTTACGTGGAATTAGCTCTAATCAAACGAAACACTGCGAGGAGTATGGATTTCCACAACTCAGGTATATAGTTTATTATATAGCATCTCAAAACAAACAGAAATATTACGTTGTAATAGTATTTGTGATCGAGCTGTTCGTTTCTCCCTGGCTATTAGTTACATGTACTTCCGCTTCATTTCCATAGGATTTCCGTTTAGAACAGGAAATGAAATGAAATGAAATGGGGTTTAACGTCCTACTGTTCTGCTCCTAACCTGGGCTAATGAAGACGGACATACGCCATACAGTGTGCAATGAGTGAAATTTTCCCCTGGTAGCGGCGCTACGGCCTACTCTTGTATCAAATTCCAACTGCCAAGAGATCTTTTACGTGCACGTCAGTGTGTACACAGGACCTCGGTTTTTCGCCCTATCCGAACGACTAGACAGCTGTTCTTGTCAGGCCCTCTTTCCTGCATCACTAACAAGGGGGAACCACGCCGGGAAATCTAAATGAACTTTCTCGACCAATGCAGGGATGATTAGTATGAATTTATGAACTGGGGTTTAACGTCCTACTGTTTTGCTCTGACTGGATTAATGAAGACGGGCATACGCCATACAGTGTGCTATGAGGGAAATTTTGCCCGGGCAGTGGCACTATGGCCAACTCTTATATCGAATTCCAACTGCCAAGAGATATTTTACGTGCACGCCAATATATACACGGGTCCTGGGTTTTTCGTCCCATCCGAAGGACTAGACAGAAGTTCTTGTAGAATAGTGTTTTGGATTATTGGGAGATGCCGGAACCGCGTTCGACTTTCCCCCCACACACCGGTATATTTTGAATAGGCCTTATAAAAGACATTTGACATCAACACTCGTTATTTATTAATTATTATTGTGAATGTTTCCTTGCCTAGAAGCACGTAATATATTTTATATCATCTAATGGTGTGATTAAAAAACGTTTAACAGTATATCAGGTTGATTAGATAGGCCTATATGTTCACAGGTAGATCTTTTGCTACGACATGCCACAGTCTACCAATTGCAATCGTTAAACATACATTATGCAAGAGCTAAATCTGCCTATTGCAGGTCTTTCTATAGGCCTGAAATGTTATCTAAATTATTAATTAGACATTAATTAACTAATCCAGACCATAATCAACTCTTGGAGCCATCGTTAGCATGCGATATTTAGTGGAATTTAATACCATTTATAACAGATAATAAGCTAGACTTTATTATTGTACATGACGTTCGAGGCTAGCCTAATATTGAATCGCTAATATCGCAATTCAGAGTGAAGCAATTTGACTAATATTTTCAGAATATTCTGTATTCATTATCTATTTTTTTAAAACTATTATAGTGAGAACTGTCAGCTATTCGTCTAATCTTACCTAATGCCCCTTTAACAATAGGCTAATTATTTTTCATATTTTTGGAGAAGTTTACAAATGGGAAGCTGAACTGACTGGCCTTTGCTTATATATTTATAAATATCCGTACCTTTAGCTTTGGCCGAGGTTCGTACAATCGGGGGGGGGGGTAGAATCTCACCATGGTTTATATTAGTAAGTGCAGGGGGGTGTATTACACACATACAATTACACAAGACGAATCCTTGGACACGACACGTTTATATTAGATATAGTGAACGGATCCGGGGGCTAGTCGTAATCGTCCTCTGCGCTGTACAGCCCAGGGCTGCAGTGATGCAAACGTGAATTAAAATGAAAAATGAACTAACGATACGCAAGAAAAATGGAAAAATTTCCCAAACGTTGCATCATACTAGTGTGAGTTATGATCGGCCATGTGCACATTACATATCTAGACTAATATATAATATATACAAACTGATACATCATAGGCCAATATATAATTATACACACTGATACATCATAGTCCAATAAATAATATATACAAACTGACACATCATAGTCCAATATATAATATAAACAAACTGATACATCATAGTCCAATATATAATATACACACCGATACATCATAGTCAATACATAATATATACACACTGATACATCATAGTCCAATATATAATATATACAAACTGATACATCATAGTCCAACATATAATATATACAAACTGATACATCATAGTCCAATATATAATATATACAAACTGATACATCATAGCCCAATATATAATATATACACACTGGCACATCATAGTCAATATTAATATACATATTATCACAGATGTGTACATATCACATATAACTTATATACACAACCAATAAAATCTATAATGGACAGTATTCAGACGTAACCAAAGGTACGTTCAATGAAATGAAATGAAGGTTTAGCGTCTACGCGACACAAACTAGGTCATTTCGGGACTAACACATGGTTCTATTTCATTTCAATAATTCGCTTGCGCGTAGAGGTCTTTAGCCGTGGGAGGAAACCGGAGGACCCGCGGAAAAAACCACGAGGTTGGACAGGTGACCCTACTACTTGTCACGTACAACCGTCGAATCGAAACCACTTCAGTTGGCTCGATGACAGACCTTATGAAAAGTAAATCGTATTAATTCATCAAAACATGTCATAAAAATATTTCACAGCAAACGAAGACCAAGTTAATACTATGTATATAAATATATTTTGAACAATTTAACATCTATATTATATATATATTTTCAACATTTAACAACAAACGTTAAACAACGTTTCGTTGACGAACGCATGTCGCCTACAAGAAGTCTCATACCTTGACAAACGGTGACGCCTTTTTAAGGGATGGGGCTACCTGGAAAATGCTTTCTGAAATTTTAATGCTATTGAATTGAAGAAGGCACAAGTTGTTAGGAAATGTAATAAACAAGGGAAAACTAACATTAAAAATAGAGAAAGAAAAGTCGTTGCCAGGGTAACACATTGGTTTTTTTTTTTAAAAAGTATGAAAAACGTAGGTACACCATATCTCTGGCACTAATAAAGACAAATGTCTCATTTTCGAACTGCTTATTCTTTAATGATAACTCCAAAACCGGACAGAGAGTTTTTCTCTATATTTTTTATAGTTTCTTGGGAAATGGTGTTGAAAACATTTGCCTCACCACAATATTTTGTCTTTGGAAAAATATTTTGATAACTTTTGAAATATTAATGATAATTCAAACTGCTTTCTGTTTGATTGTGTGGTAGATATTAGTTTATATATCCTGCAAATTTGGCGAAGATATCTTAGTTACAGAGATATAGTGTACCTACGTTTTTCATAATTTTTTCCCAAAAAATGTGTTACCCTGGCAACAACTTTTTTAAATGCTAGTTTTGCCTTGTTTATTACATTTCCTAACTAATTGTACTATTTTCAATTCAATAGCTTTAACATTTCAGAATAAAAATTTTCGGATAGCCTCCCCCCTTAAGCGTTAACTCAAATATTATAATAATTAGTTTATGGAATTAAATTAAATGGGGTTTAACGTCCTACTGTTCTGCTCCGACTGGGGTTATGAAGACGGGCATACGACATACAGTGTGTTGTGAGGTGAATTTCGCCCGGACAGCGGCACTACGACCTACTCTCATTTCAAATTCTGTCAAGGTATCTTTCACGTGCACGCCAATGTGTACATAGCCCTGCAGGAAACTTTTAGGGAAATCGAATTTCTAGGTTCTTAAGGTCTTGATAAAAAAAAAATAATCAATCAAGTCTCGTGAATAATATTTTGTTTCATATTTCAAACCAACGACATTTTGGTTTTTAAATTAGTTGGTTCCTGAAGAAGGGGGGTGTACAAACTTTAAAGGTTTCCAAAAGAGAATATTTACAGAGTTATGTGGCCTTAAGCACACACTAGTATCTATCAACAACCAAATATCGAGAGCAATGGGTTAGACTATTCCGCGATATCACTTTGATATCACCCACACGATTAGTCTTCAGTTATAAACAATGGCCAATAAACTGGGAATGAAGACCTTTTACATGTAGTAAAACACACAAACGAAGCGATATTGAAACATTTGTCTCTTTTAAATTTATCTCATTTTGCAAGGGACTGGTGGGGAAGAAGGGCGATTGTCACAAGAGAAGGCCTGATCTCTATATAAAGCCTACTCCTTGTTCACTGGACATACGAGTCATCATCATTTTAATATCCAGTCTTTTTCATCATATCACATCATCGTTTACCTAAAAAGCAAAATTCATACGTCACAGATTCACAAGTATTTCAGTGTTATGTAGGATTTAAGAGGAACAGGAATATTTAGGACTTCAGTTTTTACGGTCACGTGTTTACCGAACAATTTTCTGAAGAAATTTCTACTCTGGAGTAACAAAGACTGGGGTGTATTGTAGGCTTCAATCAGATACTGCCGGAAGGCTTCGTTGGATTCCAGTTCTTTTGGTATAACATCTGAATCTAACAGCCAGCTTTCCTTCGCCATATTGTATCCTGATTCAATAAGCATCCTCCCCAACTCAATCAAACATTTCTCACCGATCATATGCATTGGAGTTTTCGGCTCTGAATACAAGAACACGACTTCTTCAGCTTGGGCATGTTGATCAATTCCAACAGAAGCAACTTCTAAAGTAACATTACGTTTCAAGAGAATTTTTACTATTTCAAGCGATCCCGCGTGAACGGCGTTCCACAATGGCGTGGTACACACGCGATTCTGCACATCCGGGTCAGCACCGTGACGTATTAAACGTCTTACAGTGCTACAGTCGTCATTCAAGGCGGCGTAATGGAGAGCCGTGTCCAAATCTTTATCCTTGTTATTTAGGTCACAGTTTAACGGCAGCAGACGATCGATGATGTCAGGGTGTTTTCCATGAGCTGCCAGGGTCAGGGGCGTGTTCTTGTCTATCGTACGCACATCGGGAGGGGAACCATGTTCCAACAGTAAATTGACAGACGGTAGATATCCGTTCCATGCAGCGATATGTATGGCTGCATAACCCTGTTCATTAGCAAGGTTGACATCAGCACCATTCTCTAGCAGCAGCTCTAATACATCGCGCATGTCGTCTGATCCGCTGTATGTTGCTATTAGTAACGGAGTATAACTATCCCCAGCGGCTACGTTAGGGTTAGCACCGTTTTCCAGCAAAATTGACACAATATGGGACACTTCTGCAAATAGAAAAATAAACATATAAAATAAAGATAGGTTGCCAGGCACCGAAACATACGCCCACAGCAGCTAAATCGTCCGGGCAGTCAACAAGAGTTGTCGCATATTTTTACTTTTGTCGGTAATGAAACATTTATAATACATTAAAATCAGATTAAGAGTAACAACTTATTCAGTAATTATCAGAAAACCATTAAAATTTGTTTAGATTTTATAAAGTTCTGCCCCATGCTAACGTTTAGTATACGAAACTTTTAACATCATGGATTTAGCTGTTCAAGTCATAAAAATTCATTGAAAATCAATATAATTCTTCGTCTCAAGACGGATGATAACTTTAACGTCACAAGATTCTTTAAAGTGATCAAAGGCCATAACTTTGGTAGTAATAATTGGAAATCAATAGGATTCTTCGTCTTATGACCTCAAACACTGTGTATAAATTTAAAGTCAATCGGATATTAACTTTAGACAGGCGACTTACTCCTTGTCACGTACAATCGGAAAATCGAAACCACGCCAGGTGACCCACATTCGCTTGCGCGTAGGGGTCTTTAGCAGTGGGAGCGAATCGGAGGGCCCGGAGAAAACCCACGAGGTTGTCACGTACAACCGGGAAATCGAAACCACGCCAGTTGACTCAATGACAGTCCTTATGATAGAGCGCGCACGTGCTAACCATTCGGCCATCTCCCCCTACCAATGGTAGATAAAGACATGTTATCATGGACTCTAATAAGACCTCTAACGTTACCAATGGTAGAAAAAGACATGTTGTTATGGACTCTAGTAAGACCTCTACCGTTACCAATGGTAGAAAAAGACATGTTGTTATGGACTCTAGTAAGACCTCTACCGTTACCAATGGTAGAAAAAGACATGTTGTTATGGACTCTAGTAAGACCTCTAACGTTACGAATGGTAGAAAAAGACATGTTGTTATGGACTCTAGTAAGACCTCTAACGTTACCAATGGTAGAAAAAGACATGTTGTTATGGACTCTAGTAAGACCTCTACCGTTACCAATGGTAGAAAAAGACATGTTGTCATGGACTCTAGTAAGACCTCTACCGTTACCAATGGTAGAAAAAGACATGTTGTCATGGACTCTAGTAAGACCTCTACCGTTACCAATGGTAGAAAAAGACATGTTGTCATGGACTCTAGTAAGACCTCTACCGTTACCAATGGTAGAAAAAGACATGTTGTTATGGACTCTAGTAAGACCTCTACCGTTACCAATGGTAGAAAAAGACATGTTGTGATGGACTCTAGTAAGACCTCTACCGTTACCAATGGTAGAAAAAGACATGTTGTCATGGACTCTAGTAAGACCTCTACCGTTACCAATGGTAGAAAAAGACATGTTGTCATGGACTCTAGTAAGACCTCTACCGTTACCAATGGTAGAAAAAGACATGTTGTTATGGACTCTAGTAAGACCTCTACCGTTACCAATGGTAGCTAGTTACCCTAGAGAAAGGTCAAGATGCTAATAATAGAACATACAGTCATGCTGTTTTGAACTTACCATTATGTACAGCAAAATGTAGCGGTGTTTCCCCTCTATTGTCAGTTTTATTAATATCAGCACCAAGTTCTAGCAACTGCCTTAATAATTTATCATCTTCTTCCAGCACTGCGTGAATCAGTGGAGTGAATCCGGTGCAGTCCACGTGATTAGGATCAGCTCCTCGTGCTATTAGCAAGGGAAGCAATTCTTTTCGTCTCACCCTTACAGCAATGGTTAGGACCGTTTCTTTTCGAAAGTTGATAGCGTTGACGTCAAGTTTGGGATTATCCAACAATATCTGGACGATTTCTTTCTTTCTCGTTAAAATGGCTTCCATCAATGGCGTGTTACGTTCATACCGCGAGGTAACGTTAATATCGGCGCCATTTTGTATCATATATTTTAGAAGTTCTGTACCGTTAATCACCACAGACAAGAATAAAGGCGTGTAACAAGACACCGTTGTTGCTTCATTTAAAGATAGACCGCAATGTACCCAATACTCTACAACTGGGATGTTTCGTACCACTGCAGCGACATGAATTAATTTTTTCTGGCATTTCTTCTTTTCGAAATGTTGACCATTGGAATGACATCTGCAGAGACCTGTTTCCATCCAGGAATATACCATTTTGTAGCGGTCTGTCTCCATATCATGGTTGTGACCCGGATGCATTTCAAATAGGGTTATACACATGCATCGCCATCTACATTCTGTTATAAAATAAATTAAAAATAATATAAATCTAAAGGAACTGTTCAGCCAACACCAAAAGGATCGGCCGTAAACATACATTATCCAAGAGCTAAATCTGTCAATTGCAGGTCTTTCTTTAGGCCTGAAATGTTATCTAAATTATTAATTATACAATAATCAACTTATCCAGACCATAATCAACTCTCGATGTCATCGCTAGCCTGCGATATTTACTGGATAAAACGCTCATTGATAATTAAATCAAGAAATGGATAATTGAGACTATGTTTTTTATCTTATCGACTCAGTAATGATGATCGAGGCTAGGCCCAAAATTCAATCGCTAAATTCTCGGTTCAGAGTGAATCAATTTGATTGAAATTTTCAGCAAATTACTTTTACATCATCTTGTTTTTAACTAATATAATGAGAACTGTCAGCTCTTTATCTAATCTCCCATAATGTATCTTTAAGGTTTTGTTTTTGAAATATTTGGGAATGAAAACGGTTCAAAGCAAACTTTGAAAATTCATCTATTGCCCTTCCAGTCTCTAATAATTGCCACTTTCCAGATATGACGTATATTACGGTAACGACAGATCCATCTATTTAATTACATGGACCACCATGTGTATTCAAATCGAGCATTGCATGGCGTATTCCGACTAATTATTAAAATAAAATACCCTTGAATTCAATCTTATGCTTGCGCGTAAGGGTCTTTAGCAGTGGGGGGAAACCGGAAGACCCAAAGAAATCTCATGAGGTTGGACAGGCGACCAAAGTCCTTATCACGTACAAGTGGGGAATCAACACCACGCCATTTGACTCAAAGACAAACGTTATGACCCCAACGCGCACGCGTTAACGATTCGCCTCCCTCCCCCCGCCCGATATCCCTTTGACTGTGCTTACCCAAGAGGTTTGACAGGCAACACTTAACTCCTTGTCACGTACATGTGGGGGAACAAAACCACGCTACTTGGCTCAATGACAGACATTATGACAGACAAGTATATCTCTATGTTATAGGTATATCAAGTATATCTCTATATTATAGACTTACCAACTGTTATAGGTATATCAAGTATATCTCTGTGTTATATAGACTTACCAACTGTTATAGGTATATCAAGTATATCTCTATGTTATATAGACTTACCAACTGTTCTAGGTATATCAAGTATATCTCTATGTTATATAGACTTACCAACTGTTCTAGGTATATCAAGTATATCTCTATGTTATATAGACTTACCAACTGTTATAGGTATATCAAGTATATCTCTATGTTATATAGACTTACCAACTGTTCTAGGTATATCAAGTATATCTCTATGTTATAGGTTTATCAAGTATATCTCTATGTTATGGGTTTATCAAGTATATCTCTATGTTATAGGTATATCAAGTATATCTCTATGTTATAGGTATATCAAGTATATCTCTATGTTATATGGACTTACCAACTGTTATAGGTATATCAAGTATATCTCTATGTTATAGGTATATCAAGTATATCTCTATGTTATAGGTTTATCAAGTATATCTCTATGTTATATAGACTTACCAACTGTTCTAGGTATATCAAGTATATCTCTATGTTATAGGTTTATCAAGTATATCTCTATGTTATAGGTTTATCAAGTATATCTCTATGTTATAGGTATATCAAGTATATCTCTATGTTATAGGTATATCAAGTATATCTCTATGTTATATGGACTTACCAACTGTTATAGGTATATCAAGTATATCTCTATGTTATAGGTATATCAAGTATATTTCTATGTTATAGGTTTATCAAGTATATCTCTATGTTATATAGACTTACCAATTGTTATAGGTATATCAAGTATATCTCTATGTTATAGGTATATCAAGTATATCTCTATGTTATAGGTTTATCAAGTATATCTCTATGTTATAGGTTTATCAAATATATCTCTATGTTATAGGTATATCAAGTATATCTCTATGTTATAGACTTACCAACTGTTATAGGTATATCAAGTATATCTCTATGTTATAGACTTACCAACTGTTATAGGTATATCAAGTATATCTCTGTGTTTATTTAAAATCTCTAGTTGATTATCTGGTTGATTAACTATAACTTTATATAATTCTATCAGCTTTCTTCTAGTCTCAAGGTCAGGATCGCCTGAAACATGAAATTAGAGCATACAATAAAACGCAAAGCGGTATCGCAGTACTGATCAAAACTGTCTGACATAGTTGAAAATATGGAAGCAAATTAATATAAGTCAATCAGATTAAAATACACATCTGTATTTCGTTTCGTTTTTTATACTTTCAATGGCCTACACATCATGAAGATCTTACCAGTTGTAGTGGGAGGTCGCGTCAGGAGCCGCAGGAGCGGCTTTAGACCTATGACGTCAGACATTTCATTAACCAATCAGAGTTGATGTTTCAATTAGGATACCCACAGTTCCGTGCATCGCACACCAAAAACTCGCTGCAACAGACCATATTATGGCTAATCCTTCACTTCAACCAGAACGCGGATTATATAACAACTCTTTCAGAGCCTAGTGTAGTCAAGACAAGTCAAACGAAATTTTAAACTATATAAAAAACGAAATGAAATACGATCTGTATTCTAATCAAATTAATATAAGCCAGCTTGGCTTATTTCCGTATCCTATTCTTTATGACTTTACATTGTACAAGAGAGAGAGAGAGAGAAATGGGGTTTAACGTCCACTCGACACAAACTAGGTCATTTCGGGACTAACATATGGTTTAACTTTATTTCAACAATTCGCTTGCGCGCAGGGGTCTTTAGCAGTGGGAGGAAACCGGAGGACCCGGAGAAAACCCACGAGGTTGGACAGGCGACCCTACTCCTTGTCACGTACAACCGGGGATTCGAAACCACGCCAGTCGACTCAATGACAGACTTTATGATACAGCGCGCGCACGCTAACCATTCAGCCATCCAACCCCCCTACATTGTACAATATTTCGAAATAAAAACTGTTTACATCAAATATGATCTGTACTGTAATGAGATTCTTGTCTTGTTACAGCAGTTAATTCGTCCGTTCAGTCAATAAAGGTTGTCGCAATCGGATGATAACATAAACGATTTGGCGTCATTAAATTTTTTTCATAGTCATCAATTATATTATATCTGCATTTAATTATTGGAAATCGTTGATTAAAATTAAATAGGATTTCCTTCTCAGGAATATCAAACACAATGAAGAAACCGCGGCAGACCGGGGTTATGGCAATAGATAACCAGAATTTTAATATTGATGTCTCAAAATTACAACAACACTCCCAACAGTGAGACTGAAGTCCGAAAATAAATAGATTACACCAATTATGTAATTGCATATTTATCTTCTTCAAAATTATTGAGCACTCGAACTGATTATCTATGAGATGAAATGGGGTTTATCGTCCTACTATTTTGCTCCGAACTGGGCTAATGAAGACGGGCATACGCCATACGGTGTGCTATGAGGGAAATTTTGCCCGGACAGCGGCACTACGGCCTACTCTTATATCGAATTCCAACTGTCAAGGGATATTTTACGTGCACGTCCATTTGTACACGGGAACTCGGTTTTTCGTCTCATCCGAAGGACTAGACAGCTGTCCTTGTCAGGCCCTCCGTTCTGCACCACTGGCAAGGGAAAACCACGTCGAAAAATCGGGATGAACTTTCTCGGCGCCCAATGCAGACATCGAACACCCGACCTCTAGGCTAGCGAGTATTTTGTTTGTATTTACTTGCCATGTGTATATTGTTTGTATGTAATTATAGTGTTTACATGTATGTATGTATGTATTGTTTGTATGTAACTATAAGAGTAGGCGATAGTGCCGCTGTCCGGGCAAAATTTCCCTCATAGCACACTGTATGGCGTATGCCCATCTTCATTAGCCCAGTATAGGAGCAGAACAGTAGGACGTTAAACCCCATTTCATTTCATTTCATTTACAAACAAAATATATAAATGAAATGAAATGGGGTTTAACGCCCTACGTTCTCCTTATTAATTTACTAGTATTTACTAAGAAAGGAAAATAAGTACTTACCATCATCCATTATAATATCTTCGTTATCCATTTTACACCTAAAATTTAAAAAAAAAAGCCAACAGTGAGGCTGATGTCCTCCGCCGAAATCCCAAAATAAATAGATGACACATTTTTTAATTGCAGGTTTATCCTTTTCAAAAGTATCAAGCAATGAAACTATACACTATGTTTCATCACTCTCTATCAGATAGAATCAAAGTCAAAAAAATTGCTTGGCTCTGCCCAGCTTCAGCGGGAAATGTTAATTCACCTAATGAACATATACATCAAGTTTAAACATTCTACCTCAATTAAAAGCAGATTTGTTATGTGCAAAAGTCTTGACCAATCAAATTGCTTATAGCTCCTTAGCCTAACCAGAAAATTCCCATCAAACTTAGTCAAGGTAATGATATAATGAATCTATACTCGGAGTTTCATAGCTTAATTATAACCAAAGTTATTGTGCCCAAAAGCATCAAACAACCAAATTGCTTATCTCTGCTTACCGTAAGCAGACAATGTTCTTTGTCGATCTCTGCCAAGGCGTTCACCTAATGAACGCCTACACCAAGTTTGAACATTCCGCCTCAATTAGAAGGGGAGTTATTGTGTCCCAAAGTCTCGACCAACCAAATTGCTTATCGCTCTGCTCACTCTGAGCAGAAAATGTTCATTATCGAACTTAGGCAAGGTATTGATGCAATGAAACTACACACAACGTTTCATCACTCTCATTTAATTAGAACTACAGCTATCGTGTTCCAAAGCATCAACTAATCAAATTGCTTATATCTGCTTACCCTAAGCAGAAAATGTTCATCTTCGAACTCCATCAAGGCATCGACCTAATAAACACCTACACCAAGTTTGAACATTTTAGCTCAATTAGAAAGAGAGTTGTTGTGTCCCAAAGTCTCGACCAATTAAATTGATTATCGCTTATGCTTACCCTGAGATGAAAATGTTCATTATCGAACTTAGTCAAGGTATTGATGTAATGAAACTATACACCAAGTTTCACCACTCTCACTTAATTAGAACTAAAGTTATCGTGTCCCAAAGCATCAACCAATCAAAATGCTTATCTCTGCTTACCCTAAGCAGAAAATGCTCATCTTCGGACTCCATCAAGGCATCGACCTAATGAACACCTACACCAAATTTGAACATTCTAGCTCAATTAGCAGGAGAGTTGTTGTGTCCCAAAACGTGTGACGGACAGACAGATAGACGGACGGGCGGGCCGACAGACGGACGTACCCTATTTTAATAGTCCCCTGGTGGACAATAAATATCTATCTAATTTATACCACATTTAAACAAATGTAATGCAATTAAAAAAATATTAAGCACATCAGTTATTCGTTTCCGCCACTTTTCTGAACCCAAATTTGTCTTCGCTAAAGGTTATTATAACCTCGATCAACTAGCGAGTTATGGTCTGCGTAATATTTCACAGAGCTGTAACACTCGTTTATCGACTGGAAAGGTTCAGCATTTAAATCCACACACGTGAATTAATACACTCCATAAAACATAAACTTGTTTCAGCATTCAATGTTATGGTTAAAATAAACAAACACCTCTTCGTTGTTGCATATTCCTTCGATTCCTTGACTATTTCACCACCGAGTAGAAATCAAAATTTTAAAAAAAATGCCTCTGATTCTGTTTAATATCTAGAGCATATTCGAGAATATGAAATAAAACTACTTGCTCCCGTAACAACAGGCTTGAACCTCAACTCTTCGTTGAGTTTAAATACAGATTTTAAATTTGTAAATACAGCAAAATACCTTACCTCAAAAGCTTGTTTACACTCGCCAGGGGTTTTCTGTTAAGTCTCGGTTATCAAAACACAATGCACCGCACGTATAAATTTAGTCGCTAGATATAAAACGAAACGAAGGAATGTCAGTGGTTTGAAATTAAGATGATATAAATGTACTGGGAAGAACTGGGGTTAATATTCTAAAGAAAAAAAATAAAGGAAACGTATTAAAGAAAAGTAATCATTATAAACGAAAAAAATATATATATCTGCTATCTATAAGTAGCAATAACAAAGAGCTTTAATTGATCAAAGCGGAGGGGGTGGGGTGAATGGCCGAATTTTTAGCGCGTGCGCGTTGCATTATAAGGTCTGTCATTGAGTCAACTGGCGTGTTGTACGGTTGTACGTGACAAGCAGTAGGGTCGCCTGTCTAACCTCGTGGGTTTTCTCCGGGTCCGCGGATGTCCCCCCATTGCTAGACACCTACGCGCAATCGAATTATTGAAATAAAATTGAACCATATTTTGGTGTCGAAATGAAATAGTTTGTGTCGAGTGGACGTTACCCCCCCCCCCTCTCTCTCTCTCTCTCTATCTCTCTCTCTCTCTCTCTCTCGTGTCGCTATCTAATGTAAATATTTATTGAATAAACAGTGTAAGGGCTAAAACTAATCTCAATTTGGACTAGATATCACGTTCTCTAAATTATTGCAGATCTATCTTTAGGCTTTAAATGTTATATAAATTATGAATTAGACGTGTATTAACATGACAAGATCATAATCAACTCTCTAGGTCATCGGGTGCCTTTGATTTTCTACCGATTTAAAAACGATTGGCATTTAATTACAAAATGGACCATCGAGATTTTTTTAAATATCGTAACAACGGTAGTAATGTTTTTCTTATTGGACATTTGTACTAGTATTGAATCTGTAGGATTGTAGAGTTATGATATTAACTCATTTAAAGGAAGAATAAAACCATAGCTATTTTGACCTGTTTTGCATAATTTAAAAAAAAACAACATAATTTATACTTTAATTACTTTTTAATGTTACTGCATGCAATTTTAAAACCCTTCATAGTTGAATTGATTATTGGTGTGTTAATTTATTTGTTTCTATCATTGAACGTGGAGGGAGTTAAATGGGGCCATCTTCTAAACATTCTTTTAGTTCTGAATGGTTGTAGTTCTGGGCATCAGACTGGCCCATAAAGTTGTTGAACTCGTGCTGCAGTGCCCATCGTGTTAAATCCGTTCTACCCAACTTGATTCATGTGGACCAGAAAAGTTTCCTTTATGGCAAATACATCAGAGAATGCACAAGGTTCACATATGATATTCTGTTTGAAATTAAGAGACAAGATATCCAGGGCACGTTACTTTTAATAGACATTGAAAAAGCGTTTGACAGTGTGTCATAGAATTTTTTTAAAAAGGTTGTCGGAGAATGTACAAGGTTCACATGATATTCTGTTTGAAATTAAGAGACAAGATATCCAGGCCATGTTACTTTTAATAGACATTGAAAAAGCGTTTGACAGTGTGTCATAGAAATTTTTTGAAATGGTTGTCCGCACATTTAATTTCGGGCCATCCATGCAAAACTGGAAAAAAATATTTTATAAAAATGCGCTGTCATGCATTATCCAAAGTGGGTATACATCTAAATTCTTTAAGCTGGGGGGGGGGGATGACCGAATGGTTAGCACGTGCGTGCTGTATCATACGGCCTGTCATTGAGTCAACTGGCGTGGTTTCGAATCCCTGGTTGTACGTGACAAGGAGTAGGGTCGCCTGTCCAACCTCGTGGGTTTTTCTCCGGGTCCTCCGGTTTCCTCCCACTGCTAAAGACCCCTACGCGCAAGCGAATTATTGAAATAAAATTAAACCATATGTTAGTCCCGAAATGACCTAGTTTGTGTCGAGTGAACGTTAAACCCCATCTCTCTCTCTCTCTCTCTCTCTCTCTCTCTCTTTAAGCTGGAGAAGAGACTGTAGACAAGGCGACCCACTGTCGCCATTATATTATATTCGTACTATGCGTAGATGTTCTTCGGTCAATGATTACGTAAAATGTTAGAGGTGAAATGAAATGAAATGGGGTTTAACCTCCTACTGTTCTGCTCCGAACTGGGCTAATGGAGACGGGCATGCGCTATACAGTGTGCTATGAGTGGAATTTTGCACGGACAGCAGCACTACTCTTATATCGAATTCCAACTAGACAGCTGCCCTTGTCAAACCCTCACTGACACGAGGAAGCCATATCAGAAAATCCCGATGAACTTTCTCGACCAACACCGGGAGCGAGCCAGCGACCTCCAGGCTAGTGAGCCAGCGTCTTACTCACTTAGCCAACGTGGCTCCCAAAAATAATAGAATTAAAGGTCAATATATATATTCGTTAAGCAATGTAAAGATACAGTATGTAAGATTTAGATAAAGAGCTGACCATTCTTGCTATAAAGACAGCTGTCTAATCATTCGGATGAGACGTAAAAAACAGAGGTCCCATGTATACGTTTGCGTGCACGTAAAAGATCATTTGGCAGTTGGAATTCGATATAAGAGTAGGCCATAATGCCGCTGCCCGGGTAAAATGTCCCTCATAGCACACTGTATGGAATATGCCCGTCTTTATTACTCGAGTCAGAGCAGAACAGTAGGACGTTACACCCCATTTCATTTCATTTCATTTGGACTGAACGAAAATTAACGTGTTCTCTGGATTACCCAAACACAGAATGTTCTGATCTCAAAAAGCCTGATTATATAGAATTCAAATTTATATTGAATCATGGAAACGACCGAATTAAATGTCCAAGATTTACCAAATCAATTGAAGACAGAGGTTTAAATTTTACTGATATTAATATATCCAATAAGTAGAGTATAAAAACATCTTGGATCAGAATTTCATATAGCCAAAAGGGGAGAGAGAGAGAGAGAGAGAGAGAGAGAGAGAGAGAGAGAGAGAGAGAGAAATGGGGTTTAACGTCCACTTGACACAAACTAGGTCATTTCGGGACTAACATATGGTTCAATTTTATTTCAATACTTGCACGTAGGACCCGGAGAAAATCCACGAGGTTGGATAGGCGACCATACCCCTTGTCACGTACAACCGGGGAATCGAAACCACGCCAGCTGACTCAATGACAGAATTTATTATACAACGCGCACACGCTAACCGTTCGGCTATCCAACCCCCCTCATAGCCAAAATAGTAACTGGAATCTTTTTATGGACCATTATTTAAAATTTCTCTGTAGTGGGATCCAATTTAAACTCCAAAATACTTGAGGTGATCGACAATCCATTCTTGAAGGACAGCTATAAAGAATGGGTTGAGTTTTGTTGAGAATGTTCTCGAACATGATAATACAAAGATGAACATTGAAAATATTCTATTACAACCCATCTAGTACAATAAAAACAAACAGATATAGATTTATTAAAAATTGGTTCAAAAGGAAGTCCGAAATGTCAATGACCTCATAAATGATAAACCCATGATCAAAACATTTGACAAAATAAAAAACGATTTGCTGAGATCTCTCCCTAAAAAGTGGAAAATATGATATCAAACCATGTACATTCTCATTTGCGAAAACCCAGCGTCTCAGGCCTATCCAGACTGACTTAGCAAATCTAAGGGTTGTAAACATATATACTATTTCTTAATCGATAGGATCCGAGAGAGAGAGAGAGAGAGAGAGAGGGAGAGAGAGAGATTTAACGTCCACTCAACACAAACTAGGTCATTTCGAGACTAACATATGGTTCAATTTTATTTAAATCATTCGCTTGCGCGCGTAGAGGTCGGTCTTTAGCAGTGGGAGGAAACCAGAGAAAACCCACGAGGTTGGATAGGCGACCCCCCTACTCCTTGTCACGTACAAGCGGGGAATCGAAACCACGCCAGTAAGGATGAAGGATCCAAAGGAAAAAGAATGCAAAAATGAAATGAAATGGATGAATATCCATAACCTAACCCTGTCTAGAAGACTGTGGGAAAAAAATATGTGCTCTACCAAAAAACGTGACACTGGGCACAGAGTTGCTAGAGTTTCAGCTCAAATTTCTACACAGAATTATTACCACAAAATATATCTTTACAATATCAAACTAAGAAACTGTTTTCATTCTGTGGGGGAAAAAGATGACACTTTTGATCACTTATAATTATTATAAATGCTCTGCATCTCAAAATATTTGGAAAGATGAGTTATGTATAATGCTCTTGAAAAGTATGGGTTGCTCGATGTCTATTTCATATAACGATATAATGCTTGGTAAACAGGAGACACCCCCAGTTGTCAATTTTCATATGTAGCAAATATTACATCTTCCGCAGTAGTATAACCAAAAACTCCCTTAATTTCCAAGCTTTATTGAAGTTTATTCATTTTTATTACAAAATTGGAAAATACATATCTAGGAAAAATGGAAAACTACGTATTTTAATAGAAAATGGAATATAATTGCTAAGCTGTAAAGCTGTATGATAATATGTAAAGAATACAATATTTTGTAAACTGCATCTTGTAGCTTGTAGTGAATATATAAATAGAGAAATGGGGTTCAACGTCCCCTCGCCACAAACCGGGTTATTCTGGACTAACATATTGTTGAACCTTATTTCAATAATTCGCTTGCGCATAGGGTTTTTTAGCAGTGGCAGGAAACCGAAGGACCCAGAGAAAACCCACGAGGTTAGACATGCGACTCTACTTCTTGTCACGTACAACCGGGCATTCGATACAACGCCAGTTGACTCAATGACAGACCTTATGATGCAGCGTGCACGCGCTAACCATTCGGTCATCCAACCTTCTGTAGTGAATATAGCTATGTGATAGATGTGAAGACTGTAAAACATTTATATGGAAGAATAATACATTTTTTTAAAGGAGCTAAACCTCTAATTCAATATTTCCCACAATATTTGAAAATAAAAACATGAATTAAAAAACAATATTGGTCCATTTCAATCAATATTGATGTTGTTAACTTGCCGTGAAAATATGGGATTCTAATATCCAATATTTAAGACACAATGGACGTTTAACAACCAGTCGTGTATTCTGTGGTTTCGGGGGCCATTTGTAATAAAGAAAGAAAAACATATACCGCGGAACAATGCTGAGGTAATTAGTAATTGCTACAATGAGGGGTTGGAAGTTTTTAACCAAACTTACGGTATGATACCCCCTAGGAGCAAGAAGTGACATGCTGAAGTGGTTACAACCTGATGTCGCTGTAAAGGACTGTAGTTCAAATAGCCATTTTATGGATAAAATTTTGGGTTTCACGTATGTATATTATCACCCATTTTAAGCCTAGATCGATTTCAATCCAAGCACTAATTTTAAAATAAATTTCAGTACAAATTTTTTGTGGACTTGTTTAAGGGTACAATATTCATATTGTTCCTACAGTACAGAAAAAGATACACTCTTACTTTTTCTTTCATGGCTGCAAATAGGATTACTTTTGATGGTTTGAACTGCTAAGCACATAGTATCAATCGGCGTAAAAAAATTCACCGGAATGCAACATACTTAAAATATAGCAGAGAAATAAAATGTCTGACTATTATACGTGTTCGTCATATGTACCATATTGGTTGTGATGAACGTTAGTTTTCAATGCTTTCAATTTTATAATATTTCGTTACAAATTGTTCGTTAACTATTTTTCGTTAAACGCCCATTCCAAATTCTATATGGAACCGATTGTATCCACACTTAAAGATTTCTAGCGGGAGTAGAGCAGGGATGAAAGAAAGATGTTTATCTGCTATTTTAATGGGGAATGGGGTATTAAATTGTATCGAAAATCATAGTACAGCACTTGGATAAGGTTTTAATATGTGTCAATTAATAATTTTGGAGAAATATGCATTGGTCCAAGTTTTCTTCCAACCTCGTGGGTTTTTCTCCGGGTCCTCCGGTCTCCTCCCACTGCTAAAGACCCCTACGCCCAAGCGAGTGGACGTTAAACCTCATTTCTCTCTCTCCAAGTTTTCTAGCTTGGCGTGGTCGGTGGCAACCCGACTTGACCTCCTTTTGTACTGGTTATTCACAAGACTAATTTAGCAGCGGTATATGTTTATTAACATGTAAATGCTAATTTATGTTGTTATAATTATGTAAAACCTGTAATTTAAATATTTCCTATAAATAGGCCTGTTCATATAAGTTACACTGATTTTGATCTAGGTTATGAACATTGGTACAGTATATTTGTGAATATTTGTATGTATTCTCCTCTTGGATCTGAAATTCAGTATGCCCTCTCTTCTCTAGAGATGTCTTTGACAGAATGAATGCTTAAATATTATAAATTGTTTCTTTTCAGTGTGTTGCTTCGTTTCACTAATTGAAAGTGAAACAAGGGTCATAGCTCTGGGAACGGGTTCTTTCCTTATCTCCGATTATCTATCGTCCTTACTCGAGGATACCTTGATAATCCGTTGGAAATAATGCGCCTCGGGAAGATTGTATAGCCTAGGGGCGTCTTCCGATAATGTGCAACTGGAAACCCTTGTCCCACAGCAATACTAAATATACGACGAGGCTTTGTCGTTAGGGGGTGACCGTGGTACTGGAGCGTCTACAAACTAGAGGAAAATAATATTTTTAGGAAGACTGACGTTTATTTCGGGTGCTGGTATATACAATGTGAGTGAGTCTTATAATAATATTAAATGCATAATAATGAATAAAGAAAATACAAAATACATATTACTATAACAATAAGAAATATAAAATGTCGACTGATATATCATTATATATTTTTATGCTTTATGTAATAAAGCTAACGTACTTTATGTAATAAAGTGAACGTTAAGGATACCATACGTAGCGCATGTGCATGCGATGTCCTTTATATGGAGCATGCATGCGTGCGTGTAATATTTGCAGAATATTTACATTATTAATTCTAGATGTAATCTATATAATCCATTAGAGCTGGGTGAGATGTAGAGTTCTACTTTGAACATTGTACATCGTTTATATGTCACTCAATACGCTCGTGGATATTATTAACGAAACAAAGATTTCATTATTAACGCATACTCTAATTATGTGGTCTTTCAAATGTACCAACATTGTATGCTCATTATTAGAGGCTATTCTATTTGCTCCTCAATATGTAAAATGAAATGAAATGAAATGAAGTTTAACGTCCTACTTTTCTGCTCCTAACCTGGGCTAATGAAGACGGGCGTACGCTCCTCAATATGTAGTAATATACATAAAATATAAGACAATTAAAATATTACAATAAGACAATTAAAATATCAAAATAGACATAGTGTAGTTTAGACTTACCTAGAGGAAAATAATACTTTTAGGAACACTGACGTTTATTTCGGGTGCTGGTATATACAGTGTGAGTGAGTAAAGAGAGACGGGACTCACTCCCATATATACCCTAACGCGACTAACCCTTATCATCAGTGTTAAGTAACTTTCTAAACTTGGTCTGAACATAACATTGCAGGAAACCGCAATTAATGTTTCGACTCTAACTATATAAAAGTTAAATAAGAGATCTTGAAAACCATTAAATGTTTAATAATTATAATGTGAATGAACTGTGCAGGAAAAAGGACTTTTCGGTGAGATTTGATAAGACATGTATGACTAAAGATCAGAACGTAATATCTGTATACTATAACAGCTCTAGAAGTAATTAACGGAAATTGCTGAAATTCAATAGGCGTCTTCGTTTTACTAATTTAAATGATGCATATAAATTCCATACTGATCGGAAGATAACTTTTGTCGGTAGAGCGTTTACAAAGTGACACAAGGGCCATAACCCTTGGCATAATTAACAGCAATTGCTGAAATTCTACAGGTTCCTTCATTTCACTTCACTAAATTAAATGATGCATATAGATTTCATACATCTCCAATGATAACTTGTGTCGTTAGTTAGAGCATCCACAAGGAGCATCAAATTTAAACAAGGGCGATAATTCCAAATGAAATGAAAAGGGGTTTGACGTTCAACTGTTTTGCTCCGAACTGGGCTAATGAAGACGGGCATACGCCATACAGTGTGCTATGAGGGAAATTTTGCCCGGACAGCGGCACTACGGCCTACTTTTATATCGAATTCCAACTGTCAAGGGATCTTTTACGTGCACGCCAATGTCTAAACGGGACCTCGGGTTTTCGTCCCATCCGAACGACTAGACAGTTTTCCTTGTCAGCCCCTCCGTCCTGCATCACTGACAAGGGAGAACCACGCCGGAATATCTGGATGAACATTCTCGGCCAATGCAGGGATCGAACGTCATAATTCAGAAGAAATTAACGTAAACTATTGAAATTAAATTGGCTTCGTCATCTCACTCATGTAAATAATTTCAAAGCAATCAGATGATGAATGTCGTCTATAGTGTGTTCACAAGAAATTTTGGACGACGGACGGACCGGCCGACCGACAGACGGACCGACGGGGGCGACAGCAATAGACGACTACATTTCCATGTGGGTGTATAAAAAGACAAATTCCTACGTCACAATACGCTCACAAATGTTTCAGCGTTATATAGGATTTAAGAGGAACAGGAATATTTAGGGCTTCAGTTTTTACGGTCACGTGTTTACCGAACAATTTTCTGAAGAAATTTCTACTCTGGAGTAACAAAGACTGGGGTGTACTGTAGGCTTCAATCAGATACTGTCGGAAGGCTTCGTTGGATTCCAGTCCTTTTGGTATAACCATTGAATCTAACAGCCAGCTTTCCTTCGCCATATTGTATCCCGATTCAATCAACATCCTGCCCAACTCAATCAAACATTTCTCACCGATGATTTGCATGGGAGTTTTTGGTTCTGAATACAATACCTCATCGTTGTCATACGGATGAAGTCCAACAGAAGCAACTTCTAAAGTAACATTATGTTTCAAGAGAATTTTTACTATTTCAACTGACCCCGCGTGAACGGCGTTCCACAATGGCGTAGAACACACGCGATTCTGCACATCCGGATCAGCACCGTGACGTAATAAACGTCGTATAGTGCTACAATCGTCATTCATTGCGGCGTAATGGAGAGCGGTATCCAAATCTCTATCCTTGTTATTTAGGTCACAGTTTAATGGCAGCAGACGATCGATGATGTCAGGATGTTTTCTTTGAGCTGCCAGGGTCAGAGGCGTGTTCTTGTCTAAAGTACGCAGGTCGTGAGGAGAGCCATGTTCCAACAGTAAATTGACAGACGGTAGAAATCCATTCCATGCAGCGTTATGTATGGCTGCATAGCCCTGTTCATTAGTATGGTTGACATCAGCATCATTTTCTAGCAGCAGCTTTATTACATCGCGCATGTCATCTGATCCGCTGTCTGTTGCTATTAGTAACGGACTATAACCATCCGATGCGACTACATTAGGGTTAGCACCGTTTTCCAGCAACACTTTCACAATACAAGAAAATTCTGCAAATAAAAAAAAAAAAAAAAAATGAGCACAATGGGTCACAATGTCTTCTAAATCATGATCATTCAAGTACACACATTTGTAGACAGTGGATAAAAAAGGGTATTTTTCATTTTAAGATACATTAAGGGAGATAAGATAAAGAGATGGCAGTTCTCACTATAATAGTTAAAAACTAGATAATGTAAAGGGAATTTGCTGAAAATTTCAGTCAAATTGACCCTTTCTGAACTGAGATTTTAGCGATTGAATTTTCGACCTAGCCTCGATCATCATTACTAAAGTCGGTACGCTTAAATAGTCTCGATTATCCATTTCATGATTAAATCATGAATGAAAGTTGAGCAGCAAATCTGATCGTAATCCAGTAAATATCGCAGGCCCCTAGGCGCAAGCAAATTATTGAAATAAAACTGAACCAATGTTAGTCTCGCAATGACCTAGTTTGTGTCGAGTGGACGTTAAACCCCATCTCTCCTCTCTCTCACTGGATCATTTCGGGACTAACATGGATCAATTTTATTTCAATAATTCGCATGCGCGTAGGGGTCTTTCGCAGTGGAAGGAAGCAGGAGTACTCGGAGAAAACCCATGAGGTTGGACAGGCGACCCTACACCTTATCACGTACAACCGGGGAATCAAAACCACGCCAGTTGACTAAATGACACACCTTATGGTACAGCGCGTACGTGTTAACCATTCGGCCATCCACACCCCCTGATGACAATAAGACATATTGTGCTTGATAACGATAAGAGGATACTTGTCGAAACGTCGTGCTATTAGAATAAAACCAGTGATTGTTTCCCATAAAAATTGTGTTCTGTTATTAAGACATAAAGAAATGTTATCACGAACTTACCATTAAGGACAGCAATGTGTAACGGTGATTTACCTCTAGTTCTTTTGTCAGTTTTATTAATATCAGCACCATGTTCTAGCAACTGTTTTAACAATTCGTCATCTTCTTCCAGTACAGCGTGAATCAGTGGGGTGAAACCTGTACAGTCCACGTGGTTAGGATCAGCTCCACGAGCTATTAGCAAGGGAAGAAATTCTTTTTGTCTCATTTTTACAACCATAGTGAGAGCCGTTTCGTTTCGACAATTGACAAGGTTAACGTCAAGTTTGGGATTATCCAACAATATCTGGACGATTTCTTTCTTTCTCGTTACTATGGCTTCCATTAATGGCGTGTAACTTTCAGACCGTGAGTCGACGTTAACATCGGCGCCATTTTGTATCACATATTTTAGAACTTCTGTACTATTGATCACCACAGATAAAAATAAAGGCGTGTAATAAGACCATGTGGTTTCTTCATCTAAAGACAGACCACAATGTACCCAATACTCTACAACTGGAATGTTTCGTACCACTGCAGCGACATGAATTAATTTTTTCTGACATTTCTTCTTTTCGAAATGTTGACCATTGGAATGACATCTGCAGAGACCTGTTTCCATCCAGGAATACACCATTTTGTAGTGGTCTGACTCAATATCATGGTTGTGACCCGGATGCATTTCAAATAGGGGTATACACATACAGTCCAATTTACATTCTGTTATAAAATAAATAAAAAAAAAATAGATTTAAAGGTACTGTTCATCTAACCCTATATAATAATAATAATAATATGTCCATTTATATAGCGGCCAAATCCAGAAATGAAATGAAATGGGGTTTAACGTCCTACTGTTCTGCTTCTAACCTGGGCTAATGAAGACGGGCATACGCCATACAGTGTGCTATGAGGGAAATTTTGCCCGGACAGCGGCACTACGGCCTACTCTTATATCGAATTCCAACTGCCAAGGGATCTTTTACGTGCACGCCAATGTGTACACGGGACCTCGGTTTTTCGTCCCATCCGAACGACTAGACAGCTTTCCTTGTCAGCCCCTCCGTCCTGCATCACTGACAAGGGAGAACCACGCCGGAAAATCTGGATGAACTTTCTCGGCCAATGCAGGGATCGAACACCCGAACACCCGACCTCCAGGCTAGCGAGCTAGCGTCTTACCCACTTAGCCACGTGATCCCCGGGCCAAATCCACAAATCGTGCTCATAGCGCATACAACTATACAAAAGACTTTTGCCTCTAAGTTTATTTTTGTTTTGTTTTTTGGGGTGTTTTTTTTTTGGGGGGGGGGGGTCTAATTCAGTAGTGAATTTTGAGAAGATGACTTTTAAATCGAGATTTGAAGATTGATCAAGCAGTTACAAAACGGAGTTCAACTGGGAGTGCATTCCATCTTTCAGCGGCAGCAGCAGCAAACGCTCTTTGTCCAAAGGTAGCAAGTTTTCACTTCGGTACCACTAGCTGATTGAGATTGTTTGAACGTAACTGTCTTTTTGGAATATACCGTTGAATTAATTTGCAGAGGTAATCAGAAGCCTCTCCACTGACACACTGATATGTTAGGCAGAGTACTTTAAAGTCTATCCGGGCACTGACAGGTAACCAATTAAGGGTTTGGAGAATTGGAGTTATGTGACAATGATATGGAGACCTAAAGGTTCGGCCTAAGCTTTTGTTTTCGGAATGCGAACTTTGAGAATTTATCTATTGACCTTTCATTCTCTAATAATTGGCCCTTTCCGGATATGACGTATATTATGGTAACGAAAGATCCATCTATTTAATTACCTGGAACACAATGTGTATTTAAATCGAGCATTGAATGGGGTATTTCGACTAATTATTAAAATCAACATAACCTTCAATCCAATGCTATACCCCCCCCCCCCCCGCCCCGCCCAACTCGATGTATTTAAGTGATAATAGATAGATATTATCAAACGGATGTCTGAATCCAATTTGAGGGAAATGTTGTCTTCGAGATATGTCGAGATAATTCATTGATCTCCCAGTTACTCCGAAACTGTTACTCAGCTGACGAGATGAGGGGAAAAGTTGCATTCGAGATGAGATTCGACTGTGCTCATCAAGTACGTACATCTCTATGTTATATGGACTTACCAACTGTTATAGGTATATTAAATATATCTCTATGTTATAGGTATATCAAGTATATCTCTATGTTATAGACTTACCAACTGTTATAGGTATATCAAATATATCTCTATGTTATAGACTTACCAACTGTTATAGGTATATCAAGTATATCTCTGTGTTTATATAGAATCTCTAGTTGATTATTTGGTTGATTAACTATAACTTTATATAATTCTATAAGTTTTCTTCTAGTCTCAAGGTCAGGGTCGCCTGGAACACAAAATTAGGGCTTACAATAATAACACTGTTAGCCATGTCAACTAAACAAAGTGGTTTCGCAGCCAAGCTTCCCATATTAATTTACAAGTATTTACTAAGAAAGGAGAGAGGGGGAGAGAAATGGGGGTTAACGTCCACTCGACACAAACTAGGTCATTTCGGGACTAACATATGGTTTAATTTTATTTCAATACCGTAATTCGCTTGCAGTGGGAGGAAGCCGGAGGACCCGGAGAAAACCCACGAGGTTGGAAGACAATTACTTACCGTCATCCACTAAAATATCCTCGTTATCCATTTTACACCTAAAATTAAAACAAATAAATAAATATCTATCTGGTTTATACCAAATTTAAACCTACACTTGGTGTACTGCAATTACAAATATTAAGCACATCAGTTATTCGTTTTCCGTCACTTTTCTGAACCCAAATTTATGTCTTCGGTAAAGGTTATAGCCTCCTTTAACCAGTGAAACTAGTCTAAGTAATATTTCACAAGAGTTGAAATACTCGTTTATCGACTGGAAAAGATCATCACTTAAATCCACACACACGAATTAATACACTCCATGAAACATAAACTTATTTCAGCATTCAATGTCATGGTAAAAATAAACAAACACCTCTTCCCTGACTATTACACCACTGCGTAGAGATGTCAGAGTCCATTCAAAATTTGATTATGTTTAATATAAAAGGGGTTAATCTGGAAAATGAAATAAAACTACTTGTTCCATTAACACCAGGCTTGAATCTCGACACTTCGTTGAGTTTAAATACAGATTTTAAATTAGGAAATACAGCAAAATACTCTACCTTAAAAACTTGTTAACGTTCGTCTGAGGTTTCCTGTTAAGTCTCGATTATCAAAACACAACGCACCGCGCGTATAAATTTAGTCGCTAGATATAAAACGAAACGAAGGAATGTCAGTGGTTTGGAATTAAGATGATATAAATGTACTGGGAAGAACTGGGGTTAATATTCTAAAGAAAAAAAATCCAGGACACATATTAAAGAAAAGTAATCAATATAGACAGAAAAAAAATATCTGCCATTAATTACAATAAGTGGTAATAACAAAAAGCTTTAATTGTCCGATGGGGGTGGGGGGTCGTTAAATCCTCGCTTGTATGTGATAAGGAGTAGGGTCGCTTGTCCAACCCTGTGGGTTTTCTCCGGGTCCCCCGGGTACCTCCAACTGCTGAGGACCCATTCGCATGCGAATTAATGTAGTAAAATTGACAAAAAATATCTTAGTCCCAAAATGTCTTACTGTAACCCTCTCTTTCTCTCTCTCTCTCCTCTCTGGAAAAATTAAATATTGTCAAAATTGACAAAAAATATGTTAGTACCAAAATGACTTACTTAAGTTACTTTGTTTCGAGTAGGGATTTTCCGACGTGGTTTACCCTTGTCGCTGGTGCAGGACAGAGAGCCTGACAAGGACAGCTGTCTAGTCGATTGGATGGTACTATAAAACCGGGGTCCCTAATATACGTAAAAGATTGCATGGCAATTGAAATTTTCCTCATAAAACACTGTATGGTGTATGCCCGTCTTCATTTTCCCAGTCGGTGCAGAACAGTATGATGTTAAACCCTGTTTCACTGCCCCCACCCTTCCCGCCTCCCCCCACCAAGAGTTTCGCTCCTTATAAATACACCACTGAATGAACCCCATGTTACCATTGTACAGATGATTTGCTGTGATATAAATTAAGCAAAGGATTGAGAGCTTAAATGTCTGGGTTATGATCACTCGAGTCTACTTAAGTACGTCACTATAAATCTGACACCGGCACTTTACGCCGTTATTAGCCTTGCATACTCATATGTATTTTCCGTTTCCCATACAATGGCTTATTAATTAATACATCATCATCGCAAGAACAAGAATCCCCAACACTTTTATTCAAGCCCTAGGTATTTAATGTTGATGTATCGAATGGTCTAGCGAGGATGAGTGTGTATTCCGCTTTCTGTTGACGATTGTGATATCACCCTACATTAGAAATGTTCCCCGCGACTAATACACGACCATTTTACTTTGTGTACATATTATGGAAATAGCTGTTCATATATTATCTATCTACTGCCATGGTAAAATACTTCTCTAAAATCTATTTTCCGGTCCTAACATGTTTTAATGATAAATAACAAAAGTTCAATTTTAGAAAATGAGTTTATGTAAGTCAGAATTATTTGTCGTCTTTAAGCCTTCAATGATTATGCATATTGATTTAGAAGTTCTTTCTAAGAATTATTCAGTTCTATTCATTTAAAGATGTATTATGACTTACGTTATATACATTAAAGACACATTATGACGTAAGGTATATACATTTAAAGATGTATTGTGACTTACGTTATTTACATTAAAGATGAATTATGACTTACGTTATTTACATTAAAGATGAATTATGACTTTCGTTATTTACATTAAAGATGAATTATGACTTACGTTATTTACATTAAAGATGAATTATGACTTACGTTATATACATTAAAGATATATTATGACTTACGTTATGTACATGTACATTAAAGATGAATTATGACTTACGTTATATACATTAAAGATATATTATGACTTACGTTATGTACGTGTACATTAAAGATGAATTATAACTTACGTTATATACATTAAAGATGCATTGTGATGTAAGGTATACATTTAAAGATGCATCATGACTTACGTTATGTACATTAAAGACGCAAGATTTTCCAGCGTGGTTTCCCCTTGTCAGTGATGCAGGAAGGAGGGCCTGACAAGGACAGCTGTCTAGTCGTTCGGATGGGACGAAAAACCGAGGTCCCGTGTACACATGGGAAAGCACGTAAAAGATCCCTTGGCAGTTGGAATTCGATATAAGAGTAGGCCGTAGTGCCGCTGCCCGGGAAAAATTTCCCTCATAGCACACTGTATGGCGTATGTCCGTCTTCATTAGCCCAGTTTATGAGCAGAACAGTACGACGTTAAACCCCATTTCATTTCATTTTGAAATTCGAAATAAGAGTAGGCGTTTGCTCATTTGGATGGGCCGCCAGTGTACAATAAAATTGTAATTCTATCAAGATTGGGCGGACACGCCGCTATCCGGTCAAAATCCCCGCCATACCACACTGCATGACGTCTGCTTTAAATAGGTTTATGCAGAAAGATGGACGCTAAACCCCATTTCATTTCAAATAACGCACATACGTGATTTAAGATGTAAGTGTTCCCTTTTTAGGATTTTTCGGACTTTGGAAAAAGCCAGACAGAGACACGAGACAAAATCGCGTGATCAAGACGTGATTTTAAAACTAATCATTTTTTGTTATTAACGTTTTTAATAAATTTTATCGAGGTTTCCTGGTTAAATAAATCTAAAAATATTTTAACAGTACAAGGCACAATTAACCAAGGAATGAAATAAGCGTATGTTATTCTCAGAATGAGAGAAATATAGTGCACGTTTTCATTAGCCCCCCGTCTTCATTAGCCCAGTCGGAAGAGAACAGTAGGACGTTAAATCCCATTTCAATTTATTTCTTATTATTGTCTCAGAAACACAGAACCTCATAGTCTTTAACGTACGGAGGGGTTTGGCCAATGGAACTGTTTGGTTTAAATCCAACAAAGACAGAGACCCTCTACGAGAGACATTTTACAATAAAAAAAATAATCTTATGAGTGTTCTTTTAAGCCTATGTTCCTTCTTATTTTGTGCATGGTAACATAAAAGACCGGATAATCTAGCCCAGTGATTCTCAACCAGTGTGCCGCGGCACATAGGTGTGCCGCGAGATCTTCCTAAGTGCCCCGAAATTTTGAACAGCACACTTAAGAAAACGCGAAAAGACACTTGATTCCAATTGAGTATTCACAGGTGTCTACTGATAAGTTCATAGCAGTGTTTTTTCCTTATTTAGTTTGAGTCATTCTATATATGTGTCTATGACTAGTTTGTGTATGCCGTCTATGACATGCCATAAATTTGAAAAATTCAGATATTCTTCATATATATTTTGCAAGGTGTGCCGCTAATTTTTCATGTGTTACAAGGTCTGCCGTTGCCTAAAAAGGATGAGAACCACTGATCTAGCCAGTGACCTAGATATGTTTAAATGGTCACAATTCATCCACACTGGACTAAATTTTTACAGGTCAAAGATTGCATTAAGTTAGGCGACGCAATATTGAAATTACGTAAATAAGTAAATAAAAAACCCGCCATCTCCGAAATCAATCTGCTTTACAGCGTTAATGAGAGAGAGAGAGAGAGAGAGAGAGAGAGAGAAATGAGGTTAGCATCCACTCGACACAAATTGGTTTAATTTTATTTCAATAATTCAATTGCGCGTAGGGGTCTTCAGCAGTGGGGGGAAGCCGGAAGACCCTGAGAAAACCCACGAGGTTGGACAGGCGACCCTACTCCTTGTCACGTACAGCCGGGGATTCGAAACCACGCCAGGTGACTAAATGACAGGCCTTATGATATAGCGCGCACGTGCTAACCATTCGGCCACCCACCCCCCTCAGCGTTAATTGCGAAAACCCTCTATTAATACTATGCAAGAAGACCGGCATTTACGGTTGATTTCGGTCTATAGTTGACCTACATCTTCATCTGTTATTAATGTATTCTTGAATGGTTTGTTTTACATCACAAGACTGTGCCTGTACATATGGTGTATGAATAACTATCCTAAATTAGAAATGAGTCAACTTAAATTTATAGGCAAATTCTTTTGTACCAGTTTATGCAATGCAGATAACGATAATCGTGACAAGTCATATCCCTGTGTGTTGTACAGTACATTATCGTTATCGTTACGTAGGGGTTTAACTTCCTACGATAATGACGAAGGGTATGCGTCATCGAGCAGTATGTTATGATCGAAAATTTTGCTCAGACAAAGATTTATATAAAGGGCTGGTCTTTCTTGATGTAATAGTTCAAAAATAAAAAATCAATATTACTTCATTCTGGCCGAAGTTATGAGTGTGTAAAGTTTTGACAAGATTGTCTCGCTTGTCAAGTACAATTGCTACGATAATAAACAACGTCTCGTAATATGCAACTTTAACTTTTACATAATGCATCTAAAGCCCTAACTCAATATTGTCCATAATATTCGAAAATAAAAACATTAATTAGAATACAATATTGATCTTTTTCAACTAGTTCATCTGGATTTTCCGACGTGGTTTCCCCTTGTCAGTGGTGCAGAACGGAGGGCCTGGCAAGGACAGCTGTCTAGTCCTTCGGATGAGACGAAAAACCGAGGTCCCGTGTATACATTGGAATGCACGTAAAATATCGCTTGGCAGTTGGAATTCGATATAAGAGTAGGCGATAATGCCGTTGCCCGGGCAAAATTTCCCTCATAGCACACTGTATGGCGTACGCCCGTCTTCATTGGCCCAGTATAGGAGCAGAACAGTAGGACGTTAAACCCCATTTCATTTCATTTTAACTCAATATTGTCCATAATATTCGAAAATAAATACATTAATTAGAATACAATATTGATCTTTTTCAACCAATATGGATGTTGTTACTTTGCCGTGAAAATATGGGATCCTAATATCCAGTATTAAGACTCAGTGAACATTTTAAAATCAGTACACGAGTCGTGTACTCTATAGTGTCAGGTGTGAAAGACTGCCGCCACTTGGGGGGTTGGGTGGCTGAATGGTTAGCACGTGCGCGCTGTACCATAAAAAGTCTGTCATTGAGTCAGCTGGCGTGGTTTCGAATCCCCGGTTGTACGTGGCAAGGAGTAGGGTCGCCTGTCCAACCTCGTGGGTTTTCTCCGGGTCCTCCGGTTTCCTCCCACTGCTAAAGACCCCTACGCGCAAGCGAATTATTGAAATAAAATTAAACCATGTGTTAGTCCCGAAATGACCTAGTTTGTGTTGAGTGGACGTTAAACCCCATTTCTCTCTCTCTCTCTCTCTGTGTCGCCACTTTGGACTGTTCACGTATTTCACAGAACATAAATGATAAGAATTAAAAATAAAATTTTAGGTTCCAAACAATAGAGCCATATGCCCTTTAAATGTAAATAACTTAAGTAATAATGCATCTTTAATGTATATAACGTAAGTCATAATTCATCTTTAATGTACATAACGTAAGTCATAATGCACCTTTAAATATACATAACTTTAGTCATGATGCATCTTTAAATGTACATAACTTAAGTCATGATGCATCTTTAAATGTATATACCTTACGTCATAACACATCTTTAAATGTACATAACGTAAGTCATAAGGTACCTTTAAATGTACATAACTTTAGTCATAATGCATCTTTAAATGTACACAACTTAAGTCATAATGTATATCTAAATGTACATAACTTAAGTAATAATGGATCTTAAAATGTACGTAACTTAAGTCGAATGCATATTTAAATGTGCATAACTTAAATCGTAATGTATCTTTAAATGCACATAACGTAAGTCATAACCCATCTTTAAATGTACATAACGTAAGTCATAACCCATCTTTAAATGTACACAACTTAAGTCACAATGCATCCTAAATGTATATAACTTTAGTCATAACACATCTTTAAATGTACGTACCTTAAGTCATAATGTATCTTTAAGTGAATCGAACTGAATAATTCTTATAAAGATTCGTTGTTATCGTAGTCGAGTGAAAATATCGGAAAGCATGTGATCATTTCTCAGAATTTCATTTGGTTTGACGACCGTGTGTTTGGATATCTGTCCACTACTACAGGTCAGTAATACAGGGTGAAACACTTTCACCTAGGTTACGCTGTACAGTTAAATCATATTCATTAGCGAATAGCTCAATATTTCAAGCTCAGACTTTCGGGCATGGCAAATGAGACGTTTCTATTTATTATGGCATTTAGTTTACAATCTTAAACCAAAATAAAACAACGAATGTTCCTGGCTGGGCACGATCACTTGTGCTATGTCACGAGAAGCTGTGGTATGACAGGTTTAGCTGTGTTGCGACACGATTAGCTGTGTTGGGTCATGATTAGCTGTGTTGTGTCATGATTAGCTGTGACATGCGACGATCAGTTGTGCTATGAAACGAGAAGATGTGATATGTCAGATTTAGCTGTGTTGTGTCATGATTATTTATGCTACATTCCCATTAGTTGTGCTGTTCCACGAATTGCTCTGTTGTGGGATGGTTAGCTGCGTTCCATGATTAGCTGCTAGCTGTGTTCCATGATTAGCTTTTAGCTGTTTTCCATGATTAGCTTTTAGCTGTCTTCAATGATTAGCTGTTAACTGTGGTCCATGATTAGCTGTTAGCTGTGTTCCATGATTAGCTGTTAGCTGTGTTCCATGATTAGGTGTTAACTGTGGTCCATGATTAGGTGTTAACTGTGGTCCATGATTAGGTGTGCTATGTAACGGCAAGCTAGGCTAGACAGAATGGTTGTGTGTCGCGGGGAAAATTTCATTTTCATTTTGAAAAGTTAAATATTTTGACAAGATAAATAGGCCATTTCTTTATTTTATAGTGTTGACCCAAATATATCAAAGAATATCATTTGGGATAGCCCCTTTAGCGAATCTACAATCGATCAGAATTGTAATAATCTCTTTAAAAGAGATCCATATTTAATTAATCCATTGTACACGAGCCGAAGTGCTGATAGGGCTACAGTAAGGGACCCCCAAAATAGTTCGAAAAACATTGTAACATAAATCAATAAGACTTTTATATAGATAGTATATAATTTATATTTTTATTTTGCTTGTGTATGTTTGTGCCAAATACATCTATATATCTATCTACCGTACTGACGGGGGGTTGGATCGCCGAATGATGAGCCCGTGCGAGTTGTATCATGTCATTGAATTAACTGGCGTGGTTTCGATTCCCCGGTTGCACGTGACAAGGAATAGGGTCGCCTCTCCAACCTCGTGTTTTTTTTCCGAGTTCTCTGGTTTCCTCCCACTGCGTAATGCCCCTACGCTCCAGCGAATTATTGAAATCAAAATTGAACCATATGTTAGTCCCGAAATGACATAGTTTGTGTTGAGTGGACGTTAAACCCCTTTTTTTTCTCTCTCTCTCTGACATACAGACATACAAATTGCATAGGTGCGGTTTTGATAGACAGTGGCTAGATTATGCTACCCACGCACACTTAATCAGACCCTGAATTGTACACATCGCAAATAAATAAGTACAAAGATGCTCAAGAAATTACGAAACGGTGGTCGACATATTGTAATTCATATCATCGTTTATTACTCATTGTTTGTTTATTAATAAGAAGTACCGCCATAAACTAGGATCAATTGGCCGTGTGCTATCCGCCCATATCGTAAAAATGACATCACCAAATCTATTACTGAATTTACAACTCCTTCTGGATAAAACTTGTGACTTGTACAGCCTTCTGTTCACAGGTCCAACAGTAACCAAACAAGATGGAGATGAAGTGCGTGCTGGTGTTCGTGTTGTTAACGACGACGTCAATATTATGTGATTTAATTACTGATGAAGAAGCAGCGAGACAATTTTTTGAAGATGTCAATACCAAATCAGAAGAAGTTAACTTCCGGTATGTTTCGGCAGCATGGACATATAATACAAACATTACCCAGGAAAATCAAGAAGCAATGGTAAATTATAGTTTTAATTAAATCTAGCTTATGTGAATTTCCATGCTTATGAACCAAAATGGCCGAAAGCAGCTCGACCTCTTTAAAATACGTCAAAATGAAATCTTGATGATCTGCTTCGTCAATTCGATTTAAAAAAATGTTTATAAAGATCAAACGGAAGTCGACTGGTTTAGTTTTTGTTTTTCAGTTTAATGTCTTTTTTTATCGACAATGAAACACAAAATCGATTATCTGAACATTGGCTTGGATATAAAGTTTCCAACGAATTTCACCCCACAAACGAAATCAACGTATAAAATAGTCAACGTAATTTTTGTTCTTATCCGTAGATGGATGTTACCCAATGAAACAAAACAACTCCTGAAATACTTTTAAAAAGACAATTTTATTGTTGAACCATATTTAAAATACCTTTTGGAAATAAGGAAAGGGAATTGTCACCCCTAAAGATTAAACAGCATAAAATACATTAAAAAAGACAATTTTATTGTTGAACCATATTAAATTAAATACCTTTTGGAGATAAGAGAGGGAATTGTCACCCCTAAAGATAAAACAGCATAAAATGCATTAAAATAGACAATTTTATTGTTTACTCAAATTAAAGATTTACAACCATTTTAAATACTCTTTAGGGAAAAACCCAGCCAGTCTAAATCTTCATCATGCAAAGTACCCACTACCGCTTGTTATTTTCCTATAGGCACGTATATTTTCTGGGTGGTGGATGGCCGGATGGTTATTAGCACGTGCGCGCTGTATCATAAGGCCTATCATTGAGTTAACTGGCGTGGTTTCGAATCTCAGGGTGTACGTGACAAGGAGTAGGGTCGCCTGTCCAACCTCGCGGGTTTTCTCCGGGTCCTCCGGTTTCCACCCACTGCTAAAGACCACTACGCGCAAGCGAATTATTGAAATAAAATAGAACCATGTGTTGGTCCCGAAATGACCTAGTTTGTGTCGAGTGGACGTTGACCCCCCCCCCTCTCTCTCTCTCTCTCTCTCTCTCGGCACGAATATGTTCTGTGTATTTATTGATATATTTAATGGTTTAAGGAGTATTTATTCAGGTTGAAGGCTATAATAAAATTAACGGAATGTGGTAAAAGGCAGCTTAATCTTCATATGATTTGATTTAAACAATGTTATATTCAATAAATTTACAAAATGAAATGAAATGAAATTGGGTTTAACGTTCTAACAAACTAGGTCATTTCGAGACTAAAATAAGGTTCAATTTTATTTCAATAATTCATTAAACCATCAAAAATATCAATAAAAACACGGAACATATACGTGCCTAGCAAAATAACAGGGGAGGGAGTGGATTGGAGTTTAACGTCCACTCGACACAAACTAGGTCATTTCGGGACTAACGCATAGTTCAATTTTATTTCAATAATTCGCTTGCGCGTAGGGGCATTTAGCAGTGGAAGGAAACCGGAGAACCCGGAGAAAACTCACGAGGTGGGACAGGCGACTCTACTCCTTGTCACGTACAACCGGGAAATCCAATATTTGCAGGCCTTGGTAATATATAAACTGAAAATCCCCTATAACTCATATTCCCGTAGCATTGTTAATGTTCGCTACCATCGCTTCGAGAATTTTTTGAGATCCACGATTTCAGTTGTTATAGAAAGAATAAGCATATACTACCTAGTGTACGGAGGCACATCTCTATGCATTTGTACGTTTTTGAATAAAGCTAGTGGACGTCTATTTTGCAATCTGATTTGTATTTTGTACCTCAATATGGGATGATGGTTGTGTTTTTAAACTGCCATTATCACATTATGATTTCTATAATATCGGAAGTTGGTCACTACAGACCCGGGACTGTACAGCACAGTGGACGCTTACGGCTAGCCCCCGGATCCATTCACTTTTTTGAATTGTCTGTATGTTTGTGTTTTCCTGAGTATGATGTCCTGTCCGTGTATATGTTTTTGTGTAAATTTTTGTTCGGTGCAGTATTCTGCACTTATTATTAAAGCGATTTCTCTTTCATTAATTTTACAATACTTATAAAGATGCATTATGTAAAATTTCGATAAAGAGCTGACTATTCTTGCTATAATAGCTCAAAATAGATAATGTAAAATGAAAATATTAAAAATTTCATTCAAATTACTGAGCCACGTTATCACCGTATATTGGTATATTCGAGACTTGGCCTCGTTTTCTTATTTTCGCATTATTTTTTGGAATGGCGAACCGTTCTAATTTAGTTAATTCTTGATTATCAGATGGCATTGAGAGTTGATTATGGTCTTGTTTTGTTAATAAATGTCTAATTAATAGTTTATATAATATTTCATGCCAAAAAAAAAGACCTGCAATAGGCAGATTTGCGTCTTGCATGATGTATGTTTAATATCTATGGTTTGTTTAGGACAATACAAAAGGAGACATTTTCTCATATCTTTT
This sequence comes from Patella vulgata, assembly GCF_932274485.2. Lineage (NCBI taxonomy): Eukaryota > Metazoa > Mollusca > Gastropoda > Patellidae > Patella > Patella vulgata. Next base: position 74,803,944 of record NC_065883.2, on the reverse strand, counting down.
TATTAGGTCAGTTTATTGACTTAAATTTGTAATATAAATTAACTACGTTATAGATGTTTACATTCAACTGACTTAAAGATATATTAATATTTTACTGGTTTTATAGATATTTATATTTTACAGGGCCCTGTTTCTCGAAATTTTAACTAAAGATAAAATCCAAATTTTAGTAATACTTCAATTTTGATTGGCTAAGCACTAAAATCAATCTAATATTATCCAATCAAATTATTAAAATTTGGATTTTATCTGTGTTGAAATTTCGTGAAACAGGCTCCTGCTTTTATAGATAATCACGTACAGAATAGTTTTTGTATTTTAAGCTGTTTAATGCTCTCGTGCTGAAACATATATTATACAAGAGCTAAATCTGTCTATTGCAGGTCTTTCTTTAGACCTGAAATGTTGTCTAAATTATTAATTAGACATTAATTAACTTATCCACACCATAATCAACCCTCGATGACATCGGTAGTCTGCGATCTTTAGTGGATTATGAGCCGATTTACTGCATAACTTTCCTTCACGATTTAACGATTAAGTCGATAATCGAGACTATGATGTTTATCGTACTGACTTTAGTAATAATGAACGAGGCTAGGCGGAAAATTCATTCGCTTAGTTCTGGGTTCATAGTGAATCAATTTAAATGAAATTTTCAGCAAATTCCCTTTACATTATCTAGTTTTTAACTATTATAATGAGAACTGCGCAGCACTCACAAAATAAACCCAACAAGACAAACCGGCGGACAAGACAAAATGCAGTGTGTAAAGTTTAAACAATATTTCATTAAACAGGCAGGTTCTCGCCAAAACTATAAAATAGATAACACGTATCTTTATAATAAGCAATGGTCAACCTATATTAAAATAACGATGCGTGACGTATAAAATTTCCCACGACTTAATTCATCCAACAAACTGAGTTGAATTTAACAACAGGCAAGTTCTCTCCAAAACTATGAAATAGATAACACTGATGTTTATAATAAATAATGGTTAGCCTATACTAAAATAAGGCTTCTTGACTTGCATTTTTCGCTGAAATTAAAAATTTCTCACGACTTAATTCATCCAACAAACTGAGTCGGATTTAACAACAGGAGAGTTCTTTCCAAACTATAAAATAGACAACACTTATGTTTATAATAAATAATGTTAGACTTGCATTTCTTCGCTGAAATACAAAAACCTCTCACAAATTAATCCACGTTCATATGTAGGCTAATCTGATTAATTATTAAACATTTATTTAAGAAAACCAAATTAAAATACCAAACGCTAGATAATCTCCCGGCTTAGATTCGATGGAATTAAAAACAGGGCCATCAATTTGGTTCACGGCTAACAAAGATGTGAGCAGCATAGATCTATTGAACAATTTGATTAAAATACAGATCTATATTTCGTTTCGTTTTTTTATACTTTCGATGACCTACACTACATGAAGATCTGACCAGTTGTAGCGATAGGCGTCATACGAGCAGCTTTTGACTTCATGACGTCAGACTTTTGAATAACCAATCAGCATTCATGTTACTAGTGGATTACCCACAGTTCCGTGCAAGACACGCCTAAAGCTTGCCGTAACAGACCGTTTCATTGACTATTCCCACAAATCATTCAGAACACGTAAATGATAACAATTCTTCCAGATCCTAGTGTAGTAAAGACAATTAAAACGAAATTTTGAACTATAAAAACGAAACGAAATAGGATCTGTGTGTTAATCAGATTGATCTATTGAATTGTCAATTAATACCCATGTGAATATTAAACGGAATAGAACCATTTTAGGCTGATATTCACAAGAAGTCTATAGAGCGTCTTTAAACATGAATAACATTAATATATTAAAGATACATTATGGACGATCAGATAAAGAGCTGGCAGTTCTCACTATTTATAATAGTTAAAACTAGATAATGTAGAGGGATTATGCTGGAAATTTCAGTCAATTTGCTCCTCTCGGTACGAAAGTATTAGCGATTGATTTTCCGGTCTAGCCTCGGCCGTCATTACTAAAGTAGGTACGATAAAAAAAAAACATAGTCACGAATATCCAATCAATGGGCGTTGAGCAGCAGATCATAATCAAATCCAATGACAATCCGACGCATAAGATGGCATCGAGAGAAGATTAAGGTCTTTTCATGTTAATAATTATTAGTTTACATAACATTTCAGACCTAAAGAAAGACCTGCAATAGGCAGATATTATTTAGCTCTTGCATAATATATGTTTAACAATTATATTGACTAATATGTTAAAACAAATACAAAATCGAATTAAAAAAATAAAAACCAACACAGATCATTGAATGACAGATTGACAGATTCAGAAATAGATCCTTAAATATATAATCGAATATTCACTCTTTTTACTTGTTTCCATAAATCTTGTTGAATTACTGGCACCAATCATCGGGTTGTTTAAAGGTTAATATCCAAACCAAACTTGTGATAAAACGTAATGATTTAACTATTAATTTTCTCTGACAGATTGGCAGATTCTGAAATGGATCAGAAAATTATAATCGAATAATCATCCCCTTTACTGATAATTTCCAAAAATCGTTTTGAATTAATGGCATCGACACCTTGACTTAAACTTTATAACAGGGGCGGATCCAGGAATTTTTGCAAGGGGGGGGGGATCATGTTCCTGAGGCAATATATCTCCCCACTCCCCTCCCGCATGGTCTCTATCGTCATTTTGGCGTATATACATACACATTGAGCTTTTTAAACAGAGAAAAACAACACCTCGTTTGCCGTCAATTTTTATTATAAATGAATACGACATTGTGATTCAATTTCATGGATGCAAAGCATTAATTGTGATATCACATAATGTCTATATCATTATCTCGTGCTTTGAGTGCCCATCCTGTCCCAAATCTGACGATAAAGGATAAAGCACACGGCCGAGAAAACTTTCTCATAAAAAGTGTTGATCCGCCCCTGTATAATTGTACAATTTACTATGCAACAAAAATTACATTATGGTTCCTTGCATATTTTTCAGGTAGCAGAAAGTTTAAGGTTAGCAGAGTTCGACCAGGAAGTAGCCCATAATGCATCTCAATTTTACTGGTCGAATTTTACCGATACCAATCTAAGACGCATATTCTCCCGACTGGTGGATATCGGCACAGCAGCCATGCCAGATACAGCAAAATTAGAAAGGGTAAAAAAAGACTTTTGATATAATGCAATAGAATATTGCATGAGAGACAGAGAGAGAGAGAGAGAGAGAGAGAGAGGGGGGGTGGACGTCCACTCGACACAAACTAGGTCATTTCGGGACTAACATATGGTTTTAATTTTAGATCCATAATTCGCTTGCGCGTAGGGGTCTTTAGCAGTGGGTGGAAATCGAAGGACCCGGAGAAAACCCACGAGGTTGGACAGGCGACCTTACTCCTTGTCACGTACAACCGATATTGCATAAGGTTTCTGTTGAATTGTTTAGCTATTAGTATAAATATTCGCAAATGAAACGACTGTTGGTCATTCTTTATCTGCACATTACGGTTCCTATTAGAAATGTCCACAGCCTAACGAAATTTCAAATTGCGGGATCACGCATCCATTTGTTTTTATTATTTATTTGTTGTTTTACAAAAGTTATTCCACTTGATTGAGTTGAAATTTTTGTTGACTAATACAAAAAAAATATCTACAATCCCTGACGATTGAAATCAGTTAATTGTCTTTGGTAATAATAGTTCATTCGGATATTTTCGCGATCGTCGTGGCACGATCACCAAGCCATTATTGACCATTCGAAATATATGTCCTTCCTCGACCCATCGCCTGTTGAACTGTAAGCACTATAGCATAGAAAAATACCGATGATATTCGAGTAGCACTAGTATCTTAGTGCTTTAACGTCTGCTTCCACAGAAGTGACATCGCAGACTATGATATTCAATCAGTGGTGTGAATTTTATAGTTCAAGTTACATTGGTTAAAATTTGTTCTCATGTCGGAAGAAATCATGGATGGTGTATCGTTTTAATTGGCATAATAAGACCCCCATTAATGTACATTAATAGAAATGTTAAAAATGTTATGAAATGGGGTTTTAAGTCCTACTGTTCTGCTCCGACTTGGCTAATGAAGACGGGCTAACGCCATACAGTGTGCTTAGAGGGAAATTTTGCCCGGACAGTGGCACTACAGCCTACTCTCATGCCGAATTCCATCTGCCAAAAGTTCTTTTACATGTACGCCAATATGTGGACGGGACCTATACTTTTCGTCCCACCCGAAGGACTATAGGCTGCCTTTGTCTGCCCCCCCCCAGTTCCTTCCCCACTCACAAATCGGAACCACGTCGGAAAATCCAGATGGACTTTCTCGCCACACCGGGATCGAGTACGGAACCTTTAGTCTAGCGAACCAACGTCTTACTCACTGACCCACCGTGGCCCCCTTAACATTAATAAGAAATAGGACTCAAAAGTTCAATATTTTTTGACGTTTTATTAAATTCCACTTTGTTCTATGGTTTTGTTGGGCTCTTCGTGCTCTACTGTTTATTAGATATTATGTAGTAATTCAATTATATTAATGCACGAATTGTGGGATTTATTGTGGAAAGGGGCGCAACTCTTACGCATGGGCGGTGGAACTTTTCGTCAAATATTGATAACGGTCCCAGACCCTCCGTACGTTGAAGACTAGGAGGTTCTGGGTGACCGAAACTACCAATTTAATAGTGCAATTTTACACTATTTTGTAATTTACTTTATTTTTTCTGTATATTTATAGTTAAATCAGATCCAATCCGAGATGAGGACTATTTACAGCACAGGTCAAGTATGTTTATCAGAATCAGAATGTCTTCCTCTAGATCCTGATCTAACTCGACTATTTGCTGAGTCCCGGGATTATGATAGACTATTAGCAGCGTGGCAGGGATGGCGAGATGTCAGCGGCAAGAAGATGAAGGATCTATATGAAGAATTCGTTGCCCTTAGTAACGAGGCCATTGTAGCTAATGGTGAGTAAATATTAGAGTAACGATCCGTGATTTACATTTTTCGAAAAAAAATGAAATTTCACCCGACATATTTCATTTTAATATGTACTCAGCTTGGTAAGTTGAAATCTGATTAAAACACGGATACTATTTCGTTCCGTTTTTTTATAGTTCAAAATTTTGTTTTACTTGTCTTTACTACACAAGGATCTGGACGGGATGTTATCATTGACGTGTTGTGGATGATTAGCCAATGAAACGGTCTGTTACGGCGAGCTTTTGCCTTGAGCTGCACGGAACTGTGGGTATCCACTAGAAAACTAATGCTGATTGGTTAATCAAATTCTGACGTCATAGAGTCAAAGTCGCTCGTATGACCTCTGACGCAACCTATCACTACAACTGGTCAGATCTTCATGTACTGTAGCCCATCGAAAGTATAAAAAAAACGAAACGAAATATAGATCTGTATTTTAATCAGATTGCAAGTTTATATACAATAAAAAACATGGATGAAAAACAATGAAATATATTGTATTACGTTGACTATGTTCCATTCCAGGATATGAAGATACGGGAGCTTACTGGCGTTCTTGGTATGACACGCCCACTTTCGAAGAAGATCTCGTGGATTTATTTGAAACGTTGAAACCATTATATGTCAATCTACATGCATATACGAGAAATAAACTTAAAGAATTTTATGGTGCTGATAAATTCCCTTCTACTGGTCAAATACCCGCACATCTACTAGGTAAGGTTTAACGGGTACGATATGTAGTATATAGCAACCGGTTTGCAGGTTTTGTAACAAATAACAATCGTTTTTCAGGTTTTTCTATCCAATATTAATCGCTTTCCATGTTTTAATTCCAGTAGCAACCGTTTATCAGATTGTATATCCAATAGCAACCGTTTCTCAGGTTTCATATCCAATAGCAACGGTTTTTCGGGTTTCATATCTAATAACCACAGCTTTCCAGGTTTTATATTCAATAACAACCGTTTTTCAAGTTTCATATCCAATAGCAACGGTTTTTGAGGTTTTACAACCAATAGCAACCGTTTTCAGGTTTTATATCCAATCGCATCCGTTTTCAGGTTTATATCCAATCGAATCGTTTTCAGGTTTATATCCGATAACAACCATTTTTCGGTTTTTTATGCAATAAAACCCCTTTTCCAGGTTTTGGATACAATGACAACCGCTTTCCATGTTTAACACGCAGCTTGAAAAGCTTTCCAGGTTTAATATCCAATAGCAACCGCTTTCTAGGTTGTATTTCTAATAACAATCCTGGAAAGTGTTACCATCAGACTTATATATCCCAGAAAAGATATATATTTTACTGGATACGATGTGTATTAATGTTTATTTGTTGTAGGTAATATGTGGGCACAGACATGGAATAATCTTTATGATGTTTTGGAACCCTATAAAAATAAAGATAGTATTGACGTAACACCGGAAATGATACGCCAGGTAATGTGCCAGGTTTATTATACGTACGAAGGTCGTTATTACAAGGTTATGTGATACTACAAGGTTTATTGTACGTATGTAGGTCGTTATTACAAGGTTATCTGATACTACAAGGTTTATGGTACGTATGTAGGTCGGTATTAAAAGGTAATATGTTACTACAAGGTTTATTGTACGTATGTAGGACGTTATTACAAGGTTATGTGATACTACAAGGTTTATTTAGGTTTGTAGGTCGTTATTCGTTTACCCTATAAGTAATCGCAATAACCTACCAATATATACAATTCCCACGTTAATTAAAAATACATTATGTAAGATTTAGATAAAGAGCTACCCATTCTTGCTATGATAGTTCGAAAATAGATAATGTAAAATGAATAATTTGAAAATTTCACTATATTGCGAGCGAAGATATTAGCCTTTGAAGGTTTGACAAGACGCCTGCAATAATTTCAACCACCGTACTGGTTGTTCGAAGCAAAGTCTCGCTTCGCCATTTTTAGATTAAATCAAAATATGGCCGAACCTTTCTAATCTATTTAATATCGAAGAAATCTGATGCCATCGAGAGTTGATTTTGGCCTGGATAAGTTAATTAATGTTTAATTAATAATTTAGATAACATTTCAGGCCTAAAAAAAGAATGGGCATTGAGCAGGAGATCGGAATCAGAATCAAATCCAATGACAATCCGTCGCGTAAGATGGCATCGAGAGTTGATTATGGCCTGGATCAGTTAATTAATGTTCAATTAATAGTTTATATAACATTTCAGGCCTAAAGATAGACCTGCAATAGACAAATTTAGCTCTTGCATAATGTATGTATAATATAAAGTTGTTTTTTTTTTAGAATTTTACAGCTGTGAAAATGTTTGAAGTTTCTGATGAGTTCTTCGAATCTCTTGGAATGATTAAAATGCCTGACCGCTTCTGGAATTATTCTATGTTAAGTAAACCGGAGGATCGAGATGTTGTCTGCCATGCTTCCGCCTGGGATTTCTACAATAGACAAGACTTTAGGTAGGAATTAAACTAAGCGATTCAATGTTCTGGGAATACACTGGTATATAAATAACAGACAATCTGAATTTATGATTTTTGAAGGATACATTTCCACAGGTTTTATGTTCCTGTGCAGTGCCGGATTTGGATGAAGAGAGGCCCTTGGCTATTTCTAATTATGGGGCCCGTCCCAATCCTGCACCCTCGCGACTAGAGGAAGACCTGTCCCAATCTTCTACCCTCGCGACTAGATGAAGACCTGTCCCAATCCTCTACCCTCGCGACTAGATGAAGACGTCTCCCAATCCTCTACCCTAGCGACTAGATGAAGGCCCACACCAATTGTCTGCCCTCGCGACTAGTGGAAGACCTGTCCCAACCCTCTACCCTCGCGACTAGAGAAAGACCCGTCCCAATCCTCTACCCTCGCGACTAGATGAAGACCCGCCCCAATCCTGTACCCTCGCGGCTAGAGGAAGACCCGTCCCAGTCCTCTCTACCCTCGCGACTAGAGGAAGATCCGCACAATCCTCTACTCTCGCGACTAGAGGAAGACCCGTCCCAATCCTGTACCCTCGCGACTAGAGAAAGACCCGTCCCAACCCTCTACCCTCGAGACTAGAGGAAGATCCTTCCCAATCCTGTACCTTCGTAACTAGAGGAAGACCCGTCCCAATCCTGTATCCTCGCGACTAGATGACGACCCGTCCCAATCCTCTACCCTCGCGACTAGATGAAGACCCGCCCCAATTGTCTACCCTCGCGGCTAGAGGAAGACTCGTCCCAACCCTCTACCCTCACGACTAGAGGAAGACCCGTCCCAGTCCTCTCTACCCTCGCGACTAGAGGAAAATAGTTTTGATGTTTAAATTTATTCTTTGAACTCTTTTATTTTCAAAAGGGTGAAACAATGTACAGAGATTAATATGGAAGACTTGATAACAGTGCATCATGAAATGGGCCATATTGAATATTACCTACAATATAAAGATCAACCAGTCGTTTTCAGAGGGGGAGCTAATCCTGGTAAATTCTTTAGTCTTCAATTTCATCAATTCAGTTACATTTAAAATTCGGATAAAATGCACAAATTTAGATTTTTATTTGAGAGGGAATTGAGATTACTAGGTCATTTCGGTACTAACATAAAGTTCAATTTTATTTCAAGGGTATTTAGCAGTGCGAGGAAACCGGAGGACCCGGAGAAAACCCACGAAAGTTGAACAGACGACCCTACTCCTTGTCACAGACAGGGATTCGAAACCCCGCCACATGACTCACTGACGGGCCTTAGGTTCCAACACGCACGCGTTAAACCACTAGATAGATTCCCCCCCCCCCAAAAAAAAAAAAACAACTGTCAAGGAATATTTTACGTTTAATGTCAATTGGAACACGGAACCTCGGTTTTCGCCCCACAGAAACACGTTGATTGTCTCCCTTCGTAGTCGCTACCCCTGAATCAATCAGTTAGTAATTCACGATTTTTCTTATCATATGGTAACATGCTCGTGCATGGTGGTTCTTTGATTGTATGATTGTATTTTACAGGATTCCATGAAGCAGTTGGTGACGTCATATCTCTATCTGTACAGACACCGAAACATCTCGAGAAGATTGATTTAATTCAAAATGTTACTAACGATAATGGTAAGACAAGTATTTAATCAATTTCATTAGCCAATCAGCGTTGGTGTTTCTAGTGGGATACCCACAGATCTGTACACCGCATGCTAAGACCGTTTCATTGGCTAATCTCTCACATCAACCAGGACGTGGGTTATATAACAACTCTTCCAGATCATAATGTAGTAAAGACAAGTAAAACGAAATTTTGAACTATAAAAACCGAAACGAAATAGGATCTGTGTTTTAACCAGATTGCAACTTTAGTCTTAATTTAAAAAGTTGTTTTTTTCTCTTTTGCAGAGGCGGATATTAACTTTTTAATGAGGATGGCTCTACAAAAGATCGCCTTCTTACCATTCGGTTATTTAATAGACCAATGGAGATGGAGTGTTTTTAGTGGAGAAACACCGAAAGATAAATATAATGAAAAATGGTGGGATCTTAGGTAAGAATAATAAAATATTCGCCGGATATGCCGGGGCCATGGCGGATCTGTGAGTAAGGCGCAAGCTCGCTAACCAGGGTTCGACCCCCGTTGTTGTTCGAGAAAGTGCCTAGGGATTTTCCAGTGTATGTTCCCCTTGTCAGTGGTGCATAACAGATAAGCCTAGTAAGAAACTGTCTAGTCGCTCGGATGGGACAAAAAGGGGTGCCATGTGTACACATGGACGTGCACCTAAAATAACTCTTGACAGTTGGAAATCGAAATAAGAGTAGACTGTAGGCACCATTTCCCTCTTAGAATACTGCATGGCGTATGTCCGTCTGAATTAGCCTTATTAATGTGGCGTTTCTCTTTATTCGACATTTTCATTAAATCAATAAATACTCCAGAGTCAATTATATAATTACTGTTGGGTCAAGTATATAATTATTCTAGAATCAAATATATAATTACTCTAGGGTTCAACATATAAATACTCTAGAGTCAAGTATATAATTACCTTAGAATCAAGTATATAATTACTCTAGAGTCACGAATTTAAGCACCCTAGGGTCAAGTATATACTTCCCTAGAGTCACGTACATAATTATTCTAGGGTCAAGTATATAATTACTCTAGAGTCAAGTATATAATTACTCTAGAGTCAAGTAGCTAATTGCACTAGAGTCAAGTATATAATTACTCTAGATTCAAGTGTATAATTACTCTACAATCACGTGTATAATAGTACACTATCACATTTTTTTAACATTTCTTCCGTATTTAAATTTCACATAACTTTTTTTTATTTAATTAGATGTAAATACCAGGGTGTATCACCACCAGTTACCAGAACAGAAGAAGATTTCGATCCTGCATCTAAATTTCACATTCCTAACAACACACCGTATATCAGGTAAACTTGACACGTTCCTAACAGCACATTTAACAAGGTAAACTTGACACGTTCTTGCGCGCCATATATTCACTTGCACATTTCTGACGTGACACCTTATATCAGGTAATGTTTACACGTCCCCAACAACACACCGTATAGCAGAGCAGGTAAACTTGACACGTTCCCAACAACACACCATTTAACAAGTAAACTTGACACGTTTCTATCAACACACCACATAACAAATAAACTTGACACGTTTCTAACAACACACCATGTAACAAGTAAACTTGACACGTTTCTAACAACACACCATGTAACAAGTAAACTTGACACGTTTCTAACAACACATTACATAATAAGCAAACTTGTCACGTTTCTAACAACACCATATATCAGGTAAACTTGACACGTTCCCAACAACACACCATGTGATACGTAAACGTAACACATTTTTAACGGTTAACCATAACACTTTCCTAACAGCACGCTATGTAACAGATAAACATAACACGTTCCCAATTGCACACCGTATAGCAGGTAAACTTTATAATAAACAGTTAATAAATTACCATTGACTTGTATTAATCGTTTCATGTCATAGTGTAACCAAGGGCTAGCACTGATATCCTTCCGCCTAATAAATGTCCCCCAAGCTTGGCACAAAAATTTAATTCAAACAACTTTCTTCAATTCTACTCCAAAAACGTCAACAAAAATGGTCATGAAAATGGAGGAAATAATGAGAACGGTTATAGATAGAAGGCACTACATCCGTGGCAAACCAAATAAAGGGAATTAGTTGTGGTCTGTATCCATACAGTGGACTTAAAGGAGCTAAATCGATAATATTTTGGACCTAGAAATTGACACAAATGGGTCGCAACGCATATAATAATGTAATATGAATGTACATAAACTGATTTACATTCAATCGTTTCTGTTTTTACTGTAATTTCTAATCAGTTATGTTCGGCGAAATACGCCAGAAGTCTCAATCGAATGGCAATCTCTAGCGTCTGGTTATTCCAGTCTACGCCGATAGTATTTATTGCGCATGCTCACCATAAAATAATACGGAGTTACCTTTTGACATGACTTGTGGAATAAGTATAGCCTCATTCTTCGAGTCTCTTGTTACAAATGGCGCTGAAACGCATTATGGTACACGATTCGTGTACCAATGGTAAAATGTTTATTTTGTCTTAAATATTGGATATCAGAAGCCCATCATTTCCCGGTAAGATCACATCAAAGTTGATTTAAATTGACAAATAATTCGTGATTTCAATGTCGATAGCCCTTGATGAGACTTAGCTACTTCAAACGTCAGTCCGTTTTTGTTGTTCTTAATTTCAGGTATTTTGTAAGTTTTGTGATACAGTTTCAGTTCCATAAAGCCCTGTGTAATGCTGCTAGTCAAACTGGTCCATTACATCAGTGTGATATTTATCAGAATCAACAAGCTGGACAGTTACTCAGGTATAAAACTATATATTTATATTTCTTTACAATCAATTGGGATTCTACTGCGGCAGATCCTTAGATTATACATAGTCAGTTAAATGAGATATCCAGGCGCGGATCCAGAGGGGGGGGGACGAACAATGTTTTACCCCATATATTTTCGCGGAAAAGTATAACGGTCAGTTTATGTTAGAAATCGTAATTTACTCCGAAACGAGCCGGATGGTGACTTGGTTGATTGCCCGACAGCCCCCCCCCCCCTTTTGAAAATCCTGGATCCCCACCTGATATCATTTAAAACCTACGACACCCAATTTAAACCCAAGGTATCCGACATCAAAAAGAAACCTAAGAAGTCGGTGTACTATTTGAACCCTATTACGCTGTACACAATAGTTTTGTCGGTGGTATCAGTCTATTTGCAAGCGGACGTTAAGCCAAAACTACCCTAGGTTGTCGATAACTTATATATATCTTATAATGAACCTACCATTTTACATTATATTTATCTTTCTGTGTTTCTCCACTAAAAACACTCCACCTCCATTGGTAAGAAAGCGGTCTCCTCTAGAACCTTTCTCACTTAAAGATAGGTTCCCTGAAAAGTATTTATCCGTGGTTATTGCCAATAAAAGTATGGCAATTTTGGTATATATGGAAAGTAGAAATATCCAATCCTACTAGAAAAATACTGGATTCCCTGAAAAACACTCATGGGGCGTATACAGGACAAAAATGCAAGGGTTCCCCTAATCGTGCAGGAATGTCTGCACGCGTGACGTCGAAGGTTGCACGCGATGATTGAGCGCTTTGTGTACATGTTGATAAACTTTATGAAGAGTTAGACGTACAACACTTTCTAAAGATAAAAATCACGCAGTGGATAATCCGAGAATTTAATTAGGATTCGATATTTTGTAATAAATAGTCAGCGATTAAAGACAACACCGCCTTGTGTATGCAATGAATTCTCCTCCGACCTCGCAAGGGTTGCTATATACTACCAAGGGCGGAAAGTCACGTGGCACAAACATGACCTCTTTTGGTCGATTTTTATAGCAGGGTATTCCTTGAAAATTACAATGTTTTGAGAGGGATTTGAAGCAAAATTATGATAAATTAATTAGTTTGAATATGCTTTTAGTCCAAATATATCATCAAATCACCCAGTTTGTACGCGGGAATGTATCTTTAAGCCTGAAGAGTTCGCATAAGAACCAAAGTAGTAGCTTCATGAGTCAAATCTTCGACGGCTACCTGCCACTAATAGATTTCTAATTTTAAATCACAGAATCTTCAAATTCTACCCCAAAAATTACTTTAATATGGCGTTGTAACCTCTTTCAAATGTTTGTATCTTCCTCCTTAATGAGCAATGCTATCACTTTCGAAAATCTTCTTTTTTTTTGGTTTTCAGTGAAATGTTGAAGCTAGGTTCATCGCTGCCATGGCCGGAAGCTATGGTGATGGTTTCAGGCGAAGATAAAATGAACGCTACTGCGTTAATGGAATATTTCCAACCTTTAACAGATTGGCTTCAAGAACAAAATGGCGATGATATTGGTTGGGAGGATGCTTGTCCGGCAGCTGATACCAAAGATCCGTCAAGTTCTAATATGAATTTCATATCCCTACCTTTAATCATGGCCGCTGTGTTGTATTCGTTACTTAAAATACGAAACTAAAATATAGATTCTGTCCATCCTTGCGTATTCGTCATCGTCCATGAACATTTAAAAACGAGAAAATGAAGTTGAAAATTTGAATATACCGAAACCCAAAGCCGCCATATTGCTTTATGATTTCAATTTACAGATATAATGAAATCGGGTCTAACCAGTTTCGTCCCCCTGTGAAAAAATTTTTGACCATGAAAAATAGATATTATACATTGTCCGTCAATTTTACTGCACCCCTGAGAACACTTCCCGCCCTCCCCCCCCCCCCCCTCGTTGCTCTGAGCTACTTATGGCCCTGTATCTAGCGTCCTAATATTCTGCATATTAGGCTAGAGGAAATGGTTTATACTAGGAATTTGTAGAAAGTGTAAAAAATTTTATAACGTTTTATATCATTATTGTCGAAGGTTTACTGATTTTATTTTTTTTTTATTATTAAAGAATAACTTTCGTGAATGAACGCAATATTGTTTTAAGTATGCATGCATAGTAAATGCACATATAAGATTCAAAAAAGTGGGATACACATTACACACACATACCGTAGGAACACACGTGTGTAGGTCAGATCTATTTGTTAAAGTTGCAATTTCATATTTTTACGTTATATTTTTAAAATTTATTAAAATAAAGCCCTAAAATAGATGGTATCTATAAACAATCCTACCTTGTTAAAGAATAATCCTATTAATCCTATAATTCACTATTGCCAGTTGAGAAATTGGCAAAAATATCATTTTCATCTTCAAATTCAAACGTTTGCAGAAAACTACTCCATGGTGGAGAATAGAAAACAAGGGGGGTAATTGGGAGGTAATTGTGTTATTATTTCCGGTGTAAATGAGTTTTAAGTGTGAGAATGACACCTATGATCGTATAATAGTGAGTTGACAACCTATTGAGCAAAAGTCATAGAAATAATTATGTTTTGACTTTCTTAGAAAATATGAAATTGTAACTTTAAGGCAAACTCAATTTTCGCCATAGTCGTTGAGATTTAAATACGGTTAGGACACGTGATTATTGGTGAGATTGTAGGTTAGGGTTAGAGTCGACGTTAGGACTAGGTCCAGGGTTAGGGTTGGAATTAGCGTTAGCCTTGTTTACATCTAATGACGTGTGACTAAACTTGAAATTGGCCTTATCAAATAGACTTAGCTGGTGTTTAGGGCCTTATAGTGCTCCTGTCTTGGAACTAGCTGGTATCAAGATTTTTTTCAGTGGCATAAAATACCTTGACATACACATTATGTTTTTATTTAACCTCCATTATGCAAGAGCTAAATCTGCCTATTACAGGTCTTTATTTAGGCCTGAAATGTTGTCTAAATAATTAATTAGACATTAATTAACTTATCCAGACCATAATCAACTCTCGATGTCATCGCTAGCCTGCGATTTTTATTGGATTAGGTTCCGATTTGCTGTTCGACTTCCATTCATAATTTAACCATGAAATGAATAATCGAGACTATGTTTTTTATGGTTACGAATTTAGTAATGATGTTGATCTGATCGAGGCTAGGCCTAAAATTTAATCGCAAAATTCTCGGTTCACAGTGGATCAATTTTCAGCAAATTCCCTTTAGATTATCTAGTTTTTAACAATTATAGTGAGAACTGCAAGCTCTTTGTTTAATCTCCAATAATGTATCTTTAATGATACACATATCAATAATTGTGGCTGGGTTAGGGTGAAGGATATCATAAGTAAATTGATTCTAAATGTTTGATCATATGTTTTATGGTTTGAATTTGATAAAACTTTCAATGCTATGCTGTTTTACGTTTCAAAATAATATTTGCGTATACAGTATGGTTTTATTTATTAAAATTTAATTCACGGAGATAAATTGTAATTATTTTTAAATGTTTATATTTTAATAATTAAATTTTAATTTATAATATCTCGGGTTTATCGTTTCTTTGTATAATATTATATCATATTTGCATGTACATTTTTTAAAATATTATAATTCAAGTATTAATGCACAAGGGACAGATCGGAAATTGTATAATCTAAGTAGTTTCTGATAATGTTTGCACTTTAATATTTACTATTGGGCAAAAGAATACCATCAAATAGTATAAACAGAAAACCCCAATATCAAAAACAATTTACATGTATCTTTGAATTTATTTATCAAATTACGAAGAAAGCTAATTATTTTGTAATATACACATGTCTGGCCCTTGTGGGGATTTCAAATTAGAATGGAGAGAGAGAAAGAGAGAAATGGGGTTTAACGTCCGTTTCGTAATTTCTTGCGTATCTTTGTACATTGTACTTTCATATTTACAATGTGTACAATTCAGGGCCCTATTAAGCGTGCGTGGGGAGCATAATCTAGCCATTGTTCGTCGGGACTAACACATGGTTCATTTTTATTTCAGTAATTTACTTGCGCGTAGGGGTCTTTAGCAGTGGGAGGAAACCGGAGGACCCGGAGAAAACCCACGAGGCTGGACAAGCGATCCTACCCGTTGTCAAGTACAACCGAGGAATCGATACCACGCCAGCTCACTCAATAACGGACAATAGGATACAGCACGCACGTGCTAACCATTCGGCCATCCAATCTCTCAACCCACCCCACACCACAGAATGCAGCGTGTAAAGAATTGCAATTAATACTTCTCAAAACTCTCTGATTAAAGGGGAGGGGGCTACGATTAGACCAGCCTTGTGGGCGATTTCAAGTACTTGGACCAGGAACCGAGCATGACGTCATCATCGCCATCTTGGAAATGTCACATTAGTCCGTAAATCATGCCAAGTTTCGGGTCGCAATTGAATTGGCGGAGCTTTGGGCTTTATTCTAAGAGGTACGACCTGAAGACAAACAGCAACGAGACGAGTAATAACTAATTAGTTTATCGGATCTAATGACTGACTATTACTCATGTTGTGGAGTTGTTGTAATGACAGAGTTAAAGTTTCTGAGCGCTAAGTCATGTTTGATAACAACATCCAATATATTCTCTTCATTTTCTCTTTGGTAACATTTGAAATCCAAACGACGATGCTACTCTATATGTATAATAAGATATTACCCTAAAAGCCTCGAGGGTGTGGTTGCTCAGTATGGATGCTAATATGGATGTCTTGGGTTCGTGTGGTGTAGGGGGGTTACAGTGGCTAAGTGGGTAAGACGCTGGCTCGCTAGCCTGGAGGTAGGGTGTTCGATCCCTTCATTGAACGAGAAAGGTCGTCCAGATTTTCCTGTGTTGTGCCCCCCTTGTCAGTGATGCAGGATGGAGGGCCTGATGAAAAACAGGGGTCCCGTGTACAAATTGGCGTATACGTGAAGGATCTCTTGACAGTTGAAATTCGATATAAGAGTAGGCCGCAGTGCCGCTGTCCGGGCAAAATTTCCCTCATAGCACACTGTATGGCGTATGCCCGTCTTCATGAGCACAGCTCGGAGCAAAACAGCAGGACGTTAAACCCCATTTCATTTCATTTCGTGTGGTTTATGATTGAATGCCTCGGAAAGAACAGCGTTTAGTCGTTCGGATTCGACATGCCCGCCTTCTTTTACCCGCGATGACAAAAACGAATAAATAAAGGATGCCTGATACAAATCGGTCCCTATAACGCGTCATAATTTCTCTAGTTGCGGTCACCCAAAGAACCTCTTAGTCTTCAACGTACGGGGAGAGTCTGGGTCGGTTGTCAACATTTGGCCAAATTTGCTGGATACCATAAACATAAAAAAAAAAATCCCGGTTACGCATAAGCAATGTAACCTTTTAGCTAAAGTGACGGGGGGGGGGGGGTGGATGGCTGATTGGTTAGCGTGCTGTATTTTAAAGTCTGTCATTGAGCCGACTGGCGTGGTTTCGAATCCCCGGTTGTACGTGGCAAGAAGTAGGGTCGCCTGTCCAACCTCGTGGGTTTTCTCCGGGGCCTCCGTTTTTTCCCACTGCTAAAGACCCCTACGCGCAAGCGAATTATGTAAATAAAATTAAACCATATGTTAGTCCCGAAATGACCTAGTTTGTGTCGAGTGGACGTTAAACCACATTTCTCTCTTTCTCTCACAGTGACGAGGAATTAGGATTAATAAAAAACATAGATAAAATGGTCCTTGAAAAGAAAAACATTACAATAAAAAAAATAAAATAAGAGTGTTGGATACTGAAGAGGCAATGCAAATAGATTTTTCTGAAAAGGCAATTCTTTAATTAATTTCATGGGCTTCGACATCTTGTATAAGGGCTAGTAACTTCCTTTAGATGTCTTTCACGATAATGTAAAAGACGGGATAATCTAGCTACTTATTCTCAAATGTTGATAACAATCCAGGCTAATATTAGTAGAATATTTGTCGGAATGATAGAGACTAGAATGTCTCGTGTTATAAATCGTCTTGTACGGTTGTTTAGAAACACTGAAATGGGAGAAAAGGTTAAAAAAATTGTAAAAAAAATAAGACCCATTTATAAAAAATATCACTTTATATCATCAATATCAGTATAAAATAATCATTTTCCATCAACAATATATATATAAGATATAAAATTTGATATATTAAAAATATTTTACAAAATTTGATACGCAATTAATTATAATGAAATGGCTATCCTGTTCATAATTGTCAGTATAGCGGCAAAAATACATTAATAATAACATTGGTTAAAAATGTCGACAGGTTTAAAAACACTAGTTCAAAATGGCGATAGATCTCCTGTATTTATATAACTACCATTTAGAGTCGCTATCCGAACAAGAAATAGGACAAATTATAATGAGATTAAGACAATCTGGTTAAAATACAGATCTATATTTCGTTTCGTTTTTTTTTATACTTTCGATGGGTCAACTACATTAATATCTGACCAGTTGTTGTTGGGGGTCGCGTCAGGGGTCATACGGCGGCTTTTGAATCTATGACGTCAGACATCTGATGTTTTGAATAGGATACCCACAGTTCCGTGCATCCAACACCAAAAAGTCGCTGGAACAGACCGTTTTTTTGGCTAATCCCCCACATCAACCAAAACGCAGGTTATATAACAATTTTTATAGACCCTAGCGTAGTATAGACAAGTAAAACCCAATATTGAACTATAAAAAACGAAAGGAAATAGGATCTGTGTTTTAATCAGAATGAGATTAGGACATCCTAGTTATTGCTGGGAAAACATATTTCTTCATTGAATCCGATGGGTAAGCCATCACGTGATGATAGAGGAATGGTATATACCCACTATATCCAACATCTATACCAACTAGGACCCTTTCACCGAAAGAACCGTCGCATACCAGACCACATCCTCGGTATTCCCAGAGTACTCATTCCTTTACTCCACTATCCACTGCCCTGGCCTTGATTGTAGCTATAGTCTAGCAACCAATCAAAAAACTGCATAAACGCCCGGTCTTGATTCATATAATATTATATAATTTGTTGTTAATATACGCATTTAGAATAATTTGGACTTCTCTCATTTAGGCTAACGCCCAACCTTATCCGGTGAGAGTTACTTCCCTTTGCCAACTTCCTTTGATCGATAAAAATAGCACAACCATCAAGGGCGGAAAACCTGAAAACGTGTTCCCCCACCCCCCAGATTAACCCTGGGGTTAGTGGAGATACGGAGAATATGACATCTTTCTTATTTCATTTAATGTCAAATAACTAATAACTATCTAGCTGTAATTTAATTTTTTACCTCATTAATTTCCCTGATCTGAATTTAAAAGTTATAACCAAAACACATTCACGTGATTATGAATGAATTAATGAATACAAGTACATTAACGTTATATCATAACTGATACGATTAAACAGATTAATGTTATAATATGTAATGATTTAACCAAGGCAGCTGCTGCGGTGGGTATACGAACATTATTCCTTTTATCTATAACTGGAAAATCGGATGTACCGGGGCAAGCTTCACTCCATCCGGGTCTTTCGTGTTTGTTTTCCTTTTCTAACCACTTCATTAGTGGTTGAAAATACTCAACCAGAGGACCGACATCCATTTTCCTCTGGCCTGTTATTTTCTCCATGGCTTCCGGCCATGGTTTCGAGGCTCCAAGTCTTAGCATATCACTGAAATAAATCACAGTATTTAAAAAAAAAAAAAAAGAGAATGACGCTATTCAATGCAAGCTTAAATCAACTTGTGTAAAGATAAAAGGACGGCACCGACTGGGCTAATGAAGACGATCATGCACCATGTAGTGTGTTATGGGGGACATTTTGCTTCTAGACCTTTTGACTCTGATATTTCAGTAAAGTATGATCTTAGCTAGATCAAGACCGCTGCATGATGCCATTAATAAGCTGTTATCTATTGATGTTAAAGACCACGTAACGTGAAAAATCTTAGTTGCATGTACTTACAGCCAATGGTTACTGTAGCCATTTTACGGCAAGTTCAAACCAATCTGATTAAAATTAATTCAGCTATTAAGTTTTAAGTATCCGAAAGCCAAAAACGGTTTTCAAATTTTCAATTACAACCTTAATCCGGTTGATTGGCTGGTGACGTCACAGGCACTACACATACTATAATCTTACCCGAGTAATTTGCCAGCATCTTTAGATTGATATATATCACATGTGTGTAATGGTCCTGTCTGATTGGCTGCTTTACATAAAGCTTGATGAAACTGGAACTGTATCACAAAACTCACAAAATATCTGAAAAAATATAAAAGACAACAATAATTGAAATACGTTGGTTGTGCTATAACTTATATAAGGTGTGTTATTGCGTATAAATATGGTGTGCTATTACTTATATATGGTGTGCTATTCCTTATGTATGGTGTGTTATTACTTATGTATGGTGTGCTATTACTTACCTTATATATGGTGTGTTATCAGGTATATGGTATTTAGCACCTGGATCGAAATCTATCTCAGATCTAGTACCAGGTGGAAATATACCCTGATATTTACATCTGAAAAGATAAATTAATAGTTTACAGTACTTATAAATATACTCTGCTATTTACATCTGAAAAGATAAAGAGTTTACAGTACTTGTGAATTTAATCTGGTTAAATGCCATTTCTAATGACTAGAATTGATAATCCTTTAGAGGAATTTAGTAACTAACTGGATAGAGCAATAAACTATAACATATATATACTTATGGAAGAACAATTACTGATTTCACTCGGCAAACCTCGGCAGATTCCGGTACCCTACCCTAGATGTATGGCGAGTTTAAGTTGTTGGAAAATGTATCACTATCACTTATATTGAGTCAGTTGTTCGACCCTACGGTAGAGGATTTTAAGGACTTTTAACACAAAATTAAGCAGTTTTATTCTCCAAAATATAACCGAGCTTGGCCCTTTAACTTATGTAGTTTAGTACCTGCCTTACACATGGATGACAACTGTCAGCTACTACCTTGAATTTATGTAGTTTAGTACTGGCCCTATACACGGACGTCAACTGTCAATTACTGCCTTCACCTTTTTATGAGCGAATTGATATTAAAGGTTAGTGATTTTAGTTAATCACCACCTTTTATTTATTTAGGATTATTCTTTTAATACTGTGATTAATGGGAATTTGATACCGATGTGATAGTTATACGACACTTGAATACGAAGGTAGCCTAAACTGGGATCATAGTTGTTGTCCAAAGACGAAAACTGAAATTGAACGCGAGAGTGAAAATACGTCCCCGTGTCCTGCATAGCCTTAATATGGAAGCCTATAACTACCTTCCATAATATCTACTTTTCACCCCTTGAAAACACAAGTCAAAATGCAAGTCGAAAATAAGAAATTAGGAAAAAACGAGGGGCGCTATTATCGAAGTGTATTAATTCTTCATTTCCTATTTTCGAGTCGATTTTGGCTTGTATAGCGTGCTGTCGCCTCAACTCTTCGACTTTAGTGTTTTGAAGGGCCGAAAAGTAAAAATTACGAATGGTAGTTATAGGCGTCTATACCTTAACCTCAGTATTTCCGTTTGTTACCTTAAATTCCACCATTTTTCATTATATTTATCTTTCGGTGTTTCTCCACTAAAAACACTCCATCTCCATTGATCTATCAAATAACCGAATGGTAAGAAGGCGATCTTCTCTAAAGCCATCTTCATCAGGAAATTGATAGCATCAACTAAAAATATAGGTTTCACAAATATCATTTTAAAGAACAAAAAGGGTTTAACGTCCTCTCGACACTAACTAGGTCAATTCGGGACTAACATATGGTTCAAGTTTATTTCGATAATTCGCTTGCGCGTAGCGGTCTTTAGAAGTGGGAGGAAACCGGAGGACCCGGAGAAAACCCACGAGGTTGAACAGGCGACCCTACTCCTTGTCACATACAACCGGGGAATCGAAACCACGGCAGCTGACTCAATGACAGACCTTACGATACAGCGTGCACATGCTAACCTATTCCCCCCCCCCCCCGACACAAAGAATATTCATGATGAATAGACTGCCCTGTATGGAAAAACCAGCAGGATAATCATTACTTTATTTGTCTAAGGCGATGTTCTGGCCATGTTCAGTTACTTGACAAAACTATTCCTAAACGGTCGATACATTCTGATTTTCAATAACGAAATGAAATGGGGTTTAACGTCCTACTGTTCTGCTCCGACTGGGCTAACGAAGACAGGCATACACCATACAGTGTGCTATAAGGGAAATTTGGCCCGGACAGCGGCGCTACGGCCTACTCTTATATCGAAATCCAACTACAAAGGATCTTTTACGTGCACACCAATGTGTACACGGGACCTCTGTTTTCCGTCCCACCCAATCGACTAGACAGCTGTCCTTGTCAGGCCCTCCGGATTTTCAACAAAGTCTCAAGTAGATGTTGAGACACAAAAAGTAGTCACAAAGTATGTACAACAAGCGTAAAGAAACATCTTATTTGACAAAAAAAAATCAACATACTCTAAAATCCTACTTTTATTTTTCTATTAAGACAGTTGCGCCCCCCCCCCCCCCCCAACGTCACATTAAATTGTTTACATTATGATCATGTTTATATCTTGAAGAATACTCACGTTCACTGTCTGAATCATCTTTCATAAGACCGATCTTTCTCAGATGTTTAGGTGTTGAAACAGATAGGGCTAGAGTATCACCTACAGCCTCGTGAAATCCTGTAGAAAACAGTAAACAACATATATTATATTCATTGATTAATTAAACAGTGCTCAACTGATTAGAGGTAGATAAAAAAAACAGTATTTAAGTGGGGTGTTCTCATTTGTTATTTCTATTAGTCATTAAAAATATATTTTTTTTTTATAAATTCTAATTTTTCGTTAAACATCTTGAAAGTTAACGCCGAAGCCGGAATGGCGAGAGCTGCCAGGCAGCCTCCACAGCCTCCACAAAACTTAATAAGACCGCTAGGAATATGATAAGGCCGAGCCGAAAGTCGGATCGATGAGAGCTGCAGGGTGGCCTCCACAACAGATTATATGACCACGAGGAATATGATAAAGCCGAGCCGAAAGTCGGACCGGTAAGAGCTGCAAGACGGACTCCACAACAGATTATAGAGCCGAGTCGAAAGTCGGACCGGTTAGAGCTGGAGAGGGCCCCCCCCCCACCACACACACACACCAGATTATAATACCACGAGGAATATGATGAAGCCAAGTCGAAAGTTACACTGATGACAACAGGAGAACGCCCCCACAACAGATTATAAGACCACGGAATATCAACAGTTGGACTGGTGAGAACTGCGGCATGTCAACAGTTGGACTGGTTAGAACTGTGGAATATGAACAGTTGGACTGGTTAGAACTGCGGCATGTCAACAGTTGGACTGGTTAGAACTGTGGAATATGAACAGTTGGACTGGTTAGAACTGCGAAACTCTGATTATATCTACTGACCTGGATTAGAACCGTCTCTGAATGGTTGTGGTAGATTATCATATTGTAAGAAATATTGTATATGTCCCATCTCATGATGTATCGTTACTAGATCTTCCATGTTTATATCGGTACACATCTTTATCCTGCAAATAAATTCACATAAATAATAATTGTGATCTCTAGAGGGTTCACAAGCTAAAAACACGATTTTTCGTACAATCAGAGGCCATAATCCAGGAAGTTACGGTTCGATACGCGCATTTATCGACAGGAAGCGAGATCCTTGGAATATAGATATATGTTTTAAGTTTCGTCAAAATCGGATAATAATTTGGACCTCTAGCGTGTCCAAATGTTACAAACGTGAATATTCGTATAGTCAGGGGCCATAATCCATGAAGTTATGGTCCGATGCATGCAATATCGAAAGGAGCTTAGATCGCCTGGGTATCCTGGATATAAACATATATTATATTTCAAGCTTCGTCAAAATCGGATAGAAAATGTGACATATAGAGGGTTCACAAACAAATGTGATCGGGCGGACGGACAGGGGGGATGAAATGATACGTTCTCGCTATACTACTTAAAAGAATAGATAATGTAAATAGAATATGCTGAAAATTCAGTCAAATTGGTCTATTCTGAACCGAGTTTTAGTTTATGAATTTTAGACTAGCCTCGCTCGTTATTACTAAAGTCGGTACGATAAAAAAAAAACTCGATTATCCATTTATTGATTTAATTATTTTTAAAAAATGTATTCCAATCCACTAAATATCGCAGGCTAGCTATGGCATCGAGCGTTGAATATGGTCTGGATAAGTTAATTAATGTCTAATTAATAATTTATATACTGTAACATTTCAGGCCTAAAGAAAGACTTGCAATAGGCAGATTTAGTTCTTGCATAATGTAGTTTTAAGCATAAACAATAAAGCTCATAATATATTGACCCTCTGCATAATTGAACGAATACTTCAAATTGCAATAAACAACAACTTTGTCGTTTATGATTCATTATTAGTTCCGTATTAAGGAGTTTCGCCCCATGAAATTACGGTGCTCATAAATTACCGTACTCATAAATTAGCAATAAGTCTACGTAATCTTTAAGTGGCATTTAGCGTTGAGGAACATGTTCAAAACAAACGCCAAGGTTCTGCTTTAAGGGCCCTATCATACTTTCAGCATTCCCTTCTCTAATGTCTGAATCTTACACAATGTCTCATCTATACTTATATTTGTGACTGTCGTGTGTCTGTCTGTTCAGGGTTGGCGCCTACGCTAGTGCTGTCCCGAGACTAAAATGTGATGTACAGGTCTATCACGGACTGGGGAGTAACATAGGCGATGACCTACCACTTCCGGTTTCGGGGCTATTCCACTTCCGGCTCATGGCTATACCTGTGCTAGACCGGGTCAACCGCTTGTCAAAAATATTTTTCAGTATATTTGGATCAGCTATTAGATAACAACCAATATCCAGGCATAATTGATTCAGACCCGTTTCAAATCTTGAGTCGTTGATTAGTTTGATTACCTGAAATCTTTAGCATTATAGAAGTCCCAGGCGGAAGCATGGCAGACGACATTACGTCCATCTTTAGGTTTTTCTAACATGGAGTCAGTCCAGAATGAGGCTGGCATCTTTCTGAGTCCTAAACTTGTAAAGAAGTGTTCTGCTGTTTGGAACATTCGTAATACTGTATAATTCTGTAATAGCAAAGATAACAGATCAAATATAGATTTAAATCCAAAAACAGGGAATATGGTACCGGTCGCTTTAATATAAAACAATCAAATTCGACTGGCCTTGGGATGAAAATAGTGCACAACCAATAAGATACAGTCATGAACATATCAAAATCGAATTACACAAATGTCTAATCAGCAAATGGTATAAATCATTAGGTTGATGTGTACACCGTTTCATATGGATATCTTGACTGGTTTATGAGAAATGATCCAGAAATAAAAACGGGGCGGAAGCGCAAACGGCCCCTGTTTTAATATGCTTCACATTTCTTCGTTGTGCGCTGGATAAAACAACGCAATCAATTAAGGGTAAAAATGATCTATTTTAGGACAATATATATAGTAGGGTTTTTTCCCTTTTTTATTAGTTTTTATCGTCCTCGCGACACAAACTAGGTCATTTCGGGACTCACATATGGTTCAATTTGATTTCAATTATTCGCTTGCGCGTAGGGTCTTTAGCAGTGGGACGAAACCGGAGGACCAGGAGAAAACATCCGAGTTTGGACAGGCGACCCTACTCCTTGTCACGTACAGCCGGGGATTCTATATATAGAAGCTATAGTTACACAGATTTACCTGTTTGTGGTCACTTACCTGTTCTTTCATAGCTGGTGTGACGTCAACGCTACTTCTGTTTTTGTATGGTTGCAGTAAATCATAAATATTATTCCACTGTTGAGCCCACATATTTCCTATAAAAATACGTCATAATTACAATAAATATCGATTAAATTGACGAATGCCGTACAATCGACCAAACGCAAGAAATGAAATGAAATGGAGTTTAACGTCCTACTGTTCTGCTCTGAATGGGTTAATGAAGACGAGCATACGCCATACAGTGTGCTATGAGGGAAATTGTACCCGGACAGCGGCACTATGGACTATTCTTACATCGAATTCCAACTGCCGAGGGATATTTTACGTGCACGCCAATGTGTACACGGGACCTCGGTTTTTCGTCCCACACGAACGACGATACGTTGTCTGTGGTCAGGTCCTCCGTCCTGACAAGGGCGAACCACGCCGGAAAATCTCGATGAACTTTCTCGCCCATGGCAGGGATCGAACACAGGACATCCAAGCTAGCGAACCACCGTCTAACTCACTCAGCCACCATGGCTCCCACTAAACGCAAGAAGACTAGCCACATGAGATATTTCCCAAACTGGAAAGTGGTGCCAACTTTTGAAGAAAAAAACCGGAACATTAGGTTGAACCTTACAGACCCATAACGACAGCAAACTCAGATTTTTTATGACGACCACATAACATTTGAAATGTAGCTGCAAACCCCCGAATTGAACGGGGTTTAAAGTCTAGTCGAGGACATTTATCTTTATTACGGTTACGCCAGTAGTGTGTGACCGCCCGCTCTTGTCGAATTTAAACTGTCAAAGATTCTTTCACGTGGACACCGAACTGCACACACATTCCCGTTACTTATGGCGATACTTAACAGGCATTATGTAAGAGCTACCTATTGCAGGTATACCTATTATCAATTAGACATTTATTAACATGAAAAGATCATAATCAACTCTCAATGCCATCGGATAGCTCCCATTTTAAATAGATTAGAATGGTTCGGCCATTTAATGATTTAATCTAAAAATGGAAAATGGAGGCTAAGACTCGAATGACCAGTGCGCTGGTTACGGTCAATGGACACATCCTGTCAAAACTACAACCATTGACAACTTTAGTCAAAATAAAGTAATTTAAATGAAATTATCAATAATATTCATTTTGAATTATCTATTTTTGAAATATCATAGCGAGAAACCATAATTCCCCATTAAGACAGAATAAGGTAAAGAAAATGAACAGGACTGTTGCTATGGTAACTTACCTAGGATATGAGCTGGTATGTGACCAGTTGAAGGGAATTTATTAACAGGGTAGATGGTCTTTAGTTTAGATCTAACATATGTATGTAACTGTTCGTACAAGGGATGTAACTGTTTTAATAAACCCTTCAGATCTTCTTCAAATGTTGATGATTCATAAGCTGATCTCCAGTATTCGCCTGTATCTTGATAACCTACAGGAAACAACATATAACAGGAACATGTTTAAACATTGCCACAGATTCTTTGTTCTAATACAAACTTTGTATCTCGTTAATGGAACATCAAGGGAAATGAAATGAAACGGGGTTTAACGTCCTACTGTTCTGCACCTATACTGGGCTAATGAGAGATCTTTTACGTGCACGCCAATGTGTACACGGGTACCTCGGTTTTTCGTCCTATCCGAACGCTTTAACAGCTGTCCTCCGACCTGCACCACTGATAAGGAAAATCCCCATGAACTTTCTCTGCCAATGCAGGGATCGAACACGTGACCTCCAGGCTAGCGAGCCAGCGTCTTACCCACTTAGCCACCGTGTCTCCCGGACATCAAGAGATGCTTTACATGCACAAGCCTAAGAAATAGACATACCTGCCGTGGAGAAATTACCTAACACAATATCGAATATAAATTTTTTACAGATGATCGAAACGAACGTACCCTAATAGCATTAAATTACCAATATGTTTTAGAGCTACAAGAGGTGTTATCAGGCGACTATACGAATGCATGAAAAGGAGAGTGTAACGTTTACGGTCACGTGTACAATGCTGCAAAGGCCAGTTTCGCTCGGTATAACGACATTTCGACCTACTTTTCAATGAAGTCCAACATTCAAGGGTTCTATCAGGTGTACGTCAATGTGTACATTACATGAGTGGACCTCGGTTTTTTGCACCATCTGAACGACCAGGCACCAGTATACTAGTCAGCACCCCGAGTACTAGGTCGGGCAAATGCTCAATGCCAGGGGACTAATTTGGCTCTGGCAGCATTAATGCAGCCAATTCAACTTCGAATTCCAATCACCAAGGTTTCTGTTGGGTGCATGCAATGTGTACACGGACCGTATACGAACAACTTGACATATCTTGCATGTTGGCCTACACCCAGTGTCCTTACCATTTTACTACAGCGGCCATATTATGTAATGTAAACAAAGGTGAAACTGATATTTTAAATACCTACCTAAAGCTTCTACACCGGTATTACTAAGATTAACAAACTGTTCATATGAGTCTTTCATCAATCGACCAGTCTTTTCTCTCCAACCAAACCAGATACGTTGTAGTTTATTGTAATCTCTTTCTGTAGCCATCATACGTGTAACATCTATCAATAAATAACAAATAGCTATCACACGTGACACGCCAATAAATAAAAATGGCCATCATACGTGACACGCCAATCAATAAATACAAAATAGCCATCACACGTGACATATCTGTCAATAAATAAAAAAATAGCCATCATACGTGACACGCCAATCAATAAAAAAATAATGTCAATCATACGTGACACGCCTATCAATAAATTAAAAAAGGCCATCACACGTGATACATCTATCAATAAATAACAAATGGCCATCACACGTGATACATCTATCAATAAATAACAAATGGCCATCACACGTGACACATCTATCAATAAATAAAAAATAGCCATCATACGTGACAGGCCTATCAATAAATTTTAAAAAGGCCATCATACGTGACACATCTATCAATAAATAAAAAATGGCCATCACACGTGACACGCCTATCAATAAAAAAAACAAATAGCCATCACACGTGACACATCTATCAATAAATAAAAAATGGTCATCATACGTGACACATCTATCAATAAATAAAAATACAATCACAATATAATACCTAAGGCAGCACAAGATATCAGTTGTCCGTTAAACTGGGGTGGTACCCTTATTGCGCAGCTACGTCAAGATCAGAGCTCGCCAAGATTCCAAATATTGTGCAGTGGTCTCCATCGTCGAAAATGATCGCCGAGTCACGACGTTTGTTTGAAGCATATTCAAAACAAACTCCCAAGTTTCTATGATCTGACCTGGAAAGCTGTGAGAACGTTTTTCTTTTTCAAGTTTATAATTTTTTGGGACATTTTCTCGAGTTAGCCGGTCGCAGCAGCGCATTAAGGACGTCCTCCCAGTCTGACGGGGGCATAAGTTGTGCTATAAAACAACTATAAACCGACAATGTCAAGAGATTTACTTTACAAAATTATTTATTTTCCATGCTCACCACCAACGAATAAAGGCCCTGTCCCAATGGAGGTACGGTGTGTTGAATGTCAATCTTGGCGACTCCTGGCAGATCATGCCTCTTGTGATAAAAGGGCTGAACCGATGATGATTTTAACGAATCTCAAAGATTTACGTTATTGGGTGTCGTAAGACACAAAGGTTTGAAACATTTACCTGGCTCAAGTGGAACACATTTCCCTTCCTCAACACAAACAGTGGCAGCACCATAAATACCTTCCATCTGCGATTGTAGTTGCTGCATCTGAATAACATGTCAAAATAAATATAGTTATACAGTGAAGTAAAATTTAACACCAATCTGACATAAATACAGATCTCCAATGGCCTACACTACATAAAGATCTGACTAGTTGTACTGGAAGGTCGTGTCAGTGGTCGTACGAGCGGCTTAGGGCCCTATGACGTCAGACATTGATTAACCAATCAGTGTTGACGTTGATAGTGGTTTACCCACAATTCCGTGCATCAAACGCCAAGAACTCGCCGTAACAGACGGTTTCATTGGCTAATCTCTCACTTCAACTAGAACGCCGGTAATATAACAACTCTTCCAGATCCTAGTAGCCAAGACAAGCAAAACGAAATTTTGAACTATAAAAAACGAAACGAAATAGGATCTGTGTTTTAATCAGATTGCTTTGACACTTAATGTCAGCAAGATGGCTCCCAGGACATAAGCTCTAGTGTACTGGGCTACCACACATTCACAATTCTTGGGTTCCCTTTCTACTGCTAGATTAAATGAATTTTGCTATTCGTTATTATACTTTTTTAACAACCAATCAATTACTGCTTAACAAAAGTAAGTACTAAATATGTTATTAAACAGAAAAGTGAAGAACCAAAATGTAGCAATATATTTGATAGATGAGTTGGTTGCGTCCAGTAGTTCCATCAACTAGTTTTAGACAAAAAAGACAACTTAGCACACCAGTGTCGGGTTGGATGAATCAAATTAAACGAAATCGTTCCAGGAAAATGTCAATGCCCTGGCCTTAAACATTCGACAAACTTATTTCATACCAAAGATATGACTTAGTACAGCAGCGTAGCGTGGGATAAATGAACTGAAACGAAATACAGTCAGGAATATGATTGTGCCTGGACAGGATTCGTTGTTTTCTTACCTTCGCTAATGACTGGTTATTTTTCATGGCGCTAGTTCCAATATTGGTTATTTTCCAGAATAATCTTCTTGTTCTTTCATCAGAAATATCCTTCCATTTGAAGTTTGCATTAGCGTCTGCTGCGGCCGCTTTTTTGAAATAATCTAACTTCAATCTTCCATTAACCTATAAAGTCAGCCAAATTGTATGGAAAGTGTAAAAAAGTGAAAATAATAACAGAGAATACGCCTTTCAAAATGTCACGGAGAATAGTAATGTCAGAACCATCTGATTAAAATACAGATCTATATTTCGTTTCGTTTTTTTACACTTTCGATGGCCTACACCACACTGATCAGTAGTGAATTTTCGCTAGGCCGCTACAATCACTAATAAGGATGACATGATGCGACTTAATGAGTCTCAAATATTAACTTTTTTCTTCCGTCAAATTAAATTCTAAAACATTTTTTTATTTTATTAGAAAAATAAATAAAGACGTTTGAATTATTTGTAGGTAAAAATCATTTCCTATTTAGTGTAAATGGGTATTAAAATAAGTAAAATTCACCATTTAGCCCGACTCAGTAACGTCTTATGTAAACAATGCATGTGCTATTGAGCCAATGATTGACGCTGCGTGATGTGACGTCACGTGTCGAAACAGTCATCTGTTACAGAGATATTAGAAGATTTCTGTGAAACAGATTGGGCCTACAAAGACAAATAAAACGAAATTTTGAACTATAAAAAACGAAACGAAATAGGAACTGTGTTTTAATCGGATTGATTTTAGATACAACAATGGCGGACTCATTACAGATTCAGATGTAGAAGTATACTAAACTGCGAGACAAATTCTGGAAAACAAAGGAAAATATAAATGCTAAGAGTTCGAAACATAAACAAATACACATCCCGGACGACCAGTAAAACGGATATAATGCTATAAATGAACTTACCGACATTTGGGATGTTTCATCTGTAATATTTGTTTGATATGACCAATCGCCTTCATACATATTATACGTGGCCTTTTCTGCGCCCTTATCATATGTAGCTAACCACTGATTAGCCTGTTGTAAATCATCTTCAGGGCATTCTTCACTCCATCCTAACTCTTCACCTAAAAACAAGAAAACCTTTATCATTGGCTTAGATAATCCACACTCGCGTATATCTTGAAATTAGCAACTCGATTATCACATGTAGACATTTTAGCTGGAAAGCGCGAGACTTGAAATTCACCATGATATCTACTATCGAGGAATTTGAGAGGTCCCCAGCTGGGTAGTAGCCAATCTAAATTAGTGACGAAATATACAGGGTATTACGTTAAGGGCTTGATAGAATGTACGGAGTTAAAGTGAGGTCAAGCCTTATGTCGAAGATGATTCATCTCTAACCACTTTCCCTATTTGAATCAGTCACTTCAACACGAAGTTATTTTCGTTTTGTTGAGACTTGAATCTCTACAAGAACAAATTAAGTCATTTTTGTAATGCACTGCGCTGGATGTTAATTAGAACACATATGTGTACATTTATTAAAGATACATTATGTGAGATTAGATAAAGAGCTGTCAGTTCTCACTATAATAGTTAAAAACTAAATAATGTAAAGGGGATTTGCTGAAAATTTCAGTCAAATTGA
Organism: Patella vulgata; assembly: GCF_932274485.2. Lineage (NCBI taxonomy): Eukaryota > Metazoa > Mollusca > Gastropoda > Patellidae > Patella > Patella vulgata. The sequence goes on along the minus strand of NC_065883.2, from coordinate 74,771,873 downwards.
TCCACTCTGAACCGAGAATTTAGCGATTGAATTTTCGGCCTAGCCTCGATCATCCTTACTAATAGTCTCGATTCATCCTTACTAATAGTCTCGATTATATATTTCATGATTAAATAATGTATGCAATTTGAGCAGCAAATCGGATCCTATTTCGGTAAATATCGTAGGCTAGCGATGGCATCGGGAGTTGATTATGGTCTGGATAAGTTAATTAATGTCTAATTAATAATTTAGATAACATGTCAGGCCTAAAGAAAGACCTGCAATAGACTGATTTAGCTCTTGCATAATGTATGTTTAAATGAATTCAATTATATTGACCTTGATTTTCTTTTTCTAACCATTCAGTCAATGGCTGGAAATATTCCATTAAAGCACCCGCATCCATGGTTGTAGTTCCTGTCACCATTTCAAGAGCTTCTGGCCACGGTTTAGATGAACCAAGTTTGAGCATATTCCTACAAACATTGACACAGATGTTAAGAGAGAGAGAGAGAGAGAGAGAGAGAGAGAGAGAGGTTAACTCCACTCGACACAGACTAGGTCATTTCGGGACTAACATATGGTTTAATTTTATTTCAATAATTCGCTTGCGCGTGGGGGTCTTTAGCAGTGGGAGGAAACCGGAGAACCCGGAGAAAACCTCCGAGGCTGGACAGGCAACCCTACTCCTTGCCACGTACAACCGAGGGACACAGAGATTAAACAGAACAGTCTAAAAATACACTTCAGAAGATAGTATTTACTTTTTTGTACCAGGGCGGCTGGGTGGCCGAATGGTTAACGCGTGCGCGTTGGATCATAAGCTCCGTCAATGAGTCAACTGGCGCAGTTTCGATTCCCCCCTTGTAAGTGACAATGAGTAGGGTCGCTTGTCCAACCGTGTGGGTTCTCTCTTGGTCCTCCGGTCTTCCTATTGCTAAAAACACCTACGCGCAAGCGAATTATTGAAATAAAATTGATCCATATGTTAGTCCCGAAATTACCTAGTTTGTGTCGAGTAGATGTTACCTCTCTCTCCCTCCCCTCTTTGTCTCTCTCTCTCTCTCTTTGTCTCTCTCTCTCTCCCTCTCTTTAATTTTTGTACCGATATTTTGACGTGTAAGAATAATGTATATTTTACCCATGACTTAAGAAAGACCTGCAATAGGCATTTTTAGCTCTTACATAATATGTATTTAAGTTTACTTACGATAGTTTAGTTCCTGCTGCCTTGGAACCATATATATCACATGTCCTCAATGGACCAGTATGATTGGCTGCCTGACATAATCCTTTATGGAATTGAAATTGTAAGATAAAACTTACAAAATATCTGAAATACAAAAACGTAATCGATCGTCTTTTATTGTTTGATAAGACCTGTATCAGAACAATTGACACTACTTATCCTTTGACTGTACATCTGTTTAATATTAATATTCATCTTCTTGGCAATTTGAGTATCTCTGCTAAGCTTCCCCTATCATACATGACAAGGATGGGACGAAAAACCGAAGTCCCGTTACACATTGGAATTCGAAATAAGACGCGTTGCTGCCCGGGCAAAGTTTCCCTCATAGGATACTGCATAGCGTATGCCCCTCTTTATAAGACCAGTCCTTAGCTGGACCTTTTTCGGAACGCAGCCTTAGCTGTTTCTATATATAAAGGTCAGATGTACCCGTTCTTCGATTAACATTTGGCTGTACGTACCTGATATAAGGCGTATTGGCTGGAACATGAAATTTAGCACCAGGGTCAAAATCACTATCAGATCTACTCACAGGTGGCGCTATTCCCTGATATTTACATCTGAAAAAAAAATAACATATCATTTTACTAGGTGTAGCAGGGATGTTTAGTGGTGTACTGTGCAACTGTCTGTATATCTAGGGACATCTGGATTGCTCTGCCCTATATTGTCTTGAGTTTAAATATACTTCCAACGGGCTAGGTCGTCGGGAATTCCCATACTGTCTGGGGACTTATTCAAAGAAGTATTTAAGAGGCCAATTAAGCTGATTCCTGAAGAGACGCAATATTTTTACCTTAGATCCCACCATTTTTCATTATATTTATCTTTCGGTGTTTCTCCACTAAAAACACTCCATCTCCATTGATCTATCAAATAACCAAATGGTAAGAAGGCGATCTTCTCTAAAGCCATCTTCATCAGGAAATTGATATCACTTTCTGGAATAGAGGTGATGCAATTCAACTTACAGTGACGTGGGTGTGAGCAAAATATACACGTTGTGCTTACGATAAACGCAATTTGACTGACAATTTCGTACAATATTCCGTGTGAAACATATGACTTCCGAGCGAAATCCGCGCCAGATGACTGGGAATTAGAAACTGGGACAACTTGACGATATTCGCCATATTGATTTTGACATTGGCTGTAAACCTGGCTGGATTTCAGCGAAAAAATCAAAGTGGATATTTTTCATCGATCCTCTGGATAATGAAAAGGCTTGCAAGGGACAATAACTGCGATGATTGCGACATAAACGTGAAGAAAGTTCATACTAATATGTTTAATCCACACTGACAAAAATCGCTCTATTTTAATTTTGTTCTGTTGATTGCCTTCCTTGTTCAGGACATACTCGAAATCGTGTATTTCGCCTTGAAAATCCATGTGCCGCCACTGCATGTGTCCACACCCTCCTCCGTTGATATACCAGTAAAAGAAATACTATTAAAATAATCATGTATATATTAATCAGTTTAATTTTAATCAGCAAAATTACCAGAATCCTTTGGTACTGATTGTAGTAACCCTATTGTTTTCAGATGATTTGGTGTCGATGCTGATAGAGCCATGGTATCCCCTATTGCTTCATGGAACCCTAAAAAATAAAAACATACAAATGTACAATTCTTACCACGGAGTATTAAACGTCAAAAGAAAATAAATATAATAAACTCTGTGTGAAACATTTACAGCCAATCTATTGTGCCAACAGCATATTGGTAAAATATAACATTCACTAGTTTCTTTGTAAGAAATGAAATGGGGTTTAACGTCCCACTGTTCTACTCTGACTGGGCTAATGAAGACAGGATCTTTGCTAAAATGCTATGAATGTTTTTTTTATGAAACACCTGGAAATAACCCTTGGGTACAATGTAGCGCTATTATTATTATTATTATCATTATTATTATGTATGCACATACTAACCGTGATTCGCTCCATCTTTAAAAATAGCTGGTTGATCTTTATACTGTAGATAATATTGTATATGTCCCATTTCGTGATGTATGGTTATCAGATATTCCATGTTTACTTCTGTACACATTTTTATCCTACGAAATACAATGCAAATTAATGTAAGAACTGGTTTAGATTATACAAATTCCCCCCACAGAGTGTTAAGGTATAGTTTAAACACCACATATTCGCAGCAAAGATATGACAATGTACACTTCAATCGCCTCAAATTTGCACTATGAATTTATATAAGTATCATATTTCTAATTATAAAAATAACTGATTCTAGAAAACAAGAAATTAATGCCCGAACTTTAATCGCGTGCATGATCAATGGAAGCAATAATCTTTGTTGCATTTTGCTCCAACAGTTTAAACACCTATACTAATAACTTCGACATTAACCGATAAATTTAAACATTTCACACTACTTAAATGCTTTACAAGCTTTGCTCTACAAACCTCGCCGGTGGAAGTGGACGTTAAGATCCACGACTGTACAAAAAGTGCAAGTATACAGACTCTGTCGGGTAGATGCTGACAATTTTGTATAACTGAATGAATATAAACCGGTTATACATGATCAAATCTGATTAAAATACAGATCTATATTTCGTTTCGTTTTTTTTATACCTTTGGAGGCCTACACTGCATGAAGATCTCATCAGTTGTACTGGGGGTCGTGTTGGGGGTCATACGGGCGGCTTTTGACCCGATGCCATAACGGACCGTTTCATTGGCTCATTCTTCACGTCAACTAGAACGCCTGTTGTGAAGACATATAAAATGAAATTTTGAACTATAAAAACGAAACTAAATAGGATCTGTGTTTTAATCAGATTGTACATGATCTTACCTAAAATCTTTCTTATTAAAGAATGGCCACGCTGATGGATGACATACGACTTTTCTGTCTTTAGGTTTACGTATCATGGAATATTTCCAAAATCGCATCGGCATTTCTTCCAGGCCTAACGACTTAAAGAAATCCTCAGCTGTCCAAAACATTTTCTCTACTGTATATTGCTGTAATATTGATTTAAAAAATAATAATTAACTTCAATTTAACAAACTTGATTTAACAAATACAGTAAACCAGATGAAGGTAGAACAGATTAGTGACTGATAACCCAATAGCATTAAACTATTATATATGTCAAGACTGTAAGGTTGATATCGTTGACTAAGCAGCAAATAACTGTTATAAATGAAAATATACGACACTAATAGATAATAGATCAAAGTCGTCAGATTATATACATAATGTGTATTAGTTAAATTTTTAGTAATCAGGCAGTAGTCATTAAGTAGGTGTTTTGTCACTACGGTGTTAAAACTTGGACGATTGAATGCTATACATCGCTATTGTCCAGGTTTGTGTATTCAATAGTGATGGGTATTATAAATAGTCACTCTTCTACACTAGTAGTGACATCTTTTACAGCTAGTTACACGCCTGCTAATTATTGACTGCTGTATAATTTCTAACCACTTTCTGTACATACTAAACTTTAGTTTAGAATAATTATCACTTAGATCATTTAATGACAAAAATTGTCATTACTAAAAGGCCTAGCTTCATTTGTCAATGATATCAGCTTACCAGTGCAATCTGATTAAAACACAGATCCTATTTCGTTTCGTTTTTTACAGTTCAAAAATTCGTTTTATTTGTCTGTACTACACTAGGATCTGGATGGCGTGAGGGATTAGCCAATGAAACCATCTGTTACAGTGACTTTTTGGTGTGCCATGCACCGAACTGTGGGTAAACCACTAGAAACGTCAACGCTGATCGATTAATCATTGTCTGATGTCATAGGGTCAAAAGCCGCTCGTAAGACTCCTGACGCGACCTTCAACTACAACTGGTCAGATCTTTACGTAGTGTAGGCCATCGAAAGTATAACAAAACAAAACGTAATATAGATCTGCATTCTAATCAGATTGATATTTGTCAACATAAATCAGCGACGCCCATAAAACAGAGACGCCCATAAAACAGACGACATTGTATTGGGACGGAAAATAAAGGCTTTCATTTGATTACTGGTGTTAATTCACCAATCCCGTCTTCATTAGCCTTGTCCGAGCAGAACAGTAGGAAGTTAAACCCCATTTTATGTCATTTAATTTAATTCATTAATATCGCTATATCAGTAGTATGCGCCAGAGTAGAAATATGTTTTACAGCACATTTCATATTCTTTCCATATCAAGGTGGTTTTGCTCCTTTAAAATACATACGTAACAATATTCCACTAAGTATTTAATAACCTACCTGTTTAATCATCTCATCAGTGACGCTTAGACTTGTCTTATTTCTAAACGGTACAACAAGATCGTATATATTATTCCAATGTTGGCCCCACATGTTACCTGGCGTTAAGAAGTAAAACAGTAAATTTAAACAAGAAAACTAGTATAATTATATTAATATGAATATCTTTTGTCAGAATACTTTATCCCGGGTTAATATCATTTTTGACAGAGATTTTCCATTTCACAAATCATATATTACATTAACTTCATATTTTTTCGGCGATTTATTTAATCGCAAAATATAAATTCTCTATTATTTCATCAAAAAGCGTGAACATTTCTTACGGTACATGGATAACAACACTGGGTAATAATTATAATGCAGCACTATCTAATGTTCCGTGGAAATATATCATACAAGGTAAATGTTAATATGCAATCTGGTTAAAACACAGATCCTATTTCGTTTCGTTTTTATAGTTCAAAATTTCGTTTTACTTGTCTTTACTACACTTGGATCTGGAAGAGTTGTTATTTAACTCGTGTTCTGAATGGTGTCAGGGATAAGCCAATGAAACGGTCTGTCACGGCGAGCTTTAGGCGTGTTTTGGACGGAACTGTGGGTAATCCACTGGTAACATCAATGCTGATTGGTTACTCAAATGTCTGACATCATAGGATCATAAGTCTTTCTTTTGGCCCCTGACGTGACCTATCGCTATAACTTGTCAGATCTTCATGTAGTGTAGGCCATCGATAGTATAAAAAACGAAACGAAATATAGATCTGTATTTTAATCAGATTGTGTTAATATGTAGAAAAAGGTTGGGAATTTTAATAAAACCGTGTTTCATTAAATATACATTATGTAAGATTTAGATTAAGAGCTGGTCATTCTTACTAGAATAGTTCGAAAATAGATCATGCAAAATTATTTTATTGAAGATTTCATTCAAATTGCTCCATTGCGAGCGAAGATATTAGCTTTTGAAGGTTTGACAAAGTGGGTGCATTAATTGCAACCACCGCACTAGTTGTTCGAAGCTTAGCCTCGCTTCACCATTGTAGATTAAATAAAAATATGGCTGAACCGTTCTAATCTACTTAATATCGGAGATATCCGATAAGATCGAGAGTTGATTATGGTCTTGGTAAGTTAACCATGCATTATGCAAGAGCTAAATCTGCCTATTGCACGTCTTTCTTTAGGCCTGAAATGTTTTCTAAAGTATTAATTAGACATTAATTAACTGATCCAGACCTTAATCAACTCTCGATGGCATCAGATTTCTCCGATATTAAATAGATTAGAATGGTTCAGCGATACTTTGATTTAATCAAATATGGAGGACCGAGACTTAGCTTCGATCAACCAGTACGGTGGTTGAAATTATTGCACACGTCTGTCAAACCTTCAACGGTTAATATCTTCGCTTGCAATAGAGTAATTTGAATGAAATTTTCAAATTATTCATTTTACATCATCTACTTTCGAACTATTATAGCAAGAATGGCTAGTTCTTTATCTAAATCTTACATAATGTATCTTTAATAAATGTCTAATTAATAGTTTACATAACATTTCGGGTCTTAAGAAAGACCTGCAATAGACAGATTTAACTCTTGTTTAATGTATGTTTGAAATAATCAAAATGCATAATATCGAAATATTACATACCTAATAAATGTGCTGGTATATGCCCACTGTAAGGGAATATTTTATCACCATAAACCTGTTTAAGTTGTTTTCTAATATACCCATGTAATTGTTTGTAGAGTGGTTGTATCTGTGACAGTAGATTCTGTAAATCTTGTTGAAATGATTCACTTTCATACCAAGATCTCCAGTATTCTCCTGTGTCTTTATAATCTATAATACAAAAATGTAATTTGGCGTGTATAAACCTTACTTAAATGGACATTACTTTATGAATACAGACACGTAACCATGGCGCCCTAAATTCAATTAATGTACAAAAGTTACTTATATAATTAACTATCACACATTGTTGACTTAATAACATGACAGTCTTGCTGACTATATAACCATCTGCCAAAAGACAGTTTATAAACTTGAATTTGACATATGACCGGGATATGTATCACTGAATTTGGTATACACCATCATAATCATTTTCAGAAATCAATACACAAATCAAGACATGAGGTCCGGTTTCAATCATAAGCGTGTAAGTCAGTGGCCGTTAAGATCTCTCTGTCTCTCTGTCTGTCTGTCTGTCTGTCTGTCTCTCTCTCTCTCTCTCTCTTTCTCAATGGGTCACCTGTTCGAATACGATCTTAGGCCAAATAATCTCTCTCTCTCTCTCTCTCTCTCTCTCTCTCTCTCTCTCATTAAATAATATAAACAGAACAGATCTTACCAAGTTCCCTCACACCTTCATTACTCAAACTAACAAATTCTTCATATTGATTTTTCATCTGTTTTCCTGTAGCATCTCTCCATCCTTTCCATGCCTCTAATAATTCATCAGCATCTCTAGATTCCGCCATTAACTTAGTTAATCCTTAAATTTAAATTATTATTATCCACATAAGGCTATAAGATAAATATATCTTATATAAAAGATTTATAACAATACGACGAGTTTCGGGATTACAAGGGAAATGAGGTTTAATGCAACGCTCAGCTTAGGCATGGGCCAAATGGGCCCAGGCCCAGGGCCCCGCGGTTCATGGCAAAACGAGAAAAAAATGAAAGTTCCACTCATCGGTCTAGCGAGGCGACTGGCGGAGACTGGGCGAGTCCGCTATCCCTCAACCTTGTCTGTGATTGGTCGAAACCCGTGACGTAGGTGATCGTGATCGCTCGTATGCTAATTATGTGTCATTCGGAACTGAACAGATTTCCTATTTGATCAAATATTATGTAATTTCTTATTGCACTGCAGACCGTTTAATTGTATGTTACGCATAAAATTGTATGTTATTGCATAAAACGATATATTGGTATTATTATCGTATTGTTATTTATAAGAAGGCCTGGTTTATTTGCAATAATATTTAGTTTGTACACACCTGGTTCCAATTCTAGAATTCTGCCATCTGACATGGTCACGTTACCTACACTATAAATTCTTTCCATTTCAGAACGCAGTGATTCCATCTACAAATACACACATAATGTTATGAAAATGGATGTCCCAGATATATTTCATCTAATAAAACGTTTAATCCTGTGTGAAAGACTCCCAGAAACGTAGTCATGCGCTACAATTTGAAACTATTTTGAATTGAATGAAACCCTCTCATAGTCTTTTGAATAAAACTATGCCATACTCTGTTGAATGATGCTTTTTTAAATGAAACTCTCTGAAATAAAACTCTGCAATAAAATCTTGAATGAAACTCTGCAATAAAAGTCTGAATGAAACTCTGCGACATATTTTAGAATGGAACTCTGTGCTACTATCTGAAACTCTGTGATACTCTTTAGAATGAAACTATGTGCTCATTATAAGAAAATACTAACTTCCAGTGTCCATGTGAATTGGGGGTTAGTCCCAAACTTCCACAATATAAACGTACCGGGTTAAACATGGTTATACCCTATGCGACGTAATAGTGTACTAGTTGCACAACCAGGGCACTGCTCCTTAACTTACCCTCGCTAATTTAGAAGAATTTTTCAATGCACTGGTACCAATATCATTTAACTTCCTGAACTGACGTTTGACCAAACCCTCCGGGTAGTTCTTCCAATCATAAGCAGACGATTTCTCGGCATATTCTTTAGAAAACTCGGCAAGTTCAAGGTTTCTCTGAATCTAAAATCATGAAAGATATAATATTACAATGCCGAAGAAAAATGGCGGAAGTATGGTGTTGTCGAGACGTTAAACCAAGTTTAATTATAAATTGGCTGCATCAAGAGAGAGAGAAAAAAAATTGGGTTTAACGTCCACGCAACACAAACTAGGTCATTTCGGGACTAACATATGGTTCAATTTTATTTCAATAATTCGCTTGTGTGTAGGGGTCTTTATCAGCGGGAGGAAACCAGAAGAAGCGGGGGGGGGGGGGGGGCACGAGGTTGGACAGACGACCCTATTCCTTGTTAGCTACAACCGGGGAACCGAAACCACGCCAGTTGACTCAATGGCAGACATCGTATGGTTTGTGTTTATAATGTCAAATAAATACCTACTCGTATTTTGTTTGTGTTTATAATGTTAGTTAAACACCTGCTCGTATTTTGCTTTTGTTTATAATAGCTATTCGTATTTTGTATGTGTTTATATCAATAGCTACTCGTATTTTATAATAGCAGCTAAATACCTAGTCATACTGTACTTGTGTTTATAATGGCAGTTAAAAACGTACTTTTATTTTGTTTGTGTTTATAATAACAGTTAAATACGTACTCGTATTTGTTTTGTCTCCTCAGTTATATTCACATTGTAATTATATTCGGCTAGAGTCGCTTCATAGACTTTCATAGCATACTCGTTATTAAACGTCTGTAACCATTTCCTGGCAGTATTCAAATCTCGGATAGATCCATCTAAACCTTTAGGACATTCTTCTGACCATCCAAATGGCTGGCCTGTATTTTCTTTCTCCAGCCATTCCAACAAAGGTTTAAAATACTCCACCAAAGGTCGCACATCCATTTTTCTTTGTCCTGTTATGGCTTCCATAGCGTCCTGCCACGGTTTGGATGACCCTAAGCTCAACATAGCACTGAAATATAAAGAGGGATATTAACAGTAAAATAGTCAGATTGAGATTATTAAAATACCAAAAGAGATCCTTTCATAATAAATACCACTATAAAATCAATTTTAGCCATTAGAAAACCTGTGTATCTTACTATCTCGGGATTGTGTCATAAATGAATCAAAGCGGTAAGTATTTGGTTTAAAAAACCCTCACAATTCAGTAAGGAAACTCTGAGAAATATTAGGACTGTCAGTAAAATTCAGGTCTTACATTTGAATTTTTATCTAACGAGAACCGGAAATAGAAACTGCTAGACGATACTATCATACCTTAATTCAAAATGTTCTGAGCTGTTTTATAAAATCCAATCGACAGTATCCGCAATAATGATTGTTGAGGATTGTCAGATCGTTATTGATTCAGGAAGTATTTATATGCTTTAAAGCTTGACATATTTGTTTAATGTTTAAATGTTCATAACAGTGATATTTGTTTTATATAAGTATATAGATATCATATTATTATTTTTTCTGGTATCATTTAGCCTGTCACGTGTATGTGACCATATAATTAGTGTAAATGTAGTCCAATTGGAACTGACGTACCGTATAACTTCATTTCATTTCGTATGATTAATGTCCAGTTCCTTATACTCTGCTGACGGGGGGGGGGGCTGAATGGTTAGCGCGTGCGCATTGTATCATAATGTCTGTCATTGAGTCAAGTGGCGTGATTTCGATTCTTCGGTTGTACGTGACAAGTAGTAGCGTCGCCTGTCCAGCCTCGATGGTTTTTACCGGGTCCTCCGTTTTTTTCCCATTGCTAAAGACCGCTTCGCGCTAGAGAATTATTGAAATAAAATTGAACCATATGTTAGTCCCGAAATGACCTAGCTTGTGTCAAGTGGCCGTTAACCCCCCCCCCCCTATATATATCTCTCTCTCTCTCCCTCTCTCTCCTCTGAAATACTACTTACGCTAATTTATCCCCGGCAGCTTTAGATGTGTAAATATCACATTTATACAGCGGACCTGTATGATTAGCGGCATCACATAATGCCTGGTGGAACTGAAACTGTATCACAAAACTTACAAAATATCTGAAAGGCAAAAAATAATACGGATAATTTATTTTCGATTGTAAACCCGTGATGGGCTTAATTAGACATTCCAAAATATCTTATATATGTATATGACAATATAATCCAAATACGTATAGATGGAATACATTATGTAAAACTGAATTTGTACTATTTACAATCAAATACACACAGTTTAACCTTAAAACAAACCCCAAGAAACAGAACCCGATTTTTAATTCTGCTATATACAGAGGTTGTTGGGTGGTCTAGTGGTTTAACGCGTGCGCGTGAAAACACAAGGTCTGCGTGGTTTGGTTTAGATCACCTGCTTGTAGGTTAGCTTTGACATTGAGAGTTGATTATGGTCTGGATAAGTTAATTAATGTCTAATAATTTAAATAACATTTCTGACCTAAAGAAAGACCTGCAATTGGCAGATTTAGCGCTTACATAATGTATGTTTAAATATGTATTTTACCTTATATATGGTGTATTAGCCGGCACGTGGTATTTAGCACCTGGATCAAAGTCATCCTGACTACGTGATACAGGTGGTGCTATACCTTGATGTTTACATCTGGAAAATAAAACATATTTAACTTTAGTAATTGCAGTAGGACCACACCACACATTTCAAATAATAAACAACAAACATATACTATTCAAAAAAAGTAGGGGATATTTGATTTTTAAGTGTTATTCAAGTCACCTAATGAAACTGACGAAGAAACAAATGACAAAATGAAATGAAGTTCACATTCATCGATTTATTCCAAATGATCGTTAGACTAAGTAAGGCACAGACTGACCATTATAAGGGTAAAATGATACCCGGGGTCAAACAGCAAAGTTACCACAGCATCACAACCAAGTCAGTAACGGGTAAATCCTCCTCTGTTTGCCAAACAAGCATTGATCCGACGTGGCATACTCCTAATGAGACGTCTAAGGTCATTTTGGTCCAGATTGTCCCATTCCTGTTGCAACGCAGCAGCAAGTTCTTGGACATTGGCAGGACGTTGTTGACGTTGACGTAACCTCTGTCCAAGCATGTCCCAGACATGCTCGATGGGGGAGAGGTCGGGACTCAGTGCTGGCCAAGGTAATGTGGTGATGTTCTGTTGTTGGAGGTAACCTGTAACGATCCTGGCCCTGTGACATCTTGCGTTGTCATCCTGGAAGATGAAACGGCGGCCATGACGTCGTGCGAACGGCACAACATGGACTGCCAAGATGTTGTCCCGGTAGTACTGGCCTGTAACACGCCCTGCAACAACATGTAAAGCCGTTCTTCCAGCAACAGTGATGCCTCCCCACACCATAACAGAACCACTCCCAAATCGATCATGTCTGATGACGTTAACGTCTTGGAAGCGCTCGTTTCGACGACGCCACACCCTCCTACGTCTGTCCAAAAAATCAACAGTGAACCTTGACTCATCTGAAAACATCACATTGCTCCAGCGTCGATTATCCCAGTGTTGACGATCCCTACACCAACGACGTCTTGCCTGAATGTGATGATCTCTCAAACAAGGGATCACGCGAGGACGTCGGGCGCGAAGGTGACCCCTATGCAGTCGATTCCGAATCGTCTGGCCACTCACTCTCACACCAGTGTCTGTTTGAAGACGAGCGCTGATCTGATTTGCTGTGATGACACGATTTCTCAAGGCCAAGGTACGGATAAATCGATCCTGGGCTTGAGTTGTCGCCCTTGGTCGACCTGAGCGTGGTCTGTCCTGTACAGATTGTGTATCACGGTATCTGGACCATAGCCTGCTTATGACAGACTGAGAAACATTCATCGTCCGCGCCACAACCGCCTGTGTTGTGCCGATCTGTAGCATGCCAAGGGCACGTAACCTTTCATTTTGGGTAAGCCGACGCATATCAAAATTTGTTTTCTGGTCACTAAAACAATTAAACTGATGTTTCCACCCTGGAATTCAATGCCACAATGGCTGTAACATTCAAAGTCAGAGTCGTGCAAATCTTGGGTTGGACCCCCATGATGATCCCAAGCATCACCTGCATTCCATGCGGTAGCTATTGGTGCGTTTGGGCGTCACATGTAACTGGAAATGTTTCTTCTGTTAGGTTCTATAGTGACTTTTTTCGTAGTCATTTGCATATTTTAGTATTATGCCCCCAAAATCAAATATCCCCTACCTTTTTTGAATAGTATATAACAGGCCAAGTGAATGAATCCGGGGGCCAGCTTAATAATGAGACAAAGACAAACAATAAAGCAAGTGAACTCGCCAGATGGGGCAATCCCTTTATTGGAATGGTACTCTGTTGCTGTTTTCCCAGGAGTTCACATCGAAGATTTTAAAATCCAGTTATGTTCTGTAACTAAATGATAAGCCGTGACATTGATGGATTTCAACGAGTGTCCTAACACATTGTTAATTAGGTCAATGCTGCATCGTTAATTAGGTCAATGCTGCATTGTTAATAAGGTAAGTGTTGTATCGTTAATTAGGTAAGTGCTGCATCGTTAATTAGGTCAATGTTGCATTGTCATTTCGATTCTGTGAAAGTAATGACAAGGAGTAGGGTCCTTTCCCACAAATAAAATACACTTTATGTAAGTCCACAATGCCCTGGCACCGAGTTCTCAAAGCTTTCTCAGACTCAAGTTAAGAATTTACTCAAAATTGTTCGCCTTATTTTAAGTAAAATATGGCCCTTTATAAAACTTTTGTTGTTTTAATGTATCAACTACATCAATAAGAAACTATGTGCAAAGTTTTGTGTTTCTGGATCAAAGATATTTCTCATAAACAATGATTGAAATTGAGTAAATTCTTAACTTAAGTCTGAGAATACTTTGTCATCTCGGGGGCTGGACATTGAACTAATTTTTATTCCATGCGTTACCTTAAATTCCACCATTCTCTGGTATAATCCTCTGGTGGCGTTTCACCTCTAAAAACACTCCATCGCCACTGATCGATCAGATAGCCAAAAGGCAAGAAGGCTATCTTATCTAGAGCCATATTCATTAAAAAGTTGATATCAGTCTCTGAAAAGACAATATTTAAAAATGGGGTCAAAGAAATATTGCTAGACGGTCCAATTTGATTAAAACACAGATGCTATTTCGTTTTTTATAGTTCAAAATTTCGTTTTACTTGCCTTTACTACACTAGGATCTGGAAGAGTTGTTATATAACCCGCGTTCTGGATGACGTGAGGGAATATCCAATCAAATGGTCTGTTACGGCGAGATTTTGGCGTGAGGTGCACGGAACTGTGAGTTTCCCACTTGAAACATCAACGCTGATTGATTAATCAATGTCTGACGTCATAGAGTCAAAAGTCGCTCGTATTGACCTCTGACGCGACCTTCCACTACAGCCGGTCAGATCTTCATGTAGTAGAGGACATCGAAAGTATAGAAAACGAAACGAAATATAGATCTGTATTTTAATTAGATTGACTCGACAACCTGACATCACATCAATGGCAACCTATTCCTATTAATGAATAACAATTACTATGGTTTATTACACTGATTTCACAAGTCGTACCACGTGGTTTTTCTCCGGGTCCTCCGGTTTCCTTCCACTGCTACGCGCAAGCGAATTATTAAATTTTAATCAGATTGCTAGACGGTCAAAAATATGATTGAATAGTATCTATTAAACAAACATTATGACGTCACATTAATAATGACGTCATTGTATTAATCATATTAAACATACATTATGCAAGAGCTAAATCTGCCTATTGACGGTCTTTCTTTAGGCCTGAAATGTTATCTAAATTATTAATTAAACATTAATTAACTTATCCAGACCATAATCAACGCTCGATGGCATCGCTAGCTTGCGATGTTTATTGGATTAGGTTCCAATTTCCAGTTTGACTTCCATTTATAATTTAATCATGAAATGGATAATCGAGACTGTGTTTTTTATTGTACTGACTTTAGTAATGATGATCGAGACTAGGCCGAAAATTCAATCGCTAAAATCTCGGTTCAGAGTGGATAAATTTGACTGAAATTGTCAGCAAATTCCCTTTACACTATCTAGTTTTTACAATAATTCAAAAATAGATGATAAAAAATGAAAATATTGAAAATATCATTCAAATTACTTCATTCTGAGCCAAGTTATCACCGTTTGTAGTTTTGACAAGATGTGTGCATAGTGGTAACCAGGGCACTGGTATATTCAAGACTTAGCCTCGATTTCCCATTTTTAAATTAAATTTTAACGGTTCTAATCTAGTTAAAATCTCGAGTATCCGATGTCATCGAGAGTTGATTATGGTCTTGTTTTGTTAATAAATGTCTAATTAATATAGTTTATATAACATTTCAGACCTAAAGAAAGACCTGCAATAGGCAGATGTAGCTCTTGCATAATGTATGTTTAAGGCCTAAAGAAAGACCAGCAATATGCAGATTTAGCTCTTGTATAATGTATGTTTAAATACTAACCTTCATCTTCTACTAGTTGAGGTAGTAAACCTATTGTATTTAGATGACTTGGTGTAGATACTGATAGAGCCAACACATCTCCAACGGCTTCATGAAATCCTGTAATAATCAAACAATAATTGTATTAATTGTAAATTGAATCTATTTCTGGTCAAACTCATCCTTTCTTTTAGCATCAAAATGGTTGTATTATAGTGTTGATGTCAATTAAAACACAATCCTTTATGTGTCATCTGTTTTCCTATTACGTCCGATGTTATATTGTCTTTAAGGTTATGATGGTCCTGATGACACTATCTTGTACGTTATGTTGGTCCTGATGAGACATGGTGGTCCCGGTGAGACAATCTTTTGAACTTTATGTCGGTTTAGTTATTTTCAAGGGTTATAATGGTCATGCTGATTCCGAATATTTATAAGATTTATATGAGTATGAGATTAGTGAGATATATATGAGATTTATATGGGATATTTCAGATATATATGAGATATTTGATTGATATGAGATTTTGATGGTAAAACTGACCTGGATTAGCACCACTGGTAAATGATATAGGTTGATCTTTATACTGTAGATAATATTGTATATGTCCCATCTCGTGGTGTATGGTTATCAAATCTTCCATGGTAATATCGGTACACATCTTTATTCTACACGTAAATATAATACAAATAACAAATTATACAAAAGGTGTAGCTAGCATGTGGGTTTACACTTTATTCTACACTTAAATGATATAAATAAAAAATTAACAATATAATAATATATAATACAAAAGTTGTCGCCAGTGTGTGGTTTACACGTTAAGTTACACGTAAATGATATAAATAACAAATTATTATTAATAATAATAGCTCTTAAACTGTTATTGTTGTATCCATAAACATGGGGTGGGTAACGTCCAATCGACACAAACTAGGTCATTTCGGTACTAACATATGGTTCAATTTTATTTCAATAATTCGCTTGCGCGTTGGGGCGTTTAGCAGTGGGAGGAAACCGGAGGACCCAGAGAAAACCAACGAAGCTGGACAGGCGACCCTACTCCTTGTCATGTACAACCGTGGAATCGAAACCACGGCAGTTGGCTCAATGACAGAGGTCGTAGTGTTAGAAGCAGGGTATGTTCAATTTGTTTTATGCCACTACCCTACCCCCGTTATTGACCAGAAATTAATACTGGAGATTGTAGCGTTCGATTCCGTTTATACTCATTTTGTTTTATGTTTTATGATTAATAATCAGCCCACGATATAATTCTGGCAGAGGATATTCCCCACCCGGGTTTCAAAGAGTATATCCACTCCGTGTAATTTTCGGTGGGGTATAGTTCTTTTTAGTTTTCACTAATTGGTTTTTTTTTTTTTTTGACTAAACTGTATATTCAAATTATGGGCTTCAGTAATGTTGTTCTTTCAATCATGACGTAGTACCTGAAATCCTTGCGATCACCGAAATCCCATGCGGATGCATGACAGACGACATCTCTACCATCAGTAGGTTTCGCTAGCATTGATCTCTTCCAGAACGTTTCGGGCATCTTCTTTAAACCCAGAGATAGGAAGAACTCTTCCGCTGTTTCAAACATCTTCAAGACTGTATAGTTCTAAAAATGAGACACAATTTCTAATGCCATATCTAACAATTTTAAATTTGTACAAGGCAGTCCTATTTTGTGTTGTGTCACCATTCGCAGGCGTTACATTTGAAGTGTGTACATTTGCGACTGAGGTAATTCTGGCGTCGTTGTATCAGAAATTTAACGAAATAAAAGGGGTTGATCGTCCTACCTTTCAGGACCGAGTGGGACAATGTAAACGAGCGTGCACCATACAATGAGATATGAGGGAAAGTTTGCCCGGACAGCGGAGCTATGACCTACTCTTATTTCAAATTCCAACTGTCAAGGGTTCTCTACGTGTATGCCTATATGTACACTGTAGCTCAATTTTTCGGCGGGACACTTTTCTGTCACCCACTGAAAAGTGAAAACAACGCTGGGAACTTCTGGGAATTTTCTCGATCGACACGGGAATAAACCGGAAACCTCCAGGTTAGCTAACTAGCGTCTTACTCACGGAGCCACCGCGACTCCCACGGCTGTGTTAATATTTTCGGATATACAAAAACAAAAATTTTAGCACAAGGCAAAGCTGCACTACTTTGTTTCACGCTAAACGATGAAAAGATAAACGATATGCCCAGACAGACTGATTTCAACATAGGTTTAATAACATTTTAACATTTATAAAGTGAGGAGCTGATCAGAAATAGTCATTTCTTTCTGACATTATTTATTCAATAAATGTTTACATATTATAAAGTACAATATATAATTATGGGATTAGAAAACAAGCAGGAGTTTATATAAATTCATCCATGCCATTATATATATCTGTATAGTTGATGGGATTTGAAAACAAGCCGAAGCTTATGTAAATTCATCCCCCATGCCATTGTCATATATCTATATAGTTGATCATAGTTTGAATGTATATACCTGTTTAATCAGCATTGTCATATCTATATATATATATAGTTGATCATAGTTTGAATGTATATATTACCTGTTTAATCATCTCAGGTGTAACATCGATACTGATCTTTCCAGGATATGGTTCTAACAAGGTATATATATTACCCCAGGTCTGTGCCCACATGTTACCTGTAAAAAAACAATGTAGTATTATATATCATTACAGGTGGGATATATATTTATGGATGTTAAAGGAGCATTATGGGAGATTAGATAAGAGGCAGGCAGTTCTCACTATAATAGTTAAACACTAGATAATGTAAAAGGGGTATGCTGAAAAGTTTAGTCAAATTGCTCCACTCTGAACCGAGATATTTGCGATTGAATTTTAGGCCTAGCCTCGGTCGTCATTACAAAAGTCGGTACGATAAATTGTGTACACAATGGTCTGCACGTAAACGATAACCTGACGGTTGGATCCACCGCCAGTCCTATTCTTTATTTCATAATATGAAATCATGAAATCAACGGGACATATTTCATGTATATACTATTTCTTCAGTCAAGAATTGAATTTTGTGTATATATAACATGGCCATAGTATTTGACCATTGTATGATATGGCGAAAGCAATAGATCTCATCTATATAATTTATAATAAGTCAAGAATTGAGTTATGTGTATACCTAATAAATGTGTTGGGATATGACATCGTGAAAGTAAAGGGACGCCGTTTATTACAGATACATTATGTAAAAGCTAAATATGCCTCTTGCAGGTCTTTCTTTTGGCTTCAAATGTTATATAAATTTATTCACATGACAAGCCCATAATCAACTCTCTAGACCAAGGGATAGCAACGATTTAAATGGATTAGAGCGCCCACCAGAACGGTATAATGAATAATCGAGACTTAGTTTCGTTTGTCCAGTTCCGTTGCTACGATAATAATCTATGCCACATCACCAACACGCATAACATCGCTCAGAATAATGTAATTTGAGTGACATTTTCGATATATCTTTTATTTCATTATCTATTTTTGAACTAGTATAGCGAGAATGGCCAGCTCTTTATCTAAATCTTACATAATGTATGTTTAACAAGTCAAGAATTGAATTTTGTGTATACCTAATAAATGAGCTGGGATATGACCAGATTTGGGAAAATTAGCTGCGCCATATTGTTTTATCAGCTTTCTTCTAACATAAGAATGTAGTTGTTGATAGAGAGGTTTCAATTGTTCCAACAATTCCTGTAAATCTGATTCCAATGTTTTAGTCTCGTAGCTTTCTATCCATCGTTCAGCGGTGTTATTATAACCTATAAAATATAACATATAATCTATTCTTACAAATGATATTTGACACTCGGCCATCTCCGTACTTCCGAAATCCAGACACGAGCCATAGTGGTTCAAAGTTTGTTTTTTGTTTATAAAAGAATACTTTTATTCAGTAAATCTGAATTTGGATTGGGGAACAGGCTATGTCTATGTGTAATCCCTCTCCCTCTCATTTGGATACATGTACACATTATAAATGTATATAGAAACATACATAATTACATAGAACATATAGGATACATAATGGATAATATAGAGACATTGAAGTACTGCTTGGTAATGTTGGGTATGGTAAGGCCTGCACAGCGTACAAGTATCCAATACTTCCAAATGTCACAGACGAGCTGAGAGAGGCGAGGATATTAGATGATTATTATACGGTGTACAGGGTTGAAAATAACGTAACAATAATTGTTTTACGATGATTTAAATCTTTTCGATAAATGAATAAAGTTTGAAGTTGGCTTATCAAAGAAATCTCTCTTAAGGAAGGAAGCCAACTTCTGCTTGTCTGCATGTTCAATATTTAAAATGACTCTGCTCAATACTATCAGTATTTGGCGCAATATAGCCCGGTTGGTTCTGACGTGCCATAAAACCAGGAAACAATGCTGTACGGACATAATTCTACAAACCCGGAATGTACACGTAAACGATCTATATTCCTGTTATAGTGTAATAATCCTATCCTACTCACCAGCCGTCATATATTCCTGCATAAGTTTAATAATCATATCCTACTCACCAGCCGCCATATATTCCTGCACAATTTACTAATTTACATTCCTGTAATCTATTAACCTATCTTACTCACCAGCCGCTATATATTCCTGCATAATCCTATCCTACTCACCAGCCGCTATATATTACTGTAATAGTCTAATAATCCTATCCTACTCACCAGCCGCTCTATATGCTTCATTACTCAGCTCTACAAATTCTTCATATAAAGGTTTAATTTTTGGCCCCACTTGATCTCGCCAACCTTTCCATACTTCTGTCAACTCCGTGAAGTTTTTAGAACTTCTCAATAATCTAGTTAATCCTAAACATAGTATAATAACGTAGTGATAGACAAAAACATAATACTATAATGTCGTGATAGACAAAAACATAATACTATAATGTCGTGATAGTCTAAAACATAATACTATAATGTCGTGATAGACAAAAACATAATACTATAATGTCGTGATAGACAAAAACATAATACTATAATGTCGTGATAGACAAAAACATAATACTATAATGTCGTGATAGTCGAAAACATAATACTATAATGTCGTGATAGTCTAAAACATAATACTATAATGTCGTGATAGTCTAACACATAATACTATAATGTAGTGATAGTCGAAAACATAATACTATAATGTAGTGATAGTCCAAAACATAATGCAACAATGTAGTGCTAGTCTAAACATAAAATTATAATGTTGTGCTAGTCTAAAGAGTATTGGTAATATATAATCTAGTTAGTCCTAATATTTTACATTTCAGTAACCCAGAACATAATGTCCGTGACGTACCTAGCGTTGGATTTAGATATCAATATTAATGATTAGCGTTATCATCGGAGATATATTTCACACATAACTGATATTATCTTTAAAACTCACAACAAAATGGCCTTTTTTCTCAATATTCCACACTTGTATACCAACACACTAAGTCAAAACTGAGAAATCTCTAATTAGTAAAAGGCATAACTACAGACTGGCTTGCGTGCAATGTTTTATAAAGGTATCTTGAATGGTTTATGAGTATTCTTGGATCGAAAGGATAGACGGACGGGCGGACGGAGCGCAATTAAATATCCCCCCAGCCAATCTGATTAAAACACAGATCCTATTTCGTTTCATTTCTTATAGTTCAAAATTTCTTTTTACTTGTCTTTACTGTAGTGTAGGCCATCGAAAAAATAGATCTGTATTTTAATCAAATTGGTTAGACACGGGAAAATAATCATTTTACCTGGATCTAGATTCATACATTCCGAGTGTCCACTCAAACAAACTTGACCCTTACTGTATATACTCTCCATTTCGCTTGTAACTTCACTCAACTAAAATAATAAATGTCCTCATAAACCCCCACTTGTAACTTCAATCAACTAAAATAATAAACGTCCTCATAAACCCCCACTTGTAACTTCACTCAACTAAAATAATAAATGTCCTCATAAACCCCCCACTTGTAACTTCACTCAACTAAAATAATAAATGTCCTCATAAACCCCCCACTTGTAACTTCAATCAACTAAAATATATAAATGTCCTCATAAACCCCCCACTTGTAACTTCAATCAACTAAAATAATAAACGTCCTCATAAACCCCCCCACTTGTAACTTCACTCAACTAAAATAATAAATGTCCTCATAAACCCCCCACTTGTAACTTCACTCAACTAAAATAATAAATGTCCTCATAAACCCCCCACTTGTAACTTCAATCAACTAAAATATATAAATGTCCTCATAAACCCCCCACTTGTAACTTCAATCAACTAAAATAATAAACGTCCTCATAAACCCCCACTTGCAACTTCACTCAACTAAAATAATAAATGTCCTCATAAACCCCCCACTTGTAACTTCACTCAACTAAAATAATAAATGTCCTCATAAACCCCCCACTTGTAACTTCAATCAACTAAAATAATAAACGTCCTCATAAACCCCCACTTGTAACTTCACTCAACTAAAATAATAAATGTCCCCATAAACCCCCCACTTGTAACTTCAATCAACTAAAATAATAAACGCCCTCATAAACCCCCACTTGTAACTTCACTCAACTAAAATAATAAATGTCCCCATAAACCCCCCACTTGTAACTTCACTTAACTAAAATATTAAACATGCATCATGCAAGAGCTAAATCTTCCTATTCCTGGTTTTTCTTTAGGCCTTAAATGTTATCTAAATTATTAATTACACATTAATTAACTTATCCAGACCATTATCACTTCTCGGTGTCATCTGATGGGTCCCATTTTAAACAGATTTGAATCCGATCTGCGGTTCAACGGCTGTTGATGATTAACCGTCAAACATGGAAAATCGAGGCTTTCCTCTAATACCGCCCCTCCCCCTCCACACACACACATTAGTCTGTACCACTGCATCACAAATTTGTAATTTGCGAAAGAGAATGTTTGTTTCTTACAGAAATCTTCTTCTTCAATCTCTTCGTCAAAGGAGCCAAAATACACAGATAAAGAAATTCACACTTCACAAGTGCTACTATTTGCGGGCGTCGGGATTGATTGACCTAACATCAACATGGACCTTATTATAAGGTACATAGTCTCAATCATCGATAAACACAGTCTTTATACCCTAACCCCTACAAAGGTTAAGGATGCATTATGTAAGAGCTAAATTTGCTGATTGCAAGTTTTTATTCTGGCTTCAAAATTGATATGAATTATTATTTAGACATTTATTCACTCGACAAGACTATAATCAACTCTCTAGAACATCGAATGCCACAGATGTAAATGAGTTGAAATACGATCACCATTTAATGATTTGATTTAACAATGGATAAGCGAGCTGAGTCTAGATTAACAAGTAACGTCGCTACGACAATAAACAATCTATGTCAAAACTTCAAACAGTGATAACGTCGCTCTATTACAGCATGAAAATCCAGCTCTTTATCTAAATCTAACATAATGCATCTTTAAACTATTATATCAAGAACTGTCACCTCTTAATCTAAATCTTACATGAGGCATCTTTAAACAATGCAATTTAAACATAGACAAGTAACACAAAACATTGTGAGAAGTGTTATCGGGTGTTTTGAAAGTAAACATGCTCTGCATCGTGCATGACAATCGTTAATAGGCCTACTAGAGCGATGCTTAGGTCCCAGATAACACATGCCTGTCTTGTGCACAACATCCATCACCATTTATACTTACTCGTTTTAATTTATCTTTATCTTTTAAAGCTGAAGTGCCGAGATCAGCTATTGATTCAAATTGTCGTACTGTTGAATTATCCTTGAAATTTTTCCAATCAAACATCGAAGCATTTCGAGAGGCTTCGCTAAAATACTCAGAGACCTTCAGGCTATACTCAACCTTTAAAGAAAAAGAGAGAAAAATGGGGTTTAACGTCCAATCGACACAAACTACATGTATGTCATTTAGGGACTAACATATGGTTCAATTTTATAATCCAACGCCCACGTGTTGATCATTAGGCCATCCAACCACCACCTTTAAAAAGATAGATAAGGAGATATAGTGTTTAAAATCTATTCAACATATATATCTCTTTCCATCTTGGACTGCGCATAGGCGTCTATGCCACAGATGTGTGGGGGATGGGGGGCTATGAGGTTAGACAGGCGACCCTAGTCCTTGTGACGTAGAAGCTTGTAATCGGAACCACGCCACTTCATTCAATAACAGATGCTGTTATCAGTAGCTTTAGTATTTCAGATCAGTCATATTCAAAGAAGGTGAAAATGTTACCATACAATGAGTATCATCATCATCATCATTATCATCATTATCACCGAAATAATAATAATAATAATAATAATAAAACTAATAATAAAAATAATACTCTGGCATTTATATAGCACAACATTTCAAAGTCTGCTTTGACACAGTTAATAGAAAGTGTTATCGAATGTTCCAGAGAGTGAAATAAACTTACTGATTGTTTTGAGTTATAGTCTGTAAGATTAGTGTTATATATCCAGGCTAACTCGGAGGATTTATATAAAACCTTCTCTGCCTCATGTCCATACGTTGTTAAAAACTTCTCTGCTAAATCAATGTCACTGATAGTTCCTGAAAAACATAAAATATAGTTCACTGATAGTTCCTGAAGACATAAAAAAAAACTATTCAATGTCGCTGATTGTCCTTGAAGATCATACTTTCAGTTTCATGTTTCTGAGTGTATCTTCTATACACAGGAAATATGATACACATGGGGTATAATAAATTTATATTATATATATATATATATATATAATATAAATTTATATATATATATATATATATATATATATAACGTAAATGTATGATTGTACAGATACTCTGCCGTGCACTACTACAGGGTATGCTTCCTGAGACGATATACGTTCGTGGGTCTCTTGCTGCCCCCACAGCATCTCATCCTCGCACTACTATGAGGTAGTTAAAGGCAGTGATTATTAACAATATTAACATGTTCGAGGCTCAGATTGAGGTAGTCAATTGTATATTCACTACATAAACGTCTTAGGCAACTATACTTTTATGCATGTGACAATGACTTTGTGCCTTGTATTATTTAGCCACAAAAAGACTGTGTTGGCGAGACATTAAAAGTTAGTTCTTAGCAATCAATGACAATAAGATTAGAATAACCTTCAAGATTATATGGGGGGTCATGTGGCTAAGTGGGTAAGACGCTGGCTCGCTAGCCTGGAGGTCGGGTGTTCGATCCCTGCTTTGGCCGAGAAAGTTCATCCAGATTTTCCGGCGTGGTTTTCCCTGGTCAGTGATGCAGGAGGGGGCGCCTGACAAGGACAGCTGTCTAGTCGTTCGGATGGGACGAAAAACCGAGGCCCCGTGTACATATTGACGTGCACGTAAAAGATCTCTTGGCAGTTGGAATTCGATATAGGAGTAGGCCCTAGTGCCGCTGCCCGGGCAAAATTTCCCTCATAGCACACTGTATGCGTATGCCAGTCTCCATTAGCCCAGTTTAGGAGCAGAACAGTAGGACGTTAAACCCCATTTCATTTCATTTTTATATATCCAGATGATTAAGATCTGTAGACGTACCTGTATTAGGATCAGGACAAAGATCAGTCCAGCCCTGTGGTTCATCTTTATTCTCTTCTACTAACCAATCCATCAAGGGTTTAAAATATTCAATCAGTGGACCAACATCCATCTTTCTCTGTCCAGTCATTAATTCCATAGCATCCTGCCACTCTAACGAATTTCCCAGTTTTAACATGTTTCTGAAGTACAAACGTGAGTGATACATTTCTTACGAAAGTGTGGTATTTCTTACGAAAGTGTGGTATTTCTTACGAAAGTGTGGTATTTCTTAGGAAAGTGTAACATTTCTTAGGAAAGTGTAACATTTCTTAGGAAAGTGTAACATTTCTTAGGAAAGTGTAACATTTCTTAGGAAAGCGTGGCATTTCTTAGGAAAGCGTGGCATTTCTTAGGAAAGCGTGGCATTTCTTAGGAAAGCATGGCATTTCTTACGAAAGTGGGGCATTTTGTAGGAAAGTGGGACAGTTCTTACGAAAGTGGGGCATTTCTTTCGAAAATGTGGCATATTGACTTCCACGCAGTCTTTAGACATGTTTTTCCTGTCTGAAAACCTGTTTTCGAACAAAGTTTTACGGAAAGTTGTATGGCGTAGATGCAGCTGTGTATAGCTAACATTGATTTCTGATTATACACCTGTATCATCACGTGATGCCCTACCTGAGTTTGGTTCCAGCATCTTTAGATTGGTATATATCACATGTGTGTAATGGTCCTGTCTGATTGGCTGCTTTACATAAAGCTTGATGAAACTGGAACTGTATCACAAAACTCACAAAATATCTGAAAAAAGAAACAAAATGCATTTTGGACGAAATATTGAACAAATAAATAAATAAATATGAAGATACAACAGTTTGTATGCGACATCAGTCTTGAGGACGCAGACCGAAAACCTCACTTTACGAACTATGAAACATTTGACAGGATAAGTAAAGCCAATAAAGATTGTATTTACGTGGTATGTGAAACATTACTAGCACCCATGTGATATTTAACTGATATATTTTACATTACTATCCACGTGGTACATTACTAGCCACGTGAATATGTTACATTACTAGCCACGTGAAAATGTTACATTACTAGCCACGTGAAAATGTTACATTACTAGCCACGTGATTATTTACCTGATATATGGTACATTACTAGCCATATGATTATTTACCTGATACATGATACATTACTAACCACGTGATATTTATGGTACATTACTAGCCACGTGATATTTACCTGATATATGATACATTACTAGCCACGTGATATATATGGTACATTATTAGCCACGTGATTATTCAGCTGATATATGGAACATTACTAACCACAAGATATATGGTACATTACTAGCCAGGTGAAATATATGGTACATTACTAGCCACGTGATTATTTACCTGATGTATGGTACATTACTAGCCACGTGATATTTAGCTCCAGGATCAAAGTCATCTTCTGTTCTCTCAACTGGTGGATTAATACCTTGATGTTTACATCTTGAAAAAGCAATAGAGTAGTTTGTTATCCTCTAAATGATATACTTATGTTATGTCATTTGGTTTAAAAAATATTTATTTACAATGTTTACAATTATATTACTATTTACATTTACAATATGTAGGATACGTGAACGAGCATATATATGCCTATAAATATCTCTTCCTGAGACGCATAAATGCTGCCTCTACACATCAACAACCAAACAATATGTTTTTAATTAAATAAAGGGAATAACTTCCCACTAAACCCATTTCATGGCCTAAGGCCTTAAATAGAAAGATTGCTAAATCATATTCTAAACATAAACAGTAAGAAGCCTCGGCTCTTCTACGTTTTGTCTGCGATATCACTTCAGTGGAAGCAGACGTTAAGGAACCAACTTCAGTCAGTCGGGCACCTTATACGCTGTATTGTTAGATCCAAACACCTTCAACCGGATTCGTAAGGCGCTGACTAGCTAGCCTGGAGGTCGGGTGTTCGATCCCTGCATTTTCCGAGAAAGTTCATCCAGATTTTCCGGCGTGGTTTCCCCTTGTCAGTGATGCAGGACGGAGGGTCTGACAAGGACAGCTGTCTAGTCCTTCGGATGAGACGAAAAACCGAGGTCCCGTGTGTATATTGGAATGCACGTAAAAGATCCCCTGGCAGTTGGAATTCGATATAAGAGTAGGCGATAGTGCCGCTGCCCGGGCAAAATTTCCCTCATAGCACACTCTATGGCGTAGGCCCGTCTTCATTAGCCCAGTAAAGGAGCAGAACAGTAGGACGTTAAACCCCATTTCATTTCATTTCATTTCATTTCAACCGGATTCAAACTGGAATACACGTAATCCAGTAAATGAATAACATCTTGATCATTCGAAACATTGTATGGTTATATGAGTTGGATACAGACACTTTATTCGATTGATGCAAGTGGGAACGACGTTTTGGGATCGGACAACCGTCAATCGAAACGGTCACTAAAAAACTATAATTACAGTAGTGGGCGTTCGGATACTTTTCTGGTAGAAGAATCGGATGCTTCACATGTATCTGTAGATCTACTAGTACAATGGAAACTACAATTTACCTTAAATTCCACCATTTTTCATTGTATTTGTCAGGTTTGGTTTCTCCGCTAAAAACACTCCATCTCCATTGGTCGATTAAATAGCCGAATGGTAAGAAGGCGATCTTCTCTAGGGCAGTTTTCATTAAATAATTGATGTCATTTTCTGAAATGAAATAAAAAGGAAATGAAATAGACTTTAGCGTCCTACTGTTCTGCTCCGACTGGGCTAATGAAGACGCGTATGTACTATGAGGGGAAACTGTGCCCGGATGACGTTTTTACGGTCTAGTCTTGTATCGAATTCCAACTACCAAGGGATCTTTTACAAATGAAAATGAAATGGGGTTTAGCGTCCTACTGTTCTGCTCCTATACTGGGCTAATAAAGACGGACATACGCCATACAGTGTGCTATGAGGGAAATTTTGCCCGGGCAGCGGCACTATCGCCTACTCTTATATCGAATTCCAACTGCCAGGGGATCTTTTACGTGCATTCCAATATATACACGGGTCCTCGGTTTTTCGTCTCATCCGAAGGACTAGACAGCTGTCCTTGTCAGGCCCTCCGCCCTGCATCACTGACAAGGGGGAACCACGCCGGAAATCTGGATGAACTTTCTCGGCCAATGCAAGGATCGAAACACACGACCTCCAGGTTAACCACCGCGGCTCCTTATTTTCTGAAGAGACAGGTATGTGGTACAGCGAGGGGATCATTTCAAGACCACAATGTGCTATCATTCTTTCTTTAATTTGTTTTCCTCGGGGTTGGATGGCTGAATAGTTAGCGTGTGCGCGCTGTATCATAAAGTCTGCTATTGAGTCAACGGGCATGGTTTCGATTCCCCGGTTGTACGTGGCAAGGAGTAGGGTCGCCTGTCCAACCTCGTGGGTTTTCCCCGGGTCCTCCGGTTTCATCCCACTGCTAAAGACCCCTACGCGCAAGCGAATTATTGAAATAAAATTAAACCATATGTTAGTCCCAAAATGACCTAGTTTGTGTCGAGTGGACGTTAAACCCCATTTCTCTCTCTCTCTCTTAAAATTTGTTTTCCTCCAATTACGACAGTGTAACAAAGGTAGGTAATCGGCGATTCAGTGGCAAATGGCGATTTCAGGGTTGAGGTATGTGGGAGTATGGCGGGGTGGGGTCTAGAAAATTATAAAAGTTTGGAGTTAATCATCCGCATTATATTCTGGATAATGTTGAACCCTTTAAATACACGACTGATTGGGGAAAATTCACAAGATTCTTCAACATTTTAACTCATTTAGATACATAGTTTATGATCACAAAAATTATTCGAGTATCGTGAACAACAAAAGATCACAGATAATGATGATACGGGAGAATAAATGTATGGAGATTATACTAAAAGTCAACTAACCATAGTCCTCTGGACCTTCGGGTAACAGTCCAATTTTTCTTAGATGTTTTGGTGTTGCTGCTGAGAGAGCCATGGTATCTCCAATTGCTTCATGGAATCCTGCAAGGAAGGAAACCAAGAATACTCAGTCCTTAATATATTATATCGCCTTTGTGTAGAAAACAGTATGTCAGATCTGTTTCTATGGAAACACATAAATTATTAAATCCGAGAAATGTTGAACTAACAAAAGGGACAACTACTATGTATGTGCATACAATTTCATAAAGATATCTTGAACGGTTGATGGGATATGCTTCTGAAACAAGGCCGGAACCCTTTTCAATTTCTCACCGCGAACGAACTATATAAACTATAAAAAAAAAACACTCAAATGTTTCAGAAAAAAAACTGCAGCGAAACATGAGTCAAATTCATAAAGGAGAAGCAATTACAGCGTCGTAAAAATCAAAAATGGACCTTTGGCGAATGTAATGTAATGCACAGATAAAACACCCAAGAAATTCTCTAGGATTCCGAATTACCTAATCTCGCCTGTCTGTTAATTAGACATGCTAATTTTGATCCGTTCAATCGTTCAATTTTCAGAATAGACTTGCAACTTTAAATGCAGACAAATTCCCAGTAAAATTGAGCTTAATCAATTTGTGATGATTTGGTTGTTATCGCCTTTTCTACAATGTGGATTAGTTAGTTCGTTCCCGGGGTTGTACGCCCACTTCCACCTAGGGTGATATAGCAGACAAGTATATTATTGTGTTAATATACCTGGATTGGCTCCGGATCTGAATACACTGGGTTGATCTTTATACTGTAGAAAATATTCCACATGTCCCATCTCGTGGTGTATGGTTATCAGATCGGTCATTGTGATATCCGTACACATCTTTATTCTAAAAATACACGGAGGAAACTATTAAATAGCATTTTATTATTGGTAAGTTATGTACGTTGGGAACTTCCTTAAAATGAATCGTCGAAACCACGAAAATATAATTAACAAAATTAGGAAATTATATTTAAAACATTTGCGTAAAATACTTTAAGCTAAAATGTGTGCTATGATTCTAATGATCAGCCAATGAATCATCAGTATTTTTATAATATTTTATGAAAAAGGCCCCTGTACTGTACCGAAAGTCCATAGCATTTCCCATATCCCATGCTGCAGCGTAACAAACAACTTCTCGTCCATCATCAGGCCGAGATAACATTGAATTCTGCCAGAAAGTATCCGGCATCGGATCTAGACCAATCGACTTGTAGAAATCTTCCGCAGTACGGAACATTTGTTCAACACTGAAATTCTAGAAATTAGAAAAAGTTACACAAATATACGAATTTGAATCATTCTTCAAAGATATTCGAAATGAACTTTTCAAAGATATTGTAACTGAATTTGGCAAAGATATTCGAACTGAGTTTGGTAAAGATATGCTAACTGAATTTGGCAAAGATATGCTAACTGAATTTGGCAAAGATATTCGAACTGAATTTTTCAAAGATATGCTAACTGAATTTGGCAAAGATATTCGAACCGAATTTTTCAAAGATATTTGAACTGAATTTTTCAAAGATACTCGAACTGAATTTTTCAAAGATAATCGAACTGAATTTTTAGCATTCATTGTCAATTAAAAGTATTGTAGTCGTCTGATTTTGTTTGCCGTGAAATACTGAATAATATCCATTCAATGACATCTACTAATAATCAAAAATATGCAAACAAGACAAAACCATATACATTGATTTGACAGATTTGCAGTTACAATTTAAAAGCCCGACAAAAAACAATCTCAAAATTGAGCATTTCAATTGAATGGAGTATTCGAATAGTAATCGAATAATGATTTAGAATATTTGAATGATAAAATCAACATTTTAGATGACAACTTACTATTTAGAGTCCGCAAATCAATAAAATAAATTTCAAAAATTGTAATTTTCATTTTGATTACACCATAGAGGACAATGGTGAAAGGTGACATTCAGAAAACAATACCTTTGCTTTTAAAGTTGGAGTAACATCAACACTGACTTTATGTTTGAAGGGTTGTAACAGTGGTAAAATTTCCTCCCATTCCTGGGACCAGATATTACCTGAAAGATCGATTATTTTTCTCTTATATAACATGAATTTTAAAACGTATTTTAACATTTCACAGATTATCCAGGTCCCCAAAAATAATAGTCTTCCTTTTATCTCAATCGGAACCGTGGGGGGGGGGGGGAGAGAGAGAGAGAGAGAGATGGGTTTAACGTCCACTCGACACAAACTAGGTCATTTCGGGACTAACATATGGTTCTACGAGAGAGAGAGAGAGGGAGAGAGAGAGAGAGAGAGAGGCTTTAACGTCTACTCGACAGTAACTAGGTCATTTCGATTGCGCGCAGGGGTCTTTAGCAGTGGGAGGAAACCGGATGACCCGGAGAAAACCTATGAGGTTGGACAGGCGACCCTAATCCTTGTCACGTAAAACCGGGGATTCGAAACCACGCCAGTTGCCTCAATGACAGGCCTTATGATACAGAGCGCACGTGCTAGCCATTCAATCTGGTTAAAACACAGATCCTATTTCGTTTCGTTTTTATAGTTCAAAATTTTGTTTTACTTGTCTTTACTACACTTGGATCTGGAAGAGTTGTTATTTAACTCGTGTTCTGAATGGTGTCAGGGATAAGTCAATGAAACGGTCTGTTACGGTGGGTTTGGGCGTGTTTTGCACGGAACTGTGGGTAAGTAACATCAATGCTGATTGGTTAATCAAATGTCTGACGTCATAGGTCATAAGTCGGTCTTTTGACCCTGACGTGACCTATCGCTATAACTTGTCAGATCTTCATGTAGTGTAGGCTATCGAAAGTATAAAAAACGAAACGAAATATAGATCTAATCAAAAACACACTTTTATGGATAACAATTACTATGGTTTATTTCACTGCGACGTTTCAACAAGGTTTCACAAGTCGTTATCAAGCATATATACAAATAGATAAAAAATGAGAAAGATATGAATATAGTAATTGTTATCCATAAAAGTGTGTTTTTGATTATGTTCCAATTACTAAATGCCATTCAAAGAATAGAAATATAGATCTATATTCTAATCAGATTGCTAACCATTCGGCCATCCAATCCCCCTTAGGAACCGTGGATTTAATTATTTTCGAAATAGATTTATCAAGAAAAATATGCTGGCCCGTTAAGATTCTTATTTTTATAACAGTCAGAGATCATATTTTGTATGTGTTTTATTTTTACGTATGATGAGCTAGCATATTTCATCTTGTATCATAGTCTTGTTTAGTTCTTTCCTATATACCGATCAGTCCGGTTTTAATGGATTTTATTAGACTTTGTTCTTTCCCATGCAGCGTTGACTTAATAAATGAGACAGTATATAGTACGTTTTAAGGGATTTTATGAGGAACACAGATTTTGTTCATATCCTCGTTCGTACTGATGTAGTATTTACATTATGGATGAGCCGGTATATGCCCGGTTTTAAGGAATTTTATAAGAGTCACACATTCAACTCTTTCTCGTTCTTATTGATATAGTGCTAACCGAATACATGAACTGGTATATTATGTATACTGGAATAGTTCTTACCTAATAAATGAGCAGGTATATGTCCTGTTTTAGGGAATTTATCAGGACCATATACTTTCTTCAGTTCCTTCCTGACGTAAGTATGTAGTTGACGATACAATGGTTGAAGTTGAACCAATAATTTCTCCAGATCCTCTTCAAATGTGGGTGTATCATAAACATCTTTCCAATATTCAGCTGTATCCTTGTAACCTGTATTTTACAAACAATAAATTGATGATACTTGCTTAGATTAGCTAGTCTCTATCATCCAGAACCAGCGGCTGCCAGGCAGGATACGCCCACATTTTCGAGAGATGGATAGAAAACAAGCTAAAACGAAAGTGATTTTTCCTACAATCAAGGGCCATAATTCAGGAAATTACAATTTGATATGCGCAAATATTCGAAAGGAACCAAGATCTTTGAGTTATAAACTTACATTTCAAGTTTTAACAAAATCGGATAAAAATTGTGACCTCTATAGGGTCCACCATCTTGATATACCATATTTTTACGCTATTTGAGAACGAACGGTGGCCATTTTGTCTGTCAGTTTTGGCCGATTTTCACGAAATTCGAACTCAACCGTCCTTAGGGTTTAACGGTGATATAATAAAACGTTTTTTTTAAATCGGATAAAAATTATGACCTCTATAGGGTCCACAAGCTAAAAACGCGATTTGTCATACAATAAGGGGCCATTTGATATGCGCAAATATTCGAAAGGAACCAGGATCTTTGAGTTATAAACTTACATTTCAAGTTTTAACAAAATCGGATAAAAATTGTGACCTCTATAGGGTCCACCATCTTGATATACCATATTTTTTACGCTATTTGAGAACGAACGGTGGCCATTTTGTCTGTCAGTTTTGGCCGATTTTCACGAAATTCGAACTCAACCGTCCTTAGGGTTTAACGGTGATATAATAAAACGTTTTTTTAAATCGGATAAAAATTATGACCTCTATAGGGTCCACAAGCTAAAAACGCGATTTGTCATACAATAAGGGGCCATAATTCATGAAGTTACGGTCCGATATGCGCGAATATCGAAAGGAACCGAGATCTTTGTGTTATAAACTTACCTTTCAAGTTTCAACAAAATCGGATAAAATTGTGACCTCTATAGGGTCCACAACCTTGATATACCATATTTTACGCTATTTGAGAACGAAGGGCGGCCATTTTGTCTGCCAGTTTTGGGCCGATTTTCACGAAATTCGAACTCAGCCGTCCTTAGGGTGTAACGGTGATATATTAACAGGGTTTTTTAAATCGGATAAAAATTATGACCTCTATAGGGTCCACAAGCGAAAAAACGCGTTTTTGCCTACAATCAGGGGACATAATTCATGAAGTTACGGTCCGATATGCGCGAATATCGAAAGGAACCAAGATCTTTGGTTTATAAACATGCATTTCAAGTTTCAACAAAATCGGATAAAAATTGTGACCTCTACAGTGTTCACAAGCCAAAAACGTGATTTTTCGTACAATCAGGGGCCATAATCCATGAAGTTACGGTCCGATAGATGCCAATATCGAAATGAACCGAGATCTTAGGGTGATAAACCTATATTTCAAGTTTCATTGAAATCGGATAAAAATTGTAACCTGTAGACTGTTCACAAACAATTGTGAACGGACGGACGTCCGGACGGACAGGGGCGACGACAATATACGTCCACATGAAAATGTGGGCGTAAAAAAATATTCTACCTCCGTACGTTGAAGACTATGAGGTTCTGGGTGACCGAGACTAAGATTAGCCAGTCATGTAGAATTAAATTGTTATATTCTATATAGAATGTGGCTTTTACGACCCCCTGACGCAATCTGTCCAGTTCAGCACCCCGTTTGAAACTTGTCTCCACACGACTATTTTGGATAAAATGGGTTCAGATTTTTGAAAGAGTTTTGGAGGTTATGTGATCTTAGAGGTTAGCACTGGTCCTAGAAATACACAAAATTCTATGGAATACAGCTACTGTGAGCAACCTGGAGTCTTCTTTTGTGGGGGGTGGGGGGATAGTTAACGCGTTGTATCATAAAGTCTGTCATTGAGTCAAGTGGCGTGGTTTCGATTCCCCGGTTGTACGTGACAAGGGGTAGGGTCGCCTGTCCAACCTCGTGGGTTTTCTCCGGGTCCTCCAGTTTCCTCCCACTGCTAAAGACCCCTACGCGCAATCGAATTATTGAAATAAAATTGAACTACACCTTTAAGAGTAAACAATATTGTCTGTAAAAGAAAAGGAAGGTTAAATGACATTTACCTAGTTCTCTAACCCCTTCATTACTTAATTCCACCATTTCCTGATAGTATGGTTTCATCAGTTTCCCTGTGGAGTCTCGCCATTCTTTCCATACAGCTTTAAGTTCGTCATAATCTCGCGACTCCGCGAACACACGAGATATACCTGGTTCTAGTTTTAAACATGGCGTTTTACTTTTATTATCAAGACAAACTTTGCCTTTACTAAACATCCCCTCCATCTTGGATACTACTGTACTCAACTAAAAATAAACAATATGAAAGCCTTATTTACTAAACATCCCCTCCATCTTGGATACTACTGTATTCAACTAAAAATAAACAATACGAAAGCCTTATTTACTAAACATCCCCTCCAACTTGGATACTACTGTACTCAACTAAAAATAAACAATAGGAAAGCCTTATTTACTAAACATCCCCCCATCTTGGATACCAGGCAGGGTAAGCGTACTCTTCCGGACACCTGTTACCACTGTTTGTCGTGTATTTTGTACACGGTTAACAGTCCATATGCTTATTACACTATTTTGCCTGATTACACTATTTTGCCTATACCGCTTTTTTTAGGACTTCGAATTTTTTCTAATGGTTTGGATTGTTCGTACTTGGTTTTATTATATTTTAATTCAATTAAATAACAACAATATGAAAGCCTTATTTACTAAAAAAATTCCTCTATCTTGGATAGGCCTACTACTGTACTCAACTAAAAATAAACAAAATGAAAGCCTTATTTACTAAAAATTTCCTCCATCTTGGATACTACTGTACTCAACTAAATAAAAACAATATGAAAGCCTTATTTTGAATTATAAACAGAATGCCTGTGTAAGAAGGCAAGAATGTATTTTATAATAGAATTCAAAGAGAAGTCAATCTGATTAAAACACGGATCCTATTTCGTTTCGTTTTTATAGTTCAAAATTTCGTATTACTTGTCTTTACTACACTAAGATCTAGAAGAGTTGTTATCATTGGCGTGTTCTGGATGAGAGGGATTAGCCAATGAAACGGCCTGTTACGGCGAGTCCTTGGCCTTTTTATGCACGGAACTGTGGGTAAACGACTGGTTGATTAATCAATGCCTGCCGTCATAGGGTCAAGGGCCGTTGGTTTGACCCCTGACGTGAACTCCCACTATAACTTGTAAGATCTTGGCTAATCCCTCACTTCATCCATAAAATGTCAATGATAACAACTCAGTCAGATCCTAGACAAGTATAGACAAGTAAAACGAAATTTTGAACTATAAAAACGAAACGAAATAGGATCTGTGTTTTAATCAGACTGTAAAAAATTACAACACTACGCAATATTTCACTAAAACGGAAGACGAACCGTATCATTTCAAATTAATGCTATGGGAGACAGCAAATTCTACCAGCTCCTTCAATACTGAACAGAATTCAAGACTTACCCTTTCTATTTTTGTTTTATTTGTCATTGCATCTGTTCCAATGTTAGTGATGAATTTAAACTTGCGACGAGATGACCAGTTATCAAGCTGTTTCCAGTCGAAGTTAGAAGCATTTTTAGCCGCCTCTTTTGTAAACTCAGCAGCTTTCAATTCAGCTTGTATCTGTTAAGAAAAATAGATACATCATTCGAATCCTTTTCCTCCTGGTCCCGAATTGAGAAAGTATTCGCAGACTTAAAGATACATTATGTAAGATTTAGATAAAGAACTAGGCATTCTTGTTATAATAGTTCGACAGTAAATGATGTAAAATGAATAATTTGAAAATTTCATTCAAATTACTCTATTGCAAGGGAAGATATTAGCCTTTGAAGGTTTGACAGACGTGTGCAATAATTTCAACCACCGTACTGGTTGATCGAAGCTAAGTCTCGGGTAAACAATATCATTACATATTTATACTTCAGGTTTATTTTGATTTGAAATGGTTTATACCAATCACCGGTATATCCGATTTTTGTGGAACCTCGAAATTTCAAGTATAAACTTATTTACTGGTCCTATGTTTCAACACAAATATATTAGTAGGTTACTATCGGTGAATAAGCTGACCTATTCTAAAAAAGTGTGACCAAGGGGTGGGACTGGTCCATTACTAATTTCACAAAATGAGTAGACACTTGTGAAATCGTTGACGTGCCAACCAAATTGAAATGGAAATTAAATGGAAAGGGGTTTAAAGCTCTATGTGTCAGCATCAGACAAATATGCAATTGCGGAAATATGCAATTGGGGAAATTTTTCCAACTGTCAAGGGTACTCGGGACCGAGCACTGTTCCTTGCTGGGTCCTCCGTCACAAAGGGGGTGATTGGGTGGGGGAAGAGAGAAATGGGGTTTAACATCCACTCGACAAAAACTAGGTCATTTCGGGACTAACATATGGTACAATTTTATTTCAATCAATCGCTTCCGTGTAGGGATCTTTTGAAAGTGTGAGGAAACCGAAGGAACCGGATAAAACCCATGGGGTTAGACAGTCGATCCTACTCCTTGACACGAGCAAACGGGGGATCGAAACCACGCCACTTGACTCAATGACAGACCTTATGATGTAACGCCACCCCCACCCCATGTTCCTGAAGCAACGACTGCTAGTTTCACAACATCTGCCCGTTGCTTGTTTACTTCACAATTCTCGAACTTATAGCTATGTTATCTACAGACACGTGAGCAGTAGTGTCCAATCAGAGGTTGTGACATCGCGACCTCCACGGAAACCTTGACATTAAATGAACCTTGAACTTAGCAACTCGATTATCACAGGTAGACATTTTAGCTTGAAAGCGCGAGACTTGGTAATCGCGAGAAACGAGGAATCAGATAGGCTCACAAGTTGGGCTTGTACCCAATCGGAATTAGTGCCGCAATATGCAGGGTATTACGTGAAGGCCTTGATAAGATGTTTGAAACGAGATCAGGCCTTCTATTGGAGATGCCCCACCCCACCCCACCCCATCTCACAAGGGAAATCCGAGCTTACTCGGCCAACAGTTGGTAAACAGCGCCTTAGACACTGAGTCACCCTAGCTCCCACCTTGAACTGGTCATCTGAATTATAGTATCACACAAAATGCCCCTATACAATATCT
Organism: Patella vulgata; assembly: GCF_932274485.2. Lineage (NCBI taxonomy): Eukaryota > Metazoa > Mollusca > Gastropoda > Patellidae > Patella > Patella vulgata. Next base: position 74,733,696 of record NC_065883.2, on the reverse strand, counting down.
AACATTACCCTGTTTGCTTCGTTTGTATCAGTGACATTAGTAGAATATTTCCAGCTGATAACACTTGTACGATAATTCACATCTTGGACTTTGGTGTTGTAGTCTCTGAGAAACTCTTCAGCTGCTTCATCAGTTTCAGGACAACTTTCATCCCATCCCTTCTTCTCATCCTTGTTCTGCAACTTTAACCATTCGGTCAGTGGTGTAAAATACTCCTGAAGAGGTCCAGTGTCCATTTTAGCTTGACCAGTCAAGATGGTCATCACTTCCGGCCATGGTTTAGATGATCCTAGGCTTAATGCCGTTCTGAATGGAGAAAACAAGAATATTATAGCACATCGCTTCTAGTGGGAATGCCTGACAAGGACAGCTGTGTAGTCGTTTGGATGGGATGAAAAACCGTGCACGTAAAAATCCCTTGAGTAGGCCGTAGTGCCACTGTCCGAGCAAAATTTCACTCATAGCACACTGTATGATGTATGCCCGTCTTCATTAGCCCAGTTCGGAGCAGAACAGTAGGACGTTAAACCCCCATTTCATTTCATTTCTAGTGGGAATGGACAATGCTTTGGGTTACTTGAACACACTGAATTCCAATTTTTGCTGTTCCTTTGTATTATAATAGGTTTACGTTCAGTGGTGGTCTCGGCGACTCAGTAAGTATCGCGTTGGCTCACAAAGCAGGAGATCTCTTGTTCATAGTCCCCCCCCCCCCCATATTAAACTTACGCGGTCTGTCTACAGCTAGCTCCGTTTAAAAACGGACACTAAGCTAGTTGACCGACATTTTAATTCCTAAATCGACGATATTTTAGTCGAAAGCTCTAAGTATACTTCGCGAATTGTGAGAAGCATTTATCTCGCCTCTATAGAAAGGGAACTTTTTAGTCTGTGTGAGTATGGTTGATGTGAAACGGCATAGAACCGCATTACAAAATAGTGTACTAATTTTTAGATATGGCGGCCATTCAGAAATCTATTCTCGAAGTTGGTTCTCTTTGTGCTGAATGCGTCTCCCCTTGTCAGTAGTACATCACATACAACGTCTTGTCGTTTTTATTAAAATCCGAGGTCCTCTCGTGCAGTTTTAGTCCTGAACTAAAATCAAAAAGAACCCATAGTAGTTCGACTACGATGAAAAGTCCGGGAAAAAGTGTCCTCTTTATCCAAGTTGTGGCAGAAATTGAGAACGTTAACCTCATTTTATTTTATTTCTCACCTGAGTGCCTGACCAGCTGCCTCTGATCTGTATATATCACACCTGTGTAACGGACCAGTATGACCAGCAGCTTTACATAGAGCTTGATGGAACTGGAACTGTATCACAAAACTTACAAAATATCTGAAATAACCGAAAAACAAATAATGTAACACAATTAAATAAATACTAGTATGAGTAATCATGATTTCGTTTGAAAGTAATCAACTTCATTCATATATGCTGAACTATCATCAAATTCATCGATTTCTTCGCAAAGCCTCTTCACTACGTCTTACACCTGATTAAATTACGTCGAATATACTAATTGAATGAAGTGTCAGCTATTTTATCAAAATCCATCGTAGCTGCCTAAGGTGTTATTTTCCTTTTTAAAGGGGGTTCGGGGGTCTAGTGGTTTAACGCGTGCAAGGAGTAGGGTCGCCTGTCCAACCTCGTGGGTATCCTCCGGGTCCTCCGGTTTCCTGCAACTCCTAAAGATCCCTACGCGCAAGCGAATTATTGAAATAACATTAAAAATGACATAATGGGTGTCGAGTGAACGTTACCCCCCCCCCCTCTCTCTCTCTCTCTCTCTCTCTCTCTCTCTCTCTCTCTCTCTTTTAAAAAAAAAATCAATTGTTTTAATTAAAATTATTATATCTCTACTAATGATATAAAATACATCCTCATATGTTTATGGATACAACAAAAACTCAATCTGATTAAATCACAGATCCTATTTCGTTTCGTTTTTATAGTCCAAAATTTCGTTTAACTTGTATTTACTACACTAGGATCTGGAAGAGATGTTTGATAACCTGCATTCTCGATGATGTGAGGGATTAGCCAATGAAACGGTCTGTTTCGGCGTGTTTTTGGCGTGAGGTACAAGGAACTGTGGGTAACCCACTAGAAACATCAACGCTGATTGGTCAATCATATGTCTGACGTAATAGGCTCAAAAGGCGCTCGTATGGCCTGTGACGCGACCCACCACTACAACCGGTCAGATCCTCATGTAGTAGCGGCCATCGAAAGTGTAAAAAAAAACGAAACGAAGTATAGATCTGGGCCCTTATTCACGAAAACTTAAACTAAGATACAATCGAAATTTTAAGAAATACTGCAATCCGATAGGCTGACCAGTAAAATCAATTTGCATATATCCAATGAAGTTGCAGTATTTCTTAAAATTTCGGCTGTAACTTAGTTTAAGTTTTCGTGAATAAGGGCCCTGTATTTGAATCAGATTGGAACCAAACTGTTTAAGACGATCAGAATAATATACCTGATGTAAGGAACATTTGATGGAATATGAAATTTGGCACCAGGATCAAAATCGTCTTTGGTTCGTTTTACTGGTGACGAAATTCCTTGATATTTACATCTGTGAATAAATTACAAACAATAATAATAATTTTATAACTATTATGGTTGTCTGGTGTATGTCCATTACCCCGAGACTGGCTGTCATCTAATATCTTCGGTTGCTGAATTCCCAATATCAGAGAGACAGAGAGAGTAATGGGGTTTAACGTCCACTCGACGCAAAATAAGTCATTTGTTGGGGTCTTTAGCAGTGGGAGGAAACCGGAGGACCCGGAGAAAACCGGGAAATCGCAACCACGCCAGCTGACAGACCTTATGATAAAGCGCAAACGCGCTAACCATTCGGACACCCCCCTTCCCCCGCCCCAAATATGAAAACAGTTGTAGTAGTAAATAAATAAAGCACAATCTAACATGGCCGAATCAAGCAGTCCTACACTGAGCGGGCTGTAGATCAAATGACCTGATATCTACATGTATGCAGGCCTTGGATTCGATCCCGGTTTGGTACGTAACGAGGCGTATACTGTCTAACCTAGTGGTATTTCCAGGTATACCAGTTGCTTCCCACTGTCCAAATGAAGAGTGGAAGGCGTCTGATTTCGTATTTGACAAGGACTTCCAGTTAAGGAGTCATGTGTGAAATGAAATAAAATGGGGTTTAACGTCCTACTGTTCTGCTCCGAACTGGGCTAAGGAAGACGGGCACACGCTATACAAGGTGGTATGAGAGAAATTTTGTCCGGATAGCAGCCTACTCTTATATCAAATTCCAACTGCAAAGGTATCTTTAGCCTGCACGCCAATGTGTACACGGAGCTTCGGATTTTCGTCCCATCCGAACGACTAGACAGCTTTCCTTGTCCGGCCCTCCGGCCTGCATCACTTACACGGGGAAACCACGCCGGAAAATCCCAATGAACTTTCTCGGTCAACACTGGGATCGAAACCGCGACCTCCAGGCTAGCGAGCCAGCGTCTTACTCACTTAGCCAACGTGGCCCCCTTTTTCAAAAACTACTTCCAGTTTAGGATTCATGTTTATCAAATGTATTTACCTTAAATCCCACCAGTGTTGGTTGTATTGGTCTGGTTGAGTTTCTCCACTAAAAACACTCCATCGCCATTGGTCGATTAAATATCCAAATGGCAAGAAAGCTATCTTCTCCAAAGCCATACTCATCAGAAAATTAATTTCAGCTTCTGGAAAGGGGATGGATTTTATTACATAATGAAGTAACCGCCTGCTGCCACTGGGTGATTATGAACATTTAAATATGTGGTAAAGTTTGGGGCAATCGACCTTTAAGACATCGAAATGAAATGAAATGGGGTTTAACGTCCTACTGTTCGGCTCCCAACTTGGCTAATGAAGACGGGCATACCACATACAGTGTGCTATGAGGGAAATTTTGCCCGGACAGCGGCACTACGGCCTACTCTTATTTCGAATTCGGTTTTTCGTCCCATCCGAACGACAACTGTTCTTGTCAGGCCCTCCGTCCTGCGTCACTGACAAGGGGGGGCCACGCAGGAACTTTCTCGGCCAATGTAGGGATCGAACACCCGACCTCCAGGCTAGCGAGCCAGCGTCTTATCCACTTAGCCACCGTGACCTCCCATTTTGACATCGAATCTAAGTAACAGCGTGTCTGATGCAAATAGAACAGAAGCCTTTCTTGTTAATCACCTGCCATTAAAGTAATAAAACGAAAGTAGAATATTACCAGAATCATCGGCTCCTGGTGCCAGTAGACCTATCTCTCTAAGATGTTTTGGTGTGGCCACAGATAGAGCAATGGTATCACCTATGGCTTCATGGAAACCTGGTACAAAACAAAAACAGCTTTTATATAATCTTGTTTACATTAAAATATGGTTAATTAAAGCAACGATCTGATTAAAACACAGATCCTATTTCGTTTCGTTTTTATAGTTTAAAATTTCGTTTTACTTGTCTTTACTACACTAGGATCTGGAAGAGTTGCTATCATTGACGTGTTCTGAATGATGTGAGCTATTAGCCAATGAAACGGTCTGTTACGGCGAGCTTTAGGCGTGTTTTGCACGGAACTGTGGGTAATCCACTAGTAACATCAATGCTGATTGGTTAATCAAATGTCTGACGTCATAGGGTCAAAAGGAGCTCGCATGGCCTCTGACGCGACCTATCGCTACAACCCGTCAGATATTCATGAAGTGTAGATCATCGAAAGTATAAAAAAAACGAAACGGAATATCGATCTGTATTTTAATCAGATTGTTAAAGCAAATAATCTAATCAGGTGAGTTTAAACGTTTTACTTTTCTGTACCAACAAGGTGACTGCATTATTTCGACTTCCAACTGATAAGAGATCTTTAACGTGCTCCATGGGGCCTGTTTTTTTATATATCTCATCCAAATGACGCTTTTCGTTGTCAGGCCCTTCGTCATGCACCACTGACAAGGAAATCATCGCTCTGAATTATCCCTTTGGATATAAAATCCAGAGGAAATGTCTCTCTTCTCACTTGTATGTAGCAAGTGTTTCCTAGTTCGGCGTTTAGCATAAATACGGGTGAAATTAGGTCACGGAGAGTGAATTTCCATCTTATTCCGGCTATCTAAGGATATTTGACAAGCAATAACAACTTAAACACGGGACATGGATTTTAAACCCTTTCGAGGGACTAGACTCACTTCACTTATCTACTCCGATGCTTGGCGGACTTATTTTATATGTCATAGTTCGCTTGTATTATATTTAAAACGATATTAGCCTTCAACTAAACCCCTCGTACCTGGATTAGCGCCATCTCTGTAAACTTCCGGTTGATCTTTATAAAGTTGAAAATATTCCACATGTCCCATTTCATGGTGTATTGTTATCAGGTCCTCCATGTTGATTTTAGTACACATCTTTATTCTGAAAGTTGTCATCAGTAGATTTAAAATACAGATGTGACGTCATCATTTGATGTTGGCGTACCATTAGTTCAAATAATGATACGGGCAAAATATAGAGGAATGGTGTATTGACCGTATCTCAAAATTTCAGCTCAAAATATTGAGTCGTTTGGACGTGACCGTCAAAACTGCTTATCCGGACACGTAACCCTTTTAAGATTTCGGGTCAATTTTTTCGTTGGGTGACCTGATAATCGATTCCCGTTCATTGAGAGGTCTATACAGTGAATGACCCAAATGCTGTACTTGATAATGAAAGGTAAATTTCACCTACACATTATTTTTATACAAAAAATGTCTGGTTTTATCTAGACACTGCATAATACAGCTTGGGACACCACTCTCCATTTCCAGATGGAGACTGACGGGTTTCAGTTATTTGAAAACTTATCACAAATATTGAGTTAGTTGCTCGGCCCTTAGGTAGAGGATTTTAAGGGATTTTAAAACAAAATTAAACAGTTTTATTCTCCAAACAATTATCGGTATTAACCCTTTAATGGTCTCGTGCAAGACATTGCGTAATATATAGATATAGCACTCGTGATATCGCTCTCGTACAATATCAATATTACTTAATGTCTCGCACTTGACCATTAAACTACACATAATTTACATCACATGTATACAGGACTTGTCATCCAAGGTCATCAGTAGGGTTCTTTTATTTTATGTGTACATGACACTTCTGGACACGGCACCTTCAGGTCAGGTCAATTTGCCACCGGGACTCCTAATTTTAAACGCACAAATATGACTTTTACATTCTTTGCTACAATACCAGCGCGGGAAAGTGAGGGAAATGGAGTTAAACGTCCACTCTATGTCATTTCGGAACTTCCGTATTGTTTATTTCTAACCTGAAATTTTGAGCGTTGTAGAAATCCCAGGCTGAAGCGTGACAGACGACTTGTTTATCTGCAGGGCGAGTAAATAACGAATCCGTCCAAAACGAGGGCACCATTTCTTCTAGTTTAATGGAGGTGAAGAAACTTTCTGAAGTTTTAAACATTCTTTCGACCGTGTAATTCTAAAATAAATGAAGGAAATAAAATTACATAAAATGAAATAAGATTTAACGTCCTACTATTCTAAACCGACTGAACAAATGGAATTACATAAAATGAAATGAAATGAAATGGAATTAAACGTCCCACTATTCTGCTCCGAATGGGCTAATGAAGACGGGCATACGCCATACAGTGTGCTATGAGGGAAATTTTGCCTCAACAGCGGGGCTACTGCCTACTCTTATATCGAATTCCAACTGCCAAGGGTTCTTTTACGTGCACGCCAATATGTGCATGTGTACAGTGGTTAGTTTTCAAGCCCAAAGAGAGGGTATGTGGACGGTACATCGTGCAGGGGTTAAGTTAGAACACCTATATTGGCGTAGTCTTATACAGGTGTGGTGGTGGGGGGGGGCAAAAAGTTTGTCTTGCTCCGTCACTTTATTTTTATAGTTACCTCCCTTTGTAATGTCACTGCTATTGCTACTTTTACAATTAAACTAAAGACTTGTTTACCCAGTGATGATTTTATATCAATTATCCAGAGCTATTTTAATTTCTAATTACATGTAATTTTACTTAAATCACAACTTTTATTTATATATTGTATCAACTATATTCTTTGTTATCACTTTTTAGTATGTAAATAGCAATATTGTCATTATCTTTTGCAACCTTGTGGGTTTTCTCCGGGTCCTCCGGTTTCCTCCCACTGCTATATAAAGACCCCTACGCGCAGCAAATTAATAAAATAAAATTGAACCATATGTTAGTCCCGAAATGAACTAGTTTGTGTCGTGTGGACGTTAAACCCCATTTATGAGGTCATTTATTATGTGGTAGCTGTTGGCTATAGAAATGTGTCATAATAATAATAATACATATTATGATTTTCTTACCTGTTTTATGAGTTCCGGTGTGACGTCAACACTGGGTTTATTTTTATATGGTATGACTATATCGTATATATTATTCCATTGCTGGGCCCACATGTTACCTTAAAGTACAAATTATATATACATGTAACTCGTGCAATTGTAAGTATTATACTTTCCTTAAAGATACATTATGGGAGATTAGGGGATTTGCTGGAAATTTATGTCAAATTGATCCTCTCTGAACTGAGATTTTAGCGATTGAATTTTGGGTCTAGTCTCGATCATCATTACTAACGTCTGACGATAAAATATATAGTCTCGATTATCCAGTTTTTGATTTAATTATCAATGAGCATTAAGCAGAAGATATGATTCTAATCCAGAAAATATTGCAGTCTAGCGATGCTATCGAGAGTTGATTATGGTCTGGATAAGGTAATTAATGTCTAATTAATAATTTAGATAACATTTCAGGCCTAAAGAAAGACGTGCAAATGGCAGATTTAGCTCTTGCATAATGTATGTTTAATAAAACATGGTATGTATTTATTTATTATCAGGTAAAGATAAGTACATTAATACCGTACACGACTTTTATTTATTTATTTATTTATTTATTTATTTGTTTATTTATTTGTTTATTTGTTTATTTATTTATTTATTTTATTTTTATTTATTTTATTTTTATTTATTTTATTCAAAATTCATTAATACCGACTTTTATTTATTTGTCTTTTTTTTTATATTATTCAAAATTCCTTATCTACTTATTTGTACCACAACTAAAATAATATAATTAGTTTTTGTCTGTATCATATATTATTTGAAGTTGTACATATATTATACACCCAAACCAGAAGGAAGCAAATTAATATAAGTCTACTTGGCTTGTTTTTGTATCCTATTCTTTATGGCTTTATATTGTATGTTAAAAAAAATTATATATGTTAAGGATAAACTGCTGTATATTATACCTGACCGTCACAAGAAATTTAATATGTGCCAAATAAAAAATATTCCGTACTCAGAAACCACCGCTTTACTGAAAAAAAGGCCGCAAGTGCCGAATGACCTGGAATGAATTGGTGTCAAAGGGAATCCAAGCTAGAGAATTAAAGGGAATCTTCTCGGCCAACACTGGGGTCGATATGCCAGGGCCTCCTGATCTATATTTCGTTCCGTTTTTTTTATATACACTACATAAAGATCTGACAGGTGAGGGGTCATTCGAGCGGCTTTTGACCCTATGACGTCAGATATTTGAACAACTAATCAGCCAAAGGTTCACTGTAACAGACCATTTCATTGGCTAATCCCTCACATCATCCAGAACACGTCAAATATAACAACTCTTCCAGATCCTAGTGTAGTAAAGACAAGTAAAATGAAATTTTGAACTATAAAAAAATGAAACGAAATAGGATCTGTGTTTCAATCAGATTGGTTGATAGATGTTAGACAGTTTTACATAATACCTAGAATATGTGCAGGAATATGACCGGATGCTGGGAATTTATCCGCCCCATATAAATCACGTAACTTTTTACGAATATATGTATGGAGCTCCATATACATCGGCTTCAGTTGTACCAGAAGTTCTTCTACGCTGTCCTGAAAATCCGCATCTTCGTAAGGTGTTCTCCAAAAGGCACCTGTATCTGGGTAACCTGCAAAAATATTAGAATTGGTAATTAATCGTTCTCAAAGGTCCTGGGCAGCACAAACTTTAGTTATGCGTCACAAATCCTGGTTGTACGTCGCGAATTACTATTCCGGTTTTATATTTCTGTCAATTCCGCGCGAGGACGACGTTCGGACGAAACTTACGCTGATAACAGACTGGTATATTTGGAGAATATTGAAACTGAGAAACGTTTGTTTAGTCTTTGTGTGTATGAACGATGTAAATGGATTAGAACCGCATGACACATTACTACAGTAATGGTAAGTTGTTTAATATGGCCGCCATTGAAGGCAGAGATCTTTTCTCTAAGTAGATGATTCCCTGGGCGCAGAAGAGATAGAGAGAGAGAGAGAGAGAGAGAGAGAGAGAGAGAGAGAGGTAACGTCCACTCGACACAAACTATGTCATTTCGGGACTAACACATGGTTTTTAATTTTTTTTATTTCAATAATTCGCTTGTGCGACTGGATCTTTAGCAGTGGGAGGAAACCAGATCACCCGGATAAAACCCACGAGGTTGGACAGGGGACCCTACTCCTTGCCACGTACAACCGGAGATTCGAAACCACGCCAGCTGCGCAGAATAGAAGGTGTTAATAATAAAGAAAGAGTTGACTATACATGTACCGTTTTCTTTGGATCCTTCGTTGCTGAGTTCTACCATCGTCTGATACATGGTCTTCATCTTCGCACCAGATGCATCACGCCATAGTTTCCAGGCTTCTTGTAGTAGTTCATAGTTCCGGGAAGATGCCAGAAGTTCACTTATACCTGTAGTATTAATAAATATCAGTAATATCTAAACTTAAATATAGCTTGGAAAACTTTGTCCCGCTCATGAAATGAAATAAAATGGGGTTTAACATCCTTTTTTTGCGGCAGTAATCGGACAAATGAAGACGGACATACACCGTAGAGTGTGGTATGAGCGACATTTTGCCCAGGCAGTGAGTGGTATTTTGCCTACTTTTCATAGAATTTTACCCACAAAAATATAATCTGTATATTTGCACCCAATCTGAAAGATAACGTTTAAAATCGATTCCTTGAATCAGTTTGTCGTCAAAGATCGGTTTTGGGCAGTATAACAATGATATTAATACATATAAACCTCATAAAGCGTGCAAATAGTAAACAAAAATTGGTAACAAATTATTTGACATATTATATGGTTTTCAAAATAATTAAAATTCGTCTTTGCTTTCACTAAAAATTATAGTCTAAATCCGACGGGAAGTTTGAATCATGCTAGTTTCAAGTCATAGATTCTTCACCGCAGAAACCAGGGACCTGTTTTTCGAAAACTTAACTAAACAGAAATCCAAATTTTAGTAGATACTTCAATTTTGATTGGCTAAGCACTAAAATCAATCTAATATTATCCAATCAAATTACTAAAATTTAGATTTTATCTCAGTTAAAATTTCGTGCCGCAGAGCTACTCAGCCCCTCCCCCCCCCCTTTATAATGTAAAGAGTTTGTTACCTGGATCAAGCTGTAGTGTTTTATTATTGATGTGTACGTCACCACAGAAACCAGAGCTACCCAGCCCCACCCCACCCCCCTGTTGTAATGTAAAGAGATCATTACCTGGATCAAGCTGTAGTGTTTCATTGTTGAGGTTAATGGTGGCCTTGCTGTATATTGACGTCATACCGGATATAGCCTCGTTTAACTACAATTACATGATATGTAAACAGGTGGTTCTTTGAAGAGAGAGAGAGAGAGAGAGAGGTATAGTTCAATTTTTTTATTTCATAATAAAGCAGTGGTCGGAAACCGGACAGGGGTTAAGTGAGAGGGACACAATGACGAGCTTTGCGTCATGGTTTAGAGCTTTTGCGCCCTCTTGAGTTTTTACACCCCATCGCAAATGGCAAAATATCATGCGGTATCAATGTAGTTTTCAACATATTCATAATGCTCAACCAGTGTCAAACATATACTGTGGGTCAGATATGCTACAAATCGACTCTAGCATGTTCCACACAGGCCAATATTACCCGGTGGCACTGGAAGGGCCCCTCCTCTCCCCCCCTTACGCACATACATATAAATATTGTATTTTGGAGGCCCGGACGGGATCTTGTTCCTCGTGCAAAATCATGGGTCACCACGCCCCTGAAACCGGAGGATCCAGGTTGGATAGGTGACCTTACTCCTTGTCAGGTAGGCTACAAGCGGGTAATCGAATCGACGCCGGTTGACTCAATGACAGATCTTATGATTTCACAAGCTCGCGTTAAACCACAAGACACCCCCCCCCCCACCCACCCCCCCACCCCCACACACACACACAAATGATTGAACCATTGAACCACGTGACTTCAGATGGATTTAAAATATCCCATGTTGTCCTTCAAATTATTCAATATAAAACCTAAATATACAAGTATAAATCAGAGACAGGGATTGGGTAATTGGTCACCATGTGATAATCATGTTATTCATGTCCTACGTGTACAAGTATAAATCAGAGGCGGGGATTGGGTAATTGGTCACCAATGTTATTCATGGCCGCTTCCACGGAAGATGTTATCTCAGACACTTTTTGTTGCTCTTCAAATTTGTAATTAGACAATGTAAGCCTAAGTGTACAGGTATAAATCAGAGACAACGATTCGAAATCTGTTTTACAGAGGATTACGAAAGTCTTCTAATATCTCTGTAAAAGATGACTACCTTTAACACGTGACGGCTAATCACGCGGCGCCAATCAATGGCTCAATGGCGCGTGCATTGTTTACATAAGACGTTCTAGTTCGGGCAGAATGGAGACTTTTACTCATTTTAAAACCCATTTGCACTAAATAGGAAATATTTTTTACCTACAAAATAATTTAAACGCATTTATTTATTTTTCTAATACATAAAAAAAAATGTTTTAGAATTTAATTTGTCGCATCGATGTCATCCTTATCAGTGATTGTAGCGGCCTAGCGAAAATTCACTGCTGATCAGTGTGAAGGATTCGGTCACCATGGTAATCATGTTATCCATGTAATAGTGAAATGATATGAGCACCTGTTGTTGTTCGTAGGATTAACGCCCGCTTCCACCGAAGGTGTTTTCGCAGACACGTTTTTATTGATCAATATTTTAGTATCTTTAACGCATGCGCAGGCTTCTTTCCTATGGATGGAAATCAGAGTACCCGGAGTAAACCACGAGTTCGAGAAACGCCACATACGCTTGCGCCAGGGTTCGAAACCGGAAACGCAAGCCCGAGGTGACGGGCCAGCCAGAGCTTGACGCTTGACGACCAGGCCATCCCAACACCCTCAGAGGACCTACCTGTTGAACCTTTTTAGCATCTTTCAGAGCATCTGGACCAATATCTGAAACCTTCTTCATCTGGCGTTTAATATCGGCATCGTTAAAATTCTTCCAATCAAACGTGGATGCATTGTTAGCAGCTTCCTTGTTGAATTCTGATAATTTAACAGTTGCTGCAACCTAGGTATAAATACAATATAGACAGAGCATTACTATCGGCATTTCTCGGTAAATTCCGGCAAATTCCGAGTTATTTGAATTTATTCTTTATACTGTAGTTGAAATGACATGAAATGAAATAGGGTTTAACGTCCGCCTTGGCTAACCTGGAGGTCCAATGTTTGATCCAGGTGTTGGCCGAGAAGTCTATAGGGATTTTCCAGTGGGGTTTCCCCTATCGGTGGTGCAGTGCAGGACGAGGAGTGGGGGGGGGGCAAGGGACAACGAACGTATAGTCTTTCGGATGGGACGAACAACTGAGGTCCTGTGTACACATGGCATGCGCGTAAAAGAACCCCTATCGTATCACTGTTGTCTGGGCAAAATTTCATTCATAGCACACTGCATAGCGATTGCATGTCTTCATTATCCCTGTCAGTGCAACATAATAGGGCGTTAAGCCCCATTGAATTTCATTTCACGTATGTAAGCTTCGAGGTTATCCAAATAGACTGGGATAATATCATAAGGGAAATGAATAGCGTTTAACTTTTAACTAATACAATACGGTTATTTTGGAATGTTAAAATGCATAATTTTGCCTAGAAAGTGGTGTAACCGTCTGTTTCTTCCTCAAATAAGGGGGGTTGGATGGCCGAATGGTTAGCACGTGCGTGCTGTATCATAAAGCCTGTCATTGAGTCAACTGGCGTAGTTTCGAATCCCCGGTTGTACGTGACAAGGAGTAGGGTCGCCTGTCCAACCTCGTGGGTTTTCTCCGGGTCCTCCGGTTTCCTCCCACTGCTAAAGACCCCTACGCGCAACGAATTATTGAAATAAAAATTAAACCATATGCTAGTTTGTGTCGAGTGGACGTTAAACCCCATTTCTCTCTCTCTTCCTCAAATAAAGTTTTTAACAATTGAAAATACACACGAAAACCTTAACCGATATAATTCATAAATGTGTTTGCAAATACTTATTCTTGTTTGTTTTCGTGACAGTTTGTATTTGATTGGTAATTATACACCAAATATCTTCATTCGTAGGCGTACTGGCCACGGGGGGCGGGGCATCTGACTCTTCGGACAGACAGTCAAGTGAAAAAAAAAATTCATGTAGTTAGCAAAATAAAGTGCCCCAAATCTAATAAAACACCAATTTTACTTTTCTTTTAATTGAATACCTCGAATTTGCACTGAATTTTGTCTGTAGTCTCTCTACTTTGTGCGACATTTTCAGGCATCGATTATTGTTTGTGAATGCAGCTGTAACGGTCTGATTGGATGGTTGGAATTCAGGTCGGCATTGAGTGGGATTTCGGTTACAAAACCATTGGACAGCTTTGGAGTTGCTTAACTCACGGGATAGCATAGAAGGAAAACGCATTTGCGGCGGTTACATTTTCAAAATGTTCTCCAGGAGGCGAGGCCCCCATACCCCGCCACGATTGGTTGTTTGTTTGGGATTCAGGTCAGCCACCTCAGGTAGGTTATATTGGACCACATTGAGAGAAAGAGAGAGAGAGAGAGAGAGAGAAACGGGGTTTAACGTCCACTCGAGACAAACTAGGTCATTTCGGGACTAACATATGGTTTAATTTTTATTTCAATAATTCGCTTGCGCGTAGGGGTCTTTAGCAGTGGGGGGAAACCGGAGGACCCGGAGAAAACCCACGAGGTTGAACAGGCGACCCTACTCCTTGTCACGTACAACCGGGGATTTGAAACCACGCCAGTCGACTCAATGACAGACTTTATGATACAGCGCGCGCACGCTAACCATTTAGCCATCCAACTCCCCGGACCACATTGAAGTTGCTGTATTCAAGGGCTGGAATAGCAGGTAAACACGTTTGTGGCAGTTAAATCTTAAAAATTTTCTCCCCACGGTCCCGTTACCGTGAACTGTAAACGATTGATTGGTTGGTTGGAATTCTAGTCAGTCACCTAAATTAGGGTTATTATACCACTTGGACGTTGGACGTTGCTGTATTCACGGGCTAGAATAGCAGGAAAACGCGCTTGCGGTCGTCAAATCAAATTTTCCCAATTTTCTTTCTTTTTTTTGGTGGGGGGGGGGGGAACTAACCCGAATTTTTTCGGGCATTTCGAGTCCTGCCACCCGCCCCCAACAGACATCCAGCCCGTACGCCTATGTCTTCAGTCATTGTGGTCTCTGTAAACACTAGAATTTGCTGTCATTGTGTATTTTGGGTTTGGGTCGTGCAGGTCATCTTTCCTGATACATTAGACAGGAAATGTTTTAAGTAGAACATGCGCTTAAAAATATTAGTTCAAATAGTTTACGAACTTTATAAGAGTAATTTTAAAGTGTGCTCATCTTAAATGCAACGTGTTGTAGACGGACCTCTAGACAATTACTGCTTACTTTTTTTTCGATTTCCAGCTAAACACACGTCCGGTTTCCGGATCTTCGGAACAACTAGACGCGTTTTCTTGTTGGGCCCTGGGAGCTCTAATAATGACACTGATCAACATATTGGAAATAGAAATGAAATGGGGTTTAAAGGGACAAT
The DNA here is from genome assembly GCF_932274485.2 of Patella vulgata. Taxonomy (NCBI): domain Eukaryota; kingdom Metazoa; phylum Mollusca; class Gastropoda; family Patellidae; genus Patella; species Patella vulgata. The sequence continues at coordinate 74,718,672 of NC_065883.2, read as the reverse complement.
AACACTCTTGCTGACTTGACAGCTCCAGAAAATAAATAATAGCCTTATTCTAAGTATTAGATGTTTATGTGTCCTACCTGTTGTGTAAATTATCCATTACATCCTATATTATTCAGTTACAACAAGAGTGGTATTGAGCCTTTAACGTTCTAAGTTGCTGCTCCCTCAGAGATAACGAAACTTGGCGTACATGCAGCGTGCCATAATGGACATTTGTCCCAGGCAGCGTCGTTATTTCGAATTACACCAGGCAAGCATCAGGCAATGTTTACACTGGACCTCGGCTTTTCGTCCCATCCGAACCCCTAGACACTGTTCCTTGTCATGCCCGCCGTCCGCACGATAGATAAGGTGCAACCACGTCGAAAACATCGAGTCGAGTAGCGTTCGCGGTCAACACCGGGAGAGAATCCGGAATCCCCAAGTTAACGAGGAAGTGTCTGGCTCACTGGACCACGGCGGCTCTCAGGGGTGGATCCAGAGGAGGGTGGGGTCGACCCCCCCCCCCCCCGCTCAGCTACATAAATTTTTTTGTAAATCCACACTTTTTATGAGAAAAGTTTCTCGGCCGTGTGCTTTATCCTTTATCGTCAGATGTGGGACGGGATGGGCACTCAAAGCACGAGATAATGATATAGACATTATGTAATATCACAATTAATGCTTTGCATCCATCAAATTGAATCACAATGTCATTGTATTAATTCATAATAAAAATTGACGTCAAACGAGGTGTTGAATTTCTCTGTTTAAAAAGCTCAATGTGTATGTTTATACGCCAAAATGGCGATAGAGACCATGCGGGAGGGGTGGGGGGATACATTGTCTCATGAACCTGGCAAACCCACCTCCTGCAAAAATTCCTGGATCCGCCCCTGGATTTGAAAAATTTAAAGACATAAATTAAATATCATTTTAGATTTGTTTACGAACGTCGTTACTAAAAATAACCCAAACAACAATAACAACACTGAAACGACCTTCTAGAAATAAAAAAAAAGATCTTTCATAACGACCATAATATTATTGATTTCCGTAATATAGGACGCAATTGGAGAAACGAGGCTAAGACTCGAATATACCAGTACCGTGGTTACGACCATAATCAAGCAATATACATCTTGTCAAAACTATAAACAGTGATATGATAACTTGGCTTACAATAAAGTAATTGGAATGAAATTTTCAATATTTTCATTTTGAACTATTATAGCAAGAACGGCCAGCTCTTTATCTAAATCTTCCATAATGGGGGCCGAATGGTGCCGAATGGTTAACACGGCGTACGCGTTGGATCATAGGAACTGCCATTCAGTGGCGTTGTTTCTGTTCTCCGCTAATACGTGACAAGGAGTATAGATCGTAGGTTTTCTCATAAATTAAATATCATTTTAAACTTGTTTACGAACGTCGTAAGTAAAAATAACTCAAATAACACAAACAACACTGAAACGACCTTCTAAAAATACCCCCAACAAAATGTTCTTTCATAACGACCATATTATTGATTTCCGTTATATAGGACGCCCCATGGGTTGATAAAAATCATCTCTATAAACAAAATAATTTATTTTTCTCATGTTGAGCAATCGTTTCTTAGTAACATAATTATTTTCTTATCAAGTGGGTTAATATCATTTTCATATTTAGTGCAGATGGATCGCATATAAGTGGTAAAATTATTGAAAACCCGTTAGTTTTAACTCATCTAGTTTTAGTATGCTGCCCTCTCTCTCTCCCCCCCTCTCTCTCTCTCTCTCTCTCTGTTTTAGTATATTGCCCAGAACATCTTCGTTAGCCAGGATGATGATGTAAGCCAATGTGGTAATCGAAAATCATAAGTTGACTGTAGCGTGTCCGTCCGAGCAAAATGTTAGTGATCGCATTCATATGTTTGTCTTTATTAGCCGAAAACCGAGGTCACATGTACGCGATGACGTGTACGTAAATTCTTTCATAATCAACCGGGGGATCACGGTGGCTAAGTGGGTAAGGCGCTGGCTCGCTAGCCTGGAGGTCTGGTGTTCGATCCCTGCATTGGCCGAGAAAGTTCATCCAGATTTTCCGGCGTTGTTCTCTCTTGTCAGTGATGCAGGACGGAGGGGCTGACAAGGACAGCTGTCTAGTCGTTCGGATGGGACGAAAAACCGAGGTCCCGTGTACACATTGGCGTGCACGTTAAAGATCCCTTGACAGTTGGAATTCGATATAAGAGTAGGCCGTAGCACACTGTATGGCGTATGCCCGTCTTCATTAGCCCAGTTCGGAGCAAAACAGTAGGACGTTAAACCCCATTTCATTTCATTTCATAATCAACCACCAAAGTAGGATGTTAAACCCCGTACCATTTTCATGATGACGATAATAATAATGTGGATCACTATGGCGACGACAAAGAGAGAGAGAGAGAGAGAGAGAGAGAGAGAGAGAGAGAGGTTAACGTCCACTTGACACAAACTTCATCATTTCGGGACTAAAATATGGTTCAATTTTATTTTAATAATTCGCTTGCGCGTAGGGATCTAGCAGTGGAAGGAAACCGGAGGACCCGGAGAAAACCCAAGAGGTTGGACAGGCCACCCTACTCCTTGTCATGTACAACAGGGGAATCGAAACCACGCCAGGTGACCCAATGACAAACCTTATGACACACCACGCACGCTAACCATTCGGCCATGCACCCCCACCCCCTTTAGCGAAACATGTATATTCACATGTCAAGCCTATTATCAAATCTTTAATAATTTTATTTAAAACTGGAGAATCGAGGCCTATTCTTGATTGTCAAGTGACGTTTCTGCGATAATAAACAATCCATGCACACATCTTGTCAAAACTACAAACATTTAAAAAACAAATGTGACGTCATCCTTTGATGTTGGCGTACAATTATTTTACATAATGTACAGGCAACTTGCCAATCTTACATTATTTATACTAGATGAAATATTGGACTCAAGTGATGAATTTTAAGTTGTTTAATGGTCTCGAGCTTAATTGCGAAACGTCCCCGTGTAGTAGGCCTATCAATATTATTACTTAATGTCTCAACCATTAAACCAACAGATAGCGAAAGATAAGCTTCTTTGAGGTAAACAAAACCCTTATAAAGCTGGTTCATTCAGATGGCCTTATTTCCGCCACACCCAAACCTTCATCAGACGTTTCAATATTTGATTTGATTTTCTGAACAATTTTATAAAATATTAAAATAGCACTTCTGTTTTTTTTTTTCATTTGTTATAAATAGTGTGTATATAAATTATTTAATTTATATGATTTTCACCATTATTTTATAATATGTACCTAGCAGATCTGTTTATAATATTTTTTTATATATTCCTTGGGAACCTCGGTGGCTAAGTGAGTAAGACGCTGGCTCGCTACTCTAGAGGTCGCGTGTTCGATCCCTGCATTGGCCGAGAAAGTTCATCGCTATAAGAGTAGGCCATAGCACCGCTGCCCGAGCAGTTTCCCTCATATCACACTGTATGGCGTATGCCCAGTCGGAGCAGAACAGGAGGACGTTAAACGCCATTTCATTTCATTTCATTTTATATTCCTTGTATGAGGAGAGGGGTGATAAAGTCTACACCTGTTCCCTGGTCCGTTTTCATTCATTTGAAATAAAATATTGTTTACAACCCCCCCCCCCAAAAAAAAAAAACAACAGCAATTGGTGCAGACAATAGGGCGTTGAATTCCCCTTCATTTACTAGTATAAAATGCCGCACAAAATATCCCCCATAGTATACGGATATGGCTACATGTTGGCTTGCATGTAAACCATCTCATGGTAGTTTGAATTCAACATAGAGTATGCGGAACCGCCGCTGTCCGGGCAAAATGTGCCTTATGGTACGGATGGTGGGAGCAATGGGCTCACTGTTTGTTTACATGTTGGCCTGTGCGTAAACGATCCTGCGGAAATGCAGGAGTCCAGTCTTCACTTCAGCACACAGAGAAGTATCTACTTCAGAAATAGATCTCAATTCGTATTGTGTTTTGTAATGCGACCCTTCTCCGGTTCACATCTTTTATACACAAAAAAACCTTATTAAACCTTTTCAATTTTATTAAATGAAAGCAGAAGATCTACTGCTCAAAATTCTAAAAATATTTAAGCCGAGATAATTGTTGAAAGACAGCGTAAGTTTATATACTGTATGTAGGTGTAGATTGTTTGATGTGCAATGTTTACAAAACATTATTTTTCCCCCAACCGCCAAAAAGAACAAACAAAAGAAATGGGTAGTGTAAAATGACTAGGAAGGTAAACAACAAAACTATTTAAAGATGAATGATGGGAGACTTGATTAAGAGCTGGTAGTTCTCACTATAATAGTTAAAAACTAGATAATGAAAAGGGAATTTACTGAAAATTTCAGTCAAATGGATCCACCCTGAATCGAGTATTTAGCGATTGATTTTGGGCCTAGCCTCGATCATCATTACTAAAGTCGGTACGATAAAAAACATAGTCTCGATTATCCAGTTATTGATTTAATCAGAAGCAGCAGACCGGATTCTAATCCAGTAAATATCGCAATCTAGCGATGCCAACGACTAAGAATAGGTCATATTTAAACATACATTATACAAGAGCTGAATCTATCTATTGCAGGTTGTTTTTGTTTTTGTTTTTTTTTTTTTTGGGGGGGGGGGGGGTGTTATCTAAATTATTAGACATTAATTAACATCCCCAAGACCATAATTAACTCTCGATGGTATCGAATGGCTACGATATTAAGTAGATTTAAATACGTTTTGCGGTTTATACGGTTAACGTAAATATGGATAATCGAGGCTTCTTTATTATCATAACAACGGTAGCAATGACAATCGAGGCTAGAGTATAATCGTATCGTCGATAGCTTGTAATAGTGAAGTAATTTGACTGAAATTTCCAACTTTCAACTTTCATGATTTAATCATGAAGTGGATAATCGAGACTATGTTTTTTATCGTACCAACTTTAGTAATGATGATCGATGCTAGGCCGAAATTTCAATGGCTAAATTTTCGGTTCAGAGTGGATCAATTTGACTGAAATTTTCAGCAAATTCCCTTTAGATTATCTATTTTTAACTATCATAGTGAGAACTGTCAGCTCTTTATCTAATCTTACCTAAAGCCACTTTTAGTCTTAAAACTTTTGGGGGACTTAAAATCATGGCCAATTGTGATGTCGTGCTATAATAGTAATATTACAGAAAATGAAATAAATTTACCTGTTTTTGTTCATTTTTATCTGTTATATCAGTGTTATACGTCCAATCAGCATTCACCTGTTCATTAAGCATTTCTCCAAATGCCACGTTATATTCCATTAACCATTTCTTGGCATCTTCTTCGGAGCCTTGGCATTCCGAATCTTGGAGGATTCCAAGCAGAAGAATGGCTAGGTATACCCTCATTATTGTAACACCATGAAGGGTGCCGTGCTTATAGCCGCGTGTAGAATAAAATACACTTTATCTCAAATACAGTGCTCGTCAACGTTTAATACAACAAAAGCTTGTTGGCGTTTGAATATAAACCTGCGTATAAAAGTATGATATGACACTTTTTTTTATTCAAAGTGTCTTCTTCACTGTATGTGTGTCGCGCGCTTCTGTATAAGTAAAATGAGATTTTAATAACGGGACCTCTGATCCTCCTCACAGCGTGCCTCGCGCAGAGATAAATACCAAGCTGGGTTCTCGATAACAAGAACACTACCGATATGAGGAAGGCTGTGGCGGAGGTCAGGTCGCTTTAGGGGGCAAACAATGTGCAGGTGCCTGTTAACGTCCACTCGAAACAAACTAGGTCATTTCGAGGCAAACATATATAGTGTAATTTTATTTCAATAATTCACTTGCGCGTAGGGGTCTATATCAGTGGTAGGAAACCGGAGGAGCCGGAGAAAACCTAGCAGGTTGGACAGGCGATCCTATTCCTAGTCGAAACCACGCCACGTGACTCAAAGACATGTACCGTTATGGTTTCACGTGCACGCGTTCCACCAATAGACCACCCAACCACCAATTAGATCTAATTGATAAGGTCAACTTCAAGTTTGGTCAAAGGTCACGAGATGTAAACAGGGCTAGCGCCCTAACCCTAACCTACAAATCTTCCCAACAGTCACGTGCCCTAACCTTATTTACTTCTCAGCGACCTTGACGAAAATTGAGCTTTTCTACAAAATTTTAAATGGACTAGTTCCTAAATATCTAACCGATATAATCCCACCTCTTGTATCCGCCGACCAACCCTACCGTCTTCGTAACTCAAACCAAATTAAGCAAATAAACTGTAGAACATTACTATACCAGAATTCTTTTTTTCCTTCCTCTGTTAAACAGTGGAATGATCTAAGTCATCAAATAAAAAATTCCAAAACTATTTCTGAATTCAAAACTAAATTAAAATCAGGCATGCGCTTAACCGAAACAAATGCTCACTACTATATAGGCGAAAGACATCTACAGATAATACATTGTAAACTACGAAACTCAAAGAGCGACTTAAACCTTCATAAGTGTTTGATGCACATATCGGAAAATCCCTCGTGTTTTTGTGGTCAAGGTGTCGAAGACTGTGAACATTATTTCTTACACTGTCCACTATACAATTCTCAGCGAAAAATCACAATAAATAAATTAGGTTTTGATCATAGGAATATTCAAACAATACTTTTTGGAAACACCGCTATTTCTTTTGATGAAAATTCTTTAATCGTTGAAATCGTACATAATTTTATCAAACTAACTAAACGCTTTAAAACTGCCTAGATCATTACTGAATTTCCCCACCCCCTCCAGTTAGCAGATGAACTCATAAAATTCATAAAACTTGATGAACTAATTTTGGGCCTCGGCATCGTCATCGTCTTATTGAATATCTATCGTTATAATCTACTTGTATATGTACTGTTTATTTCCTTTCTAAGGGATCTTTACCTTCTTTACCTTCTTTTCCTTCACCTTCTGCACTCTGTAAAATATGTTAATCAAATACATCCAGTCGTCCACTTCTGAATGATCACTATTTATGGAAGCGATTTTACATAAGCAGCAATGCTTGTTATTGTATCCATATATTGTATGTTAAATATATCTGTGATTCACTAAGAAATAAAATATTGTTTAAACCAAAATTGAGCTGGCCTTAACAAATAGATTCAGCCTCCACCCACCCCCCCCCCCCCCTAAAAATATAAAAGCATTGGGGCAATATCGATGATTTTGTCACGTGCAAATCAGGAGCTTTTATTACTATCTGTAAGAAAGAAAGTAGCAAATATAGGTAGACATCCGTAATGCAAAAATTATTTTTTTGTGCCCGGGGGAGAACCATCCCCACCCTATCACCCCAGGCACCCCTATGAACTAGTGCTTCAGATTCCTTCAAATGACGTGGACATAAAAGATTCTTTGGCAGTTGGAATTCGAAAAAAGAGTAGGCCGCTGTCCGGGCAAAATATCCCTCATAGAACACTGCCCGTCTTCATTATCCCGGTTGGCACAGAAAAGTAATACGTCAAACACCATTTCATTTTTTTTATGCTACCATCAAGGTCAGGAGATTAACAAACTATGTGTGTGTGTGTGTGCGTGTTTTAATCGTTTCGATTACAACCTACATAACACGTTTCAGTATTTTTTTGTATTTTTTTGAAAAATATTTGGACGTTCTACTGTTTCTTCTTTATTTTGCATACAATTGAAACTATAGTCTATTTCATCATCCTGTAAACTATAGTCCATTTCATAATCTTGTGAAAATTATGAATCAACTGCACAAAATAAATTGTGTTTAAATTTCGAGTGTCGCCTGGTATAGGGTTCTTGAGATTGTCACAGGTTCCAATGTATTGTCCGAATTGAATGAAGATAAACAAAACTATAAAGACGTGCATGATTTCATACGTTAGTTAGGTTTGGAAATGGCTTTTCTTTTTTTATTAGTTCCAAAAGTTACTCGTCGTGTTGTTCTTGGCGGAGACGCGCTTATATAAAAAAAGGCATAAGGCTCTGCAAATACAATTACGATCGACATGAAACTCTTCATTCTTGTTCCTTTGACACTTTCGCATCGATTGGCGAACTACGATTTTGATATATGACGTAACAATTCCAAAATGGCTATGATGACGTCACACTCAGCTCCCGTTGCATAATACGCTCGTACTTGTTTCATCCACGTCAACAGAATTCTTATAAAATTTCGTATTAGAAAAGAATTTATGCCGATATATTTCGCCGTGGATTTTTTTCAGCATCCAATGCTTATAACCAGGCTTGTAACTTCCGTTTACCAAATAAGATTTAATGAATCGACATGAAAAGTATACGCTGATAAAATTCTCCCGTTTGTCTCCATGATCTGCTGTCGCGGTGGCTTAGTGAGTAAGACGCTTGGGCATTAACCAAGGGGTCTCGGGTTCGATCCCGGTGTTGGTCGAGAAAGTTCCTCGGGATTTTCGGGTGTTCGTGGTGTAGGACGGGGCCCTGAAAAGGACAGTGTCTAGTCGGTCCCCTGTACACATCGACGTGCGCGTACAAGAACTCTTGACAGATAAATTTCTGAATTCCCCCCTGACTTCATTAGCCCAGTCGGTGCAGAAAAGTAGGACGTTAAACCTCATTTCATTCCATTTTCTCACGGGGGGGGGGGGGGGGGGGTTGAATGGTCGAATGGTTATCACGTGCGCGCTGTATCATGAGGTGTGACATTGAGTCATCTGGCGTGGTTTCGATTGCCCGGTTGTACGTGACAAGAAGTAGGATTGCCTGTCCAACCTCGTGGGTTTTCTCCGGGTCCTCCGTTTTTTCGCCACTGCTAAAGACCCCTACGCGCATGTGTTATAGTCCCGAAATGACCTAGTTTGAATCGAGTGGACGTTAAATCCCCTCTCTCTCTCTCTCTCTCTCTCTCTCTCTCTCTCCAGTTGGGTAACAACAATGCCCCTGGACTGTCAATGTTTATACAAAAGGTTTATGTGAGTGGAAACTGTCACCTTATCTGTATTTGTACAGTATATAAAGTTTGATATGATGTATATATGTTTACCGATCGTGTACTAATATTTTATAAACTCTCACATCAAATATATACTTAATAATTTATACATTTTAACACAATAGACTATTTACACTGGTTGCACCGTATCGCCTAGACGATATCTGAAAGTTTCTTTACTGTGATAACGATAGAAAATCCACACTATCCAAAAAAATGAAATGAAATGAAACGGGGTTTAACGTTCTACTGTTTTGCTCCGAACTGGGCTAATGAAGACGGGCATACGCCATACAGTGTGCTATGAGGGAAATTTTGCCCGGATAGCGGCACTACGGACTACTCTTATATCGAATTCCAACTGTCAAGGGATCTTTTACGTGTACGTCAATGAGTACACGGGACCTCGGTTGTCGTCCCATCCGAACGACTAGACAGCTGTCCCTGCATCTATCCAAGAAAAGCATCTTTTTTCTTTTTTTTAAACAATATTTTATTCAGAAATTGAAAGGGATTGAGGAACAGGCATAGCCTATATGACCACACCTCTCTCCTAAATGCAAGAATTAATATGGATATGTAAAAGAAATAAGTGAGTAAACAACAAAACAATAAAATGAATACTTAATTATCAACATTTTATATCTACATATTTACACATTGGCTACGCAGTTGTTCATGTTCGCATTTTAATCGATATAAATGTTTGATCTGGCTTTAGGAAGCCACGGCGGCTAAAGTCGCGGATTCGTTTCCGATGTTGACCGAGAAAGTTCACCGCGATTTTCCGGTGTGGTTCCCCCTTGTCAATAGTGTACGGTGGGGGGGGGGGGGGGCGTGACAAGGACAGCTGTCTAGTCGTTCGGGTTGGACGGAAAAACGAGATTCCATGTACACATTGACGTGCACGTGAAAGAAGCTTGACAATTCTTATATCGAATTCCAACTGTCAAGGGATCTTTTACGTGTACGCCAATGTGTACACGGGACCTCGGTTTTTGGTCCCATCCGAACGACTAGACAGCTGGAATTCGATATAAGAGTAGGTCATAGTGCCGCTGCCCGGGCAAAATTTCCCTCATAGCAAGCTGTAGGACGTTAAACTCCATTTCTTAAATTCATACTAATCACACGATAGCCTACGAATTAAAATGGCGACTGGAATGTGCACTCCATGACGACGCATGCCCCTCGCCCCCCCCCCCTCCCCCTAATTTTCGGCAGTGCCCTTTTTTACTGCTGAAAGTGCCTTTTCTCAGACCCAAATATGTCCGTTCCCAACCCGTCGCAGGGATCCCAAATGACTCAAACACACCAGTCTGGTCCACTTTCAAACGAATTCTTGTTGTTTAGCTGACGGTGCCTAATCCTATAGAGTGACTATAGACAGACATCAATGATAGCATCTTGTGAAATCGGCGGCGTATACACTCATGCCCATCACCGACGCGCATGAGTGCAACTTGATGTAGCATTGTTTCATGTGTGGACAGTACACAGTACAAGTTACAAGGCTTAAATAGTGAAGTGGCTAGGGAATAGATTCGTCTTTTTTCCCATCCTAATGCCTCGCTCGCCTTGTCAATTTTCGAGTCGCATGTTCAACTGGCTTTTTTGCTCGATTTTAAGGCTCTTTTTCAACGATTTCCGAACGTTTACTTTTACGAAAATATCAGCCAAATAGCGCTTGGAATGGCTACAGATGCAAGGAACTGACCGGATAATTTTCTTCCCCCCCCCCCCCTCGCAAAATAAACCTCTCAGCGGCGTGTCCCGTCTCCGCGGTCAGTGCCCTCATTTTGCGCCCCCCCTTTCAAAATTCCTAGATCCGCCCCTGGCATGGCACAACATAATTCGCTTCCAGGCAATTCCATGCAAATGTTTAAACACTTGCAAGGAACAGCGTTTAGTCGTTGGAATGGGACGAACAATGGCGTGCACGTAAAATAACCCTTGACAATTAGAGATAAATTTCCCTCATAGCACATTACATGAAGTATGCCCATCTTCATTAGGCCATTCGGAGCAGACAAGTAGGACATTAAACCCCATTTCATTTCATTTCATGTCTCATGACATGTTGCCTGTTGAAAAGAAGACATAAAGATATTAAATTGCATTTTAACAGATGAAATCGCACAGGTGTCAAGGAAATGGGAAGGTTGTCGCTTTCTGAATTAAAAATGATCTACATGTTAAAAGAAAGGTCAAGGACAGGTCAACACATATTATGCAAGAGCTAAATCTGCCAATTGCAGGTCTTTTATCTAAATTATTAATTAGACATTAATTAACTTATCCAGACCATAATCAACTAGCCTGCGATATTTACTGAATTGGAATCCGATTTACTGATCAACGCTCATTGATGATTTAATCCAAGGTTGGACAATCGAGACTTCTATCTCTCAACCCTCCATGTTTCGAGATAAGAGATGATGCCATTACCTTCAATGTAGCACGTGCGGGAGCGATTCGCACCCAGCATTTGTAAACAAAATTGACAATATTTTTAATCAAAACAACGATTGGTTATTGTTATTTATAATATTTCTGCCACACCCAACTACAATTAAGCATATAATCCTACTTGAAACGGGTACAAATCCCCTCTTTTTAAATCAAAGCGACAGTAGATTGCTTTTTCCGACATTTTAAATTTACGTCTGTAACACATAAAGGCGGGGCCTCGTGTGCAATAGCCAATCAAAGTACCCATCTGATTAGAGTTGCGCAGAAGTAATACAGCGTAATTATGAACGTCCGAATCAATTTTGATAAAAACAACGCTTGATTTACTTTATTGTCAATATTTGCTGATAAATGAATGTTGTTTCAGTAGGTTGGATTGCGTATGTGTAATAAGTACTAACAGTATAAAATTAACTTATTTTCAAGATGGTACATATGAGTTTGCCACTAGGAACTAAAGGCATCCAATCGTAGCTAAAAACAAGCACATCAGTATATCTCAGCGTTTTTAGTTACGTTCTCGTAGCTAGGTTACCTGGCTGCCTACAATCGTATATTAATCTTATTTGCAATACCGGACATCATCAACAGATAAGTGTCACTTTGGTGGCCACACTGAGCAGCAGTGAATATTCGCTAGGCCTCTACAATCACTGATAAGGATGACATCGATGCGACTTAATGAGCCACAAATATTAACGTTTTTCCTCCGACAAATTAAATTCTAAAACATTTTTTTTTATGTGTTAGAAAAATAAATAAAGACGTTTGAAGTATATGTAGGTTGAAATTATTTCCTGTTTTAGTGTAAATGGGTATTAAAATGAGTAAAAGGCGCCATTCTACTCGAATCAGTAACGTCTTATGTAAATAATACAAGCGACATTGCGTCAATGATTGATGCCGCGTGATGTGACGTCAAGTGTTGAAGGCAGTCATATTTTACAGAGATATTAGAAGAATTTCGTAATACTCTGTGAAACATCTGTATTCGTGTCATCTCCACGTAACCAGGCGGCGCGATGACCAGAAAATGGTATTCATATCATCATCCCATAGCCAGGGGCGAGTACCAAAGATTGGTATCCATGACATCTTCACATAACCAGGCGATGAGTACCAGAAAATGGTATTCATGTCATCTGAACATAACCAGGGGGTCGAGCGCCAGAGAATGGTATCCATGGCATCATCACATAGCCAGGAGATGACTATCAGTGAAAATGGTATTTATATCATCTTCACATAGCCAGGAAACGATTAACAGAGAATGGTATCTATGGCATCTTCACATGAGCAGGGGACGAGTAACAGAGAATGGTATCCATGGCATCATCACATGACCAGGGGACGAGTAACAGAGAATGGCATTTATGTTATCCTCTCGTGACGACTATCAGAAAATGATATTTTGTAGCCCAGAAAGCAGGATTCAAATGTATCGCTAGGGAACGTGTTTATCATGTTTATCAACATACCAAAAGGGCTATGGACCGGTTGACCGGTGGACAGATAGGCAGAAGGGCGGTAACCCAGTACGTTTATCTACAGTCGGGGAACATTAAGAAAATGTAAAATCATAGCATTAAATGGTTGATGAAATATTCTAAATATTGAAATGCAACAAAATTTGACAAATAATATCTTGCTTATCACTGAATTTAGGGAGTTGGGGGCGTGTAGTCTATCGTGTGAGCTTTGGGTCATAAGGTCTGTTATTGGGTCAAGTGGTAGGTTTCGATCCTAAGCGTGAAAGGGTCCTCCGGTATCCCCCATTGCTCTCTCTCTCTCTCTCTCCCCCTCTCTCGGTGGGTTAGATCTCTCTCTCCCCCTCTCTCTCTATCTCTCTCCCCCACTCTCTCTCTCTCTCGGTGGGTTAGATCTCTCTCTCTCCCTCTCTCTATCTCTCTCCCTCCCTCTATCTATCTCCCCCTCTCTCTCTCTCCCCCTCTCTCTCTCGGTGGGTTAGATCTCTCTCTCTCCCCCTCTCTCTCTCTCCCTCTCTCTATCTCTCTCTATCTATCTCCCCCTCTCTCTCTCTCCCCCTCTCTCTCTCGGTGGGTTAGATCTCGCTCTCTCCCCCTCTCTCTCTCTCCCCCTCTCTCTCGGTGGGTTAGATCCCGGCTCCCCATGTCAGTGATGCAGGATGGAGTACCATTCTCTGATACTCGTCGCCTGGCTATGTGATGATGATATGATTACCATTCTCTAGCTAGTACTCGACACCTAGGTGTGTGAAGATGATATGATTACCATTCTCTAGCTGGTACTCGACACCTGGTTGTATGAAGATGACATAATTACCATTCTCTGTTACTCAACTCCTGGTTGTGTGAAGATGATATTAATACCATTTTCTGGTACCCGACACCAAAGTGACAAGAGTGTTGAATTATCTGTTGATGGTGTCCTGTATTGCAAATAGGATTATTATACGATTGTAGGCAGCCAGGCAACCGGGGAATTTCAGATAACCACAAGATAGGGCCATTAGGTGTTTCATTAGTACACAGTGGCCCGGTAAAGGTGTTTAGATAACCGAGATAGCAAACAATGATAAGCTTTTCTTTCAAGGGAAACTTAAAGATACATTATGGGAGACTAGATAAACAGCTGACGGTTCTCACTATAATAGTTAAAAACTAGATAATGTGAAATGAAATGAAATGAAATGGGGTTTAACGTCCTACTGTTCTGCTCCTAAACTGGGCTAATGAAGACGGGCATACGCCATACAGTGTGCTATGAGGGAAATTTTGCCCGGGCAGCGGCACTATCGCCTACTCTTATATCGAATTCCAACTGCCAAGGGATCTTTTACGTGCATTCCAATGTATACACGGGACCTCGGTTTTTCGTCTCATCCGAAGGACTAGACAGCTGTCCCTGTCAGGACCTCCGAGCTGCCGAGCTGCGAGAAAGCTGCGGGTTACATAATAAAAGTAAACCTTATCGGTGTCATAAAAGAATTCTTATCTGTATTATCGTTGATTTATCGCGGTCAATCGAGTATAAAATATACTGAATCTGGGAGCTACGGTGGCTCACTGAGTAGGACGTAGGCTCCTTAACCTGGAGATTCCGTGTTGATCTAGAAAATTCATCGGATTTTTTGGCGTAATTACCCCTGGTGATGGCGAGGTCTTGAAGTTGGGCGGGTTAGCTGGCTAGGGGATTGACATCATTCAGAGTATTGAGAGCGGTCATGTAACGTTTCAGTTATAACTTATGTGTCATCGCTGTTGTAGTTTCTTTTGTATTACTGTTATATAGCCGAATGGTTAGAACTGTGCGCTATATCAAAAGTGTCTGTCATTGAGTCAACTGGCGTGGTTTCAATTCCCCTCTTGTACGTGACAAGGAGTGGGGTCGCCTGTCGCATAGTTTGTGTCAAGTGGACGGTAAACCCCATTTTTCTCTCTCATTTTATCTATACATAATATTATATTACACTGCTCAGCAGTGAAGATTTTCTAGTCCGATACAATCACTAATAGTGATGACATCGGTGCGGCTTAATGAGTCCCCAATATTAAATGTTTTCTGTCTGCAAATTAAATTCTAGAACATTATTTTTTTAAGGATTTGAAAGATAAATAAAGGAGTTGGCCGTATATGTTGGTAAAAAAATATTTCCTATTTAGTGTAAATGGGTATGTAAATTGAGTTAAAGGCAGCATTCTGCCCGGACCAGTAACGTCTTATGTAAACAATGCATACGCCATTGCGCCAATGATTAACGCCGCGTGATATGACGTCACATTTTGAAACCAGTCATCTTTTACAGAGTTATTAGAAGACTTTCGTAATACCTCTGTAAAACAGATTGCACAGCTCTAGTGTTTTGTTGGGTTTTTTAGTAAAGGGAGATAAGTCCAATTTATATCTTCAGGGAGCAGACCACCAGATATTCACCCACTTACTTAAAGAGGTTTCTCTTCGGCCAGTTGGGCTTTCCACCACAGATCAATGCATCTGGCAACGTCTTGCTCCAAAGCTTGTTTGGAAATTTCAAGATATACATGTTTGAAGTATGAAGTACCGGTATCTATATTTCAACTTGGACTCTTAAAATCCAACCAAGATCAAATGTGAAATATAGAATGAACAATTTAATAGATCAAATCCTCACATACATGAAGTGGAGAAATATTTTATTCAGTGGTAAAATGCATATTCCTGAAGCAGTGGCCCGAGAAATCCTTCTCTGGCCATTGCTGTATTGACTTCCGATACCTGAGCTTTTGAGGGAGTGTGTCTATTCTTCCTGTTCAACCAAATTTGCCCCAAGTACAGCAACATGACAGTCCTTCGTTTAAACTGGGGTCTTCCCTAACACTTTGGACACAATTTGTCACACAATTAGTTTTTCTGTAATATTCTGCTATGCACTGGTTGTGGGTAAAAATTTTGTGAGTTATGTAACGTAATGTAAACAATGTGGAGCTTTGTTTAAACCCGATTGATATTGTTACGCAGTTAGGCATTGGTTGTTAAACGGACTATTGACCAGTCATAATTTGGAACAAAAACCAAAAAAAAGAAAATTCATTGTCATTTCCAAGTCTAGAAACATTTTAATAACTTTTTGCCATTGTTCACGAAATACCCTTTCACATTTATTTAAATAAAATATGAGGCCATCATTAACTAACAAATACAATTATTTACGATAGTACTGATAACGCTTTCATATAAACTTTTAAAATATAGAAACATGCTAAATAAATAATCCTGTTACAGTATTATATTTATACTGTTATATTTAAAGACGGGGCCGTCAAGGTGGCTAAGTGGGTAAGATGCTGGCTCGCTAGCCTGGAGGTCGGGTGTTCGATCCCTGCATTGGCTGAGAAAGTTCATCCATATGTTCCGGCGTGGTTCCCCCTGGTCAGTGATGCAGGACGGAGGGCCTGACAAGTACAGCTGTCTAGTCGTTCGGATGGGATGAAAAATCAAGGTTCTGAGCAGGTAAAAGATCCCTTGACAGTTGGAATTCGATATAAGAGTAGGTCGTAGTGCTGCTGTCCGGGCAAAATTTCCCTCATAACACACTGTATGGCGTATGCCCGTCTTCATTAGCCCAGTTCGAAGCAGAAC
Source organism: Patella vulgata (assembly GCF_932274485.2). Classification (NCBI taxonomy): domain Eukaryota; kingdom Metazoa; phylum Mollusca; class Gastropoda; family Patellidae; genus Patella; species Patella vulgata. The sequence goes on along the minus strand of NC_065883.2, from coordinate 74,702,091 downwards.
AGTAGGACGTTAAACCCCATTTCATTTCATTTTTATTTAAAGACGTTCATTATAAGTTGAATATCAGCCCAAATATGATTCAATTCCTTTCAGTATTTACAAAAATATGCTGAATTAAAAATTCCATCAATCTATGCTACTCCCGTCTTTATTTGCCACAAACTAAATTGATGGGCCCGTTCTGAGACTGAATCCAATCAACAAGCGAATGTCACCAATAATTGTCAGATGAACTTTTTGGATGGGACCTCTTGTTGATATTTTTGTTTTGTTTTCTAAATTAAATGGTTAATGATCAATTTAGGTACATATTGATTTAGATTAAGCCGAGACAAACTGTCGACTTTAACATGGTTATCATTCTATTTCAATAGAAGTCCAACTATTGATTGACATTTCTATAATTTTCTTTCTCATTAAAAATTCTGTATTTACCAGCAACACAGCATATAAATAACCCACACTTAATTATCCTGAATTTTAAAAAATTCAACAAAATCAAGTAGTCGAATTCAAGAACATTAAATGCATATATAACACTTTATCTATACATTCTCTCTTCCTCAACAATTTCAAATAATCAATTTTAAAACTTTGTTAATCTGGAGGAATGAATCATAAATAATTAGTAAGTCATCAATTTTGGTGATAAGATTGCACACTAATGACATTAGTTATATTTTTAACTCAAGATAAACTCTGAACAAAAAATATTCCTGGGCCCTGTTTCTCGAAATCTTAACTAAAGATAAAATCCAAATTTTAGGAGAAACTTCAATTTTGATTGGCTAAGCATTAAAATCAATCTAATATCATCCAATCAAATTACTAAAATCTGGATTTTATCTTAGTTAAAATTTCATAAAGAAGGCCTCAGAATTATTAATTTAACTACATGTATAATTTATCAATTGTTTATAGAAGTTAATAACTCAATCTCTCTTACATGTATTCATTTTCCATTAATAATACACACAGATACATTTAATCAATTACATACACACATTATGTATCCTAATTTGCATACACCGAAGCTGTATCAGTACATATTTTCCAAGATAATATCTTGTCATGGGTCTGGACTACAAAACATTGATTGACGGTAATCGGTGATTAAATTATTGTAAATATAGTGTTTGTATTCTGTTTTCTAATTAACCCTTAAAAATGATTACTTTAAACATACATTATGCAAGAGCTAAATTTGCCTATTGCAGTCCTTTCTTTAGGCCTGAAATGTTATCTAAATTATTAATTAGACATTAATTAACTTATCCACACCATAATCAACTCTCAATGGCATCAGATTTCTCCGATATTAAATAGATTAGAACAGTTCAGCCATATTATGATTTAAGCTAAAAATGGAGGAGCGAGACTTGTATGTTAGGCCATATAAAAAAATATTCTGGTTTTCAGATCATCCTGTGTCAGTTAAAACAGGTCTCGTGATCTGTTTTATTACAAAAAAATAAAAACAGTCTCATATAAATTATCGCATGTTAATGTTTACTCTGGTTTGAATCTATCCAAATATGGCATAGACTCATTTATCAAGTACAAAACCCTGATAAATGTTACTGAGAATCATAAATGATACTGGATAATCATACATTCCAATATACAACATGAGATAAATGATAAGCTATTAGCTTGAAGACGTTGAGAGAATACTCTTCGAAACGTCGCCCAAATAAATAAGTAGCTGTTTTCTATAAGTATGTGTTTTTGCGTATTGCTCTATCCAGTGACTAAATGCCTTTCAAAGAAGATTACTGGTAGTGATCATTTGACACAAAAATAAAAACTTCCTCCTGTGTCTGATTTTTAGGAAGGATTGCCTGAGAACAAGAATATTTTATTTCTATGGCCTTATATGAGTTTTTATAAAACTGTTCAGATATCACAGCAACAAATAATAAAGCATTGATGACGAAACACGTAAATTAAAATAAATTGCTTCACGATCACAAACAGAGATGTGGTTAAATAATTCAAGTTCTTCTATTTACAATTAAAAATTTATTTACTGGTCATATAAATTACTTAAACTATCTCTGCTTGTAACTTTTAACATAAAGTAATTAAAAACTCTCATTCTAAAACACCTTATATTTGTCCGTATGATCAACTTTTACTGTCTGGATCGCTATAATGCCTGTTGTATATTTTCTGTGCGATGGACGCACACATTCCTAGCGTGATTGATCCGACGACCATGCCTTGTGCGATTACACGATACTGCATTAGATAAACGGACGTGGACATTCCTCCTCGGTTTTTATACGTCTTGGCTCCGTAGATACATGCTCCTATTAAACCCAGAATACCTGTGAAAAGAACAAAGTAAATGTATAATGCATTCTATACACAGAGAGCTATTCACTTTGAGAATGGATCTCTGAACTGAATGGTAGCCATATTAAAAAATTAGTGGCCTTTTGTGTAATGTGGTTCTACCGTTCTACTCCGTTTCACATCTGTCATACACACAAAGACTAAATAAACTGTTTCAAATTTATTAAACAGAAGCAGATTAAACACTTCTCAAAGTCGATGATGACGATTTAGGAATTAGAATGTCAGCCAATCAGCTTAGTGTCTGTTCTGAAGCAAACATTGTAGACAAACAGTGTAAGTTTAGTACATGTATGTACGGATTTGCTTCCAGTGAACAAATTAAATTCCAAAGGATCCAGGTTGCAACCTGACGTCGACTTGTCATTAACCCATTGCATTTGTTTTTAAATGCATTAACAAAATGAGTCGTCTACTTTCCAATTTACAAAACATGATCATCCTTGGCTTTCTTCTATTTTTTATATTTTAGGAGAAAGAATTTACTACATTCCGACAAGAACACAAGTTCTGTGAATCGAAAAGCTGGTTCAAATCAGCAATAGTTGTATTCCATTTATTTAAAGGCATTCTTTCTTTATTTACTGTTTATTGTTTGGGCCTAAGTTTGCCATATTATTATAGATGGGGGGGGGGGGGCCGTTCAGTTTGCCTAAGCCTATTAGGTAACAGTAATTGATACTATAAAAGACAGCAAGGCCGGGATCCTATAACACCAAATATTCACATATACATGTAAGTCAATTACAACATATGGAAACCTACACTGATGACAAAAACACTTGATGAGAACTGGTATTTCGAAAAGGGGTCTGACCCCATTGTTCTAAGTTCTACAATGATCATGGATCATACGATTGTATAATAATAGTGTTCTGACACCCTATTAAGATACACACATTCTCACGAAAGTATTTATAGGGTACATACATTGTAGTTATTTCAGGGTATCAAAAACTGGCGAACCGATGGCTTATTTGTCTGCCAGCTTGAATCAGGGAGCTGTTGTTATTCTTGATCGTGGGGGGGGGGGGTTGGATGGCCGAATGGTTAGCATGTGCGTGCTGTATCATACGGCCTGTCATTGAGTCAACTGACGTGGTTTCAATTCCCCGGTTGTACGTGACAAGGAATAGGGTCGCCTGTCCAACCTCGTGGGTTTTCTCCGGGTCCTTCGGTTTCCTCCCACTGCTAAAGACCCCTACGCGCAAGCTAATAAATGAAATAAAATTAAACCATATGTTAGTCCCAAAATGACCTAGTTTGTGTCGAGTGGACGTTAAACCCCATTTCTCTCTCTCTCTCTCTTTATTCTTGATCGAAGCGTCAGGCGATTTGCGTACAACAGATGGAAAGAGATGGTGGCAGAAGATAATCCAAGAATTTACTTAAGCTTCAATATGTATGGCAAATGGACAGTAAGTAAATTGGCCCCCCTGAAGTCAAAGCTTCTAAAAATATATTTTTTACATCTCGGGGTACTTTCTCGTGAATAAAATGTTTTGAGAGGGATTTGAAGCAAATTTTTCATGGATTAATTTCTTAAAAAATATACGACTATCTACAATGTCGGTGTCCTCTTTTTGTGACATTATTTGCTTCAATTGCAATGCATTAAAGAAATCAAATTAATAATACTATTATTACCTATTGGTACAAAAGGGGCTTCTTTAGTCTTTCTCCATAATTTAGATTGTGAAGATTCCTGGACATCATTCCAACTCGGGGATTTAGCTACAGCTCCTGAAGACATGTTGTCAGACTTCGACATAAGTAAATTACCACCTGAAAAATTATAAATATTTTACATGTAACTTGTAAGGATACAAGAATATATTGCAATTAGAGATAATGACCTTGAACAGACAAAATGAGAGAGAGAGAGAGAGACAGAGAGAGAGAGAGATGGGTTTAACTTCACAAGTGATGGGACTTCAATTTTATTTCAATAATTCGTGTGAGTGTAGGGGTCTTTCTTTAGCAGTGGGTGGAAACCGGAGTACCCAGAGAAAACCCACAAGGTTGGACAAACGACCCTACTCTTTGTCAAGTAAAACCGGGGAATCGAAACCACACCAGTTGACTCAATGACAGACTTTATGATAGGCCTACAGCGTGCACACGCTAACCATTCAGGAAACCCCACCCCCAACTGGTGGTCTATATGAATCGGAAAATGATTTACATGATAAAATAACATTCTAAGCCTAATTGCTATATTAATAAAAAAAATCAGTCTTTGTCTTTGTCTTCAGAATTTTCTTAAATTAAATAAATTAATGATTTATAAAGTGGTTTCATCATCTAAATTCAGACACTTATGCCTAACCTATGAATGTGATGAAAATCCTCAACAAATGAGTTAAATTGTGAACGTAAACTTAATAAATTATATAGATCTAATATAATAACATATAATATCATATCACTACATTTGTTTAGGCTGCCTCTAGGGATCCTCTACCTGTAGTACCTGACCGTGCACATCAAATTACAGGTTTACATAACATAAAAGTTACCTGTTTTTAGACTTCTTAACCCAAAGACTTGAATGAAAGTTTAAAAAGAAATACTGCGAAATTTGTAGAAGCCAATCCTTGTGTGACCTGTATTATACAAGTGCCGGGAACCTTCTACTCAACTTAATCAATGATGTAATGTCTTCTGCTACTTCATGGTTTCGAAATAACTGTGAACGTGAGCACGTTGACCCTTTGGTGTGTAACCTTTGTGATGACGTAATACATGTCCTTCAAAGGTCACAACAACGATCAGCTGCTTTGGAGGAGAGCTTAAGTTTGGGGGATTCGGGGGTTTCTTGTAATTAGTCTTACCTGAAATACAGAATCAACCTAAACACACGGATAGACGTATCTCTCTACCACTCAAGACGAAGTTCGTAAAGTTATGAAACAGATTATTCAGGGAACGACAACTCTTAAACAGAGTTACTTCCCTTTGACCACCAGACTCAAAACTGAAAAACTCGTCAAATAATTAGGCATAATATTTTCCAATTAACTCGTGCTCGTAAAACATTGTAATTTGAAGAATTGTAACACTATAATATTGTGACTATATTAAATGTTATGTTTATGGAGATATTGAACTGAATACGAAAATTTGGCTACATCAAATATTAATACTTCACTTCCTCTAAAGTCACATGATTTGTAGAAGTGTTGTTTTGGATTTGTATCATTATGTATGTCAGTATTTTTTATCAATTATTTCCTTATTTTTGACTGATTCTTAACCCAGTATGTTCTCACCCACTGAAGCAGACGTCAATCGTTATAGGCCAAGAGGGACCATGGGAATAGATTTTGTATAATTGTTCATCATAGATATCTATTGTAACATTCATAGGCCTACCGGTAGCCTATTATTAATCCATTTGTAATTATTAAAGCTAGGCCTACCCAATAAAAAATAAAAGAGCCATATCTTTTTTTGTATCTTTATCATGATAACACATATATAGGCTTACATGTAGGCTAGGCCTGTTTAATTGTGACATACAAAATATTCAAATTAGGCCTAATATATTATTACCTGTTGGATGTGTCACTATGACTGAATATTTATCTCACAAATCCAAGTACTGCTCTACTTAAATAGATCAGCTGCCATGGTTAGGGTGTTTCTACCCTGTCAGAAATTTGCTCTATTGAAAGCTGTAACTTATTTCTACCAATGTTCATGACAAATGTGGAAAACTAAGTCTTAGGCCTATATATTTGGAGATAGTTTTTTTGGCGGGGTACTGACTCATGGAGCAGTTTTAAAGTGTAAGGCACTGGCTCACAAAATTTAAACTTCATTTTATTCCATTTCATTTCTCTTACATAAATAATAGATAAAGCAGTTCACCCTATTTCACCTTTATATCCATTAATATATAACAGGGGATTATCCCTTCTTAATATGTAACGAGAATATACTCAATAATGCTCAACAATGATCAGGGTGTTTTGGGTGATCTAGTGGTTTAACATGTGTATATGAAAACATAAGATCTGTCATTGAGTCAAGTGGTGTGATTTTGATTCAAGGAGTAGGGAGGCTGTCCAACCTCATGGGTTTCCTCTGGGTCCTCCGGTTACCTTCCACAGCTAAAGACCCCCTACACGCAAGGGAATTATTAAAGTAAAAAACTGAACCATATGTTCGTCCCAAAACAACCTACATGTAGTTTGTGTTGAGTGGACCACATTTCTCTCTCTCTCTCTCTCGATCGAAAAACCAAGCACTAACCTTGGTCTACTCAGCTATGGTAATGCAGCATATATAATGAATGTTTAATTAAAGGAAGGGATTGTTATATTACCAGAACTTATTTACACCAAAAGGCTAATAATAAATTTCATATCCTTAATTTCCATTTCAGTTGAGAGGTGAATGAATAAGTCTGGATGAAGTATTTTTGAATATATAATTAAGCATATACATGTAAATGGTATTGTAATCTTGAACTGCCCAGACAAACTGAATAGATTATACCATAATGATGAATAAGACTTGAAACAGAATCTAGTACAACCATCATGCCAGGGCAAAAAGAAGATCAAGATTTTTTTGTTCTTGGAAAACTTTGCTCTCTACTCAGGGAAAATGGTAGGAATTTTATTTTTGAATTTTCTATATTGCTATAATAGTTCAAAAATAGATAATGAAAAATGAATATATTGAAACTTTTATTTAAATTACTTTATTCTGGGCTAAGTTATAACTGTTTGTAGTTTTGACAAGATGTGTGCACTGTGCCAACCAGGGCACTGTTATATTCGAGACTTAGTCTAGCTTTCCCATTTTTTAATTAAGTTTTTAAATGGTGAATCATTCTAATGTAGTTAAAATCTCAAGTATCCGATGGCATCGAAAGTTGATTATGGTCTTGTTGTGTTAATGAATATCTAATTAATAGTTTATATAACATTTCAGGCCTAAAGAAAAACCTGCAATAGGCAGATTTAGCTCTTGAATAATGTATGTTTAATTAATGGAATTTTTTATAGTTTGACTATAGAAATATTTTTAATTATTTTGTAGGGGGAAAGATTATTTCGGGTGAAAGTAAATTTGCCCTGACAACCCAGAGTCTTGGTATGTTATCAACAGCTTTCCGTCGATTGAGTGACGTAGAATATTCTGATGGCGGAATGTCGACAGCTTTGTCTCTTTCACCACAAAATACTTTAAAATGGAAAGAAGATGTGAACTTTATAAGAGATTTTATAAGTCGATGTCCATCTTTAAAGGTAAGATTTTTGTTATTAGGTGTATTTCCACCACGCCACACAGAACCATAAGAAAAACATTCAGACGAGACAAAACAATGACATTGTAAGCCTTAAAAACTACATGTATTAGAGCTACAAGGAAATAATGCAGACAAGATAAAAACAAGGACATTGTAAGCATTATATTTCAAATCATATGAATGGATGCTCTAAAGGCTAAAGTTATCATCTGATAGACTTAAAATTCATACACAGTTTTTATTTTCATGAGACAACGAAGCCTTTAGTGTAGGAATCTTTAGCAATGGGAAGAACCGGAGAAAACCTACAAGGTTGGACATTTGACCCTATTCCTTGTCAGGTACAAATGGGGAATCAAAACCACGCCACTTGACTCAATGAAAGGCCTTATAATCTAACATGCAAGCTTTAAACCATTCGCCCAACCAGCCCCCTTTGTTTCATATGAACTGTTTATGATATTTAGATACATGTATACAATATTAGGATGGTCTGACAAGGACAGCTGTCTAGTCGTTTGGATGGGACAAAAAAAGAGGTTTCGTTTACACATTGGCGTGTGCACGTAAAAGTATTCCTTGCAGTTGGAATTCGATATAAGAGTAGGCCGAGGCGCTGCTGTCTGGGCAAAAATTTCCCTCATAGCACACTGTATGGCGTAAGCCCGTCTTTATTAGCCCAGTCGGAGCAGAACAGTAGGATGTTAAACCCCATTTCATTCTATTTATAAACTTGTCATACAGTGTTCACTCTGGGTTCCCATTTATTTCCACCAAAATTTTATTTTAATTTCAAAACCATATAACTTTTCCGCCCAAAAAAATAATATCTTTTAGTATTTTTGTGCATTTGAATGTCTTTTCCTCATTGTCGTCTTTTAAAACTTACAAAGGTTAATAAATTGTTTTGATTGATTTTCTATTTAGATTATACATGGCACCAACACCATGCAGGGTGCCGTACAGGTTCAACGCTTCAGAAATCTACAAATATTAGAAGTAAAGAAAGCACCTATACATATGATCGAAGGCCTTCATCATCTCCGAGGTCAATTACGAACCGTCATTGTTTCAAGAAGCCTGCAACATTTACAGGTATGCAGGCCTAGTAAAGCCGCTAATTGAGGGATTTTCCGTCACTTGCAGCCAAAAAGAATAAAATGTATATTGCTATATCAATTCTCATTTTTTTTTAAAAATTTCATCAATTCAATGTACATCAAGAGCTAAATCTGTCTATTGCAGATCTTTTTTTAGGCCTGAAATGTTATCTAATTATTAATTAGACATTAATTAACGTATCCAGAACATAATCAGCTCTTGATGTTTTCATTTCCGGCATGGTTCCCCGCTTGTCAGTGGTGCAGGATGGAGGGTCCGGCAAGGTACAAAGTAAAATTGTTGAATGGGACAAAAAACCGAGGTCCCTTGTGCAAATTGACGTGCACATAAAAGAACCCTTGGCAGTTTTAATTCGATATTAGAGTAGGTTGTAGTGCCGCTGTCTGGGACAAATTTCCCTCACAGCACACTGTATGGCGTATGTCCCATCATCATTAGTCCAGTTGGAACAGAACAGTAGGATGTTAAACCCCATTTCATTTCTATTTTACAGGATTTATTTGAAACTTGTGGAAGTGACATGAGTTCTCCGATGTCCTGGCCTCAATTATCTTCAGCTAATTTAAGTTTTAACAGTTTAACTAGATTAGATGGATCGTTGGTGAGTAGACATTTTATGAGCAATTCTGTTTTTTGCTTCTGTTTCTGATAATTTCGTGTGTCAAATTATAGTACCAAAAAACAAAAACCCAACACAATCTGTATGGAAAACAATCACTGGTTTATACACACATAGCATGATGTTTCCACAAGTATTCTCTTATCAAGTACAAATGTCATGCTCTATGTCATCCTCAGTATCCCCAGTGCTCTCATTCCGTTCTACTCCAATATACCCTAGGTTCATTCATGATGTTTTCACATATTCTAATTATCTGGGGGGGGGGTTGGATGGCTGAATGGTAAGGGTGGGCGTGATGTATCATAAAGTCTGTCATTGAGTCGACTGTCGTGGTTTCGAATCCCCGGTTGTACGTGACAAGGAGTAGGGTTGCCTGTCCAACCTCGTGGGTTTTCTCCGGGTCCTCCGGTTTCCTCCCACTCTTAAAGACCCCTACGCGCAGGGCTGTCGGTAATTTTTCACAGATGATTAGCAGCACTGCTAATCAAAAAGTCCAATTTTGCCAAATTTGATTAGCAAATTTAAAAATTGATTAGCAGTTTTTCAGTTTCAAATCAACATAAAACACCTAAATAACCAGATTATTTTAATTTTAATTGATAGCAAATGATTAGATTTCATTCTTAAGATTTTTTTTAGAATTTTAGCACTTCTACAGCTAGCTGTGAACATTTCTGAATGAATGTAGACTTTTGTTAGGCCTTATGTCTGAAGCCAATTCTTGGCAGTGGCTTCTTATTTCTTCGTTAGAAAACAATTTCGTCTGCTTTTTATCGTGTGTTATTATTTTTGTTCAATCGGAAGCACGCGGCATTTTACGAATAATCTCGATTAACTAGACGCACGCGATATAAACAATAATAGTTTACAGGAATTCTTACTTTGATTTCTCACTTTACAATACGTTTACACATATTTATTTTTTATATTTTATTTACAATAGGTGGGGGATACACTGAATTTATTTTTTTTCAAATTGAATACTGATATAATTACTCGAAATTGACATGTCTCGCAACGTGAGTGGTACTACTTGATTCCCTATTTCCGGTTTAATAGTCCCGATTCATAGAGTTATGTCCCTGTATTATATAGTATCATGAATTGAGTCTGGGTAGTTCGAGAAGAAAATGTCACACGGAGAATTCCGTTTTGTTTATAAAATTTATTTGATATTTTATACACGTTGAAAGTGTTGAGAAATGTGGATAAATCTTTGTGTCAATATCCAAAATGACAGGCATATTAAACGTTAGATTTTAATTTTTGATTAGCAACGGACAAAATATGTATCGCAAATTGCGCTGCGATACTGGTTGTCGGCAGCCCTGCCTACGCGCAAGCGAATTATTGAAATAAAATTAAACCATATGTTAGTCCCGAAATGACCTAGTTTGTGTCGAGTGGACGTTAAACCCCATTTCTCTCTCTCTCTCTCTCCAATTATCTTCACTTGATCTTAGCTTATTTCTACGAACCAATCAAAAATCAGTTTACAAACCAGTCTTAGCCTCATTGCTTATGTTCAGAACAAAATTCGAACTTATTGTCGATTATGAGAAAGTTTGCAAGAAATTTAATATAAAAGAAGTGACAAGTCCTAAAACATCATTTTGATGGGAAAGTTGTTTTTATGTCAGTGTTTACGTATTAAACGATTTTTTTGATTGGTGGATAAAAATAGCATAATCATCATGGATGGACCGAGTAGTTAGTGGATTGTAACAGAATGAGAACACTAGGAATACGGAGGATGGCTGTATGTGTATAAACCAGTGATTGTTTTCCTTATAAATTATGTTTTTCTTATTGTTCTCAATCGCTAAATGCTACTCAAGGATTATATTTTTGTACACGGAAAGGTTGTGATATATGTATATTGTCGTCAACTTTATCTGTTTGTCGCTCCATTAGGTGATAAAAGCTTATTACTTTTTAACAGCACTTTAGATCAGTTTATAAGATTATTCAGAATGTCAGTGCTCCACATAATTTGTCGTTAGGAAATAATATTTAAAGTTTAAACCTCGGATGAACAAATTCCCTGAATGAAATGATCTGGTCCAATTTTTATTTCCCTGCAATTAGACACCAGATCAAACAATTAATAAGATTATAGGCTTTTTTTATCGACTTGCCAAATCGATTTGAATTTAGTGGAGATGTCATGTGACATTATAGTCGATTTCAAAGTACTTTGGCGAGTTCGTTAAATGCTCCGATTAGCTGTAAACAATTGTTGTGGCTGGACACAGTTGAAAAAAACACGTGATCACCCGATCAAATTGTCAAATCGCACCCTGAAGTAATTTGGCGATTTGATGTAATCGCTTCGGAAATCGGTGTCGATAAATTCGTTGATTAGGGTAACCAATTTGAATAAGATGGACATTAAAGATGAAAATCTGATTGAATGCAAATCACTTTGGCTAATCAGTGGTCGATAAAAACGCCTAATGTTTTTGAGGTAGTAAGAAAGTATAACTTGTTTTTTGTTTTTCAGAGATTATTACCAGTATTAGAAGTGTTAGATTTAAGTCACAACAATCTCGAGAAAACAGATAATTATTTAGAGGTAGAAATATTTAAATGTATATCTTTAATTGCAAACTACAATATAGTGACAGTTGAATCTCTCAATAAATGGCTAAATTCTATTCAGTATTTACAATGATATAGTGAAGTATATACAGTACTACAGTAGCCAGCGTTGAGTAAATTTTGTATATCCAATTCAGGAGATTGTCTGCCTTTGCTATTTTTGTTTGATTTTCTTTAAAAGATGTTAAATGAAGAAATGAGCGCCTTCAAGAGTGCTCGACAAGTTTACATAGTAATCAACATCCTATTTTACTGCACAGTTTTTGTAATTAATTTAAAGTTGCCGTTTTTATTTTTTTTCTAGTATTTAACAGGTTTTGGTAATGCTACTGTTTATTTTTTTCTACTATTTAACAGGTTTTGTAATGTTGCTGTTTATATTTTTTTTCAGTATTTAACAGAACTACAGAGAATTAATCTCGGATACAACATGCTGGATGTGGTTCCTACATTTTCTATTTCTGCTAAAGGACGTTTAAAAACCTTGGTTCTTAAAAATAATAATCTCGATAGTATTCAAGGTGAGTTTCTTTATAATGTACTTCTTGGCATTATTAGGAAATGAGATATTGCCTTGTTAACCTGGTGGTCCTGTTTTAAATTCCCCCCTTAACCCGCGCTGTTGCATCATAAGGTCTGTCATTGAGGTAAGTGGCGTGGTTTCGATTCCCCGCTTGTACGTGACAACGAGTAGGGTTGCCTGTCAAGCCTTGTCGGTTTTCTCTGGTTTCCTCTCACAGCTGTCTAGTCCTTCGGATGAGACGGAAAACCGAGGTCCTGTGTATATATTGGAATGCACGTAAAAGATCCCTTGGCAGTTGGAATTCGATATAAGAGTAGGCGGTAGTGCCGCTGCCTAGGCAAAATTTCCCTCATAGCACACTGTATGGCGTATGCCCGTCTTCATTAGCCCAGTATAGGAGCAGAACAGTAGGACATTAAACCCCATTTCATTTTATTTCTGATTAATGAAAGTAGAGTATTTCGACTGGCATAAGCTTATATTGCCACCTTATTCGCTGAATTTGTATATTTTATGTTGTATATTTTGTTGTACATGTATATTTATAGGTGTAGAAGAGTTGGTATTATTAGAAGAACTGGATCTATGTGATAATTGTTTATCAGAACATTCAGCATTACAACCATTATCATCTTTAGTCATGCTCTTCCAGGTATGTATTCATGCAACCATTATCATCTTTAGTCATGCTCTTCCAGGTATCTATACATGATGTATCACAATTTATAGACAATGTGTCTTCCTCGATTGAAAGGAAAATAAAAAATATGTCAGTTCAAAATGTGTTCTCTTGACAACGCTGATATTTGACCATAATAAAGCTGGTTTTAACTCCAAGCAAAGACTGGATGTGATTGTTTTCTATAAATTAATAACAAATATTATAAAACAAAGTATATAAAATTCATTAAACATTTGTTGTGAAAAGTTTCTTGTTTTACTTTCAGTTAAAACTATCAGGGAATCCACTGACGTACCATTCCAAACATCGACAGTTAACATTAAAACATCTCTCAGCTCTAACATTATCAACTAAGGTTTGTAATTATAACATCTTTCTAGCATTATCAACCAGGGTTGGTAATTATAACATCTTTCTAGCATTATCAACTAAGGGTTGTAATTATAACATCTTTCTAGCATTATCAACTAAGGGTTGTAATTATAACATCTTTCTAGCATTATCAACTAAGGTTTGTAATTATAATATCTTTCTAGCATTATCAACTAAGGTTTGTAATTATAACATCTTTCTAGCATTATCAACTACGGTTTGTAATGTTGCAATTATAACATCTCTCTAGCATAATCAACTAAGGGTTGTAATGTTATAATTATAACATCTTTCTAGCATTATGAACTAGGGTTGGTAATTATAACATCTTTCTAGTACTATCAACTAATGGTTGTAATTTTTAACATCTTTCTAGCATTATCAACTAAGCGTTGTAATGTTGTAATTATAACATCTTTCTAGCATTATCAACTAAGGGTTGTAATTATAACATCTTTCTAGCATTATCAACTAAGGGTTGTAATGTTGCAATTATAACATCTTTCTAGCGTTATCAACTAAGAGTTGCAATGTTGTAATTATAACATCTTTCTTGCATTATCAACTAAGGTTTGTAATTATAACATCTATCTAGTACTATCAACTAAGGGTTGTAATGTCATAATTATAACATCTTTTTTGCATAATCCACTAAGGGTTGTAATGTTATAGCAATAGAATTTTGTTTTACAGAACATGCATTAGATACATTAGTTTTCATTGCATACTTTTGAAAGTCTTATCAAAATGTGTTGTTGGTTAATAATTATAACATTTCTATATTTGACTTTGTTTTTGATTTAAGTTTGAGCTAGATTGTAAGAAAGTGACAAACTCAGAATTATCGGTGAGTACAAAAAATATTTTAAATTAATGATCAAAAACCAACTATTTTTTTTTAGTTCTTAGGGGTGTTGGTGTTGATGAATAAGTAGCTATTTTGTGTTTTGTTTAAATTTGTAAAAATAAAAAATATGAACTAAAAGCGTCTACGTAGCTAAACCAAGTACTGTTGGGTTTTGATATATTTGCACATAGTTTATTATTGACGTATTTGATACATTAAAACAACAAAAGTTTTAGCAATTTTGAGTAAATTCTTAACATAAGTCTGCGAATGCTTTGTGAACTTAGGGCCAGTTTGCTTATTTCTGTGAAATTTAATGCAATTTGAATAAACTACGATAGTACTATGGACCAGGAACAGAGCATGACATCATCACCGCCATCTTGGAATTGTGACAGCAAAATACAATGTCGGCCAATCAATGTGCCATTATCTAAGGAACAAGCATGCTAAATTAGGGAGTGGGGGTGGGGGAGGAGTGTCACCCCAAGGAAGAAAACCAAGATAAAAATTTGCTCATGATTCTTTTGTAATGTAATATTTAAGATTTTTATTGGCGGGGGGGGGGGGGCAAATTTTTTTAATTCAGGTTATGTGAGTGAGATTGGGAAAAAGGCTTAGCCTAGGGGGAACCCTCTCTCCCTCGGATATTATCTGTACTTATATTGATTTACTGTTTTATTTTATCAGCAAATAAAAGGGGTTAATGTTTTCGTTGTAAGAAGGCCGTCTGCTATAGCACATGGTGTGATATCCCAACCAAGATACAGATCTTCAGAGAATATTATATCTAAAGACTATATGTTCGATGATTCGGATAATATCGCCACTTCGTTACCCGTAGCAACGAGTCGGAAAAAGCGAAAGAGAACCAAGAATAGAGCGTCTGATATTTCTGATCTGGAATCTTCTACAACTGAATTAGATTCTCCAGACACATCAGCAGGTAAGAGAGGAGAGGGGGGGGGGGGAGAGAGAGAGAGGGGAGGGGGAGAGAGGGAGGGGGAGAGAGAGAGATATATACTAAACTAACGCTGTCTGTCTACAGACACTAAGCTAGTTGACTGACATTTTAAGTCCTAAATCAATGATTTTATTCGAAAACACTAAGTATACTTTGAGAAGTTTGTTCAGTATTTATTCTGCTCCCTTTTAATGGAATTGAATAGTTTATTTAGTCTGTGTGTATGCCAGATGTGAAACGGAGTAGAACCGCATTATAAAACAGTACACTAAGTTTTGAATATGGCCGCCAACCAGGAGAGAGATCTTTTCTCGAAGTATGAAGTAGATCGATCTCTGTGTGCAGAATGGGAAGAGAGAGAGACAGAAATGGGATTTAATGCCTACACGACACAATCCATTACAATTTTATTTCAATAATTTGTTTGCGTGTAAGGGGTTTTTAGAATTGGGAGGAAACCGGAGAAAACCCACGAGGTTGGACAGGTGACCCTACTCCTTGTCTCGTACAAGAGGGGAATCAAAACCACAGCATGCATTAAATAATGCTATGACTCTATGACAGAACTTACGATACAACGTGCACTTGTTAAACCATTCGACCACCCAACCCCCCCTTTTTTTATGGAAACCCATCCTTTGGAATTGGGGTCATATTGTATTATAATTAACAATGGCTACAATGTATGTTAAACATACATTATGCAAGAGCTAAATCTGCCTATTGCATATCTTTCTTTAGGCCTGAACTGTTATCTAAATTATTAGTTAGACATTTGTGACCCACTCCCATGTAACCAGGCGGTTGTCGCACAGCTTTATTTTGTACTACGGGCACAAAAACATAAACTGTATGCTTTCTTGGTGCTGTGAATGAGCAGAACTCAAGATGATAAGACAAATTTAAGAAGAATTGCATTTTTGGAAAGCTTAGGCTGTGGACTATTCAAATATGCTGTCAGATCTATTTTTATAAAAATGACCAATTGCTTGGTTTTGTGCAGCAGCTCACATTTATGCACATGAAAAGACCATAATCAACTCTCGATGCCATCTTATCTGTCCTATTTTCATTGGATTTGAATCCGATCTGGATAATCGAGACTTTGTTAATTATCGTGACAGTGCTACAATGACAATCAAGACTACAAAGATTTTGAAATGAGGTTTTCTCGGCTAAGAGTAAAGCAATTTGACTGAAATTTTCAGCATATTCCTTTTACATTATCTAGTTTTTAACTAGTATAGCGAGAACTGCCAGCTCTCTATCTGATCTCCCATAATTGATGTAAAGATAAGATTCATAGAACACATATCAAAAAAAAAAATCAGAACAATTTGTTGGATCAAAAAATATAATATTTTGTTTTTATTTTAGCCTCATCACCAAGGCCAGATTATCTTCGCGCCGCCATGAAGACGCGGAAAGAAATAGAATTATTTAGAAACCATTACGGTCCAGATTGGTTGAGAGCCATGGAAGAGGAGCACGTCAACACGAGGCAAAGCGATCCAGTAACTAGCGGAACGAGTGATTCAGACACAAACCAAGTAACCGTTAAAGTCGACACGGAGCAGCCGATGGAAATCGATTCCCATGATTCTTTTAAACAGGGACCTACAGACGATGACCTCTACTTACTTGAAACGTCTGGCAGTTTTAAGAAGACGGACATGATGAATGGTAATGTTGACAGCCATTTTGAAAGGGTAGATAACTCTCAGGAGGATAAATTAGAAGTAAAGGATGAAGGTATTTATATGACTGCTGATAAAAAGAAAGATGGGGTACAAAGGTTATACAGTGTTAAGGGAGAGGAATGGAACCGAACGGAAGAAGAGGAAGCAGAATTTTATGGTAAGGCTTGAATGACTTCAATCTGATTAAAATACAGATCTATATTTCGTTTCGATTTTTTATACTTTCAATGGTCTACACTACATGAAGATCTGGTCAGTTGTAGTGGAAGGGTTTGCTTCAGGGGTCATACAAGTGGCTTTTGACCCCATGACATCAGACATTTGATTAACCAATCAGCGTTGATGTTTCTAGTGGAATACCCATATGAAATCTTATATCAAATCCCAACTTTCAAGGGTTCCTTTATGTACATGCCAATGTATTCACGGGACCTTGTCAGGACCTCCGTCCTGCACCACTGACAAGAGTAAACCACGCTGGAAAATCCTGAGGAACTTTCTCGGCCAACACTGGGATCGAAAACAGGACCTTTTTGAAAATTTTGAAAATGATGGTTAGATTTATAGCCCTTGTTTACTTTTAAAAATCTTAATGAGACAAAAAAATTCTGATCTGATTATGGTTTTTAGGGACTTTTAATGCTTCCATATGAAGGATATATGGAGCTACTCACTGCTGTGGACAACCTATTGTATTTTGTACTTTGTTGATTTCTTGCATCTCCTACTACAAACCAGAAAATTATAATTCTAAATTGTAATTTGATTTTTCAGGTGATGAATCTGAACCGTTTATAGTGATGATAGAAAATGAAGACTACAAACAGCTGATTATTGTACTAAATGAGAGATACATCGTAGAAAAAGATCTCAATGGTTGCGTTATAGATAGATATGATTTAAAATGTTTGAAAGGTTTTGAGATGGGAGAGACACAGGTACAACATGCAGATGTCGTTGATAGCGTTACGTTACCCCAGATTCAACTTAGTTTTGATTATATTAAAAAAGATCGAAGAGAGAAAAGTTATATTATGGAAGATGATGAGAATGTTCAGGTATAAAATATATATATATACTTATACAGGTAGTTATTATACACACCTGAAGATAATAAGAATATATATAATATATATATACTTATACAGGTAGTTGTTTTACCATACACACCTGAAGATGTGACTTAATGGGAGGAGGGGATGTGTGGGTAGCAGAAAGGTTTACCGTGCGCTGTATATCATAAGTGATGTGGTTTTGAGTCCAAGCTTGGACGTGATAAAGAGTAGGATCACCTGTTAACCACATGGTTTTTCTCTGGGTCCTCCGGTTTCCTCCCACTGCTTAAAGACCCTTATGTGCCAGCGAATTATTGAAATAAAATTGAACCATGAGTTAGTCCCAAAAATGACCTAGTTTGTGTCGCGTGGACGTTAAACCTCATTTCTCTCTCTCTCTGATGTATCACGATTCTTTTTTATGTTTTTATTGCCACTTCAGTAAGTAACCTGTCACTCTTAATTATCCACGTCACACATTATCCATAGGTACACAAACACTCTTAAATTATTTTGGTTCTTATTTTGATCCACATCAATATCTTGAAATAAAACAGTTTTATTTCTTCGACATCAGCAGGACTAAAAATATCAATTATTTATTTATCGTGTTGACTGTTGTTTTCTTGGTAAATATTGACCTGGTTTTGAAACACGATACTAATCACGATACTAATCACAATACGTATCGTATGGTGACTGCTGTGGCAATACCCAGCACTAGTGGCTAAGTGGTTTAACGACTAACACATTCACATTAAATTTTAAAGTCTATTTATGATGCATGCGTCAAATTTAATTTTAAAATGATATTCTTGTTATTTCAGAGATTGTTAGATCTGCTACAACCATTTTTAACTGCTCAAGATTTAAAATCAACCAATAATTCTCTATATCAGGTAAAAATAATACTCATATTTAATAATAATTCTCTATATCAGGTAAAAATAATACTCATATTTAATCATAATTCTCTATATCAGGTAAAATTAATACCAATATTTAATAATAATTTTGATAATGTACATGTGATTGGACGGTAACAGAAAGTCAAGAATTTCATATCAGAATATTTTTACACAAACAAAAAGCATAAAAAATTGTGATGTGTAAAGTGTGCCTGGTGTGACAAAGTGATCTATACCTGAAGTTGACGTTTAAACATTGGCACGATCTTAATAAACATCTAGTTTATTCAATGTTCTTTACAAACTACACATGATCCGTGTATAATTCGACAGAACTTCAAAGAGAATGTAGTAGTGGTCAGTGCCTTGACCTGACAATGACTTCCAAAGAAACATGCAGTGTAATTACAAACACCATAATTTGATAATAAACAATACCATATATGATTATCACTCCTGTCCATCTTCCCTAATTGTTAGACGCTATATAAGCAGGCGTTTACTGACAGCAAGTCAGACTTGGAATAGAGCTCCTCCTGATTTATGTCTATTTCATGTTCTCAATAAAGATCTTATTAATTATGCTGATCTTCTGTTATCTGTAAGATAGTGTTACACTCGGTCTCTCTGCTAGTTTTTTTGGATATTCTCTGTCACTTGAAGCAGTTTCAGTTATGTCTATCCTGGACTGTCACTTTTTTAATCGGGGGGTTGGATGACCGAATGGTAAGCACGTGCGCACTGTATCATAACGCCTGTCATTGAGTCAACTGGCGTGGTTTCGAATCCCCGGTTGTACGTGACAAGGAGTGGGATTGCCTGTCCATCCTCGTGGGTTTTCTCCGAGTCCTCCGGTTTCCTCCCACTGCTAAAAGACCCCAACGCGCAAGCAATTATTGAAATAAAATTAAACCATATGTTAGTCCCGAAGTCTCTAGAATTGTTCTCTATCCATCTCTTGCAAAATCTATGTGTATCTTGCCTGGCAACCGCTGGTTCAATTAATTATCAAAATTAGATTTATTTTATATTTTGTGTATGAAACATGTCAAGTTTGTGTATATCTATTGTGCTTGTTGTCTAGTAAAGCACAACAGAGCAGTCAAACTGACTGAATGTTCAACACTCTAGAAAATTATTATTATTGTCATTATTTAATTTTTCAGTGCTTAAAATGTTCTAATCAATTCAAAGCTAAAGATGGAATATTAAAGAAATCAGAGAAGATGCCATCTAGAGGTAGTAGTAAAGATCTACAAAATATAAACAAAAACGGTAAATATATTTGATTTTGGAATTATTAATTTTAATAACTATTAGGCCAAAATATGGTTGAACGATAATGAAAAAATATTGAGAAAAAATTTTACCAAATTAACATGATAACGATATTATTACGTTATTTTTGTTGTGTATACTTTTCTGAAATTCTATATTGTGATAATATATTTACTCATAATCTTACTATTCAAAAAAAGTAGGGGATATTTGATTTTGGGGGCATAATACTAAAATATGCAAATGACTACGAAAAAAGTCACTATAGAACCTAACAGAAGAAACATTTCCAGTTACATGTGACGCCCAAACGCACCAATAGCTACCGCATGGAATGCAGGTGATGCTTGGGATCATCATGGGGGTCCAACCCAAGATTTGCACGACTCTGACTTTGAATGTTACAGTCATTGTGGCATTGAATTCCAGGGTGGAAACATCAGTTTAATTGTTTTAGTGACCAGAAAACAAATTTTAATATGCGTCGGCTTACCCAAAATGAAAGGTTACGTGCCCTTGGCATGCTACAGATCGGCACAACACAGGCGGTTGTGGCGCGGACGATGAATGTTTCTCAGTCTGTCATAAGCAGGCTATGGTCCAGATACCGTGATACACAATCTGTACAGGACAGACCACGCTCAGGTCGACCAAGGGCGACAACTCAAGCCCAGGATCGATTTATCCGTACCTTGGCCTTGAGAAATCGTGTCATCACAGCAAATCAGATCAGCGCTCGTCTTCAAACAGACACTGGTGTGAGAGTGAGTGGCCAGACGATTCGGAATCGACTGCATAGGGGTCACCTTCGCGCCCGACGTCCTCGTTTGATTCCTTGTTTGAGAGATCATCACATTCAGGCAAGACGTCGTTGGTGTAGGGATCGTCAACACTGGGATAATCGACGCTGGAGCAATGTGATGTTTTCAGATGAGTCAAGGTTCACTGTTGATTTTTTGGACAGACGTAGGAGGGTGTGGCGTCGTCGAAACGAGCGCTTCCAAGATGTTAACGTCATCAGACATGATTGATTTGGGGGTGGTTCTGTTATGGTGTGGGGAGGCATCACTGTTGCTGGAAGAACGGCTTTACATGTTGTTGCAGGGCGTGTTACAGGCCAGTACTACCGGGACAACATCTTGGCAGTCCATGTTGTGCCGTTCTCACGACGTCATGGCCGCCGTTTCATCTTCCAGGATGACAACGCAAGATGTCACAGGGCCAGGATCGTTACAGGTTACCTCCAACAACAGAACATCACCACATTACCTTGGCCAGCACTGAGTCCCGACCTCTCCCCCATCGAGCATGTCTGGGACATGCTTGGACAGAGGTTACGTCAACGTCAACAACGTCCTGCCAATGTCCAAGAACTTGCTGCTGCGTTGCAACAGGAATGGGACAATCTGGACCAAAATGACCTTAGACGTCTCATTAGGGGTATGCCACGTCGAATCAATGCTTGTTTGGCAAACAGAGGAGGATTTACCCGTTACTGACTTGATTGTGATGCTGTGGTAACTTTGCTGTTTGACCCCGGGTATCATTTTACCCTTATAATGGTCAGTCTGTGCCTTACTTAGTCTAACGATCATTTAGAATCGATCGATGAATGTGAACTTCATTTCATTTTGTCATTTGTTTCTTCGTCAGTTTCATTAGGTGACTTTAATAACACTTAAAAATCAAATATCCCCTACTTTTTTTGAATAGTATAGATACATTGTTGAATCGATGTATTGCGATTCACTTCACGATTCGCATATTGTATCGCGGGATGCGAAATCGATGTAGCGCGATTCTTTCTTAGTGTTGTTTTTTTTTGGGGGGGGGGGGGGTGTCACTTCTGTAAGTAATCTGTCATCTTACATGAAATTATTCACATCAAACACTTTTAAATTGTTTTGGTCCTTAATTTGATCCACATCAATATCATGATATAAAACAGTTTTATTTCTTCAACAGGACTAAAAATATCAATTATTTATTTATCCTCTTGTTTTCTTGGTTAATATTGACCTAGTTATGAATCATATCGTAACCCATGAATCACAATATGTATCGTATCGTCACTGTAGTGGCAATACCCAACACTATACTCTCATAGTAGGTACGGAAGGACCGCTTTACAAGCAAAACAAAACTGATATGAAAAGCTTGCTGAAAAGACAAACTACACAGACATTGAAAGAAATAAACAAAAAATATCAAATAAAGATACCTTGGCAGTTGGAATTTGATATAAGACTAGGCCATATAGCACCGCTTTCCAGGAAAAATTTCGCTCATAGCACACTGTATGATGTATACCCATCTTCATTAGCCCAGTCGGAGCAGAACAGTAGGACGTTAAACCCAATTTCATTTGTCCAAACTGGAAGATTTTTTTAAAGTAGAACGATTTTTTGCACAATATGGAAAACCTGCTTGAATCGCACAGTTGCTAAAGGATTAGTCAGTATCACAACGTTGTCTGAGAAGAAAATCAAACATTGTATTTAAATGAAATATTAAAATTTGCTATGGGTTTTTTTTTTTTATCGTTGTATAAATGAAATATGTTTGAGACGATGTTTATTGCAGAGTATTACGAACATTTAAACGATGTACAATACAAATATTTCATTTCGATGGTTCGATCTAAAAGACAAATCTGCCACATGGCATCTTTTTATTACCTGACTTAACCCTCAGAGTTAGTTCCCTTAAAACATACAGTGCACCGTAAATACTGACACATGGTTCTGAACAAAATATCAAGATTTGCTATGTTTTTTTGTAGGTAAAATGTTGTATAAATGTAATTTGTTTTGTAGGTAAAATGTTGTATATATGCAAACCTGGAAATACTATTAGTGCCTGACATTTTGTCAGGTACATCTAAAACCATTATTTCCAGGCCATGTAATTTGTTTCGTAGGTATAATGTTATATAAATGTAATTTGTTTTGTAGGTAAATTTGTTTTGTAGGTAAAATGTTGTATAAATGTAATTTGTTTTGTAGGTAAAATGTTGTATAAATGTAATTTGTTTTTTGTAGGTAAAATGTTATATAAATGTAATAAATGTGGTAGTGATTTGGTTATAGAAGTTGAGAATCCTGATAAACCAGAAACAAACTCCGCTACCTCAACACCATATGGTTCTTATTCTTCAAGTACTATTGGTAGTTACATGGATAAAAAAATTTACAGTCCATCACAACTCAGGTTTGTTCATTGTTTCTCTTCGCGGTATTTGTAATTGTTCAAGGACAGGTTCAATCTTGGTCGTGTCTTCAAGGACAGGTTCAATCTTGGTCGTTTAAGGGCATGTTTGAGCTGTGTCTTATTTCTCAATATTCGATCTTGGTCCGTTTTCCCAATGCATAAGAGCAGGTTCAGTCTTGTCTTATTTCCAAAGGGCAGGTTCAGTTTTGGTCTCGTTTCCCAGTGCATAATAAGGTGACGTAAAAGAACAATACATCTGATATTAGCGCATGGAAAATGACAATATTTACAATTTGTCAATAAGGGCAGGTTTTATGTAAAAGATTCTTTGGAAGTTGGAATTTGATATAAAAGTAGGCCACAGTGCCGCTGCCTGGGCAAAATATTCCTCACAGCACACTTCATTAGTCCAGTAGGAGCAGAACTGTAAGACGTTAAACCCCATTCATTTCATTTCATTTATGAATTTAATTTAAATGTTTTGACATCCAACAATTTATTTTTATTACAGTAAACAAGATACTAGCCCTCTTGCTAACTCAACGCCAGTGAAGAACAGTTCCAACAAAACTGAACAAATAGAAAGTGAAAACGTAGCCAAAAGAAATCTTTTTTCAAAAGGAATTTCAAAGAAAAGTGTGATATCGGCTGTATCTGGAAAGGGGGATAACTTTGATCTTGAAACTGAAGGCAGGCGCAGAAGTAATGCATTCATTAGGGACATCATTAGTGAAACTTCTGAATCGCAGAGAACGAATTCATTAAATTTACCGCTAGAAGCCGAAAAGTCCCGTAAAGGAATTTTTCATGATCAACATTCTCGTACCAGAATTCCGTCTGAAAGTGATATTACAATTCTGCATACGACAAGTGACGCTAGTTTAGGGGTTACGCCTAATCCAAGCCATGATGCTTTAATAAATAAATTAGAACAGCATCTGATTTTAACGGAAGAGAAACTCGATAGTGCTGATAGTTCGTTAATCAGTGAAGCAGACGTTACTGTGTCGAATATTGAACCTTCAAAACAAAGCTTTGAACAAAGGCCAATAACTCCAGTCGGATCTCCTTTGTCCATCAATGTGTGTAGTGACATGGTATCTAGCGTGTATTTGTCATCTGCAGCCGCGGAAGGGGAGGAGTCAAATCAAGTGACGGAAAAGAACAATATGTCTGATATTAGCGTACTGTGTGACGAATCGGAAGCCACAGGAAATGACAGTATTTACGAGTCATCGATAAACAAGAGTTCATCATCAGTGGAGGATGATATCGTTAAGGTCGTGTACTCTCGGGACCCAAGTATCGTATCAATACCCGAGACGGACGATTCGTGTAGTTATAAAGTGTTAAGTGGCTGTGATTCGGCTGACGTGTGTGATAGCGTTACAACACAACAGTTCACAGACATTGATCATAGACTCAAGTTACATCTTATGATGTCATTGTTTGAAAATTCGGAGGAATTTCAGTGCATAATAGAAGTTAGTTTTTTAAGGTTTCTTCTTCCAAAATAACAAGTAGTTCTCCAAGATCCTTTGGTGAACTCATCAGTCTTAAAGGAGCTAAATCGCTAATATTTGGGACCAAGAAATTAACACAAATGGGTCGCAATGCATATAATAATGTAATGTAAAAGCAGTTATGTTCCGCAAAATACGCCAGAAGTCTCAATTAAATGGTAATCTCTAGCGTCAGGTTATTCCAGTCAAGTATTTATTGCGCATGCTCTCCACCGTTGGACATGACTTGTAGAATATGTCTCACCTTATTTCAAGTGAATGTTAAACCCCATTTCTTCCTCTCTCTGATTTAAGCCGTGAACAGGCAGTATTTTTAATCCAATTTACCTGTTCACTGCACATGATGAAGAAATATATCAGTTAGCAGATTGTATGATTATTATTATAATTATCGTTTAATATGTTTTATTTATTTTTACAGACCGATATTTGTCAGTATTTAATATCGGAAGAATTTCTGGCCTATGTTGTTTTATCATCAGATAAATTCTATATACTTAAAATAACGTCTCAAAATAGAAGGTAAGATGTACTTTAAGATTACTTCTTAGCTGTATTTTTTTTAGACATCAAAACAATTGTGAAAATCAGGTACCACAAAACAAAAAAGTCTGGACAAAAATGTACAGTGATGTAAAAAAATATTGTGGTAATGTTGTAGTGTTTAAAATTTGGCAAGAAAAGTTGGAAGTCAACAGAACCTACTGGTACATGTAGATGCCATTCATGAAAGGTGTTGGTCCTAACAGATGACATTCCTTCGCTTGATGAATTCCAATGTTTTCTGGCATGTTTGAATTATTATCGAACATTTTGTAGGCAAAAGGGTGGGATAACTCAGAAAGTACATGTAGGAGAGGTTTTTCTCCATTAAAAGTTATGTCTGGATAATGCTGATGTAATTCTTTAAGGGAGCCACAATGGTTAGGTGGATAAGGATTTTCCAGCGTGGTTTCCCATTGTCAGTGATGCAGGACGGAGGGCCTGACAAGGACAGCTGTCTAGTCGTTCGGATGGGACAAAAAAACGAGGTCCAGTGTCTACATGGGCATGCATGTAAAAGATCCCTTGGCAGTTGGAATTCAGTATAAGAGGAGGCTTTAGCCCTGCTCTCTGGGCAAAATTTCCCTCATAGCACACTGTATGGTGTATGCTCGTCTTCATAAGCCCTGTCGGAGCTGAACAGTAGAACGTTAAACCCCATTTCATTTTTTAAACAAGCTACTGGGTTGGAATAATACTCGACTTCTTGTCGAGTGAAAATAAAGGCTATTTTGATTTAATGGTACAAGCTTTAAAGTTACATTATGTAAGATTTAGATAAAGAGCCAGGTGTTCTTGCTATAATAGCTCAAAAATAGATAATGTAAAATGAAAAAATTGAAAATTTCATTTAAATTACTTTATTCTGAGCCAAGTTATCACTGTTTATAGTTTTGACAAGATGTGTGCATTGATTGTTTATTATTGTAACTACAGTACAAGGAAATTTGAGACTTAGACTTGCTCATCCATTTTTAAATTAAATCATTAAATAGCCAAACTGTTCTAATCTAGTTAAAATTTGTACATCTGATGGCATCGAGAGATGATTAGGGTTTTTTCATGTTAATAAATGTCTAATTAATAATTTATATAACATTTAAGGCCTAAAGAAAGACCTGCAATAGGCAAATTTGGCTCTTGAATAATGTAATGTATCTTTAAAGATACATTATGGGAGATAAGATAACAAGATGGCAGTTCTCGCTATAATAGTTAAAAACTAGATAGTGTAAAGGTAATTTGCTGAAAATTTCAGTCAAATTGATCCACTATGAGCAGAGAAAGAAGCGGGTGAAATTTTGGCATAGTCTCGGTCATCATTACTAAAATCATTAATATAAACAGCATAGTCTCGATTATCCACTTTTTGTGATTTAATTATCAACGGCCGTTAGCGGCATATAGGAATCTAATCCAGCCAACATCGAAGGCTAGCCTTGACATCGAGAGTTTATTATGGTCTGGATA
Source organism: Patella vulgata (assembly GCF_932274485.2). NCBI lineage: Eukaryota > Metazoa > Mollusca > Gastropoda > Patellidae > Patella > Patella vulgata. The sequence continues at coordinate 74,675,050 of NC_065883.2, read as the reverse complement.
AGTTAATTAATGTCTAATTGATAATTTAGATAACATTTCAGGCCTAAAGAAAGGCTTGTAATAAGCAGATTTTGCTCTTGCATAATGCATGTTTAACTATAGGCCAGCTTCAACTCTGAAGTGGAAAAAGTGGAAGGAAGCACCGCCACTGTCCAGGCAAAATTTCCTTTATAGCACACTGCATGGTGTATACCTATCTCCATTAGCCCAGTCGGTGAAAAAAAGTAGGAAAATTAACCTCATTTCATTTCTTTTTTCAGTGATCCACCAGCTACGTGGTTAACATGCTTGGACATCCAGCCAGTAAATGAGTTATTTCATGTTGATGTGGGTCTGGGTAATCAAAGCATCAGGTTAGAATTCGGTACAGACTGTTCGTGTTATACCCTCATTATACGAGATGAAAAACGATGTCAGGATTTCGTACATCATTTAGAAGGTTGGTTTTTATGCTTTTATTTATTCATCCGTCCAACCATCCATTTGTTTGTTTCGAGGTGATATCACAGGAAACTTACAATAGGTCAGGGGCTTGTCTAGAGTAAGGGGGGGTTGGATGACCAAAGGGTTAGCACATGCGCGCTCTATCATAAGACCTCTCATTGAGTCAACTGGCGTGGTTTCGACTCCCTGGTTGTACGTGACAAGGAGTTGGGTCGCCTGTCCAACCTCGTGGATTTTCTCCGAGACCTCTGGTTTCCTCCCACTGCAAGCAAATTATAGAAATAAAATTGACCCAAAATGACCTAGTTTGTGTTGGTTGGACGTTAAACCTCATTTTTCTCTCTTGCTCAGATTCTCACTTTTAGAGACGACATTCTAAAAGGGCCGTCTTATACCCCGCGAAGCGAAGCTTTACCTGTAGAGCTAAGTTAGGCTAAATGAGGAGGAGCAAAAAATACTTGGGTCAGAAATTGTTATGCGAAGACATTGCGATGTTAACACTTTGCCACAAAGCTGGACTTTGGAGCCCGAAGGCATGCAAAGAAATTCCTTGCTTCTCAGCCTTTAGCATCTGTTCAGTTTCATGTTGTATTAATAATGAATACCTGAATTTGTTAAATTATTTCAAAATATTCTAAATGTTTCATCTTGTTTTCAGAATTATTTAAAAGTGAATTGTTTGTGTGTCAACAAATAAAAACTTTTTTCACGAAAGAAGTTTGTGAATCTACGGTGAAACAGTTACAGTCAGATGTTTTAACTAGAAAAAATGGAGATGAAAGAATATTAGTCAGTTATTTAATGGGATACTTAGTTAGAGGTAAAAACGACTGAATGTTCTGTTCTTGTGACTTGTTGTTCAAGGCAAAAACAATACAACTCAATGGCAATATGTTATGTTATACATGTATGTTATATTATTGTCACTGGTCGTTCAAGGCACGCTTTGTGTGACGTGTTAGAGGTAAAACAATGTAATTCACGTACGTATTTTATATCATGTTATTGTGACTGGTTGTTCAAGGCTCGATTTGTGTCACATAAGATCGGACATTGGCGTGGTTTCGACCGCAAGCTTTGTTTGTGACAAGAAGTAGGCCCACCTGTCCAGTCTTATGGCTTTTCGCCGTTCCTCCAGTTTCCTCCCACAGTTAATTGAAGACCCCTACGTGCAGGCAAATTATTAATATAAAATTGAACCATATGTTGTCGATTAGACAACAAACCCCATTTCTCTCTTTTTATTTGGGGGGTTGGATGGCTGAATGGTTAGCGTGCGCGCGCTGTATCATAAAGTCTGTCATTGAGTCGACTGGCGTGGTTTCGAATCCCCGGTTGTACGTTGCAAGGGGTAGGGTCGCCTGTCCAACCTCGTGGGTTTTCTCCGGGGCCTCCGGTTTCCTCCCACTGCTAAAGACCCCTACGTGCAAGCGAATTATGTAAATAAAATTAACCATATGTTAGTCCCGAAATGACCTAGTTTGTGTCGAGTGGACGTTAAACTCCATTTCTCTCTCTCTCTCTCTCTCTCTCTTTTTATTTATTAAGATCGTACGATTTTATTTTTTTTCAGGTATGAACCCCAAATATCCAGTCAGTTTCGTTATTACTGATGAAGAACTAATGCTTGTTAAAGAAAATCATCAATGGCCCCAACCACGACTACAGGTTCCTCTAGATATCGAAAATACCGCCAAACATTTTACAGTTTTAGAAAAACATAAAATAACCAATATTGTTACTGTGGTAAGTTCTGGTTTTAAACTCAATTATTATCTGACAAGGACAGTCGTTTGGATGGGACAAAAAAATGATATCCTGTGTACATATTGGCATGCACCTAAAATATCCCTTGGCAGCTGGAATTCGATATAAGCGTTATCCGTAGCACTGCTGTCTGGGAAAATTTGCCTCATAGCACACTGAATGGCGTACGCCTGTTTTCATTAGCCCAATCGGAGCAGAAGAGTAGGACACATTTCATTTCATTTTATTTTGTATCCCCCATGCTCTGGAATGGCTATGTTTTGCACATATAAAAAGCATTTGTTTGAATTGAAATAATCATTTATTTGCCTCATAAATTACATGAACTAATCATTGAATAATAACAAATACCCGGCAAAATAAATAACAAAAACTTTCCAACAGGGTCCCGTCTTCATTAGCCCAGTTTAGGAGCAGAACAGTAGGACGTTAAACCCCATTTCATTTTATTTCGTTTCCAACAGGGAAAAGAAATATACTAAAACATAAAATATATACCATTGTCTATTCGATTTTGCTTTCCAGGAGAAGTTTGAGGAATCGGAGACCAAACTTCGACTGACATTATTAGATGAAGAATCTGGTGGTGATACTGTCTGGAATATTACCATGGAAACCAAACATGGTACAGAATTATTTATTGATGCCGTACGAGGTCCATGGGAAGCAGAATTTGGTGTAGATTTAGATGTTACCATGGTTACGGAAGAAGATATAGAAGAGTCATGATAAAATGATTCATATATATGGTGTGTTGTGATATTGATCTCGAGAGTGACCTCCCCTGAAATAGATGTGTTGCTAACAGTCAGATTGTCAGTTGCTAACAGTCAGATTGTCATATTAAACTGAAAACATGGATTGTAATTGACTCATTGTTTCTTAGCTAGACACACCTACCCCGATGGCTTTATTATGTTTATTTAAACACCCATTCTTTCATTTAGATATAGTTGTGATCAAGGTGTTTCAAGATATTAATACAGAAATAGTTGAACTGAAATATACAGGTGACAATTCTATAGAATACAATTACTGCTTATTACTGAGCGATGTTTTGACTAGGTTTCTCTAGTCATTATCAAGCTATGATAAAATATGATCTATAACAAGACAATATATACATACATGTGCACAACATACTTGGTTAATGCTGACCAACCAGAGACACCCCTTTTAATTATATGTACCTAAATAGAGATGACAGAGTCTGCGTAGTGAATCGTCACGTCCAGAAAGACAATGTTGTTGACATGGCGATCAAGGTTCTGTTTCACAAAGCACACTTAAGACTTCTGTACACTTCAAAAACAGATGTGACGTCATTATTTGATGTTGATGTACCATTCTTTCAAATAACAGTAGTACATTATTTATACTAGATGAAATATTGGACTCTCATGACGATTTCAATGAAATGTACATATGGGATAGTGTCTGTATTTTAAGTTGTTTAATGGTCTCAAGCAAATTGAGTCCAACATGGCCTCAGCATAGATATTAATGAGTCTCCTTGGGGAATACCAACCCTAACCCTAACCTTTTTTTTTTTTTTAGAAGAAGAAATGTGGCCATGTTGGACTCATCTTGGGTCCAAGTTACCTTTTACCATTCTATATTTTACCCCAAAACTCTCTAGTCTCTAAGTCATAGATTATGTAATGGGAGATAACTCCAAAGGACTTCAATAACTAATAAAGGGGAGGAAACTCTTCTGTGAGGTGGCATTGGCACATAATGTATCTTATGGAGGATATGAGGAGATAGAATTACTATATGACAATATTTTTCCATAAACCCAGATTGTATGTGAAAAATTAGACTTTATTTGATAAAAACACAAAGATGATATTTGTTTTATATCGTATCAGATATCTAATAAAGTCAAATGATGAACAGTAAACACTAGCTAGTCGTTATCTGGCATGATTTTATCAAATCATGGGTTATCTGTTCTATTTACATGAGGGCTACATTGTTTAATAAATATTTATTTATATTTCTAATATGCAAAAATATATGCAGATATATCCTTGCAATTTTTTAACCAACCCTGTATATTTAATAATACATAGATATATACCAGGCATTATTGTAACCTATATGAAATATTATGTATATAGGACCCATATGTGAGGTCTAATTTATAAGTGATCATATTCTCTATTTCTATTATGCTACTAAAGAAATTGTTTTCTAATAGTAAGTGCAGGAGGACCGCACTACATGTAAAACAAAAATCTACAAGATAAACCTGCGGACCAGATAGAAAATAGACATTGCACCAAATAAACAAATATCAACTTATTAAATTTTTCCTAGTCAGAGACTACAAAGTGTGTATCTGAAGAATTTGCACAGGGATCTAGGGAGTAGTCAATATTCCCATGTACCATATAAATACTTTAAAGTATGTAAAGTTTTATTATATAGATATATTATTAGTATTTCATATTTAAAATATATACATACATACACACACAAATTGAATTACTCCCACAAATTGAATTACTCCTACACACTGAATAACTCCAATAATTTGAATGCCATGATACATAGCTTATTAAGCAGTGGACACATTAGCCGAATCAATGGGCGCCAAATTTTATTCGGCCGAATGGGTGGACACACTAGCCGAATGCTTCGCCCGATTCACCAGTCGATTGCATCACCTTTCACGTCACATGATTAAACATGACAGCGTCTATGTCTTCAAACTATCACATGACTTCTCGATATGAGTGGTGATTGGCTAATGAATTCTACATTCGGCCGAATGCTTCGGCGAAGCGGACACACAAGGCGAATATAATTCGGCCGAATATATCAAACCTGTTTGATTCGGCCGAATCATTCGGCCGAATAACAGTGGACACACTAGGCAAATTTCGATGCCGATTGATTCGGCCGAATCATTCGGCTAGTGTGTCCACCGCTTTACTCTTAACACATAAGATATATATTTCATCAAATCTGTGTTTAAAATCTCACAATTTAAATGGCAAATAACAAAATTTTGCACAAAGTTAATGAACTGTCTTAATTTATACTGTAACCATGGAAACTCCAAGATATATGACTCTCCAAAACCATTGTACCTATGGAAACTCCAGTATACATAACTCTCCAAACTACTGTAACCATGGAAACTCCAAGATATATGACTCTCCAAAACCATTGAACCCATGGAAACTCAAGTATGCATAACTCTCCGAACTATTGTAACCATGGAAACTCTATGACTCTCTAAAACTTTTGCAACCATGGAAACTCCATCAATTTTAATTATTTGTACTTGTTGATATGGGTATAGAGTAAACCGTTGAGGGTTGTACTATATTGGTCACCATTATTTTTGTTGAATTTTTTTACATTATGAGAGATTGATATGTATATTTGAATGAGTTTATCTTGTGGAATTGCTATTTTTACTTACCTAAGCGTTACTGTGTATTTATTTATTTTCAAAATTGTATATTATCAATTGTCCTACTTTTCTGCTTTCTTGGCCGTAGCGCCGCTGCCCTGGCAAAATTTCCCTCATAGCACACTGTATGGCGTATGCCCGTCTTCATTAGCCCAGGTTAGGAGCAGAACAGTAGGACTTTAAACCCCATTTCATTTCATTTCATTTCTGCTTTCTGTAATGGTGCAGGGCAGGGGGCCTGGCAAGGAAAAGTGTTCAGTCGTTCGGATGGGACGGAAAATACAAGGTCATTGTATTTGATGTGTACGTAAAAGAACCCTTGACAGATGAAAATCGATTGCTATACAGGCAAAATTTCCCACATTACACAATATATGGCGTATGCTCGTCTTCATTATCTCCCCTGTTGGAGCAATCAGATTAAAACACAGATCATATTTCGTTTCGTTTTTATAGTTCAAAATTTCGTTTTACTTGTCTCTACTACACTTGGATCGGGAAGAGTTGTTATTTAACTCGTGTTCTGAATGGTGTCAGGGATAAGCCAATGAAACGGTCTGTTACGATGAGCTTTAGGCGTGTTTTGCACGGAACTGTGGGTAATCCACTAGTAACATCAATGCTGATTGGTTAATCAAATGTCTGATGTCATAGGGTCATAAGTCGGTCTTTTGACCCCTGACGTGACCTATCGCTATAACTTGTCAGATCTTCATGTAGTGTAGGCTATCGAAAGTAAAAAAAACGAAACGAAGTATAGATCTGTATTTTAATCAGATTGCGGTCGGAGCAGATAAGTAAGACGTTAAATCCGGTTAGGTCTAAATATTAATGCCACCTGCAGATTCCATCTAGTTCACAAAATATGAGAGAGAGAGAGAGAGAGAGAGAGAGAGAGAGAGACTCTAACACATGGTTCAATTTTATTTCAAAAATTCACTTGTGCATAGGTGTCTTTAGCAGTGGGAGGAAACCGGAGGACCCGGAGAAAACCCACGAGGCTGGACAGGCGACTCTACTCCTTGTCACGTACAACCGGGCAATCAAAACCATATCAGTTGACTCAATGACAGACGTTATGATACAGAGCACACGTGCTAACCATTCGGCCATTCAACCCCCCCATAGGGCAAGGACATGTGATTGTTGACGAGATTGTGGGCTAGAGTTAGGGTTAGCGCTAGCCCCGTTTACATCTCATGACCTTGATGAAATTTGCAGGTGACCTTAATATTTAGGCATCACTTTTCTATGCCAAAGTAAATTCTTGTAGAGAGGGATGTATTTTATTATCAGGTGATAACAGTACGAGTAGACAGTTTATTGTATATTTTAATTTAAACTGAGGTTATATATTATACAATGAGGGCTTAAAATGTTAATTCATGTCAGCTTTAATGTGAATAAATAAAACCGATGATATTATCATTAACTCTTGCTTTACTTATTTCCCTGGAAAGAGGGCCTGACAAGGACAGCTGTCTAGTTGTTCGGATGGGACGAAAACTGAGGTCCAGTGTACACATTGGTGTGCATGTAAAAGATCCCTTGACAGTTGGAATTCGATAGTGCCGCTGTCTGGGCAAAATTTCTCTCATAGCACACTGTATGGAGTAAGCTCGTGTTTATTAGCACAGTTCGGAGCAGTAGGACGTTAAACCCCGTTCAATTTCTATTCTCCTAAATGATTCAATTCCTTCATTATTTACAAAGATTTGATGAATTGAAGATTTCGCAACATTCGGCATACTCTCCAGATATAAAGATATAAGAGTAGTCCATAGTGCCGCTGTCCTGACAAAATTTCCCTCATAGCACACTGTATGGCATATGCCCGTCTTCATTAGCCCAGTTCGGAGAAGAACAGTAGGACGTAAAACCCCATTTCATTTCATTACTTATCTCCCTTTATTCTGGGGCTTGGGTGGTTTCAATCCCGAACTTGTACATGACAAGGAGTGGGATTGCCTGCCTAACCTCGTGGGTTTGCTTAGGAATCTTTGGTTTCCTTCCATTGCTAAAAATCCCTAGGTCAAGAGATGTGGTTTTGAACCTCATGGGTTTTCTCTGGGTCCTTCTGTTCCCTCCCACAGCTGAAGACCCCTACAAACAAGTGAATTACTGAAATAGAATTGTAACATATGTTCGTCCCAAAATAACCTGGAATTTAAACCCCCATCTCTAAATGTCTTTTATCCTGGAGCATTATGCTAGAAAACTTATCCCTTCATGCATGTGGTTGGGTGTCCAAATGATCTACAGCATGTGCCTTAGATCATAAAGTCTGTCACACTGAGCGGGGGTTGGGTAGCCGAATGGTTTAACGTGTGTATGTTTGATCATAAGGTCTGTCATTGAGTCAAGTGGCGTGGTTTCAATTCGCCACTTGTACAAGACAAGGAGTAGCATTATCTGTCCAACCTCGTGGGTTTTCTCCGGGTCCTCCGGTTTCCTCCCACTGCTAAAGACCCCTATGCGCTAGCAAATTATTGAAATGAAGTTGTGACAAGTGGACATTAAACCCCAATTCTCTCTCTCTCTGTCATTGAGTCAAGTGGTGTGGTTTTGATCCCATACTTGAACGTGACAAGGAGTAGGGTCATATAATATTTTAGACACTGTTGTTAGCCTTCTTACACACATTGTAGTCTTAATCATCTGTCATCATACCCAGCTTTACTCAATCGCGTTTAAAACATACTTTTAATCTTCCTCTTGTCATGAAGGTGGGGATTAGGGGGCCCTTTAATCATGAAGGTAGGGGGATTTTCTTAAATAGAAATAACTATAATAGAATATCCAAATAGTTGTCCGACTTTGTTTCCATACATTTGAAAACATTTTAGTTTTGAAATGTCCGAAGAAACTCACCATACAATATTTGTAGTCTTGTGTATCCAAAAGCGATATTGAAAGGTACTAGAAAATCGCGACTACAGTTATGGCCGACGAAATGGTGAAGTTAAAAAATGGGGAGGATCTTTTCGAGTCCAAGCCTAGGATGGCTACAAATGATCCCTGGAATACTGCTGCAGCAGTCGGGGTCATCACGCCCCCGACTTCAGACCCTGCTTATCAATTTATCAGTTCTGAACGCTATTTAAATTCGCTCGGTAAGTTTATTCATGAATCAGTCATACGAAACGGGAGGCTATTCATTTGAAGAATGTCAGGGTTCAGACCATCAGTTTTTGGTCATTGAATTGATAATTGACAAGTTATATAATATATCATGTCTGTAGGAATGAATATACCCCTGTTTATGTTAAGGCTAAAGGAAATAGCTTGGCCGCTACAATCACTAGCAGCCTGGACGACCTTCGGATGTAGACTATCGTTGCGACTACAGTCTGAACTATCCCGACCATCCTCTATCCCGTAAGTCTATCGTATGGTATGGCTGGTCACGACCACAGGTTGAACTATAGTACAAAAATCTGTGTAACCGATTGTCGGCTTGGATGAAATAGAACTTAGAAGTGAATAAGCCAGACCAGTGATATTAACTTTTTATGCACAACAGACTCGACAAGAAATTTTATAATACTTTCATCTTTTATTACAGAATCAAAATTGTCAAAAATGAAAGGAAAAACCAGCAAGGAACCATCAGCAAAAGAGATTATATCCTCCTTGGGAAAAGTAAAAGACGACCATATGAACAGATTTATTTCTGATAAAAATAAAAATAACAATGAATTCCATTGGCCGACTACAGACTTTGATGATCCGTCTGCAGTCTCATATTTTGACCGTTTGTTGCATCCAGAGCGACAAGCTGTTTCTGGAGAAGAACTTATTGAACTTTTAAAAGACGATGCTTTAAGCAGAAATACTAGTGAACAAATCGATGATAATATCACGACAACAGAATTGAATAAAAACGCGAAAAATGTTGATCATGTGAAACAAAACCACAGTTGATTAATTTGTACAAGAAATCATATTTATTTTTCAATGTGTATACGTAATTGTATTCCATAGAAATGTGAAAACATTTCAGTATAAATCATATTGAATTCAAGCCTGAAGATTATTTAGCCGTGATATTTTGTATTTTTAATTAAACGTTAAATGATCAATCTGAGTACATATGAGCATCCATTGAGCCGTGAGAAATTTGATATTGTAATGAAAAATGCAAATGGTGCATCGTTACTTTAAAGAGGAAAATTAGATAAAGAGTTGACAGTTCTCACTATAATAGTTAAAAACTAGATAATGTAAAGGCAATTTACTGAAAATTTCAGTCAAATTACTTCACTATTACTAGCTATCAATGTTACAATTATAATCTAGCCTCGATTGTCATTGTTACCGTTGTTATGATAATAAACAAAGTCTCGATTATCCATTTTTACGGTTAATCATGGACAGACGTTGAACGGCTAATCGGATTCAAATCTGTTTAAAATCGTACCCATAAGATTGCATCGAGAGTTGATTATGGTCTTGTCATGTTAATAAGCAGATTTAGCTCTTGCATAATGTATGTTTTAAGTAATCTATATATGTTTTTTGTATTTGTTTAGTTAAGACTGACATATTGCTGTTTTAGATTGGCTTGCTAGGTAATTTTGATTATTAGTCCTTTTAGCTATGCAAGTCATATATGACAAGGAGTAAGATTGCCTAATCTTGTGGATTCTCTGCCAATTTTCCGATTTTCCTTGCACAAATTATTGAAATAAAAATTTGCTATATTTTAATCATGCAGAGATTCATGTTCTTGAAGCAACTAGAAATAGATTAGTCCAAAATTCCCAAACTTTTGGATCGGGAGCTGGGTCAATGACCAATCGGAATTAGTGACGAAACATGTAGATTATTACATGAAGGCCTTGATATTGAAGATGGTGTGATTAAAACTCATTTCTCTCTCACTCTTGTTTTAAGTTATAGCAATATTATATTATATTCTGTGTTGTATTTTTTTGTAAATATAATTTTTATTTATATTATGTAAGTACATAATAAACACATAACAAATAGGTGATCACAAGCTAATAAATTTTGTTGTACTTTCTACTTTCATATTAATTTATTTTATCAAGTCCACAGAAGAATTCGGATCACTGATTAATTATTCCTGACTTTCATGATCTACGAAACGATAATCATTAAATTTAAGCTCTTTTGCATGTCCATGATGGTTGTTTTTGTTCTATAAAGGGTTGAATTTGCATTTTCTGACAGACCAACTGTGTTTACATTTTCACTATCAGTTCAGAATTTTTATCATTTAATTATTGCATAGACCTACTGGGTTTCAACTAGCTATGATTTGTTTCCCAGCGATAGTTACGGACGGCTCGGTTCTTTACTGATAGCAAGGCCGGGCATGGCATTGGTTGTTCGATTCGATAGCTACTAAATGGAGTTGCTTCCCCTTAAACGATTATAGGAAAATTTAGTAACAATCCTGACTCAAAGAAATTCTACGTATTAATGTATTATTATGTATGGATACCGATTAATAATTAACAGATTTTAACGCAAACTACCATATAATACGTAATAATACTGCAAACCATATTTACATATTCTTTACATATTAATATGGTAATTTCATCGATAAACGTTTTAAAAGAGTTACCTCCCTTCTATCACAATTTACATTTTGCAAAGTCTTCTACTTTCGGGCAACGTATTCTAGACTATGGGTCAAACCTCGAAAATAAATAATATAGCTTTCCCCGACCTCGCCTCGTCATCAGTTGACAAGGGCATTCACTTCGATTCCGGTCGTGCATTTTTCGGATGAGCAAGGAATAATATTGGAATTTTTACTCTTTGCGTCCAAGATAACTAATTTAACCTTCGCCATTTGCATTTTCGGGCAAAATCTCATTTTTACGGCTTAATCCAAACTAAAATGTCCTCGTATTGATTATTTTACATTTGATTAAGAAAATAAAATCAAAGTATCACCGTTAGATAATCTCTCGACTTGGATTAAATCGGATTAAACAGAGATCCAACAAAGTATTTTACGAAACAAATATACGTGGCACTGGTTTGTTTATATCTGGAGAATGTAACGAAATCTTCAATTCATCAAATCTTTGTAAATAATGAACGGAATTGAATTATTTAGGAGAAATGAAATGAAATGGGGTTTAACGTCTAAAGAAGACGGGCATACGCCATACAGTGTGCTATGAGTATGAGGGAAATTTTGCCCGGACAGAGACGCTACAGCTACGGTCTACTCTTATATCGAATTCCAACCGTCAAGGGATCTTGTACGAACCCGTAACCTCCAGGATAGAGAGCCAGCGTCTTATTCACTAAGCCACCGTGGCTCCCTGACCCATTTAGGGGCTGATATTTTTGTTTGAGATTCAATTTTCACAATGTTATTGTTTGCAAGTGTGGCTGGTTGTGTGGCCGAATGGTCTATGGCGTAGGATCGCCGGTCTAACATCGTTGGAATACTCCGTGTTCTCCGCCCCCCAACCCCCGCCCACTACTACTCCGGTTACCCCCAACTGCTAAAGACCTCTACGCGCAAGCAAATTCTTGAAATAAAAATAATGGACCTAGTTTGTGTCGAGTCCATGCTCTCTCTCTCTCTCCCTCTCTCTCTCTCTCTCTCTCTCTCTTTCGCTCTCTCTCAGTTTGCTAGCACACTGTATGGCGTATGCCCGTCTTCATTAGCCCAGTATAGGAGCAGAACAGTAGGACGTTAAACCCCCATTTCATTTCATTTCATTTCATTTCATTTCTCTCAGTTTGCAAATCACACAAATGACAATCAGCTGTTTTAAGATTTTCTCACCTGTAGCCCGACAGGTAAATACAGGATTGGATAGCTGACAGGTTATTGTGTGGGATTGTTTCTAGGATGACATATCCAGGTAATATAACAGGTATATCACAATTATACTTGACAGTTTTCCTACAAACATTTTTTACATTTGCACTGTGCTGCTGTTTTATCTTTTCTCATACAAATGAACCACACATTCATACCCACGTGAATAAATATTCGTCATAAAATGAAATGGGGTTTAACGTCCTACTTTTTTGCAACGACTGGGCTAATGAAGACGGGACTACGACATACAGTGTATCCGGAAAGCGGTTCTATGGCTTACTCTTTCATAGCACACTGCACGACGTAGGTCCATTTTCATTAGTTTGGTTGGACTCGCTGACCTGGAGGTCGCGTGTTCGATCCCTGCATTGGCGGAGAAAGTTCATCGGGATTTTCCAACGTGGTTTCGCCTTGTCAGTGATGCAGAACGGGGGGAGGGGGCTGACAAGGACAGCTGTCGTTCGGATGGAACAAAAAACCGAGGTCCCGTAAAAGATCCCCTGGCAGGAATTCGATATACGAGTTGGCCATCTTGCAGCTGCCCGGCAAAAATTTCCTTCGTAGCACACTGTATGGCGTATGCCCGTCTTCTTTAAACCAGTTTGGAGCAGAACAGTAGGACATTAAATCCCATTTCATTTCATTTGAGCTTAACTGGACGTTAAAACCCCATTTTATTTCATTACTACTGCTACGTTCACGGAAAGATAAAAATAACTTGTTGTCGTTGAAATTTGAAATCTTATCGATTAGAATTTGAATTCAAAGGTAAATCTTAACCACAAGACCAGCGTCTCAAATATTTGCTAAGAAAAATACCCAAATATTTTTTATCGCTTTATTTCCTCTAAACACACACGTCACGTGATCTTAAGACAATGTCAACCAGGTTATTTAGTACAACTTTAAAATTTAAATTTTGTAATGCTGGGTTTATTGTAAAGATACTATGGGTTATAAAACCAAATATTCACACATATATTAAACATACATTATGCAAGAGCTGAATCTAATTATTACTTAGACATTAATTAACTTATCCAGACCATAATCAACTCTCGATGGCATCGCTAGCCTGCGATGTTTACTGGATTAGAATCCCATTTGCTGCTCCACTTTCATTCTTAATTTAAACATGAAATGGATAATCGAGACTAGGCCGAAAATTCAATCGCTAAAATCTCGGTTCAGAGTAGATCAATTTGACTGAAATTTTCAGCAAATTTCCTTTACATCATCTAGTTTTTAATTATTATAGTGAGAACTGTCAGCTCTTTATCTAATCTCCCATAATGTATCTTTAAGATTAGTTATAAAACTTTAAAAATTATAAAACACATATTAAAAATTACGTTTGTTTTTTTTTTAAATTTTCATAGCACTTTTTGCACTTTTATACTCTAAAATTGTAGACGAAATACCTTGGTTTTTCGTCCCATCCTAACGACTAGACAGCTGTGCTTGTCATTTCCGATAAATAATTGGGTTTTAATGTCTTACAGTTTTGTTCCGATTGAGCCAATGAAGACGGACATACGCCATGCATTGTGCTATGAGGGAATTTTTGACCGGTCTACTCTTATTTCAAATTCTGTCAAGGGTTCTTTTACGTACACGCCAATGTGACAGCAAGACCTGTGAATATTGTCACATCCCAACAGTCGTTGTCCCTTTGCGGGCGCTTTGGGAAGATGGACTCGGGAAGATGGTGTATTTTCTAAATTGGCGATATTTCAATTGTCATGTGTTTGCCAGTCATGTGAATTTCGGTTATGAATTATTAGATTCGCGTTTCAAGTCGAATTTCTCATGACAGTTGAAAGAGACTACATGCAACGTGGGGCTATTTTAAACATAGGGAGAGGGACGATCTAAGTGCACGGTTTGTGTCGAACCTTTTAATAAAGCAATGCTATTATACAGCGAATCAATGCATTAGTCGTACGGGGGTGTTTTTTCTACAATAAATCAGCTGAAATCTGTTAAAAGGTATTGTTACGGCCTAGGACAAGTTGCCCTCAAGTTGGCCCTTGTCAGAAAGCTGGGCGGTTAATACAAAGACAGAACAATGGCGATTTCACACGTATATTGTTCTGTGCTGTCAATATATATTTACCCCCTGTTGGGTTTCGTGTATATAACCCCTTTTTTTCTACTCATGACCCATAGTTCACAATACGGTCAGTTATAGATTACACATTATATTTTTTTTTTTTCTGGATCTCTTGTTTTCTTTTTCTATCTTAATCAATATATATTTACCCCCTGTAATCCCCCCCCCCCCTTTTTTTTCTACTCCTTTATATTAAGTGTTTTTTTCTGGATCTCCTTGATCTTTTCTATTTTAATCAGTGTATAATTATCCACTGTAATACCCCCTCTCCCTTTTCTGCTTCTTCATATTAAGGGTTTTTTTTTCGGGATCTCTGGGATTTTTTTTTATTTTAACAAAAAAGAACATTGTGAATTATAATGAAGAAACTTGTCAAAAATCAGATTTTTTGGATGTTTTTGAAACTTAAAGCTTATGCCACGGTGGTAATCGAGTGATCAGGGCTAGATTTACCGGGTTCAAACCCGGGACCGACAAATGTTGTCTAGTCGTTTGTATGGGATGGAAAACTGGCGACTGGCGTGGTTTCGATCCCAAGCTTGTACGTGACAAGGTCGCCTGCCCAATATCGTGGGTTTTCTCCACACCCCACTATCCCTCCCCTCCCCCACTCCTTACATATCTTAATCTCGAAATGGCCTAGTTTGTGTCGACAGAAGGTTAAACCCCATTTCTCCCCTTTTTCTAGAGCTTCAGAACGTGGCAGAAAGCAGATACTTCGATGTAACTTATTAAAGAAAATACTACATGAGATTGTTAATTAAAAGGTAGGCAGACCTAAGGGCTTAGAAAGAACTCTTCCGAAATTCAGAAGACTTAGAGTCCACAACTATGAATTATCCATTGTTAAACATACATTATACAAGAGCTAAATCTGTCTATTGCAGGTCTTTCTTTAGGCCTGACATGTTATCTAAATTATTAATTAGACATTAATTAACCTATCCAGACCATACTCAACTCTTGATGCCATCGCTAGCCTGTGATATTTAGCGGATTGGAATACATTTTTAGAAAAATAATTAAACGTAAAAATGAATAATCGAGAGTTTGTTTTTTATCGTACCGACTTTAGTAATGATGATCGAGGCTAGAATAAAATTCAAAAGTTAGTACCTCGATTCAGAGTGGTGCAATTTGGCTGAAATTTTCAGCATTTTCTATTTATGTTATCTATTTTGTAACTATTATAGCGAGAACTCTTTGTCTAATCTTCCCTAACGCCCCTTTTAAAATAGAGGTTGGAGAGTTGTAGACATTATTAAATCCCTTATTAGTTCATGTCCGGTAATCAAGGGTGGGTTCAAGAGAAAAAATTGGGCTTAGTTTCGGTTCAATCGAAGGTCAGCAATCTTCTACGTCTTATTAGGTTTCTAAAAATGATTGGTTGAGTAGAGATATTATTTTTTGTGGAGATTTAAACTTGTAACATTAAGTGTATAAAACCTACTAGAAAGCTAGCCATGGAAACAGGTATTTATTGTTACCTGTCACGGGTGTCCGAATATTGACACGATGCATCAGAAGGTTGAATACCTGAAGGGATTAAAGGATTAGGGATTTACTGCACCCCTTGTCCTAATAGCTTCATTTATCGCCCATTTAGTTTAATCGGCCGTTTTATAAAAAATATTTTCTGTTGTTGTTTATAAATAGACCAGTGAGAAACTCTAGAAAATATAAATATTGGTATTTAACCTCTCTTAAAGATAAAATTTTATACTACAGAATTCTTTTAACAGGTCCTCCGGTTTCCTCCCACTGCTAATGACTCCTACGTGCAAGCGAATTATTGAAATAAAATTGAAACATATGTTAGTCCCGAAATGACTTAGTTTGTGTCAAGTGGACGTTAAACTCTCTCTCTCTCTCTCTCTCTCTCTCTCTCTCTCATGGAAAACCCAACAATATTTATCACTGTGTTTACTGTTAACAGCGGGTTTACGATACCTTTTGACAGATCAAGGGATATTTACGCACACATCAGTGCAGACTCGAGTGGGCCATGTTCAATGTGAAAGAAACATACCATTGCGTGATATTTCAAGGGATATTTAAGTGCACACCTTGGTTGTTTATTTCGTCTAATTCCCATAGCACATTTGATGACTACGTCATATCTAAAAAAAAGTGTTTAAATCTTCATTGTGAAATAGACACACTATTACGTAATTTTTCAAGGGATCTTTAACCTGCACACTAAAACGTACACGTGGAGATCTATTTTTTTTCGCACAATTTCTACAGCATACGTAACTATATAAATAAAAATTACCACTCCAATCTCATAATGACTACGTAATTTCTATAAACTCTATTACGTAATATTTCAAGGGGATCTTTTATGTGCACACGAAAACGTACACATGGGGACCTCGTTTTTTTTGTCCAATTCCCACAGCACATGTGATCGTGTAATCACTTTCATAATGGCCACTTAATTTCTATAAAAGTTTAAATGTTCAATGTGACGTCGACATACTATTACGTAATATAATCCTAGTGTACATTTCCTTGATGACGTAATATGACATGTGATATCAATATTTACATATTTGTGTAATACGTAGATATGTTTATGACGTAATAAAAATGTTTATTACTAATATTCAAATCCCCCATAATAGTTTATAATCCATATATAATAGTTATGTATCTTAATTTACATATACATCGATTCAATATCTTATTATATATAGTAACATGAATATCACTGGTATAGTTTTATTATTATGTAATTTAAACCTATTACTCACGTGTTTAAATAGAGAGAGAGAGAGAGAGAGAGAGAGAGAGAGAGGGGGGGCAGAGAGAGACTCACATATGGTTCAATTTTATTTCAATAATTCGCTTGCGCGTAGGGGTCTTTGGTGGTGGGAGGAAACCGGAGGACCCAGAGAAAACCCACGAGGCTGAACAAACGCCCATACTCCTTGTCACGTACAGCCGGGGAATCGAAACCAGGCCACTTGACTCAATGGCAGACACACTAACACTATTTATGGAATAACAATCACTGTTTTATTAACATGCAACGTTTCGACATTAGTGTGTTACTGTTCAATTACCAAATGCCACGCAATCTGCTGAAAATTTCATTCAAATTGATCCACTATGAACCGAGAACTAAGTCGGTAGGATAAAAAAATATAGTCTCGATTATCCATTTCATGATTTAATTATGAATGGAAGTCGAACAGCAAATCGGAACTTAATCCAATAAACACCACAGGCGTTGATTATGGTCTGGGTAAGTTAATTAATGTCTAATTAATAATATAGATAACATTTCAGGTCTAAAGAAAGACCTACAATAGGCAGATTTAGCTCTTACAAAATGTATGTTTAACTGTCCGTCCATATAGGTACAATCAGAAGTTTTTCTGGAGGTGTGTTTATTACCTGTTGAAAATGATCGATGAAATGATAAGTTATCTATCAATGTAGACATTACAACCAGGTGATTACAGGTACAACTCTCAGGTGTGATAATCTTTTGTTGTTAGATATGAAGAGATAAAGTAGGACTTGTACCTGTTGAAACCTACATCTGTATTATATACTAGTGATCTATCTTATTAACTTGTAATCGGCTGTGGCCCCCCTCGTAACCTATCTTATTATCAATCGTCTACACGATTGGGGGCACAGTGGGTCCCTCTTGTCAGTGATGTTGGACTGAGGGCCTGACAAACCTACATCTGTATTATATACTATTATCTGATTAGCGTGTAATCGGCTGTGGCTCCCCTTGTTGCCACATCATTCATTAATACTTGGGGGTCACGGTAGCTAAGAGGGTAAGACACTGGCTCGCTATCCTGGAGGTCGGGTGGTCTATCCCAGCATTCGTCGAGAAAGTTCATCCAGATTTTCCGGCGTGGTTCCCCCTTGTCAGTGAGAGCTGGGCGGAGGGCCTGACAAGGACAACTGTCTAGTCGTTTGGATGGGACAAAAAACCGAGGTCTCGTTGACATATTGGCGTGCACGTAAAAGACACCTTGACAGTTGGAATTCGATTCAAGAGTAGGCAGTAGTGCCGCTTCCCGGGCAGAATTTCCCTCATAGCACACTGTATGGCGTATCCCCGTCTTTATTAGCCCGGTCGGAGTAGAACTAGAACAGTAGGACGTTAAACCCCATTTCATTTCATGTGGGCGAATCAACCAGGTCTATTGTTCATTCAAAACTAGATATTTCTTGTTCATATATCAACACTAATTGTTTGCCTGGTAGTCAGGGTTATTATGACATATTATATCAACATTAATTGTTAGGCTGCATGGTAGTCGGGGTTATTATGACATAGTATATTGAAATGTATTTTACCGTGATGTCATTCATAAAAATAAAACTGAGGTAAACTGTCACATTGATGAATAGTGAAAAGTGCAATTAAAAAGAAATTTTGCCGAGAGAAATAATTGAAATGCATGTATATAGTGAGTGTGCTATATCAAAAGGTGATTCAATTGTTAGTGACAAAGTTAAATCGGTCTGTTACCTTATTTGTGTTGTCTGAATTGAGCAAATTGAATAAATACCAGGGCCCTTATTCACGAAAACTTAAACTAAGATACAATTGAAATTTTAAGAAATACTGCAATTCGATTGGCTGACCAATATGCAAATTGGATATATGCAAATTGATTTTACTGGTCAGCCAATCGAATTGCAGTATTTCTTAAAATTTCGATTGTATCTTAGTTTAAGTTTTCGTGAATAAGGACCCAGGCATATTCATTTAAAAGCCAATCTGATTAAAACACAGATCCTATTTCGTTTCATTTTTTTATAGTTCAAAATTTCGTTTTACTTGTCTTTACTACTTTACTTGTCTTTACTACACTAGGATCTGGAAGAGTTGTTATATTAACGGCGGGGCTGAATGGTTAGCGTGTGCGCGCTGTATCATAAAGTCTGTCATTGAGTCAACTGGCGTGGTTTCGATTCCCCGGTTGTACGTGTCAAGGAGTAGGGTTGCCTGTCCAACCTCGTGGGGTTTCTCCGGGTCCTCCGGTGTCCCCCCACTGCTAAAGACCCCTACGCGCAAGCGAATTATTGAAATAAAATTAAACCATATGTTAGTCCCGAAATGACCTAGTTTGTGTCGAGTGGACGTTAAACCCCATTTCTCTATATATATATATATTAACGGCGTTCTGGTTGATTAGTGGGTAAATTAATAGAAACATCAACGCTGATTAATTAATCAATGTATGACGTCATAGGTCAAAGGCCGCTTATGCGACCCCGGACGCGACCTTCCAGTACAACTGGTCAGATCTTCATGTAGTGTAGGCCATCGAAAGTATAAAAAAACGAAACGAAATATAGATCTGTATTTTAATCGGATTGTTTAAAAGCAAGACCACGTCACTATTAAAGCCGGTTGTTAACAGTCTAACGTATTTTCACTGCAGTTTAAATTAGTGAAATGAAAAGGTGTTTAACGTCCTATTTTACTGCGTCAACCGGGATAACTGAAATAAAATGAAATGGGGGTTTAACATCCTACTTTTCTGTTCCTACTGTGCTAATGAAGACTGGCATACGTCATACAGTTTGCTGTGAGGGAAATTTTGCCCGGGGAGAGGCGCTATGGCCTACTCTTATATAGAATTCCAACTGTCAATTGTTCTTTAACGTGCATGACTACACGTTATCCCTTATAAGGTCCTCCGTCCTGCGCCATTGACAATTAGATGTGACGGAGTGTTTCTATAATTCGGGAGCCGCGGTAGCTCAGTGAATAGGTCCAGAATGTTCCTCCTCTTGTCATTAGTGCTAACAAGGACAGCTGTATATTCGTGCAGATGGGACGAAAAGCCAATGTCCCGTGTACACATTTGCCTTTACAGTTGGAATTCGAAATAAGATTGGGACGTAGCGCCGCTGTCCGGGCAATTTTTCCTCTTAGCACTCTGCACATTGGGTATGTCCGTCTTCATTATCCCAGCCGGTGCAGAAAAGTAGGACGTTAAACCCCATTTCATTTTATTTCTTCAATATTTAATTTGGTGAAATGTCCTATGAAGCAGTAAAAAAAGATATGTCTGAGTTTTTTGATTGACAATCCTATGCAGGGGGGGGGGGGGGGATTACCAGGGGGTTTAAACTCTATTGTCCAGTCATGTTTTATCACGTTTAATAAACTTGTGTGCTCTCACTAGGTGCATGTAATCGCTCGCGTAGATCTAGGATTATTATGTTTACTTATGCATTAACCCTTGACCCCCTCGTATTTACACCTTTCCCAGTAATCCCCGCGATAAATCATTTTATTTAGCTTACTTGTAGAATTTGATTAGGTTTATTTGAACATACTTAAATTTTTTTAAAAAAAAAAGATTGCTCTGCTTCATTCGCCCAGTCGTCTGTCAATGAATCAACTGGCATGGTTTCAATTCCCGGTTGTATGTGACAAGGAGTAGGGTCGCCTGTCCAACCTAGTCATTTCGGGACTAACATATGGTTAATTTTATTTCAGTAATTCGCTGGCGCGTAGAGGTCTTTAGCAGTGGGAGGAAACTGGAGAACCCGGAGAAAACCCACGAGATTGGGAGGCGACTCTACTCCTTGTCACAGTTGACTCAGTGACAAACCTTATGATACAGCACGCACGTGTTAACCATTCGCCCCCCCCCCCCGCGCACTCTTTATGAGAAATATGTTTGATCTAGAAACACAAAACTTTGCACATAGTTTCTTATTGATGTATTTGATACATTAAAACAACAAAAGTTTTATAAAGGGTTATATTTTTAAAAGCAATTTTAAGTAATTTCTTAACTGAAGTCTGAGAATGTTTTATGAACTCAGGGCCTGGTATTGTTTGTGTTGTGTTTTATTTAAAATTTACTCAGTGGAATATAGAAGTTTATTTATGTGCCTATTTCCCCTTTCGTCTCACCGTGATTTGTGAGTCATCTTAAACATAACAAAGAACAATGTTAACAACGGATGTAACCGATTAACAGCTTCTTGTACTGAGTCATTTATATACATGTAGTGGCTCAGCGAGTAAGAGAGAGAGAAATGGGGTTTAACGTCCACTCGACACAAACTAGGTCATTATGGTTAAATTTTATTTCAATAATTCGTTTGCTCGTAGGGGTCTTTAGTAGAGGGAGGAAAGCCGAGGACCCCGAGAAAACCCACGAGATTGGACAGGCGACCATACTCCTTGTCACGTACAAGCGGGGATTCGAAACCACACCAGTTGATTCAATGACAGACCTTACGTGCTCACCATTCACCCCCCCCCCCCCCGCAGCTAACCTGGAGGTTGCGTGTTCGATCCCTGAATTGGCCGTTATAGTTCATCGGGATTTTCCGGCTTGGTTCCCCCTTGTCAGTGGTGTAGGACAGAGGGCCTGGCAAGCGACTACGTATAGTTGTTCGGAAGGGACGAAAACCGGAGGTTTGGTATTATAAAATTAATGACCCCGAAAGACATCGACGTTATTTAATCAATGACTTGAATATTATACATTTAATGACTTGATGCAGGGTTGCTGCATGGATTAGACATTTAGTTAACTGACTCCTTTTAAACTAAAAAGACTTATGTACATATGTACCACAACCTGGAATTAAGGTCCGCAGAAAACTGACTACTACTACTAATACGTACTACCCACGTCCGTGTCCACCTGGGTGGCTAAACATGGGTTGTATGGGTTTATATTTATACCACGATAATACAGGTACATCTATGTTTCAACGAATCATAAGAGAGAATCATATATACTTCGTACTTCAGTACATATGATACACAACACTGTCAGGATCATACTCAAAAAAAACCCCCAAAAACCGGTAAATTCCGAGACTCTTTATCACAGTCACACCCGAATCTTACCCTTCGTTAGGATCATACTCAAAGAAATTAAAAGGTAAATTCCAAGACTCTTCATCACAGTCACACCCGAACCCTACCCTTCGTCATGATCATACTCAAAGAAAATAAAAGGTAAATTTACAGACTCTTCACCATAATCACACCCGAACCCTACCCTTCATCAGGTAAATTTCCAGACTCTTCATCACAGCTACACTCATTATAATATCTATTGAGCTTATAACCTAAACCAAACCAACTTATCAGTTGTCGGTTGCTATTGGTTTCGGGAATCACAATATCATCTTTGTCCTTAAGAGTCAGCTTAAAATATGCTTCAGGTATGATGTCTTTCATGAGAACGAAGTCTTCTAATGGTTTCGGTAAACCAATTTGTCCTATCTTAGATCTGATTCCAGGTCCGATGGACTTTCTTATTTCTCTTCTACATCTTGTCTTCAATGATCTCGTCCCACAAAAGGTACGAAATTCTTCGGATTTCCGTTTCCACTGTTCTTCTATTATCTCCCTTTCGTCTGGAGTCAGATTCTCAATCGTTTCCGAAAAGATCATCTGGACGTCATGCTGACGAGCCCCGTTTTCAAATAAAATCTGCCCAAGCTTCACTGGGTCTATAAAGTTAAATTTGTATTTGTCCATTTTAAGATTTAAGCCTTGAAGGCTGCAGTTTTCAGTCAGAAGATACCAAATGAGATCATCTTGTTCTGTATCCATTAAGGATTGCATCAGAGTTCGACCACATTCGTCTTTAATGTCCAAAGATGTGTTTTGCCCATTTATCAAAAGCAATTTTAGACAATTAATCCATTTGTGATCATTACTGCAACGGGTAATGGCGGTTTCCTTGCGAACAGTAACGTATTGTGATGCCGACCGTCCGTTTATATCCGTACTATTTACGTCCGCTCCAGCTCCTAATAAACGTTCTAGTATTGGTCTGTTGCCTTTTCCTGCCGCTATCATCAAAGCCGTTCTCCCATTTTTATTTCCACAATCAAGTTCTGAAACATTCGTCAGTAACTGCTGGACGATGACCACGTTTCCATTTTTGACTGCTTGCATTAAAGCCGTTGTACCGTTCGTAGTTTTATGATCTGTAATATGTCCACGCTGTAACGCCTTGACCGATTCATCGTGAATGCGATGTCCTTTAGCAAACATCAATGCCTCATCTTCGGTACTGGAATCATTCAGATTGATGTCAGCAACGTCAAGCAGTGTAACCTCTGACATTTCGTCTCATATATTTCCAATTGTAATGGCCATTAAAGCATTTTATCTTTGAAATAAACATTGGACTCTATGTATAATAGTACATAACAACTAATGTTAGACACTCTACTTAAATTGTAATGAACATTAATTTACATGGGTTTAAAAATAGTCATTGGTGTCATTGATAATTTGCCAAGTCCTTTGATATATATTCTGTTCCATTGTGTGGAGATTTATTTTTGTAACATGTACTGCAATTATATTACAATACAATAAATTTCGGCTAATCTTATGATCTTCGCATTGGCATGTTTTATACTTCCTTGATCCTTGAACACGTGTTTATAACGTCCCTGGAATATGTTGGAGCTAAGTATAAGTCCTTGGGATATATTTCAGCTAATTATAGGTGATCATTTTAAACAAAAGACAAAGAAAGGATTTTCAAAATTATCCACTGTTACAGATTGGCCATACATGTTGAAAATTGGTGGATGGAATGATGAAGCCAGATGATAATGTTCATAGATGATAAACGGCACCGAAGCTATCAATAGATGATGGCACTGGCGATAGACGATGGTACTGAAGATAGTTGATAGATGATGATACCGAGGCTGTTAATAGATGGTGGCATTGAAGAATTTGACAGATGAGGTGGTAGCACTGTAGGTGTCTATAGATAATGGAACTGAAGATGGTGAAGATGTTGATTGCACTGAAGATAGAAAGTGGTACTGAAGACAGATAGTGGTACTGGATATATATGGTGAAGATCTTGATAGATGAGGATACTGAAGATAGAAAGTGGTACTGAAGACAGATAGTGGTACTGGATATATATGGTGAAGATCTTGATAGATGAGGATACTGAAGATAGAAAGTGGTACTGAAGATAGCAAGTGGTACTAGAGATAGAAAGTGGCACTGAAGATAGAAAGTGGTGGTAGTGAAGATAGATAATGGTACTGAAGATACAAAGGAATACTGAAGATATATAGGTGTACTGTAGAAATATGGAAGATGTCGATAGGTGATTGTACTGAAGATCACGATACAAAAGATAGATGGGGGTATTGAGGGAATATAGATGGTTACACTGAAGATATATGGTGGTACTGTAGAAAGTGGTGATGAAAAAAGATAGTGGAAATGAAGGTATATAGTGGTACTGATGAAAGATGGGGTTAATGAAGATAGATGATGGTACTAAAGATAGATAGTACAAATGAAAGATGGTGATATTGAAGATGGATAATATGCTGACGATGGTACTGAAGATGTCACCCATTTCAGCGAAAGTACCAGCCAAGCCAATTTACTGCCTTTAAGTTGCAATTGACATCCTCTATCTATAGCCAGCGCTAAATTGGCTAAAATCTGTGTGACGGGCCTCTTTTAATCCAATTAAGTCCAAGCCCGGCTATTATCTATCATTGATATTTTGGATTTATTTTAACGTGGACAAGGCAAATGACATTATCTAGTCGCTCGGATGGGTCGATAAACCGAGGTCCCGTTTACATGCATAAATGAAATAAAAGAACCCTTGACAGTTGGAATTTGGTGAAATGCGGTGGACATATCCCTCATAGCACACTGTATGACGTGCACGTAAAAGATTTTTTGGTAGTTGAAATTCGATTTTAGAGTATGCCGTAGGGTCGCTGTCCGGGCAAAATATCCCTCATAGCACACTGTATGGTGTATACCAGTCTTCATTAGCCCAGAACAGTAGGACGTTCCACCCCATTTCATATTATTTCATTTCATTTTAAGTTGTGTTTAAATTTAGTCAGTTTAAGCATCGTCCATCGTTCGATATTTCATTTTAAGTCGTGTTTTAGTGTCGTAGCGTGGCGTGGCGTTAATATATTTTCAGTAGTAAGTTTAAACATCTTCTCCGAGTTTTAGCCTAGTCGGAGCAGAGAAATAGGACGTTAAACCCCATTTCATATCATTCCCATATGTTCTTTTTTTGTAAGGGGGGTTGGATGGCCGAATGGTTAGCACGTGCGTGCTGTATCATTGAGTCAACTAGCGTGGTTTCGAATCCCCGGTTGTACGTGACAAGGAGTAGGGTCGCCTGTTCAATCTCGTGGGTTTTCTCCGGGTCCTCCGGTTTCCTCCCACTGCTAAAGACCCCTACGCGCAAGCGAATATTTGAAATAAAAATAAACCATATGTTAGTCCCGAAATGACCTAGTTTGTGTCGAGTGGACGTTAAACTCCATTTCTCTCTCTCTCTCCCTCTCTCTCTCTCTCTCTCTCTCTCTATCTTTTTGTATGGAGATTGTTTTTCTGTTTTGTTTGAGTGTTAATCAAATATTAAAACTGTGATTTCTATGTACCTTTAGATCTAACGGTTGACATATACTGGTATATATTTACCTATCTACCTGTAGTCAGGTGCATCAGGTACAATAACATACCTGTTGACTGTGTGTATAACACTCCTGTTTTATGAATGGTAAGGTGAGAGACACGAGAACGGTTAATATAAAACCTGTGAAATACAAAAGTCCAAGGGTTTGTTTATTCTGTCAGCACAATAATTGTTGGATAATTCTGGGTTTTTTCTAGGAAAGTTTAAAGTAACCTGGTCACCCAGTTAGTTGATTTATTCCCGTTTATTTTGTATTTTAAATATCTTATATCCCAAACCTGATTTATTTGTCGTTAATTTGTATTTTACTACCGAAAAATAAAACGAAATGAAATGGGTGTTTAACATCCTACTTTTCTGCACCAACCGGTATTTCCGTCAACTCTGCATCGAGCTACAACTGTCAAGTACACGCGTGGAGGACAGCTGTCTAGTTGTTCGCATGGGACGAAAAATCGAGGTCCCGTGTACACATTGGCGTGCACGTAAAATATTCCTTAGTGATTGCTATTCGATATAAGAGTAGGCCGTAGAGAGAGGGAGAGAGAGAGAGAGAGAGAGAGAGAGAGAGATGGGGTTTAACGTCCACTCGGCACAAACTAGGTTATTTCGGGACTAACATATGGTTCAATTTTATTTCAATAATTCGCTTGCGCGTTGGGGTCTGTAGCAGTAGGAGGAAACCCACGAGGTTGGTCAGGCGACCCTACTCCTTGTCACGCATAACCACGCCAGTTGACTCAATGACAGACCTTATGATACAATGCGCTAACCATTCGGCCATCCAATCCCCCCGTATAACGATTGATGTATCTGTTGGCTTGTTTTTCACTTGACTCGGGACATGGATGCCGCATGTTATCTGAGCTAGCCTATTTTTATAATTCTATCTGGCCATCTTATCTCAATCCAACCTATGTTTATATTTCCACCTGACCATATGGACAATATTCAACAATCATAGGTCAAGTTGAAGAAACTGTTTGATCTTTTAATGTTTATCTAAAAGTATGTTGTTGCTTGTATCGTTATCAAGTTTCTTATCGAATGATCGTGTTGGTTTATCAATTTTTATCAGGGGATTTTATATTAGTTCAATTAAATTCACCTGACAAACAATTTTAAGGATGAATTCGTCAGTGGTATTACTATTTATATAATGAAATCATTTATATATAGCGGACGCTTGCACACTGTATAGTGTATTGGTGTGTGCCCGAATTCATCAACCCTGTTGATGGAGAAATATCGGACGTTAAAGAGAGAGAGAGAGAGAGAGAGAGAGAGAGAGAGAGAGAGGTTAACGTCCACTCAACCACAAACTAGGTCATTTCGTGACTAACATATGGTTCAATTTCATTACCATAAGTCTCTTGCCCCCAGGGATCTTTAGCAGTCGGCGGAAACATGGGGATCCGGAGAAAACCCACGAGTATGGACTGCCGATCCTATTCCTTGTCACGTATAAACGGGGAATCAAAACCACGCCACTTGACTCAATGACAGACCTTATGATGCAACGCACACGCGTTAACCCCCCCCCCACACACACACACACACACACAAACTTAAAGACTTTCGCAGTAAACATATTTCCACTTGTGCATAGCACACAACTAGGCCTATGAATAACTAATAGTTTCGACTAGGCTAAATGGTAACAGATCAAAATATTTACAGGAAATAATTCCACCAATTTATAATGTAGCCATTTCCATGGCACTGGATTTTGGACCAGGATGTGTCAGATTCGAAGCCCGACTTTTACTTGTAAGGGGTGGCCCTGACAACAAAAGTGTGTCTAAACGAAAACCCGAGGTTCGTTTACATTGGCAGTTTTAAATCAAGACAATGCAGGGCGGGGGACCTGAAAAGGACAGCAGTCTAGCCGTTCGGGTGGGACGAAAAACCATGGTCCTGTGTACATAGACGTGAACGTAAAATAACCGTTGACAGTTGGAAATTAATATAAAAGTAGGCCGTAGCGCCGCTGTCCTCGCAAAATTTCCCTCAAAACACATTTTATCGTATAAGCCCGCCGTCATTAGCCCAGTCGATGCAAAGACGTATGACGTTAAACCCGATTTCATTTCATCTAATTTCTCCAACATACCTTTGTCTATACGGGAAAAATTACCCTGGGCTAATTACCAAACAACAGTAATCAATCAATACCTTTACATACACACGTCGTTAAGTAAAACAATAAATGAGGGAGAGAGAGAGAGAGAGAGGGGGGGGGGGGTTAACGTCCACTCGACACACACTAGGTCATTTCGGGACTAACATATGGTTTTAATTTTATTTCAATAATTCGCTTGCGCGTAGGGGTCTTTAGCAGTGGGAGGAAACCGGAGGACCCGGAGAAAACCCACGAGGTTGGACAGGCGACCCTACTCCTTGTCACATACAACCGGGGATTCGAAACCACGCCAGTTGACTCAATGACAGGCTTTATGATACAGCGCGCGCGTTGGACGAGAAAGTCCATCGGGATTTTCCGGCGTGGTTTTCCCTTGGCAGTGGTGCGGGACGGAGAGCCTGACAAAGACAGTGAGGCAGTGCGGAGGGCCTGGCAAGGGCAGGTATCTAGTCGTTCGGATGGGAAGAAAAACCGAGGTCCCGTGTACACATTGGCGTGCACGTAAAAGATCCATTGACATTTGGAATTCGATTTTAGAGTAACCCGTAGCGCCACTGTCCGGGCAAAATTTCCCTCATGTAAGGCGCATGCTCGTCTTCATTCGCCCAGTCCGACTTTAAACCCCATTTCATTTAATTTCAGATTGGTGGATCGGTTTCAGTGATTTAATCGATATTAGACTTGCAGTTCGTTTCCAGCGATTCTAACCGATATTAGACCTGTGGATCGGTTCCAGCGGTTCTAACCAATATTAGACTTGTGGATCGGTTCCATCTATTCTAACCGATATTAGCCTGATGGATCGGTTCCAGCCGTTCTAACCAATATTAGACTTGTGGATCGGTTCCATCTATTCTAACCGATATTAGCCTGATGGATCGGTTCCAGCTATTCTAACAGATATTAGATTGGTGGATCGGTTCTATCGGTTCTAACCTATATTCGACACACCCTGTTGTGATGTTATTGTATAATCCGCTTTCTTAGTATTTATCAGTAATCTTATTCCTGTTGCTCAAGGTTAGTGGACATTGTTTACCATGACGAGTTGTGGTTTAATTATACCATATCATCAGTACTATAATAGAAATCCGTTTAGTTAGAGATATGGATATCTTTCTATACTTACCATGTTTAGTAAGGTTGGCGTACGCCATACAATGTGTACATGGGGGAAATGTTGCCGGGATTGTTTCCGCCTCCTTCTCATAGAACTTTAACTGTCAAAGTCACGCCACCTAGTAGAACTCGGGTTTTCTTCTCACCCAATCTCATTAAAAGACAGATCTATAATTCGTTTCGTTTATTTTATACTTTCGATGGCCTACACTACATGAAGATCTGACAAGTTGTAGTGGAAGGTTGTGGCAGAGGTCATACGAGCGGCTTTTGACCACATCATCCAGAACGTAAGTTATATAACAACTCTTCCAGATCCCCGTGTAGTAAAGTCAAGTTAAACCAAATTTTGAACTATAAAAAACGAAACGAAATAGTATCTGTGTTTAAATAAGATTGCTTCTCACTCGATCGATTAGACGCTTGTCTATTCCCTACGCCATCCTGCACCTGTAACAATGAGAGGGACTAACACCTGGTTAAATTTTATTTCAATCAATCACTTACGCATTGGGGTCTTTAGCAGTGAAAGGAAAACGGAGGACCGGAGAAAACCCACGACCGGTGATTCGAAACTACGCCAGTTCACTCAATGCCAGGCCTTATGATACAACGCGCAGGCACTAACCATCCAACCCCAGTCCACGCCATAAATGACCACATGTTATTGTTATTGTGTGTGTGTTTATATTGAACATGGAATTGGCATTTAGAAGGGGGATTACTCTCAGTAATTGATTTATACTAATTCCTATCAACAGAAGATGATTGATTCTCGGCCTGTGTCAATATACAACTTGACCCATAGTGTCCAGCAAAACAATTACTGTCAAGGAATAACGTCTAGCTTTATAAGTTTTGTATAGATTCAATACTGGGCAATGTTTAGAAATCGTTATTATACGCACGGAAATTGGTGTCATTGTCAGGAACAGCGTCTAGGCGTTCGGTTGGTGTCCCATGAACACATTGGAGGGCATAATAACCCTCTACAGTTGGAATTTGATGTAAGATTAGACCTAGGTCTTAGTGCTGCTTTCCAGGAAAACTGTCTTCATTAGCACGGGTGTCGCAGAGCAGTAGGACGTTAAACCCCATTTCATTTCTTTATATACTTTCAAAATGCTTCGTGTCAAAGTGTTGTTACTGGTCGTTTGAACCGGATGAACAAAATAGGTGGCTCTATACTTGGGATATATAGCGCATTTCGACCATTGAGAGTTGTTACTCTAAACCCTAACAAGGTAGCCCCTATTAACATCTACCTATATTAGTAGCCTACTCTTATATACAAAATTCCAATTCCTCGTACTGAAATAAAACCAGCTTAATAAAAACATACCATTCATTATTTTTTTTATATTTTCAAGTGCAGATTCGAGTCAAATCTGTGAGGATGATTTTTAATTTTAGGATATTTATTGGTGCAAAATTTAGTCAAATCTGTGAAAAAGTAGGTAAGCCTCTAACTCAATATCATCCAAAGTCATACACGTTGAAAATACGAATTATTTGTCAATTCAAATCAAAATTGATGTTGTGATCTTACCAGGAAAAGGCAGGCTTCTGATATCCAATATTTAAGACAGAATAAACATTTTACCATTGGTACACGAATCGTGTACCATAGTGCGTTTTAGCGTCATATGCAACAAGTGACCAGAAAGAATGAGGCTAGACATATTCAACTGGAGAACCTGCTCAATAGACTGGAATAACCAGACGCTAGAAATTGCTATAGAGTTGAGACACAGGTCGTATTTCGCTGGACATAACTGATTTGAAATTCAAGTCAAAACGGAAACAATTGAATGTAAATCAGTTTAAATACAATCAAATTACCTAATTATATGCGTTGCGACCCATTTGGGTCAATTTCTGGGTCCCAAATATTAGCGATTTAGCTCCTTTAATAATCGTATTAATGCAAATTTGTACCAAACCTGAGAAGCCGAGATTTATAATTGTATGATGTCGGGACTGGTAGACCTAGTCTGGAATAGAATTGGTTTTAGCAGGAGGAATAATATGTGTTTATAATTACTATAATGATTGTGGATTCCTATCTTAACAAATTGATTGGGGTCAAGTGTTGTAGGTCATGTTTTTGTTTATCTGATGGTGTCCTTAATTTGACCGATACTCCGTATTTATATAATTATATAAAACTACTAGAAACGGTTTAACTATTGGTAAAAAATAAGTCTTTCAATTTTATGCCATATCTATTTTCCTGCATCTCCTTATCAATGGTTTGGAATGCACGTAAAAGATCCCCTGGCAGTTGGAATTCGATATACGCCATACAATGTGCTATGAGGAAAATCTTGCCTTGAGATGGCAGCGGCACTGAACGACTATGCAATTGTTCTTGTTACCACCTGTATCCTGCGCCTATGTAGGGATCGAACACGCGACATCCAGGCTAGCACAGGGCCTCTACATATATGGGGCTCAGGCCAAGGTATAAGATATTTTTGACACTGTCATGAGCTTTGAATGATCACATGCACGTAGTCTTAACCACCCGTGATCATCATCGATCCTATTCCTTGTCACATGAAAGCTGAGAATCGAATTACCCAGTTTGACCCATACTAAACTTACGCAGCAGTCTGTCCACAATTAGCCCCGCTTGAGAACAGACACTAAGTTACTTGACCGACATTTTAGTCGAGATATTCTGTTTTCATTTAATAAAATTGAAAAGGTGTAATTAGTCTTTTTGTGTATAACAGATGTGAACGAGAGTAGGACGGCATTACAAAACAGTATTCTAATTTTTGGATAATGGCGGCCATTTAGAGCAGAGATCTATTCTGTGTACAGGTCATTTCGGGACTAACATATGGTTCAGTTTTATTTCAATAATTCGCTTGCACGTAGTGGGAGGATACCAGAGGACCCGGAGAAAATCCACGAAATTGGATGTGCAGAAAGAGTTCGACCTAAACAAGATTTATAACTAAAATCATAACAACACGAGATGAATAATTGGCAACTTGATCTAATTCAATGTTTTTATCTGGTAGAATGCCCCTATACGAGGGTCCTGCAATTTTTTGGAGATAGTTGTCATTACTTCAATATTTCTCTGTGTGCAGAAAGAGTTCGACCATGGATCTTATAAGGTCCATGGTTCGACCTGAACAAGATATATAACTAGACCCGATCAATAATTGGCTGTTCTCTCTATATCAATGTTTTCATCTAGTAGAATAAATTATTTGATGTGTGATCAAGATAGCCATAAAGATAAGAAGGTGGCCATTATAACGCTATTTGTACACTCGTACTCTGACCAAACACTGGACATTTTGTAGCCCCAATCTGACCAGTCGTTTCTGCATCTTTAGACACAAATTGAGCACATACTATTCAGAAAACATATTTCTATTAAAAAAAACATCGGGGCAGAACGGTAGGGAAGTTAAGTTAAATCCCTTTTCATTTCTCTAAATAAAGAAATACAGTCGTAATATTCGAATATGATACCGGATAATCGCAACTATAGTCAAGGTTAGAAGTAGAAATCTTGAACCAAATAAGAAGGTAATAAATAATGCCTGTGGTTAAATATGAAAATATTTTAACAATGGAATATTGACAGTCATATGATATTTAACAATAGCCATAGATATCTCAAAATGACCGATTTTTATAATTCATTCATCCTATTTTCAATAATTGGGGTATAGATTTTCATTTTCTTTCAGTAGAAGTGTATCTGATTTTATCTAAACAACTGCAAGGAGCCATTAAGTTCATAGTCTGTTGGGGCAAAAGAATATATTTCCATTAAAGGGCTGTTTTCTCTTTTCGTTTCCTAGTTGCATGTTTTGTTCTTTTGATATACTAAGCAGCAAAAGAAACGCCAGGTTGGTAAAGAGAGAGAGAGAAATGGGTTTTAACGTCCACTCGACACAAACTAGGTCATTTCGAGACTAACATATGGTTTAATTTTATTTCAATAATTCGCTTGCGCGTAGGGGTCTTTAAGCAGTGGGAGGAAACCGGAGGACCCGGGGAAAACCCACGAGGTTGGACAGGCGACCCTACTCCTTGTCACGTACAGCCGGGGATTCGAAACCACGCCAGTTGACTCAATGACAGGCCTTATGATACAGCACGCACGTGCTAACCATTCGGCCATCCAACCCCCCGCCAGGTTGGTATGTTACTCTGAATATACTTTACCTGAGCAATAAGGCTCCTCCCCAAACATAGAATTGAACCCAGGAAATGTTCTCAAAAACGCAACCTGACTTCTGAGAATTGCATGTTTATTTGTCTCTACTTCCAGCTTGTGTATCTCAATTTTTTCATGAAGAACTCCATACGTGCTTTTTGGGCAAGAGGTTGCCACATGTTGCTCCGTCTGTGGTTGAAAGCGTTCTACCCAACGAAAATTTTGGAAAAATTTAGAGCCAGTCTAAGAGACGAGAATTAACATTATTATAACTATTTTTATTATAATAAGTATGTTTTTAATAAGTATTAGTAAAATAAATATTATTTATTATAAGTATTTGTTGTTCATGTTAAGTAGTGCTATAAATAGAATACTTGATTGCTTCATAGTTTTTCTATTTGTTGGGGATCACGTGGGAGGGGTCACGTGACTAAGTGGGTTAGACGCTAGCTCGCTAGCCTGGAGGTCGGGTGTTCGATCCCTGCATTGGCCGAGAAAGTTCATCCAGATTTTCCGGCGTGGTTCTCCCTTGTCAGTGATGCAGGACGGAGGGGCAGACAAGGAAAGCTGTCTAGTCGTTCGGATGGGACGAAAAACCGAGGTCCCGTGTACACATTGGCGTGCACGTAAAAGATCCCTTGGCAGTTGGAATTCGATATAAGAGTAGGCCGTAGTGCCGCTGCCCGGGCAAAATTTCCCTCATAGCACACTGTATGGCGTATGCCCGTCTTCATTAGCCCAGGTTAGGAGCAGAACAGTAGGACGTTAAACCCCATTTCATTTCATTTCATTTTTTCTATTTGCTTTAAAAGGCTGTAACTGCATCACAAGATAGTAATTTTGACCGAAAATTGGCCCGTGTCTTTCGGGTGATAATCATGTATGTTGTTGGGTGAACTGGAATAATATACGACCTTCGGGACTTACAAGGACAGTCCGTAAAGAGAAAGAGAGAGAGAGAGAGAGAGAGAGAGAGAGAGAGAGAGAGATATTGGGTTTAACGTCCACTCGACACAAACTAGGTCATTTCGGGACTAACATAATATGGTTTAATTTTACATCTAACCTCGGCTGTATGACAAGTTCCTCCATTGGAACTACTTTCAATGTCTGAAGTTGTTTTCTTTCAAGTTTTTCCCATTTTCTTTAAACAAAGGCCATCTTTGCAATGAAAACTCTACACACTCTTCGAACGACGCCCGTGTCCACACTTTTTAACGAAGTTGATCCGATTTTCTTTAAACAAGGACAACTTTGCAATGAAAATTCTACACACGCTTCGAACGACGCCCGTGTCCACACTTTTTAACGCAGTCAGAAAAGGTCATGGCCTTACTTTTTCCGGCCAGATTTATATTTTTTATATTCATACATTGTATAGCAATATTTTAGAATTAATTCTGATCCTATTATGGTGCAAATTTTAGCCCTTTTTGACCCTTTTTATCTGCCCCTCCCAGCCAAATGCCCCACTGAAACTTCGAACTAATGGGTGTTTTGAATTTGCCCTTTCAATAGCTGCCAATTAAAATGGCCAAATGGCTCTTGGTCTATATTGTTTGGTGCCAAATAACAGGAAACGCGGGTGGGTTTTTTGGCCTATGACATTATGTAATTATGTTGTCAAGTACACTCTGATAAACAACCTTCGGATATTTCTAAAACAAAAACAAAAGAAAAACAAGTTCAGATACAAAATCAAGTTCCATGCATGCGTTTTTATTAGTGCTAATTATTATTTTCAAGGAATTCTGTTAAACTAATCGTGTGTTTATCTCCCGTGGTAATTGTCTCCTCCGGTTGATAACATCCTCCCAAGCCTATTGACGTATTATTAGTACAATCTCTTCGATACAAAATGCAATTTGTTTTTACACATATAAGCCTATAAATCTCTTTGATCTTTGTGTAATATTCTATGCCCAGAGGGGTTTAGCACGTGCACGCTATATCATAGGCCTGTCATTGAGTCAACTGGCGTGGTTACGAATCCCCGGTTGTTCATGACAAGGAGTAGGGTCTCCTGTCGTGCCTCGTGGGTTTTCTCCGGGTCCTCCGCCCCCCCCCCCCCCCACACACACACACACTGCTAAAAAAACCTACGCACAAGCGAA
Organism: Patella vulgata; assembly: GCF_932274485.2. NCBI lineage: Eukaryota > Metazoa > Mollusca > Gastropoda > Patellidae > Patella > Patella vulgata. Next base: position 74,639,446 of record NC_065883.2, on the reverse strand, counting down.
TTATTGAAATAAAATTGAACCATATGTTAGTCCCGAAATGACCTAGTCTGTATTGAGTGGACGTTAAACCCCGTTTTATTATTAACTCTCTCTCTCTCTCTCTCTCTCTCTCTCTCTCTCTCTCTCTCTCTCTCTCCAGAATAACTTGCGGTCTCAAAGTCGGGGTTGCTTTGAATATATATGTTGTGGGGCGGGGAGGGTATTCTGAAAGTTTTTCTTTAAACCTGTAACGGGTTGTTCTTCCAGGATAGGTTTGCTTTTTTTATTAAGAAAACATTTTATAAGGTTTTTCTTACGGGAATTCTGGGATATTCTCATTTTACGTACATGTAAACATAGGCGGTTTATAAGCAAGATAAAGTACTCGACTTCAGTTATGCTGGGCAAAAAAAACTTCAGAAAAAAAAGCCTCGACAAAAATTAACAAAAATACTATATTACACACAAAATGGTCTCTAAAATCTGAAAACAATCGCCCCCATGTAAAATGCAGACAACAATAACACACAAAAAACGATGATCGTAATATATTTTGGGAGCCGCGGTGATCCAGTGGGTAGGACGTTGACTAGCTAAACTGGAGGTCCCGTGTTCCTTCTATGTGTTGGCCGAGAACGTTCGATGTTGTAGGACGGAGGTATTGGTAAGGTACAACGTATATATAGTCGTTCGGATGGTACGACAAACTGAGGTCCAATGTACAAGAACTCTTGACAGTTGAAATTTGAAATACGAGTAGGTCGTATTATACTGCATGGCGTATGCTTGTGTTCATTACACCAGTCGTCTTCATTAGCCCAGTCGGAGGAGAACAGTAGGACGTTAAACCCCATTTCGTTTCATTTTATTATCCCAGTTTGCGCAGAACAGTTACGTTAAACCCATTTCATTTCATTTCGTTTCTGTATTTAAAATGAAATGGGGTTAAACGTCCTAGTTTTCTGCTCCAAACTGGGCTAATGAAAACGGGCATATGCCATACAGTGTGCTATGAAGGAAATACTACTACGGCCTACTCTTGTATCGAATTCCAACTGTCAAGGGATCTTTTACGTGCACGCCAATGTGTACAAGGGACATCGGTTTTTCGTCCCATCCGAACGACTAGATACCTGCCCTTGCCAGGCCCTCCGCACTGCATCACTGACAAGGTGGAACCACGCTAGAAAATCTGGATGAACTTTCTCGGCCAATGCAGGGATCGAACACCTGACCTCCAGGCTAGCGAACCAGTGTCTTACCCACTTAGCCACCGTGATCCCTTAATACAGAAACAGACGATGAGTATTGAAAATAATTTCACCGTATGTAGCTAAAGTTCTCATTTAGTTTATATTTCATTTCATTCACAAATATTAACCTGACGTGTGTAAATTGATATAGTAAAATGATTTCACACCATGTAGTCACTTACTGGAGACTATGGTCACTTAGAAAATAAGATTATATATTAAAGTGACAATGAAAATAATAATTTCATCATGGTCTCGCCTATAAAAGGTGGAGTATTTTGGTGTTGTGTACCAAGATTATCTACAATGACCACACACTGAGTGGACATTGGTCAGTTGTAACAATAATAAAACACTTAATACAGGTGAGTGATATCTCAATTGTAACATCTCTGTGTTACACAAGGTCAACCGTATACACATTATTTAAAGTCGCTCACTAACTAGAATGTCCCGGGACGTCCCTTGTTCGATCCAAATGTTGGCCTAGAATGTTCTTCTGGATTCTCCAACGTGGTTCCCCCGTGTCGGTGGTCCCCCCGTGTCGGTGGTTCCCCCGTGTCGGTGGTCCCAAATCGGTGTGCGAATCATGCTTGTACTTGACTTCGTTCGTCATCATCTGACCTATCATCGACAAAATCGTTAACGGGAATATGGATGCGGTCAGTTATTTATTGGCATAGCAAGGAGTGCGCAACTACAATTTGGCAGTAACGTTAGATTTATCCAGTTGTTCCGATGCCACAGTTTATCCATGCAGATTGTGTCATGGACCCAGCAGAGTCTTGCGTTAGCTTTGAAACAAAAAAAACAAACATCCAAAATGACTGACTAGAATGGGGTATAACATCCACTTACCAATAAGGGGATATCGCAACATACGGTTGAATATCCTCGTCGGTGCCCTTTAAGAGCAGACAATGACCGGAGAGTAGCGATTGAATTGTAGGTGTGACGTGTTTGTTTTAACATTCCCATGTTAATCTGTAAGTTACTACCGTATGTTAGATACCTGCTGTTTACAATATCTCGCCATTCATATGTTTAATTCATCTACTTGGTTGGTGGGCCGGGGTTTAATGTAAATTTGATTCCATGACCCTTGACTCATGGCCAGTCAAACTCCCAGTAGGATACGATAAATGGTAGAAAAATATACTTCGTGTCATTTCATCACTGGGGTTTTGCTGATAGAAAATTAAAAGTATAAAATGTTTGTTGGGTTGTTTGCTTTTCTTTCGGTCATAGGGGTTTCCCGAGAGAGAGAGAGAGAGAGAGAGAGAGAGAGAGAGATGGAGTTTAACATCCACTCGACAAAAGACAGACAGACAGAGACAGGTATAGAGAAATGGAGTCTAAAATCCGCTAGACAAAAACTAGGTCATTTCGGGATTAACTTATTGTTCAATTTTATTTCAATAATTCGCTTGTGCGTAGGGGTCTTTAGCAATGGGAGGAGACAGGAGGACCCGGAGGACCCGGAAAAAACCCACGAGGTTGGACAGGCGACCGTACTCCTTGTCAAGTACAGGCAGGGAATCGAAACCACACCACTTGACTCAATGACAGACCATAGGATCAAACGGCTACGTGTTAACCATTCGGTCAACCAACCCCCGGGCTGACAAATGAAATGAAATGGGGTTTAACGTCCTACTGTTCTGCTCCTATGCTGGGCTAATGAAGACGGGCATACGCCCATACAGTGTGCTATGAGGGAAATTTTGCCCGGGCAGCGGCACTATCGCCTACTCTTATATCGAATTCCAACTGCCAAGGGATCTTTTACGTGCATGCAAATGTGTACACGGGACCTCGGTTTTTCATCTCATCCGAACGACTAGACAGCTGTCCTTGTCAGGCCCTCCGTCCTGCATCACTGACAAGGGGGAACCACGCCGGAAAATCTGGATGAACTTTCTCGGCCAATGCAGGGATCGAACACCCGACCTCCAGGCTAGCGAGCCAGCGTCTTACCCACTTAGCCACGTGATCCCCCCGGAATGACAAGAACCTCGAGATCTTTCATGACCAAGTATTGTCAGGTCGGTTGGGTGTAACAACAATTAATCCGAGGTCCGATTCTCTACACATTGGCAGTTGGAATGCGTTGGAGAGTAGATGGAACATCCACTGAACAAAGAAAATCCACGGCATTTTTCATGTCTGGTTCCAGCTAGTTATTTGAAGTACGACAATACGAGGCTCAAAACATATCACAATTCGCGCTATGATTGTATTGAAATGAAATGAAATGGGGTTTAACGTCCTACTGTTTTGCTCCTAAACTGGGCTAATGAAGACGGGCATACGCCCATACAGTGTGCTATGAGGGAAATTTTGCCCGGGCAGCGGCACTATCGCCTACTCTTATATCGAATTCCAACTGCCAAGGGATATTTTACGTGCACGCCAATGTGTACACGGGACCTCGGTTTTTCGTCACATCCGAACGACTAGAGAGCTGTCCTTGTCAGGCCCTCCGTCCTGCATCACTGACAAGGGGAAACCACGCCGGAAAATCTGGATGAACTTTCTCGGCCAATGCAGGGATCGCTATGATTGAAATCGTGGTGATTATATCCGGTCTTATTACATATTGAGGTCAGTCGTAGCAATCCTGTTGATCGTATCGAAATTAATCCGAACGTATCTACACGTACCAGATCGTGGACTCAAACGGGACAACCCTATCGTAACGCATCGCACAATAGTAGGAACCTAGCATTAGTTAAAATTCGTTGAAGAGTAGGCGGAAACGCCACTGCCCGAGCAAAATTCACCTTAGCATTGCACACGTGACCATAGAACAAAAAATAACCTAAAAATAACAACAGTATTGTGTTGACGAGGCGTTAAAACTCATTTCCTTTATTCATTCGTTCTGTCATTTTATGCTCTTCAAAAAAAGTAGGGGATATTGAATTGCAAATACATATGCAGGTTGTGATATGATAAATAGTCATGGACACTTGACATGCGTTGAGGGTATATGCACAGATGAAGAACTTATCTCCCCAACAGAACCACTGAGCTGCACATGCGACACACAATACACGTGGGAGGGGTTCATTGTCAAATTTGACACTTCAAGGAAGGGTTGATGAAAACCGCCGCGTGCTGGTTTATCTATCCATGTTTGCTTTCCTATCGGTTCTTACTGTGTTACGTTTAATTTCATCGGGAGACGTGTTCGTCGACGTCGATGTCAACGTCAACCGACAACACTGTAAGAAGGAGTGGGTCAGATTGTCCCAAATCGTGATTGGACGGTTGATTAGGAGCATGCCACGACGAATTTCTGAATGTCTGAGGATTGGTGGAGCAATTACTCATTATTAAGACAAAAATCAAAAACGTCCATTTTCACTTTTGACGGTGTATCTCTTTGCGAGTGAAATAGGGCCGTCAGATAAGCCGCTCATATGAACTGTTTATGTTCATGTGTAGGCACTTGACCTGTTATTAACATACACTGGTTACCTCTAATAAAAACAGTAGTCTATTTCCGAAGTTTTGTATTGTTTCTAAATATCCCCTACCTTTTTTTTTGAAGAGTATATTATGGAGAATCGGAGAAACAGAAAACTGTGCTTGACGACCAAGCCTTATAGATCTATTACTCAAGGACGTAAGTTGGCTTTACCGCCTTTGTAATCATGCAAAAATATCAAAAAAGAAAAAGACCACTTCAAAATGACAGAATCATTCTAACCACAATGCATTTGTGTCGGAAGATATTCATTCGTTTGCCTAATATATCTATTTCTGAAGGACGAAAGTAGTATTTATCTCCTTTATAACCTGCAAAAATATAAGAAAAGAAAAAGACCACTTCAAAATGACAGAACAGTTATAACCACAATGCACTTGTAGCGGAAGACACCTGAAATGAACTAAGAATAACAATTTGTGTAATTTTCAACCCTCCTTACCGGCGCCATGATGAAAGTCGTCGCCCGTAACAAACATCTTTATCTCTTTAAAAAGCAATTCAAAAATGATGTATTGTACCGGAGAGCGTGACTTGAATAACAGGACAATGCGAGGAGGAAGAAGATGGCGGCCTTCTCAAATAGACACATCATGAAACAAATATTACTAAGACTACAGAGAGACGATTGTCATCTTCAATATCTACTAGTGATGGTAACTCTGTGCTGGAATTTTAATTAACCAAACTACATGTATTTCCTTTCTGATTAGTAATCCACTAATCCGTGCCTAAATTTTGAATCTGGTTTAACTTTTTTTGTTATCGGGGAATTTTAATTAACCAAACTTCTAATTAATAATCTAAGCCTATTTTTATTTTTAATTTGGTTAAACATACATTATGCAAGAGCTAATGCTGCCTATTGCATGTCTTTATTTAGGCCTGAAATGGTTTTTAAATTATTAATTAACTTACCAGGCCATAATCAACTCTCGATGACATCGGATTTCTCCGATATTAAATAGATTAGAGCAGTTCAGCCATATTTTGATTTAAGCTAAAAATGGAGGAGCGAGACTTAGCTTCGAACAACCAGTGCGGTGGTTGAAATTATACCACCCGTCTTGTCAAACCTTCAAAGGCTAATATCTTCGCTCGCGATAGGTTAATTTGAATGAAATTTTTTAAATTATTCATTTTACATTATCTATTTTCGAAGTATTATAGCAAGAATGGCTAGCTCTTTATCTAAATCTTACATAATGTATCTTTAACTTTTGTGAAAACGGGGATTTTTCAATGTCGTATTACGTTCACATTTTGGGTTGGACGTCGTACAGATACCCTTCTATCAGAATTCGGTGAAAATAATTATGTTGTAATTTGTTCCCAGTACCCCTTTTATACATCTTTTCGTTTTTTTGTTTATCTTTCGATGGCCTACACTACATGAAGATCTTACCGGTTGTACTGGAAGGTCGCTTCAGGGGTTGTACGTGCGGCTTTTGACCTATGACGTCAGACATTGATTAATCAATCAGCGTTGACGTTTCTATTGGTTTACCCACAGTTCCGTGCATCGCCGTAACAGACCGTTTCATTGGCTAATCCCTCACTTCAACCACAACGCCGGTAATATAACAACTTTTCCAGATCCCAGTGTAGTAAAGACTAGTAAAACGAAATTTTGAACTATAAAAAAACGAAACGAAATAGGATCTGTGTTTTAGTATTGGTCCTGTTAACTATACAGAAAAAAAACCTTGGATATTTCTTGCGTCGCGCGACGATGATTTTGTAAAGATAAGGGACTGGGGAATCATGGAGGCCACCCCGCGTTAAATGTCTATAATTATGTAGTTGAGATTCACCTGTTTATGGAGGTCTAGGACCACTTAACACCCTCTCTTAACTAACACTTACTTCAAGTATAGTTAAAGCAAAAGTAGAGTGTCTTTAAATCGCAACTTTCTCACACAATTTAAAGGTAATCAATACATTACACCGAGTAGAAATATGTAACAGATATATTTGAACCAGGGTTGTTCTAGCCACTCCGCGGGTCTATAATATTGTTCATACTTTTTACGATTATCCTTGATCCACTCTAACACGCGCAGTGGACGCTCAACAAGGATGTCACGAGGCCTACCGAGAAGATTTATTCAAGCCCACGTGTTCCGCGGTGGCACCTATGGCCCTGACGTGTATGTAAAGTGTTGTCTCGTTGCTCGGGTGGGGAATTCGAGATCAAGCCGTGTGCACGTTTAAGCGCGCATACAAAACATCACGTGACACGACAGGATGGGAATGGGGCGGGCAAAAACAATTTTACTCTCCGATTGTACATGGTAAGGGTTGTATGGGGCCTTTCACTAACCGATGTCACGAGAACGTGTACCGTGCTGTGGTAGGTCATACTCCTCGCAGTGTTTCGTTTGATTAGAGCTAATCCCACTACTCACTGCTGTAAACAAAGCAAATTCTTGTTCTAAATTATGACTGGTCAATAGTCCGATTAACAACCAATAGCTTACTGCGTAATAATACCAAACAGAGCTCCAAATTGGACCAAATATGTTTACATAACGTTACGTCATGACTCACGATTTTATTATACCCAATTAACCAGTGCATAGCAGAATACTGCAGAAAAACTAATTGTGTGACAAACGAGGCTATCAGCACATACATAATGTAAACAATACTGTCGAACAACACTTTCACCGTTTTTAATACCTTTAATTACTGACCAAAGTTTTAGGAAAGGCTCCTGATTAAAAGAAGGGCTGTCATGTTGCTGTGCTTGGGGATAGATTTGATCGAACGGGAAGAATAGACACACTCCCTCAAAAGCGCAAGTATCAGAAGCTAATCCAGCAATAGCCAGAGAGGGATTTCTTGGGCCATTGCTTCAGGAATATGTGGTAGGTTGGCATGTACCATTCCAGAAAGAAGTATACACGGTACTAATAATAAACTCTTCCCAAAACGATGTTTCAGTTGATAACATATTGTTATTTTTATAATATAAAGAGCCAGTTCAGCCGAGCGTATTCCCCAGCCTCCAAATCGACTGTTATTTTAATCTTATTTTCACACCTCGACTAACTTGAGAGTTGTTGAAGCGTATAACTGGATCACGCTGAGTCAATTTGTTCTTCAGTCTTGTTTCCACATCGTATTCTTCTCGATGTTGAAAATAAATAATGTTTACGACGGTTTATATTACTTGGCATAACATAGGGACAGAGAGAAATGGGGTTTAACGTCCACTCGACACAAACTAGATCATTTCGGGACTAACCTATGGTTCAATTTTATTTCAATAATTCGCTTGCGTGTAGGGGTCTTTAGCAGTGGGAGGTAACCAGAGGACCTGGAGAAAACTCACGAGGTTGGACAGGCGACCCTACTCCTTGTCATGTACAACCGGGGAATCGAAACCACACCAGTGGACACAATGACAGACCTTATGATACAGCGCGCACGCGCTAGCCATGCGGCCATCCAATCCCCTCAGCATAACATGATTGGGCAATTGACTGGAAATTTCAAATTTGGACCCCACACTGTAAGGGCAATAAAATAACCCACTTCTGGTCTATGCCGTAACCATATTGATGACGTATTCGAGTTGCCATCCTTCACTATGCACTCCTGGTTAAAGATGCATTATGCAAGAGCTAAATCTACCTATTACAGGTCTTTCTTTAGGCCTGAAATGTTATCTAAATTGTTAATTAGACATTAATCAACTCTTGATGGCATCGCTAGCCTGCTATATTTACTGGATTGGGATCCGATCTGCTGCTCAACGCTCATTGATGATTAAATTAAAAACATGGATAAGAGAGACTATGTTTGTTTTATCGTGCCGACTTCAGTGATGATGATCGGGGCTAGGCCGAAAATTGAATCGCTAAATTCTCGGTTCAGAGTGAATCAATTTGACTGAAATTTTCAGCAAATTCCCTTTACATTATCTAGTTTTTAACTATTATAGTGCGAACCACCAGCTCTTTATCTAATCTCCCATAATGTATCTTTAAACGGAGTGTATTGTGACGCCTCTCTCGTTAGTTACGAATGACAAGTCACAATTAGCAGTAGAAAAGAAATCCACAGAGCGTGATAAACAAAATATTATCAAGTCATTTAAACTGGCTTAAAGGAACAGCGACACCTTGAATGTAAATAGGTGTTGTTGGGCCCGGTTACGCCATTTTGAATAATAAACAAATTAACTCCTCTTGTCACCTGCTGATCTGACGAGATATGGCTTTAGATAATGAAGCATTCATTCGGAAACATTACAGGTGATTGATTAATTCTATTGAGTAATATCACACAATGACCAGTGGAGAGGGAGAAATTGGGTTTAACGTCCACTCGACACAAACTAGGTCATTTTGGCACTAACACATGGTTCAATTTTATTTCAATAATAACCTAGCGTGTAGGGGTCTTTAGCAGTGGGGGGAAACCGGGGGACCCCGAGAAAACCCACGAGGTTGGACAGGCAATCCTACTCCTTGTCGCGTTCAATCGGGGAATCGAAACCACGCCAGTTGACTCAATGACAGACCTTACGATACAGCAAGCACCTGCTAACCATTCGCCCCCCCCCCCCCCTACTTATTACAGGTGATTGGCTAATTAAATTGAATAATATCACACAAATGACCAGTTTTTCAGCTGCTCTCTTCTATTTAAATGGTTTTTGTGTACAATGTTGTCCTCATATGTAGAGATAACCCCCTGTGAAAACGAACCGCCATTGTAAATATGATCTTGTTTGTTCAACGTGACAATGTCGTGATGTCATTCAGGTATCAACACTCCTTATGTAATGTCATTAGATAAATTCAATTATACTTTCTTTAAATAATTCCAGGGGATCCGGGAAGCAGAGGGGCAGCTCTTTCTGAAAATCTGTTTTTCTTGTTCCAAAATGCTTCAGTGTGCCTGTCATATTTTAATTATTTGTTGTGTGTGTGGGGGGGGGGGGGGGGGTAAATTAATTTTTGGTTTACAATGTATATAAGTAAAAACAAGATCAGGTGATACGATGATCTCAGGGATGTTGTGCTATGCCACATATTATTATGTCTGGGGCTTGGGTGGTCGAGTCGTCTAATACGTGAACTTTAGTTCATAAGTTCTGTCGATAGTCACGTGACTTGTTTTCGTTCCCAAGCTTGTTCGTGATAAGGCATAGGGTAGCCTGCCTAATTTCATAGGTTTTCTCCGGGTCCTCCGGTTTCCATCCCACTGCTAAAGACACCTACGAGCAACCGAAATATTGAAACAAAATTGAACCATCATTGTGTCGAGGGAATGTTACCCCCTCTCCCTCTCTCTCTCTCTCTCTCTCTCCCTCTCTCTCTTTCTCGGGGATCACGTAGCTAAGTGGGTAAGACGCTGGCTCGCCTGGAGGTCGGGTGTTCGATACCTGCATTGGCCGAGAAAGTTCATTCAGATTTTACGGCGTGGTTTCCCTTTGTCAGTGATGTAGGATGGAGAGCCTGACAAGGACAGCTGTCTAGTCGTTCGGAAGGGACGAAAAAACGAGGTCCCGTGTACACATTGGCGTGTACGTAAAAGATCCCTTGGCAGTTGGAATTCAATATAAGAGTAGGCCGTAGCGCCGCTGCCCGGGCAAAATTTCCCTCATATATAGCACACTGTATGGCGTGTGCCCACCTTCATTAGCCCAGGTTAGGAGCAGAACAATAGGACGTTAAAGCCCATTTCATTTCATTTCTCTCTCTCCCTCCCTCTCTCTCTCTCCGTATCAACTAGCATGAACCCACCTCATTATCTCGCCATGTACGTCACAGATGTGTGTTATAGATGTAACATTTAATGTTAATGGGGATAATTAGAGAAATATCTTGTGTCAATAACTAATGTCAACATATAATTATTACAATAAAACACTAACACAAATCATCCGAGCTGGAATAATATAAATTAATTATACGGATAGTAATTTCAATTTCTATTTCTAACTTTTCATCTAAATCTTTCTCCATTTACTGCACGCAAGTAACTATGCGGTTAGATACAACGACGCCAGATTTTAACATAGAAGTGAGACTTCTAGACTTTTAGAAGAAACCCCTGCTATGCTCTATATTGCATTTTCACATTTTGCATAAAATGCAAGGACTATAGTTCTAGAATGTAAGGTCTGATGCTTACCAAAGTTGAACTCATCTATGAACGTTTGATCCTTAACACAAAGTTTATGTTTCATCTTATGAATTAGACAAAAATTGTCGCCTCGGGAAGTTCAACAAATTTAATTCATATTTCATATTTTGCGTAAGGGGCCAATACGCCCCAACTTGAACTCATCCAAGAACTAGTAATATTCGTTTTAATTTTCAACTATATTGAATAAAAGTTGTGACCTCTAGATGGTTCATAAGCTGAGCATTAAATGCATTTATATTATTTGCATAGCACAGCCATGTTACCGAATGTTTCGCAGGAAACCACCATAGACCAATGAAATAAAATTCCACTTCATTGCTGAGTAATTTTATTAGCTGGAAATCGCTCAGAAAGCGTCTCTGGCGATTTAGACCCCAGGGAGCTTTCGGGGCCTAGGCGGCCCCTGGACCATCGCGTAAAGTCCCAGGATGGTAGCCCCCCAATCAAGAATTGCTTCCGCTGGCCTCGATCTTACATATAATAACGTATCTTTAATTTGCTTAATGTGCATATTTGTATTATCTAGTTAAACATACATTATGGGAGATAAGATAAAGAGATGGCAGTTCTCACTATAATAGTTAAAGATACATTATGGGAGATTAGATAAAGAGTTAAAGATACATTATGGGAGATTAGATAAAGAGTTGGCAGTTCTCACTATAATAGTTAAAGATACATTATGGGAGATTAGATAAAGAGTTAAAGATACATTATGGGAGATTAGATAAAGAGATGGCAGTTCTCGTTATAATAGTTAAAGATACATTATGGGAGATTAGATAAAGAGTTAAAGATACATTATGTGAGATTAGATAAAGAGTTGGCAGTTCTCACTATAATAGTTAAAGATACATTATGGGAGATTAGATAAAGAGTTAAAGATACATTATGGGAGATTAGATAAAGAGTTGGCAGTTCTCACTATAATAGTTAAAGATACATTATGGGAGATTAGATAAAGAGTTAAAGATACATTATGGGAGATTAGATAAAGAGATGGCAGTTCTCGTTATAATAGTTAAAGATACATTATGGGAGATTAGATAAAGAGTTAAAGATACATTATGGGAGATTAGATAAAGAGATGGCAGTTCTCACTATAATAGTTAAAGATACATTATGGGAGATTAGATAAAGAGTTAAAGATACATTATGGGAGATTAGATAAAGAGTTGGCAGTTCTCACTATAATAGTTAAAGATACATTATGGGAGATTAGATAAAGAGTTAAAGATACATTATGGGAGATTAGATAAAGAGATGGCAGTTCTCGTTATAATAGTTAAAGATACATTATGGGAGATTAGATAAAGAGTTAAAGATACATTATGGGAGATTAGATAAAGAGTTGGCAGTTCTCACTATAATAGTTAAAGATACATTATGGGAGATTAGATAAAGAGTTAAAGATACATTATGGGAGATTAGATAAAGAGTTGGCAGTTCTCACTATAATAGTTAAAGATACATTATGGGAGATTAGATAAAGAGTTGACAGTTCTCACTATAATAGTTAAAGATACATTATGGGAGATTAGATAAAGAGATGGCAGTTCTCGTTATAATAGTTAAAGATACATTATGGGAGATTAGATAAAGAGTTAAAGATACATTATGGGAGATTAGATAAAGAGTTGGCAGTTCTCACTATAATAGTTAAAGATACATTATGGGAGATTAGATAAAGAGCTGACAGTTCTCACTATAATAGTTAAAGATACATTATGGGAGATTAGATAAAGAGTTAAAGATACATTATGGGAGATTAGATAAAGAGCTGACAGTTCTCACTATAATAGTTAAAGATACATTATGGGAGATAAGATAAAGAGATGGCAGTTCTCGCTATAATAGTTAAAAACTAGATAGTGTAAAGGTAATTTGCTGAAAATTTCAGTAAAATTGATCCACTATGAGCCGAGAACGAAGCGGGTGAAACTTTCGCATAGTCTCGGTCATCATTACTAAAATCATTAATATAAACAGCATAGTCTCGATTATCCACTGTTTTGATTTAATTATCAATGGCCGTTAAGCGGCATATAGGAATCTAATCCAGCCAACATCGAAGGCTAGCCTTAACATCGAGAGTTTATTATGGTCTGGATAAGTTAATTAATGTCTAATTGATAATTTAGATAACATTTCAGGCCTAAAGAAAGACCTGTAATTGGCAGATTTAGCTCTTGTATAATGTATGTTTAATATGATTAATACAATGACATCATTATTAATGTGACGTCATAATGTATGTTTTAATATGTATAGTGACATGAATCGTTATACGCGATGTAACATTTGACAAGAAAAAATTGGTTCAGTCTAGATTGAACTTGATTAGTTAAATATTTATCTGTAATTATTTTACAGCGTGCATAATCATAATTATAAAGACAGCTGTTTGCTAAGGTTTAAAGGGACATGTTATGGACGACGGCTACATTATTGTCCAATGTCTATTACGTATTTTGTTGGGTGGGTGCGGGGGGGGGGCAAGGGTATTGACAATAATGACGTAAAAATATGTTCAATGTGTAGTTAAATAAGGAGAAAATGTCTGATATGACATTTTGAAATTCCGTGGGCCACTCCCGACCATCGTCATGGGCGTAGACTAAAATTTAGAGTTTGCGCCTAAGCCCCCAGAGGTTTCAAATGTGGTTTTGTTCTAACATTACTATGCTCAGCCATTTTCAATCATCTACCATAGCTCGACCCTTTAGAATCTTCCACACACCCCAACGTTTCTCGGCGACATGATTGACTGAAGGTTGATGTCCTCCACGGGATCTGGTTCCTTGAGGGAAACCACCAGCCACTATACGTCCCCTGACCAGTAAGCACAGCTCAATCTATTTGTTAAGGCCAGCTCAATTTTTGTCAAGGTCGCTGAGATGTAAATAAGGTTGGGGCACGTGATTGTTGGCGAGATTGTAGGTTAGGGTTAGGGTAAGTATTAGGGCTAGGTCCAGGGTTAGGGTTAGGGATGGAATTAGCGCTAGCCCTGTTTACATCTCGTGACCTTTGACCAAACTTGAAGTTGAAATAATCAATTAGATCTAATCCAGGAAGCACCTGCTAATAAATGACTTCCGGTCAAGTCAAGTCCCCTTCCATGGAATCCCTGCCTCGTTCTCACTTTAAATTGATATGAATATCATTATTATGTATCAGCACGTGCCAGATATGTAATAGACGTGTGCTATTATATGATAGTCACGAAACACATTGTATAATATGTTATCGTCTATTATTCATACAAATCCATTTAAATGATTGTATACCAAAACATTTGTTTTGTCGTTTATATTTTCTAACCAGGTGGCCCAGTGGGTATGACGCTGGAGGTTCCGTGTTCGATCACTGCGTTGGCCTAGAAAGTGCATCCAGATTTTCCGGCGTGGATTCTCCTTGACAGTGGTGCATTACCAGGGGCCTGGCAAGGTACAACGTTAGTCGTTCGGATGGGACGAAAAACCGAGGTCCCGTGTACGCATTGGCCTACACGTTAAAGATCCCTTGGCAGTTGGAATTCGACATAAGACTAGGCCGTAGTGCCGCTGTCACGGCAAAATTCCCCCCCCCCCTAGCCCAGTTGGAGCAGAACGGTAGGACGTTAAACCCCATTTCATTTTATTTTATTTCTAACCTTGGGGTCCCGGATTCAATCCCAGTGTTCATCGGGATTTTCCAGAGGGTTTACCCACGTCAGTGGTGCAGGACTTGGTATGGGTCTAGTCGTTCAGATGGGACGACATATAGATACCCTGTGTACACGTTAGCGTGCACGTACAAGAACCTCTGACGATTGGAAATCGAGAAAAGAGTAGGCCCTAAAACCACTGTCTGGGCAAAATTTCCCTCACAATGTATGGCGTAAGCCTGTCTTTAATAGCACAGTTATTGCAGGAAAGTAGAACGTTAAAAGCCATTATATTTCATTTGGCACCCACTCTTATTCCCATTTCTTAAATCAGGGGGAAGGTTAGCGTGCGAGCGCTGTATCATAAAGCCTGTCATTGAGTCAACTGGCGTGGTTTCGATTGCCCGGTTGTACGTGACAAGGAGTAGGGTCGCATGTCCAACCTCGTGGGTTTTCTCCGGGTCCTCCGGTTTCCTCCCACTGCTAAAGACCACCACGCGCAAGCGAATTATTGAAATAAAATTAAACCATAAGTTAGTCCCGAAATGACCTAGTTTGTGTCGAGTGGACGTTAAACCCCATTTCTCTCCCTCTCACTCTACTGACCCAGATATATTCAAACTACAAACCTTCCAAAAATATCAGTATTTAAAACAATTAATTTTTATCTATAAACATACTGTAAACATATGTCATTGTTTAATATCTGGTAAACTTCAAGACGTCTCTTAATATCTACTTAAACCCGTATTGTGTATGTTACACCCCTCTTATAGAGTGTCATCAGCTATTAATAGATAAATTTAAATACCTGGATCATCTTAAAACACTATTATTAAATAACTAACATTGCGATGACCACTTCAACTCTCACCTGTTTATAATTATCTTGACCGCTAATACTTACACAGAATGGTCTTAAAACGTACTCGTACACATAGTGATCTTTAATAGAAATGATACCATTTGGTGCATTTAAAGTTCCCGTACATATAGCGACCTTTAATAGAATTGAGACCATTTGGTGTATTTAAAGTTCCCGTACATATAGCGATCTTTAATAGAATTGAGACCATTTGGTGTATTTAAAGTTCCCGTACATATAGCGATCTTTAATAGAATTGAGACCATTTGGTGTATTTAAAGTTCCCGTACATATAGCGATCTTTAATAGAATTGAGACCATTTGGTGTATTTAAAGTTCCCGTACATATAGCGATCTTTAATAGAATTGAGACCATTTAGTGTATTAAAAGTTACCGTACACATAGCGATCTTTAATAGAATTGAGACCATTTGGTGTATTTAAAGTTCCCGTACATATAGCGATCTTTAATAGAATTGAGACCATTTGGTGTATTTAAAGTTCCCGTACATATAGCGATCTTTAATAGAATTGAGACCATTTGGTATATTTAAAGTTACCGTACACATAGTGATCTTGAATAGAATTGAGACCATTGTCGCGTAAAAAAGTTTTATTGTCGGGTTGTCGCCCTTTTATGAAGGGAGACATCATGACATCACGACATGATACCAATCAGCCACCATACTTCTGTACAATCGTCCCCAGTTCGCAAGCGAATTATTGAAATGAAATTGAACCATATTTTAGTCCCGAAATGACCTAGTTTGTGTAGAGTGGGCGTTAAACCATCTCTCTCTCTCTCTCTCTCTCTCTCTCTCTCTCTGTAAGGAGTCGCGATGGTTCAGCGAGTAAGGAGAAATCCCAAGTTCGATCCCGGTATTGGCGTGGCTGGCAAGGAACGGTGTCTTGTCGTTCGGATTGGACGACAAACTGAGGTTCGTGTACACAATTGGCGTGTACGTAAAAGAACCCTTGACCATTGGATTTCAAAATAAGAGAAGGTCGTAGTGCCGCTGTCCGAGCGAAATTTCCACACTGTATGGCGTATGTCCGTCTTCATTAGCCTAGTCGGACCAGAACAGTTGGACGTTAAACCCCATTTCATTTGTGAAGTTTATATAGAATGAGGACCTAAATGGTTACTATTCATAGATTAGTATATTTACTATATAACTAATAAACCAGATACAGTAGTGGAGTAAAGCCAATATCAACAAATAACAGGAGTAACAACCTTAAGGTCAATATCTAAAATATATACACATAAACACCATGTTACTATATATAGTAACTTATAGTCTACTTACAGTTTCTACTTATTGTACAGTCAATATTAATGGCTAGAGCAATGACCGAGAGAGAGAGAGAGAGAGAGAGAGAGAGAGAGAGAGGGAGGGTAATAATAATGGTTAGAGCAATTACCTATCAATTTCAAAACATTCCCAAAAGGCCTATACAAATTCTAAACAACATAATGCGCATGCTTAAAATGATTAGTGGAATTACCTATACATTCCAAAACATGTATACCAATCCCCAACAATAACAAGATTAGCATACCAACTTGGAAAATTGACGTAAGAGGGTTCATGACAGATGAATCCACTGTAGTAACAAACGTTCCCTCATAGCATACTGAATATTGTATGTCTGATTTCATTAGACCAGTGGTGTCATGTCCCATGTAGCTACCCGCTGGTAAAACAAACATCATACCACTCTGCATCAGTCAGTTGGTGTACAAAGGTAAACTGTTAAGCCCCATTTCATTTTATTTACAGGTGTACAGTTTTTGATATGAAATGGTGGTAAAATGGGCGCAGCCCCATCCACACACATAAACCGCCGCCACCACCACAAAGATTCACCCCCCCCCCCCGCTCCTAACAGACTTTTTTTGGGGGGAGGGGGTCAATATAAAAGAGAGCGCGCGAGAGAGAGAGGGGGAGAGAGAGAGAGAGAGGGGGAGAGAGAGAGAGAGAGTTTAACGTCCAGTCGATACAAACTAGGTCATTTCGGGACTAGCATATGGTTCAATCTTATTTCAATAATTCGCTTGCGCGTAGGGGTCTTTAGCAGTGAAAGGAAACGGAAGGACCCGAAGAAAACCCACGAGGATGGACAGGCGATCCTACTCCTTGTCACGTACAACCGGGGAATCGAAACCACGCCAGTTGACTCAATGATTGACCTTATGATACAAAGCGCAGGCGCTAACCCTTCGGCCACCCAACACCTCTTTTGGTCAATGAAGTCTGGTATCAAAAGGGCTGGATTGGATCAGTTGCTGCAATTCACACAGGGTGATTCATTCTAGATCGCAATTTGATATGGAAAATAAAATTCCATACAAACTGCATGCTATTCATTCTTAATACCATTGCGGCGTGGTTCTCCCTTGTCAGTGATGCAGGACGGAGGGGCTGACAAGGAAAGCTGTCTAGTCGTTCGGATGGGACGAAAAACCGAGGTCCCGTGTACACATTGGCGTGCACGTAAAAGATCCCTTGGCAGTTGGAATTCGATATAAGAGTAGGCCGTAGTGCCGCTGTCCGGGCAAAATTTCCCTCATAGCACACTGTATGGCGTATGCCCGTCTTCATTAGCCCAGGTTAGGAGCATAACAGTAGGACGTTAAACTCCATTTCATTTCATTTCATTTACTTAATACCATTGCATCGTCTTCTACATAGATTCCTATTTTAAAAAAAATGAAATCAAATCAGCATGAATTACCAACAAAAAGACAGCACATGCGCGGGAATCAATTCTAAATAGACTCGTGTTAATCTTTGGTCATTTTAAATGGTCGCCATTTAAATGCCCCGAGGATCTTTATGGGGTGTTTATTGTTGTTAGTAAAAGTACTTGATGGTTAAATGACTTACAGTAGTCCCTTGGGAACCCCCCTTTAGCACCCTGACATTGTTCTCTATAATTGTACGTCACCTGTTAGGTAATCAGGCATGAGATGGCGGCTATAAAGATTACCCTTAAGCCTAGTCATGTTGTCTTGGGATCGTAATGTCTAATTCTCAGATAGAGCTGCGATTATGTTTCAAGATTTTCACATGGCAATAAAAATCTGTATTATGTAAGATCTAGGTTAGATATACAGCTGTTATAAATACGGAGACTCAACTTAGTTGAGCATCGATCTTTTTATTGTGTAATGAAATTAACGAGTTTCACGCCTTGTTAGGTCATTTTGGAACCAATCATGGTGTTTACTATTTAGGCATGACCGAAAAACACGTTTCTTTACGTGCCCGTTAAAGAACCCTTGACAGTTGGAATTCGAAAAAAGGGTAGATCGTAGAACCACTTTTCGGGTACACTGTATGGCGTACGAATGTCCCCATTAGCCCAGTCGTTGAAGAAAAGTAGGACGTTAAACCCTATTTCATTTTATGACGACTATTTATTCACGTGGGTATGAATGTGCCGTTCATTTGTATGAGATCAGATAAACAGCAGCACAGTGCAGGTGTAAAAAATGTTTGTAGGAAAACTGTCAAGAAAAGTTGTGATATACCTGTTATATTACCTGGATATGTCATCCTAGAAACAATCCCACACAATAACCTGTCAGCTATCTAATCCTGTATTTACCAGTCGGGCTACAGGTGAGAAAATCTTAAAACAGCTGATTGTCATTTGTGTGATTTGTAATCCCTTGAAAAGAGTGAGAGAGAGAGAGAGAGAGAGAGAGAGAGAGAGAGAGAGAGAGAGATCTAGCAGTGGGAGGAAACCGGAAGATCCGGAGGACACGGATGACCCGGACCCGGGCCCGGAGAAAACCTCCGAGGTTGGACTGGCGACCCTACACCTTGTCACATACAAGCGGGGGATTTAAACCACGCCACTTGGCTCAATGACAAACCTAATGATGCAACGCGCACGCGTTAAGCATTCGGCCACACACCCGATCCCGCTGTTCACAGAGAAAATTCCGTGTAATCTTCCGGCATAGTTTCCATTTTCGTATGTGCAGTGACGGACGGAGAACGCTACATCGGAGACGGTCCATTGTTCACGTTGGTGTGCACGTAAAAGATCCCTAGATCGGTTAAGGTTCTTTAAAAACACACAGACGGAGCTCGACAGTAACAATAAATTACTACATATTTTGTCTGTAACCAAGCATGGAATGTTGGGTGTTAACAAGAAAAATTACATGTAATTTATACGAAAACATCTTTTACAATAATTTATGATGTTTGTAATATTTATGCTGTTATTGAATCATATGTCAACCATTGTTTAAATAATTCATTTATATTTAATGTCATCAATCTGTGCCATGTTGTTAAAATAACCCATCTATATTCAGATATACACATATATTACAGAACCTACTTAGATACAGTTATACTGCACTTTTAGTTGCATGCGTATACGGACTACTGCACTTTTAGTTACATGCGTATACGGACTGCTGCACTTTTAGTTACATGCGTATACGGACTACTGCACTTTTAGTTACATGAGTATACGGACTACTGCACTTTTAGTTACATGCGTATACGGACTACTGCACTTTTAGTTACATGAGTATACGGACTACTGCACTTTTAGTTACATGAGTATACCGACTACTGTACTTTATAATGACATGAGTATACCGCCTACTGTACTTTATAATTACATGAGTATATCGACTACTGCACTTTATAATTACATGAGTATACCCACTACTGTACTTTATAATGACATGAGTATACCCATTACTGCACTGTATAATTACATGAGTATATCGACCACTGCACTGTATAACTACATGAGTATACGGACTACTGTACTTTATAATGACATGAGTATACCCACTACTGCACTGTATAATTACATGAGTATATCGACCACAGCACTGTATAACTACATGAGTATACGGACTACTGTACTTTATAATTACATGAGTATACCGACTACTGTACTGTATAATTACACGAGTATACCGACTACTGCACCGATGGAAACAAGAAAATAAAACTGTTATAAATATGTACCCATACCACCATTATTACCGCCTAGAAGGGGATAATAATAACGAAAGAAATCGGCCTAAAAAGAGGTAAACGGGAGGTCACAAGTTTACCTAACGCTAACAACGAGTTGCCTTTTACACCCTTTATAGGCCGACTTAATTTGTTATTTTTAAATCCCTCTAGGCGGTAATAATATTGGATCGGGTGCAATATATATATATATATATATATAAAGGTTAAAGTTGACTGCTCTTAGGTGATAAATACACAAAAAAACAACAACAACAAAATATGGATTAAAGAACTACATTTTTATATATTTGTAAATACTTTCGCTAATGCTCTTCAGACAAATATACAATGGTTAAAATATAAAGATGCATAATATATATATATATATTATCAAAGACTTTCGTCTCATATTTCGGTCATATTGATATATTCCGGTTTTGATCCCTGCATTGGCCGAGAAAGTTCATCCAGATTTTCCAGCAGGACGCAGGACGGAGGCCCTGACTGACAAGGACAGCTGTCTAGTCGTTCGGATTCGACGAAAATCTGAGGTCCCGTGTACACATTGACATGCATGTAAAAGATCCCTTGACAGTTAGAATTCAATATAAGAGTAGACCGTAGTGCCGCTGTCCGGGCAAAATGTCCCTCATAGCACATTGTATGGCGTGTGCCCGTCATAGCAAACTTCGGAGCAGAACAGTAGGACGTTAAACCCCATTTCATTTCATTTCATTTGTTTTGTTTTCCGGTTTCTATTTATAGTAATCGAATCTATATTTTTTAGCTGTGTTTAAATCCGTTGAAAATCAAGAGCATTCGATGGTATAGAGAGTTGATTATGATCTTGGAAAGTTAATAAATGACTAATTAATAATGACTCTCTCTCTCTCTCTCTCTCTCTCTCTCGTGGGTTTTCTCCGGGTCCTCCAGTTTCCTCCCACTGCTAAAGACCCCTACGCGCAGGCGAATTGTTGAAATAAAATCAAACCATATGTTAGTCCGGAAATGACCTAGTTTGTGTCGAATAGACGTTAAACCCTCTCTCTCTCTCTTTCTTTCTCTCTCTCTCTCTCCCTTTTATAAGATAAGAAGAACAGTCGCCATATTTTACATAACAAATATGTGATATCTACATTTCACATCTTCAACAGCCATCTTTTATTTTCAGAGATATTTAGACACACACACAGATGGTGTTGAAACAACAAATTATCATCATCTGTTATCTACCTTTAAGATTTACAGTTTCCTCTTATTAAAAAATCTGCCGGGGTGGTTTATTTATTTCTGGCATGGAATTTTATTTTGAAGATAATTTACCTACGTCAGTTGATCCAGAGATTAAAGGCATGGTTAGATTATTCAGATATCGAAAAGAAAACTTATAATAAAATAAAATGAAATGGGGAAATTTTGCCTGGACAGCGGCACTGCGGGATCTTTTACCTGCAGGCTAATGTGTACACGAGACCTCGGTTTTCGTTCCATCCGGGCGACAGTACGTTGTCCCTTGCCAGGCCCTCCGTCCTGCACAACTGATAAGGTGGAACCACGCCTTGAAAAAAACTTTCTCAGCCAACGCAGGGATCAAATACGCCCCAACCTCCTCCCCAGTCCCCAGCCAACGATCGACCCATTGAGCCACCGTGGCTCTCAAAAGAAAACGTAAACCACTTTCGCTATTACTAGTTATTTAAGACTAGTTTATTGGATTTAAAGAAATCTAAATTTGTCAATTTAGCGATTTAGAGATTATTACCAATTTTCTGGAACATTGAACAATCCCAAGGACTCCAGAAAACAGTATAAATTATCTTAGTATAGTAGCATAGATTTCATTTTCAAATACACAATTCTAAATTCTTAAAAAAATACAAGACTTATTATAACAAAGGTTACAACTTCCAAATATTGACAACAAAACTGACGAAGACATCATTACCAATATGTCAACAACAGAAGAGTTATTGTTCTTGGTGAAAAGCGCAGATAAAAAGCAATTGTATCCCAAATAAAGATTATCTGCGGTGTCTCAGTGAGTAAGACGTTCGCTCGTTGACCTACAGGTCCCGTATTCGATCCCGGTGTTGGCCGAAAAAGTTCATCGGAAATTTCTGGCGATGTAGGCCAGAGGTTCCGGCAAGGGACAACGTATAGTCGTTCGGGAGGGACGAAACACCGACGTTGCGGGTACATAATGGCGTGCACGTTAAAGAATATTTGGCAGTTAGAATTCGATATAAGAGTAGGCGGTTAACACTTCCCTCATAGCACACTGTATGGTGTATGCCCGTCTTCATTATCCCAGTCGGTGCAGAAAAGTAGGACGTTAAACCCCATTTACTTTCCGTTAAACCCCATCATTGCTAATATGCTTCTAGTATCTGTTTATTTGCCTAGAACTCACAAATAAATACTTAAAGATACATTATGGGAGATAAGATAAAGAGATGGCAGTTCTCGCTATAATAGTTAAAAACTAGATAGTGTAAAGGTCATTTGCTGAAAATTTCAGTCAAATTGATCCACTATGAGCCGAGAAAGAAGCGGGTGAAATTTTTGCATAGTCTCGGTCATCATTACTAAAATCATTAATATAAACAGCATCGTCTCGATTATCCATTTTTTCTGATTTAATGATCAACGGCCGTTAGCGGCATATAGGAATCTAATCCAGCCAACATCGAAGGCTAGCCTTGACATCGAGAGTTTATTATGGTCTGGATAAGTTAATTAATGTCTAATTGATAATTTAGATAACATTTCAGGCCTAAAGAAAGACTTGTAATAAGCAGATTTTGCTCTTGCATAATGCATGTTTAAGTAATGTCTCTGATTTATCCGAAGAACAAATTATAAAACTTGGTCAAGTACGGATAGTACGTAAGGGCGATAAACTGAGCTCCAAACGTGTACATATTGGCGTGCACGTTATAGACCCCATCGAAGAAGATTATGAGAAGACGCCACTGTCGGGGCAAAATTCTACTATACCCCGAATTGCACACATAAACACAGAAATAAAAGTAACCACATGTTAGTCTCAAAATGACCAAGGTGTTGTGTTTATTTTCCCAAATAAATAAAATCGTCCGATTTGTGTTTCAGAGACACAAGCGAATCTTGCTTTTGTAATTCATGTGATAGAGACAGGTGTCTGACATTTTAATTAAAACGGTTAAGAAATTAGTGACAGGCGAGACCCTGTTTTTATCTTGTCGTCAAACTGGAAACTTTATCAAATAAATGAAAGTAGAAAATAAAGGGTGTTTCCCCTGACATGTATCGATGGTAAACTATGAAAATCACGATCTAATAGAAATATTTACACCTGGCATCCGGTGTCTTGATTAGAAGTATTTAAAGGATGTTTGGTAATCAAATTAACTGGTCTGATTCCAACAATACTGAATCAACCCACAGGGGAGTGTAACTATCACGTGTCTGTCTACTGGTGGTTGCTGTGTTTACACGGTATTTCATTCAAAACATTTGTTTATATTTTATTTTAAAGTCTCAATACCACTCTTGTTGTAACTGAATAATATGTCCCAATCTTTATTCTGGTCAACAAATTGTACTATTTTACAATATTCCAATTAATTGGTGATATAAATTTCATCTTAACACACCTTATTTAAAAAATTGGAAAAATTCAACTAAATGATTTGAAAAGCCTGACGTAAAGCTTTTCAAATGTGAATTGGATTTAAAAATATTTTTGAACCCTTTGGACAAGTAAAAAAGGATGTAATGAATAATTTACACAACAGGTAGGACACTAACACATCTAGTATTTAGAATAAGGCTTTTTTTTTTTCTGGAGCTGTCAAGCCAGCAAGAGTGTTATTGTCCCTTTAAACATTGATGAGTCATAAAAACACGATGTACCTATTTATACCATATGTATTACTTTCTGTTGTTGTGTTGATTCGTAGCCGTGGAGGCTCGGTGAGTAAGACGCTGGCTCTCTAGTCTGGAGGTCGAGGCTTCGCTCCCGGTGTTGGCCGAGAAAGTTCATTGGGATTCAGCGACTTTTCAGTGGCGCTAGTCGTTCGGATGGTACGAAAAACCGAGCAAAATTACCTTCATAGCACACTGTATAGAGTATATCCATCTTCATTAGCCCAGTCGGAGCAAAACAGTAGGACGTTAAACCCGATTTTATTTTGTTTCGTAGCCGTGGTAGCTCAGCGAGTAAGACGCTAATCAGGAGGTTCCGGGTTCGATCCCGGTGTTGAATGAGACAATTCCTTGGGATTTCTCAGCCTGATTTTTCCTTGTTAGTGATGCATGATTGACGACCTGCACATGAATAGCGAAAAGTTCGAGCTCTATCGTTTATTTGTTAGTCTGGGCAGTTTGAATTCGAAACAGAGCATGCCAAAATGCCACTGTCTCGGCAACATTTTATTCCTAACACACTGCATGGCGCATGTGTTATACTCCATTTTATATGTTTTTGTTGTTGTTGTTGTTTTTATTCTATTTCAAGCATTAATAAATCATAAAACCATTTCAGATTACTGTATTTATAATCTGTTTTTAACCTCTAGGGTTATAAACACTTAAACCTAAGTTCAACCCAATCTGATTAAAACACAGACCCTATTTCGTTTCGTTTCTTATAGTTCAAAATTTCGTTTTACTTATCTTCACAACACTGGCTTCACGTAGTGTAGGCCATCGAAAGCATAAAAAACGAAACGAAATATAGATTTTAACCAGATTGAGTTCAACTACACTTGCATTTCAAAAACAAAAAAATGAAAAATAGTTTAATAAAACTGTTACTTTTCTGCACCAAACTCGACAATAAAAACAGTTGAACACCTTTTTCGGGTGTTCGATCCCTTCATTGGCCGAGAAAGTTCATCCCGATTTTCCGACGTGGTTTTCCCCTTGTCAGTGGTGCAGAACGGAGGGCCTGACAAGGATAGCTGTCTAGTCCTTCGGATGAGACGAAAAACCGAGGTCCCGTGTATACATTAGAATTCACGTAAAAGATCCCTTGGCAGTTGGAATTCGATATAAGAGTAGGCGATAGTGCCGCTGCCCGGGAAAAATTCCCTTCATAGCACACTGTATGGCGTATGCCCGTCTTCATTAGCCCAGTATAGGAGCAGAACAGTAGGACGTTAAACCCCATTTCATTTCATTTCATTCCATTTACACAGACAGTTATACATGTATATAAATGTAAATAACATGGGGTTTAACGTTCTACTTTTCTGCACCAACCGGCCTAATAATCAATGACAGCGCCGCCCCCCCCCCCTCAGGTAAATAAAGAGTTTAAAAAGCCACATGCGAGAGTAAAGGTTAACTTATCCAGACCATAATCAACTCTCGATAGGGATTGGAATACATTTGAAAAATAATTATACGTAAACATGGATAATCGAGACGTTGTTTTTTAATTGTACCGGCTCCTAAAATTCAGAGTGGGGCAATTTGACTGAAATTTTCAGCATATTCTATTTACCTTATCTATTTTTTAACTATTATAGCGAGAACTGTCAGTTATTTATCTAATCTTCCATATTGTCCCTTTAAACAATCTTTTATCAACCGGAACCTGTGCATAATTTGTGTCTGCCACTTGAATGGTACTATTGTGAAGAAAACATAGAAAAAAAATTGTTGAATTGATTATTTTAAGAGATTAAAATCACATATCAATTTCTTTTCGTTTTATTTCCACGCAATACTTCCTTGACAATTTTATGTAAACCTCGTAAAAATAAACGAAACGCAATTGCAAACTAATTGTACAAATAAGATAAAATGAAAAGAAAATTTATGATATTTATGTAAACACTGCATCGTGGTGGTCTTATCAATAATATCCACGAGCTTCTACAAATAACTTCGTAAAAAAAAAGGTGTTAACGCATGTGGATTAAGGAGCTATTTGAAGTGCTTTTTAATATCACATCTGAAACAAAATTTAATTTAAATTTGACGAGTTGGGTGTAAACATGATAATTTATCATGTCAAAATATCAAAATAAGAACTTATCAGGTTTTAAGTTTTTAAAGATATTAAATTTATGTCTTCCGTGTGTATGTTTAAATATAAATAAATGAAATGAAATGAAATGGGCTTCAACGTCTTACTGTTCTGCTCCTGTACTGGGCTATGGCATAAGCCAGACAGTGTGCTATGAGGGAAATTTTGCCCGGACAGTGACGCTATCGCCTATTCTTATATTCTTATATGGAATTCCAACTGCCAGGGGATCTTTTACGTGCATTCTAATATATACCTGGGACCTCGGTTTTTCGTCTCATCCGAAGGACTAGACAGCTGTCCTTGTCAGGACCTCCGTTCTGCATCACTGACAAGGGGGAACCACGCCGGAAAATCTGGATGAACTTTCTCGGCCAATGCAGGGATCGAACACCCGACCTCCAGACTAGCGAGCCAGCGTCTTACCCACTTATCCACGTGACCCCCTTAAATATAAATAATAGAGAGTGGTTGGATGGCCGAATGGTTAGCACGTGCGCGCTCTATGATAAGGCCTGTCATTGAGTCAACTGGCGTGGTTTCGAATCCCCGGTTGTACGTGACAAGGAGTAGGGTCGCCTAGTTTGTGTCGAGTAGACGTTACCCCCCCTCTCTCTCTCTCTCTCTCCCTCTCTCTCTCTCTCTCTCTCTCTCTCTCTATCTCTCTCTTTATAAATAATCAAGCGAATAAAGATTATCTGCGGTGTCTCAGTGAGTAAGACGTTCGCTCGTTGTCCTACAGGTCCCGTATTCGATCCCGGTGTTGGCCGAAAAAGTTCATCGGAAATTTCTGGCGATGTAGGCCAGAGATTCCGGCAAGGGACAACGTATAGTCGTTCGGGAGGGACGAAACACCGACGTCGCGTGTACATAATGGCGTGCACGTTAAAGAATATTTGGCAGTTAGAATTCGATATAAGAGTAGGCGGTTAACACTTCCCTCATAGCACACTGTATGGTGTATGCCCGTCTTCATTATCCCAGTCGGTGCAGAAAAGTAGGACGTTAAACCCCATTTACTTTCCGTTAAACCCCATCATTGCTAA
The DNA here is from genome assembly GCF_932274485.2 of Patella vulgata. Lineage (NCBI taxonomy): Eukaryota > Metazoa > Mollusca > Gastropoda > Patellidae > Patella > Patella vulgata. Next base: position 74,611,983 of record NC_065883.2, on the reverse strand, counting down.
TATCCTTCTAGTATCTGTTTACTTGACTAGAAATCACAAATAAATACTTATGGGAGATAAGATAAAGAGATGGCAGTTCTCGCTATAATAGTTAAAAACTAGATAGTGTAAAGGTCATTTGCTGAAACTTTCTGTCAAATTGATCCACTATGAGCCGAGAAAGAAGCGGGTGAAATTTTTGCATAGTCTCGGTCATCATTACTAAAATCATTAATATAAACAGCATAGTCTCGATTATCCATTTTTTCTGATTTAATGATCAACGGCCGTTAGCGGCATATAGGAATCTAATCCAGCCAACATCGAAGGCTAGCCTTGACATCGAGAGTTTATTATGGTCTGGATAAGTTAATTAATGTCTAATTGATAATTTAGATAACATTTCAGGCCTAAAGAAAGACTTGTAATAAGCAGATTTTGCTCTTGCATAATGCATGTTTAAGTAATGTCTCTGATTTATCCGAAGAACAAATTATAAAACTTGGTCAAGTACGGATAGTACGTAAGGGCGATAAACTGAGCTCCAAACGTGTACATATTGGCGTGCACGTTATAGAACCCATCGAAGAAGATTATGAGAAGACGCCACTGTCGGGGCAAAATTCTACTATACCCCGAATTGCACACATAAACACAGAAATAAAAGTAACCACATGTTAGTCTCAAAATGACCAAGGTGTTGTGTTTATTTTCCCAAATAAATAAAATCGTCCGATTTGTGTTTCAGAGACACAAGCGAATCTTGCTTTTGTAATTCATGTGATAGAGACAGGTGTCTGACATTTTAATTAAAACGGTTAAGAAATTAGTGACAGGCGAGACCCTGTTTTTATCTTGTCGTCAAACTGGAAACTTATCAAATAAATGAAAGTAGAAAATAAAGGGTGTTTCCCCTGACATGTATCGATGGTAAACTATGAAAATCACGATCTAATAGAAATATTTACACCTGGCATCCGGTGTCTTGATTAGAAGTATTTAAAGGATGTTTGGTAATCAAATTAACTGGTCTGATTCCAACAATACTGAATCAACCCACAGGGGAGTGTAACTATCACGTGTCTGTCTACTGGTGGTTGCTGTGTTTACACGGTATTTCATTCAAAACATTTGTTTATATTTTATTTTAAAGGCTCAATACCACTCTTGTTGTAACTGAATAATATGTCCCAATCTTTATTCTGGTCAACAAATTGTACTATTTTACAATATTCCAATTAATTGGTGATATAAATTTCATCTTAACACACCTTATTTAAAAAATTGGAAAAATTCAACTAAATGATTTGAAAAGCCTGACGTAAAGCTTTTCAAATGTGACTTGGATTTAAAAATATTTTTGAACCCTTTGGACAAGTAAAACAGGATGTAATGAATAATTTACACAACAGGTAGGACACTAACACATCTAGTATTTAGAATAAGGCTATTTTTTTATTTTCTGGAGCTGTCAAGCCAGCAAGAGTGTTATTGTCCCTTTAAACATTGATGAGTCATAAAAACACGATGTACCTATTTATACCATATGTATTACTTTCTGTTGTTGTGTTGATTCGTAGCCGTGGAGGCTCAGTGAGTAAGACGCTGGCTCGCTAGTCTGGAGGTCGCGGCTTCGCTCCCGGTGTTGGCCGAGAAAGTTCATTGGGATTCAGCGACTTTTCAGTGGCGCTAGTCGTTCGGATGGTACGAAAAACCGAGCAAAATTACCTCCATAGCACACTGTATAGAGTATATCCATCTTCATTAGCCCAGTCGGAGCAAAACAGTAGGACGTTAAACCCGATTTTATTTTGTTTCGTAGCCGTGGTAGCTCAGCGAGTAAGACGCTAATCAAGAGGTCCTGGGTTCGATCCCGGTGTTGAATGAGACAATTCCTTGGGATTTCTCAGCCTGATTTTTCCTTGTTAGTGATGCATGATTGACGACCTGCACATGAATAGCGTCTAGTTGCTCTGATGGGACGAAAAGTTCGAGCTCTATCGTTTATTTGTTAGTCTGGGCAGTTTGAATTCGAAACAGAGCATGCCAAAATGCCACTGTCTCGGCAACATTTTATTCCTAACACACTGCATGGCGCATGTGTTATACCCCATTTTATATGTTTTTGTTGTTGTTGTTGTTTTTATTCTATTTCAAGCATTAATAAATCATAAAACCATTTCAGATTACTGTATTTATAATCTGTTTTTAACCTCTAGGGTTATAAACACTTAAACCTAAGTTCAACCCAATCTGATTAAAACACAGACCCTATTTCGTTTCGTTTCTTATAGTTCAAAATTTCGTTTTACTTATCTTCACAACACTGGCTTCACGTAGTGTAGGCCATCGAAAGCATAAAAAACGAAACGAAATATAGATTTTAACCAGATTGAGTTCAACTACACTTACATTTCAAAAACAAAAAATGAAAAATAGTTTAATAAAACTGTTACTTTTCTGCACCAAACTCGACAATAAAAACAGTTGAACACCTTTTTCGGGTGTTCGATCCCTTCATTGGCCGAGAAAGTTCATCCCGATTTTCCGACGTGGTTTCCCCTTGTCAGTGGTGCAGAACGGAGGGCCTGACAAGGATAGCTGTCTAGTCCTTCGGATGAGACGAAAAACCGAGGTCCCGTGTATACATTAGAATTCACGTAAAAGATCCCTTGGCAGTTGGAATTTGATATAAGAGTAGGCGATAGTGCCGCTGCCCGGGAAAAATTCCCCTCATAGCACACTGTATGGCGTATGCCCGTCTTCATTAGCCCAGTATAGGAGCAGAACAGTAGGACGTTAAACCCCATTTCATTTCATTTCATTCCATTTACACAGACAGTTATACATGTATATAAATGTAAATAACATGGGGTTTAACGTCCTACATTTCTGCACCAACCGGCCTAATAATCAATGACAGCGCCGCCCCCCCCCCCCTTCAGGTAAATAAAGAGTTTAAAAAGCCACATGCGAGAGTAAAGGTTAACTTATCCAGACCATAATCAACTCTCGATAGGGATTGGAATACATTTTTTGAAAAATAATTATACGTAAACATGGATAATCGAGACGTTGTTTTTTAATTGTACCGGCTCCTAAAATTCAGAGTGGGGCAATTTGACTGAAATTTTCAGCATATTCTATTTACCTTATCTAGTTTTTAACTATTATAGCGAGAACTGTCAGTTATTTATCTAATCTTCCATATTGTCCCTTTAAACAATCTTTTATCAACCGGAACCTGTGCATAGTTTGTGTCTGCCACTTGAATGGTACTATTGTGAAGAAAACATAGAAAAAAAAAATTGTTAAATTGATTATTTTAAGAGATTAAAATCACATATCAATTTCTTTTCGTTTTATTTCCACGCAATACTTCCTTGACAATTTTATGTAAACCTCGTAAAAATAAACGAAACGCAATTGCAAACTAATTGTACAAATAAGATAAAATGAAAAGAAAATTTATGATATTTATGTAAACACTGCATCGTGGTGGTCTTATAGATAATATCCACGAGCTTCTACAAATAACTTCGTAAAAAAAAGGTGTTAACGCATGTGGATTAAGGAGCTATTTGAAGTGCTTTTTAATATCACATCTGAAACGAAATTTAATTTAAATTCGACGAGTTGGGTGTAAACATGATAATTTATCATGTCAAAATATCTAAATAAGAACTTATCAGGTTTTAAGTTTTTAAAGATATTAAATTTATGTCTTCCGTGTGTATGTTTAAATATAAATAAATGAAATGAAATGAATTGGGCTTCAACGTCTTACTATTCTGCTCCTATACTGGGCAATGGCATAAGCCATACAGTGTGCTATGAGGGAAATTTTGCCCGGACAGTGACACTATCGCCTATTCTTATATTCTTATATCGAATTCCAACTGCCAGGGGATCTTTTACGTGTATTCTAATATATACACGGGACCTCGGTTTTTCGTCTCATCCGAAGGACTAGACAGCTGCCCTTGTCAGGCCCTCCGTTCTGCATCACTGACAAGTGGGAACCACGCCGGAAAATCTGGATGAACTTTCTCGGCCAATGCAGGGATCGAACACCCGACCTCCAGACTAGCGAGCCAGCGTCTTACCCACTTAGCCACGTGACCCCCTTAAATATAAATAATAGAGGGTGGTTGGATGGCCGAATGGTTAGCACGTGCGCACTCTATGATAAGGCCTGTCATTGAGTCAACTGGCGTGGTTTCGAATCCCCGGTTGTACGTGACAAGGAGTAGGGTCGCCTAGTTTGTGTCGAGTAGACGTTACCTCTCTCTCTCTCTCTCTCTCTCCCTCTCCCCCTCTCTCTCTCTCTCTCACTCTCTCTTTATAAATAATCAAGCGAACCTCATAAAATAACCGGTGTGTTAAAATGGCTTAAAGAGAGATTAAAGAAGTAAATTTATTTGAAACGTAATCTTCATTTGTAAGAGTTATGAGGCCATGTTGTTTGACAAGAATTAGTGAAAGATTTTAAAAATTAGCCCTGGTTTAAAGTAGTAGTACTGCTATTAGTTTATAAATGAAATGAAATGGGTTTAACGTCCTACTGTTCTGATTAGTTTATAAAGGATAACATCGCCCATAGAAACAAATACATTTCTCATATACGTGGTTTCCCTTTGTCAGTGGTGCAGGGCGGGGGCCTGACAAGGACAGCTGTCTAGTCGTTCGGGTGGAACGAAAAACCGAGATCCCGTATATACATTGGTGTGCACGTTAGAGTAGGCCATAGTACCGCTGCCCGGGCAAAATTTCCCTCATAGCGTACTATATGGCGTGTGCCCGTCTTCATTAGCCCAGTAGAACGTTTAACCCATTTCATTTCATTTCATTTCACATTTTTTTCTAATTTCGAATTCTTAAATTAGTTGGCCACCAAAACAACCTTCGTTGACACGAAGTGTCCAGGGACAAAGCGAGATCGGAGGATGGAGGGGGGGTAACTTTACAAAAATTAGTTTATTATGGGACATATGGTCCAATGATATTTCAATAATTCGCTTGTGCGTAGGAGTCTTTAGTGCGAGGACATCGGGGGACCCGGAGAAAAACCCACGAGGTTGGACAGGCGATCATACTCCTTGTCTCGAACAAACTGGGTATTGAAACCTTATGCTCTAAACCACTCGCGGTAGATCATTCGGCCATCCAACCCCGGTGCGAGGAGACCGGGGAATCCGGAGAAAACCCTTGTGGTTAGACAGGCGATCCTACTCCTTGTCTCGCACAAACTGGGAATCGAAGCCTCGCCACTTGATGCAATGAGAGACCTTATGATCTAAAGAACACGCGGTAGATCATTCAGTCACTCAATCCCGGTGCGAGGGCACCGGAGGACCCGGAGGAAACCCGCGAGGTTGGACAGGCGATCCTACTCCTTGTCTCGTACAAACTGCAGGTATCGAAGCCTCGCCACTTGACGCAATGACAGACCTAATGATCTAAAGCCATCCACTTTAAACGGAAACCCTGAATAATATGTATAAATAACTTATCGTATCAGTGTTAATATAATAAAGAGGGGTTTATTGGGTATCTTTAAGGATTAGTGTAAAACTAATAAATAAATAAGTTTATAGTATATATAAGTGCTATTTATGTGTTTATAATAATGCTTAACACCTACCTACACTGGGCTTTATGATAATGTAATTTATGACTTTTATTGTAGACTCACAATGCTAGAGTACCACAGATATATTAATTTTAAAGGTTCTCGGTGTTTATGCGTGTTTTTTTTTTGTTTTGTTTTATCCCACGAGTCCATCCTTCCGAGGTGGGGTTGGATAGCCGAATGGTTAGCACGTGCGCTCTGTATCATAAGGTCTGTCACTGAGTCAACTGGCGGGGTTTCGATTCCCCGGTTGTACGTGACACGGCGTCGCCTGTCCAACCTCGTGGGTTTTCTCCGGGTCCACCGGTTTCCTCCCACTGGTAAAGACCCCTACGCGCAAGCAAATTATTGAAATAAAATTGAACCATGTGTTAGTCAAAAAATGACCTAGTTTGTGTCGAGTGGACGATAAACCCCATCTCTCTCTCCCATTCTTCCGATTTGATTGTTTTATCCCACGAGTCCATCCTGCCCAGCCAACTGTTTTATTCCGCCCCGAACAAAGTTTAGGGCAAGGATATTGAAATGTGTTCCGCCTGTCCGCCTGTCCGTCTTTCCCACCCTCGATGTTTTATCTCAAGCTGAGGGCAGGGATATTGCTATATTTTGTGCCTGTCCGTCCTTCCATCCCGAGTGTTCTATCCCGATCCGAACGAAATTAGGGCCCAGGTATTGAAATATTTTCCACCCGTTCGCCCTTCCCACTAACTGTTTTATCCCGCGCCGAACGCAGTTAGGGCAGGGATATTGATATATTTCCGCCCGTCCGCCCTCCGCCCCGACTGTATTGTCCCGATCCGAAGTTAAGGGAGGCATATTGAAATGTTTCCGCCCGTCCGCCCGTCCGTCCTTACGTACCCATTTTTGTTTTCGTTCAACATATTTGTATGTGTAGATTTTTTATATTAAAAATATATTTAAATGCCCCACCCCACCCAGTCCGTCTCTACGTCCTTCCTGTCCGCCTTTCTTTCTGGAACATAGCCCATAAATCGTTGAAGATTTCTTTATGTAAGTTTAAATTCATCTATGATCCGTTTCTGCTGCAATACCAACTATTAGTTTCCACACCTGGTAGATAACCCCTCCCCTGATTCCCTGCTATCCCCAAATTCATGGTTCGCCATTTTGGCGTTTAATTCATATATTTATCAGCCTGCAAACCTGCAAAACCCCGATCCGCCACTTTTGTGGTTCTATTGTGAAGAAACATAGACATATAAGATGTTAATATTAAATGAAATGAAATGAAATGAAATGAAATGAAATGAAATGGGGTTTAACGTCCTACTGTTCTGCTCCTAAACTGGGCTAATGAAGACGGGCATACGCCATACAGTGTGCTATGAGGGAAATTTTGCCCGGACAGCGGCACTACGGCCTACTCTTATATCGAATTCCAACTGCCAAGGGATCTTTTACGTGCACGCCAATGTGTACACGGGACCTCGGTTTTTCGTCCCATCCGAAGGACTAGACAGCTTTCCTTGTCAGCCCCTCCGTCCTGCATCAAGGGAGAACCACGCCGGAAAATCTGGATGAACTTTCTCGGCCAATGCAGGGATCGAACACCCGACCTCCAGGCTAGCGAGCTAGCGTCTTACCCACTTAGCCACGTGATCCCCATGTTAATATTAAATAGGGGAGGGAATAACATTTAATTAATATGTTTATAAGAATACATGAACAACTAGTTATTATATTAGAAGGGGGGGGGGGGGTAGCACGAGTTGATATTATTAATAAACATTTTATAACATGCATGACGTAGATCTCGAGTAGAATTAGTATTAATAAACATAATACATGCATGATGTATAATATATAGACAGGCCTGGATATTGTATTATATTTATTATATTAGAACTGGGGGAGGGGTGGGGGGTAGCACGAGTTGATATTATTAATAAACATGTATATGTCTATAAAATGAAAGATCGAGTAGTATATTATTAATAAACATGTAAAATACATGATATTTATGAGAGAGGTGTGAAGTATTATTATTATTAAATATAATAAAGGTAATTAATAAGTTCAACATGAAAACACAAATAGAATCGAATATCTCATATTATTTACACATAATACGGATTGAATTAGGTGGGGAGAGAGAGAGAGAGAGAGAGAGAGAGAGAGAGAGAGAGAGAGAGAGAGATTCCATTCGACACAAACTAGGTCACTTCGGGACTAACATATCGTTCAATTTTATTTCAATAACTCGCTTGCAGTGAGTGGTAAGAAACCTCTGTCCTGCAACACTGACAAGGGTAAACCACGACGGGACATCCCGATGAACATTCTCAATCAACAACGGGATCGGACACTGTACATCCATGTTAGCGATCCAACGTCTTACTCACTGAGCCACCGTGGCTCTTGGGAGTTTAAGGCATTTGTGTCTAAAAGAATTCAAATAAATCCACCCCAAACAGTCCTGTTGGAATTCTAAACAAAACGTGACTACAAACAGTAGCAAGACCAAAGATTAGAACACAGACATGGCTGACATCTGGGAGTTTACAAAATAAAACCTTTTAACTACCTCATTTTAAAAAAACAAACCACCCTCCCCAGACATGTTAGGAATTTATCAACATGTGTTTTTAGATATCCCCAGGACCCTCCGACTGTTACTGTATTTATTTATATCTATAAATTCTATATTTAGTATATAGTGGCATACCTAGACAATAATCTACCCTCGGGCTGTCACCTTTAATACATTTGTATATACTACGGAAGCCTATTCGGGCCAATATAGCTGAACTGGATTGTCTCTCTCGGCAAACCTCAGCAGATTCAAGTACCCTACATCTAGCCTCGGTTGTATGATGAAGTCCGCCATTGGAACTACTTTCAAGTTACCGGATTACCAACTGCGTTGCCCATATCAACGCCTTTGAAGAATGTTTTATCATACAAATATTTCAAAGTCTGAAGCTGTTTTTCTTTCACGTTTACCCGATTTTCTTCAAACAAGGACAACTTTGCACTAAAAATTCTACACACGCTTCGGACGACGCAATTTTGATAACTTCCTTTTAAAAGCGTCACGTTTTCCTAATAAGTAAACCGGTGCCGCATCGCAATTGTATATGCGTAGGTACATATCCCTTACAGGGCCTACAGCCGAGGCTAGATGTGTAGTAACGGAATCTGCCGAGGTTTTCCGAGTGCTTCACCACATCCCATTCTGCACACAGAGGACTATCTACTACGAGAATAGACCTCTGCCCTGAATGGCCGCCATATCCAATATTTAGTATACTAATTTGTAATGCGGTTTTACTTCGTTTTACATCTGTTATAAACACAGACAAAATAAACCTCTTCAATTTTATTAAATGGACGCGGAATTAACACTTCTCAAAATTCTTGAAGTACACTTAGTGTTCTCTACTAAAATCGTCCGAGGCTATCAATACGGATACAATGTAAATAATACTGTTTGGAGACGAACAATACCTTCACCGTTTTTAATACCTTAAACGAAGGACTGTTATGTTGCTGTACTTGGAATAGATTTGATTGAACGGGGAGAATAGACACACTACCGCAAAAGCTCAAGTATCAGAAGTCAATCCAGCAATGGGCAGAGAGGGATTTCTCGGGCCATTACTTCAGGAATATGCGATAACACGTGCGTTGTTTACATATAACGTAGTAACTGGTTAGGAAAGAATTGGTGCCCTTTACTTATTTTATGTATCTATTTAAACTAAACAGGAAATATTATTTATTCAGATATGCTTTCAACACCTTTTTTTCTGAATAATTTTAAAAATTGTTTTGGAATTTAATTGGCAATAGAGAAAAGGTTAATAATGGGAGCTAATTAACTCGCCCCGGCGTCATTCCTATCAATGATAGTAGCAGACAGGCGAATATTTACTGCTGATCCGTTTGTGACGACCGTGTCACTAACCAGCTACCATACATACCCCACTTGTAGCAGTGTGGTTTATTAATGATACTATTTATAGAGTATTGCTATTTATAGAACTAGATAAGTTCGAGATAAAAGTAATAACATGATATTAATTACATATACTCTATAGTCGATATACTTATAGCACGCACCTGCTAATCTATCTAACGGATTCAGAAAGCAAAACATCCTTCATTCGTATTAAACATATCTCTATTTCTTTAATTGAAAATATATCTTTTACTTTAAAAGGGGGGTTGGATGGTCGAATGATTAGCACGTGTGTGCTGTATCATGAGGCCTGTCATTGAGTCAACTCGCGTGGTTTCGTATCCCCGGTTGTACATGACAAGGAGTTGGGTTGCCTTCCAACCTCGTGGGTTTTCTCCGGGTCATCCTGCTTCCTCCCACTGCTCAAGACCCCTACGCGCAAGCGATTGATGGAAATAAAATTAAACCATATGTTAGTCCCGAAATGACTTAGTCTGTGTTGAGTAGACGTTAAACCTCTCTCTCTCTCTCTCTCTCTCTCTCTCTCTCTCTCTTTACTTTAAAAAGGAATAGATTTCAAACTCCATCTAATTTTAGTAACTCAGATTCTGGTTTGTAGCCATATAATGTATCCCTTTCTTCCTTTCATACCTCTAGCTATCTTTGTGTTTTGAGCCATATAATGTATCCCCTCCTTCCTTTCATACCTCTAGCTATCTTTGTGTTTTGTTTTTATGCTTTTAGTTTCTTTGTATTTCTGTTTGTTCTACTAAATGAATTATAAAAATATACCATAGCTTTCAATAATAAATCAAAGTTTTTGTATAATTATTGTTTTGAAGTTTTAATGTGATTCTAAGATATGATGTTACACACTGTGAATAAAATGTATACTATGTACTATGTCGTTTTTATAGATTTTTAAATAGTTTTAAAAAAATAAATAAAACATACTGTATCATATATATTCCAAGACTTATATTCAGCGATCCTGATTGTGCAGTTTTTGTACAAATATCTAACTGTTAATAACTTTATCTACGCTACAAATATTACAAAAATGGATTATTTAACATTTAATTAAACCTATATGCCTATTGCACGTCTTTCTTTAGGCCTGAAATGTTATAAATTATTAAGTAGACATTAATTAATTTACCAAGACCATAATCAATTCTTGATGCCATCGGATATCTCCGATATTAATTAGATTAAAACGATTCAGCCATATTTTGATTTAAGCTAAAAAAATGGAGAAGCGAGGCTTAGCTTCAAACAACCAGTACGGTGGTTGTAATTAATGCACACATTTTGTCAAACCTTCAAAGGCTAATAACTTCGCTCGCAATTTGAATGATATTTTCAGTATATTCATTTTACATTATCTATTTTTGAACTATTATAGCAAGCATGGCTATCTCTTCATCTAAATCTTACATAATAAATTAGATTAAATTCTGGCTTTTTCATTATAATAGTTAAAAACTAGATAATGGAAAGGGAGCTTGCTGAAAATTTCAGTCAAATTGATCCACTATGAACCGAGATTTTAGCGATTGAATTTTCCGCCTAGCCTCGATCATCATTACTAAAGTAGGTAGGATAAAAACATAGTCTCGATTATCCATTTCATGATTAAATTATGAATGGAAGTCATCAGCAAATCGGAACCTAATCCAATAAACTTCGCAGGGTAGAAGTTAATTAATGTCTAATTAATAATTTAGATAACATGTCAGGCTTAAAGAAAGACCTGCAGTAGGCAGATTTAGCTCTTGCATAATGTATGTTTAAGAAAAAGAATATTAACGATAGATAATCTCTCGACTTGGATTTAATCGGATTAAAAAGATGCCTATAGACGGCGTTGGTTTATAAATAACAACTGCAGAGGAGGCCGAAAGTTGCGAAATTGTCAATCTGTCATATCTTTGTAAATCCTGAATAGAATAGAACCATTAATTCTAGACCGATATTCCTTTTTCAGAGATTGAACTTTCACAATATTGTTGCTTGAAGGGGAATCAATATCACTATAAAGACAATAAGCGGCTTGAAATGTATTTTAACAATACTCCCACGTGACGTAGTGGAGCCAATAAGACACCTGGTAATCGAGAATGATCGTGTTATTTTAATTGATGAAATGTATCAATCTGTTTCACAGAGTATTACGAAAGTCTTCAAATATCTTTATAAAAGATGACTGCATTCAACACGTGACGTCGTATAACGCGGTGTCAATCATTGGCTCAATGGCGCGTGCATTGCTTACATAAGACGTTACTGGTTCAGGCAGAATGGTGCCTTTTACTCATTTTAATACCCATTTACACTAAATAGGAAATAATTTTTACCTACAAATAGATCAAACGTCTTTATTTATTTTTCAAATACATAAAAAATATGTTTTAGAAATTAATTTGTCGGAGGAAAATAAGTTAATATTTGTGGCTCATTAAGTCGCATCGATGTCATCGTTATCAGTGATTGTAGAGGCCTAGGGAATATTCATTGTTGATCAGTGTGGAAATGTATTTTAAGATTACACTCTCCTGGTAATCGAGAATGATCGTGTTATTTTAATTGATGAATTGTATTTTAAGAATACTCCCACGTGACGTAGCGGCGCCAATAAGACACCTGGTAATCGAGAATAATATTGTTATTTTAATGATTGAACAGCGGATTAACATTTGTTGCGTTTGTAAACACCATAACAGATGTAATTCAGCACGTGCATGTTTCAAACCATTAAACATGGCGCCTCGAGATAGTTACCATATCAATTCTAATCTCGGATTTCTGGCAGGATATGCCTTGACGTAAAGTAGTCTCGGCGTAGAGATACGTTGATTCTGATAAGACATATGTGTTGCCCCCCCCCACCCCCCTGTGGGATGTTTTGTCTGCTGAACAGTAATATCCATTAGGTTGTTCCTGATAATAATCTGATATGTTTGACATCATGTCATGACTGATTTTATCTGTTAGCGGCAGATTGAATGATGGAGAGAGAGAGAGAGAGAGAGAGAGAGTGAGAGAGTTTAACATTCACTCGACACAAACATATGGTTCAAATTTATTTCAATAATTCGCGGATAAAACCCACGAGGTTGGACAGATGACCCGATTCATTGTCCAGTACAACCGGGGAATCGAAACCACGCCAGTTGACTCAATGACAGGCCTTATGATACAGCACGCACGTGCTAACCATTCGGCCATCACCCCCCCCCCCACCCATATCTCTGAAAAAAAAATATCGGTCTAGAGAGTTTAACTTTCACTCGACACAAACATATGGTTCAAATTTATTTCAATAATTCGCGGATAAAACCCTCGAGGTTGGACAGATGACCCTATTCCTTGTCCAGTACAACCGGGGAATCGAAACCACACCAGTTGACTCAATGACAGACCTTACGATACAACGCGCGCGCACTAACCATTCGGTCACCTACCCCCCACTCCCACCTCAATTTCGTGAGCGAGCACCATACCCATACTGGGCCATCGTGATTTCCACTTTAATAGAGATGCTGATATGAAATTTCCCAAAACTACTACTGTCGTTATTCGTCTCGACAAAATAACAAACAAAAAAACAATTTATGATTTCAAGATAGTAATTGCGCATCAAATGTTTAATCGCCGTGACAACAGATTTAAGGCAATTTGTCACAAAGGGTTGCTCCTTAAAATCCTTAAATTAGTGGAAAATGGGGACGATTAACCGTGGTGTAATTTGTAAAAGGGGCTGTCAATAAACAATGTAACTGTCTCAAGCCCAGATCTCTTCAAATTAAAGAGTGAGTTATTAAGGCTTTAAGAATAAATGGCGGTTAATTAGAGGATAAATCATCTTTAACCTGGTGACAAACGTCTTAAAATATTTGTTCAAATAAAACCCGAATGATTCACCTTTTCACGAACTGTTTTCACGCCCCTGTTAACACGGAAGTAGACGTCTAATGCCATTAATAACGGTTCACAGCCTCATGCTTAAGCCGGGTTAACAACGGTACACAATAAGCATGTTATTGCCGACTGGACACGACTGGACACTGGTCAAGGCTGGGTCCCCTTTGATCGTGAACTGTAACGTCAATATTACCCCTGGTGGGCGGGGATTTGGTAAAGAATAAAACTTATCGTATATGTATATCTCTACCACCTCCTCACAAAGTTCAAATATAAATATTCTTTATATCAACATATAAACAATTGTAGCTTATCTTTTTACTTTATTTTAAAGGGACATTCCAACTAGAAATTAAATGAGGGAGGCACAGTGGCTAAGTTGGTAAGACGCTGGCTCACTAGCCTGGAGGTCGTGTGTTCGATGCCTGCATTGGGCCAGAAAGTTCATTGGGGATTTCTACATGTCAGTGGTACAGGACGGGGGCACGTAAAAGGTCCCTTGGCAATTGGAATTCGATAAAAGAGTAGGCCACAGTGAAATAAAATTAAATGGCTTAGCGTCCTATTTTGTTGCACTTACTGGGCTAATGAAGACTGACATATACGCCATACAGTGTGCTATGAGGGACATTTTGCCCGAGCAGCGGAATACCATGCCAGAAAATTCCAATGAACTTTCTCGGCCAATGCAGGGATCGAACACGCGACCTTCATGCATTGGCCGAGAAAGTTCATCGGGATTTTCTGACGTGGTTCCCCATTGTCAGTGTTGCAGGATGGAGGGAGTGACAAGGACAGCTGTCTAGTCGTTCGGATGAGACGAAAAACAGAGACGTCATATCTGCTAGACCGCCCCTGATCTAGCGTTCTCTCATCGGATGAGAGATTTAATGGATTAAAGATTTAACGATAAAATGGATAATCGAGACTTAATTCTAGGTTGTCAAGAATGAAATTTTCAATATATTCATTTTTCATTTTCATTATCTACTTTTGCACTATTATAGCGAGAACGACCAGCTCTTTATTTAAATCATGCTTAGAACATCTTTAAAACTGAACTGTTTATTTTTACTTTAGTTTCCATTGTGTCTATAAGGAGTGAAAATGAGTAATGGCGGCTTTAAATCAAAGGGTTTTTTACACCTTTAAACGTTTTATTTTGGGTTTTCTGTCTGTCATCTTTTTAACCACCCAGTTATCCATACAGGTCTGTGTTTTATTTTTTGTTAGTCAATATATCAACTTGTGTCCTTGAAAATAAAACAAACAAAAACTATCTCATTTTTCGTAACCCCAGGCTGAGCTATAAAAACTCACAAAGACGCGTATTGTTTTCTGCAAGTTTTTTTTTGTGGTATAAAAAAAAGTTATTTTTGATGGGGTGTCGATATACATCAATCATGGCCATAAATCAACAGTCATGTTTTTAGTTTCGTATAAGATTATGTAGCTGCTAATACGAAACTAACAGGAGGTGAATCAGAATTGGGTCCATCTTCAACGAGGTTTTTGTCTTTAAAGAGGTGGTTAAATGCAATGAAATAGAGTTTAAAGATTCATTATGGAAGAATAGACAAAGAACTGACAGTTCTCACTATAATAGTTTTAAAAAAAAATAGATAATGAAAACAGAATATGTTGAACATATCAGTCAAACTGCTGTACTCTGAACCGGGATATTAGCGATTCAATTTTAGGATAGCCTCGAACGTTATTATTAACTTTGGTGCGATAATAAACCAAGTCTGATTGTCCATATTTGGGTTAAATTATCCATCACAAAATATATTCAAATCCACTAAAGATTGCAGGCTAACGATGGCACCAATGGTTGATTATGGTCTGGATAAGTTAATTAATGTCTAATTAATAATTTAGATAACATTTTAGGCCTAAAGAAAGACCTGCAATAGGCAGATTTAGCTCTTGCATAATGTATGTTTAATAGTTTATATAACACTTCAGGCCTAAAGAAAGACCTGCAATAGGCACAATTACCTCTGTATATTTAAAGTCCTACTGTTCACACCACCCAGTCTCGTGGAAATGGGCATGAGGGAATTTGACCCGGGCAGCGGAGCTACGGTGTACTCTTACTTCGAATTCTGTCAAGGTTTCTGTTGCATTCACGACAATAAGTAAACGCGACCTCGGTTATACGGTGTCTCTTGTCAGACCCTCATTCCTATATCACTGACAAGGGGTAACCACGCCGGAAAATCCTGATGAACTCTCACGACAATGAGTAATAGGGACCTCTGTTTTTCATCCCACCTGAAAGACTATACCTTGTCCGTTGCTAGGCCCTCATTCCTATATCACTGACGTAACCACGCCGGAAAATCCATATAAACTTTCTCGACAAACACCGGGATCGAATACTGGATCATCAGGTCAGAGAGCCAACGCCATACTCACTGACTCACCACGGCTCCCAATGTAATATATCACTCTTTTCATTACGATTTATTCATACTCATATAAAATGACTTTGTTGCCCTTACTGTCATTCTGTAAACAAACACGTTTTGTTTGAGGGGGTGAGGGTGTACTCTAAGCGTTAAAACAATATTTCTCGTGAATTTTTCATCATATTTTGATTAAACTTTTTTATATATTTTTTAAAGTGCCTAGGAGGAAATTACAGTGTTACTAATGCAATAATTTATTCATACTCATATAAAATGACGTTTTTGCCCTGGAAGACATGTTATAAACGAACATTTTTCTAAAAATTAAAAATTATTATTTTTCATGAATTATTCACCATAACATGATGATTCTTTTTATACTTTGTTAAGGGCACAAGAGAAAATTCCTGACGGTGTTGGACTTAGTAGTGTCTTTATTGAAAACAATTATAATATATGGACTCGGGTAAATACTGGTTGACAACAATACACTTTCATTTGTATTTGACCATCTATAATGTATTTATATCAAATTTACTTTCAACTGCCAAGGGATCTTTTACGTGCACGCCAATGTGTACACGGAACCTCGGTTTTTCGTCCCATCCGAACGACTAGACAGCTTTCCTTGTCAGTCCCTCCGTCCTGCATCACTGACAAGGGAGAATCACGCCGGAAAATCTGGATGAACTTTCTCGGCCAATGCAGGGATCGAACACCCGACCTCCAGGCTAGCGAGCCAGCGTCTTACCCACTTAGCCACGTGATCCCCCTCCCACTGATAAAGACATCTATGTGCTAAATAAAATGGTACCATATGTTAGTCCCAAAATAACCCATTTTGTGTCGAGTTGACAGTAAACTTTAAATCTATTGAAATAGAATGGTACCAAAATAACCTATGTTGTGTCGAGCGGACGTTAAACCCCATCTCACTATAACTGGGGTTCCATGTCCCACGCTGCAAGGGAAGTGTGTGTGGGGGGGGGTTAGCGCGTGCGCATTGAATCATAACGTCTGTCATTGATTGGTTTTCGATTCCCCAGTACGTGATAAGGAGTAGGTTCGCCTGTCCAACCCCGTGAGTTTTCTCTCTCGATGACTGTTGGATTCCAAAACTGGACTTCACAAAATTAATTCCTGTGTCAGGAAATTATCATGACTTACAATTTCTAAGCTCAGGGTGACTCAGTGGTTTCAAATTCAACTTTATCTACATTGTCCAGTCATCTTTGTAATTGATAATGAAGGTAGTGAGTTATAACAATGAAATGGGTGGATAACTCGTCGAGACTATTTTCATTGCCTTGAGGGTTGGTGGCGCCCACTAGACTAAGTAAAGTCTTATCTATATTATGAAAATGAATAAAAGTAATTTGGGCAATATGTCATTAGGTACAAATGTTGATATATACAAAATAACCATCATTTCTATTAGTTCATCTGTTGGTTAGATTGATCTCGCCGTTTGGGTTGACTGAGCTCCGTTTCCTAATGAAATGAAATGGGGGTTAACGTTTTAGTTTCTGGACCATGCAGTGTGGCTCCACCTGTTGGGTGTTCATCTGTGACTATAAATAGAAATGAGATTTTAATGAGGTTTTAACGCCCTACTGTTCTGCCCGGACTGGGATATTGAGGACGGACATATGCCATGCAGTCTGCTATGACAGACATTTTGACTGGGCAGCGGCGTTATGGCCTTATACTCCTATTTTGAATTCCAACTGTCAGGGGTTCATTTGTGTGTGCGCCAGTGTACACGAGACCTTGATTTTTCCTCCCATCCGAACGACTATATGATGTCCTTTGAGAGCCCCCCAACCCCACCCCCACCACACGGACCACCGACAAGAGGAATTACTGCGGAAAATAACGATAAATAGAAATCGTTTCCAC
This sequence comes from Patella vulgata, assembly GCF_932274485.2. NCBI lineage: Eukaryota > Metazoa > Mollusca > Gastropoda > Patellidae > Patella > Patella vulgata. The sequence goes on along the minus strand of NC_065883.2, from coordinate 74,594,213 downwards.
GATTTGTAAGAAAATATCTTAGGACAGCTGTCTAGTCATTCGGATGGGACGAAAAACCGAGGTCCCGTGTACACATTAGTGTGCACGTAAAAGATCCCTAGGCATTTAGAATTCGATATAAGAAAATATCTTAAAACGTGTCTGATTCAATCTCGACTTAAGTATTTATTACGAAATTTGATCGCGTGTCACAAGGTCCATTTCCGGTCAAATTAGTCATTCTGGATTACAAAAGCTAGTTAAGATAACTTCAATTTCATCCTCGAATTTCCCCCTGCAATAAAAAAACATAAATTGATGTTAATAGGCTACGTATGGGTATTGTTTATTATCTGTGTGGGTATTATCTGTGAACGCCTGGGAGATTTAGAAATATGGATGCCACTGCTGTGACCTAATAATCATACTGGGGTATTAAGTTTACACATAAATGAAACTCTTGGGGAATTCTGATTTTGTAGAATCTAATGTACAAGTATTGCCAGGAAATAAAGATTTATACAAATTCTTTTAAAACTGGCCACCTGGGACTCGTTTCCAGACATTCCTTGAAATTATCCAATTTGTGAAATCGGCTTCTGTTTAATAGTTAATGCCGCGAAAGCAGGATCGATTACCAAAATGGAACGAGGTAATCCCGAATTTTGAAGTCTGAATGATTATGTAGTATCATATTAATTTATATATTTAGAAGATAAACCACATTTTGGGTTTCGGATTATTTGTTGGGGGTGGGGTCGGCCTAATTATTTAACGCGTGCGCGTTGGGTCAGTTGGTCTTGTCATTGAGTCAAGTGGCGTGGTTTCAACCCTCCCCCCTCCTTGTACGTGGTAAGTAGTAACGTCGCGGATGTCCTACCCCGTGGGGTTTCTCCGGGTTCTCGGGTTTCCTAAATACTCATACGCGCAAGCGAATTGTTGAAATAAAATTGAACCATGTGTTTGAGTCGAGTTGGCGTTAAATATCTCTCTCTCTCTCTCTCTCTCTCTCTCTCTCTCTCTCCACTATCCAGACATATAACCCATCATATTTCAAACTAAATGAAAGGTGGATATAATAGATGTTGTTGTTTATTACAAATTACATATGCTGGATAAAAAAGGATAAAACCATGTAAAATAAAGTTATTGTTTATGAAAAAAGGTCACGGTGTTAAAATTCTCTGTAATAAATGATGGGCGAGCCCTTTATGGAATTTTTTAAGTCTGCTCTTAAATCGTCTGGTGTTTTGTGTAAAAGCCGCCGAATTAACGTATCAATATAACACGTAGAAATCGCATGACAGGTTCCAAACAATAGAAAATAATAGGTGTACATGTCTGTCAGACACTGACATGAGTCATATAAAATATATAAATCTATATAGATTGATAGGTATACCGAGAACCCTAGATCGGAGACGGTCTAGCACCTATGACGTCATATGTGGATTGTTCATTGGGGTTAGGGTAAGGGTTAGCCATGGTCCAGGTTTAGGGTTCGGTTTAAGAATTTGGGGGAGAGGTTAAGTCTCCACATAAGCACTGACCAAGGATGATGAAAAATTAGTTCGTGATATTTCCTAGTTTTATTAAAAATACATACAATACATTAGATTTATATACAAAGATGATTTCATTGTTTTTTGGGGTTGGTGGCATGTTCCTGAAGCAACGGTATAATAGTTATAAAACTAGTATACCGTTGCTTCAGGAACATGGGTGTTGGTGGCGCTGATGGTTTTCCTTGGATGGTGCTTCTGGTATTCTGGTATTTTTGTTTCTGAAGAAAAAAAGAATAAATTTGATGCCCTGTTTACATCTAGAGACTTTGACCAAATCTGCAGGTCCCAACTCTTACCCTAACCCTAACTCACAGTCCTCATATGACGTCATATGAGCTAGAATGTGCTAGACCGTCTCGGGTCTATAGCGTCATTCGGTTTATATATCCTCAGGCATTTTGCCTTTTCTCCGCCGCCGTTAATAGTCCGGCGGTAAAACGATATATGGTCACCAGACGAGATATCGCAGCCAGATTTAAATCAAATACAAGCCATTTAACACGAGACAAGATTTCTGTTATTGATACATTTAATTAGTATATTTTATAGATATATAGCAAATATGTCTAATATAGCCCAACCCAATTAAATGAATGGTAACGTCCAACTTCCTTGTTAAACGGGGGGTTAGATGGCCGAATGGTTAGCACGTGCGCGCTGTATCATAAGACCTATCATTGAGTCAACTGGCGTGATTTCGAATCCCCAGTTGTACGTGACAAGGAGTAGGGTCGACTGTCCAACCTCGTGGGTTTTATCCGGGTCCTCCTGTTTCCTCCCACTGCTAAAGACCCCTACTCGCAAGCGAATTATTGAAATAAAATTAAACTATATGTTAGTCCCGAAATGATCTAGTTTGTGTTGAGTAGACGTTAAACCCTCCCCTCTCTCTCTCCCCTTGTTAAACGTCGGACATTTCAGAATATCGGGGTGTTATAACAAACAGCTGATACGTTTAAAGGGACCATCCCAATTTTAACAGAGCCTCGGAAATAAAAGTCCATGTATGTATAAAATTTAAGCGGCAAAATATAGAGGAATGGTGTATTTACCTTGCCTCAAAATTTCATCTCAAAATATTGAGTTGTGTGGACGTGAACGTAAAAAACGCACATCAGGACACGTAGCCCTTTTAAGATTTCGGTCAATGTTTTCGTTGGGTGATCTGATAATCTATTGCCGTTCCCTTTCAGTTCTGTACCGTGAATGACCTACGTGCTGTACTTAATAACGAAAGGTAAATTTCACCGACATGTTATTTTTATAATACAGCTTAGGACACCGGTCTCCATTTCCAGATGGGGATCACGGTGGCTAAGTGGGTAAGGCGCTGGCTCGCTAGCCTGGAGGTCGGGTGTTCATCCAGATTTTCCGGCGTGGTTTCCCCTTGTCAGTGATGCAGGACGGAGGGCCTGACAAGGACAGCTGTCTAGTCATTCGGATGAGACGAAAAACCGAGGTCCCGTGTACACATTGGCGTGCACGTAAAAGATCCCTTGACAGGTGGAATTCGATATAAGAGTAGGCCGTAGTGCCGCTGTCCGGGCAAAATTTCCCTCATAGCACACTGTATGGCGTTTGCCCGTCTTCATTAGCCCAGTTCGGAGCAAAACATTAGAACGTTAAACCCCATTTCATTTCATTTTCATTTCCATTTCCAGATAAAGACTGACGGGTTTAAGTTGTTTGAAAACGTATCACATACATCGAGTTAGTTTCTCAGCCCCAAGTTAAGCAGTTTTCTTCTCTAAAATATAATCGAGATTCATGGCTCTTAAATAGTAACACTGTGATACTATGAATGAAAGAATGAATGAATGAATGAATGCTAACGTCCTACTCTTCTGCATCGACTGGGCTAATGAAGACGGACATACCCCATACAGTGAGCTATGAGGGACATAAATCCCTCCTGCATCACCGACAAGGGTGATACCGCGAAGATGATGATATAGATACCGTAGTATATAGAATAATTAATTTTTTTGGACTTTAAGTATTCATAAATAGCTGTCTGTCTGATGGAATTAATAACTATTTACGACTTCATCCATGCGTCTGTCGATGGAATTAATTACTATTTTCGACTTCAACAATAAATATCTATGCGTCTGTCTGAGATAAAGCCATCTTTATCCATGCATGTTATTTAGAGCGCTAAATAATTAACTTTTTATGTGAATACGTGGGGTCACCTAGCTGTCTCACTATATTTAGATAATCAGTCACGTATTTAATCGGATCAGGAATACAAATAAATAGTTCTATCTGCTTAAATTTATAATGCTAAATATGGAATTAGTATCAAACATGTCGTGCGTTCTCCTTTTTTTAAAGCAAAAATTACTAGAACTCCTAAGAGTACTGACGTGTTTCGGTACGTCACTTCACGTCAGGTCACGCCTTGTCACGTCAACAATCAAGTTACACCAAGAATTATTGAGTATAGTAATATCCAATACCTATTAAAGTGGAAAAAAACCTGTCATTTTGTACTTTTAATAAAACCGGAAGTTATACTTCAGGACAGAACTTTTTTTATAATAAATGTTAGTAGACATCATGGTCATCATATATACAACGGTCAAGGGTCATGGATAGATTAGGTCACCATCTAGATGGCGAAAAGTCGAACAAACCGGAAGTAAACAAAATCAAAATTCGAAAATCGGCTATCTAATGATTTTTTCCATTTGGAGTAGGTTCAAATAAAATTTAGTAATAGATGCATGGAGGCCAACAACATCTACGTTGGCAGAATGTTTGCACCGTGTACAGTTTTGGCTGCATAAACTGACTAAATTCCAGAAAAAGAATAATAAAAACACTTAACAGAAATGAAATGAAATGGGGTTTAACGTCCTACTGTTCTGCTCCGAACTGGGCTAATTAAGACGGGCATATGCCATACAGTGTGCTGTGAGGGAAATTTTTCCCGGACAGCGGCACTAGGGTCTATTCTTATATCGAATTCCAACTGTATGGGATCTTTTACGTGCACACCAATGTGTACACGGGATCTCGGTTTTTCGTCCCATCCGAACAACTAGACAGCTGTCCTTATCAGGCCCCCCGTCCTGCATCACTGACAAGGGAGAACCACGCCGGAACACTCTTAATAGAAACAATGTCCGAAAGACAAAATAAGATTTACGCTTTATAAGTACAACATCACACCACACTCGTAGAGCTTTGTCTGTGTAAGTGGACGTTACACTCATAGTGCTGGCCTTATTCTTTAAAAGTCGTTTTTGTCGGCACTATATGACGGCAATTTTAAATAGATTTTGGAAGCCTCAGTTTCTAGGGCGTATTCAATACCGGTGCAGAGCGAGAAAGATCCTTGTCAGAATCACAAATGAAATGAAATGGGGTTTAATGTCCTACTATTCTGCTCCTAAACTGGGCTAATGAAGACGGACATACGCCATACAGTGTGCTATGAGGGAAATTTTTCCTGGACAGCGGCACTATCGCCTACTCTTATATCGAATTCCAACTGCCAGGGGATCTTTTACGTGCATTCCAATGTATACACGGGACCTCGGTTTTTCGTCTCATCCGAAGGACTAGACAGCTGTCCTTGTCAGGCCCCCCCCCCCCGCCCTGCATCACTGACAAGGGGGAACCACGCCGGAAAATCTGGATGAACTTTCTCGGCCAATGCAGGGATCGAACACCCGATTTCCAGGCTAGCGAGCCAGCGTCGTACCCACTTAGCCACGTGATCCCCTCAGAATCACAAGACGATGATGCAGGCAAAGAACAAAATAATGTCGTGCACGTTTGCGTGAATTTGATTGTCAGTTCGACGCACAGTTAGACGGAAACGTAAATGCTATCCATCTACACCAGTGATTCTCAACCAGTGTGTCGCGAGATCTTCCTAAGTGTGCCGCGACATATTGAACGGCAGGCCAAGAAAATGTGAAGAAACCACATGATCCCAATTGAGTATTCACTTGTGTCAAATGATAAGTTCATAGCTGTGCCTTTCTTTATTTAGTTTGAGTCATTCTATGTGTCTATGGTTAGTCTGTGTCTACAGTTGTAATCCGTCTGACTTACCATGTTTTTATTTTGCAAAATTCAAATATTTTTCATATATATTTAGCCAGGTGTGCCGCTATTTTTTTTTTTTTTCAATGTGTTCCAGGGTGTGCTGTTGGCAAAAAAAGGGTTGAGATCACTGATCTTACCAAAAGTCAACACAGATCGCCGGGTGTCAATATGTATTCGCGTAAGATGTCTTGTCTGCGATATCAACCCGGGGTGGGAGCGGACGATAAGCCCAATTGAGAGAGAGAGAGAGAGAGAGAGCGCGAGCGGGACATTAGACGATCCACAGTAACAGTGGATTCTAATGTTTATTGGAACAAAGACAATAAATCATACATTTATAGCGAAAAATATTAATTAATTATTTAGGTGATCAGCACTGTTGGACAGGTAATTCTATGCGATTATTATGTAATTATAAAATCGATCGATTCCAGGTGTTATGAAAAATATTTATAAACACATAAAGCACCTGTAATAATCCTTGTACAAACACGACAAATAATTTGTTATTCAAACTAGAATTGTGACCATCGGTTTGCTTTTTTATAATAAAACCAAAATCTAATCACCAAATGAATTTATATAACTTCCAGTTTTCAAATCTCATAATTAAATGTTGTATTTTATAATATGTAAACATTTATTGAATAAATAATGTTAGTAAACAATAACTTAAAGCGAAAATAATCAGATTTAAGCTTTATAAATACAACATCGCATCACACTCGTGGAGCTAGGTTTGCGATATCACTTAGCGTCCTACTGTTCTTCCACAATTGGGCTAATGATAGACGGGCATACGCCATACAGTATGCTATAGGGGATTCTTTGCCCAGACAGCGGCACTACGGCCTATTCTTATATCGAATTTCTCAACTGCCAAGGGATCTTTTACGTGCATGCCAATACACGGGGCCTCAGTTTTTCGTGCCATCCGAACGACTAGACAGCTGTCCTTGTCAGGCCCTCCGTTCTGCAAGCTTTATGAGTACAGCGTCGCTGGGTCTGCGATATCACTTAGGAGGAAGTGGATGGTAAATAAATGAATATGAAATGAAATGAAATGGGGTTTAACGTCCGACTCTTCTTCCCCGACTGATATAAAGTAGACGGGCATACGCCATACAGTGTGTTATGAGGGACATTGTGCCCGAACAGCGGCACTACGACCTATTCTTATATCGAATTTCAACTGCCAAGGGATCTTTTACGTGCATGCCAATGTATACACGGGACCTCGGTTTTTCAACCCATCCGTATAACTAGACATATGTCCTTGTCAGCCCTCCATCCTCCACCACTGACGAGGAGAAGCCACGCCGGAAATTCCCGAGGAACTTTATCGACCAACACCGGAAGCGAAACAACGACCCAGGCCAGCGAGCCAGCGTCTTACTCACTTAGCCACCGTGGCTCCCAAACAAAAACAACATTATGCGTTTAATTATTTGTCATTCCATTTAAAAAAAAAATCATCAATATTTGGCTTTAGATTCATGCATTTGGAATGTTGTTCACAAATTTCGTATCTTATTTTGTTTCGGTAACTAAAGTTTATGACTGGTTTGTGTGTGTCATCAGGGTGGATTAATGTCTGATCGATGATGATGATGTTTGTGTCTAATGGAGCATGAGTCACTACTGATCTTCGATGATGATGATCCTATATATAAGTATATGTGTAACATGCAACCGATTTAAAGGGACAATGAACAAAAATATATAAGATATTAAAACAGGGGCCTCCGTGAGCTGTGAAATGTTTTTTATGCAATTTAAAGAAGAAATGCCAGATATATTAGAAATTAAAAATGACCCTTTCAAACTATTTATCCTAGTCGTATTCAACTATCTGAAGTTCCTTGATACCTTGCTGTGTTGGTCATAAGTCTCCAGATTCCACACTTAATAGGGAATGGACCACGGTGTCTCAGTGAGTAGGACGTCGGTTCTCTAACCTGGAGGTCCCGTGTTCGACCCCAGTGTTGGCCGAGCCATTTTATCGGGGTTCTCCTTCGTCAGTGGTGTAGGATAGACGCCCTGGCAAGGCATAAAGCATAGTCCTCCGGGAGGGACGATAAACTGATGCCCCGTGCGTGTACACATTGCGTACAAAGAACAATTGACAGTTGGGATTCGAATTAAGAGTAGGCCACACCACCACTGCCTCGGATTTTAGCCCCATCTGAATGACTACACGTTGTCCCTTGCCAGACCCTTTTTCATATCAAACATGAAACTATTCTAACTTATTATTAAGTTGGCTATGTTGGGTGTTAATGTCATAACCATTGGGTGTAACTAAGTCTAATGACGTGTGACTCATTCCTGATCGATGTTGATGATCATCATATAAACCAGCCGTTTTATAAATCATTGATTGTAAATTCCAGTGAATATAAATATCGATATTATTTAATTGTAACAAATCATTCGTTTAAATTTACATTTAAAACAATAAAGGAAAACAAGGCGTTATCTATGGAATGCCACAAGGGCCATATTCTTGAGGCGGTGCCACAGAGGAGGGCTGGGCGCGAGAACAACTGACTTCAAGTGGTTCTTTCTAAAGTATATCCTCAGTACCATCAAACAGATAATATATATTGAAAATAAATCTAAGTAAGTTTCAAAAGACGACCAAAAAGAGTCCTCAAACTACGTGTAAACAGGGGCATCCATGTATACATTCAGGGGCATCCGGTCCTACAATACTCGCTAACTAGGAGGTCGCGGGTTTGATCCCCGTGTTGGCCGAGAAAGTTCATTGGGATTTTGCTGCGTGGTTTCCCATTGTCAGTGGACAGCTGTATAGTCGTTTGGATGGTACGAAAAACGGAGGTCCCGTGTACACATTGGCGTGTACGTAAAAGATCCCTTGGCAGTTGGAATTCGATATAATAGTAGGCCGTAATGCCGCTGTCCGGCACACTGTATCAGGTGTGTCCGTCTTCATTAGCACAGTCGGAGCAGAACAGTACCCAGTTAAACTCCATTTCATTTCCTTTTCGGTCCATCACTGCAATGCCAAAATACGATAAAGCGACGCTAGAAAGTAACGAAGTCTTTATGGCGTTCAAACGACGAAATTAAACGATAATGATCAAATGATCAACAGTTAGTCAATTTTCGAAGAGGGGGGGGGGGTGTTAACGTCCACTCGACACAACTAAATCATTTCGGGACTGACATATGGTTTAATTTTATTTCAATAATTCGCTTGCCAGTAGGGGTCTTTAGCAGTGGGAGGAAACCGATGAAAACTCACGAGGTTGGACAGACGACCTTACTTCTTGTCACGTACAACCTGGGAATCGAAAACACGCCAATTGACTCAATGACAGACCTTATGGCAGAGCGCGCACGTGCTAACCATTCGGCCATCCCCCCTTCCCCAAATTTTCAAAGAGAGTAATCCTAAATTCCTAAAAATAATTTCGATGGCTTATCCTTTTAATCATGTTACATGCATCGTTGTACTGAAAACACCTGGAGGTAAATAAACTTTAAATTACCTGCCGATTATCACTTGGGGTCGCCACAAATATTTTTGACTCGATGGTGTGACAAATGGTGTGTGACTCAAAACATAAATAAAAACATAATTATGTGAAATTATGTCGTATAAAGCGATTATTGATATCATAAATAGGTAGACATAGATATGACTCAATAAATGATTGATCGCTGTGTGATTACAGAAATGTGTACACGAGACCTCGATTTTTCGTCCCATCCGAACGACTAGTTATGGGAACACAAAATAAGACCGGTCCAAGGATGCCCTGCTGGAAAATTATACATATGATCCTTGGAATATATTCCAGGACATCGCCAGGTGTCTTTAACGTAGATAACAAACCTCATCTCTCAACCCTCCGTATTTCGAGATAAGAGATGGTCCTATATAGTTCCACGTAGCAAAGCCCGACACAAATCACATCGGGCCTCAGTAAGCAAAATTGACAATATTTTTCAATAAAAAAAAAAAATTGATTATTGTTATTTATAGTATTTCTACCACATCCAACTACAATTAAGCATATAATCCTACCCGAAACGGGTATAAATCATCGTATTTAAAATCGAGGCGTTAAGTCGTTACTAGGAACGCCATTTAAACAGGAGATGTATGACGGTGTATGTCGGATAAAAGATCCCTTGACAGTTAGAATTCGATATAAGAGTAGGCCGTAGTGCCGCTGTCCAGGCAAAATTTCCCTTCGAATGACTAGGGGAAATTTTTATTGGTGCAGGACGGAGGGTCTGGCGATGAATAGTTTCTAGATTCAACTATACTCTGCATACCAGCAACAATTCAAGCCAGTGATAGACAAACTTAAAAGAGAGAGGAGGGGGGAGGGAGGGATATGTGGTGGTGGTGGGGTGGGTACGGCCGCTTTATGCAAACTAGATCATTTCAGGACTACATATGGTTCAATTTTATTTAAATAATTCACTTGCGCGTAAGGATTTTTAGCACCGGGGGGGGGGGGGGCAACTCACGAGGTTTGACAGGCGAGAGGGAATCAAAACCACTCTATTTGACTCAATGACAGACCTTGTGATTTTACGCGTACATGTTAAATCACAGGAAAAGTAACCCCATTTCATTTCATTTATCAAGAATTTAATAGTTTTTCTTACAAATTTAAGGAAATCGATCGGCTTCTGTTCGCGGCTTTTAGATCAATTCATTTTTACTATATTTAATAATGTCATGTTGAAAAGTTCAGGCAGTCAATTGAAGCAGAAAGATCGATTATCCAGTGACCCATGGTTTGCGATGGGATGTAATTTGTGCCTTGTACGTGTAAAAGGTCACGGGAACATTGTATTACGCCCAGGTAAAAGGTAATAATTATAGCCAGGTAGCTCTGGTCATTAATCCCTTTGACCACCAGATGTGACGAGGTCAGACCAATGTCCACCTCTCCCAGGCGGCTCGTGTTTGTTTCTATTTTTATGAGTTCTCTTTGTTCGATATCAGGTAGATGCCATCTACTATATAAAGAAAACACAAGGGGCAAGATTTATTGTGTGTATCGATTTTAGTCCATATGACAATTAGGCTGTCTGTCTACATTTTGTATTGGAGAGAGAGAGAGAGAGAGAGAGAGGGGGGGAGAGGGAGATTGACGTCTATTCGACACAAACTAGGTCACTTCGGGACTAAAACATGGTTTAATTTTATTTCAATAATTCGCTTGCGTGTAGGGGTCTTTAGCAGTGGGAGGAAACCGGAGGACCCAGAGGACCCGGAGAAAACCCACGAGGTTGGACAGGCGGCCCTACTCCTTGTCACGTTCAACCGGGGAATCGAAACCACGTCAGTTCACTCAATGACAGACCTTATGATACAACGCGCACGCACTAACTATTGGGCGCTACCCCACCCCACCCCACCCCCCAATATGCCTACTACCACAGTTCATGTAAAATTCCATAAATACTGGTATAAAATATGACACAGATATTAATCAGCCATAGCGTGTAGACATCAAACCTAAATCATAATGATTATCACTGACCGCTGTTCTATTCAATTTATAATACCGCAGTAAATGTTTATGGTTGTCTTAATTGATGAATGTATTAATGATACAGATTCGACACCCGACACCTGATTGTTATCGTAGAAATGACACAATAACTGATTGCAGATAAACAATTATATTATTATAGTTTCCAATATTTATAAATCATGTTGTAAGTTGAAAAATGAATCTTATTAATGATGCATAGAAAACCAATATCGGACAAATCATAAGCGTATCTAATTACTAATTAAAAGTTTTATCTTGTCGAAGTATGTTTTTGCATGTACCAACAGGAAAATATTTGAGATGGCGCGTTAACATAAAGGACTAATCATGCCAGTCATACGCCTGCTGTGTAGACATATATAAAAACCGATGTAGGCATATAAAACGATGTAGGCATATAAAACGATGTAGACATATAAACCGATGTAGACATATATAAAACGATGTAGACATATAAAGCGATGTAGACATATATAAAACGATGTAGACATATAAAACTATGTAGACATATATAAAACGATGTAGACTTATATAACGATGTAGACATATAAAACGATGTAGACATATAAAATGATGTAGACATATAAAATGATGTAGACATATAAAACAATGTAGACCTATAAAACGATGTAGACTTATAAAACTATGTAGACATATATAAAACGATGTAGACTTATATAACGATGTAGACATATAAAACGATGTAGACATATAAAACGATGTAGACATATAAAACGATGTAGACATATATAAAACGATGTAGACATATAAAACGATGTAAACATATAAAACGATGTAGACGTAGACATATATCAAACGATGTAGACATATATAAAACGATGTAGACCTATGAAACGATGTAGACATATATAAAGCGATGTAGGCAGATATAACATGGCGCTCGCTGATATAAAACGATGTAGACATATAATATAAAACGATGTAGACATATAAAACAATGTAGACTTATAAAACAATGTAGACCTATAAAACGATGTAGACTTATAAAACGATGTAGACATATAAAACGATGTAGACATATATAAAACGATGTAGACATATAAAACGATGTAGACATATATAAAGCGATGTAGGCAGATATAACATGGCGCTCGCTGATATAAAACGATGTTGGCATATAAAACGATTTAGACATATATAAAACGATGTAGGCAGATGTAAAACGATGTAGGCAAATGTAAAATGAAGTAAGGCAGATGTAAAACGATGTAGTCAAACAATGTAGAGAGATCACGGGGTGGTTTACGACGTTTACGCTCAGGCTTGGAATCAAAACCACGTCACTGCTTGACTCCACCACTCGACCACCCAGCCCCCTTCATTTAATAATGTTCTATAAATATAAGACAATTAATTCATTACAATGATTAAACTGAAGTATTTAAAATATTTTAATGAAACAAAATATGCTTCCATACTCTTAAGCCGAACGTAGAGGATGGAACATTTATGTCGACGAACAAAAACACCGAACAAATAATTTTGTTTTTTTTGTCCGCAGACGGCAAACATGGTAACGCAGACGAACAAGTGTTTTTAGCTCGAACAATATCTACCGCCCAATGACATAACATAAATCACGTGATTTCAAAATGGCATTCATATCACATGACATTTGAATACCATATGATATGTTTGTGATCGCTGATTGGTGCTGCGTGGGGAAAAGAAATGTTCCGCGAATGTTCGGCTTCAACGAAGACGACGAATTGAGTTCCAAATACCTAACACGTTCACGAACATTTTTTCATAACATTTTTTTCGTGTGTTTTGAACCCGCAGACTGCGAACAGATTTATCGGAACAATGGTTTCATGAATGTTCGGCTAAAATGTTCCATCGTGTGCGTTCGGCTTTAACGGTTATCACTGATGTTATCGGAATGTACATATATTTCCTTTTAATGTTTTATAACGACATGAAACAAATCGGAAATACCGAGGGGATTAGTTATAGTATGTTACACTCTAAGAACATGATGTTAATTTACATAATCAATCGCACCACTTCCCATTCACAGGCATTTCTTAAAAAAAAAAATATACAGTGAATTGCGAGTCAAGGGAATGAAAAAACGTGGATGTACGTGGAGCACGCGAAGAACGCTTAAGCGGCGCCGATGCTGTTAACAGGTTGCAATTCTTAATCTGCTAAAAATGCAGAGTGGCCATATTTTTTATTCAGTTTCATTCTAAATAAGGAGTGAAAATTTGCATAATTGAACGATTCGTTCATCAATAAACACAGTTTCCTTTGATTTTGCCTTTCAACACTCGACAGACAGATCCAGATACTTTAAGTTTGTGTTCGCTTCAATAAATTCCTGATAATGGCATCAACAAATGCTATTTATATCTCACGGATGAATGGAGAAACTGTCAAACTCTGTCAAGCAAACAAATGACATTAACACGGTTGTGCAGACACACGTGCGTGTAGAAACGTGTTTCTGTATCGTGCAACATGTTGGAATTATAACAACACACAGTGTCAGGGAAGACTGATTTCTGAATCTAATTTTACTCGGGTTCTTTTGAAATAGGATTCATCAGTTGTAGATCAAGTAACAGTATAACTTTTCACCTTTTATTCTGTTGCTATGAAACGTGTAAATTTGAGGTTTATGTTAGTTGAGCTAATGTAGATGATTTTATGGTATATTCGGGTACGTAAATCATCATTGAAACCCCTAGTTTTCAAACTTACGCGGGAGTTTATCTGTGTCATTGGAGAGAGAGAGAGAGAGAGAGAGAGAGAGAGTTTAAAGCTGAACTCCGGTTATAAAACTACAGAAATAATTAAAGGTAAAGCCGCGGGGGTTCAACGTCCACTCGACACAAACTAGGTCATTTCGGGACTAACATATGGTTGAATTCTATTTCAATAATTCGCTTGAGCGATGGGGGTTTTAGTAGTAGTTATTAGTAGTGGGGGGAAACTGGGGGACCCGGAGAAAACCCAAGAAGTTGGACAGGCGACCCTACTCCTTGTCACGTACAACCGGGGAATCGAAACCACGCCAGTTGACTCAATGACAGACATTATGATACAACGCGCACCCCCACCCCACCCCTATTGTCAAAGAACAAAATGGACGTATAATGTATTTTACAGTGTATCCTGTTCCGTATTGATATGAGATATTTTAATTAGTGAACCATTGAATGTGATGACATGATTGATTATATTGTACCGAGTTACCTTCAATATCCTGTCACCAGGTGGCGTACATCACGGTCACGTTGACCAGAAGACATATTGTTGTTTTTTTCTTTTTTTTTTAATTGTTCCGTTCGATGTTCTTTGAAGTTTTATATGTTGGTGTATTTTGATTAATAAGAAAAAAAGATTAATGATTATTTGATGCGAGTCTTGTTGATGGCGTGCATTATGAAGTCTCTAACCACCAGGGGGGGTATCCTTCCTTGTATTATCGGATTGTTATCGTTGACATTCTTTGAAGTTTCATTTATTTTATACATTTTGTATTAATCATCCTTCCTACTAATGGATTCATGATTTCCGGCGTCCCCCGACCCCCCCCCCCCTGTCAGTGGTGCAGGACGGGGGGGGGGCTGGCAAGGGACAACGTAAGGTCGTTCGTGTGCGACGAAAAACCCGAAGTCCTGTGTTCGCATTAGAATTCGTTGTGCCGCTATCCGGGCAAAATTTCCCTCATAATACATTGCACGGCATATGCCCGTCTTCATTAGCCCAGTCGGGGCAGAATAGTAGGACGTTAAATCACAAATGATGCGACTTGTCTTGGTGGTGGTCGTCTGCCGAATAGCGTTTCTTGATCCGTGACGTCATCAACTTTTTTGTTTCTGTGCTGCAGACTTTTAGAAGAAGGGACCCACGGTGGCTAAGTGGGTAAGACGCTGGTTTCCCTTGTCAGTGGTGCAGGACGGAGGGCTTGACAAGAACAGCTGTCTAGTCGATCGGATGGGACGAAACACCGATGTCCCTTGTGCACATTAGCGTGCACGTTAAAGATCTCTTGACAGTTGGAATTCCATATAAGAGTAGACCGTAGTGCCGCTATCCGGGCAAAATTTCCCTCATAGCACACTGTATGGCGGATGCGAGTTTTCGTTAGCCCAGTTGGACGTTAAACCCCATTTCATTTCTGGGCAAAATGTCTCCCATAGCACACAGAAATGATGCGACATGTGTTAGTGGTCGCTGTGTGCCGAATGGCGTTTCTTGATCCGTGACGCCATCAGCATCTGTGCTGCAGTATAAGAAGACCTTAAGAAGAAGATTTACTTGTTTTTAATGTGTGATAAATACAAACCAGGGACTTCAGACGACATAATTAGCCGGTAATTAACATTTGAAATCTTTCAAGAAAGGACGATTTATTTGATATTTTACCTGATAGAATTACGACATAAAGACCAAGATGGCCGACATGATACCGGGTTCTGGTGTAAAATGATACGGATAAGAGGAGTTATTTTCGGGTGTAGTATTATCGTGCTGTACGAGGTGATTGGGTACAGAACTTCATCAAATACACGCCGTGTATTAAATTGCATTAATAACGCCTGTTAATCGGTGATGTGGGCCTATCTGTTTGTCGGAATATTTAATGGATGTTAACCATTGAATTATTTCAAGATCCAACTATACCTGGCAGCAACAATTCAAGTCAGTGATGGACAAACTTAAAAGAGAAGGTGGGTGGGGCTTAGTGCTAAATGATAAGGCCAGCTCAATTTTTCGTCATTTGTCACGAGATGTAAACCGGGCTTGCGCTAATCCCAACCTTAACGCTAAACCTGGACCTAGCCCCAATGCTTACCCTAACCCTAACCTACAATCTCGCCAACAATCACGTGTTCCAAAGCTTATTAACAAACTTTTCTGGGGCCTTATTCACGAAAATTTTAACTAAAACCAACCTGATTAGAACATAGATCCTATTTCGTTTCGTTTTTTTGTAGTTCAAAATTTCGTTTTACTTGTCTTACTATACTAGGATCTGGAAGAGTTGTTATATTAACGGCGTTCTGGTTGAAGTGAGGGATTAGCCAATGAAACGGTCTGTTACGGCAACGCTGATTGATTAATCAATGTCTGACGTCATAGGGTCAAAGGCCGTTCGTACCACCCTTGTAGTGGCAGCCATCGAAAGTATAAAAAAAACGAAACGAAATATAGATCTGTATTTTAACTAGATTGTACTCAACATGCTCCCGATTCACCAAGACATTCACGATCCAAGAAGTCGCGTTAGGTCGTGCTTTGGTGTGATGGGGGCTTAACGTAATGTGGCTGATCTCACCCCCATCCTTGGCTTCTATACACACTTATGTCGACAGGTAGTTCAAAATATCTGATTAGATAACTTATGAAATAGATTTTGATAAAATTCATAAAATATTTACATCACCTGTTGTACTTTTTCTTCTTTTTTTTTTATTTGTTAAATGTTGATGTTATCAAGTTTTCAGCCATAAGTTATCTTGATGTTATAGCTGTCTGGGTTTCAGGAATGTTGTTATTACTAGAATTTAACAACAGTTGGGTTTAACGTCTCGTCAACACTTCAGGAATGGTGCTATTACCAGACTCACTCGTCGTTTCTAACAACAGTTAGGTTTAACGTCTCGTCAACACTTCAGTTATTTTGAGACTGACATCTGGTTATTATTCTCTGATCTTGTGTACAGTGATAGATACTAGACTTTACCCAGCCCTTAACAGTTCATTTGGCTGAACCTCGGGTTTTCGTTCCATCCGAAAGACTGGGCCGTGAGAAAGAGAGAGAGATGGGGCCTAACGTCCACTCGACACAAACTAGATCATCTCGGGACTAACATATGGTTCAATTTTTGTTCAGTAATATTCGCTTGCGCGTAGGAGTCTTAGCAGTGGGAGGAAACCCACGAGCTTGGACAGACTGGGCAGTACTTTCTTTATAAGCCTATACGACAAGTACAGGTGCCCCTATCGACAAGTTGGCATCTAGCTTAAAATTTCCCAAGATTCTTAACGGTCCGCGTCGGGATTCAAAGTTAGGACATTCTAGTCGGTAATCCCTTTCCCCTACTACTCGACTACCGCGCCCCCTGTGAGAGGAAGACCAATGTTAAGTCCAACTGCAGGTTTCGGCGGGTTAGGACACTTGATTGTTGACGAGATAGTGGGTTAGGGTTAAGACAGTTGACCTTAATATTTAGACGTGACCTGGGACCAATAGTGGAAATTAGTTTCTGTAACTTACACCCGATTCCAAAGGGCACCAATCAAATGAAATTTCAGCAGGTCGACTGAATCTCGTTTAGATCGCCCCTATTTTTTTATTTTTTTATTTTGTTTGTTTTGTTTTGATCGTCTGAAATTCAAATCTCCCGTCTTCGTTAAATCAACAGCCAATTGCTCAGAAACGGCTCGTTTCTCTGCAATCTGATTAAAATACAGATCTATATTTCGTTTCGTTTTTTTATACTTTCGATGGCCTATACTACATGAAGATCGGACAAGTTATAGCCATAGGGGTCAAAAGATCGACTTATGAACCTATGACGTCAGACATTTGATTAACCAATCAGCATTGATGTTACTAGTGGATTACCCACAGTTCCGTGCAAAACACGCCTAAAGCTCGCCGTAGCAGACCGTTTCATTGGCTTATCCCTGACACCATTCAGAACACGAGTTAAATAACAACTCTTCCAGATCCTAGTGTAGTAAAGACAAGTAAAACGAAATTTTGAACTATAAAAACGAAACGAAATAGGATCTGTGTTTTAATTCGATTGGTTTATCTGTACACCTCGGCCATTTTCAGATGTTCGATTTTAATGAGAACGGAGTGATGTGTCAGACATGGAATGAAATGAAATATTTAAAAAGATAAATATCGTGTGTTCAGTATAACACACTAAATTACGTTATTAGTTTACGTGTCACATTAACCCTAAATACCCAACATGTCTTTTATTTATTTGGTATTGGCTCAAAATTAAAAGTACGAGAGAGAGAGAGAGAGAGAGAGAGAGAGAGAGATGGGGTTTAACGTCCACTCGACACAAACTAGGTCATTTCGGGACTAACATATGGTTTAATTTTATTTACATAATTCGCTTGCGCGTAGCGGTCTTTAGCAGTGGGAGGAAACCGGAGGACCCGGAGAAAACCCACGAGGGGATTCGAAACCACGCCAGTTGACTCAATGACAGGCTTTATGATACAGCGCGCACGTGCTAACCATTTGTATCTGCCCACACGAGCTTCCGTTTATACTAGGGATAGCAGGTTAATGATCCCTTGACAGTTGCAAACCGAGTAGGCCGGGCGCCGCTGTTCGGGTCAGACTTTCCTCTTGACACAGAGCGATGCCGGGCGCCGCTGTTCGGTTAAGACTTTCCTCTTGTGAAAAATAAAATAAAATGGGATTTAACGTCCTACTGTTTTGCTCCTACTGGGCTATGAAGACGGGCTTACGCCATGCATTGTGCTATGAGGGAAATTTTTCCCGGACAGCGGCACGACGGTCACTCTTATATCGAATTCCAACTGCCAAGGGTTCGTTTACGTGCACGCCAATGTGTACACAGGACCTCCATTTTCGTCCCATCCGAACGACTAAACTTTGTCCCATGCCAGGCCCCTTCGTCCTGGCCATCCGTCCTACACCACTTACAAGAGGGAACCACGCCCGGAAAACCCGATGAACTTTCTCAGTCAACGCAGGGATCGAACACCGGACCTACAGCTTAGCGAACAAACTCACTGAGCCATCGTGGCGCCCCGTTATGAAGAAGAAAAGAAAAATGAGACGTTAAATACTACTTCATTTTTATAGGGAGGGTTGGGTGGCCGAATGGTTAACACGTGCGCGCTGTATCATAAGGTCTGTCATTGAGTCAACTGGTGTAGTTTCGATACCCCGGTTGTACGTGACAAGGAGTAGGGTCGCCTGTCCAACCTCGTTGGTTTTCTCCGAGTTCTCCGGTTTTCTCTCACTGCTAAAGACCCATACGCGCAAGCGAATTATTGAAATAAAATTGAACTGTGTGTTAGTCCCGAAGTGACCTAGTTTGTGTCGAATGGACGTTAACCCCATTTTATCTCCGCTCTCTCTCTACCTAAAGGGTTAAAAGACGTAATTAATGTAGGACAAGATAAGAAGCTTATTATTTATGACATAATTCTGTTGTCTATAAATTCTGTCGCCAGATTGAGGCGAGGTTGTTATGATATTTTTATTAATATCTGTATCACTGTGGTTACCATGGTGACATGATTAGTCAAATTAATAATACAAGCTGACGATCAACGTGACACAGCAAATTAAAAACAAAACAAACATAACATAGAACCATAATTAAGTGGTTCAACGTCTTACTAACTTTTCTGTTCCTACTCGGTTAATGGCAGTTGGACGTTAAACCCCATTTCGGGGCCACGGTGGCTAGATGGGTAAGACGCTGGCTCGCTAGCCTAGAGGTCGCGTGTTCGATCCCTGCATTTTCCGGCGTGGTTTCCCTTTGTCTGTGGTGCAGGACGGAGGGCCTAATAAGGCTAGCTGTCTAGTCATTCGGATGAGACGAAAAACCGGGGTCCCGTGTACACATTGGCGTGCACGTAAAAGATCCCTAGGCAGTTGGAATTCGATATAAGAGTAGGGTATAGTGTATGCCCGTCTTCATTAGCCCAGTATAGGAGCAGAACAGTAGGACGTTAAACCACATTTCATTTCATTTCATTTCATTTAAACCCGATTTCATTTCATTCCCCTACTGGGCTAATGAAGACGGTCATACGCCATACAGTGTACTATGAGGGAAATACCAATTATATTATATCGAATACCAACTGCTAGGGGACCCCCCCCCCCCTCTCTCTCTCTCTCTCTCTCTCTCTCCCTCTCTCTCTCTAAAAAAAACTAGGACGTTAAACCTCATTTCACTTCCTTTGTCTTTTCGCTCGATTCAATTTTTAAATCACAAAGGTAACATATTAAGATACATTAGATCGCACTCATGAAATCTGTGACCCTTCATTAGTTACCTGTCCATACCTGCAGCCATTGTCTCTGTCCAATTGGTCACCTCACCTGCAGGTATTGAACATTCAGCTGTCGTTGACCACCGGTCAAGCCGCCCTTACTCTCCTTTGTGAAGTGTTTCGAATCTTTATTATGACTGATTGAATAGGAAACGTCATTAAGGTAACACCACGAGACCAGGCATCTGACTCTCTCCTTTGTTCAAAACAAGTTACATACTGACAACTTTTGTCTTTTAGAAAACATGGTAATTTATTTTAATTGTATTATTATCAGGGTGTTTTGTTCGAGCTAAGCCGTCAATTTTAAAAGCTTTGTCTTTTCAAAAACATCGTTTTATACCTTTATTCGATTTTGATCAAGCGGAAAAACTGACAACAAAAGATGATATTATTTATAGAGGTGCATATTAATGAGACATATCAACGAGCCATTTATCATACATTGGGATTTTGCTGGCAAATATCTGGTTTTTTAGTTACCTTTAAAGATACATTATGTAAGATTGAGATAAAGAGCTAACCATTCTTGCTAGAATAGTTCAAAAATAGACAATTTTTAAAAAAAATAAAATATTGAAAATTTCATTCAAATTACTTCATTCTGAGCCAAGTTATCACTGTTTGTAGTTTTGACATGATGTGTGCATTGTGGACCGAGAAAGATCACTGGGGAAATCAGGCGTGCGGGCCCGTAGCCAGCTCGTAAAGTTTGGTGGGGCTATGGAATTTTTTGGAGGGGCTGAGATCGTGGCTGGCTAAGCCACGCGGGTGAAAGCGGAGGGTCTGGGGGTCCTCCCCAAGAAAATTTTGAAAATTTTGTAATTGAAATGCCTCAGACAGGGTTTATGGCTGAATTTTCTGAAATTTCCTTCTTCGATTCCTTCCGCCGATATCATCTTGAGGGTAGTAGAGAGTGTCTTTTGATTTACGCGGATAACTCTAGACCGGGCAATACAGCTGTAGTATCAAATTTCAAGTGAACTATAGGTATTCTATTATTCTATTCATAGAATTACAGTATAGGCCGCACAATAGGCACCTTATGTTAGACACAATTGGCACCTACATTTTAGGCACCCGTAGGCACCCTACATCTGGTGTAGGCAAATGCAAACATTTGAAGTTTACGCGAGACGAGAAGAGCCGCGAGTACGTGAGTGTGATGAGCGAGTACACGCTGTGTTCAGTGACAGTAGACCAACACACCTCACAGTAGTTATGTACAACTCACGTATGGTATCAAGACAAGAGGATCCGGAGGTGATGATGACCGGCAGGCCTTGGTGGACCATGCTACGAGCCTACAAGTCGCCTACCAATTTAAAAACTCCTAAAAAAAACATTATTGTCGGAGAAATAATTGGGGGGGGGGGGCTAATTCGATTTTTTGGGGGGAGGGGGGGCTTAGCCACTCCATAGCCACTCCTTGGCTACGGGCCCGCAGACATGCATGGTTTCCGATTGTCAATGATGCAGGAGGGAGGGTCCGGTGTACACGCTGGCGTGCATTTCAAAGTACCCTTGACAGTGGAATGTCGAAATAACAGTAGGCCATAGCGATACTATCCGGGAACAAAATCCCTCATATGTTTTCCCAGGGTACAGGCTAGAGGGCTTGGCAAGGACAGCTGTCTGGTCGTTCGGATAGGACGATAAACCGAGGTCCCCATTTACACGTTATCGTGCAGGTAAAAGAGGCTCTGACAGTTGAAATCCGATATAAGAGTAGGCCGTAGCGCCGCTGCCAGGAAAGTATTGCTCCCATAGCATACTGAAGGGCGTATACCCGTCTCCATTAGCTCCATTTCATACATCCAAAACATAAAACCCCATTCCATTTAATAACAAAAAAATAAAGAGAAGAAATGAAATGGGGTTTAACGTCCTACTGTTCTGCTCCGAACTGGGCTAATGAAGACGGGCATACATACAGTGTGCTATGAGGGAAATTTTGCCCGGACAGCGGTACTAAGGCCTACTCTTATATCGAATTCCAACTGTCAAGGGATCTTTTACGTGCACGCCAATGTGTACATGCACGGGTCCTCGGTTTTTCGTCTCATCCGCATGACTAGACAGTTGTTCTTGTCAGGCCCTGCGTCTTGCATCACTGACAAGGGGGAGCAACGCCGTAAAATCTGAACTTTCTCGGCCAATGCAAGGATCGAACACCCGACCTCCAGGCTAGCGAGCCAGCGTCTTCCCCACCTAGCCACCGTGACCCCCATAAAGAGAAGAAATTCAGCTCTGTGGTGTGTCTCTTTATGAAGAATGAAATATATTTTATTGTTGAAATGGTTGACAGATGATAGTATGTGTGTGTGTCATCGTTTCAATGTCTAACTGCACCCCTTTAATCAACAGGTTTTTGATAAATTATTCAAGTGTCGAGATCATACTGACTATAAATCACACGTGATAGTTTTAACTCTTCTATTTCCGGTTAAAAAAAACCTGTGTGGTTTAAAATAAACATAGGTTTCGATTTTGACAGGCAGGCAGGCGGGTTGGGTGTCCATATTACAAAAATATGATGACTTGAAAATTGTATATCCACTGCTGGCAATATAAACAACCCAGTGACATCTGTAAGTGTTGAGTAAAAATTTTTGATATGCAACATTGATATATCCAACCTCGTGGGTTTTCTCCGGGTCCTCCGGTTTCCTCCCACTGCTAAAGACCCCTACGCGCAAGCGAATTATTGAAATAACATTTAACCATGTGTTAGTCTCGAAATGTCCTAGTTTGTGTCGAGTGGCTGTACAAGAGGTAGGTTCGTCTGTCCATCCTCGTGGGTTTTCTCCGGGACCCCTGGTTTCCTCCCACTACTAAAGACCCCTACGCGCAAGCGATTTATTGAAACAAAATTGAACTATATGATAGTCCCGACATGACCAGTCGAATGAAACCATTGGACCCGGATAAAACCCACGAGATTTGACAGGCGACTCTGTGCTCATTCATGATTAAATCAAGAAATGGATAATCGAGACTATGTATTTTATCGTACCGACTTTAATAATGATGATCGTGGCTAGGCCCAAATTCTCGGTTTAGAGTGGATCAATTTGACTGAAATTTTCAGCAAATTCCCTTTACATTATCTATTTTTTAACTATTATAGTGAGAACTGACAGATCTTTATCTAATTTACCATAATGTATCTTTAAACTTTTGTTTAATTTGTTTAATTAAAAAGAAGAAAGGTTTGATTATAAATTAATTATTAATATTTTTCATGTCATTTAGATCAGACGAAAGGGTGATTATATTTGCCCATGGTTCACAAGGTGACAATCTATCATTCTTTTGACTGAATCAGAAAATTTACAAATACAAAATGTTCACCAATCGGGTCGTTATTGTAAAGTGTTAACCTTTTTAAAGGAGACGCATTATAATTGAAATTCCACCACCCGGGTAGAAAATCAAGTGATCTGTCATGGGTTCTTTTACGTGCACACCACGTAAGTAGAAAGTCCAGAGGTAGTTTTTACTCTGGTCATTGGGACCATAGACGTCCTATAAAGAGTAGACCTGTTTGACGTCACGCGAGCACAAATAGAGTCAATATGGTGGCCGCATAGTCAATGACGTTGGTCAGATCTAGTCCTTACAGGACCAGGGGTCATGAGACTCTATGGGGCCCAAGAATATCAAAAGTTATGCATGAATTTTTCATTGTTCCTTTGAAGCTTATATAAGTACGTTCAAAAGTTTTCGCTTTATCGCAATTTGCTTAATCAAAATCTTCGCTTAAACGCAGTTCTTTCCCCCCGAGACGAAAGTTGTTTTTAACCCTTGGTAAACCGATTGATGTTTCAGATAAATATAATGGCTATAGTGCAAGCAACTGAATCATCTACATATGACTAGTGTTGGAAGTGGACATTTAACTATATATTTTGCCATTTGAAAATAATCGAATTAATAACTTCATATTGACAACAACCCGGTCAATAATAATCAATACGTTTCATATGATAGTATTACGTGCATTAAGAATCTATAATATTTATTGCACAAGTAAACAAAACCCTTGACTAACTTCAAGGGCCTTATTTATTCTCAAACTAAAAAATCATGTTATATCTTTCAGAACAAGTGCCCGTTACGTCATAATATGGTGATTAATAACAGTGCACTTGTATTGCCAGGAAACTTGAGGTCCTGATAAGTTTGGTGCAGTTTTTATTCTTCATGCTAAAAACAACGACCATGTCATATCTCTGTCTTACGTACACACTAACCTTAACTTATATAATATTTTATAATATTTCATAATAACTTGTCACATAAGATTAACGAGAGATAGAAATGGGGTTTAACGTCCACTCGACACAAACTAGGTCATTTCGGGACTAACATATGGTTTAATTTTATTTCAATAATTCGCTTGCGCGTAGGGGTCTTTAGCAGTGGGAGGAAACCGGAGGACCCGGAGGAAACCTACATAAAATTAAACAAAGTCTACTGGAAATGAAATGAAATGAAATGGGGTTTAACGTCCTACTGTTCTGCTCCTATACTGGGCTAATGAAGACGGGCATACGCCATACAGTGTTCTATGAGGGAAATTTTGCCCGGGCAGCGGCACTATCGCCTACTCTTATATCGAATTCCAACTGCCAAGGGATCTTTTACGTGCATTCTAATGTATACACGGGACCTCGGTTTTTCGTCTCATCCGAAAGACTAGACAGCTGTCCGTGTCAGGCCCTCCGTTCTGCACCACTGACAAGGGGAAACCACGTCGGAAAATCTGGATGAACTTTCTCGGCCAATGCAGGGATCGAACACCCGACCTCCAGGCTAGAGAGCCAGCGTCTTAACCACCTAGCCACCGTGGCTCCTAAAGTCTACTGGACCAATTAGGTACAGGACAGAGGGCCTGGCAAAGGGGGCAGCGTATAGTCGTTTGGAAGGGACGAAAAATCCGAGGTTCCGTGTACACTTGACAGTTGGAATTAGAGGCACCGTAGCTCTTGGTGCAGAAAAATAAGATGTTAAAAACTAGTTATTTTCACATGTCGAATTCGTCCATAGGATTGTTCGCCCTTGACTTTTACTAATAATACCTTAGTCGTTCCGTGTACACATCCCTTGGCAGTTGGAATTTGATATAAGTGTAAGTCGTAGCGCCGCTGTCTGGGCAAAATTTCCCTCATAGCACACTGTATGGAGTATGCCCTATTCATTAGCCCAGTTTGGAGCAGAACAGTGGGACGTTAAACCCATTTTATTTCAATTTCTCACTTCCTCACACAACTCGTCTTGAAAGCAGGATTTTATGTAGCCTACTTATGGAAGCCCGGGGGTTTATTATGAGGCGAGTACAACACTAGTGTGCTATTCCGGTCAAGTATCGGTGATATTTAAAGAACCAGTTTTATGAGTGAAAGCTGTAGAAGCCGGAAGGTGTATTCTTGGGGCTAATAAACTTGTACAAAGCCTCTTTACCCCTACAAGTGCTATTCTGATTAAATAAATAAAGATGTTAATAACAGCAACATTTATATATGATTGTACATACTCGGTGCAATCTATGGAAGCCGGAAGGTGTTTTCTGGGGGCAATTATTGTTACACAAAGTCACTTAAAGATGTATTATGTAAGAACTAAATCTGCCTATTGCAGGCCTCGAGTTCACAAAGAATTTACTCAAAATTGTTCGCCTTATTTAAACTAAAATATAGCCCTTTATAAAACTTGTGTTGTTTTAATGTACCAAACATAGCAAATAGAAACTATGTGCAAAGTTTTGTGTTTCTGGATAAAAGATATTTCTCATAAACAGTGATTGAAAGTTGAGAAACTTCTTAATTTAAGTCCGAGAATGATTTGTGAACTCAGGGGCCCCGTCGTTCTTTTGGCTTTAAATTTTTCAATAAACTATTAATTAGACATTTATTAACATGGCAAGCCATCGGATGGCAGTGATTTAAATAGAGAAAGAAATGGGGTTTAAAGTCCACTCGACACAAACTAGGTTATTTCTGGACTAACATATGGTTCAATTTTATTTCAATAATTCGCATTTCCGTTGGGGTCTTTAGCAGTGGGGGAAATCGGAAGACCCGGAGAAAACCCACGAGATTGGACAGTGGACAGGCGACCCTACTCCTTGTCACGTATAACCGGGGAATCGAATCCACGCCAGTTGACTCAATTACAGACCTTATGACACAGCGCGCACATGCTAACCATCACCGCCCCCTATATATATATATATATATATATATATATGATAACAAGATTGTGTTAATCAGATGATGTAAGTTAATGGGGCCCTCAAGGGGTTTACCGCTTATGCAAATCCTATTTACATCTTCAAGTGTTAGTCGGACTAGATGCTTATATAAGAGAGAGAGAGAGAGAGAGAGAGAGAGAGAGGGAGAGAGAGAGAGAGAGGGGGGTATAACGTCCACTCGAAACAAACAAGGTCATTTATGTTTTAATTCGCTATCGCGTATGGGTTTTAAGCAATGGGAGGAAACCAGAGGACCCGGAGAAAAGCCACGGGGGTTGGAGACAGGCGACCCTACTCCTTGTCAAGTGGACGCGGGTAATCAGAACCACGCCACTTCACCATTCGGCCAAAACCCACCTCAATTAATTGGACATTATGTACACATAAACAACAGTAACAAAAACTCCCCCCAAAATAATAAAAACAAATGGCTTAGCTTGTCAATGGCGTACAATACAAGAAAGGTACATGTTACAGAACTGTTTTATATGTTGTTAACCTGGGGTTACCTGGGGTTACCTGGGTTAAAACTCTATACACAGGTGAAACAAGGTATAAATAATCCCAATTAATCCCCCGTAAAACATAATTATAATCTCCTAGATATAAATAGGTGGTTACGTGTTTTAAAGGGACCATCATGATGAAAGAGATAACAAACATGGTGATTTGATGGACTGTTACCTGACGCTAGAAACACCAATATGGCGCCCAGCCCCTATCGATGCATATTGGTTGTTTAGTCTTTGTTGTTCTACATTTACAGATATTCATTTCGCCAATATTGATTATGTGGCCTGCCGAATTGGTGGGCCCTGAAAATGGATGGCGCTGTAGCGTGCAGCCTACACCCGGCCGTCTCGGCAATTCCTTGCGGCCTGCCGCGTGGACTGACCGAAGCCAAGACGAGTAGGAGGTACCACAGGTAGCCTTTATTTATTAACGTTTCTAACCTCAGCTAGTAGTAGTAATAATGGCATATTTGAGTATACACATGTATAGGCATATGGTGGATATGGTGTTGGTATTCAGTGGTTTTCAGTCAGATGGGAGTGGACGTTAACTCAAGCTAGTAGTGGTAGTAGTACATGTAGTAGTGGTTTTAGTGGTTTTGGTGTTCAGTGGTTTTGATGTTGGTATACAGTGGTTTTGGTGTTCAGTGGTTTTGGTGTTTTGTGGTTTTTGGTGTTGGTGTTCAGTGATTTTGATGTTTAGTGATTTTGATGTTTAGTGATTTTGGTGTTCAGTGGTTTTGATGTTGGTATACAGTGGTTTTGGTGTTGGTGTTCAGTGGTTTTGGTGTTTTGTGGTTTTGGTGTTGGTGTTCAGTGGTTTTGTTGTTGGTGTTCAGTGGTTTTGGTGTTCTGTGGTTTTGGTGTTGGTGTTCAGTGGTGTTGGTGTTCAGTGGTTTTGGTGTTCAGTGGTTTTGGTGTTCTGTGGTTTTGGTGTTGGTGTTCAGAGGTTTTGGTGTTCAGTGGTTTTTGTGCTCTTTGGTTTTGGTGTTGGTGTTCAGTGGCTTTGGTGTTCAGTGGAGTTGGTGTTCTGTGGTTTTGGTGTTGGTGTTCAGTGGTTTTGGTGTTCAGTTGCTTTGGTGTTCAGTGGTTTTGGTGTTCAGTTGCAGTGGTTTTGGTGTTCAGTTGCTTTGGTGTTCAGTGGTTTTGGTGTTCAGTTGCTTTGGTGTTCAGTGGTGTTCAATTAGAAGTAATCGAAATCACTTTAAAGTGTATGAAGACTAAGTTGTATAACTCTCTATATGAAATAGATTGACCCTTCACGCGCTACTTGACCTCTCTTTGTATATATATATAGTATCCCGGGTTATAACAGGTTGTTGAGGGTCATATATTTATATATAAACAACGATAATAACTCCCACTTATTCTAGTCAAGAGAGTATCAGATAATAAGAAAGGAATCGGAAGAGATGGGGTTGAAAAACTAAGAAAGGAATCGGAAGGGATGGGGTTGAAAAAACTAAGAAAGGAATCAGATGGGGTTGAAAAAGCAAAAGCAAAAGTTCCCTCTTCCTGGCATTGCACCATAGAAAATATAACCATATGTTAGTCCCAAAATGATCGAATTCTTGTGTTGACGAGGCGTTAAACGCCACTCCTTTTCTTTTCTTAGTTATGGATCAAGAGAGAGAGAGAGAAATGGGGTTTAACGTCCACGCGACCCAGACTAGGTCATTTCGAGACTAACATATGGTTTAATTTTATTTCAACAATTCGCTTGCGCGTTGGGGTCTTTAGCAGTGGGCGGAAACCGGGGGAGAAAACCCACGAGGTTGGACATGCAACCCTACTCCTTGTCACGTACAACCGGGGATTCGAAACCACGCCAGTTGACTCAATGACAGGCCTTATGATAAAGCGCGCACATGATAACCATTCTGCCATCCAACCCCCCAGTTATGGATCAAGGACATTCAAGCACAGATTGACCCCTTCTTAGGAAACTCTGAAGCTCTCTTTAATGTTTATTTACGATACCAAGGGCTAATTTAAGTATCCTTATCAATAAAATGGTGGAGATGTTTAATTGCTGACTTCCTCAACATATGGTCAAATATTTCTATAAACTGATCGTCTCATCCCACAGAATATCATCTTCTACAATTAGTTTCATTTACAAAACTTATCTGGTTATAATAAAAGTCAAGGACGAATAATCCTATGTACGAATTCGACACGTGAAAATATCTAGGGTTATGTATCTTACATTTATGAACCAGGACCCTGTTTCTCGAAATCGTAACTAAAGATAAAATCCAATTTTAGTAGGTACTTCAATTTTGATTGGCTAAGCATTAAAATTAATCTAATATTATCCAATCAAATTACTAAAATTTGGATTTTATCTTAGTTAAAAATTTCGTGAAACAGGCCACAGGAGTCATGGTGGTTTAGTGAGTTCGATCCCTGTGTTGGTCGAGAGATTTCGTCAGGATTTTCCAGTTGGTTTTCGGTATGTCAGTGTTGATTGTATGGCGGAGGGTCTGGCATGGAAGACCATCTTGTCTTTCGGATAGCACGAAAAACCTAGATCATTGTACACGTCGGTATGCACGTAAAAGAACCCTTGACAATTTGAATTGTCCAGTCTTTATTACACCCCATTTTATTTCACCCCTTTACTGCATCAACATGGCTAATGAGGATGGACAAACGTCATGCAGTGAGCTAGCTATCAGGGTCATTAGCCCAATATGGGCAAAAAGGGTCGAGAAAGTTTTGGGGATTTCCCGTCGTGGTTTCCCCTTGTTAGTGGTGCAGGACGGATGGTCTGACAAGGACAGCTATCTAGTTGTTCGGATGGGGCGTAAAACCGAAGTCCCGTGTACACATTGGCGTGCACGTAAAAGATCCCTTGGCAGTTGAAATTCGATATACTTTCCTCATAGCACACTGTATGACGTAAGCGCGTCTTCTTTAGTCCAGTCGGAGCAGAACAGTAGGACGTTAAATCCCATTTTTTTTTCATTTTATTTCCATTCAAATAGATTACACACATAAAACAACCCTTGCTATTTCCATCTCGAAAAGCACGAGGTACGCTTCTTTCCACCCCCATATCCCCTTCTCCACCCTCCTCCTCATCCCACTCACATCACACATGTAAGAAGTCACAAATGGATTTGTTGTAGGTATCTGAGATTAAAACAATAGTTGGTTTTCAGCTGTTTATTGACATAAGCGACTTGCACAGAACACTGACGTATTGACACAAGCGACTTGTATGGAAAATTGGTTTACGAGGTTCAACTTTTAGTAAACAGTTTTATCGAATAGTTTTCACGAATCTATGTTTGATTTGATGGAATGGACAATCAGTTCCTTTTTCTTGTCCAAACAGTCCTCGCTAATAGACTAGGATTCCTTCATTAGTTCAATGTATTTTTTCTGCGCGAAGTAATGTAGCAAACATTCCCGCCACTAATCGGCCATTAAAGCTGTTGTTTTTGTATCTTAACTGGCTTGTTAACCGACCTTTTGGAATAATTAAAGCATTTTACAGCCGCTTAGCAACATTAGTATCTCTACAAGAAAATATACCGAATATAATCCGTGACCTTAAGGTCAGTCCTAAGTGCCATTATGAAAGCAACTAACTAGGCGGGAGAGAGAGAGGGGACGCGCCACAGAGAGAGAGAGAGAGAGAGAGAGAGAGAGAGCCAGCATACATTAACTAGTGTACGACAGACCGCATGATGGAACGCGCATCCGTTAACCATTCGGCAACCCATCCCCTCCCATCTGCCATCCGCCCGCCACTCCCCAATGTTTCTGAAGCAACGACCGCGAGTTTTACAGCATCTAGCCGTTGCTAGATTGGCAGTTGGAATTCAATATAAGAGAGAGAGAGAAAGAGGGGGTGGAGGGGGTTAACGTCCACTCGACACAAACCAAGTCACTTCGAGACTAACATATGGTTCAATTTTATTTCAATAATTCGCTTGTTCATTACAAAATGACACCAGAAACCACAGGGTACACTTATCGTGTACTGATTATAAAATGTTAATTGTGTCTTAAATATTTGATATTAGAATCCAATATTTTCATGGCAAGATAACAACAAAAATAATGATGGAAATAGATCAATATTGAATTCTAATTCGTGTTTTTTATTTCAAATATTATGGACAATATTGTGTTAGAGGTTTAGTTCCTTTAAAACATGTCAGTGTCATCTATGGTTTTCGCTAACATCGTTTGCTCCACGACTTTTTAATCCGATTGAATGCAAGCTGGAAGATTACCTACCGTTGGTATTTTTATTTTGTTTTCTTAATTAAATGTTAAAGTAGCTAAGTCTCTAACTCAATATCATCCAAAGTCTTCGACATTGAAAACACGAATTATTTGTCAATTCAAATCAACATCGGTCTTATGATCTTACAGGGAAAAGATGGGCGTCTGATGTCCAATATTCAAGACAAAATAAACATTTACCATTGGTACACGAATCGTGTACCATAATGCGTTTGGAACAAGGGACTCAAAGAACGAGGCTAGATATATTTAAGTTGTGTCAAATGGTGACGCTATATTCTTATCTGGAGAGCATGCGCAATAAGTACCATCGGTGTAGACTGGAATAACCAGACGCCAAAGATTACCATTCAATTGAAACCTCTGGCGTATTTAGTCGAACATAACTGATTAGAAATTACAGTAAAAACAGAAACGATTGAATGTAAATCAGTTTATATATATACATTCATATTACATTATTATATGCGTTGCCACCAATTTGTGTCAATTTCTAGGTACCAAGTATTAGAGATTTAGCTCCTTTAAATAATTTTGGTGTTAATTACAAATTTAACGTCCAATACATACATGATATTATGGACAAGTTGATTTAATTCAGTTATTTACTGAAGGAGTAACAGAGATAATGGGTAAAAAAAAACGTAAAAATTTGACCCGTTTCGAGCCGTGATAATTTTGATATTTTCGGTAAAATGCAAATGCCACACAATAAAAGAATCAGTGAATGAAAACATAAGTTTACTCAGTTATCACCTTTAACCCCTTAAATAAACTAGAAGTGAACAAATAAGCCAGAAGGGGGGATGGTTGGGACAATGTATTCTGTTTTAATACATTATGCGCATACAGAAAGAAATCTGTTACCCTCCCTCTGATAAAAGGCTTTTTTATTAGACTCCCTCGGGTTAGATGGTGTTTTTAATTACGTTTTAAAGTATAGACGAGTACAATAGTGATGTTGACATCTCGGGTTACAAACAGTGTCAGGTCATGGTCAACTATAATACCTTGTTGATCAACAACAGACTGTCCCTTACAACAACAACAATAACATCAGGAACGTCCCTTACAACAACAACAATATCATATATCGGATAATAGTTCACTTTCTGAACACAAATCACTATAAGCTCCTGCCTATCCCTTGTGTCAGATCTTCTATATCTTCAGATGGCAGCAAGCTGGGAAGCAGGTTGGGCAACACATCAACAACCTTGAATCCTGGTGTAGCCAAGGTCTGTGTAATAAAGCAATAGAATGAGGTTGAACGTGTCGAGTCGTCAACACAATATTTCGGTCATAGGCTCCTTCCTACCCATCCTATGTTTCAGATCAAGGTTTTCAGATGGCAGCGGGTTGGGCAACACATACATGTAAGGTTTCAACAACTTCCATATGTCTTTTGAATCCAGATGTGTTCGAAATAAATGTGTGTATATCTGCATATTAAAGAGAGAGAGAGAGAGAGAGAGGGAGAGAGAGAGGGAGGGGGAGAGAGAGAGAGAGAGAGGGGTCTTTGGGTCAAGTGGCGTGGTTTCGATTCCCCGCTTGTACGTGGTAAGGAGTAGGGTCGCCTGTCCAACCTCGTGGTGTTTTCCCGGGCCCTCTGGTTTCCTTCCACTGCTAAAGACCCCTACGCGCAAGCGTATTATTAAAATAAAATTGAACCATATGTTAGTCCCGAAATGACATAGTTTGTGTCGAGTGGACGTTAAACCCCGCTTTCCGGACCAAATTACGTGGACGTTAAACCCTATGTTTTGCTTTATATTTTCCTATTTTGTATATTCACCATGAATGTAGGTGATAGACAGGTTCTAAGATTTTGGGAGCCACAGTGGATAAGACGCTAGCTTGCTAGCCTGGAGGTCGCGTGTTCGATCCCTGCATTGGCCGAGGAAGATCATCCCTTTTCATTTCATTTTTCATATCTAAAGATTTTCCCAGAAACCCAATCAAGTGAACTCATTTCACACAAACACGATTGGTATTTTAATCTACATCAACATCAAACCCTCCCTCGTGGTAACAAGTTCGCCATATTACATAACTCTTAACACATTGGTTATCCCTTTTAATATCTTAACATAACTTGATGACGTAATACACAGATTCTACACATTGTTTACATAGATTCCATCTTTATCATAGAACATACATCACGGCCATTGACACCTTTCAAATACCACTACTTAAGATACAAAGATACAAGATTAGATCTACCAGAAAGTAGTATTGATTTGTACCCCCTTTTGCATATTATCCGACTCGTGCTCTTAAAACTGTAAAATATGTTTATTTTACAATATAATAGTTATTTATCAAATATACTCTTCACAAAAAGTAGGGGATATTCAGAAACAATACAAAACTGTGGAAATGCACTGCTGTTTTTATTAGAGGTAACCAGTGTATGTTAATAACAGGCCAATTGCCTACACATGAGCATAAACAGTTCATATGGGCGGCTTATCTGACGGCCCCATTTCACTCGCAAGGAGATACACTGTCAAAAGTGAAAATGGACGTTTTTGATTTTTGTCTTAATAATCAGTAATTGCTTCGTCAATCCTCAGACATTCAGCAATTCGTCGTGGCATGCTCCTAATCAACCGTCCAATCACGATTTGGGGCAATCTGACCCATTCCTCTTGCAGTGCCACGGCCAATTCTTGCAGTGTTGTTGGTTGACATTGACATCGACGAACACGTCTCGCGATCAAATTAAACGTAACACACTAAAGCAAAGATTCGCTCAGCAGTAAATTTTATGCAAGAAACGATGGATAAACCAGCACGCGGCAGTTTTCATCAACCCGAACCCCTCCCACGTGTATGGCGTGTCGCATGTGCAGTTTAGTGGTTCTGTTCGGGCGTTATGTTCTACAATATATTGAAAGATCAATCAGTCAATAAACTATAAAAGTTTACAACCTTAGACATCCTCTGGAGATAAGGGCCACCTAGTATTGGGTAAAAATTTTGATGGGCCTCTTTTGAATTAATTGGGTCCAAACCAGACCCCGGTTTCACAAAGCATTCTCAGACTTCAGTTAAGAATTCACTCAACTTTCAATCACTGTATTGAGTCGACTGGCGTGGTTTCGAATCCCCGGTTGTACGTGGCAAGGAGAAGGGTCGCCTGTCCAACCTCGTGGGTTTTCTCCGGGTCCTCCGGTTTCCTCCCACTGCTAAAGACCCCTACGCGCAAGCGAATTATGTAAATAAAATTAAACCGTATGTTAGTCCCGAAATGACCTAGTTTGTGTCGAGTGGACGTTAAACCCCATTTCTCTCTCTCTCTCTTTCAATCACTGTTTATGAGAAATATCTATGCTCCAGAAACACAAAACATTGCACATAGTTTCTTATTGATGTATTTGATATATTAAAACAACAAAAGTTTTATAAAGGGCTATATTTGAGTTAAAATAAAGCGAACAATTTTGAGTCGGTTCTTAACTTTAGTCTGAGACTGCTTTGTGAAACCGGGTTCAGGTATATTTTTGTTTATGTTTATTAATTAAGTGTAGATTAAGCCGTGCCAAATAAGATATATAAGTTAATGTAAAGAGATTTATTCAACACCTCGAAACAACTCGACACCAGGTACTGGCTGAGTCATGACACCATTTTCTTGTAAATAGTACCCGGATGACACAAAGATATAAATAGATAAACGCCTGATCCGCAACCTAAACAATCCCGATAACAGAAATCGACTTGTATTACCCCCAGGCTATTTACTGTACCTTGTGACGTGACAACACATCCTGATGACGTAACTTTCATTAAAGTATACTTTAAGCTGTGACGTTACGACATGAAAAACACATCTTGATGACGTAACGTTCATTAAATAAAACAGATTTTGGTGACGGTTTATTTTACAACACACTCTGATGACGTTTAATTAAATAAAACAGATTTGAGTTTAAGGGCTAGTTTTAGATCGATCAGATAACCTATCAGATCAAGACAATGTTAAAACGGATGCGTGTATCTTTTAATGGTGGCTGCTTTTAAATAATGCCAAGCCCCTCGGGATCTGATAAGACCAGATTGTCATCTACCAATTTGACTTTGTTGTGCCGATTTCCGGGTAGACTGGTTTAATGATGAAGTTATGGTCTTCTCCGTAGTGGAATTACTGCGGATATCTCATTCGTCGATCCAGATTGTCATCTACCAATTTGACTTTGTTGTGCCGATTTCCGGGTAGACTGGTTTAATGATGAAGTTATGGTCTTCTCCGTAGTGGAATTACTGCGGATATCTCATTCGTCGATCCAATTTTATGGAATAGAATGAAATGGGGTTTTAAGTCTGGTCATAATGATAATGTGTAGAATGCGAGGCTGGAGAATTTTGCTCGATCAGTGGCGTTCCCGCCTAGCCTACTTTTCTCCTATTCCAACTGTCAAACGTTCTTTTATATGTTTTCGTCCCACCCAAACGACTAGATATTTTCGTCCGATCTAAACGACTAGACATTATGCCCAGACAGCGGCACTACGGCCTACTCTTATATCGAATTCCAACTGCCAAGGGTTCTTTCACATACACGCCAGTGCGTACACGGGGCTTCGGGTTTTCGTCCCATCCGAACGACTATACCATTGCCAGACCCAACGACCTACACCACTGACAAGAAGAAGAAACGCCGGAAAATCCCAATGAACTTTCTCGGCCAACGCAGGGATCGAACACGGGGGGGGGGGGGGGAATCACGTGGCTAAGTGGGTAAGACGCTAGCTCGCTAGCCTGGAGGTCGGGTGTTCGATACCTGCATTGGCCGAGAAAGTTCATCCAGATTTTCCGGCGTGGTTCTCCCTTGTCAGTGAATCAGGACGGAGGGGCTGACAAGGAAAGCAGTCTAGTCGTTCGGATGGGACGAAAACCCGAGGTCCCGTGTACACATTGGCGTGCACGTAAAAGATCCCTTGGCAGTTGGAATTCGATATAAGAGTAGGCCGTAGTGCCGCTGTCCGGGCAAAATTTCCAACATAGCACACTGTATGGCGTATGCCCGTCTTCATTAGCCCAGGTTAGGAGCAGAACAGTAGGACGTTAAACTCCATTTCATTTCATTTCATTTCGAACACGGGGACCTCCATGTTAGCGATCCAACATCTTACTCACTGAGCCACAATGGCGTATAATATTATAGTAATAATAAGAAGTAGCAGGAAAACTATATTTGATTGATAAAATAACTATTAAATAAATTCGTTAATATGATTGTTTAGCTTCATGACTTGTTATTCGAGACTTGAAGGTGCAAGTAGAAATGTTAGTAGGTGATAAAAGTAGTCCGTAGAGGATTGAGGTTAAGGCATGTCGGGTGATAATTACTCGATGATTCACGTGAAATAAAAACGTCTCGTGAATACAACACCTCGATCGTTTTGGGACTAACATGACAATTGTCGTTTCAATGGTTACGTGTGTAATGTGGGGGAATAATTGTTGTTTTACATGTACGCGTATTTCTCCGTAAAAATTCAAATGACGTTCAGGGAAGGAGAGCTAGATTTGAAACCTCCTTCAATATTCATTCAGCTGAGAAAGTTCATTGGGATATTCCGGCGTGGTTCAGGACGGAGGGCCTGACAAGAACCGCTGTTTAGTCGTTCGGATGGGACGAAAAACCAAGTTTTTTTTTAGTTCTATGAAAGGTGCTCTGTTTAATGTTTTGAAGTGGTTAAACTAATGGGTGACAACGAGAAATCGGCTAAGTAGGTATTTTGCCAGATTCAACTGTCTAAGACTAACTCACAGACAGTCCCTGCCATCATTAATTGATGAAAGTAAGTTACTATCGTGCAAGTATCTGGCGCACAGATTAGTACAATTAAATAGAATAATGTTGACGTTAAACGGCGCCCATACGAAATACTTAGCCAAATACGGTAATTGCCCCGCCCTAATAGCTGATACATCTATAAGAAAGAGCGAGTTCAGGGGAACATCATACCCGCAGCCTCCTCGGCTTAGAGACCATAGTACACTGTATGGCGCATGCCCGTCTTCATTAGCCCGGGTGTGTTGGATGGTCGAATTGTTAGCACGTGCGTGCTGTATCATAAGGCCTGTCATTGGGTCAACTGGCGTAGTTTCGAATCCCGGGCTGTACGTGACAAGGAGTAGGGTCGACTGTCCAACCTGGTGGGTTTTCTCCGGGTCCTCCAGTTTCCTCCCACTTCTACGCACAAGCGAATTATTGAAATAAAATTAAACCATATGTTAGTCCCGATATGACCTAGTTTGTGTCGAGTGGACGTTAAACCTAATTTCTCTCTTTCTCTCTCTTCATTAGCCCAGTCGAAGTAGAACAGTAGGACGTTAAAAAAAACCCATTTCATTTCATTCAATTGAACGAAAACATGTCCCTTTAAATCAAGACTCAATCAACAACATGCAACACTCATTAACGTTTAAATAATGTTAGCTGCTAAAATTCACAATTAAATTTGTGTAATAAGAGCATCAATCAATGGATGACCTGGATGCCAAAACACAATTTGTTCATCATGCCTCAAGTATCATAGTGGAAGAGACTGCTTTCCTTGGCCCGGGGGAAATAAAACTCTTTTTTGGAATCGTTAAATGACATTATTTTTTTTTTTTTTCAATTTGTAACAATTTATAGGCTATCACCATTTTGAAAGAAAATATATCGAAGAATGGTTCGGTTTTTAATGTTATAGTCCAGGGACCTGTTTCACTAAATTTCAACCAAGATAAAATCCAATATTAAGATTTCGTGAAACAGGGCCCAGTGTTCATTATCCGGAATGGAGCAGAAGAGTATGACGTTCAACCTAATGTCATTCAACACAAGGTACAATTTTATGGATACACAATTACTGAGTTTAATAGGACTACCAAGCGACGGTTTGACGAGGATACTTTCGTCATTATCAAGCATGTCATTTCATTTTCACTTATATCTTTAAAGGGGAATTTTTCAAGAGCTAAATCTGACTATAGCATGTTTTTCTTTAGGCCTTAAATGTTATATAAATTATTAAAGATACATTATGGGAGATAAGATAAAGAGATGGCAGTTCTCGCTATAATAGTTAAAAACTAAATAGTGTAAAGGTAATTTGCTGAAAATTTCAGTCAAATTGATCCACTATGAGCCGAGAAAGAAGC
This sequence comes from Patella vulgata, assembly GCF_932274485.2. NCBI lineage: Eukaryota > Metazoa > Mollusca > Gastropoda > Patellidae > Patella > Patella vulgata. Next base: position 74,555,824 of record NC_065883.2, on the reverse strand, counting down.
GGGTGAAATTTCTGCATAGTCTCGGTCATCATTACTAATATCATTAATATAAACAGCATAGTCTCGATTATCCACTTTTTCTGATTTAATTATCAACGGCCATTAGCGGCATATAGGAATCTAATCCAGCCAACATCGAAGGCTAGCCTTGACATCGAGAGTTTATTATGGTCTGGATAAGTTAATTAATGTCTAATTGATAATTTAGATAACATTTCAGGCCTAAAGAAAGACTTGTAAGAAGCAGATTTTGCTCTTGCATAATACATGTTTAATTAGATATTCTTAATATGAGAAGACCATAATCATCTTTCTAGACAATCGCATTCTCTATTGTTGTTTATTTATGATTACATTGTCATTTTGTAAAGTGCCCCTGAACATGTTATATGAAAGGGTGCACTATAAATATGCTGTAATCATATTATAATAATAATAATAATAATTTAAAACAGATTTAAATATGTTCTGCGGTTAATGATTTGATTTAAAAATGGATAATCGTGAAATGAAATGAAATGGGGTTTAACGTCCTACTGTTCTGCTCCTAACCTGGGCTATTGAAGACGGGTATACGCCATACAGTGTGCTATGAGGGAAATTTTGCCCGGGCAGCGGCGCTATGGCCTACTCTTATATCGAATTCCAACTGCCAAGAGATCTTTTACGTGCACGCCAATGTGTACACCGGACCTCGGTTTTTCGTCCCATCCGAACGACTAGACAGCTGTCCTTGTCAGGCCCTCCATCCTGCATCACTGACAAGGGGAAACCACGCCGGAAAATAGGGATGAACTTTCTCGGCCAATGCAGGGATCGAACACCCTACCTCGGATAATCGTAACAGCGTTAGCAATGACAATTGTGACTAGACGGTTCTGCAATCTACAATAACTCCGCTCAGAATTAAATAATTTTACTGATATTTTCAACATATTCCCTTTTCACTATCTATATTTGAACTATTATAGCGAGAGCTGTCAGCACTTTATCTAACTATTATAACTATTATAGCGAAAACTGTCAGCTCTTTATCTAACTATTATAGCGAAAACTGTCAGCACTTTATCTAACTATTATAACTGTTATAGCGAAAACTGTCAGCTCTTTATCTAACTATTATAACTGTTATAGCGAAAACTGTCAGCTCTTTATCTAACTATTATAACTATTATAGTGAAAACTGTCAGCTCTTTATCTAGCTATTATAACTGTTATAGCGAAAACTGTCAGCTCTTTATCTAACTATTATAACTGTTATAGCGAAAACTGTCAGCTCTTTATCTAACTATTATAACTATTATAGCGAAAACTGTCAGCTCTTTATCTAACTATTATAACTATTATAGCGAGAGCTGTCAGCACTTTATCTAGCTATTATAACTATTATAGCGAGAGCTGTCAGCTCTTTATCTAACTATTATAACTATTATAGTGAAAACTGTCAGCTCTTTATCTAACTATTATAACTATTATAGTGAAAACTGTCAGCTCTTTATGTAACTATTATAACTATTATAGCGAAAACTGTCAGCTCTTTATCTAGTTATTATAACTGTTATAGCGAAAACTGTCAGCTCTTTATCTAACTATTATAACTATTATAGCGAAAACTGTCAGCACTTTATCTAACTATTATAACTGTTATAGTGAAAACTGTCAGCTCTTTATCTAACTATTATAACTGTTATAGCGAAAACTGTCAGCTCTTTATCTAACTATTATAACTATTATAGCGAGAACTGTCAGCACTTTATCTAACTATTATAACTATTATAGCGAAAACTGTCAGCTCTTTATCTAGCTATTATAACTATTATAGCGAAAACTGTCAGCTCTTTATCTAACTATTATAACTATTATAGCGAAAACTGTCAGCTCTTTATCTAACTATTATAACTGTTATAGCGAAAACTGTCAGCTCTTTATCTAAATCTTATATAACGCACCTTTAAACTTTGTATTATTTTATGTCAAACATTATTATTCTTTAATTATACATGAAGTGACAATAATTGCATAATGTTCCCCCGATATTTAACAATATCCTGACAAAAAATATTTAATCCATTTCAATTATATTTTTAAAACGACTCTAGAAAAACGCAGTATTCACATTACAAACATCCGTATGAATAATTTATTAATAATAACTTTACTTTGTATTTTAAAATTGAATTTTATTTGCACAAAATAATCACCCGCAAAAGGCATGCCAGTTCATAATTATTATTGAAAACCAATCCGTCTTGAATAATACATGTGATTGTATGGCATTGAATCATTTTGCTGTGTATAGCTATTTAAACTCACTAATTAGACAACAGCTCATTTAGCGGATGAGTCATGGACTACGGACATTCCGTTTCAACAGAATTGATTTCCCCTGTCATCCTGTAATTCATTTACACAGAATAATTAGTGTTACATTAAAATGTGCTGGTGTTATCACAAATGAGAGAGAGAGAGAGAGAGAGATGGGGTTTAACGCCCACTCGACACAAACTAGGTCATTTCGGGACTAACTTATGGTTTAATTTTTTATTTCAATAATTCGCTTGCGCGTAGGGGTCTTTAGCAGTGGGAGGAAACCGGAGGACCCGGAGAAAACCCACGAGGTTGGACAGGTGACAACGTACAACCGGGGAATCGAAACCCTGCGCGCGCGTGCTAACCATTCGGCCATCCCCCCCCCCCCCGGTTAGCGAGGCAATGTCTTACTCACTGATCCTCCGCGAGTCCCTCCCTGAAATGATGAGCAGCGACTTTAATCATTATTGCTATTCTTTGGGATTAAACAGATATGGAATTACAGCAATTTGATTACTAATTGACAACAATTGACTCGTGTGTAAATGGTGACAGAACACGATCTTTGAATGATGTAATGTTGACAAGTGTTAAATTCTCAGGAGTCCGTATAATATTCTAAACCTGAGCACTGGATAATAAAAGCTGGCATTTTATATTGCCATTGTCCAATCGTTATTCATGAAGATTATGATGACGTGACTGAAGGAAGCGATGTAAAATTCTTCCCTAGCTCGTTTTCCAAGTCGGAAAAGTTACCCAAGATGAGTTTCAGAAAGATCTCTGCTGCTGTAAACGTCGCCTGTCCAACCTCGTGGGTTTTCTCCGGGTCCTCCGGTTTCCTCCCACTGCTAAAGACCCCTACGCAAAAGCAAATAATTGAAATAAAATTAAACCATATGTTAGTCCCGAAATGACCTAGTTTGTGTGGAGTGGACGTTAAACCCCATCTCTCTCTCTCTCTCTCTCTCTCTCTCTCTCTCTCTCTCTGTAAACGTAATCAGATTGCTACCCAGACACCATTGGTAGTGCAGCCAACGTCAATGACATGGAAAAACTTCATATTCTGTATTTAATTCCCCATTTGTCAATGTCATTGGCTAAGTTAATATAGTGTATAGTTTATCAACAATTTCAATTTGAAAACAACCTACTAGGTTTTCAATGATCACAGCAGTATGAAACAAAATCCTTGGGGTTTAGTTATTTGTAATCATGCAGGATAGCATATTCCCGAAGCAATGGCCCGAGAAATCCCTCTCTGGCCATTGCTGGATTGGCTTCTGATACTTGAGCTTTTGAGGGAGTTTGTCTATTTTTCCCGTTCAATCAAATCTATCCCAAGTAGGGTTTTCCCTAAAACGTTGGACAGTGATAGGTGAAAGTATTGTTCGCCTCCAAACATTATTGTTTACATTGTTTTCGTTTTGATAGCCTCGTTTGTCACGCAATTAGTTTTTCTGCAATATTCTGCTATGCACTGGTTAATTGGGCATAATAAAATCGTGAGTCATGACGTAAAGTTATGTAAACATATTTGGTCCAATTTGGAGCTCTGTTTTAAGCGTAATGCTTTTGTAACGCATTTAGCTATTGGTTGTTAATCGGACCATTGACCAGTCATAATTTGGAACAGAAATTTGCCTTCGTTAAAGCAGTGTTTAGTGGGATGAGGTATAATCAAACGAAACACTGCGAGGAGTATGGCAGGATAGTATTATGATAGTATTAAACCAGCATTTGTGTCAATATTTTGAAATTGGAAACCCCACAAAATGCCCAATTATTTAAATTCTTCCGTGTTAATTTGTTTAAATACCCTACAAATAACACACCAACACTACATTTTAGCAACTTTATTTGTAATCTATAATCCCAGTTAAGAATTCGATTATACAAAATGTTTTTGTTGTTTTTTTCATGTCACCGGTCACCGACATATATTTCTTTGATAGGGTCACAAAAAAAAGAAGAATATTGTTTCATCAAATATCTAAGTTAAATGTTTGTTGCCAGTAATTATCAATAATTGTAGATGCCAGTACAATAGATATAATTCGTACAATTAGGCATGAGGGGCCCAGTACGTGGGATTCCCCAAACTTGTACACATGGAAATAGAAAAATTTCCGCGCGGAAACGTTGTTTATTTCCGCTAGCAAAAACGCGAACATGGAAAATGGGCCTTAGTGTTTTTGATTAAAATCGTCGAAATTGGAATTAAAATGTCGGTCAACTAACTTTGTGTATGTTCCCAAAGGGGATCAATTATCGACAGAGAGCGCAAGTTCTGTATGTAGCAATGAGGATATAAATTAGAACAATAATCCGGTCTTGACTTTGTATAAAACAACGTCCCCCTTCAGATGATTTAAATTCCGATCAATCAAGCAGATTTATAATTGAATTTAAGGTTAAGCTAAAACTACTAAATAATGTATATCGCAGATAAAACAGAACATGCTGCTTGAAATAAATTGTTAAGATGCCCATTTTTCTAGGAATTTTAGATAGAAAAATCTATTTTCATTAGAACCATTTGTATATCTCGATCTGTAATCAGAAATACACTGACATTTGTCTTATGTGAGATTGAGATGTATGAAACCGATAGATCATCTAATTGGTATGTTAGCCATGCAGATAGTTTATATAAAGATGGGTGGCTTAGCAACCAGGAGGTCCTGTTTTCAATTTCGGTGTAGGCGGAGAAATCTCCTTGGGATTTCCAAGACTGGTTTCGCCCTTGTCTTTGGGTGGTGCAGGATGGGCGGTTTGGCAAGGACAAGTGTCTAGTGGTTTGGATAGGACGAGAAAAACAGGTCAATCTGTGTACAAGTCGGGATGCACGTAAAAGAACCATCCCTTGACAGTTTGAATTCCGTGTAGATAGTCAGAAATGGCGCCGGTCGGGGACCATACCGTAAAATGCAACATCGTTTTTTCGTTTCATCTGAACGACTAGTCAACTTTCTAGATGAAATCTGGCAGGTTCCTATCGGTCCAGACCCGGGACTTTGTTTAGGTACTGAGCGATTTAATATCTTTGTACGTTGGCCGAATGGTTAGCACGCGCGCGCTGTATCATACGGTCTGTCATTGAGTCAACTTGCGTGGTTTCGATTCCCCGGTTATACGTGCACAAGGACTAGGGTCGCCTGTCCAACCTCGTGGGTTTTCTCCGGATTCTCCGTTTTTCTCCCACTGCTAAAGACCCCTCTCTATCTCTCTCTCAGATTGTGCTAATGAAGACGGGCATACGCCATGTATTGTGCTATGCGGGAAATTTTGCCCGGACAGCGACACTACGGTCTAATGTTATTTGGAATTCTCTCTCTCTCCCTCTCTCTCTCTCTCTCTCTCTCTCTCTCTCTCTCTTCATTAGCCCAGTCGGAGTAGAACAGCAGGACGTTAAAACCCCATTTCATTTCATTCAATTGAACGAAAACATGTCCCTTTAAACACTCAATCAACAACATCCATCCAGCAGGATGGAATTTCCTTATCTTGACAAATCATAAGAAACCACTAGAGGTGAAGTGTACTAATTTTATTTATTGTATTTTAAACCACGTGTGGTCTAAAACATCTATTGTAATTTGTTACCACATAAAAAAACTGTTTTAGGTGATAAATAATAGTACAAGAATTCATGTTTTTTTATGTTCATGCTGGCAGTTTTGAGTTGGCCGTAAAGTTTCCTAGGGTGGCTTAAAACACCCGACCGTGTACAGATTAATAATAGAAAATGAAATGAAATGGGGTTTAACGTCCATACCCAGTGCTGCTATGGCCTTCTCTTATATCGAATTCCAGCTGCCAAGGGTACTTTTATGCGCTCACCAATGTATACGCGACCTCGGTTTCTATCCCATCAAAACGACTACACTTTGTTCTTGCCAGATCCTTTAACCTACACCACCAACAAGGGAGAACCACGCCGGAAAATCCCGATCAATTTTTCGCGGCCAACACCGGGATACAAGACGGAGCCTTATGGTTAGCAAGCCAACGTCGTACTCACTGAGACACCGTGACTCCCGATGTATTGGGTAAAAATAAACACAAACTAGGTCATTTTATTTCAATAATTCGCTTGTGCGTAGGGGTCTCTAACAGTGGAATAAAACCGAAGAAAACCCACGTTGTTGAACAGACCACCCTACTCCCTGTCACGTACAACCGGGGAATCGAAACCACGCCAGCTGACTCAAAGACAGACCTTACGATACAACGTGCAGGCGTTCACCATTCGGCCATCCAACAACCCACGGTAACGTATTGCTTTTCTAAATTTGCTTCCAATTGTTAATGTCGACTCTTTTAAAAATCCGCCCAGAAGAATTACTCACGGTTCAGATAGACCGACATGAAAAATCCGCCCAGAAGAAGTACTCACGGTTCAGATGGACCGACTTGAGAAATCCGCACAAAAACAATAGCTAACTGTTGAGATAGGTGGTAGTTGAGTTAAGACAATTATTGCCTGTAATAAACGAGGTAATGGTATTAGATAGTGATAGTATTTACAATGTATTGACCAGAATATAGGACAAGGATTGGGTCAGACTCAGTTAAGATAAGACCCAATAACTGTGGTAACAAATGTCTGTAATAAATAGTGGCGGGTTGGATGGCCGAATGGTTAGCGTTATATCATAAGGTCTGTCATTGAGTCAACTGGCGTGGTTTTGATTCCACGGGTGTGCGTGGCAAGGAGTAGGGTGGTCTGTTCAACCTTGGGAGTTTTCTCCGGGTCCTCCGGTTTCCTCCCACTGCTAAAAATCCCTACGCACAAGCGAATTATTGAAATAAAAGTGAACCATATTAGTCCTTGAAATAACATAGTTTGGGTCGAGTGGACGTTAAAACCAATCTCTCTCTCTCTCTCTCTCTCTCTCTCTCTGTAATAAATATTGGTCCATAGATGGAACAGTATATAGGACACGGATTGAGTCAGACCCAGTTAAGACAAGACCAATAAATGTCTGTAATAAATATAAGTATAAGCATAAACTGGTCCATTCTCTTTGCACGTTAAACATAATATATGGAAGACATTGTAGTTACGATTATAACAAAAACACAAGTAAGTCTCACTATTTGACAAATTTAGAGTTTAAATAAATGAAATGAAATGAAATGGGGTTTAATATCCTACTGTTCTGCTCCTATACTGGGCTAATGAAGACGGGCATACGCGATACAGTGTGCTATGAGGGAAATTTTTGCACGGGCAGCGGCAGTATCGCCTACTCTTATATCGAATTCCAACTGCCAAGGGATCTTTTACGTGCATTCCAATGTATACACGGGACCTCGGTTTTTCGTCTCACCTGAAGGACTAGACAGTTGTCCTTGTCAGGCCCTCCGTCCTGCATCACTGACAAGGGGAAACCACGTCGGAAAATCCAGATGAACTTTCTCGGCCAATGCAGGGATCAAACACCCGAACTCCAGGCTAGCGAGCCAGCGTCTTAACCACCTAGCCACGAGTTTAAACAACAAATGTCGACTTTCGAATGCAGAAATAGATTGTCGATCTGGGTGTCCACATATCGTATTGGGTCCACAATAATTGGCGAATTAATTATATTAAAAGAATTTAGGAGATGGATCGTCTCCCATAGGCATACTACAGTGATAAACATGACATATGATATTAAATGAAATATATCCCATACAACAACAAAACCAATCGTATACAACAAAGAGCTGAAATGTCTTCCATAGAGATACTACACCAAAACTAATAATATACAATAAAGAGCTGAAATATCTTCCATAGACATAATACGCCGAAACCAATGATATACAATAAAGAGCGGACATACTACAACAAAATCAATTGTATACAATAAAGAGCTGAAATGTTCTCCATAGAAACATTACAGCAAAACAAATGATGTACAACACAGAGCTGAAATGTCTTCCATAGACATAGTAGTACTAAACTACTGATGTATAAGATCTAAGGTAACAGATGAGTACGCGATAATCTTCAGATGTATACCAAAAATATAGTCTCGACAGGTCCATCAAGTACAGATGTGGTGATTTACAGCCCACGCACTAGACCACTCGGCCACCCAACCTCCCCATCAGATAAATGGGAGGCAATGAAATGAAGTTTAACGGCCTACCTTTCTGTATCGACCGGGCTAATCTTCTACACAATAATAAAGAAATTCGAGTACTAACCATTTTTGCAGTACTTTTATTATAATTTTTACTATTGTTTAAACATACATTATGCAAGAGCTAAATCTGCCAATTGCAGGTCTTTCTATAGGCCTAAAATGTTATCTAAATTATTAATTAGACATTAATTAACTTATCTGGACCATAATCAACTCTCGATGGCATCGCTAGCCTGCGATATTTACTGGATTATGATCCCATTTGTTGCTCAACTTCCATTCATAATTTAATCATGAAATCGATGATCGAGACTATGTTTTTTTATTTTACAGACTTTAGCAATGATGATCGAGGCTAGCGATGCCATCTCGGTTCATAGTGGGACAATTTGAATGAAATTTTCAGCAAATTGCCTTTACATTATCTAGTTTTTAACTATTATAGTGATAACTGCCAGCTCTTTATATAATCTCCCATAATGTATCTTTAATACACGTTAACATTTGTGGGGTTTTGATATACATATTATGACTAACGTGTGCTGTACACGATGCAGGATATACGTATTCTTCTTGTTGCTGTTCTTGTGTCAATGTAACAATAGCTAGTAAGATCCGACCCCGAGTTCACAAAGGATTCTCAAACTTAAATTGTTTGCCTTATTTTAACTTTAATATAAAGCTTTTGTTGTTTAATGTATCAAATACATCAATAAGAAACTATGTGCAAAATTTTGTGTTTCTGGCTCAAAGATATTTCTCATAAACAGTGATCGAAAGTTGAGTGAATTCTTAACTTAAGTCCGAGAATGCTTCGTGAACTTAGGGTCTGGAAAAAATCCACAAGGGGTTAAACAGACTACTCTACTCCTTGTCACGTGGGGGGTTGGGATGGCCTAGTGGTCTAGAGTGTCACACTTCGACCTCTAGCTGGCCGGTCACCTCTGGCTTGCGGTTGTGGTTTCGATCCCTGGTGTGAGCGTATGTGAGATAGGGCCGCCTTCTGAACCTCGTGGGTTCCCTCCGGGTACCCTGGTTTCCTCTCACAGGAAAGACCCCTGCGCATATGCTAAGATAATGAAAATAACAAAAAGACAACTTGTCTGCGATATCACCTTCCGTGGAAGCGTACGTTAAACACAAAGAACAACAACATCCATGTCACGTAAAGCTTGTGATTTGACTCAGTGACAGACCCTATGATCTAAAATGCATGTAGTAAACCACTCAACCATCCAACACCATTAGCTAAAATGAATGAATTATTTTTAGCCTCTCAAGATAATACAATCTCTCCTAAATGAGTTTGTAATTTAATAGCTGGTCATCAATGACATTGTCTTTATCACCTAATCTATCTTGGCAACGTGAAACAATCGTTAAAAGGAAGACGGTTATTCCTGGAAGAGCTTGTTTATATTAATGATCAGAGACGATGAGGTTTTTAACATCCTGGTCTATTCTGGGAATTGGTTAATTGAACAGCGATAAACTCTGAACTTATAACATTTGAGATTGACCGAAATGGATATTATAACTATTCTGGGATTTTGTTGAAGATACATTATGTAAGATTTAAATAAAGAGCTGACCATTCTTGCTATAATAGTTCGAAAATAGATAATGTAAAATGAATAATTTGAAAATTTCATTCAAATTATTCTATTGCGAGCTAAGATATTAGGTTTGACAAGACGTGTGCTATAATTTCAACCACTGTACTGGTTGTTCGAAGCTAAGTCTCGCTCCTCCATTTTTAGCTTAAATCAAAATATGGCTGAACTGTTCTAATCTATGTAAAATCGGAGAAATCCGATGCCATTGAGAGTTGACGATGGCCTGGATAAGTTAATTAATGTCTAACTAATAATTTAGATAACATTTCAGGCCTAAAGAAAGACCTGCAATAGACAGATTTAGCTCTTTCATAATGTATGTTTAAAGATATATGCATAATTAGTTTGTCGGTTCCGTCCTGGTTTTCCTTGTCAGTTGTGCAGGACGACGACCCTGGAAAACCGTGGACCCGTGTAGTCCTTTGACAGCACGATAAAGATCCCTGATAATCGGTAATCGAAATAAGACAAGACTGCAGTGGCCCTATCTGGGAACAATGTCCCTTGCAGCACTCTGCGTCGGTATTACATAAGCCCGTCTTCATTGGCCATGACGATGGTTTGGATGGTTGAGTGGTTAGCACGTGCGTGTTGTATCATAAGGTCTGTCATGGAGTCAACTCGTGGGTTTTCTCTGGGTCCTCCGGTTTCCTTCCAGTGCTAAAGCCTCCTATTTATTAAAATAAAATTGAACCATATGTTACTCCCGAAATAACCTAATTTGTATCGAGTGGACGTTAAACCCAATTTCTCTGGGTCCTTCGGTTTTCTCCGAAAGCTAAAGACTCCTAATTATTGAAATAAAATTGAACCATATGTTAGTCCCGAAATAACCTAATTTGTATCGAGTGGACGTTAAACCCCATCTCTCTCTCTCATTGACCACGACAACGTCATTTGTGCCTACACTTTTTTAGGACTGTCACTGCTAAGGGATCTTTAACGTGCATACCATTGTTTTTCGTTTCATCCGGTTAAAAATAAATATAGAGCTGACTTGACGAAATTCATTCAGTTCCTCTAAAATGTAGTGTCCTGCGTCTACGGCAATTACCCAACTTCACGAGTCGACCGGATTCGGATGTGCTAATGTGTAAAAAACAAAAACAAAAATAAACCAGGAGGGACTATTAGCGTGCACGTTGAATCAAAAGGTCTGTTATTGAGTCAAGTGGCGTGGATTCGATTCCCCGCTTGTACGTCACAGTTATCAAAATAATCTTTTTATTTTGTTAATGTGTAAAGATGTTTTGTTTTGTTTGTAATGAAGTGCCTTTCCGGGTCGAGTGATGTTTCACATCTAATCAAGTACCGCTCCAGTTCTAATTAAATACCGCTCCAGTTCTAATCAAATCAAGTACCGCTCCAGTTCTAATCAAATAAAGTACCGGTCCAGTTCTAATCAAGTACTGATTGTCATCAGTATGGCTAAATCTATTTGTTAAGGCCGGCTCCATTTTTGTCAAGGTCATTGAGGTGTAAATAAACTCTTCAGTATAGTACAGTTCCTGTTCTGATCAATACTGATCCAGCCAGGTCTAGTACTGTTCTAGATCTAATAGAATCTAGTACTGTCCCCGTTCTAACCAGGTACTGATCTAGTTAGTAGGTTATCAGTATATATATTAACACGGTATTTAGTAGATACACTGTTTATCTCTGTCTATCAACTAGTTACTCAGTAGAACTCATGTTATATTTATATCTTATCATCAGATATACTGACTATATGTACCTTATTTACCGTTATAATACTACTATCGCTACTTAAATTAATGCTTATATCAGTCTGCACGTCAGTTTTTCTTGATATGGAATCAAGTCTACATGTCAGTTTTTCTTGGTATGGAATCAAGTCTGTTTATTTGTTGAGTTGGAGTCTTAAAGTAGCCATATTGTAAAGATCCCTACGCCCGATCGAATTATTGAAATACAATTGTACCATGTGTTAGTCCTGAAATGACCTAGTGGACGTTATACCCCCTCTCTCTCTCTCTCTCTCTCTCCTCTCTCTCTCTCTCTCTCTCTCTCTCTCTTATAAAAACCGACCACACCCAGTCTAACAGATAGTTTGTAAATCAATATACATATTCAACATTTAGTATGATATGAGTCGAACGGATCAGTGAGTAACAAGTTCGAACCCGATTTTAGCGGAGAAAATACCGAGGAAATTTCCAGCGTGGTTTTCCCTTGTCAATGGTGCAGGACGGGGTGCCTAGCAAGGAACAGTGTCTAGTCGTCCGGATGGGACGAAAAATCGAGGTCGCATGTATATGATTCGAAGGGATCAGTGAGTAACAAGTTCGATCTCGATTTTAGCGGAGAAAATACCGAGGAAATTTCCAGCGTGGTTGTCCCTTGTCAATGGTGCAGGACGGGGTGCCTAGCAAGGAACAGTGTCTAGTCGTCCGGATGGGACGAAAAATCGATGTCCCATGTACACGTAAAAGACCCCTTGACAGTTGGAATTCTAATTAAGCGTAGAAGCGCAGTACCGCTGTCGGGTAAAACTTTCCCACATTGCACACTGCTTGGCGTATATGGCCGTCTTCAGTATCCCAGTCGGTGCAGAAAGGTCGGACGTTGAAGCCCATTTCAACTTGCAATTTTATTGGGAGCTGTAAATTAATTTAACAACACAATGCTTATAGTATCTGTGTACAGATAATGTCAATTTTAAATATCACGATTTTAATCTTTAAAAATTACAAATTTGTTATTGAAGACTTCGCTTTATTTTGGCCATTTTTTTTTTCTCTGTGACATATTTATAGCTTTGATTATCAATTTATATTTATATATTTTAATCCACACGTCATATATATTTTATTTTTATATATTTTAATCCACACGTCATGTGACATTATTACGTCATAATATAGGCCGATACATCAGCTTTAGACCTGTTTAAACCGGTATAACGACCTCTGTACGATCATTGTCAAGTCATTGTGACTTATTTTAATAGCTTTCACTAATGTGGAAGATGTTTCGGTATAATATGGAAGATGTTTCGGTCTAATATGGAAGATGTTTCGGTCTAATATTTTGTAAATGTCACTTTTACTCACTTTAAAGGCCCATTTTAACTTTTAACAATAACTAAGATGGTAGGTTACAGGGAGGCAATAGGTGAAGAGAGAGAGAGAGAAATGGGATTTAACGTCCACTCGACACAGACTAGGTCATTTCGGGACTAACATATGGTTTTAATTTTATTTTAATAATTCCCTTGCGCGTAGGGATCTTTAGCAGTGGGAGAAAACCCACAAGGTTGGACAGGCAACCCTACTCCTTGTCTCGTACAACCAGGGATTCGAAACCACACCAGTTGACTCAATGACAGGCCTTATGATACAGCGCGCAAGGCAAGTTCACCCCCACCCCCTGACAGCTGCACTACGGCTTATTCTTATTTATAATTCCTATACTGCCATGGGTTCTTTTACGTGGTCCTGTCCAAAATACGATTTGTTTGTCTGTGTTTACACAGTTCAATATTTTTTGACGCCTGGATATTTTGATCTTAGACTCTTCAACAAGTAAGGGGTCGCGTTGTGCCAATTTTGGCTTTGATGTGCATACTTAAACTGTCGGTACGATAAAACACATAGTCTAATCCAGTAAATATCGCTGGCTAGCGATGCCATCTAGAGTTGATTATGGTCTGGATAAGTTAATTAATGTCTAATTAATAATTTAGATAACATCTCAGGCCTAAAGAAAGACCTGCAATAGGCCGAGTTAACTCTTTAATGTTATGTTTTGATTGTAAAATTATCTTACTCGTGGATGTACTATAAATGTAAGGTTGTTATTCATTATGGATCATTGCTTGGAAAAGATACCTGTAAGAGTACTGAAACGTTGTATGTAATAAACTAAGAAGTAGTAAATCCATAAAGTTGTGTTATTATGAATATTATACCTCTACTTCTAAAGTTCATTTACGGACATTACAACAGCGCTGTTTCTTTAAACTGACTACAAACGAACTAAACACTGACCGAGGTTTATGAAAACCACTCAACACTTAACATAACAATTTCACAATGCAAAACTGTTTGAAAAAGAAATGAACCGTATGTTAGTCCTAAAATGACCGAGTTTGTGTCGAGTGGACGATTTAGCTCCTTTAAACTGAGACCAAAGCCGAACTGAACATTGCCCGAGGAATATGAAAACCACTCAAACCCTAACAAAACGATTTCACAATATTGTTTATCTTTATCTCTCGGAACTGATAGACAGGGGTTTTTTTTACGGAAATTAATTTGTTTTAGAAAAAAAGTAACTAATTTCCGTTTCGGTAACACCAATTCCATGCACTTCTAGTATGAATACGATCTTAAGCTACATCAAAGGAACGAGAATTTTTGATATTTTCATCTTACGGGAATTAGTTTTAGTTAAAAGCATGTGTATAAAAGATTTTACCATGATAGATACTGTCCCCAGGGTTTATACACGTAGTCTCATTTTCACATCAAACGTATTTTATATTTCATCAAATATATGCTGAACATCATTCAAACCAACATGTTTCCGTGATACTAAGTTTGTCTTGCACTACATGGCAACACATTTTGTTACCTTTTATAGTCCTTTCAACATCGAATTTGAGAGGGGGGGAGCATTGGGTGGAAACCGGAGGACCCGGAGAAAACCCACGAGGTTGGACAGGCGACCCTACTCCTTGTCACGTACAACCGGGGAATCGAAACCACGCCAGTTGACTCAATGACAGACCTTATGGTACAGCACCGCACGTGCTAACAATTCGGCCACATGTATATTCTCTTTGGCTTAATAAAATATATTTATGGAGATAATCTTGCCTTAATAAAAAAGATTGATAACAATATCTGTCTTGTTTATATACCTTTATAAAGAGGATCAACACGACAGATTTAACAAGTTTTCCCACACATTTACACTTATATACTAGGTTAAAATGACTTAACCTTTATACCTTGTACCTCATGACATCATTTCCGATTTAGTCCATTCCATTCATACACACACACAGCCGTCTGGGAGTCGTTTAATAAAAGCTGAGACTCGAACAACAATCAGACAGAAAAAAGGACTAGACAAATGAAATGAAATGTTATATGAAATTTAATGTCCTATTGTTCTGCTCCGATTGGGCTAATAAAGACCGGCGCACACCATAACGTGTGCTATGAGGGCAATTTTGCCCGGACAGCGGCGCTAAGGCCAACTCTTATATCGAATTCTAAGTGTCAAGTGCACTCCAATGAGAGAGAGGGGCAGGGAGACAGACAGACAGAGAGAGAGAAGAGAGAGTGGGGGGGTGCGGGCTTAACGTTCACCCGATACAAACTAGGTCATTTTGTGACTAACGTGTGTTTTCAATAATTCGCTTAATTCCGATGAACTTTCTCAATCAACGCAGGTATCGAATACGGGACCTCCAGGTTAGCGAGCCAACGTCTTACCCACTGAGTCACCGTGGCTCCCCCACAACGGAACTAAGACATCCCAACAGACGGCCAACCCAGGGATCGAACATGGGACCACCGGGTTAACCATCCAACGTCTTATTCACTGAATCACCGTGGCTCCCTTTAACTTAGATAAGGTAATAATACCCGGATTAAACCTTGTCATTATAATAAAACCATTTATCGACATCAAAAGAAAAGTCAACTCAATTTATCAATGGGTTTTATTGACAAAGTTGAACGATAAAATAGTCATAGAGTCACAATAACCTGACGTATATATATCTCACCTATCATGGCTTTGATCTTGGGTACGATTTATTTAGTTGGTAAATACAAGAAATGATGCTCTAATGTCGATGGGGTAGAAGAGGGTACCTGTTTATATTTTAATTTGTGTGTTTTGTGACGTGTATTGAACTGGTCGTGTCTGTGTCAGTGCACGGAAACCGTCTAGTAGTTAGGTAAATGTTTTCCGACATTGAACAGAAGTTATATTTATTTATGATATAATAGGTCCTCAGGCCCGTAACTAGCGGGGGGAGGGGCAAGGGGGTAGCGACCCCCTCCTCCCGCTCCCTTCCACTGGGCGCTGAACCGCACCTTTTCCATTGGACGCAATACGAAGCCAACGACCAACGTGTCCCTATCAGTACGGGCGCCCCATAAAGCCGAATGACATTGGTTGGACTGCCGTCCCCCAACCCCTTGCCCCGCCGTTAGCTACAGGCCTGGACCTCTTCAGATTATTTGTTCTGTGATACAGTGAATTTTAAAGAGACTTCAGCGCATTAGGAGTCTTCAACGGTCGGTACAAAAATTACTTTAAGGTTGGAAATGATATGAATTAAAATGGGGTTTAATGCCTAACAGACACTGCTAATTAGGTAGAGGGGCGGATAGCGGCGTTTGTGTCTACGCGGGTGGACTAAGATTTATGTGTCCCATACGAACGACTAGACGTTTTCCCTTGTCAGATCCTTCGATACTGACAGGGAGGAAGCAGACTGGAAATTCTTGGCCAACACCAGGATCGAACCCTCCTGGGGTTTCCTGGTTAGTCAGCAAGCGCCTTACTCTCTGAGCCACTGTGGTTCCCTTGGAAATCAGACCCTTCGCCTCTGATAAGAGAGAAACAGGCTGGAAATTCGCGGCCAACACTGGGATTGAAGTCAGAATGTCATGGTTACTCACTGAATCGCCGCGACTCCCTTGAAAATCTAAAAGACCCCATTGTCATACGTGGAAACATGTCTCGCTAAACCAGTACAACAGGAAAGCTATTCATCAAGATAAGCCTATCTTATCTGTTCCCACAGAAACCCTCAACAAATTACCATAAACTCAGGAAATACACTCAGGAAAAGTTTTAAACCCCAGGAAACAGAATGTTGGCTGTGTGATTTTATTATCTGAGATGATAATCAGTCAATCTTATGTTGACATCAGTCTAGGAAATATCTTCACAAGCTCTCGCCATATTCTATTATTACAGATTAATTTATTTAATAAAACATGTCCACCATTTTAACCGTGATTCGGGAAATTGGTCATTAATAATTTGTTTCTACAGGAAATTTCTAATGATATAGTTAATCCCTCGCATGAAGAGGTATCAGACAGAAAAAATAGAATTATTACAAAACAATACAAAGCTAAAATATTAAAGTGACATTGGCTCTTTTGGGTTCGATTTGAAGAGTGTGTTCAAAATTAGAGGAAAACATGTTGATCCATTTGAGTGAAGTCTGTGTCACTACAGGCCGGGGCTGTACAGCGCAGTGGACGCTTACGGCTAGCCCACGGATCCATTCACTTTATTTGAATTGTGCGTCTGTTTGTTTTTTGAGTAAATTATGTGTGGTGCAGTCCCCCTGCACTATTTGAGATATTATCTTTCTATAAACTGTCATGTTTACACGTAGTTCAATTTGAGTGTTTTTTAAAGAGTTTAAGTAACGCTGGCACAAAATACAATATTGTAGGTAGGCAAGTGCTTGGATCTTGCAATGTATTTTGCAATGGAGTCCACAAACAGAAATACCCGATTTTGTTGGTTGTTATGGCGAATATTCAATAACCGACATCACCCACTTTGAAGTTCGATTGCCACGAATTTCATTATTTTTCAATCGTATATCAGTTATAATGGTATGGTGCGTCGTTTAGGTATAAATAAATATGATTATATCACGACTGGTTTCGTCTTCCGTTATTTTGTTAATACTGATGTCATCGGATATAAAATGGACGTTAGTATCTGAAAACTATATATCACCGTTGTGATTCTGATGTCATCGGAATGCAAGCTGCTATATCCAATTAGAAACCTTGTCTCTTCAAAAAAAAACATATCCATGTTTGCACTAAAACTAATATGAACATGTCATATTTAAATCATTATAACATTCCATACATCTCACTTGAATGTCTGGGCGGCTCCTAATTAGTCACAGGACTGGCTGAAAATCTGTCCATCATCTTATCGATGTCCAAATCAGCCCCTACCCCCTCCCTCCCATTGCGGCTCAGCCAGTTAGAGTATAGATTATATGTATTTTAAATGAAATGAAATGGGGTTTAACGTCCGACTGTTCTGCTCCGACTGGGCTAATGAAGACGGGCATACGCCATACAGTGTGCTATGAGGGAATTTTGCCCGGGCAACGGCACTGTGGCCTACTCTTATATCTAGTTCCAATTGTCAAGAGATCTTTTACGTCCACGCCAATGTGTACACGGGAACTCGATTTTTCGTCCCATCCGAACGACTAGACAGCTGTCCTTGTCAAGCCCTCCATCCTGCACCACTGACAAGGGGAAACCACGTCGTAAAATCCGGATGAATTTTCTCGGCCAATGCTACGGGTTAGCGAACCAGCGTCTTATCCACTTACGTATGGTCTGGGTGAGAGTAGTGGGAGACTCTTTAAGTTAGTATGTGTTTTGTTATTGAACGATGGTTAATAAAATATATCTATATGACATATGTTATTATAGATCACAGACACGCACTTAACTGGAGATTTAGGGATTAACAGGAAAGGATGTTTATCATAAAGTATGAAAATTGATTTATTAATAAATAATGATATGATAAATTAACTTAGAATAAATAGGAAGGTGGGGATAAAAAGATAACAGAATATACTTATTATGATTTGTCACGATGTCTGCACTAGAACTTTGTTTGGTAATAAAATTGTCATTACCGGAAATGCAGAGGGGTCTTAATAATGCTATATTGAAGATGGCATTTAACCAGCAAGGAGAAAAATCAGTGTTTCTTGATTTAACAAGTGCGCGAGTACAGTGGACCAGAGACCGAATTTGACGTCATATTGTAATTCGGCGCGCAAATGTTCAAGGAACAAGCATGCTAAGTTTCACATCAATCGTACGTGAATTAGCGGAGCCTTGGGCTTTTTTTCAGAAGAGCGTCACCCCCAAGAACAAAACGGCTTGGGACCAGATCCTGGTTCAGATCTTGGGAACCAAATGAAATGAAATCAAATGGGGTTTAACGTCCTACTGTTCTGTTCCGAATTGAGCTAATGAAGACGGGCATACGCCATACAGTGTGCTATGAGGGACATTTTGCCCGGACAGCGACACTGTGGCCTACTCTTATATCGAATTCCAACTGTCAATGGATCTTTTACGTGCACGCCAATGTCTACACGGGGCCTCGGTTTTCGTCCGATCCGAACGACTAGACAGCTGTCTCTGTCAGGCCCTCCGTACCGCATCACTGACAAGGGAGAACCACGCCGGAAAATCTGGATGGACTTTCTTGGCCAATGCATGGATTGAACACCCAACGTCCAGGCTACCGACCCAGCGTGCCTGGTCAAAAACTAACCAAATAAACACAGCATTGAAACATTGGTGAGATAAATCAGCGTTTGTTGTGGGTGGTACAGCTTTAAAGATGTTGAGTAATAATAATAATTTTATCTGACATCAACATAACCGTGGGACAAAACCAACAGGATGCAGAAATATTTGGGGCTAAAATGAATAATAAACCGAACTATGTAAATCGCAGCACATTAAATTTTAAATTTTAAAGTCACCTTATAAAAAAAATATAGTAGCAATAATAAAAAATGAATATATTTCTAAATAAGAACGTTATCATGAAAGAAATCGCGATGTCGCCATTGAGAGACAACGTTTAAAAATGAATCATCCAAAATAGGTACAACGGTTTGTTCCGAAAACCAAATTATCCACTCGAAAATCAACCTACCTCACAACATCTAAAAAAAATACTTTGCATAGTAAAAAAAATATAAATGTCTTTTATTGCCAAACATTCCCGGATATTATCGAATATATTATTTATCTCAGGAATCAAGAAAACGCTGATATTATTTTAGATTAACAAAATTTCAAGAAAGGAATAAAAATATCTTGAAAAAAAAACCAAGTTAAATTTTTTGAAATATCTGCGAAATTTCAAAAATTAATTTTTGCATATTTATATAAGGACCCAAAAGAATGATAATGACGTTTTTCCGTTGATTGCCTGATAAACATGTTATTTCACAAACTGATTAAAACACAGATTCTATTTCGTTTCGTTTTTTATACTTTAAAATTTCGTTTAACTTGTCTTTATTACACTAGTGTAGGCCATCGAAAGTATAAAAAAACACGAAACGAAATATAGATCTGTGTTCTAATCAGATTGTTTATTTCATTTCTTTAAAAATTGACTAGACTTTATTTTATTTACTGATTTTTTTTTAAAAAAAATAAATTTCCTTTTAACACCTTTTGACAAAAGTTACATTATCGTCATAAGTATCAAAATGGCGCCGTGTGAGTTTTCGTTAATTCTTGAACAAATAAAAGCAAGGTTAAAGGATTATAAAGCCGCCGTCTTGGGATACATTTTTCTTTATGTGACATGTGTGATTCAAACTAAAATAACTTACTTAAAGATGCATTATGTAAAAGTTAAAACATGACACGCCCATAATCAACTCTCTAGACAATCGGATGGTCGTGGGGGTCACGGTGGCTAAGTGGGTAAGACGCTGGCTTACGCGTTTCCCCCTCATAGCACACTGTATGGTGTATGCCCGTTTTCATTATCCCAGTTCGGAGCAGAACAGTAGGACGTTAAACCTCATTTCATTTCATTCCGGATGGTCGTGATATTGAATTGATTAGAACACTCTAATGATTAAACGTTAATATGGATAATCGAGACTTTGTTTATTATCGTAGCAATGGTCCTTGGCAATCGAGACTATCTTGTACAAATTCCAGACACCCATAACTTCGCACAGAATAAAGTAATTTGACTGAAATTGTCAACATATTTTTTTTTTTTCATTATCTATTTTTTGAGCTATTACAGCTAGAATGGCCATCTCTTTATCTATGGGGGGGGGGCTGAATGGTTAGCGTGCGCGCGATGTATCATAAGGTCTGTCATTGAGTCGACTGGCGTGGTTTTGAATCCCCGGTTGTACGTGACAAGGAGTAGGGTCGCCTGTCTAACCTCGTGGGTTTTCTCCGGGTCCTCCGGTTTCCTCCCACTGCTACAGACCCCTACGCGCAAGCGAATTATTGAAATAAAATTAAACTATAGTCCCGAAATGACATAGTTTGTGTCGAGTGGACGTTAAACCCCATTTCTCTCTGTGTGTCTCTTTCTCTCTCTCTCTCTCTCTAAATCTTACATAATGCATCTTTAACAAATATAGTGAGGATTAAAGGATTAGAAACCCGGCGTCTTGCGTAACATTTTATTTTTGTATCTTATGATTAAAACTAATATATTATAGTTAAATTACGGATTGATGTCTTTTAATGTAAAGTATTTTCCTGGTATCACTATAAATGAAATGAAATGGGGTTTAACGTCCTACTGTTCTGCTCCGAACTGGGCTAATGAAGATGGGCATACGCCATACAGTGTGCTATGAGGGAAAGTTTGCCCGGGCAGCGGTACTATGGTCTACTCTTATATCGAATTCCAACTGCCAAGGTATCTTTTACGTGCACGTCAATGTATACAAGGGACCTCGGTTTTTCGTCCCATCCGAACGACTAGACAGCTGTCATTTTCAGGCCCTCCATCCTGCACTACTGACAAGATCCTGTGCAGGGACCGAACATGCGATCTCCCGGCTAGCGAGCCAGCGTCTTACCCACTTAGCCACCGTGGCTTACATGGACTTAAATTATTTATCATAACTTTGTGGTATGATTTCATGCCGGGCTTTGTATTCACAGCGTCTCCTTAAAGGACGATTAAAGAGACAAAACATTCATATTTTTAAGTTCATAGTTTTAAACATGTTATTATCTGTCTATCCCAGGTCTTAATTGACTTAGCAAGACCATAATCTCAATGCCATCGGATGCTTGCTATATTTAGTAGATTTAAATACGTTTTGTGGTCGATGAGGTTACCGTAAAAAAGATAATCGAGACTTCTTTTATTATCGTATCAACGGTATTAATGACGATGATGAGTTAGTTGTATTTTACGTCCGCTTCCACCGGTATTAATGACAAACGAGGGTAGCCTATAATTGTATCGCTTATAGGCTCAGAATGAAACAATTTGACTGAAAATTTTCAGCATATTCTCTATTCATTATCTAGTTTTTAACTATTATAGTGAGAACTGTCAGCTCTATATCTAATCTTACATAATGCCGCTCTAAATTCATAGTTTTAAGTTCATAGTTTTTAAGACTATCCTTGCACTAACTGAAATAGTAATCTTTAAGTTCATATCTTTAAGTTCATATTTTCAAATTCATATTTTTAAGTTCGTATTTCTTAAGACTACCCTTACATGTACCGAAATAGTAAGTGCAGGAGAACCGGAGAACAAATTCGACAAGACAAACCTACGGACAATACAACCATACGAACAAGACATTATACATAGACATTGTAAGAAATAAACAACAACAAAATATCAAATCAAGTGAATTGATCTAAGAAGCATCCAAGGCGCTAATGCACTGGTTCACCACTTCAAAGTTCAACTTAAATTTTTGAATGACATTTCCTAAGTGTTTCCGACCATTCAGTTTAATATTGTTACAATCTTCACCGTCCAATAAATATTATTTCAACATATTAGTCACTATCCATACTGTTATATATGTGGTCTTTGACAATTTAATATTGTTACAATCTTCACCATCCAATAAATAATATTTCAATACATTAGTCACTTTTCATATAATATATAATGTGTGGTCTTTGACAATGTTGTGGCTTTCCGGTGACAGTTTATTAGCTACGATTCCTTCTAGTATAGCAGTCACACCATTTACTTTTTTATTAGATTCGTGTGGTTATGTTGTTATTAATTCAAATTTTGCGACGAGATTATCGACGATTTAGGTTGGTCTTTGACAATTATTAACTTCCCATGTATACATGTAGGTGTGGTCTTTGACAAGTCTGTGGCTTTCAGCTGATGTGTATTATATATAGGGAGATAGACAGAGAGACAGAAATGGGGTTTAACGTCCACTCGACACAAACTAGGTCATTTCGAGACTAATACATGGTTCAATTATTATTACAACAGTTCGCTTCCGTGCAGGGGTCTTTAGCAGTGGGAGGAAACCAGAGGAACCGGAGAGGTTGGACCCGGAATCGAAACCACGCCAGTTGACTCAATGACAGACCTTATGATACAACGCACACGTGCTACCAATTGGGCCATCCAACCCCCTTGTGTATTATATACCTTTTAGTGTAACTATAGCAGTTACTCCATTTTTATCTTAAATTTTTTATTGGTTTTAATTTCACGACGAGTTATCGATGATTTTAGAGTGGTATTTGACAGCTATTCACTTCCCATGTATACACATGGTCTTTGACAATTCTGCGGCTTTCCGGTGACACGCAGTTTATAATATGCATGTAAATAGATGAAATGGTGTTTAACGTCCTACTGTACAGCACCGACCGGGATAATGAAGACGGACATACGCCATACAGTGTGCTTTGAGGGAAAGTTTACCTCTACCAATTCCAACTGCCAAAGGATCTTTTTCGTGCACGCCAATGTATACACGGGCTCTCTTTTGTCGTACAATCCGAAGGACTAGACAGGTGTCCTTGTCAGCCTCCTCCCCCTCGTCCTGCACCACTGGCAAGGGGAAACCACGTTTTAAAATCTCGATGAACTTTCTAGGCCAATACAGGGATCGAACACGTTGAGCCACGCCCCCCTCCCAGCTCCCAGGGGGAGATTGGGTTTAACGTCCATTAGACACAAACTACGTCATTTCGAGCCTAATGGATCAAAGATAGTTCCCATAAACAGCGATTGAATGTTGATTAAATTCTTAACTCAAGTCTGAGAATGCTTTGTGAACTTGGTCCTTGTTTTTTTTCTATTCACCTAAAGACTAATTAAATACTAGAGGTTATATAAGTACACTATATAAGACATCCAGTACATATATCAATGGAAGGGGTCTGGGGCATTGTTCAATCCAAACGACCTCCAGAGATTGAATAGATGTATGTATTACCTAGGTGTAAATGTATATCATAATATAGGCAGGATGGGTTTAAAGAAATATATTGAAATACACGTACAAACATAATATAATGTAAAACTAACATTGCAATGTTTTGTATCAATGGAAACTGTATCGCTATATTTTAAAAGGGCCATTTACTTATGTTGATATACCATGTTTAGCATTGCATAATATTACCCGGGGCGTGCTTCATCCATGATATATACAATATACCACAAGAAATACGATATTATCTTGCATAAAACGATTCAAATATAACAGGGAAAAATCGACACATAGTATATACATCGTATTCATGTTTAGATAAACGAAACATTTTCAATCTAAAACGTGTCATTAGTCAAATTTTTCATGAGATGTGAATACAATTTTACAAGTACCTTATAAAAAGAGAAAAAAAGAGCATGCAATACGTATTTTTTATGTCGCAATTTATAATTTATATCATTTCAAGATCAGTCGCAGTATAATCGATTTGTTTTTTCGTTGTTGAATGCAGGAGGGGGGGGGGGCTAACCATTTTTATCCTTAAATGACCTCCCTCATTTTACAAGTACCTTGTTTTTTCGTTGTTGAATGGGGGGGGGGGGGGTCTAACCATGTTAATCCCGAAATGACCCCCTTCTTTTCACAAGTACCTTATAAAGAGAAAAAGATGTCGCAATTTATAACAGGATATGAAATGAAATGAAATGGGGTTTAACGTCCTACTGTTCTGTTCCTACTGAGCTAATGAAGACGGACATACGCCATACAGTGTGCTATGAGGGAAATTTTGCCCGGTCAGCGGTACTACGGCCTACTCTTCTATCGAATTCCAACTGCCAAGGGATCTTTTACGTGCACGCCAATGTGTACACGGGACATCGGTTTTTCGTCCCATCCGAACGACTAGACAGCTGTCCTTGTCAGGCCCTCCGTCCTGCATCACTGACAAGGAGAAACCACAATTTATAACATACGTCATTTCTAGATTTGTTTGTTCTTTGTTCAGTGGGGTGGGTCGATTGCTTTAGATCATAAGGTCTGTCATTGAGTCAACTGGCGTGGTTTCAATCCCAAGCATTTACGTGACAAGGAGTAGGGTCGCCTTCCAACTTCGTGGGTTTTCTCAGGATCCTCCGGGTCCTCCGGTTTCCTCCCACTGCTAAAGACTCCTACGCGCAAGCGAATTATGTAAATAAAATTAAACCATATGTTAGTCCCGAAATGACCTAGTTTGTGTCGAGTGGACACAAGTATTGAAATAAAATTGAACCATATGTTAGCCCCAAAATTACTATTTGTGTTTAGACTCTCGACTATATGTCTAGGTTCGAATCCCATTATGGATCGAGAAGAAACTTTGGCATGGTTCGGGTGGGATCGAAATTGGTATGAATTGGGATTTTTTGTTCTGTACCGTTCAAACTAATAAACTATCATATAGCTAACAGTGTTTAATATTGAAGGTTCGCATAGCCAACAAACATCTAATACCATTTCTCACTGATATTGAAAGGGGGGTACACGGTTGCTAAGTGGGTAAGACGCTGGCTCGCTAGCCTGGAGGTCGGGTGTTCGATCCTTGCATTGGGCGAGAAAGTTCATCCAGATTTCCCGGTGTGGTTCTCCCTTGTCAGTGATGCAGGACGGAGGGCTGGTCAGCTTGACAAGTACAGCTGTCTAGTCGTTCGGATGGGACGAAAAATCTAGGTCCCCTGTTACGTGTGCACGTAAAAGATCCCTTGACAGCTGGAATTCGATACAAGAGTAGGCCGTAGTGCCGCTGTCCGGGCAAAATTTCCCTCATAGCACACTGTATGGAGTATGTCCGTCTTCATTAGCCCAATTCGGGGCAGAACAGTAGAACGTTAAACCCCATTTCATTTCATTTCATTTGATATTGAAGGTTCGCATAGCTACAAATATTTGATACCATTTCTCATTGATATTGAAGGTAACTAAATAACTATGACACATTTTGTCATTTGAAGCCATGTCTCCTGAATAATTTTTCTGGTCTTGAAAAGAACGGGCGGGACCGATTTTCTTTTTCTTTTTTCATTTTGAATTAGTATAGCACCAATTCATGAATGTATGTTTAATGAGAGAAATCAGATTCAGGTTAATTGGTTTAAAAGGTGATACGATCACGCATGAAATACACGATCACGATTGATCTTGGGTGTCCCGAATGAAAACCAATCGCAATGGGCGTAATAAAAACCGATCTGAACATTCATAGCCATTTAAAATAAAGAATCTTGAACGCCATACAAAATTTAATTTAACGAAGCCTTTTCGAGCAAGTTATATTCAAATCCAACATTTTCTCAGAAAGAAACACCCATTTATATATTGTATAGATTTAGGGAGGCCTGAAATCGGTGAAGCAATTTACACGAGTATAAAACTAAAATAAATCTTGGTGACAAGGAAAGGGGTAATTTATATTGTAAGACCTGACAGGGTTGAGTTAACACGAACATCTGTCAATTAAGTCAGACGTGAATAAGGTGGCTTAATGATGATCCCCAATAGTTGAAGCCGGTTAGCTGAACAATAATTGTGACAAATTTTTAAAGCGGTTGCATAGAATCGACAGTGCGGTCAACCGAAATTATCAATTTAATTTTAAACAATTTTTAAACATTAGAATTATGCTTCTGTGGGCACAGGTGCAGGTTTGTTTCGTACAATAGTGATGACGTGCGGGAATCTAGAGGAGAATAGGTGGAGGCGAGGATTTATAGAAGTTGGGTAATTGTCACGTTTGATATCAGCTAGTAATGAAGACGGTTATATATACACCATACAGTGTGCTAGGTGGGAAATTTCACCCGGACAGCGGCGCTATGACCATACCAGGTCATAGGCGTATGATAAAGGCGAGGGTTCATAGCAAATTTGGAGAGAGAGAGAGAGAGAGAGAGAGAGAGGGGGGGGTTAACGTCCATTCGACACAAACTAGGTCATTTCGGGACTAACATATATGCGTATGATGAAGGTGTTGTTTCATAACCAATTTGGAGAGAGAGAGAGAGAGAGAGAGAAAGAGAGAGGGAGAGAGGGGAGAGAGATATGGGATTAACGTCCACTCGCCATAAACTAGGTCATTTCGGGACTAACACATAGTTCAGTTTTATTTCATTAGCCCAGTCGGAGTAGAACAGTAGGACGTTAAACCCCATTTCATTTTCTTTCAGTTGAAAGTGGACGAAACGTACGACTACCATTACAAACATCTGTATAATAACATTTCGTTACATCCTTATTGTTTATTGAGTCACCGAAACGTGCATAAATTATCGTGATAGGTGATTATTATTCAGGTGAATAAAACCAGAAATAAGTGACATTTACCTGTATATTTTAATACACCTGATGACCTTAGACTTGTATAATATACACCTTGATACGTACCTATACTTCATTAAATATTATGCTTATTATCAATATCCGGGTTTTAATGATTTAAATGAAATGAAATGGGGTTTAGCGTTTTACAGTTCAGCAACGACCGGGCTAATGAAGACGGTGTGTGATGAAGGAAATTTTGCCCGGACAGCGGAATTACGGCCTACTCTTATATCGAATTCCAACTGTCACGAGTTCTTTGACATGCACGTCAATGTGTACACGGGACCAGAGGGGGGGGGGGGGTAATGTCCACGCGACACCAACACTAAACAGGTCATTTCGGGACTAACATATGGGTCTATTATATCTCGAAAGCCCACACGTTTGGACAGGCGACCCTACTCCTTATCACGTTCAAGCGGAAAATCCAAACCACACCACTTGACTCAATGACAGACTTATAGCCCGTTCGGACGCTTAAGTTGAACTGGTTTAAAAACCCCTGGGATCGTTAAACCAGTTTAACTTAAGCGTCTGAACGAAAATGTGGGGCAAATAAACCAGTTTAAAAAACCCTGCTCGCGACCTGTCTTCGAGAAGGCTTTTTATTTTAAACTGGTTCATCTTAGCCGTCTGAACGGGTTGGCTTAAAAACCCCAGCTCCAGCTTGCTTCGATCATGCGCAGTACGCAGTTAGTTACATTCCTGTGAAAATATTGGGGTCAGACAGTGCCAATGTTATCAAAAGCGTGCGAGAACCGAATAAAGAATATGAAGCTACCCATGCGCAGTTAACTTTAACCTCCGACCGAAGAGGTCAGAATAGTCAAACTGGTTTGGCTTATAGTACGTGTGAACGCAACACGATGCTGTCTTAAAAACCCCAGCGATTATGAACTGGTTTAAAAATAAGCGTCTGAACGGGCTATTAGTAAGGTACAGCGTTGGAATGGAACAACAAAAAGACGGTCCTTGCACACGTTGGCGTGTACATAAAAGAATCCTTATGCCCGGTTGATGCAACAAAGTAGGACTATTTACAAACAGGTCACCCGCGTTGCTTTAATTATGGACTCTAAACTATTCTCCTTATGAGCCGAGGATGATAAGGCCTAAGGATCCATCTGGCCAAGCTTACAGCTATATCCGGCACGGGTTCTATTCCCACTATCACGATTCGAGTGGTTCTAATATAGTGGAGTATCATATATTGAGGTCAGTTGTAGCAATCGTGTTGATCGAATCGAAACCTACCCGAACGGATCCGAAGGTATCTACACATACCAGATCGTGGACTCGGTAGGGGCAGCCCTATCGTAACGCATCGTACGACAGTGGAAACCTAGCATTACATTGAGATCAGTCGTAGCAATCGTGTTGACTGTGTCGAAACGTATCTGCACGTACCAGATCGTGGACTCAATAGGGGCAATCATATCGCAACACATCGCACGACAGCGGAAACCTAGCATTAAATGTCAATTTCTGTTTGAATTCATGTAAAGTATTTTTCTTTCATCACCATAAAATGTAGGTGTTTTGGGATATTTTTATAAAATAAATAATAACATTTCTAACAAGTAAACAGGATAATTTAGGGGTAAAGTCGACCATAGCCTTTATCTAAAATTAATCCACCAGATTATATAAATAGCCATTAAGCCGTTTCGTTAGATGTCAGCCATTTAAACATTAATTTTGTTTTCATCAAAATATCCATTAAAGGTCATTCTAGGGGTTCTCCGATTTCTTCCCACTGTAAAACACCCCTAAGTATATCCCAATCATTGAAATAGAATTGTACCAAAAGCTTGTTTTGAGGGACGTTGACTCCCCCGCGCCTCCTCTCTCCCCCACTCTTTGTTTTCATCAAAATATCCATTAAAGGCCTGTCTAGGGTTCTCCGGTTTCTTCCCATTGTAAAACACCCCTAAGTATATCCAAATTATTGAAATAAAATTGTACCAAATGATTAATTTCAGGGGACGTTGACTCCCCCATCCCCCCTCTCTCTCTCTCTCTCTCTCTCTCTCTCTCTCCATTTAACGCATACTACCAAGATTTGTAAGTTGTTTACAATGACGTCATTGAAAGCCCTATATCCTTTTACCATATAGAACTAAAGCCTTAGATCCCCATTACCATCAAAAACCGATTTATACCACGGTAAATACGTAGATCGGACTTATCGGTGAAGACTAATTGATGACCAGGGGCGACATTCTCGGTAGGCTACCAACCTTTTTAAATGAAATATTGGTTTTTAAAGAGAAACCAGCAAGATTTAATTTACTCTGTGTTAATCTGCGTGTAAGTGGGAAACATAGTGGACAGACTGTTTATAATGTACATATCCTAGCGAGAAGTCGGTGTAAAAGATTCAAGGTTCTCTAATTCCCTTATCCTGCTTTCCCCCTTGACTCAATCATTGCTGTTTCTTTCGCTTCCACTGAGAGTGATATCGCAGACAAGTTGTCTTAATTTCATTATCTTTTTTTATTATCTTAGCGTATGCGCAGGGTTTTTCTCTGTGAGTACCCTAAGTAAACCCACGCTCACACCAGGAATCTAAACCATGACCGCAAACTAGAGGTGACTAGTTAGCTAGAGCTAAATGAGAAATGTTCGTTCGTTTATAATGTATAACTCCTACCGCGAGAGGACGCTGTGGACAGGATTCAAGGCTCTTTAGGCTAAATTAATCCGCCCATAGTGTTGTTAGGTTCTGTTTTGTTTTTTTTAAAGAGGATATCTTTTTAATGAGAAAAAGTTGTATTTAAAAGAGAATATTGGTTGGATGTGTTGGTGTTAATTGCAGGAGAAGAATAGTAAATGAGAAATATATTATTTGATGACAAGTCGGCTTCCACCGTAAGGAAAGACGTGGGTAAATAGGGTTTAACGTCCACTCTACTATATACAATTAGACAATTCAAGACCCCGGACTGGACCCATGACTTGCATAGATAACAGACCTTATGATCTAAATTGTAGGAGTTAGACAACTCGATCTGTCATAATGCTTTTCTAAGGACTTCCTTGGTTATCTGAGGGCTAAGTGAGTAAGACACTGACTCGCTAGCCCGGAGCTCGCGGGTTCGATAACGGTGTTGGCCGAGAACGTTCACTGATATATTCCGGCGTAGTTTCATCATGTCAGTGGTGCAGGGCGGAGGGTCTGACAAGGACAGCTGTCTATTCGTTCGGGGTGCACGTAAAAGTTCCCTTGGTAGTTGGAATTCGTTATAAGAGTAGGCCGTAGCGCCTCTGACCGGACAAAACGTCCCTCATAGCATACTGTATGACATATGCCCGTCTTCATTAGCCCAGACGTGACAAGAGGTAGAGTCGCCTGTCCAACCTCGTGGGTTTTCTCCGGGTCCCCGGTTTCCCCCCACTGCTAAAGACCCCTACGCGGAAGCGAATTATTAAAATAAAATTAAAAAAACATATGTTAGTCCCGAAATGACCTAGCTTGTGTCGAGTGGACGTTAAACCCCATCTCTCTCTCTCTCTCTCCCTCTCTCTCTCTCTCTCTCTCTCTCTCTGAAAATACGTATTAATTACAATGTTATATAAACCTTTGTTAATCGGAGCAGAAAAGTACGACGTTAAACCCCATTTCTTTCCCTCTTTCTAGGGACTTCCTTAGAAGCTATCTATAGAAGCAAAGTGAATAGTAGAAATTAGAATAAAAGTCATAACTTATTACGGTGCATGACAATCCGTGGGGTCCCTATGAATGAGAATGAAAACAGTGCCAAGGTATATTCTGAAACAGAAATCTTTAAAACCATACAACAAATGTTTCTATTAGTGTTGGGCGTAGTAATAATGATGGGCGGGAAAGGACAATGTAATCCTTGGTAGGGGGTGGTTGTCATAATGAAAACGTTTAAAAAACAAGACAATATTCTTTTCAACAAAATGGCCATAATGAAGCATGTAGTAAACATATACAAATAATTCTGGTGTATGACAATACAAAACGTGGTAGGGGGTAAATGGGTCCGGTGCAAAGGTCAAAACTATTCAAAAAATATTAAACATCTCCTTGCATACAATTCATAACAAGAGTGTCTTCGTTGATATGTACGACGTTAAACAAAAAGTATAAAGCATTTCCTTAGGTTAAACTTTGTATGAAAAGAAATAGGGTTTAACGTCCTAATGTTCTGCCCCGACATGGCTAATGTAGACGGGCATACGTCATACAGTGTGCTATGATGAAAATTTTGCCCGAACAGCGGCGCTACGGCCTAGTCTTATATCGGATTCTAACAGTATGGTATGGTGGAAAGTTTGCCCCGGACAGCGTCGGTACGGTCTACTCTTATATCGAATTCGAACTGCCAAGGGTTCATTTACCGTTTACGTGCACGTCAATGTGTACACGGGACCTAGATTGTTCGTCCCATCCGAACGACTATATATTATGTTGCCCTAATGAAATGGGTGTTTCTGTACGGACCGCGCCTCCTACGACTTGCCTTATTCCGATTCCCAACGGTTCCGGAGGTTGGGTGGTCAAGTGGTTTAAAGCGTGTGCGTTAAATCACAAGGTCTGTCATTACGTCACCCGGTGTAGTTTAGATTCCCCGCTTGTACGTGACAAGGAGTAGGGTCGCCTGTCCAACCTCGTGGGTTTTCTCCGGGACCTCCGGTTTCCTCCCACTGCTAAAGACCCCTACGCGCAAGCGAATTACTGAAATAAAACTGAATCAAATATTAGTCCCAAAATGACCCCCTCTCCCCTCTCTCTCTCCCCTCTCTCTCACTCTCTCTCCCACTGCTAAAGACCCCTATGCGCAAGCGAATTACCTAGTTTGTGTCGAGTGGATGTTAAATCCCCTCCCTCTCTCTCTCTCTCCCTCTCTCTCTCTCTCTCTTGGTGGGGGGTATAAACGATATAATAGACTAGACACTGTTTGTTAATTATATAGTTTGAACATAATGTAATTGATATTATTGTATACATTGCTAGACATATTATATTAGACTTCTCTCCTTTATCTATTCATATATAATACTTATATTATATATATATATATATATTAGTACCTACGTCATAACTATGATATAAGTATTTAAAGTACCTATGTAAGTCTACTTGACATTGTCTGCCACCCTTTTTAAATGCCCTTCAAAAGAAATAAACAAACAAAAAGTATTTTCCATGTGGACACCCATTAAAGCAATATACCCTTTAATTCGTTGGTCTGCCAAAACATATCAATCTGATTTAAAATACAGATCTATATTTCGTTTCGTTTGTTTTTACTTTCGAGGGCCTCTACTACATGAAGATCTGACCGGTTGTAGTGGAAGATTATCTACGATATCAACCCTTGGTAGAAGTGGACGTAAAACTCTAGGAACGAACGAACGAATGTATTGGAAGGTCGCGTCAGAGGTCATACGAGCGACCTTTGACCTTATGACATCAGACATTGATTAATCAATCAGCGTTGACGTTTCTAGTGGTTTACCCAAAGTTCCGTGCAACTCGCCATAACAGACCGTTTCATTGGCTAATCCCTCACATCAACTAGAGCATGGGTTATATAACAACTCTTCCGGATCCTAGTGTAGTAAAGACAAGTAAAATGAAATTTTGAACTATAAAAACGAAACAAAATAGGATCTGTGTTTTAATCAGATTGTAAACATATTATATTTAAAAGATGTATGGAGTGGTGACTCGTGTGCGCTTTAATTTATGAGATCTGCCATTGAGTCAAGTGGCAAAGTTTCCATCCCACACTTATGCGTGACAAGGAAGGGGTCGCTTGCCTAACCTTATTGGTTTTCGCAGGTATCGCCGGTTTCCTTCTACTGCTAAAGATTCCTATCTCACTCTCTCTCTCTCTCTCTCTCTCTTATTAGTGCAGAAAAACCAGCCGAGTTCAGTCTTTGAATAGAGTTGAAACATACTATAATAATTATCAATGTTTGAAAACTCTAATTCTTAAATTGGTTGGCTACAAAAATAACTGTTGCTTAGAGTACTGGTAAGCGACTTACAGAGACATATAAACAAATGGTATTATTCAAGAACTTCTAAATTAATCTGAATATTCAAAGATTAAAAGCTGATTAATGACTTATTTCCTTTGATAATCGAGTTGCAAAGTTCAAAGTTCGTTCAATGTCAAGGATTCCGTGGAGAAAGCTATAGTTGATTTTATTGTCTTAGTGTCACAACTTCTGATTGGACGCTACTGTTCACGTGTCTGCTGTAAGGTGAGAACACGTAGCTACAAGCTCGGAAATTGCAAAGTAATCTAGCAACGTCTAGATGCTGTAAAACTCACAGTTGTTGCGTCAGGAACACGGGTTGAAAGCTTTTTTATGACGACAAAAAATTCTGTTTAGCGCCACTTTAAATGAAATGAAATGAAATGAGGTTTAACGTCCTAATGTTCTGCTCCGAACTGGGCTAATGAAGACGGAGTTCCACTTTAAGGTGTATATAAGGATTTAATGTAATTCGAATGAAGCACAGAGTATTATAGGGCCTAACCTTATAAGGGTACTTCCTGAACATTATACCCGTATCCTGATTACTATATATAGACATTATCTATAATATACACCTATATACAATAACACTATGTCACATATTAATAAATTAATCTGATATATACCTCCCATAATAAATTTAATATATAATATACAGGAAAGGAAAACATGTAACCCCCTTTTACATCATTGACCAAAAATATATGGTCTCTACAGCCTTATCATATACGACCAAAAATAGATAGTTTCTACTGCCTTATCATATACGACCAAAAATAGATGGTCTCGACTACCTTATCGATAATGTCCAAATATGGTTTGATGTCACATACCGCGGTTGTATATATATATATATTTATAAGTCAATCACAAGACTATCAAGCCATAAATAGATATCTTTAAATACTCGGTGTCGCTATAAACAAGTCCCATCTTCCAAAGCTAAAATATTTACTTAAAATAAAAGCTTAGTCGAAGATGGCTTAAAATATATAAAACCTGAGAAGAAGATGATGGACACAAAAATATAAAATTTGGTTCCCCCAAAAATCGTATTGATTTATATGGGGCACCGATTGCGACTTTATCGTCAACTCAAAATATTTAAGCTAAAGTTTGGTGGCCAATGAAAATAACAAACAATCAACTAATGGAACTCACAGGTCAGGAAACATCAGCACAGCAGCTTAAATGACAATATTGGTGCCAGTCATTATCACATACGTGATAGAGCTGGTTAAACACATTCCAAATATAATTTTAACACAGAGATAATTGCTACGATAGCTGAGTAATACAGGTTTCCTGAATCGGAAGTGACGAACGTAAAAGGAAAACACGAGTCATCTCTCTATATAACTGACTGATGTGACGAGCGAGAACAGATACACGGCCTAATTTCTGCTCACTAATAATTCCTTCGAAGACCAAAAGTTGGTATATGGGACTGTAAGAGGATACCTGACAATTCAATAAAGTAATTGAATGTCATTAGATAAGAGAACAGGAGAAAAATAGAAATAGTCCGTACATTCCCTTGTTTATATTCATTCTATATACCTTATAAAAACATGGTAATGCACGGACTTTTTCTGTTTTTCTTTCGTGTTCACTTATCTAGTGGCAGTCAATTCTTTTTATGAATTGTTAAATATCCTCACACAATCTCGCACAACAACTTTTGGGCTTCGAAGGAATTATTAGGGAGCAGAAATTCGCCCTTATATCCGTTATCACTCTTCACATCAGTCAGTTATATAGAGAGATGACTTGTGTTTTCCTTTGGCGTTCGTCACTTCCGATTCAGTTAACCTGTATTACTCAGCTATCGTAGCAATGATCTCTGTGTTAAAATTATATTTGGAATGTGTTTAACCAGCTCTATCACATATGGGATAATGACTGGCACCAATATTGTCCTTTAAGAGAGAGCATGGCAATGGATTGGTGAAACTTGGAGGAAACCACCAGACAGTATCACGAGATAGGCATTGGGGTGGGACTGGAGCCCACGTGGACACAGAAGACAAGGGCGTCCAGTACATAGCTGGAAAAGAACAAAACTCAAAGCAAAAAGAACAGTCCAGAGTAGAGTGAGATGAAGACTGTAGCAGTTTTTGCTGCAATACATTTACAACTTGTATCAAACCCTTTTTAAATTCCCGAGACATGGTGAACACTTTAGATAACATTCAGATTTAAAAGATATTAATCAGCCGTAAATCAAGTTTAAAATAAAATAAATTGCTCTTTCATGTAGTCAATATTAAATGGAAACCTCCCTTATTTATTTTATAAAATTTACAGGTTACTGGGTGTCTGCTGATTGAAAATATATTTAGAGGGAGGTAATTAAAATGCTTTAAAGGTACAATACCACTCTTGTTGTAACTGAATAATATGTCCCAATCTTTATTCTGGTCAACAAATTGCACTATTTTACAATATTCCAATCAATTGGTAATATAAATTTCATCTTAACACACCCAATTTAAAAAATTAGAAAAATTCAACTAAATGATTTGAAAAGCCTGACGTAAAGCTTTTCAAATGTGACTTGGATTTAAAAATATTTTTGAACCCTTTGGACAAGTAAAATAGGATTTAATCGATAATTTACACAACAGGTAGGACACTAACACATCTAGTACTTAGAATAAGGCTATTTTTTATTTTCTGGAGCTGTCAAGCCAGCAAGAGTGTTATTGTCCCTTTAAAAGTTTATTAGTCTTATATAAAGTTCACCTTTTAAACTATATTAGCCAATTCTATTCATTAAAAGTATTTTAATTTTAGATGAAGTTCAACTTGCATCCTATATTTGAGACGACTATTCAGGTAGTTGACTAAGGTAAACGATGAACTAATAATTGCAGTTGAAATTAAATCTAATAACTTTATTTTTAATCATAAAGATAACTTCAAAGACATATTTTATGAAATGATTTTAATTCAATGTTATTTCTATTTATAGATTTATTATTAAATTCAATGCTTGTAGTAGTAATAGATGATAAATTTTGTTATGACAAAGTAGCCTATTTTTGCCTGATAGATATTTAGATTTGGATTTGAAACCTCAAAACGTCCTGGTCAAAACTGAGAGAGAGAGAGAGAGAGAGAGAGAGAGAGAGATTGGGGTGGTTTAACGTTCACTCGACACAAACTAGGTCATTTTATTTCAATAACTCGCTATAGTCCCGAAATGACCTAGCTTGTGTCGAGTGGACGTTAAACCCCACCCCTCCCTCTCTCAATTGTGATCAGGACGATTTGAGAGAGAGAGAGAGAGAGAGATCTAGGTTGTGTCGGGTGGACGTTAAACACTCTCTCTCTCTCTCTCTCTCTCTCCTTTGCAAATGAATTTACCCCGGGGGCGACCTTACTGTTTACTTTATGAAATATCTTCGTAAACACGGAACTCGGATTACGAATACCTATTGACTTTCTCGCCGTATTTAGATATATCACCCGTATTGTATACTCTCCAAGGTGATAGGTGCTAATATCAGGTATATTTATAGTAGAAGTCAGTAGATATTTGTACAGGTAGATTATAAACACCTGTATTAATACATATTATGTAATATTTGTACTCAGATTGTGATGTTGTGAGGTTAAGAAATCTGGTCAGTCACTCGAATTCCACAGAATGTATCTGGTTTCCTGGCGAAACAAGTACAATGAACTAGGAACCGGGTATGACGTCATCGCAGCCATCTTGGAATAATGTTGTCATATCAAATCTCGAACTCCATCAATTGGTGCAAAATTGTCCAAAGGGTTTTTAACGTCCTGTTGTCATTCGGGAGAAGTTTGACATAGGGTACGGTAGTTTATGGTGTTGGGTGGCCGATCAGAAGGTCTGTCATTGAGTTAAGTGGCGTGGTTTCGATTCCCCGGTTGTACGTGGCAAGGGGTAGGGTGGCCTGTCCAACTTCGTGGGTTTTCTCCGGGTCCTCCGGTTTCCACCACTGCTAAAGATCCATACGCACAAGCGAATTATTGAAATAAAATTCAACCAAATGTTAGTACCGAAATGGCCTAGTCTGTATCGAGAGGGCGTTAAATCCCATTTCTCTCTCTTAATTAATTTGGAGTTTTAGAATTTCGATTATACGCATCAATCTTCGGGGATTGATAACAAGGCGCAGACAACTCTGTACAAGCTTCAACAGGAGGACCACATAATAAATCTTATTAACCCGAGTTCACTTGTTTCAAGTTGAATTCTGCTTAATTATCTCATTTATTACATAACAAGTCGAATATATCACAAATTCTACATTTACCTCAAATCAATTAACTGTACTACATTAAACTTAACCACTGTTCGAGACTACATCCGTCTTCATTAGCCCAGTCGGAGCAGAACAGTAAGACGTTAAACCCCATTTCATTTCATTTCGAGACTACCTCCACCCTGTACATTCAAATCATTTATTACATAACAAGTCGAATGTATCACAAATTCTAGATTTACCTTAAATTAATGAACTGTTCGAGACTGTCAAATCATTTATTTAAAAGATGAATATATATATAATGTTTGAAGTTGGGTCGGTTACCTAATATAACAAGATTAGATAACTCAACAGGTTGTAGGTTAATTCAACAGTTTATTTTCTTCTAAGTGATTATATATCAATGTTATTCAAACCTTTCATGTGTCTAACTACTGCTATCTTTAAAACTGGTCCTCCGGTTTCCTCCCACTGCTAAAGACCCCTACGCGCTAGCGAATTATGGAAATAAAATTGAACTATATGTTAGTCCCGAAATGACCTAGTTTGTATCGAGTGGACGTTAAACCCCATTTCTCTCTCTCCTTGACAATATCTAATTGTAAATGAAATGAAATTGGGTTTAAAGTCCTACTGTTCTGCTCCGAACTAGGCTAATGAAGATGGGCATACGCCATACAGTGTGCTATGAGGGAAATTTTGCCCGGGCAGCAGCACTATGACCTACTCTTATATCGAGTTCCAACTGTCAAGGGGTCTTTTACGTGCACGTCAATGTGTGCACGGGACTTATCCACGCTATTATGTACTCAGATTGAAGTCTAGGGTTCGATCCCGTTTTTTGCCGAGAATGTCCCTGCCTGGCTGTTCCCGTGGCAAATGTCCTTCATAGCATACTGTGGGGCGTTCTTCATTAACCTGGATAGGAAGGGGCGGTGACTCAGTGAATTAAACACTGGAGGACTCGGGTTCGCTTTGCTTGTTGGCCGGGAAAGTTCCTCGGAATTTTCCGGCGCGGGTTCCCCTTGTCAGTAGTGCAGGACGGAGGGCCTGACAAAGACAGCTATCTGGGACAAAAACCCTAGGCCCCGTGTACTCGTTTGCGTGCACGTATAAAAACCCTTGACAGTTGGAATTCGATATGAGAAGAGGCCGTAGCGCCGCTGTCCTGGCAAAATTTCCCTCATAGCACACGGTATGGATGCCCATCTTCATTATCCCAGTCGGAGCAGAACAGTAGGACGTTAAACCCCATTCCATTTCCTTTCATTCCTGCATACCGTTCCTTATTAAACTTCATTTCATTTCTTTGAAGTGTACTCAATTTATTTCAGATATTACAAATATCTTAGATAATTCGACAGATATAGAAACTTGATGTTCGTATGAAAATGTACCGAAAATTAATCAGTTCTCTGAACCTTGACCTCGCCTGTTTAGAACACGATTGGGTGATTTATTACCTGCCAGGTATTTTCCAATTACTGATATCTAATACTGGATAATCATGATACAATTTTGCTAGATATATTATATAGGTTTATTTCTATACATCAAAGAAACCGACTTGATTAAACTTGTCTATCTATACATACAGTCAATATGGGTCAGGAAGGTTCAAGCGCACTCAGGGTTTATTTTGACCCTGGATTTTAAAACAAACTTGGTTAATTTTTAAATACTTTAAACCCTTTATGTAGGTGTTGGACAAACAAATCTCAAGTAATATCAGACATAGTCACATCAAAAAAATACAATTGGGGCATATAGATACGGTTTGTTTTAGTCTCCGATTTCCTCCCACTGCTAAAGACCCCTAAGCGCAAGCGACTTATTGAAATAAATTGAAACATGTTAGTCTCAAAATGACCTACTTTATGTCAAGTGGGCGTACCCTCTCTCTCTCTCTCTCTCTCTCTCTCTCTCTCTCTCTTTCTCTGATTCAATATTAATATACGGTGATTTAAAGGCCAGGAGAGAGAGAGAAGGGGGGGTGGGGGGTTAACGCGGTGGTTCTCAACCTTTTTTAAATAATAATAATAAAAATCGTTTTCTATAGCGCTGAAAATTCAGTCAACGGTACACATTGGAACACATGCAAAAATAACTGCACATCTGGTTAAATATATATGAAAAATATTTGAATTTTGCAAAATAAAAACATGGCAAGTCATAGACGGCATACAACCGTACACACAGACTAGTCATAGGCACATAGAATGACTCAAACTAAATAAAGAAAAACACAGCTATGTTTCGAATTTCAACAGTCAAAATTTTGCTTCACATTTATGAAGATCTCGCGGCACAATGGTTGAGAATCGCTGGTTTGACGTCTAATCGACATAACAGAAACTAGGTCATTTCGGGACTAACATATGGTTTAATTTTATTTCAATAATTCGCTAGCGCATACGGATCTTTAGCAGTGGGAGGAAACCGGAGGACCCGGAGAAAATCCACGAGGTTGGACAGGCGAGAGAGAGAGAGAGAAATGGGGTTTAACGTCCACTCGACACAAACTAGGTCATTTCGGGACTAACATATGGTTTAATTTTATTTCAATAATTCGCTTGCGCGTAGGGGTCTTTAGCAGTGGGAGGAAACCGGAGGACCCGGAGAAAACCCTACTCCTTGTCACATACAACCGGGTATTCGAAACCACGCCAGTTGACTCAATGGCAGGCCTTATGATACAGCACGCACGTGCTAACCATTCGACCATCCAACCCCCCTTGGACAGGCGACCCTACTCACGTACAAGCGGGTAATCTAAACCACGCCAGTTGATTCAATGATAGACCTTATGATCAAACGCGCATGCGTTAACCATTCGATCAGCCAACCCCCCAAAGACCAGGAGAGTTGTTTTATATAGAGTATATGTCTTATATCAAACCAAAGAGGAGTTAATCCACGTTAAATCACTGTCAATAATATACCACAACGTGTGACGTCAGCTACCAGACGACATAACCCATTGCCCCCATTGACCGAGATTGACATTTTGAGTTAATTATTCTCACCTCGTGTAAATTAGAGTTACCTGTATAACTTACCTGTTCACCTGTAACTAATGTCTAATCACGGTCATTCTACGATCAAATGGCTGTTATTTTTCGTTACCTTTTTACACGATTTGAAATGTCATTGGCTAATAAAGGTCTAAATTTTAAATATTTGCATCATTTTAAGGAATTCTACTGATAAGAAGGTCTTTGTTTGGTAATTTCTTAAAAGCAAGTCAGTTGGAGATCCTAAAGGAGGGACAAAATGAAATGAAATGAAATGAAATGGGGTTTAACGTCCTACTCTTCTGCACCTAACCTGAGCTAATTGAAGACGGGCATACGCCATACAGTGTGCTATGAGGGAAATTTTGCCCGGGCAGCGGCGCTACGGCCTACTCTTATATCGAATTCCAACTGCCAAGGGATCTTTTACGTGCACGCCAATGTGTACACGGGACCTCGGTTTTTCGTCCCATCCGAACGACTAGGCAGCTGTCCTTGTCAGGCCCTCCATTCTGCATCACTGACAAGGGGAAACCACGCCGGAAAATCGAGATGAACTTTCTCGGCCAATGCAGGGATCGAACACCCGACCTCCAGGCTAGCGAGCCAGCGCCTTACCCACTTAGCCACGTGATCCCCCAAAGGAGGGACAAACGGTTGGTGTAAATTAAATGAAATGCCGCCCTGCGCACCTACTTTCTTACTGCGGACGTTTCAATGGAAGGTGGCGTGTGTCGTTGGGGGTGGGGGCTGTACAACATCCTGCCTTGTAACCATGTAATATGTAAACGTTCCATATCAGGAGAGAGAGAGAGAGAGAGAGAGAGAGAGAGACCCCCTCCTTGTCAAGTACAAGCGGGTAAAGGAAATCACGCCACTTGACTCAATGACAGACCTTGTGATCAAACGCACACGCGTCTCCACCCCACCGACATCACCCCCATCCCCGAGACAATTAATGGGACACTATGTACATATAATCAACAGTAACAAAAACTTCCAAAAAAATAATAAAAAAACAAAACAAATGGCCTAGCTTGTCAGTGGCGTATAATAACACAAGAAAGGTACATGTTAAAGAATTGTTTTATATGTTGTTAACCTGGGGTTACCTGGGTTAAAACTATATACACAGGTGAAACAAGGTATGATTAATCCCAATTAATCCCCCATAAAACATAATTATAATCTCCTCGAGAGCAATGGTGTTTAACGTCCACTCAATAAAACGTGGTCATTTCGCGACTAACATATAGTACAATTTATATTTCAATATAGTTCGTTTGAAAAGAAATGGGGTTTAACGTCCTACTGTTCTGCTCCAGGTGGGCTGATGAAGACGGGCATCCGCTATACAGTGTGCTATACATTTCCCCCGCCTACTCTTATATCGAATTCCAACTGCCAAGGGATCTTTTACGTGCACGCTAATGTGTACACGGGACCTCGGTTTTTTGACCCATCCGAATGACTACACAGCTGTCCTTGTCAGGTCCTCCATCCTGGATGGCTGACAAGGGGGAACCCCGCCAGAAAATCTGGATGAACTTTCTCGGCAAATGCAGGGATCGATCACCCGTCCGACCTCCAGGGTAGCGAGCCAGCGTCTTATCCACTTAACCACCGTGACTCCATAATTGGTTTGTGTGTATCGTGCAGTTACATCAAAAATCAAAAAGCACGTTATTCTGCTGATGTAATCGTTTAACTAGATAACCTTTGACCTACAATCTGGTTCACATATCGGGGTTAGATAAGCTTTTACTGCTTTTAAATATAGATGCGATTGACGTCATTGTAGACTTTCTTGTTGACCGCGTGCCAATCTAATTATGAACGTGGTCGTTACTATTACGCCATACGGTCCTAAATTATGACCGTAGATAAACTGGGGTTCCTTTTGATCGCGGAGAAAAAAGGTGAACTCTTTCTTTCAGGGCAGAACTATTGAACTTGGTATTTTTGATTGATTTCCCCATAGGCCAATAAAATACTTTAATCCTTTGGCGGTGATTTCTTAGATGTGGTTTGAATGCAAAGAGAATGTCTTAAATGAATTGAGTTCACGTGATGCAAGGAAATGTCTTCCAGAGACTGCTTACATCGTTTCCCGATATCTGAAATTACAAAGTTGAAGTGAATCCTAGTTCGAATTCCGCTCAGTAAGTAAGACGCTGGCTTACTTGCAAGGAGGTCTGGGCCCAGGTTCACAAAGCATTCTCAGACTTAAGTTAAGAATTTACTCAAAATTGTTCGCCTTATTTTAACTAAAATATAGCCCTTTATAAAACTTTTCCTGTTTTAATGTATCAAATACATCAATAACAAACTATGTGCAAAGTTTTGTGTTTCTGGATCAAAGATATTTCTCATAAACAGTGATTGAAAGTTGAGTAAATTCTCAACTTATATCTGAGAATGCTTGGTGAACTCGGGGCCTGGGGTTCGCTCCCAAGAACGTTCCTCGGGGTTTAAAAGAACCTTTGGCACACTAACCCTAATCCTTACCCTTTTAGAAGACTGAACTTGGATCCAATTTACCCTTTACCCCTCTTGAAAGGGTTAGTATTCACCCAAAATACTCATTTAGATAACTCGGCCATTATTGAATCCGGAGATTCCCGAACCTCCCCAACTGGCCTACAATTAGCATCTCCCATTTTTTTTTTCGGACCCTTAATCTACCTGTATTTCGTATTTTATGAATAAAATTTAATGAGAAACGAATCCATGAATTATTATTATTTGAACTGAGTTTGGATGTTGCCCATTGATAATTCGAGTGTCAGTTAGTACCAACCCTATTAACGTACCCGTGCCAAGAACCATATCGTACTTATCATTGACGTCATAGTTAGTCCGTTTTCATTCAAATCAACATATTGAAATTATAAACGAAAAGAAATCAATGTATGTAGATGTATTTTTAATGAATCGAAATAGTACCAGCCACTACCAATAAAAATCTTCATTCGCCATCTTGACTCTTGTCGTAGCTAAATAAATGACGTCATCAATACATACAACATACTTCCGTTCAAGTACCTATAGTTATTTGATAATGGCGTTAAGAAAAGTAATGAACCAAATGTAATAACCTCACCTTTAGATAAATTGGGTAACTTTTCACTCTTTGTAAATTTGCCAATGAAAAACAATAAATATTGAGATGAGATTAAAGTGAGAGAGAGAGAGAGAGAGAGAGAGAGAGAGAGAGCATTGGGTTTAACGTCCACTCGACACAAACTAGGTCATTTCGGCACTAACACATGGTTCAATTTTATTTCAATACTTCGCTTGCTTGCTCGTAGGGGTCTTTGGCAGTGGGAGGAAATCGGAGGACCCGGAGAAAACCCACGAGGTTGGACAGGCGACCCTACTCCTTGTCACGTACAACCAGGAAAGGAAACCACGCCAGATGACTCAGTGACAGACCTTATGGTACAGCGATCCACCACGCCCACCCCCACACCTATAAGATTAAAGAGTTTTATTATGATATATAGATGTACATACTAGTATATAGGTTTATAAACGTGGTACCAGGTACCTACTGATTACCGGTGTATATATTATAACTCCCGGCTGTATCTATCATAAATCACCTGTTAATATCAGATCAATCTTATTATACCGTTTTTATATCTATTTTACAAAACTGGGTTAGGAGGCGTATTTATTTTTAAACTGGACTTTTGTTTTAGGCAAAGTTAAACAAAGGGTGTTACGATTGTACGTGATTAAAGATTGACATTGGTTTTGAGATGCAGTAGTAATAGCGAAACAGGGTGTACCATGATGCAACTGTATCCGGGACCACAAAAAAC
Organism: Patella vulgata; assembly: GCF_932274485.2. Lineage (NCBI taxonomy): Eukaryota > Metazoa > Mollusca > Gastropoda > Patellidae > Patella > Patella vulgata. The sequence continues at coordinate 74,511,296 of NC_065883.2, read as the reverse complement.
GTCCCCAAAATGAATGACAAAAAATATTTGTATTCATATACAAAAACAATATAGACAATACTTTGAAGATATGTTTTTAAAATGTATTGTACTGTTTGTTTAATGTTGTTTCATTTTTTTTTTTTATAAACAATATTTTTATTCAGGTTGTCTGAATGGGATTGGGGAACAGGCTTAGCCTAAATAATTTGTACAATATTATTAATGTAAAATGGGTGTATATACATAGTTAAATGGCAAACACATAGATATAATATAAATATAATAGAATAGATGAAAATATACTATTATACCGAATTCCATATATCAAGGGATCTTTTACGTGCACGCCAATGTGTACACGGGACCTCGGTTTTTCGTATCATCCGAACGACTAGACAGCTGTCCTTGTCATGTCCTCCGTCCTGCATCACTGACAAGGGGGAACCACGCCGGAAAATCGGGACGAACTTTCTCGGCCAATGCAGGGATCGAACACCCGACCTCAAGGCTAGCGAGCCAGCGTCTTACCCACTTAGCCACCGTGATCCCCTACAGTATATATAGTAGTTAATAATTATACATATACAAGCATAGTAAGAATTTATTAATAATAGGCAACATTAGAGAAACAAGCCTAAATTATACATAAAATAGACGATAAAGTATTATTTGATCGAGATAAAAAGCTGTTTGACATATCTATAAACTTATGGACCTGGTTAAAAATATTAGTGTTAACATCAAGACTGTAAGTTGTGGAACCGAATAAAAGACAGTTTATATTTTTAAAATCATGTTGTAATTTGTCTATGGTTTCTGTTCGTGTATTTGAATGTAAGGAACATCGCAGGAGGCAATGATCGGGATCTTCATTTTGAATTACATCCCATCATAATCATTTATGTCCTTATGAACAATTATTATTATATTTAGGCAACATTTCGAAGGCTGTTTGGGGTTTTTTTGTCAGCGTTAGCTATAAATATATTAGTAATTGTAAGAAGTCACTATTTATGGATAACAATTACTAAGGGTTATTTCACTAATAGTATTGCAGGAGGACCGCACTATACGCAAAACAAAAATCTACCAGATAAACCTGCGGACAAGACAGAAAACAGACATTGCACCAAATAAACAAATATCAAATCAAGTTAATGGATCCGGGAGACAGCCGTAAGCATCCACTACGCTGTACAGTCCCGGGCCTGTAGTGACACAGACTTCACTCAAATTTGAAAACAACCAGGAATACAAAAAAGATTTCACAAATCGTTATCAAGCATAAATATACACAAACATCAGTGGAATACAACAACAGTGCAGACAAGTAGTACGTTAAACCCCAGTTCATTTCATAATCTAATGTTCTATCCAGGCTGTCATTGAGTCAACTGGCGTGGTTTCCATTCCCCGGTTGTACTTGGCAAGGAGTAGGGTCGCCTGTCCAACCTCGTGGGGTTTTTCCGGGCCCTCCGGTTTCCTCCCACTGCTAAAGACCCCTACGCGCAAGCAAATTATGGAAATAAAATTGAACCATGTGTTAGTCCCGAAATGACTTCCTCTCTCTCTCTCTCTCTCTCTCTCTCTCAAGGTTGTTTTATATGTACTTTTGTTTTGTTGTGAATCCTATTTCTAGTCTGCATTTAAATGAAAATAAACACCATTATATAATGATATCTGATATTAATGGCACCGCTAATTTTTTTATTACTTTTAAATCACGACGTACAACACAGGGGACGTGATATTTTTTGTTAATCAAACTGATTTGGCGACGTTTTATAATTATTTTTAAGTATCCGTTAACTAAACGTCCTCTGCTTTACTCTCAAACAACCATTTGTACTGGCCCGGAGTTTTCAAAGAATGCTCAGACATAAGTTAAGAATTTACTCAACTTTCAATCACTGTTTATGAGAAATATCTTTGATCCAGAAACACAAAACTTTGCACATCGTTTCTTATTGATATATTTGATGTATTAAAACAACAAAAGTTTTATAACCGGCTATATTTTAGTTAAAATAAGGCGAACAATTTTGAGTAAATTCTTAACTTAAAGATACATTATGTAAGATTTAGATAAAGAGCCGACCATTCTTGTTATAATAGTTCAAAAATAGATAATGTAAAATAAACATATTGAATATTTCATTCAAATTACTTCATTCTGAGCCAAATTATCACTACTTGTAGTTTTTACAAGATGTGTGCATTGTGGTAACCAGGGCACCGGTATATTCGAGACTTAGCCTCGCTTTCCCATTTTTACATTAAATTTTTTAATTGCGAACCGTTCCAATCTAGGTAATACCTCGAGTATCCGATGCCATCGAGAGTTGATTATGGTCTTGTTTTGTTAATAAATGTCTAATTAATCATTTAGATAACATTTCAGGCCTAAAGAAAGACCTGCAATAGACAGATTTAGCTCTTGCATAATGTATGTTTAAGTCTGAGAATATTTTGCGACTCGGGGCCTGATTTAATAGAAGGGACTAAAGGGTCAATGACTTTTATCAGAGTTACTAGTCAAGTTGTCTGTATAAGTGAAGATAATAGAATAAGTATAAGAAGTTATTGGCTACATTACTAGAATATATAATATATATGAATAGGTAAAATGTGGTTACCCACTTATGTTTTAATGATATACATGAGCTATAATTATATATAATATGACTGTCACGCGATATATCATATATACACCATCTTCGTATTATCAGGAGAGAGAGAGAGAGAGCGGGAGAGAGAGAGAGAGCGTTTAGCGTCTTGTCAACAATATTTTGAGACCGAAGTTTGGGTTTTCTCCTATTGTCACGTCTGCCATGCTAGAGAAAGAATTTTGCCCAGATAGCGGCTTTTTGTTCGCGCCTGTCATCGTGTGCACTTATTGGACTTGGGTTTATGCCTACTTTGACCGAGACAATTCCTACGGATAATCAGGCGTGCCCCCCTCCCCTCCTCCTCTTGGCAGTGGTGCAGGACGGGTGGTCTAGCACCCGGTTGATATAGAAAGGTGAGGTGGTACGCTAAACACCATTTCATTTTATTTCTGTGATCTGGTTTGTGAGAACCAAGTTATGAATAAACTAAGGTAAACTAGTCAAGCCAGCGCCCTACTCACTGCGCCACCCCAAGTCGAGAATAGTATATCATCAATGAATATAATCTGTGATCTGGCTCCAAGTTCACAAAGCATTCTCAGACTTAAGTTAAGAATTTACCATTGTGAGAATGGTTTGCCAAACAACCAGCCTATGAGTGAATTAAGGTAAACTAGTGAAGCCAGCGCCGGTTACACTGCGCCACCTAAATCTGTGTTCTGGTTTGCGAGAATGGTTTACCCAACAACCAACTTATGAATGAACTGAGGTAAATAAGACACACCCTCTTTTCTTCCATTCAGCTAAATGATGTTTACTTTCCACTTCCATTGTTGTCAGGATATTTGAGACACTCTTGTGGGAAAACATTACCATGTATTTCCATTCACCTGTCGCCGCGGTTTCCTTTCATCTTTTACCTATATACATAGATAAACAAGAAAAGGTGATCATCAATTTTTGATAGGTAACAAAAGGTAAACGGACACCTTTTTGTGAAGCGATGAGCAGGTTTTAAATTGTAAAGTTGACTGTTATTTATCTGTGAATAACAAAGGTTTATATAACATTGTAATTAATACGTATTTTCAGAGAGAGAGAGAGAGAGAGAGAGAGAGAGAGAGAGAGATGGGGTTTTTGAAATATTTTAGCGAGAATGACCAACTTTCATCTAAATCTTACATACTTCTGCTTTAAAGGCTCAATACCACTTTTGTTGTAACTGAATAATATGTCCCAATCTTTATTCTGGCCAACAAATTGTACTATTTTACAATATTCCAATTAATTGATGATACAAATTTGATCTTAACACACCTAATTTAAAATAATGGAAAAATACAACTAAATGATTTGAAAAGCCTGACGTAAAGCTTTTCAAATGTGACTTGGATTTAAAAATATTTTTGAATCCTTTGGACAAGTAAAATAGGATTTAATGGATAATAATTTACACAACAGGTAGGACACATCTAGTACTTAGAATAAGGCTATTTTTTTATTTTCTGGAGCTGTCAAGCCAGCAAGAGTGTTATTGTCCCTTAAAGGAATGTTTGCTGACCAGGTAGGCCGCACTGTCTATTGGGACCCAACAAGATTCTGTTCTTTTAAACACACATTATGCAAGAGCTAAATCAGCCTATTGTACGTCATTCGTTAGGCCTGAGATGTTATGTAAATTATTAACAAGACATTAATTAACTTATCTAGATCATAATCAACTCTCGGTGCCATTGTAAGCCTGTGATATTTACTGGATTGGAATGCTTATTGATGATTAAATCAAAAACTGGAAAATCGAGACTATGCTGGGGGTTTTTATCGTACCGATTTTAGTAATGATGATCGAAGCTAGACCTAAAATTCAAGCGCTAAAATCTTGGATCAGAGTGGATCAATTTGACTGAACTTTTTCAGCAAATTACCTTTACATTATCTTGCTTTTGACTATTATAGTGAGAACTGCCAACTCTTTATCTAATCTCCCATAATGTATTTTTAAGTCAACCAGTGTTGAATTAACCACCTTGTATTTTTTATAGTGTATCCTTCATAGAAATTGTATTCTCCATACAATAATTGAGGAAGACGTCTGGGATATTTGAAACGTATCATTAGATGAATTCATGTGACATGCTTTCATTTCGTTTTAATTTTTAAACTGGAGTTCAATGCACCTAGTCCCTGTCTTGGTTGAATGAACATTTAAACAGCATTTATTTCATACAAAGATAAATGAAATGAAATGAAATGAAATGAAATGGGGGTTTAACGTCCTACTGCTCTGCTCCTAACCTGGGCTAATGAAAACGGGCATGCGCCATACAGTGTGCTATGAGGGAAATTTTGCCCGGGCAGCGGTGCTACGGCCTACTCTTATATCGAATTCCAACTGCTAAGGGATCTTTTACGTGCACGCCAAAGTGTACACAGGACCTCGGTTTTTCGTCCCATCCGAACGACTAGACAGCTGTCCTTATCAGGCCCTCCATCCTGCATCACTGACAAGGGGAAACCACGCCGGAAAATCTGAATGAACTTTCTAGGCCAATGCAGGGATCAAACACCCGACCTCCAGACTAGCGAACCAGCGTCTTACCCACGTGATCCCCCACAAAGATAAAAATGTGGGAGTTCACATACAGAGGAGAGGGAAGTCGACACAAACTAGGTCATTTCGGGACTAACACGTGGTTCAATTTTATTTCAATAATTCGCTTGCGCGTAGGGGTCTTTAGCAGTGGGAGGAAATTTGAGGACCCGGAGAAAACCCACGAGATTGAACAGGCAACCCTACTCCTTGTCACGTACAACCGGGGAATGGAGTTCACATACAGATACATAATTAAATACTTTTAAAATAAAAATTAATATTGGCTGGACAATCGGGAAAACATGAATTAAAAACAAGATAATGACCGTTTTATGATCTGGACAACCGGGATTACACACACCATAATGACTATGACTATTTTATGATCAGGACAACCGGGATTACAAACCACGAAATGGCTGATTCATAGCTTGAACAAAAATCTGGACGCTCGAGACTGGATTAGAAAACGAAAGTTTGTTTAAATTGTAAAACTACGTGTGCGCGTTACATTATACGGTCTGTCCTTGAGTCAAGTGGTGTGGTTTCGATTTCCCCGCTTGTACGTGACAAGGAGTACGGTCGCCTGTCCAACCTCGTGGGTTTTCTCCGAGTCTTCCTGTTTATTCCCACTGCTAAAGACCCCTACACACAAGCGAATTAATGAAATAAAATTGAACCATGTGTCAGTCCCGAAATGACCTAGTTTGTGTCGAGTGGACGTTGAACCCCTCTCCCCCCCCCCCCTCTCTCCCCCCCCCCCCTCTCTCTCTCTCTCTCTCTGTAAACACAGAATGTCTGATATGACGATTTGTAATTGGCGGTGTTCAATCGAATTGTCTTCTGGGTATAACCTTCTCGTACATCTATCTAGTAGCCCACGCAAGCCGCGGGGTTTTGCATTGTTCATCTTGTATTTGATGTTTTATTTGCTGAGAAATTAATTTCAATAATGTCAACGTGGGTTGAATTGGGGGTATATGTTGTTATCAAGCGATGGTGCAACTAAGCATGCTGTTTCTGTGTCAACATGGCCTCCCAGCAACGACAGTGATTAAAACAAATCTATGTATCGTATATATAGGTCTTTAAATCAATCAATACAGATTACTTATATATATATATACACGTGCCTTTGTTGTTATTAACAATATTACTGTGGGGTTTTTTTTAATATTTTAAAGGGGCATTAAGATAGCAAGCTACAGAACAGTGAAATAAACTTAAAAGATCCCTTGGCAGTTAGAATGCAATATAAGAGTAGGCCATAGCGCCGCTGCCCGGACAAAATTTCCCTCGTAACACACTGCGTGGCGTAAGCCCGTCTTCATTATCCCAGTCGGAGTAGAACAGTAGGAAGTTAAACCCCATTTCATTTCATTTTTTTTTTAAATTTACTTTTGAATGATCTAAAAACATAGTTGTAGCGCCTTGTAACTCTACGATTCTCGCATAAATTGTAAGAAAAACATTAAAAAGTATCTTTTTTTATGTATTCCAGACACATTGTGATATTTACTTTTCAATCTCAAAAAATATAATTTTGTAACATTGTAACGCCACGATTCTTGCTTAAATTGTTGTTAATATATTTTTGTTTAGTATCCAAAACACCCATTTTCTAGAAGTTTCTCAAATACCCGTTTATTTTTTATGCTGCTTAAGCTACATTTTTGAAATTTTACTTTTAAATCATAAAAAAAGATATGATTTTATAACCTTGTAAAACACCATGAATCATGGTTATTTTTGTGAAAGAAAAGCGTTATAAGTATATGTTTTTGGGGTTTTTTGGGGGTTTTTTGGTATTCAAGACACCATTTTCTAGAGGTTTCCCAGCTACCAATGTATTGTTTGTAGTGTTCAACCTATAGCTATGTTTAACATAAACAAGTTTATAAAAAAAAACTTACTGTGTGTTTTTTTATTATGAATGAAAAAAGACCCATCATTGATAAACATCAATCTATGACGCACCTTGTTTTATTGTCTCTAGGCACATATATCATTCGTCTCGAGCTATATATTTCTATGGAACACCGTTCACGCCATTATTACTGAAATGGAGTTAACGTCCTGCATCTGCCGGGCTAATACGCCATACAGTGTGCTATGCGGGAATTTTGTCCGGAGAGCGGAGATACGACGTACTTCTATTTCGAATCAAAGGATCTTTTACCTACACGCCAACGTGTACAACGTCCTACGGTTTTGCTCCGACTGGGCTAATGAAGACGCCCATACGCCATGTAGTGTTCTATAAGAGAAATTTCATTGCTTTCGAAGTTTGGCCCCTTATATCGAATTCCAACTGCTAATGGTAGGTTCTCGCTATCCAGATTCGTGCTACGGTTGGAATCGTGCTGATCCTATCAGGTCTTATTACATATTGAGGTCAGTCGTAGCAATCACGTTGATCGCATCGAAACGTATCCGAACGTATCTGCACATACCAGATCGTGGACTCAATAGGGGCAACCCTATCGTAACGCATCGCGGGGATCACGTGGCTAAGTGGATAAGACGCTGGCTCGCTAGCCTGGAGGTCGGGTGTTCGATCCCTGCATTGGCCGAGAAAGTTCATCCAGATTTTCCGGCGTGGTTCCCCCTTGTCAGTGATGCAGGACGGTGGGCCTGGCAAGGACGGCTGTCTAGTCCTTCGGATGAGACGAAAAACCGAGGTCCCGTGTATAGATTGGAATGCACGTAAAAGATCCCTTGGCAGTTGGAATTCGATATAAGAGTAGGCGATAGTGCCGCTGCCCGGGCAAAATTTCCCGCATAGCACACTGTATGGCGTATGCCCGTCTTCATTAGCCCAGCATAGGAGCAGAACAGTAGGACGTTAAACCTCATTTCATTTCATTTAATTTCGTAACGCATCGCACGACAGTGGGAACCTAGCATAAAACAGAACAGAGATTATTATGTTCCATTTCAGCTTCCATATATTTCCAGATACGCTTCGTTGAATTCCCATTCACAAAAGAACTTCGTCAGCGTTGGAAGTTTCCCTTAACAAAGTGTTATTGTTATAAATATTCATTCAAGTTTAAAGCAGTTCCTATCAATTAGTGATAGTTGAATGACGATATTAAGATAGGTAGAATACGTTAATCATGTATAGGGGTGTAATGACCTCTGTCTGACCCATCTTAAGATATATAAAACATAAATCAAAGTATACCACAAAACAAAAAATAACATGAAAATAAATAAAACATGTTGTTTTGATACGAAAAATAAATTTTGAAGTTTTATTCACCTCCCATTTTTTGTTGTCGATTTTGATAATTTTTGAAACGCAATTTTGGATTTACTGTGGGTGGAAAGGGGTGTTGATGATTAAAATTTTATTATATAATAATAACATAAAAACATAAAAAAATAACATAACATAAAAATAACATAAAAACATGACAATAAACATAAAAATAATAATAAAATAAAACATGTTATTTTGATTCAAATTTCATTTTTCATTGTCGATTGTCCCGAAATGACCTAGTTTGTGTCGAGTGGACGTTAAACCCCATTTCTCCCTCTCTCATTGTTGATATTGAGAATTTTTGAAACGCAATGTGAGATTGACTTTGGGTGGAAAAGGGTGTTGATGATTTAAATTTATGATAAAGTGAAAAGCGACGAGTTCACATTGTTGGTGTTATAAGCGTCTGTACATAGCGTTGATGGGTGAGAGGTGGGGTTGGGTACTTTATTTTTCTGTCGGGACACAATTTTAATTTTTTCCACGTAAACACTGCTTACTGGCGGAAGGTGTGTTTCGTGTGTATTGTGTTGTGTATTTCGTAGTCGGAGGGGTGGTTATGGTTAGGTCTAAATATTAAGGCCACCTGCAGATGTAGGCCTAAACAGGGCTAGCGCTAACTCTTGCCCAAGCTCAGTGGTAGAGCTCTGGACCGGCAACTGCGGGGGTGGGGGGTAGCAGTAAGTGTGGGACGCGGCGTACCGCACGCAAACAAAACCGAAAAGACAAACATGGGGACAAGACACAAACTACACAAATATTGAAACCAATTAACAAGTATCAAATCAAGTGAATCGATCCCACAAACTCGGTCATTCCCTGACATATTCTTCAATTTCATTTCAACAAATAGCTTTGGCGTAGGGGTCTTTAGTAGTTGGAGGAAACTGGAGGACCCGGAGAATACCCACGAGGTTGTACAAGCGACCCTACTTCTTGGCATGTACACGCTGCGAATCGAAATCACGCAACATGATTTAAACACCAACACCATGCATTAGCAATTCTATATTTTATATTTTCTAGAGAAAACAAAAATAACGCCTGATTTTTATTAGTTCATCATGACTTTACCAGAGGACAGGAATCGGTTTTTTTAAAACATAATCTCGATTTCTTACCCTCACCGATATTTATATATAAAAACCTATTAATTTCTTTCTTGATACTGGATGAAAGATCAGTGTGTGAGTGCTTTTCAACCTTTTTTTTCAACGGCGCATCTTGGCACACATGAAAAAACAGCGGCACACCTGGCTAAATATATATGAAAATATTTGAATTTTCCAAAATAAAAATATGGTAAGTCCGAAGGCATACAACCGTAGACAGAGACTAGTCATAGATATATAGAATGACTCCAATTAAATAAAGAAAAACACAGCTATGAACTTATCAGTAGACACCAGTGAATACTCAATTGGGATCACGTGTATTTTCGAATTTTCTTAGTGTGCCGTTCAAAATTTCGGGAAGTTCTCGCTGCACACCTGTGTGTCGCGGCACACTGGTTGAGAATCACTGGCCTAATATTTTCATTTGTGTGAAACAATCAACATCTGGTACTACATTACACTTGAGAATCCGCCCACACATAGCCAACAAATACTTTGTATTTCCAATGACTGCGCATCAATTGATGCAATGACAAGATAATCAAGATTTGTAATAAAAAACTAGAAAAACTCATGTAGGCGGTAGGCTAAACCTTGCTATCAAATTCACTGCTATCACACTAAACGACACTAGAATTTCAACATTTTCGCGGAGGTTGTGGGGGGGGGGGGGCTCCGAACACCCATAGCTAACTTTCAGTCATGGCTTTCTGTTCTGTCATTCAAATGTCTGGCTACGTCACTGCAGCTGTATACAAGATAATGGTTCTATATTGGGTATACGGGACATCGGTTTTTCGTCCCATACCAACGTTTTGTCGTTCGGATGGTACGAAAAAACGAGGTCACGCGTACACATTTCCATGCACCCAAAATATCCCATGGCATTTTGAATTCGATATAAGAGCACCGGTTCCGTGCACTGTATGGCGTATGCCCGTCTTCCAGTGGTTCTCAACTTATTTGGGGCAACGACACACCTTGGCACACCTGGCTAAATATATATGAAAAATATTTGAATTTTGCAAAATAAAAACATGGCAAATCATAGACGGCATACAACCGTAGACAGAGATTAGTCATACACACATAAATTGACTCGAACTAAATAAAGAAAAACACAGCTATGAACTTATCAGTAGACACCAGTTAATACTTAATTAGGATCAAGTGGCTTTTCGCATTTTTTTGTGTGCCGTCCAATATTTCGCGGCACACTTAGGGTGTGCCGCGGCACACTGGTTGAGTATCACTGGTCCATGCAGTCGGGGTAGAATAGTAGGACGTTAAACCCCATTTCATTCCATTATATAGATTCACCTTTATCCTAACTTTAATCTACAGCCATTTATATCCCATCGGATTTGGTCTACACACATCAATAATCGAAACAAAGATATATCACATGTTTTCACCTCTTTACTATACACTGGATTCTCTTCTAATAAATAACACATTGGTTTTTTCATTGATATCTTAGACGAAACAACAAAAGAATCAAGAAAAAGTTATCAGATTGGTCTTTAGTGCAAGGCGGCCATTTATCACGCCTCCACACACTATCAAAATTTCTTCTTTTTTTTTCGCGAAACCGATTTTTTTAGTAATTTTTTTAAATACATGTCCACATCTTTTTTAGTAGAAACAAATTTTTTTAGTATTTTTTTTTATCTGAATGCCCACATTTTTTTTCAGTAGGAATCAATTTTTTTGTATTTTTTTTATCATTGGCTGATATTTTAGAAGAGATAAAAGAGAAGAGTTGGGTTATCAGACAATAATAAAATAGTCGATAGATTTACACGTCAACTGGTCATCTATTAGGTTTACTATCAGTTTTAAATATTAACATGCCCAAATAAGGTGTTCAACTGTGTTGTAAATAAAAAATAATCGGAACGAAACTGTAACCTATCATTAAAATCGGAACAAAATTGTAACCATTATTAAAATCGCGGAACGAAATTGTAATCCATTATCAAAATCGGAATGAAATTGTAATCTATTATTAAAATCGGAACGAAATTGTAATCTATTATTAAAATCGGAACGAAATTGTAATCCATTATTAAAATCGGAACGATATTGTAATCCATTATTAAAATCGGAACGAAATTGTAATCTATTATTAAAATCGGAACGAAATTGTAATCTATTATTAAAATCGGAACGAAATTGTAATCCATTATTAAAATCGGAACGACTAGACAGGCGCTTTTACTTCCCACCCACCTGTCCTGCGCCACTGACAAGAAGAAACCGGAGTGTGAAATTCCGAGGAAGTTTCTCGGTCAACATCGTGATCGAACCCCGGACCCACAGGTTAGTAAGCTAGCGCCATATTCACTGAGCCATCTTGCCTTCCTATAATTTAGAAAAGTTTAGAGAAATAGTATCATTTAACGTGGATGAAAACACCATTTGTTTATATATATAGAGAGAAATGGGGTTTAACATCCACTCTACACAAACTAGATCATTTCGGGACTAAAATATGGTTCAATTTTATTTCAATAATTCGCTTGCGCATCGGGCTCTTTAGCAGTGGGAGGAAACCGGAGGATCCGGAGAAAACCCACGAGGTTCGACGGGCGATCCTACTCCTTGTCACGTACAACTGGTGAATCGAAACCACGCCAGTTGACTCAAACCTTATAATACAACGCGTACGCGCTAACCATTCGACCATCCAACACCCCAGATAAAACAAATTAACATGGCCTGTCACTATACTGATCAAAAATAACCACACACGTCATTTCAGTGGAGGTCATTGTCGTGGGTCACCTGTTCTTTTGCCATGGCTTGAACCCTAAAATGACCATGTGAATGCCCTGCTGACCACCTACTACGAGATGTTATTAAAAATGAAACATGGTGTATAAATAATGAATACAATGATTGAACCAGATTATCTTGTTTTACTATTTGTACAATATAATGTATACTGGAGTTACAACAATTCAAATGTTTCTTAAGGAGAGAGAGAGAGAGAGAGAGAGAGATGAGGTTTAACGTCCACTCGACATAAACTAGATCATTTCGGGTTTAACATATGGTTCAATTTTATTTCAATAGTGGGAAGAAACGGAAGGGCCCGGAGAAAACCCACGAGGTTGGACAGGTGACCCTACTCCTTGTCACGTACAGCCGGCGAATCAAAACCACGCCAGTTGCCTCACTCCTCACTGAAAGACCTTATGATATAGCGCGCACGTGCTAACCAATCGGCCTCTCTATCTCTCTCTCTCGGTGTTTTAGATGAGAAGAAAAGATTAATGACCACAATTTACTTAATAAATTAGAAAACAAATAGAAACCATATTTCTATACATGTACTGCAGGATATAAATCAAGTTCTGCATGTCATGTTTGTTCTATTACCAGGTATAATACAGGTAAATAGGAGATAAAGTTATTGTAGATATAAATCATCAACTCACCTTTGTATGTTTTCCCACGACTCCTAACATCTATTGTTTCGACAATTATATCTGGATTTATTACTAAATATATATTATAACATTAAATCACGGGGGGACGGATGAGTTCATATCTATTTCAAGTAACAAGACGATATATTATACCAAAGACCAGAGAGAGAGAGAGAGAGAGAGGATTGGGTTTGACGTCCACTCGATACATCAAATGAAATGAAATGGGGTTTAACGTCCTACTGTTCTGCTCCTATACTGGGCTAATGAAGACGGGCATACGCCATACAGTGTGCTATGAGGGAAATTTTGCCCGGGCAGCGGCACTATCGCCTACTCTTATATCGAATTCCAACTGCCAAGGGATCTTTTACGTGCATTCCAATGTTTACACGGGACCTCGGTTTTTTCGTCTCATCCGAAGGACTAGACAGCTGTCCTTGTCAGGCCCTCCGTCCTGCATCACTGACAAGGGGAAACCACGTCGGAAAATCGGGATGAACTTTCTCGGCCAATGCAGGGATCGAACACCCGACCTCCAGACTAGCGAGCCAGCGCCTTACCCAACTAGCCACCGTGGCTCCCCCACTCGATACAAACTAGGTCATTTCTAGACTAATACATGGTTCAATTTTATTTCAATAATTCGCTTGCGCGTAGGAGTCTTTAGCAGTGGGAGGAAATCGGAGGACTCTGAAAAAACCCACGAGGTTGGACAGGTCAACCAACTCCTTGTCATGTACAAGCGGGGAATCGAATCCACGCCACTTGACTCACTGATAGACCTTCTGATTCAACGCACAGGCGTTACCCCCCCTCCATATATTATCAAAGTTACCCGTATAATTCATTTAGATGTTGAATAAGAAATAATCTTGGCCCAACCTATTGTGGTTTGAGGGTGTTCCGCGAAGATAAAGCCTACTCTGTCGAAACGTGTGGCATTGAGGCAAAACCGGGCCACAGTTGGTTCGGGCAACAAAACCCTAACCAAACATATAAATTGTAAAAAACACAGCTTTTAAAATAAAAGGAAGGGACATCAGGTGTTCTCAGATGTGTAAATGGAATAAGCATACGCTTCATGGGTCATGACATCCCTTTTGGTCACAGACTACTTACTGGTAAATCGAGGGATAAATTTAGACTTGTATTACAGGTATCACAGACTGCTAAACAATCAAGTACAGACGATGTCAAGTTAAAACATATGTCCATGTTCTATCTCACAGACAAATGTCTGTTCAACAATAATATACATGTTTCATCCATCATTTTATTTAAAGCGAGAAAATTCATCGGGATTTTCCGGCGTGGTTTCCCCTTGTCAGTGATGCAGGACGGAGGGCTTGACAAGGACAGCTGTCCAGTCGTCCGGATGGGACGAGAACCCGAGGTCTCGTGTACACATTGGCTTATACGTAAAAGATCCCGTCGCAGTTGGAACTCGATATAAGAGTAGGCCATTTCCCTCATAGCACACGGTATGACGTATGCCCATCTTCATTAGCCCAGTCGGAGCAGAACAGTAGGACGTTAAACTCCATTTCATTTCATTTTCTTTTATATTATGATATCAAAAGAAGCAATCATATAAATACGACTGCATTTGCAATTCGGCAGAATAAGCGGAAAGTGGTCTGTTTAGAAAGGTATCATATGACAGCGGAAACCGGTCTGTTTACAAAGGTATTATATGAGACAGAACGATACAGAAGATTATTGTTGTATAAAAGTGAACTTTTAAAACCGGAACTGATGTTATATCGACATGTTGTTTTTGGTTACGTAAATTACCCAATGAACTTTAGTCGTGTAGACATCAAATTTCTGTTCTTTTAGATATTGTAAAGGTCATGACTGTATTAACAAATCAGTCTAGATCCCATCCTAGTTGGCAAGATCGTATATCAGCATCACAGACCGAGATGGTTCCAATAATATTAATAACGGGAGAAAGTTTACAAAACGAATTCCTGATCGGTACTGTTGTTAGGTATGTTTATTTTTATCGTTTGTAGTCTTCGACATCTTTTCCTCACCTGTTGCGTAAAGGTCGGAAATTGCGTATTTGGTCTTACATCAGCCAAAACACAAAAAGGAAGAGGGGTAGGGAAGGAGAGAGAGCGAGGGGAGGGGGTAGAGGGGATTTTAACGTCCACTCGACACAAACTATGTCATTTCGGGAGAGGGTGGGGAAGGAGAGAGAGGGGGAGAGAGAGAAAGAGAGGGCGGAGAGAGAGAGAGAGGGGGTTAGAGGGGGTTTTAACGTCCTCTCGACACAAACTAGGTAGGTCATTTCGGGATTGTCATACGTACAAATTGTAGTTAAAATTGTGCGCAGGGGTCTTTACCCCGAGGAAACTCACGAGGGTGGGCAGGCAACTTGTCACGTACACAATTGGAATCGAAACCACACCGCTTGGCTTTAACTATGTTTGTACATATTAGCCATGACAAATTTCACAGGGTACCGAAAATGCAAATGACAACCAATGACTTTAAGAAAGAAAGCTTCAAAAGGCGTAGTATACCATGCCAGTGAAACAATACCCGACCTCAACCCTACCAGGTCAACTTTTCAGTGAAACAATACCCGACCTCAACCCTACCATTACAACTCCACAGAAGGTGAAAGCCGACTAAAACAACAGAATTTCTACGAGAATATAAGTAAAATAGGTGTAACGACTCAAGCAATAAATGAAAAACAAATGTTATTGGTTTGACCTCAGATCGTATCCTAAACACGTGGTACCACTAGACCACTTTCATTCATAAAAGCTGGGGTTTCCCAGTATCACAACATACGTCATAAATTTGCCAGGAATTTTCTCCTCATATGGAAGCAATAGTCAATATTTTGGTACTTGTGTTAACACGTGGCTACCTGTTGTGGTGGAATGATAATGTTTCCTTCTTTATTTCAAAGACATTTCGTAGAATATATATATATATATATATATATTTTTTTTTTTAGACCTTTTTTATTGTTTATTTTAACAAAATAAGATTGTTTTAAAGATTTTATATCCCCCAACTTTATCGTTATTACATGAATATTAGCTCTCCATGATGATAAATATATATATTTATTTTATGATCAGCAGTGGAATACCGCGTTTTATCAGTGAAATAAAAGTGTTATTCCACTGGCTAGTTGTTTTTACCTAAAATAATTGTAAAATCATAAAATAAATAGAACATTTGGCATGAGTGAAAATATAAACGTTTTCTTGCTTAGAGATGAAATAAAATATGTTATTCACGACAAAACGACAAATATCCTCTATATATATCTAGTTAAACATATGTTATTCAAGGGCTAAATCTGCCTATTGCGGTTCTTTC
This sequence comes from Patella vulgata, assembly GCF_932274485.2. Classification (NCBI taxonomy): domain Eukaryota; kingdom Metazoa; phylum Mollusca; class Gastropoda; family Patellidae; genus Patella; species Patella vulgata. The sequence goes on along the minus strand of NC_065883.2, from coordinate 74,494,944 downwards.
TTTAGGTCTGAATGTTATCTAAATTATTAATTAGACATTACTTAACTTGCCAGAAATCCATATTCAATTCTCAATGCCATCGAATACCTGTGACATTTAGTGGATTCGAATAACTGTAAAACTGGATAATCGAGAGTAGTAGTAATGATGATCGAGGCTAGTCTAAACCTGAGTCGCTAAATATATCGGGTCAGTATATTCTGTTTTCATTATCTAGTTTTTAACTATTTAGCGACAACTGTCAGCTCTTTATCTAATCTTACCTAATGCACCTTTAATTTTATTTCCGTCTTTGTAAGTAAGTAAGTATCGGGCACAAAGCCTTCAAATAGTCATTACTCTCAATCGCGCCCTTCTACCCCCAAGGCTGGTACCGCCCCTGTTCTGTTTGTTGTCTTGCTGCATTATGTACCAGATTAAATAGAAACATGTGCTTATCTCATCTCTGATAAATTGTATAATGTTTTATATTAGTAAAGAGGATATAACTCACAATGAATAATGTGGAGACTGGAGAGAATGATAAATATTTGTAAATCTATCAATTTATATTGTAAGAGACTTTATAAATAGATTAACTAGATTTTATCCCTTTGTCGGTAAACACGAATCATTTATAATCGTTAAATGTTTAACAAGCGGGCATTAATAACATGTTTGTTCACAAAAACCATTCGTCTTACAGGCTATCATTCTTCTAATTTTTACATCATCATCATCATCATCATCATTATCATCGCCGTGTCTATAAATCTTCCATTTTATGTATTAGGGTTGATATGTTTGATAACGACTTATGTGAGAGAGAGAGAGAGAGAGAGAGAGAGAGAGAGAGAGAGAGCGAGAGAGAGCATACATTCACTAATATACGACAGTCGAGACTAGCATATGGTTTGATCTTATTTAAATAATTAGCCATGGAAGAAAAAACCTAGAGAAAACCTATTAGGCTAGGTTAGTCCCAAAATGACCTAGTTTGTGTCAAGTGGACGTTAAACCCCATAAGTTGCAATTGATGTGATGTCAGCGTATCGAGTCATTCTGATTAAAATACAGGTCTATATTTCGTTTCGTTTTTTATACATTCGATGGCCTACACTACATGAAGATCTGGCCAGTTGTACTGCGGGGTCGCGTGAGAGATCATACGAGCGGCTTTTGATATTATGACGTCAGATATTGATTAATCAATCAGCGTTGACGTTTCTAGCGGTTTGGCCACAGTTCCGTGCAGAGGACACCTAGAACTCGCAGTAACATACTGTTTCATTGACTAATTCCTCACATCAACTAGACCGCCTGTTATATAACAACTCTTCCAGGTCATAGGGTTGTGAAGACAAGTAAAACGAAATTTTCAACTATAAAAAACGAAACGAAATAGGATCTGTGTTTTAATCAGATTACGTATCGAGTCTTCGTTATATAAATGAAACTGATATTGTTGGATTTTTTCAGCGTCCATTTTAGAACACGTGGTCAATGTTCGTGTGGATATCTGTTGAACGTTTCCATTGGTAAGGGAAGTGACATCAGTTCAAGGGTAACGTGGCACCGGTGAAACCCGTCATCACTGCATCGCAGTTCTAGTTGGATTATGTTTCATTTACGAAATGCCATTCAAAGAATAACATCTTCCTCCAATTTGTCTAAATAGACATGTACCGGGAATCTTGTTATTTTCCTCATTTCAGGTGGGTCGGATGGACGAATGGTTTAACCCGTGTCATTGAGTCAAGTGGCGTGGTTTCGATTCCCCGCTTGACAAGGAGTAAGATTCCCTGTCCAACCACGTGGAGTTTCCCCCAGATCCTCCGGTTTCGTCTCACTGCTAAAGCGAATTAATGAAATAAAATTGAACCATATGTTACTCTCGAAATGACCTAGTTTGTGTCGAGTGGACATTAACACCCCTCTCTCTCTCTCTCTCTCTCTCTCTCTCTCTCTCTCATTTCTGTGCCTAATAATTTCTTACTCATTTGTTATTGAAAGAACGCTGACGATTTCATCACGTGTCTGCCAAATTTTAAAATATGTTCATTGGTCAAAGTATATTATACGTAGAAAAACAATTCTTGGGGTGGGGTATATCGTATACGGATGTTGACGGAAATACGAGCACATTGTCAGCATTTTTTAAATGTTTTTTTTACGGTCAGGCGATTAGCTAACACGGATATGGGTCTAAATATCGGTGAACAGTCATATCTTTTATTTTGTTCTTCTATTTCTATTTTCAGTTTTAAAATATAAAAAGCTGAAATGTAACAAAATCTTTGAACTTTTGACACAGTTTGCAATGTGAAGAGAGAGAGGGGGGGAGAGGGAGAGAGAGAGAGACAGAGAGGGGTACGAGAGAGAGATATGGAGATAGAGGGGCAGGGGGAGAGAGTGAGTGGGGAGGGGGTCTAAAACATAATCTTTAGCCGTGGGACTGAAGAAAACCCAGTAGGTTAGGCAGGCGATCGCCACGTACGAGAGTAACACCAGATCTACAACACTGCACATCTTATCTCTCTACAGTGCGCGTCGCCTCTCCAACCTCGTGGTGTTTCTCCGGGTCCTCCGGTCCCCCCCACTGCTAAAGACCCCTACACGCAAGCGAATTATGGAAATAAAATTGAACTATATGTTATTCCCTAATTGACCTGGTTTGTGTCGAGTGGACGTTAAACCCCATTTCTCTCTTTCGCGAAATGGCCAACAAGAAAACTTGTCAAGTCGTTCGGATTAGACCAAAACCGAGGTCACGTATACACGATTGACAGAATGTTAAAGATCCTGAGTGGGCCGTATTGTCGCTGCCGTGGTCAAATTAGCTCATACTGCAATGCATGACATATACGGTCTCCATTAGCCCGGCGGGTGCAGAAAAGTAAGACAATAAATCCAATCTCATTTCACTCCCAATATAAGTCAGACATAATTGGATAAAAATGAAATGCTAACCGTGGAGACTAAACTTCGCTAAGTTGCTTTAAAATCGATACGAGTTTATTGAAATGTGTTTATTAGATGTGGTCGTGTGCATATTGAGTTAATAATCGATTTAGTTTTGTTAAATTAGATCTTTGAAGAACACCATGTTATAACTAAGCCTTATAAAGTACAAACCAGTCTAACACGGTTTATACAATAATGTGCTTTTTGCAAGAACAAATCTCATTTTCTAACAGGATTTTAACATTATAAAATTAGATTATTTACGTTCCTTATTTCAATACAGAGAGAGGAGGGGAGAAATGGGGTTTAACGTCCACTCGACACAAACTAGGTCATTTCGGGATTAACACATGGTTCAATTTTATTTCAATAATTCGCTTGCGGGTAGGGATCTTTAGCAGTGGGCGGAAACCGGAGGACCTGGAGAATCCCTCGAGGTTGGACAGGTGACCCTTATCCTTGTCACGTACAACCGGGGATTCGAAACCACGCCAGTTGACTCAATGACAGGCCTTATGATACAGCACGCACGTGCTAACCATTCGGCCACCCAACCCCCCATATGGAAGATAAGATAAAGAGTTGACTGTTCTCACTATAATAGTTTTAAAAAAAATAGATAACGTAAATAGAATATGCTGAAAATTTCAGTCAAATTACTCCACTCTGAACCGAGATACAAGCTTTTGAATTTAGTTGATAATCAAATGAAATGAAATGTAATGGGGTTTAACGTCCTACTGTTCCGCTCCTAACCTGGGCTAATGAAGACGGGCATACGCCATACAGTGTGCTATGAGGGAAATTTTGCCCGGACAGCGGCACTACGGCCTACTCTTATATCGAATTTCAACTGCCAAGGGATCTTTTACGTGCACGCCAATGTGTACACGGGACCTCGTTTTTTCGTCCCATCCGAACGACTAGACAGCTTTCCTTGTCAGCCCCTCCGTCCTGCATCACTGACAAGGGAGAACCACGCCGGAAAATCTGGATGAACTTTCTCGGCCAATGCAGGGATCGAACACCCGACCTCCAGGCTAGCGAGCTAGCGTCTTACCCACTTAGCCACGTGATCCCCTAGTTGATAACCAACTTTCAGTGTTATCATCAAAAAATCAAGATGTTTTTCTTTATTGTTTCAGAATCCAGGAGCGTATGGAATGCAGTACCATGACGTCAATCTGGACATGTGTTTATAGGCAATGGTATGTTTAATGGTTGACCAGATGATAAACAATCGGGGCAGTTGGTACTGTTGAAACCGATCGCTATACTTCGTAGTACTGTAATTGTTACTTGACACAAACTAGGTCATTTCGGAACTAACATATGATTCAATTTTATTTCAGTAAATCTCTCTTTAGCAGAGGGAGAAAACCGGAGGACCCGGAGAAACCCCACGAGGTTTGATAAGCGACCCTGCTCCTTGTCACGTACAACCGGGGAATCGAAACCACGCCAGTTGACTCAATGACAGCCCTTAAGATACAGCGCACACGCGCTAACCATTCGACCATCCAACCCCTAGACGTGTAGCGAACACGATTTCGTTTAATAATTGGTTTTCTGGTAAGACACAGAGGAATATGTACTTTGGGAAAAGATCTCTGCGCCGAATGGCCGCCATATTAGAAAATTAGTTTGGATTTTTGTCACGTGATTCAAATTCGTCTCATATGTTTCACGTCCACTCGACACAGACTAGGTCATTTCGCGACTAACACATGGTTCAATTGTATTTCAATAATTCGCTTGCGGGTAGGGATCTTTAGCAGTGGGAGGAAACCGGAGGACCCGGAGAAAACCAACCAGGTTGGACAGGCGACCCTACTCCTTGTCACGAACAACCAGGGAATCGAAACCACCCCAGTTGACTCAATGATACAGCGCGAACGTGCTAACCATTCGGCCATCCAACCCCTCTCGTATAATAAGACAGTAGCAACCACTTAGTGTGTTTTATTACTACGGTATGTTAAAACGTGATTTAAATCACCTGGTCCAGTTACCAGATACAAACCACGTGTTCTACTATATCTTACACTTCCGGCTAATGGTTGCCTGTTAATTCTCAACTCTCTGACCAGTGTAGGCAATAATCTGACCAATTCCTGGGTCAGGGGTTTATCCAGTCCACTGACCCTTCAACAATTCATCCCAGATTACTAACCTTACGGGTTTAAAGGTATGGATTTTCTTTTGTTTTCGAAAAATATATACTTTATCAGGGCCAATCTGATTTCGTTTCATGAAGATCTGAAAAGTTACAGGGGGGGGGGGGGGGTCGCGTCAGGATTCACACGACGTCAGACATTTGATTAACCAATCAGCGTTGATGTTTCTAGAGGGGATACCCTCAGTTCCGTGCACCGTACGTCAAGAATTCGGTGTAACAGACCGCCTCATTGGCTAATCCCTCACATCAACCAGCACTCGGGTTATATAATAACTCTTCCAGACCCTAGTGTAGTAAAGACAAGTAAAACGAAATATTGAACTATAAAAACGAAACGAAACAGGATATGTGTTTTAATCACGACCTAATCCGCGCTAAATTGATTATTTAAGATCTAATTAAGAATACGAAACTATCAACGGTAGATAATCATCAGACTGGATTAAAAAGAGGCCCATCAACAGATTTTACCCAACACTTAGAGGTGACGCTGGCATGACAGTTGGTATTCGATATAAGAGTAGGCTACAGCGCCGCTGAACGTACAAAATTTCCCACATAGCGCACTGTATGGCGTATGCCCATCTTCATTAGCCCAGTCGGAACAGTCCAGTAGGCTGTTAAACAGTTCGGGGCAGAACAGTAGGACGTTAAACCCCATTTCATTTCATTTCATTTTTTTTGGTTTAAATCATCTGTGTAAATACTGAGACAGATGAGCAATTATATTAAAAGGGGGGGGGGAAATTTCCTGGAATCGCAGAAAATGCTCCATTTTACCTGGCTCAAAGTGCATAAAAACAGGATAAGCATTGAAAGAGGTAAAGAAACCCTATACCGCCGGACAAAATTTCTCTTAGATAGAGGCACGACTGACAATTAACATCCAACTTTTTAGTGTTCATATCTGAACTTGATCTAAACGGTAACTATAACATCCACGGTACTAAACGGTAACTTTACCTTTTCCTCCCACCATACTAAACTCTAACTTTATCTGTTCATTCCCCTCCACCATACTAAACGGTAACTTTACCTGTTCACCCTACCGTACTAAACAATCAGATCGTACTTGAATTCATCTGAAAGTGATGACAGTGTAGAGATGACGGGATAGAGAAATTTACTGTTAATCTGGTTCAGACAACCCGATGAAAAACCATACAACAAATATTTTTCAAAAACAACACATGTGTTTAATCGTATAAGGTATGTGTGTGTGTTCCTCTTGACGGAGTCAGTCTACTAATTATTTTGGAAGTATGGTACACTCCCCCGTTTTCTAATGCCCTTGATGAACTTTATCGGATCTATTTGAGTGGGAGAGGATGGGTATTCCCATGCCCCGTCTCATTTTCTGTGCAACTCTTTATATGTCGATTGTATTCGTGATATATGTTGGCATGCAAGTAACAGAATCCTTGACAGTTGCAATTCGATATAAGAGTAGTCGACCGTAGTGCCGCTGTTCGGATAAGCTTTCCCACAAAGCACACTGTATGGCGCTGGACCACCTTCATGAGCGCGGGGTTGGATGGCCGAATGGTTAGCGCGTGCGCGTTGTATCATAAGGTTTATCATTCGATTCCCCTGTCCAACCTCGTGGGTTTTCTCCGGGTCCTCCGGTTTCCTCAGTCTGCCAAAGACACTACGTTAAACCCCCATCTCTCTCTCTGTCTCTTTCTGTCTCTCTCTCTCCCTCTCTCTCTCTCTCTCTCTCTCTCCCTCTCCCTCTATTCATTAGAGTATAATATACGTGATAGACCACGTATATTATACGTTGAGTTTATCAAGAATGAATTATCCCTGACTAAAAGCAACAACAACTACTCGTGTGTACATACATTGATAGGATATATTATAACACATGTTTTATATTGTTTATATTAGTTTTACATACCATACTTATCACTGACAAGACGAGATTAAAACATACACACAACCTGTCAATCATCACCACTTAGTCTTCTATCAGATACTTTCACCTTGTATTTATCTATGGAAAACTGAGATGTATGAGAATGGCCATCACTATCGACCAATGATTAGGCCTGGTACAGCGACGATGAACTGTGGTGTATCGACGATGATATCTGGTGTAGCGACGATGATATTTTGTGTAGCCACTATGAGATGTTGTGTAGCCCTATGAGATGTTGCGTAGCGACGATGATCTATGGTATAGCGACGATGGTCTGTGTTGTAGCCACTATGCTATGTGGTGTAGCGACGATGATCTATGATGTAGCGACGATGATATGTGGTGTTACGACGATGGATGATATGTGGTGTTACGACGATGATCTAGTTGTGTAGCGACGATATGTGGTGTAGCGACGATGATATATGGTGTTGTGACGATGGTCTATGGTAAAGCGACGATGATAGAGATTTGTCAGTCAAGGTTGAGTGTACATATATGGTATCTATTTACTATACAAATTATGTCTTTCTTATTTACTTGGACTACTTTTATTTTGATATCAATTTCATTCGCTGAGTAGTTGTTTTCACTGAAAAAGAGAGAGAGAAATGGGGTTTAACGTCCACTCGACACAGACTAGGTCATTTCGGGACTAACACATGGTTTAATTTCATATCAATAATTCGCTTGCGTGTAGGGGTCTTTAGCAGTGGGAGGAAACCGGATGACCCGGAGAAAACCCACGAGGTTGGACAGGAAACCCTACTCCTTGTCACGTACAACCGGAGATTCTGTTTTCACTGAAGACAAAGATGAAGGGGTATAGAAAGGTTGTGTTCTTCTTGTTTACAATATGGCGTACACTCATCTTCATTATTCTGTCCCAACTTCATGGGTTTTCTCCGGGTCCCCCGGTTTCCTCCCACTGCTAAAGACCCGTACGCGCAAAGCGAAATATTGAAGTAAAATTGAACCATGTGTTGGTCTCGAAATGACCTAATTTGCGTCGAGTGGACGTTAAACCCCATTCCTCTCTCTCATTATTCTGTTTGGTGCATAAAAGTAAGACTTTAACCCCCATCTCATTTTATTGCAGGGTGCCACGGTGTCTCAATGAGTGGGACGTTGGGTCACTAACCTGGGGTCCTGTGTTCGATCATAGATTTGCCGAGAAAGTTCACCAGGATTTTCCGGCGTGGTACACCTTTATCAGTTATGTAGGACGCGTGGGACAATGTATAGTCGTTCGGATGGTACGAAATGCGAGAAGGCCATAGCTCCGCTGTTCAGGCCAAATTTCCCTCATAGCACACTGTATGGCGTATGCCAGTCTTCATTAGCCCAGTAGGAGCAGAACAGTAGGACGTTAAACCCCATTTCATTTCATTTTATTTCATTTCAGTAACACCATATGCCACTTCTTCACAATATTCAATTGGGAAGTCCTATCATTATTATCCCGGTTGGTGCAGAACAGTAGGACGTTAAACCCTATTTCATACCATATTCATGTACTTTTGTAGGCTAACAAATCGTGCCATCCATATTAAAATAAGTGAAATCTTTCTTTATTTTGTTGCCAAAAACAAAACTATTAAGAGAAAGCTGGGTTGGTAGGCCTACTCTCTTTCTTAGTGATATTGACCTAACATATATATATTATAAGTTTAAACAGGTAACAAGTCTATTCTTACACTAATTGGACAATTTGTTTAAGGAAAAAGAAAGTTTGTGATACGGTTACGCTTTTTGGTTTACGGGGAAAAAACTTCAACATATAATGAGATATAATTTACAAGTTAAAAGTACCAGTGTTGATAAACTGGCTTTGAAGTTCTCGTCTAAGTTTAACTTTCTGCCGCCGTAGTTTCGTATATGTTTGTTATGGTTTTGTACTGAGAGGGTGTTTAGGTTACAGAACACTCGGCAAACCTCAGCGGATTCCAGTACCCTACATCTAGCCTCGGCTGTATAACGAACTCCGCCATTGGAACAACTTTCAAGTTCCCGGATTACCAACGGCGTTGCCCATGACGACGCCTTTGAAGAATGTGTTATTATACAAATATTTCAAAGTCTGAAGCTATTTTTCTTTCAAGTTTATCCGATTCTCTTCAAACAGGGACAACTTTGCACTGAAAATTCTACAAAATTTCGATGACTTCTTTTTAAAAGCGGCAAGTGTTTCTAATAAGTAAACCGATGCCGTATCGCAATTGTATAGGCGTAGGTACATATCACTTACCGTCATACAGCCGAGGCTAGATGTAGAGTAACGGAATCTGCCGAGGTCTGCCGAGTGGGTTACAGAAGAAACAGAGGAGCGATGTTTTTTTACCTTCTACAGACGTAGTGTCGTATAAGTTTGTTATGGTTTTGTACTAAGGGGGTGTTTAGGTTACAGTAGAAACAGAGGGTGTAGTGGTTTTTTACCTTCTACAGACGCGTGTGTATCCGCCTGCTTTAATAATTTACATTTTTTTCTTCTAATATCTTGGTTTCAACATGAGGCGGTGGGGGTTGGGGTCTTCAGCCGTGGTTTGCGATCCCCATGTCATGGCATTTTTAATGAAGTGTTTTGGTTACCGAATAAACAATAAAACGCATGGTAATACAGCCGAGTCTAGATGATCAAATGGCAATTGGCATGATTCTTCTGTGCGCAATGTTGCATCAGTTTGGTGAATTAGAAGTTTGAATTTCATCCAACAACATGGTCAGTTCCTGTTCTATAGTACGATCGTACCTGTTTTTAAAGTTATTTTTGTGAAATATAGGGTAAGAGATAACACGATTGCTCTGTTTGTGAGTAAGTTTGGTTTTATCAGATATTTTATATAAATGTTTGCTGGATCTGTCTTAATATTATCTCAATACTTCTACAGATAAAAGTCACGATGATCCATAAACAACATTTTATCTGAATGTCTATACTGGATGTTCGAGATGCATTCCCGGTGGAAGTAACTTTGGCAAGAGAATCTTTATCGAAGTTATTTTTGTAGGCTATGCGCAGCCGATTAGCTAGAAACATTTGCATTATGACAAGACATGTCTTCTTTTTTCATACAGAAAGCTCAAAACAGCCAATAGGTATCAGAACCTTCCATTCACAAGAAATTTGGGGAATTCTCTATGAATGAAAAAAAAAAAATATTCGAACGTGAAATAAAGCTATTCCATGCATCTTCAACATTTTGTCCGCATAATAATTGTGAAATGTTCAATTTTTGCCACGCGAATATTTACTACTGATCAGCTTGGTAGATTATTCGGCTTTTTATTTACAAAACACAAGTCTTGATAATCGAGATACATTCCTGGGAGGCAGACCTACATTTTGTAGGTCAAAGTTCATTAAGTAAATCGATTAAACAAACGTGTGTAAACACAGCAAGAATATGAGTACATATACAAACGTTAAACTTGTAAAACTAATTCATAAATCAAGTACGACTGTTGTTTGACTCGATTCGTTGGTGTCAGTGATTCCTATATCACAATAACCAACATTTGTTCTCGTTTAGCTAATAATATATTAGTGAAACAGACACGGGTATTAACTGCGTGCGAAATAGTAATTGATGAATTTGTTCCCGTGCCATGAATTAGTCTAACTAATATAGAATTTATCAGCTTAACAGCCGAGATTCTGATATAACTTCATATTTGTGATGTTGATGACAGTAACTATTCTCATCGAAAAACTACGTATTTGATACGTTGCCATGATGAACTATTTATCACGAAAACGGGTGGATTCCATCAAAATTTAGGTAATTGAAGGTGACAATTGTTTTTGGGGTAATCGTGATATTTTTGTACTTTTGAAAGAAACAAACATAAACACGTTTTCTAGACACTACTACTAATATCCTCTGTGGTATTTTGCCAGTTCAACCTCGTGGGTTTTCTTCGGGTCCTCCGATTTCCTCCCACTGCTAAAGACCCCTACACGCAAGCGAATTATTGAAATGACCTAGTTTGTGTCGAGTGGACGTTAAACCCCATTTCTCACTCTCTATTTTTGGGGGATCACGTGGCTAAGTGGGTAAGACGCTGGCTCGCTAGCCTGGAGGTCGGGTGTTCGATCCCTGCATTGGCCGAGAAAGTTCATTCAGATTTTCCGGCGTGGTTTCCCCTTGTCAGTGATGCAGGATGGAGGGCCTGACAAGGACAGCTGTCTAGTCGTTCGGATGGTACGAAAAACCGAGGTCCCGTGTACACATTGGCGTGCACGTAAAAGATCCCTTGGCAGTTGGAATTCGATATAAGAGTAGGCCGTAGCGCCGCTGCCCAGGCAAAATTTCCCTCATAGCACACTGTATGGCGTATGCCCGTTTTCATTAGCCCAGGTTAGGTGCAGAACAGTAGGACGTTAAACCCCCATTTCATTTCTCTCTATTTCGCCAGATTCTTTCTTATCTGGCTCACTAAAAACCCCTACGCACAAGCGAAGTATTGAAATAAAACTGAACCACGTGTTAGTCCCGCAATGACCTAGTTTGTGTCGAGTGGACGTTAAACCCCATCTCTCTCTCTCTCTCTCTCTCCCTCTCTCTCTCCCCTCTTTCTCTCTCTCTCTCTTGCCAGACCCTAACAAGGCAGCCATGGTGGCTCAGTGAGTCAGGCGTTTGCTCGCTAACCTGGAGGTCCCAGTGTTTGCCGAGAAACTTCATCTGGATTTTCGGGATTGGTTCCCCCTTGTTAACTGTGTAGAACGGAGGGCCTGGCAAGGGACAACGTTTAGTCTTTAGGAAGGGAGGTCCCGTGTATAAATCGGCGTGCACGTTAAAGATCCCTTGGTATTCGATATAAGGGTAGGCCATAGTGTCGCTGTCCGGGCAAAATTTCCCTAATAACAGACTTAATGGCATATGCCCGTCTTCATTATCCCAATCGGTACAGAACAGTAGGACGTTAAACCCCATTTCATTAGCCCAGTATAGGAGCAGGCTGTTTCACGAAATTTTAACTAAGATAAAATCCAAATTTTAGTAATTTGATTGGATAATATTAGATTGATTTTAGTGCTTAGCCAATCAAAATTGAAGTATCTACTAAAATTTGGATTTTATCTTTAGTTAAAATTTCGTGAAACAGGGCCCCGAACAGTAGGACGTTAAACCCTATTTCATTTCCTCTGTGTATAATCTGATATAAAGACATTATGACGTCAGGTATATGAAATGAAGTAGAGGGTAGTTAGGTAATTGATGTGATTGTCTCCACCCAGGAGTTGATATATTCCTATACAAGGTCCATGTCACCTTGTCAAATAAAACCACAATTGATTGTTTTATAAGTATGTTTGTAGACTGTTACAATATAGTCACACCTAACACAAACACGTTGTGTAATCTAGACTTGGCTAACTTTCTTCACGCCCTATTATTGTTGTGAACAGGGACACGTGCACTGTTTGGACATCTTGTTCGGTACATTATCACAGTAAAATGTAGGCCCTAACAACCCCTACCCCCCAGCTTCGGTTAACCGTCCATTTTTTAGGCAATGTATTTCCATTTTTCGGGAACAAACATTAGAAAATGAAACCATTAATCATAGAAATATAATGGTATAATAGTAAAATGAAATCGCTCGCGGTTTACGTTTTGAATACCAGAATACTTAAGGCCTTGACGAAATCTATAGATGGCCTTAATATTTAGACTTAACCGGTGGCAAATTTGGTCAGAACCGATCATGACGTCATCGGAGCCATTGTGGAACTGCTACGTCATCAAACATCAAAGTTCGTCAAGAAACAAGCATGCAAAGTTTCATTTCGATCGTAATTTCGAAGCGCGCCCAAGAAGAACAACAAGAACATTAGAACATGCGTTGTATCTTTGAAAGGCATTTAGTGAAAGTGATATATAATAACAGACAGCTTTATGGATGACATTCACTAGGTTTATTAACTGCAACGTTTCAATGAGGTCACTCTCACCGTTATGATAACGGTGAGAGTGACCTCATTGAAACGTTGCAGTAGTGAGAGTGACCTCATTGAAACGTTGCAGTTAATAAACCTAGTGAATGTCATCCATAAAGCTGTCTGTTATAACATGCGTTGTACAAATTAGTAGTGAACGTAGAAGATCCCTTAGCAGTTTGGAGTATGCATGCCCGTATTCATTAGCCCGTCTGGTACATTTGGGTGAAATGAAATTGAAATGGGGTTTAACGTTCTACTTTCAGCCAACACAGGGATCGAACACGAGACCTCCAGATAATAAGCCAACGTCTTACTCACTGAGCCACCGCGGCTCGCATCATTATAAAAAATGAAATGAAATGGGGTTTAACGTCCTACTGTTCTGCTCCTATACTGGGCTAATGAAGACGGGCATACGCCATACAGTGTGCTATGAGGGAAATTTTGCCCGGGCAGCGGCACTATCGCCTACTCTTATATCGAATTCCAACTGCCAAGGGATCTTTTACGTGCATTCCAATGTATACACGGGACCTCGGTTTTTCGTATCACCCGAAGGACTAGACAGCTGTATTTGTCAGGCCCTTCGTTCTGCACCATTGACAAGGGGAAACCACGTTGGAAAATCCAGATGAACTTTCTCGACCAATGCAGGGATCGAACACCCGACCTCCAGGCTAGCGAGCCAGCGTCTTAACCACCTAGCCACCGCGGCTCTCATCATTATAAGTAACCATCTCTTTATAGTATTAATTAACGTATCTGCCATCAACAACGACTTCTTGCAGACCTTTATAGTATTAATTAAAGTATCTACCATCAACAACGACTTCTTGCAGACCTTTATAGTATTAATTAACGTATCTGCCATCAAGAACGACTTCTTGCAGACCTTTACAGTATTAAACAAAAGTGTGCGTTCTTCAAATTAAGAAAGAAATATGTGTCCCTCAAATTAAAAAAAAAGTGCGCGTTCTTCAAATTAAAAAGGGGACGTTCTTCAAATTAAACATACATTATGCAAGAGCTTAATGTGCCTATTGCAAGTCTTTCTTTAGGCCTGAAATGTTATCTAAATTATTAATTAGACATTAATTAACTTATCCAGGCCATAATCAACTCTCGATGGCTTCGGATTTCTCCAATATTAAATAGATTAGAACAGTTCAGCCATATTTTGATTTAAGCTAAAACTGGAGGAGCGAGACTCAGCTTCGAACAATCAGTACGGTGGTTGAAATTATTACACACGCCTTGTCAAACCTTCAAAGGCTAATATCTTCGCTGGCAATAGAGTAATTTGAATAAAATTTTCAAATTATTCATTTTACATTATCTATTTTCGAACTATGATATCAAGAATGGTTAGCTCTTTATCTAAATCTTACATAATGTATCTTTAATTAAAAGAAACCCGAGGAGGGAGCCACAGTGGCTAGGTGGTTAAGACGCTGACTCGCTAGCCTGGAGGTCAGTGGTGCTGAACGGAGGGCCTGACAAGGACAGCTGTCTAGTCCTTCGGATGAGACGAAAAACCGAAGTCTCGTGTATATATTGGAATGTACGTAAAAGAGCCCCTGGCAGTTGGAATTCGATATAAGAGTAGGCGATAGTGTCGCTGCCCGGGCAAAATTTCCCTCATAGCACACTGTATGGCGTATGCCCGTCTTCATTAGCCCAGGTTAGGAGCAGAACAGTAGGACGTTAAACCCCATTTCATTTCATTTTGAAGTAGAATATGAGTCATTACCTTTATATGTAATTCTATATCTCGTGTTGGGTTTTTTAATCCTGTTTTTTCCCTCATCAAACATGTTGTATCTCAGGTTTGGTAAAGAAAAAAATCATTCACATCTGTTTGTGGTGAAAAGTAGAAAGAGTAAAAAAAAATAGAAGAATTGTCGGATGCAAGCTGTTCTTCTGTTCTATCGCTGATTACACATGAATTGGTTACCGTTACGATTGGAATTTGCGCAAGAATTGCGTCCCCTTGTGACTTTGATTCACATAAGAATTGGTTTCCGTTGCGACTGCGAACCGCATGAGAATTGCAAGTGCGATTAGATCAAAATTCGCCTCAGCGATTTGCTCAAGAATTGAATTCGATGCGGTCTTAAAAAGAAGGTAAACCTCAAACTCAAAATCTTCCATAATATTCGAAAGTAAAATGTCTTTATATAGCGCCTATTATCCGGTAGACTGCTCAATGGCGCTGAGTTGTCTGTCACAGAAAAATGATGTTATATGGAAGTAAACAAAGTATCGATATAGCGTCTATTATCCAGTAAACTGCTCAATGGTGTTGAGTTGTGTATCATAGAAAATGATAGTAAAGCGGTCAGCTTTGGGTCTCTTTTTGAATTCTAGAATAGTTCCTTCTGCTTTCACGTATTGAGGTAGCTTGTTCCACGGGACTGGTGCTGCAATAGAGAAAGCTCTATCACCACACGATACGAGATCTGTTCTTAGAATATTAAGATGAAAACTACAAAACTGTGAAAGTTGAATCTATAATAGAAATATCAGTCCCAAAAAGATTCAATTTCCGTTCAGTATTTACAAAGATATGATGAATTGATATTCCATCGATCTAAACTGACGGTCGCCATCTTTATTTGCCGTGAACCACATTGATGGGTATGTGTTATTCAAGCCGGGACATTATCTAGCGTTAATATTTTGATTTTGTTTTCTTACTTAAGTTCTATGCTATGCTTAAACGTTAAACATACATTATGACGTCACATTAATAATGATGTCATTGTAATGTATTAATCATATTAAACATACATTATGCAAGAGCTAAATCTGCCTATTGCAGGTCTTTCTTTAGGCCTGTAATGTTTTCTAAATTATTAATTAGACATTAATTAACTAATCCAGGCCATAATCAACTCTCGATGGCATCGGGTTTCTCCGATATTAACTAGATTAGAACAGTTCAGCCATATTTTAATCTAAGCTAAAATGGAGGAGCGAGACTTAGCTTCGAACAACTAGTACTGTGGTTGAAATTTTTGCACACGTCTTGTCAAACCTTCAAAGGCTAATATCTTCGCTCGCAATAAAGTAATTTGAATGAAATTTTCAATATTGTCATTTTACATTAGCTATTTTTGAGCTATGATAACAAACATGGCCAGCTCTTTATCTAAATCTTCCATAATATATCTTTAAATGAATAATCTGAGTACATATTAGCAAGGATTAAGCCTGTTTTCCACTAGGCGAATTTTTCGCGCGAAGCGAATTTATTTTGAGTACAGGCATGCGCAGTATAATTTCAGGCGGCGCCCCACTATACGCTGGCTCTTTTCTCTGCGAAAAAGTGAGTTCGACCAGTTTCTACTTTCCAGCCGCGAAAAAAGGAGCAAGCCAATCAGAATTCCGTAAACTCTGACGTGGTAATACAACTCACGTCCATTGTACATCTTCCGAATCCAAAACCTTTTTCTGTACTTTTGCAGTCGAATTTGACGTCTGCGTAGCAGTAAAATGTTAATCAATCTTACCTTTAACAAGAGTAAATATCTCAGATTAAAAGCAGCAGCCATTGTGGAAGTTCAGGAAGGAAACCTTTCGCGCCAATTCTGCTATGAAACAAAGAATGATCGAAAAAATCGCTTGTCTAGTGGAAAATACAAGCGTGATTGCTCGAAATCTTTCGCGGCGAAAAAATTCGCCTAGAGGAAAACAGGCTTTAAGCCGTGAGAAATTTGATATTTTCCGAAAAATGTAAATCAGACATGGTTACTTTAAGTATGTATATATGTAATCTGATATTTGTGATTAAAAGCGTAAACAGCTAGACACGTGTATCAACATTAATGTGAGTGATATATCGTGTGTTATAAATATCTTACAGCGTTATAACACATAAACATTAAAAAAAAAACATCTGAGACTGTATTTAAACTAGCGCTGCACGGCTTGTGCCTATAACTCCACAACCGGAAGCGGTAGGCCAATGCCACCAGGCCTATGTTATTCCCCGGTTCGAGCTACCCCTTTACTCCAAATTTCAGTCTCGGGATAGCCCTAGTGTAGCCGTCAATCCCGAACAGACAGACAGACAGAAAAACAAACAAACAAACAAACGACAGTCACAATATGAGTATAGATAAGCGATGCAAAATGAAATGAAATGGGGTTTAACGTCCTAGTGCTCGGCTCCGACCGGGCGAATGAAGACGGGCATACGCCATACAGTGTGCTATGAGAAAAGGTTTGCCCAGACAGCGGCGCTACGATCGACCCTCATATCGGATTCCAACTACCAGGGGATCTTTTACTTGCAAGCCAATGTGTACATGGGACCTCGGTTTTTTTGTACCATCCGAACGACTATACGTCGGTCCTTGCCAGGAATATGCGATACAAGATAGAAGTATAACTAGGCCAGGGGGTAATACACTTAAATGGACTATGGACCAGAAATTGAACATGACGTCGTCGCAGCCATCTTGGAAATATGACGTCATATTAAAAATGGAAGAGCGTCAGTTCCAAGAAGAATAACAACAACAACAACAACACCGTTTGATATTTGGTGGAAGGTCGGTGGTGTGGGGCGGATGTCTACAATTAGGCTATACATATTCCCAGAGAAGATGTTTTTGAAAATTGAAAAATCACAGCAAACTTTTTGGCCAACACCGGAAACGGACAAGCGGTTAGTGAAATGAAATGAAATGAAATTGGGTTTAATGTCCTACTATTCCACTCAGAACTGGGCTAATGAAGACGGAAGCGGTTATTGAGCCAACGGCATACCCAACGAGCCACCATGGCCAGCTAAAAGTAATAGAAATGAAATGAAATGGGGTTTAACGTCCTACTGTTCTACTCCTAAACTAAAAGTAGTAGAGACTGCCCCTTTAAGAAAATGATATAATCTTCACACGTTATGTAGGCCATAATTCTTCTTTATAACTTAATTGAAAGAAACATACTATTTTTTATATAATTTTTCTTCCTTAATTTAATTCAAATAAACATGCTGCTTTTTATCTGACTTGTTTTTTTAGATAGATATAACTTTAAGTCTAGTCTAAACACGAGATAAAGGAATTTAAACAACATACGACTTCCCTCATTCTTTTCTTGTTTAACAGATAGCAGATCGTCTTGCTTTATGCTCTAATAACCAAGTTTTCTCCGGGAGTTTTTTCGTTTTTTTAACATTTCTTACACTAGTATTGTCATTATGCAAGTCATTGGCCCCGTAGGTGCAAGAAAAAAAAGTAGGCCTTTAACCGATAAAAACAAGGCAGCCAACAAGGCCGTGACAGTTGGAGGTATAAATGAGAGAGGGAGAGAGAGAGAGAGAGAGAGAGAGATGGGGTTTAACGTCCACTCGACACAAACTAGGTCATTTCGGAACTAACATATGGTTCTATTTTATTTCAATAATTCGTTTGCGCGTAAGGGTTTTTAGCAGTGGGAGGAAACCGGAGGACCCGGAGAAAACCCACGAGGTTGGACAGGCGACCCTACTCCTTGTCACGTACAACCGGGGGGTATAAATGAAGTTTAAAACAATTTAAACTGTATGAATATATTTTGGAAACCCCTGTCAAGGGTTCTTTTACAACTGGAATTTTTAAAAATTTTAGTACTATACCACAAGGGAAAACCCAACTGGAAAATCCCCAGAAATCGGCTTAACCAACAACAGATATGTAAACCGGGAAGTTGGCCGAGTAATTTTGTAGTGAGTTTTGTTGATAGTATCAAATACGCCAAGCTATGATGATTAAACACTTCCGTGTTTCTAGGTGATAAGATATTTAATGTTATTCCTCATACAGACATGAATATAGATACAGGCACCTGTTATATAACATAAAAATATAGATACAGGCACCTGTTATAATATAAAAATATGACGATTTACACCACCTCAAATCTGTTATTCACGTTGTACACCGTTACGTCGTTGCGTCATCATAAAACTAATATATGGTACTGGAATTGGTCGAAACGTGACTGCCAGATTGTTTGGGTTTTTTTATTTAATCAGACCCCGTAACTAGGGGTGGGGTGGCAGGGGATGGAAGTTTCGCCCCCACCCCCCTTGTAAAAAAATTGTCGACCACAGATATACATTTTCCGTCAATTTTACAGCACCCCTGTGAACACTTCCCCCCCCCCTCGTTGCTCTGAGCTAGTTACGGCGCTGAAATTAATACTGTATAATAACCGATAGGTGCCGGATGCTTATCCATCGTTGATGGTCCGACTAATAAATATTATATAAATGAAATGAAATATAGGGTTTAACGTCCGGGTGGTTGGGATGGCCTAGTGGTCTAGAGTGTCGCGCTACGAGCCCTATACCGGCCGGTCACCTCTAGCTTGCTGTCGTGGGTTTCGATCCCTGGTGTGAGCGTATGTGGTTTGGAGATAGGGGGCGCCTTCTCAACCTCGTGCTTTTACTCCGGACAGGAAAGATAATAAACACGAGACCATTGTCTGCGAAGATCGAAAGAAATGGGGTTTAACGTCCACCCGACACAAATTAGGTAATTTCGGAACTAACATATTGTTTAATTTGTTATTTCAATAATTAGCTTGCGCGTAGGGATCTTTAGCAGTGGGGTAAACCGGAGGACACGGACAAAACCCACGAGGTTGGACAGGCGACCCTACTCCTCGTCACGTACAACGTACGGCCTAGCCTCGAAAAGTCAATCGCTAAAATCTCGGTTCATAGTGGATCAATTTGACTGAAATGTTTAGCAAATTGTCTTTAAATGATCTAATTTTTAACTATTATAGTGAGAACTGCCAGCTCTTTATCTAATCTCGAATAATGTACCTTTAAACTAAGTTAGGAATAAATCATTAACACGAACCATATATTAAAGATAGGTTTCAAAATAAAATATGGTATTAATGAAATCTAAAATAGAATTCTGTACTTGTTTTTTTTCTATACTTCAATTTGAAGATATATTTATAGCAGGTGTTGAGAAAATAACAAGATGGCATCGTCTTCATTGGGCGTGGTTGGGTAGCTGTGGTAGAAGAATTGAAAATGAAATAACGTGGTTATATGATGGCACGTCGATATGTAATATAACCCGTTTAATCCCGATATCTGAAATATCTTTACGCGATGATTATTATTGAAATCTGTCAGCAGGTAAAAGGTTATAAATGATAGTATTGTTCTGGATTAATGTCTGTATTATTGGACATCACGTGCCATTATATATATAATATCATTGCAATAAAATATAATGTAACTTTATTATATTGATGGAGCAGTGATATAGGCGCTAGCATGCTAATCTGGCAAGTGACATCGTTTATAGTTCGCATGTGACGAAAGATCGAGGCCCTGTGGTTTCATCCGTGGAACTATCGGATAGAAATTCAGATCTATATTTCGTGTCGTTTTTAAGTAAAACAAAATTTTGAAATATAAAAAAACGAAACGAAAAAGGATCTGTGTTTTAATCAGATTGACGTCTCTCCTGTCATGGGGGGGGGGGGGGTTGGCCGAATGGTTAGCACGCGCGCGCTGTATCAGGAGGCCAGTCATTGAGTCAACTGGCGTGGTTTCGAATCCCCGGTTGTACGTGACAAGGAGTAGGGTTGTCTGTCCAACCTCGTGGGTTTTCTACGGGTTCTCTGGTTTCCTCCCACTGCTAAAGACCCCTACGCGCAAGCGAATTATTGAAATAAAATTAAACAATATGTTAGTCCCGAAATGACCTAGTCTGTGTCGAGTGGACGTTAAACCCCATCTCTCTCTCTCTCTCTCTCTCTCTCTCTCTCTCTCTCTCTCTCCTGTTCTGTGAGAACTGTGTTTAAAATCCGCTATGGTTCGTCTCGGTCCACCCCGACTGGGGTACTACCCGATTATGATTTATTTTTCGTTCCTAAAAGAGTGAAGACACCTTCATAATTTTAGTCAATTTTTCATAATAAATAAAATTAAATCCCAGCTTGAATACGGGACCTCCAGTTTAGCAAGCCGACATCTTACTCTCCGAGCCACCATGGCTCTCGACTAATCTTATGAGTTTTAAGAGAGATTCGTGAACTTTAACTGGGTTACTACATTATAATAAATTTTCTTTAGTAAACGAGTGAAGACCCCCTCCTAACTCTAGTCATTTTTTATAATAAATAAGATTAAATCCCCGCTCCTATCCAGCAGTGAAGTTAATATATCTATTTAAAAGATCACTATGATATTGGGTAATGTTTAATTAAAGAGTGTACAGAACCACTTAAAACTAATACTCTCTAAAATGGAACATTAATATACTGTTGTGATGGCAAAATATTTTTGTAAAACGATTACGAAAATAAGGTAATGGACTGGGGGTTAACACAAAATAAATATTCCGCCATTTTGAAAACTGTTTTCAGCAGAAAAAAATTGGCCTAAAGAAAATGTCAGGCTGGTTAACTTCTCGTTAATGCAATGCCTGTGATTTGTGTAGACTTTTAATTGACACTGTCACCAATACAATTATAGAAAGGAACACTTGGCCCTGGCCGCGGTATTACGTTGCCTGTACTAGAAGTGTTCTTGGTCATTAATATTCATCTGCCACGGTGGCTCAGTTAGCAGGACGTTGGTTTTCTAACTTATAGCACATTGTATGGCGTATGCCAGTCTTCATTAGCCCAGTCGGAGCAGAACAGTAGGGCTTTAAAAATCCTATTTCATTTCATATGTTTCACTCACTACTAGCTGTGTAAAGAGAATTCCCTCTCATCGGTTCGTATACCAACTGATTTTCCTGCAAGACATATCAACGGAAGCGATGATACGTGTAATCAAAGTATACACATTGAATGTTTGTCTTGTTCTAGTTTGTTGAACTATTTGTCAAATAATCATTCCAATCTGAAGCACGTGTCTTAAATCAGGTCAAACATTGATCAAAAACGATGTAATCAATTACAGAAATACAGTAAAGATAAGACATGCTACATGTTCTGGTATCAACTGGGCTAATGAAGACGGGCATACGCCATACAATGTTCTGAGGGAAACTTTTCCCGGACAGCGGCACTGCGGCCTACTCTTATATCAAATTCCAACTGTCAAGGGATCTTTTACGTACACACCAATGTGTACACGTGACCTCCGGTTTTCGTCCCAGCTGTCCTTGTCAGGCCCTCCGTCCTGCATCACTGACAACTGGATGAACTTTCTCGGCCAATGCAGGGATCGAACAGCCGACCTTCAGCGTCTTACTCACCCTGACCACCGAGAGAGAGAGAGAGAGAGAGAGAGAGTATCAACCATCAAATTATATTGGTCACGATATGGTGCTAAAACAAATCTGCCTCTCAAGAATCCGATTTATCTTGTCATGGTATTTATCTTGTCATGGTATTTATCTTGTCATCTTGTCATGGTATTTATCTTGTCATGGTATTTATCTTGTCACATGGTATTTCCATCTACCTTGATTCAATGAATAAATGAAATGAGGTTGAGCGTTCTACTGCACAAACTTGGTTAATGAAAACTGACATACGCCATATACAGTGTCACAGCAAATTGACAGCAATTAAATTCCAGACAATCTGATTAAAATACAGATCTATATTTCGTTTCGTTTTTTTTTACTTTCGATGGACTACACTACCTGAAGATCTGACAAGTTGTAGCGATAGGTCGCGTCAGAGGTCATACGATCGACTTTTGACCTATGACGTCAAACATTTGATTAACCAATCAGCATTGATGTTACTAGTGGATTACCCACAGTGCCGCGCAAAACACGCATAAAGCTCGCCGTACAGACCGTTTAATTAGCTATTCCCTCACATCATTCAGAACACGTCAATGATAACAACTCTTCCAGACCCTAGTGTAGTAAAGGCAAGTAAAAAGAAATTTTGAACTATAAAAACGAAATGAAATTGATTTCCAGATGTCAAGGGTTTTTTAAGTAAACGCCAACTTATACACACGACATCGGTTTTTGTCCCATCCGAACAACTAGACAATGTTACTTGTCAGGCCCGCCATCCTGCATCTTTGACAAGAGGAAACCACCCTGCAAAATACCGAGAAACTTTCTAGATCGAGATCGAACCCCAGACCTCCTGGTTGTGATCCTGAGCCAGCGACTTACTCACTGAGCCAACGTGGCTTTCATGGACTCAAGGCCCGATGGTTGCAGAGATGTAGTAGCAACAACAGATCTGGGTTGTTTTTTGCTTATGGTCGACCTACTGACCTATTATTTAAATAAACATTCGATAAAAGATCCAATAATTAACCAAAACAAATCATGCCTATTTGATCGAAGGGGAAATACGTAGATGTTTTGTTTGATGTTTCATCCGATAACAAGTCTTTCGTCCCCACAAACTTGTAAAATCTATCATTAAACAATTGTAAAACGGGGCCGTGGATGTTCAACCGTCACCGTCAAATTAGAAAAAAACACAATGAACTATAAAAAAACTTGTTAATAATGTAAATGCATTTTAAGTACTTGTGAAAACTATAATTAGCCAATTATAAATGTCGGTCAATCGTTAACTAGTTGATCAAATTACAAGAATTGCTAATAATAAAAACCTGTTTATGTTGTAAATGGAGTTTAATAACTTGTAAAGTCATTAAACATACATTATGCAAGAGCTAAATATGCCAATTGTCGGTCTTTCTTTAGGCCTGAAATGTTATATAAACTATTAATTAGACATTAATTAACTTATCCAGACCATAATCTACTCTCGATGTCACCGCTAGCCTGCGATATTTACTGGATAATAATCCGATCTGCTGCTGAACGCTGATTCATGATTAAATGAAACCACGGATAATCGAGACTATGCCTTTTATCGTACCGACTTTGGTAATGATGATCGAGGCTAGGCCCAAAATTCAATCGGTAAATTCTCGGTTCAGAGTGGATCAATCTGACTGAAATTTTCAGCAAATTCCATTTACATTATCTAGTTTTTAACTAATATAGTGAGAACTGCCAGCTCTTTATCTAATCTCGCATAATGTATCTTTAAGTAAACAATTCTAATCTAAAACGAAATCGTGGATGTTCAATCGTCACCTACTTTATAAAATTACTAAAATATCTACAACATAATGGATTATATAAAAAAAAAATCTATTGATCTTGTTATAAACTAGTTAAATCTATAAATAATCGGTCTAAAATTGAATTATGGATGTTCCATCGTCACCATCTTTATTAAATTACAAGAATTTCTACCACGCAATAAAAACCTGTTGATCTTTAGGGGCGGATCTAGGAATTTTGAAAAGGGGGGGGGGGGGGCGCAACATGAGGGCACTGACCTCGGAGACGTGGTACGGCGCTGAGAGGGGGGTTTTGAAAGTGGAAGCATTAATTAGACCAGACTGGTGTGTTTGAGTCGATGGTTTGAGTCATTTGGGATCCCTGCAACGGGTTGGAAACGGACATATTTGGATCTGAGAAAAGGCACTTTCAGCTGTAAAAAAGGGCACTGTCGAAAATTAGGGGGGGGGGCGCCCCCCCCCCCCTTTGGATCCGCCTCTGATCTTGGAAGTTTTATAAATTGACATGAAATCTACAATAATCTTGTTTTATCTGGTTGAGAAACACGGCGATCATCACACGATGCTGGGTGGGAACACGGCGATCATTACACGATGCTATGTCAACTATTAATTGAAGTTCCATGTTGGATTACCAGGAATCTGTTTATCTTATCTCTTTGACCTTTGACCTTTGAGCATACCATATTGTACTACATGTGTAGTTATCAGGCAAACATGGCATCGTTATATCTGGGAAATAGGTTAATAGGCCAGTGTGTAGAATTTAATGGGGTTGGTCATTTGATACGGTTTAGAACATAACGACAGTGGCTCATGACTATCAGAAGTAGGTTTCAGTACAATGGTCAGTTTAAAAGTTTACAACATAATTCTGTCTTGGAACGTGGCAAAGTAGGTAAGACGCTGGCACGTAAAAGATCCCTTGGCAGATGCAATTCGATGTAAGAGTAGGCCGTAGCGCCGCTGCTTGGGTAAAATTATCCTCATAGCACACTGTATGTCGTATGCCCGTCTTCATTAGCCCAGTTTAGGAGCAGAACAATAGGATGTTGAACCCCATTTCATTTCATTTCATTTCTTTCTTGGTACATAACGGTATCTATGGTTATCAGAATAAAGGTGCCAGTACATTGGTCATTTTTAGAGATCTATAAGGCATTATGTTGTCTTGAACCATATCTCTGGTTATCAGAACAAGGTCCCATTGGTGAGTTTATGGGTTTACAAGATGATGCTATCTTGGAACATAACGGTGTCTTTGGACTATCTACAGCATAACGCTGTCTTGGAACATAACGGTATCTCTGGGTTATCAGAGCAAGGCGCCAATACATTGGTCATTCTTTTCAGATCTTATAATTATGTCTTGGTATATAACGGTATCCAGGGTTGATATAAAGAACGTGCCAACGTCTAGATAATTCATTCTTGAAAGGTAAATAACAGCAGTCGATATCCGGCACAGCGATGTATTGGAGTATAACAGTATCATCTTTATATCACATGAAAGGTTCTTACTTCTAATTAATTCTTGAAAGGCCAAACTCCATGACCGACTTGTTGTTTCAGATGCCTACAATATAATTGTGATCTAGTATTTGGTTATTCCGAAAAACAAGTTGTCGCGATGTAGAAATTGACTTTCTTGAAACGCAAAATCGGTAATGGTCATAGTAGGATTAGCGCTAGCCCTGTTTACATATCGTGACCTTTGATCAAATCTGCAATTGGCCTTAATATTTAGATCTAACCGTATTAAATGGAAATGAAAGAGAGAGGGAGAGAGAGAGAGAGATGGGGTTTAACGTCCACTCGACACAAACCAGGTCATTTCGGGACTAACAAATGGTTTAATTTTATTTCAATAATTCGCCTGCGCGTAGGGGTCTTTAGCAGTGGGTGGAAACCGGAGGACCCGGAGAAAACCCACGAGATTGGACAGGCGACCCTACTCCTTGTCACGTACAACCGGGGATTCGAAACCACGCCAGTTGACTCAATGACAGGCCTTATTTATGATACAGCACGCACGTGCTAACCATTCGGCCACCCAACCCCCCTGCACCAATCGGTCTAATAAAGAAGGGCATACACCATGTGGTGTGTTTTGGGGGACATTTGGTCCTGACAGCGGTGCTATGGTCTATCCTTTCAGGATATCTTTACCGTGCTAGAAATGGTACACCTGGAACCTGGAGAATCCGGAAGAACTCTAGGATGGAAACCGCTACCTCCTGTAAGTGAGCAAGTGTCAGAAGTGGAAATAAGACGAATATGTGAAATACATTTCCATTTTCTCTCCACCATCGTATCTTAAAGGGACAATAACACTCTTGCTGGCTTGACAGCTCCAGAAAATAAATAATAGCCTTATTCTAAGTACTAGATGTGTTAGTGTCCTACCTGCTGTGTAAATTATCCATTAAATCCTATTTTACTTGTCCAGAGGGTTCGAAAATATTTTTAAATCCAAGTCACATTTGAAAAGGTTTACGTTAGGCTTTTCAAATCATTTAGTTGAATTTTTCCAATTTTTTAAATTAGGTGTGTTAAGATGAAATTTATATCACCAATTAATTGGAATATTGTAAAAGAGTACAATTTGTTGACCAGAATAAAGATTGGGACATATTATTCAGTTACAACAAGAGTGGTATTGAGCCTTTAAAGGCTCTGTCACTGGGGGGGGGGGGGGGGATGGCCGAATGGAGTAGGGTCGCCTGTCCAACCTCGTGGGTTTTCTCCGGGTCCTCCGGTTACCTCTCACTGCTAAAGACCCTTACGCGCAAGCGAATTATTGAAATAAAATTAAACCATATGTTAGTCCCGAAATGACCTAGTTTGTGTCGAGTGGACGTTAAACCCCCTCTCTCTCTCTCTCTCTCTCTCTCTCTCTCTCTCTCTCTCTCTCTCTCTCTCATTGGGGGCTCACTGCCTCCCAAATATTCGACCGACCGAAAATCCGTGCAAGACAGTCACTGAAATTCGTGCCTCCCCCCAAGTATTCGGAAATGAAATAAAATAGGGTTTAACGTCCTATTGTTCTGCTCCGACTGGGCTAATGAAGACGGGCATATGCCATATAGTGTTCTGTGAGGGAACTTTTGCCCGGGTAGCGGCACTATGGCTTACTCTTATATCGAATTCCAACTGTCGAGAGATCTTTTACGTGCACGCCAATGTGTACACGGTACCTCGGTTTTTCGTCCCATTCGAACGACTAAACAGCTGCCCTGTTCTGACCCTCCGTCCTGCACTACTGACAATGCGAAACCACGTCGGAAAATTCCGATGAACCCAAGTATTCGGGCGACCGAAAAAAGGTGCAATACGGTCGCTGAAATTCATGCAACCGATGATTTGTGTAATGCGGTCGCTGAAATTCGGATATCCATTGCCCTTCTATCTATTCAGCCGAAGACATTAACG
Source organism: Patella vulgata (assembly GCF_932274485.2). Classification (NCBI taxonomy): domain Eukaryota; kingdom Metazoa; phylum Mollusca; class Gastropoda; family Patellidae; genus Patella; species Patella vulgata. Next base: position 74,467,478 of record NC_065883.2, on the reverse strand, counting down.
GTAAAATTTAAACTAGAAGCCTTATGGTTAACATTCCAATCTATAGTACCCAAAGAAGTTCTACTAATATCAATAATCTAATCTAGTTAAAATCTCGAGTATCCGATGTCATCGAGAGTTGATTATGGTCTTGTTTTGTTAATAAATGTTTAATTAAAGAGAGAGAGAAATGGGGTTTAACGTCCACTCGACACAAACTAGGTCATTTCGGGACGAAAAATGTTTAATTAAAGATACGTTATGGGCGATTAGATAACGAGCTTGTAGTTCTCACAATAATACTCAAAAACTAGATAGTGTAAAGGGAATTTGCTGAAAATTTCAGTCAAATTGATCCACTCTGAACCGAGAATTTAGCGATTGAATTTTCGGCCTAGCCTCGATCAACATTACTAAAGTCGGTATGATAAAAAAAACATAGTCTCGATTATCCAGTTTTTGATTTAATCAGAAGCAGCGGGTCGGGTTCTTATCCAGTAAATATCACAGGTTAGCGATGCCATCGAGAGTTGATTATGGTATGGATAAGTTTATTAATGTCTAATTAATAATTTAAATAATATTTCAGGCCTAAAGAAAGACCTGCAATTGGCAGATTTGGCTCTTGCATAATATATGTTTAATAGTTTATATAACATTTCAGGCCTAAAGAAAGACCCGCAATGGGCAGATTTAGCTCTTGCATAATGTATGTTTAAACTTCCGTGTAGGTGTATACTGTATGACTACAATGACATAAGGCAAATAAATAAACACGTCATTTTTACGAGTTGGATAATCTCTTAATATAGTCTATTCAAAATCTTATTTTTAACAATGGTCAGGATCTGACTAATCGACGAACGACAATTCAATAACCATTTGATTAAAATTCAAATATCATGTGGGCAGCAAGGCGTCATTCAAAATGAACAGGGATTGTACGTGGGTGTTTTTACAATTACAACTGACTTGATATTAAGTAGAAATAAATTATATTTAATGTTTATGCATACCCATAAAAATGTTTGTCTTTCGTATTGTTAGAGGAGAGGCCCCTGTCAGTGGCGGACCTATATTAAGGCGAGATGAGGCTTCAGTTGTTATGCAGATTCAGTAACCCCTGTTGTCTTAATTTGTCGGGGTTGCTCCGTGACAGCAAAAATGAAATTATTGCATAACACTACACTCGTACTGATTCAGGAGCCACGGTGGCTAAGTGGGTAAGACGCTGGCTAGCTATAGCCTGGTGGTCACGTGTTCGATCCCTGCATTGGCCGAGAAAGTTCATTGGGATTTTCCGACGTGGTTTCCCCTTGTCAGTGGTGCAGGACGGATGGTCCTGACAAGGACAGCTGTCTAGTCGTTCGGATGATACGAAAAACCGAGGTCCCGTGTAAACATTGGCTTGCACGTAAAAGATCCCTTGGCAGTTGGAATACGATATAAGAGTATCTGAGATATCCCCTTTAAAGATTTGACTAGACCCGGACGATATATCTGACACATTCCCTTTAAAGGTTTGGTTTTAACCAGACGATATTTACATCTCATGTTTGTCATGGTTATTTTTAAAATCTTGTCTCACAAATATCTCTCCTGTGTGCATAATATTTCTTTGAAAAGGTAAAAATATTTTTGTTGACAAACCACCCCGTCACCATTTTTTTATATTTTAAATATCCTCATTGCTGAATTACGCTAAAGAAAGGTCAGATGAATTTACGACTTTTCGGCGATTTTATTTTCTATAGAGACTCGAATGACCCGTATTGATAACTTCCCTCAAAAGCAATTTGAATGAAATTTTCAATATATTCATTTTGCATTATCTATTTTTGAAATATTATAGCGAGAACGGCCAGCTCTTTATCTAAATCTTACATAATGCACCTTTAACCTTAAAGGAGCTAAATCGCTAATATTTGCGACCTAGAAATTGTCACAAATGTGTCTCAACGCATATAATAATGTAATATGAATGTATATAAACTGATTTACATTTAATCGTTTCCGTTTTACTCTAATTTTAAATCAGTTATGTTCGGTGAAATATGCCAGAAGTCTCAATCGAATGGCAATCTCTAGCGTCTGGTTATTCCAGTCTACACCGATAGTTTTTATTTCGTATGCTCTCCAGATAAGACTCTGTCGTCACCGTTTGACATGACTTGTGGAAAATGTCTAACCTCGTTTTTCGAGTCCCTTGTTACAAATAGCGCTGAAACGCATTATGGTACACGAATCGTGTACCAATGGTAAAATGTTTATTTTGTCTTAAATATTGGATATCAGAAGCCCATCTTTTGCCGGTAAGGTCACAACATCAATGTTGATTTAAATTGACAAAAAAATTGTGTTTTCAATGTCAAAACCTTTGGTCGATATTGAGTTAGAGACTTAGCTACTTTAACTTATAAACCATCTGTAGAATTAAATATTTTAAATTAAATTTAGATGAGATAATTTGGTCTAGGGGACAGTATCCTTGTAGCCCGAATCCCCTCTCCACCCCACCCCCTCCAATACCCGCCTCGCTGCTATGGGGTTGGGACATCATTAATGGGATGGGGAAAATTTTCAAACTGCAAAATTTAAATGTGAAATAAAATTCAGATGGCTGGTTATATATTATATATTATATAAGGTCTGTCATTGAGTCAACTGGCGTGATTTCGATTTCCGGTTGTACGTGACAAGGAGTAGGGTTGTGTGTCGAACCTCGTGGGTTTTCTCCGGGTCCTCCGGTTTCCTCCCACTGCTAAAGACCCCTACGCGCAAGCGAATTACTGAAATAAAATTGAACCATATGTTAGTTCCGAAATGACCTGGTTTGTGTCGAGTGGGCGGTAAACCCCATCTCTTTCTCTCTCCCTCTCTCTCTCTCTCTCTCCCTCTCTCTCTCTCTCCAAAATCCTTTACATTTTAGAGTTTAATTGATTTGAATTTTATTTATTTTTATTTACTCTCTCTCTCTCTCTCTCTCTCTCTCTCTCCGCCCTCTGTTTATATGTTGTATGTTATAATGAGAACTATGAATATCGTGATACCAGTAGCGACACATTTGAAAATTAAATTTAAATTTTGATTCATCCGAAGGTTACGTAAATGTGAGCTGACGATAAAGAAATAAATTTTGACTTTGAACTCAAGAATACAATTAGACCGCTAATCACGAGACATTGTCAATTGTCAAACTACTTTCAAACATTGAATGTCGGCCTACGCGTTTCAATTTTTCACTTTACAATGTCTGGCTATGACTCAAACCGCTTGAATAAAGACATCGTTTAACAAACAAAAGAATTCGACAACCTCTACATTTTGCAAAATCAAATGAAAGGGGGTTTAACGTCCTACTGTTCTGCTCTGACCGAGATAATGAAGACAGGCACACGCCATACAGTGTGCTATATGGGGGAAATTTGCCCGGACAGCTGTACTACGACCTACTCTTATTTCGAATTCCCCGATAACACACTATGGCGTATGCCTGTCTTCATTATCTCGGTCAGAGCAGAACAGTAGGACGTTAAACCCCATTTCATTGGTACATATCTTCTATAATTTTGGTTGTATATTCTTGATGACCCTTGGGTCAAAGTCAAACGTTTCGGTAACATGATACAAGGTCTACATTCGTTATAATTTTACACGGGGGGGGGGGGGGGCGAATGGTTAGCGCGTGCGCGTTGTATCATAGGGTCTGTCATTGAGTTAACTGGTGTGGTTTCGGTACCCCGGTTGTACGTGACAAGGAGTAAAGTCGCCGGTCCAACCTCGTGGGTTTTCTCCGGGTCTTCCGATTTCCTCCCACAGCTAAAGACCCCTACGCGCAAACGAATTATTGAAATAGAAATGATCCACATGTTAGTTCCGAAATGGTCTAGTTTGTGTCGAGTGGACGTTAAACCCCACTTATAATATTAATAATAATTTATTTATAGAGAGCCTATAATCCAACATTTTGTTGCTCTCTCTCTCTCCCCCTCTCTCTCTCTCTCTCTCTCTCATTTGACACAGAAGCCTTGTCACGCATCTTACAACACTGTTGGTTCAACGACCACAAAGACACATTTCTTAATAACAATAAATCGACTTAAACTTCACATAATCTCACATTTACGCTAGAAAAATAACTTTCAATGGCTTAATTTTCTTTTTAAAATTGTTTAAGAAAAACATGAAGGAGGTCACATGTTCTAGAAAATCAAATATGGCGGTCCTGTCGCAATGTTACACAAGACGGATCTGGGATGTTTTTAACTTCTTCACTAGAAACTCCATAATGTTTATTTTTTCGATTATCCCGTGTTTACTTAACCTATGGTTGTAAGCTACTGGTCTACATTGAGGAATAACAGTTGAACATACCTACACCAATCACGTTCTGAAAGCCTTGTGCATACATTACCAATTCGTCAAATTATGCAACGTGACCCTCTTTTTTTAACGTGTTTGTTCTCTTGAGAAAGGGTATCTTTTTAATGAGTTGCTCTTTTTAAATTATGAACTGTGTCTATAAATATATCTAATGTATATATCTCAATTACGAAGAATTGCACAACTTTAACCATGTTTTTTTTTTGGGGGGGGGGGGAGGAGGTTCTTATTATTTCACGTGACTATTTTAAAAAACTTGAAGTGATGACGAGGCCATTACACGTGACGTTTCAACATAGGCTAATAAAGATGGCGGACCGACGTGTTGGTGACAGGGATTAAGACCACAGGCGTTAAAAAGGTGCTAATAAGAGCACTCGGTAAACCTCGGCAAATTCCGTTACTTTACATCTAGAAGTATTAGAATCTGCTAAGGTTTGCCGAGTGCATATAAGAGCTAACTATTTAGTGGGTGGTGGGGGTGTAGCTGCAATATTGTACCAGCGTCCTGTCTTATCCGGGCTACAATTGATACACTATTTGAGGCTTTGCGCAAGTAAAATTATGTTCAATTGCAAAATTTTCAACATGTATCTTCAGAGTTTGCATGAAAATAAGTAATTATGTTACAAATAGTGAAGAGTGGAACACTGAAATCTTAATCTTATCTTACCGAACAGTTTTTCAGTATTTTCGAGGTGACGTGAAATTACTTGCTTGTTCTAATTCTGGTTCGGCGGCCAATTTTAAATGGACAGAAATTTCGGGTAGCAGTTGGGTTTCATCAAATCATATAATCATGCGGTATGGTTTCACCTTTATTTCAATGGGAATTGGTTTATAATATGCTTAGGTATGTGTAGTACAGTGTGGGGTCGGTTAAACAGGAAGTTAAGGAAGTTATAGGCCAGTAACTTTTTTTGTCATCAAATCACGACAAAACCCGCTCAAAGGAAGTCCTTAGAACGATCCACTGCTGTGACTGGAGCGAGACGGAAGATATCAGGAGTGGAACCGTTTCTCATGGTGGTCATACTAGAATCTCCAACAGAAAGCACAGTCCGTGGATCTAACTTTTGACCTTACGCCCAGCGGATATCGGACCTCATGAAGACACTTATTCGCCGCGCAGTTGCCGATCCTACCCCCTCCCACAATCCTAGGTTTGAGGTTGGGGTCTATTGGTGCCGAAACGTCATACATTCAAAAATATTATGTGGACTATTTTTCTTTATTTTTAAATAAAAACTTATTTTGAAATTATCCAAAACTGAACTATGTAGGACAATTTATGTCAAATTAAGCATTAGGCCTACAATATTATTTTAAATGGCAAAATAAAAAACTGTATAATGAATCTCCTTCCGGTTCCCATATCGACGTTCCATTCTCTGGCTTCCATCTTTCAATGAACAAAGAACAAAAACAACTATGGGTTGTTTTACAAATGTTGGGGGTGGGGGGCGAATGGTTAACGCGTGTGCGTTGGATCACGAGGTCTGTCCTTGAGTCAAGTGGCGTGGTTTCAATTCTCCGCTTCTACGTGACAAGATGTAGGGTCGCCTGTCCAACCTTGTTGGTTTTCTCCTGGTCCTCCGAGTCCTCCGGTTTCCTCCCACTGCTAAAGCGAATTATTGAAATAAAAATGAACCATATGTTAGTCCCGAAATAACATAGTTTATATTGAGTAGACGTTAAACCCCATTTCTCTCTCTCTTTACAAATTTACTTTTTATTTATATAATGAATTTTAATTCATCTTTCCGCAACTCTGGGCAATATGTATGAAAATTTTAAAAAGACGAGTTGATATGACTTTAGGCTAACATGACATAAAGTCACGTGTTTTAAACTTGTTTGTCAAAAATAAAAAAAAAGATTCATCTCAACGGTGTCTTTTGTTGACAGATATTTTAAGTTTTAAATTGTAAAGAGCTGGAAAAATCTTCTCTTTGTGTTAGGAACGTGAAAGTTAGATCATCGACGTCCATTCAACACAGACTATGTCATTTCGGGACTAATATATGGTACAATTTTATTTCAATAATTCGCGTGCACGTAGGGGTATTTAGCAGTGGGGGCTGGGCTTGAGGACCTGGAGAAAACCAACGAGGTAAGCCAGGCGACAATACTCCTTGTCACGTACAAGTGTGGGTCGAACTCACACCACTTAACTCTATGATAAGACCTGATGATCTAAAGCGCACACAAACAACGCAAAAACAGAACCACTTCTTGACTATAAATAATAAATAGAGGGTTGAATGGCCGAATAGTTAGCGCGTGGGCGCATTGCATCACAAGGTCTGTCATTGAGTCAACTGGTGTGGTTTCGATTCCCCGGCTGTACGTGACAAGGAGTAGGGTCGCCTGTCCAACCTCGTGGATTTTCTCCGGGTCCTCCGGTTTCCTTCCACTGCTAAAGACACGTACGCGCAAGCGAATCATTGAAATAAAGTTGAACCGTGTGTTAGTTCCGAAATGACCTAGTTTGTATCGAGTGGAAGTTAAACCCCATCTTTCTTTCTGTCCCTCTCTTGACTAAATTGTAAAAACGGTCATTCGTTTGTTGAGAACGGTGGACCATGAAATTATATTGTTTTCTACACGAAAGTAATTCCGATAAAAGCGAGCCACTAACGTAATTATCGACAACAATATTGACCAATTTTATTGGAACTGTCTGACTACTGGCGGGAAATAGATCTATGAATATAAACAACTGACTATTATTGGATAATTTCATTGATTTCTAATAACCCCATTGATCAAATTAATATATACCCTGACAATTCCAATATTGTCTCGCGCTAACAGAAATAATTCCAGACTTTTGTTGACATTAACAGTAATGGCGGCTTTGTTTTGTCACGTTATCCTGACGCAAAAGAGAGAGAGAGAAATAGGGTTTAACGTCAACTCAACACAAACCAGGTCATTTCGGGACTAATGGTTTAATTTTATTTCAATAATTCACTTGCGCCTAGGGGTCTTTAGCAGTGGAGGGAAACCGGAGGACCCGGAGAAAACTCAGGACAGGCGACCCTACTCCTTGTCACGGACAACCGAGGAATCGAAACCACGCCAGTTGACTCAATGGCAGACCTTATGATACAACGCGCGGGCGTTTACCATTCGACCCCCCACCCCACCCCTTATCTTGATGCAATTTTATACGGTGAAAAAATAAAATACCTTAGTCTTAGCCGTTCAAACAAACGGTGCTTTTGGTGCGGAGAGGGGATTGATTTTTGGTCTCGATGACGTGCACGTTAAAGACACTTGATTAAGAGTAAGCATAAACGCCGCGGTCCCCGCAAAATCTGCCTTGCTTATGCCCGCCTTCATTAGTCAGGTTGATGTAGAAAAGTCGGACGTTAAACCCCATTTCGTTTCAAGTCGTTAAGAAAGCACAGAAACCCGAAATTAAAATACAATTCACATATTTATTTATCCGCCTTTGATTGTGAAGTTAGCCACCCGTATAGAGCAATACCCTGCAACTTTAATGGATATCTAGACCTGTAATTATGTTTGAGAATTTATAGAAGTTTGCTTTCTGTAATTGCATGTGTTCTGTTGTTTGGCTGCAGATGTTATCTGACCTCTGTACAAATCTAGACAGTCTGTTTTACTCATTGAGTCACTGTGCCCCTCTTTTACATAACTACAGAGACGTCAGTATTTTGGACATCTGCATCTGTAAATATGTATAAGAATTTATAGAAATTGCTTTCTGTAACTACTTGCGTCCCATTATTTTGCTGCAGATGTTTTCTGACCTCCGTAAAAATCATTTGACTCATTGCGCCACTGTGCTCCCCCTCTCCCCCAACCTTTTTTTTTAGATAACTACATTTTTGTAATTTCATGCGTTTTGTCGTTTTGCTGGAGATGTTTTCTGTATCTCTGCGAAAATCTAGACAGTATGGTTTTACTCAACGAGCCACCGTGGCTCCGCTCTTTGTAATTTCACGCGTTCTGTTATTTTGCTGGAGATGTTTTCTGACCTTTATGGAAATCTAGACCGTTTTCTATCTTCTTGGGCTACTGATTAATTTTATAGACTTAACCCCTGATCTCGGTACGGCAAGTTATTAATAAGTTGATATATACTATTCAAAAAAAGTAGGGGATATTTGATTTTTAAGTGTTATTAAAGTCACCTAATGAAACTGACGAAGAAACAAATGACAAAATGAAATGAAGTTCACATTCATCGATTTATTCCAAATGATCGTTAGACTAAGTAAGGCACAGACTGACCATTATAAGGGTAAAATGATACCCGGGGTCAAACAGCAAAGTTGCCACAGCATCACAACCAAGTCAGTAACGGGTAAATCCTCCTCTGTTTGCCAAACAAGCATTGATCCGACGTGGCATACTCCTAATGAGACGTCTAAGGTCATTTTGGTCCAGATTGTCCCATTCCTGTTGCAACGCAGCAGCAAGTTCTTGGACATTGGCAGGACGTTGTTGACGTTGACGTAACCTCTGTCCAAGCATGTCCCAGACATGCTCGATGGGGGAGAGGTCGGGACTCAGTGCTGGCAAAGGTAATGTGGTGATGTTCTGTTGTTGGAGGTAACCTGTAACGATCCTGGCCCTGTGACATCTTGCGTTGTCATCCTGGAAGATGAAACGGCGGCCATGACGTCGTGCGAACGGCACAACATGGACTGCCAAGATGTTGTCCCGGTAGTACTGGCCTGTAACACGCCCTGCAACAACATGTAAAGCCGTTCTTCCAGCAACAGTGATGCCTCCCCACACCATAACAGAACCACCCCCAAATCGATCATGTCTGATGACGTTAACGTCTTGGAAGCGCTCGTTTCGACGACGCCACACCCTCCTACGTATGTCCAAAAAATCAACAGTGAACCTTGACTCATCTGAAAACATCACATTGCTCCAGCGTCGATTATCCCAGTGTTGACGATCCCTACACCAACGACGTCTTGCCTGAATGTGATGATCTCTCAAACAAGGGATCACGCGAGGACGTCGGGCGCGAAGGTGACCCCTATGCAGTCGATTCCGAATCGTCTGGCCACTTACTCTCACACCAGTGTCTGTTTGAAGACGAGCGCTGATCTGAGTTGCTGTGATGACACGATTTCTCAAGGCCAAGGTACGGATAAATCGATCCTGGGCTTGAGTTGTCGCCCTTGGTCGACCTGAGCGTGGTCTGTCCTGTACAGATTGTGTATCACGGTATCTGGACCATAGCCTGCTTATGACAGACTGAGAAACATTCATCGTCCGCGCCACAACCGCCTGTGTTGTGCCGATCTGTAGCATGCCAAGGGCACGTAACCTTTCATTTTGGGTAAGCCGACGCATATCAAAATTTGTTTTCTGGTCACTAAAACAATTAAACTGATGTTTCCACCCTGGAATTCAATGCCACAATGACTGTAACATTCAAAGTCAGAGTCGTGCAAATCTTGGGTTGGACCCCCATGATGATCCCAAGCATCACCTGCATTCCATGCGGTAGCTATTGGTGCGTTTGGGCGTCACATGTAACTGGAAATGTTTCTTCTGTTAGGTTCTATAGTGACTTTTTTCGTAGTCATTTGCATATTTTAGTATTATGCCCCCAAAATCAAATATCCCCTACTTTTTTTGAATAGTATATATTCACGCCAAGATTGATTCGGCTAATTACCATAATCCATCAGCACGCGGAAAGTATGCACGTGATATGTATTAATATTGTCCAGACGACACATGCTTGAAATAACTGACAACACCCTGAAGTGATTTAAAAATAAAAAGTCGTAGTCGTTTAAAGGAGCTAAATCGCTAATGATGTAATATGAATGTATATGAACTGATTTACATTCAATCGTTTCCGTTGTTACTGTAATTCCTAATCTGTTATGCTCGGCGAAATACGCCAGAAGTCTCAATCGAATGGCAATCTCTAGCGCCTGGTTGTTCAAATCTACTCCAACAGTATATATTGTGCATGCGATATCACCTCGGTGGAAGCGGACGTAAAATACAACTAACTCACACACAGAAAAGAATATGGTGTAACTGATTGATATGACTTATGGAATATGTCTAGCCTCATCCTTCGAGTACTTTGTTACAAATGGCACTGAAACGCATTATGGTACACGACTCGTGTACCAATGGTAAAATGTTTATTTTGTCTTAAATATTGGATATCAGAAGCCCATCTTTTCCCGGTAAGATCACAACATTTAAATTGACATACAATTCGTGTTTTCAATGTCGAAGACTGTGGATGATATTGAGTTAGAGACTTAGTTACTTTAAGATGCCAATCATTGAGAAACATTCCATCGAACATTTAATTTCTGCTCCTTGATAGGAATTCTAAACACGCCTGTCTTCATTAGCCCAGACAGCGCAGATAAAACTCCATTTCATTTTATTTCACTGGATTCTGCTGTCTCGGACCTGAAAACCCCCCCAATCAAAATAGACCATTATCGTGAGATAGCTAGTATGTGCATAACAATTATGTGGTCGGACTACTTCTTGGATTGTCTCTGTTGTTTTTCTTGTACTGTTTATTATATCTGTATTTTGTTGTGCAGTTTTCCTGCTAAGACGTAGTTGTTAAGGAGTATGACTGATATTTGCCAAAGTGGGGTAAATCTAGAAATTAACCATTATTGAGGGGAGTAACACAAAACTTGTGAAATGGGAGTTAGATTAAATCTATTTGTTAAGGTCAGCTCAATTTTCGTCAAGGTCGCTGAGATGTAAATAAGGTTATTAGTACACGTGATTGTTAGAGAGATTGTGGGTTATGGTTAAGGTAAGGTCCAGGCTTAGGGTTAGGGTTGGGAATAGCGCTAGCCCCGTTTACATCTCGTGACCTTGGACCAAACTTCTAGTTGGCCTTATCAATTAGATCTAACCCGGAGTTTAAAGTCCTACTTTTCTGCGCCAACCGGGATAATGAAGACGGGACCCCTTTAATGAGTAATAAAATAGATATTTTTTTAAACATTATCCTCTGAAGAATTTTAGCTGCATAAAACAAAATATGTGAACCTTTCAGCGAGTATTCAACTTGCTAGTTTTTAACATTAAGTTCCTGAAGTATTTTGGCTGCACATGTTTTTATAAAGACGAGACAGACAGCTGACAAGTGAAATGAATTTACTGTCTGCCGTGTTGTTGATGGTAGGTAGACGAGGGATGGTTCCACCATATGTTATGTAATATCAGCTAGGATGAAAAGCTAAAATAACAAACTTCGAGATAATATCACGGCTTCTAGATTGTATTAAGGTAAGAAAATAGAGAAGAGTTCATCGTAAGTATGATCATATACACAGGTATGACTGAATCCTCAAAGGACGGATTTTAGAATACTTTCCATTTACCGTTAAATTTCCGTTTTGCTAATTCCGCGAATTTACTCATACTTTAGGTATAAATCAACAATAGTTTCCCCGTTTACCGTAAAAAAATTTGCCAATTCCCCGAATTAACTCAATGTCATTGTATAATTCAACCATTTTGTTGGTCTGTCACAATAACAAGGTAGTATTTGATGGTATTTGTATTGGAAGTATTTCGTTAGTATTGGGGTAGTAGGGATTGGATGGTCGAATGGTTAGCGTGTGCGCGCTGCATCATAAGGTCTGTCATTGACTCAACTGGCGTGGTTTCGATTCCCCGGTTGTACGTGACAAGGAGTAGGGTCGCCTGTCCAACCTCGTGGTTTTTCTCTGGGTCCCGGTTTGCTCCCACTGCTAAATCCCCCTACGCGCAAGCGAATTATTGAAATAAAATTGAACCATGTGTTAGTCCCGAAATGACCTAGTTTGTGTCGAGTGGACGTTAAACCCACTCTCCTCTCTCTCTCTCTCTCTCTCTCTCTCTCTCTCGCACAACATCGTTACCGTTTTCCGTGAAAGTTTCGTTCCCAATTTTATTTTATTGTTTGGTGCGGGTTAAATTCCAACTTAGTGTGAGATCCATTTCTAGAAATCAAACCAATCATTTATAAAATGTAACCAGTCGATTACCATCTCTTGTTACCCCCAGTTATTTTTATTTTCTTCTTCTTTCTTGTCCGTCTCGTCTTAAAATTATACCTTTTTGTCATGACAGATGAGTTCGCCATTGTTGTATAACCTAGTGGGCGTTTGGCTCTGTTCTTTGGAACATTAAAATAGGCTAAAAACTGTGTCTAAAAGCACATATTAATGTAATATGAATGTATGTAAAGTGATTTATATTCAATTTTGAAAAAGATATTGTAAATTCTAATCAATTATGTTCGGTGAAATACGTGAATAGGCAAATTGAACGACAGTCGTTTACGCCTGCTTAATGCATTCTACACGTTTTTTTAATTATTATTTTATCGTTTGTGAATCAACCATTATTAATTACTTCCGCATTATTATGTGGGATATGTTTGTTCTTTGTTCATTACAAATGGCGCCCAAAACCATAGAATACGGTTTTCCGGCGTGGTTCCCCCTTGTCAGTGATGCAGGAAGGAGGGCTTGACAAGGACAGCTGTTTAGTCATTCGGATGGGACGAAAAACCGAGGTCCCGTGTAAACATTGGCGTGCACGTAAAAGATCCCTTGACAGTTGGAATTCGATATAAGAGTAGGCCATAGTGCCGCTGTGCGGGCAAAATTTCCCTCATAGCACACTGTATGGCGCATGCCCGTCTTCATTAGCCCAGTTCGGAGTAGAACAGTAGGACGTTAAACTCCATTTCACTTCATTTCATAGAATACAGCCGTTTTCATTAGCCCAGTCAGGGCAGAACAGTAAGACATTAAACCACATTTCATTTCATAGAATATAAATTTTCATTGTGTCTTAAATATTGGATATTCCCGGCAAGATAATAACATCAGTATTGATTGATATGGACCAATATTGAGTTCTAATTCGTGTTTTTAATTTCGAATATTATGGACAATATTGAGATTGGGGTTTATCTCCTTTAAGATGGGAAACCACGGTTATTCTACTGGAGAAGAAACGGAAATGACATGCTTGTGGTTGTCAATAGCTTAGCCAAACGAGATGAGAAGGAATTGTGGACATATTATTAACGGCTGATACATCAACAGGGTTCCTGGCGTGCTGAACATTTTAATGCCGACGTTATGACAAGGATATGATTTCACCAACAGTGATGTATCCCTAACCCTTACCCACAATCCTCGACAAAAATCACGTGCCCTAACCCTGTTTATAACTCGTCACCTTGGTGAAATCTGCAAATATTTAGATCTGACCGCACCTCAACCCAGTATCTAGACAAATTGGATGTTGCCCAGTTCTTTAGCAAGTCTTGGACTATATCAGTTCTGTTTTAAGACATATTGGACGGGGTGTCCAGTTCCAAACTCCTACATATCGTTATTGTTTTATATAACGTCTGACAATGTCACAGATTAGAATTTGACATTTTAGCCAACCTTGTCTTAAGGAATACATGTCAGCCATGTGCATAGTACCGGGGAATGATAACACAGTCCAGTTGCAGGAAACAACCAACATTTGCTCAAGTCTTCATAGCAAGGTGGAGATTTAGAGACTGCACCTTATCGTCAAAAGCTGGTTCAACACTGAATATTCATATTAAAAGGGTACGGTTTTCATTTCTAGGACCCGGTTCTGTTAACCCACTACCACTAAGATGGCATCTATAATTTTTTCAGATTTTATCGGTATTTTGTCCGTGGGTGTTTTTCAGTATTCAGAATAGCCTGTGCCAGGGCTAACAGACTCATATCACTACCCTGCCCGTGATTTGGCACCGTACAGTTCTCAAACATAACTATGCTCGAAAACTGTGTCAGAGATACTTCTCAAAATGATGTGTGCTGTTGTGAGGAGTTGATTTCCAGGACCAGAGAGAGATAGAGAGATGGGGTTTAAGTCCCCTCGACACAAACTACGTCATTTTGGTTCAATTTTATTTCAAGTTCGCTTGCAGGTAGGGGTCTTTAGCAGTGGGAGGAAACCAGAGGACATAGAGAAAACCCACGAGGTTGTACTGGTGACCCTGCTCCTTGTCACGTACAAGCGGGAAATGGAAACCATGACATCTGACTCTATGACAGACTTATGATGCAATGCGCACACGGTAACCGTTCGGCCACCCAACTCCCCTCAAGGACTAGACCACGTTCTGTTAACCCACTTCAACAATAAACAACTAAGACATAAATTAAAAATATTATTTCTTTTATTTGACCAGGAAACGAAAACAAATGACCAAAGCAAGGCATCTTAATTCATCTAATTTTCCAAACAGAAAAATACAAAAAAAAGGTAAAGCTACCAATATAATATTTAATCAAATATTTATAAATTAGTTAACCAAAAAGAATGTCACAGAAAATAAATAATTCTTGTCCATAATTATTTACAAAATTCAATATTAATTTCCTAAACCTTCATGTATCTTTTCTCAAATTCTGTCTTCCTATCATCACCAGAAGTTTGCGAATCAAAATTTTCTGGAGAATAACATTCAATCATCAGATTTATTATAAAAGCTGCTGATCGCAATCTGAAACTACAATAGTTTCAATTTGTTTCAAAGTTGAATCCATCACAAGTATTTTAATTCCATTCAGATATGTTAAATTGAAAATTTCACAACTTTTAGTCATTCTCTGGGGTTTAACATCCACTTGACACAAACCAGGTCACTTCGGGACTAACATATGGTTTAATTTTATTTCAATAATTCACTTGGCTTAGGGGTCTTTAGCAGTGGGGTGAAACCTGGAGGACCCGGTGAAAACTCATGAGGTTGGATAGGTGACCCTATTCCTTGTCACGTACAAGCGAGGAATCAAAACCACACCACCTGACTCAATGACTAACCTCATGATTTCACTAGACTACCCACCCACCCTTAATATTTTGGTTTTGATATCTTAATTAAATGTTGAATAATCAATTTGAGTATATCTCCACGTGGATTAAGCTGTGAAAATTCAGATATTGTCTCAAAATTCAGATATTCTCGAAAATTCAGATAATTTCCCCAAAATTCAGATAATGTCCCTAATTCATATATTCTCGAAAATTCGGATAATGTCCCAAAATTCAGATAATATCTGAAAATGCAAATGATGATCAGAGATGGCTTTAATTCATCTTAATCCTAACTCAGAAGACTGGATAATCATAACTTTGTAAAAGAATATCACATTGACGAAAAATAAAAAACGATCTCTAAGATAATACGCCTTTACCAAAAGCTTAATGAATACGAAAAAATAACAAAAAAAGAAGCTGTATGGGAGCAAATTCTTAGAGAGTAAAAATAAGCTGAGGAAGGTAAGCTTTTAATTATATACAAGATAAGGTTGCCAGGCAACGAAAAATACGCCCACAGCAGCTAAGTTGTCCGGGCATAGGTAATGGGAGCAATTACATGTATTTATGACTCAAGGGCAATAACCTATGAAGTAATTATCAGAAATAAGTAAAATTTAACAGGCTTCTCAGTGCTAACAGAAATATATACTGGTAATCCGATTATAACATTAGCTGTTCAAGCTATTGGAAATTTTTGAAAATCAATGAATTCTTCTATAGGCTTCATGAACTTCAAAGATTGAGTATAAATTTCAAGCCAAACAGGTGATAACTTTAATTTCTAGAGCATCCACAAGAAAACGTATAGGGAAGGACGGACAGACAGATATAAGTGACAACTATATACAACCACATTTCAATGTGGGCTTATCAAAACAGTTTCAGACAAGCCTAGAAATATTCTGTAGTAATGTTTACAAGAATAATGGTCTGTAGAAGTTATTACAACAGAGTGCTGTTAGGTCATTCTAAATAGTTCCTTATACCGTTTTGGGAATAATATGGAAACAAGGTTAATGATATCATTGTAATATTCGAAGATAGAATTCTTGAATATTCATTAAAGTACTGATCTTTTGGCTTTTTTTGTTCTGAGATTGATGGGGAATAAGGTTTAATTTTAACTATGTAATATTCAAAGACAGAATCCCTGAATATCCATCAAATACAGAATCCCTGAATATCCATTAACGAACTGACTTAACCAAGAGAAGGTTCTGTAATAATATTTTTTTATCTTTGTGTGGTTAAAGAATGAATACACAGACACGGGTACACAATTTCATTACCATAACAATAACATTAGGATTACTGAGGCATTTCTGACAATGGAAGCAGAAATTATTTTGTTTGACTCGGTAATAATATTATTATTTTTATATGTGTGTGGTCATAAATATAGCTTATTAACGCCTGAAACTGTTGACAAAGAATAAATTACACAAAAAAAAAAAAAAAGATTGAAAATATAAAAAAAACATATAAAAAGAAATAGAATTTCTATGAAAAAGATGCCTTTTAATTGGAGAATTTATTATGAAAGCACAAACTGGTCACATTTTTTTTTACCAAAAGTTCATGAAAGCACAAAATTTGCATTATTTAAATAAAATAAAAACGTTTATAAACAAGAAAACATTACTTAAAACAAACGATTCCATCAACAACTCTGTAGGATGGTGTCGCATTTATTGTGACGTATTCATAGATCCCAATCGAAAAAATTAAGTATAGAGTTCTTTGTGGGACATTGGACAATATTTAATTGACGATAGTTGGCTTAATGGCTGCCATCTTAGTTAACGAGACAGTCTTGTCGGTCACATATTATTCGTAGTGTAATATTAAGTTTCTATTCACTTTTACGCCACTCTTTTTTTTTTACGAAAAAATAAATCCATAAGTCACACGTAAGTAGGTTCTTCCTTCCATTTTGAGCAATGTCTATTAATAGTTTCAATTAACAAATTTCATATACTATATAACAATTTCACGATTCCGAGAAGATCCAAAACTACAAAAATCCAACCGATTCCTATCTGGATACGGGTCTCGATTTTAATTCCAAATTAGGATGAAAGTCTTAGATTCAATTCCTGCGCAGGAAGCAATACTCCATCCCGCTGCTCTCCACCAAAAATTGCAAGATTAGATAAATCATAGAATGAGCCAAATCATGAGCGACACATCGGAGCAGTTTTTATTTCGATTGATAAATAATTTTATTAATATTTACAGCACGTTTGGCTTTTTATTGTTTAAAGTCGCTCCATTCAGTTTATTACAACACTACACCTCTCTTATTGCCACAAAGATTTGATATTTGTTTTGGAAGCACAGGTGCCATTTCTATTAATTATCACATGAAACAGCAAAACTTCTTCCAACCAGTCTTTTTAGCGTCGGAAGAATTCACGTCTGGTGGAGTTTTTGTGTCAATCGAGAGTTTACTTCGTTTAGATCTTCTGCTAGGTGTACGTTTTAAGGCACTTGTCAGTTTTAAGGACACAAGAATGGCCGTGTCAAACACTTCCTTAAGGTTTTTCTGGGTGAGAGCTGAACACTCCACATATTGCATGGCTCCAATATGATCCGCTAAATGTAAGGCGTCGGTTTCCGACACAGGAACTTCTTGATATCGCGCCAACTCGATGAGAACTTGGACGTCATTTCTGAGGTCACCTTGAGTTCCGACTAAAACAATTGGTGTTTTGGGTGAATGTTTTTTGATTTCCGGCACCCATTTTTCCAGAACATTTTTAAAGGATGTTGGTGAAACAACGCTAAAACAAACAAGAAAGACGTCAGTGTTCGGGTAGCATAAAGGCCGCAAAGTGTCAAAATCATCCTGAAAAATACAAAAAAACAAAACAACATTAGTATTAACATAAATTATTATGGGTTGTTTTGTTTTAAGGTTTTGACTGAAGTGGAATGGCTACATGTAGATCAAGACATTGTTAATATTTTACCACATAAATAAGTAGTGTGGCAATTTTTATTTGTCATATCATGTGCACTAGTACCTGCTAAACCTCATGGATTTACTTTGGGCCCTCCTGTTTCTTCCCACTGCCAAAAGAAAGACCCTTGTACGCAAGCAAATTATTTAAATACCCTACAGGTAGTGCTAAAATGACCCAATCTGAAATGAATGTCCTTCTCTCTCCCTCACCTTAAAGGGGTTAAATCGCTAATATTTGGTACCTAAAAATCGACACAAATGGGTCGCAGCGCATATTATAATGTAATATGAATGTATATAAACTGATTTTTATTCAATCGTTTCTGTTTTTACTCTAATTTCAAATCAGTTATCTCCAGATAAAAATATGGTGGACCGTTTGACATGACTTGTGGAACATGTCTAGCCTTGTTCTTCAAGTCCCTTGCTACCAATGGCAATAAAACGCATTCTGGTTTGGATGATATTGAGTTGGAGACTTAGCTACTTGAAAGCCGAAAGCCGATCTCTTCCCCCTCCCCCTCAATTCAGCAAAGAAATCTTTAGTGTACTGGATAACCTATTTATCGCTCTAGAAATCCTGTTAAATATCACCGCAAGCCATCAAAGTTTATTTTTAACCAATCAACAACCATTATCATTCAAAACAGATATCAAACAGCGAAACTTATTTCTTTAAATCCCCCACAATCTTATAATAGACTTTAAAAGAAAAAGGTAATTTTTGTGGATAAATCTAACAACCCCAGTCAAATAATTTCATTATGAACGAATAGATATCAAGCCGGGAAACTTATTTCTTCAAAATCCACCACAATCTTAGAACAGACTTAAAAAGAAAAGATAATTTTCGAGGATAAATCTAACAACTCTAGTCAAATAATTTCATTATGAACGAATAGATATCAAGCCGGGAAACCTATTTCTTCAAATCCAGCCAATCTTAGAAATGATAATTTTCGAGGATCAATCTAACAAACTCCAGTCAAATAATTTCATTATGAACGAATAGATCGTAATTTTTCAGGTGGTGATTTTTCTTTGTGTGTTTATAATAAAGTAGGTCCTTATTAAGGCGGATTGATTGTCTGAATAAAAGAAGTTAATCTTTAAACCCAGTTTCTTTAGCGAACACCGAGAACACGACTCCGCACACAGAGGTTTTAATCATAAAGGACTCCAGCAAGCACCTGGTTTATGAACGACTACATCAATGTAAATACAAAAAACATATTCACGACAAGACACCCAGGGGCTTAAACTTTTAATTTGACCTCAAGAAAAAAAAAACAACTAGCCACACAAGATCAAATCAAATACAGACCTAGATCAAAACGGCAGTCTTCATACAATATGACAAGTTTTCACAAATCTTAGAATAACACGGCCATGGAATTATGAATGAAGTAGTGTAACAAAGTGACCCTGGGTGGTGTACTATTATGAATCGAACATCAAAGGTGGCCGACTTCAATTAGATCGGATGTCTATGTTTTTAAAGCAAGTAGTAACAAGTATTTGGATCATTTAGTAAGGCTGACCACAGACAACTAGCCTACAGGACTCATGCACTCTAGTATGTATATATATGTATGGTCTACCTACATGTACCTACAGCCTACATGGGGTCAATAGTTGTACTGCATGCATTTTAAATCATAAGGTCTGTGATGGAGTCAAGTGGCTTCGATAAATTTGATTCCATACTTGTAGGTGACAAGGAGTAAGGTAGTCTGTCAAACCTCAAGGGTTTTCTTTGGATCTTCCGATTCCCTTACACCGATAAAGGCACACTTTGTGACAAGTGGATGTTAAACCCAATTTCTCTCTCTCTCTTTACTAACAATATATTTTTCACTAAACATTGCCAGACTGCAGGATGATGGATGGCAAGCAAGTTGTTTCTAAATTTCTATAAAATAACCCACAGATTGATCAATTTGATGTCCTGAACATTGATTTAACAATTAACTGATATTAACGAAGACAACATTCATATTCTGATCAATATTATCTTATTATCTCCCTTGAGCACAAAACATTATGAATGGTATGTCTCCTCCAGATAACTATTAATTAACATATTTGGAATATTCATTTGAAATAAAATGGAGTCAATTAAAACACTGTGATCGTAATAGACATTTTGTTTTCGTAAGGAATAGAATATACTAAAACAAAATCATGATGGAGATTACCTAAATATTTGACTTTCTTACAGAAACTTACGATAACAATTTAACCACAACCTAAAAATAATATTTGAAAAAATGGCTGAACATTAATGAATGTAATTAAAGGCTCGTAAGTATTGTTTCGTTTAAAATTTCATAACTTGAAATAAAAGCTTTGAGACTAGAAACCAAGTATTTTTTTGTTTTGCTGAAGAAAAGGGAAGCCAAAATAACTAAAACTCTAGTAGTTTGGCCTAGGTTCACAAGGATCATAGCTGGTGGTCTGTGGTAGCCCATTCACTAACAACCCATTTCATGTCACCGCGTAATGCTCAACAAGGACAACCCTTCTTCTATCATACTACTTGACTGATTTCATACACGCTTCATGGTTTCTACACAAACCTCTTATTAAACTCCACAATACACAGCCAATTCAGATATAGAAAATATCAATTCATGCAATATATCTCAATAAACTTGTTTTAATATTTAAATAAAGTTTGAATTTCATGCTCCAGTTTTTATTCTTTGTCAATTAATTTGTTAAACCAAGTGAAATAAAAGTTTAAAATTTTTATTATATTATAAAATCAACACCTGGGCTAGAGAAGAAATTATTTTTTAAAAAGGTAGAATAATATATAACTCAGTTATTGTGTTTTCTATGAAGGGAAAATGTGAAATGGAGATGATTAGGGAGCGAGAAATGGAAATGAAATGGGGTTTAACGTCCTACTGTTTTGCTCCTATACTGGGCTAATGAAGACGGGCATACGCCATACAGTGTGCTATGAGGTAAATTTTGCTGGGCAGCGGCATTACGACCTACTCTTACATCGAATTCCAACTGCTAAGGGATCTTTTACGTGCATTCCAATGTATACACGGGACCTCGGTTTTTCGTCTCATCCGAAGGACTAGACTGACAAGGGGGACCCACGCCGGAAAATCTGGATGAACTTTCTCGGCCAATGCAGGGATCGAACACCCGACCTCCAGGCTACCGAGCCAGCGTCTTACCCACAATGGGCTTCAACTCAAATTAGATTATTTCAGGACTCACATATGGTTCAATTTTATTTCATTAATTCGCTTGCAGTGGGAGGAAACCGACAGACCCAGAGAAAATCCACGAGGTTGAACAAGCGACCCTTCTCCTTGTCATGTACAAGCGTTGAATTGAATCCATGCCACTTGACTTGCTGACAGACCTTAAGATGCAACGCAAACACATTAACTATTCGGCCACTCAACCCCACTAAACATGATTAGGTCATTTTGGGACTAACATATGATAAATTAATATCAGCCAGGTGTCCAGTACGAATGTAAAATGAAACTTCCACTTGCATGTATAACAGCTATGTATGATTTGCTGCCTTTCCGCCTATGCTTCTTCGAAATTCCAATTGCCAAGGGATCTTTAACGTGCACTCCTAACCTTAGTTTAATTTGACAATCAATATGGACACCATTCCCAATACTCGTCCCGTCTTCATTAGCCCAGTTGGAGCAGAAAAGTAGGACGTTAAACCCCATTTCATTTCATTTCATTTCATTTCTTACTACTAATCTTTGTTTAATTTCACAAACAATACTCATCCCATCTTCATTAGCCAAGTTGGAGCAGAACAGTAGGACGTTAAACCCCATTTCATTTCATTTCCAATATTCGTCATTTTGGGACTAACATATGGTACTATTTATGTATGTTTAGGTATATATCCAATTCGATAGAGAAAATTTCGCCCCTTTAATCTTAGTTTAATTTCACAATCGAAACTAAAAACAACATTTTATTTGAAATAACATGCTCTAGTTTGGTTATTTACTTCAAGTAAACACCACATAATTCATAACACAATTGTTCAAACTGTGTTCAGCTCACCAATGGCTATGTAATATTTGCCTCTTATAATAGACTTTCTATGTTTAACCCTAGATTGCGATATTTACATTTTTGTCAAGTTTGTTATTTTTTTGTCTGGTGAATAAACATAGAGGTATCTGGCAGGTCAGGTCGTAAACAAAGTTTTACCTTTCAAGAGGACAAGTTTGTAATGGTTACATGTTGAACAGGGGGACGTTGATCTCTCTCATGTTTTGACAGCCAAACCCAACAATTAATGTTCTCTTGTCACAAATTTATGTTATTTTATAAGTTCTACAAAAGAGTTTTATGTCACAATATGTGCTACAACCTATCTAAATTATTCTCTTTAATACACTACCTCCATTCAACTGACAGATTTTCTTTCATAAAAGACATAACAGATCAAGTTTATCAACCTCAAGTCATCATAAATCTAATATTTCCAAACGAGCACCTCTGACCAAAACCACAAGACAATAAGGTCAAAACCTTTAAAACTTTGTATACTATAGACCAGTGAAATTTTGTTAAAACCTTGTGTTTATATCATAATATAGGACTGTGTTGTTTTATATTATCAATATTATCCATTCTTTAAATAATATCTAGAACCACCGTTAACTATTCATAATAAAACACAACACACGGTATATATGGATATAACTACTTCTCTATTATTTAAAGTAGCTAATAGCCCGTTCAGACGCTTAAGTTGAACTGGTTTAAAAACCCCGGGGATCGTTAAACCAGTTTAACTTAAGCGTCTGAACGCAAATGTGGGGCAAATAAACCAAGTTAAAAACCCCTGCTCGCTACCTGTCTTCGAGAAGGCTTTTTATTTTAAACTGGTTCATCTTAGCCGTCTGAACGGGTTGGCTTAAAAACCCCAGCTCCAGCTTGCTTCGAGCATGCGCAGTACGCAGTTAGTTACAATCCTGTGAAAATATTGGGGTCAGACAGTGTCAATGTTATCGAAAGCGTGCGAGAACCGAATAAAGAATGTGAAGCTACCCATGCGCAGTTAACTCTAACCTCCGACCGAAGAGGTCAGAATAGTTAAACTGGTTTGGCTTATAGTACGTGTGAACGCAACACGATGCTGTCTTAAAAACCCCAGCGATTATGAACTGGTTTAAAAATAAGCGTCTGAATGGGCTATAAGTCTCTAACTCAATATCATCCAAGTCATACACGTTGAAAATACGAATTATTTGTTAATTCAAATCAACATTGATGTTGTGATCTTACCAGGAAAAGACAGGCTTCTGATATCCAATATTTAAGACAAAATAAACATTTTACCATTGGTACACGAATCGTGTACCATAGTGCGTTTTAGCGTCATTTGCAACAAGTGACCAGAAAGAACGAGGCTAGACATATTCAACTGGAGAACCTGCTCAATAGACTGGAATAACCGGACGCTAGAAATTGCTATAGGGTTGAGACACAGGCTGTATTTCGCTGGACATAACTGATTTGAAATTAAGAGTCAAAACGGAAACAATTGAATGTAAATCAGTTTATATACAATCAGATTACATTATTATATGCGTTGCGACCCATTTGGGTCAATGCCTAGGTCCCAAATATTAGCGATTTAGTTCCTTTAAAGATGTAAGATTTAGGTAAAGAGCTAGCCATTCGTGCTATAACCTCATGTTGTGTTTTGTTATGAATTGTTTTATATTATGTTCAATTATTAAATGTCATTCAAAGATTCATCTAATAAAACAAGATTCCTTTTATCAATCACCAGTCAACATAAATCTAATAATTTCAATCTCTGTAGAGAATAAGGTCAAGATCTCTATTTCAGCGTGACTAATCCTTGTTTCATCCCTTCGTTGACAGAGAAAGTTCTTCAGGATTTTCCGAAGCGATTCCCACTTGTCAGTGGTGCAGGACATAGGGCCTGGCAAGGGATAACATACATGTACAGTAAAAGATCCCTTAAAAGAGTAGCCCATAGTGCTGCTGTCCTGGCAAAAAATCCCTCATAGCACACTATATGGCATTTGCCCGTCTTCATTAATCCAGTCGGAGAACAACAGTAGGATGTTAAACCCCATTTTTGGGGTGTTCTATCAATTTTTTTTTTATTTTAGATCCGGTATAATATAGAATCTGGGACTACAATGTTTAAAAAAAACCCGACACCTGTTCGTTTCCTGTACCACGTCAGCCACGCGTTTCTCAAATAACACACGTACATGAAAACCTGCAATCCGATGCATAATGAGATGAGAAAACTCATTTCTATACAAACAAGGATTTTATTTTCAAATATAATTGTAGGTTTATTAGCAGCATGATATAACATTTCTTTTATTAAATTCAAAATTCGAAACTGGGTGTTAGCCCATAAATAGGAATCATATTGTGTTTTAAAACTATTTGTTCAACTGTCCATGAAAAAAATTGCAAAGATATTTCTTCACCTGAGCCGTTCGTATGTAGGCGAATTAGATTTAATGAGTAGGTGTATTATTTCTGTATTTTAAATAGGTGATGAGTCATCATAATATATGTTTCAATTGTGAATATTATGTATTCTATTTCAATTGCTCATTGACATACTACTTGGTAAAATTCCACTGTGCACGTGGCTAAGTGGGAAAGACGCTGGCTCGTTAGCCTGGAGGTCGGGTGTTCGATCCCTGCATTGGCCGAGAAAGTTCATCTAGATTTTCCGGCGTGGTTTCCCCTTGTCAATGATGCAGGACGGAGGGCCTGACAAGGACAGTTGCCTAGTCGTTCGGATGGGAGGAAAAACCAAGGTCCTGTGTACATATTGGTGTGCACGTAAAAGATCCCTTGACAGTTGAAATTCGATATAAAAGTAGGGCATAGTGCCGCTGTCCAGGCAAAATTTCCCTCATAGCACACTGTATGGCAAATGCCATCTTCATTAGCCCAGTTTGGAGCAGAACAGTAGGACGTTAAACCCCATTTCATTTCATTTTGTTATTTTGCAACCGAAAGCTTATAAGAGTAAATAATCTTGTTTGTCATTTTTTATAACTAAGACTTGTACTGCAATGTTTTTATAACTTAGACATGTACAGGGTCCAAAACTCAAGCCCTAAATTCTCGGTTCAGAGTGGATCAATTTGACTGAAATTTTCAGCAAAGTCCCTTTACATTATCTGGTTTTTAACTATTATAGTGAGAACTGCCAGCTCTTTATCTAATCTCCCATAATGTATCTTTAAATAATGAACATCTGTTTGGATATTATAACTACGATAATTACGAAGTAAAGGTACATTTATCATCAGAAATATTATGAATACTGTTTAATGGGGTATTATCATATTTATAAGACTGGTCAATCACCTCTAATCTATATAATCTATGTTGCTAGGCAACTGATTATAATATCTATAGGAAAGGGCTGTATTAATACACATTACATATTAAACTTTGTAACTTGGCCAGGTTTAACACAGATTAAAGTAGCAGTTTGATTACTGATAAACTTTCTTATATAATAATCACTGGTTAGTCAAGTCTTAAATAATAGTCCGTATTATCAAGTACTTTGTACCTTTCATTACGTTACACCTATTGTTTAAATACCAGGTACCAGGATGAGTACCCACGAATCTTATCAATAATTGCCTTTTTATACAATTCTTAAAGATACATTATGGGAGATTTGATAAAGGGTTGGCAGTTCTCGCTATAATAGTTAAAAACTAGATAATGTAAAGGCAATTTGCTGAAAATTTCATTCAAATTGATCCACTCTGAACCGAGAACTAAGCGATTGAAATTTCCGCCTAGCCTCGATCATCATTACTAAAGTCAGTACGATCAACAGTATAGTCTCGATTGTCAATTTAATCGTTAAATCGTGAAGGAAAGTTATGCAGTAAATCGGCTCATAATCCACTAAAGATCGCAGACTAGCGATGCCATCTAGAGTTGATTATGGTCTGGATAGGTTAATCAATGTCTAGTTAATAATTTAGATAACATTTCAGGCCTAAAGAAAGACCTGCAATAGACAGATTTAGCTCTTGCATAATGTATGTTTAATACAAAGTTTCTAATTCCGTTCTCAAATGAGCTCTATTGCCATGGCAACACTATTTTTCGTTAAATTAAACCTGAGAATTAGTATTGAGATCATCTCACTTTCGTCTCAGAAATAATCTCGCAACTAGCATCGTATATTTATTTTCTTGATTACCAACGGCTTTACTGTCATCCAAATAATTCATAGACCCAAAAATATCTACTTGTATTAAATGCCACGAGCCTAATTTGTATTCTCGCCGTCTGTCTGGGTCAAAAAAGAAATTGGAAAATCTGATCAAAATAAATTCTTAATGTCTTAAATCTGACTCGAAATATAAATGTAAGATTTGTGACATTGAAGGATATGACATTAAAAATGAATTATGCAAGATTGAGATAAAAAGCTGGTCTTTTTTGTTATAATAGTTCAAAAATAGATAATGCAAAATGAATATATTGAAAATGTCATTATGTTTGAAGTTTTGACAAGATGTGGCAAAGATTGTTTATTATCATAAATAAATAAACTTAGCCTCGAATCGCCATTTTTAAATTAGATTATTAAATAGCAACCGTCTTTTAAGAGAGAGAGAGAGAGAGAGAGAGAGAGAGAGGGTTTAACATCCACTCAACACAAACTAGGTCATTTCGGGACTAACATATGGTTCAATTTTATTCAATAATTCGCCTGCGTGTAGGGATCTTTAGCAGTGGGAGGAAACCGGAGGACCCAGAGAAAACCCACGACCCTACTCCATGTCATGTACCACCCCAGTCAAATTACATGTAATGAAAGACCTTATGATACAACACGCACGCCCGAACCATTCGGCCATCCAACCCCCTACATCCTGATATGAAAAACTGATAAATAAAATAAGCGTCTTGGTGTGGGAAAACTTTTGTCTACTTGAATCTAAACGGCTACAAATATAGGTCTCTACTTGAACTAAGAGACCATCTAAATATAGAAACTGAAACATAACTACCCTGTTAAAATTAGAACATATCAAGATAAACATTTTATTTTAACAACTTTGGACAGATCAGTTTTCATAGAAATTTAATACAGTCCTACACACAATCCAGGGACCTGTTTCACGAAATTTTAACTAAGTTAAAATCCAGATTTTAGTAATTTGATTGGATAATATTACATTGATTTTAGTGCTTGCTTAGCCAATCAAATTTGAAGAATCTACTAAAATATAGATTTTATCTCTAGTTAAGATTTCGAGAAACAGGGTCTTGGCTCTGGTACAATCCAGCCATATAAGGACTAGATGTAGTGTTAACGATCATCCACTGTCATTAAACATACAGTTCTCCTTATAATAGTTGAAAAATAGATAATATAAATAGAATATGCTTAAAATTTCTGTCAAATTGCTCCACTCTGAACTGACATATTAGCTTTTGAATTTTAGTCTAGCTTCGATCGTCATTACTAATAGTCGGTACGATAAAAAACAAAGTCTTGATTATCCAATTATTTTTTTAAAAAATGTGTTCCGATCTGCTAAATAGCAAAGCTAGCGATGGCATCGAGAGTTGATTATGGTCTGGATAAGTTAATTAATGTCTAATTAATAATTTTATATAACATTTCAGGCCTAAAGAAAGACTTGCAATAGGCAGATTTAGCGCTTGCATGTTTAATTATGTATGTCTGTTTATTTTATGTATATTTTCGTTTTATTCATATATGCACATAACCTTGTAAGGTTTATGCAATAAAGTTTCCTCTTCTTCTTATACAGGTAAAAAGTATATATATAATTGTTATTTAACAGGGCTTGTCAAATCTCCACCAATCACAGCAGGCGTTATATTTATCTATATCCTGTTCATACAAGCGAAACAATCCAACTGGTAGAACCAGATATTATGAATGAAATCGGTCGGTTGGTGGGCTCGTCTTGTCTAACTTTACCTACATGTCAAGATGACGTCTACATCGTGAGATTATCATAAGTTTACAAATATACTCCGTCTTTATTACTTGGAGAGAGAGAGAGAAATGGGGTTTAACGTCCACTCGACACAAACTAGGTCATTTCGGGACTAACAAAATGGTTTAATTATATTTCAATAATTTGCTTGCGCGTAGGGGTCTTTAGCAGTGGGAGGAAACCGGAGGACCCGGAGAAAAACAACGAGGTTGGACAGGCGACCCTACTCCTTGTCACATACAACCGGGGATTCGAAACCCCGCCAGTTGACTCAATGACAGACTTTATGATACAGTGCGCGCACGCTAACCATTCAGCCATCCAACCCCCCCCCCCTTTATTACTTGGAGGGTTTGACAAGGGATAATGTATAGTTGTTAGGATGGGATGAAAAACTTAGGTCCTGTGTACACATTGGCGTGCCCATAAAAGATCCCTTGATAGTTGGAATTCGATATAAGAGTAGGCCGTAGTGCCGCTGTCCTGGCAAAATTTCCCTCATAGCACACTGTAAGGTGTATGCCCGTCAGTCTTCATTAGCCCAGTCGGAGCAAAATAGTAGGACGTTAAACCTCATTTCATTTCATTTCACAGATTGCAGAAATATATTCTGATGAGAACCTACCCTAAATTGCTGCCTCTAAAATATCTTTTTGTTACTTTAAGAAAATAGACCTGTCATTCGACAAAGACTAAAGCTATCCTATATAATTTATGACAAAAGTCTAAAAGTTAAGATTTTATCATTTTAAACATCAAAGGTCTGTTATTTATATTCTATCATATATATCTCCAATAATGACATATACATCAAATATTTCCGTATCATATTTCAAAGCTCTTGTCAAATTCACCAAGATTTTTTTTTATTCATAAAATTTAGTCTCAATTTTACGATAAGATCTCGAAACAATTTCAAAGATCATTTATGTTCCTCAGATTTCTTTTTTTATTCATAAAAAATTTATCCAAAAATCAAATGTGAGCTATAATGGGTAGTAAATTTGAAATCATTGATCCCAAACGTGTACAAAGGGAGCCACGGTGGCTAAGTGAGTAAGACGCTGGCTCGTTAGACTGGAGGTCGTGTGTTTGATGACTGCATTGGCAGTGAAAGTTCATCAGGATTTTCCGGCTTGGGGCTGACAAGGACAGCTGTATCATCGTTCGGATGGTACAAAAAAACGAAGATGCACATATACATTGGAATGCATGTAAAAGATCCCTTGGCAGTTGGAATTAGATATAAGAGTAGGCCATAGTGCCGCATATGCCCGTCTTTATTAGCCCAGTAGGAGCAAAACAGTAGGACATTAAACCCCATTGTTTTTTGGACAACATCAGTCACGATACGATACGTATTGCGATTCAGGTACGACGATACGATTCGTATACCGATTCATAACCAGGTCAATATTTACCAAGAAATCAACAGGATAAAATGAATAATTTTTATTTTTAGTCCTACCCATGTCAAAGAAATAAAAATGTTTTATATCAAGAGAGAGAGAGAGAGAGAGAACTTGGGTTTAACGTCCACTCGGCACAAACTAGATCATTTTGGGATTAACATATGGTTCAATTTTATTTCATTAATTCACTTGCGTATAGGGGTCTTTAGCAGTGGGAGGAAACCGGAGGACCTGGAGAAAACCCACGAGATTGGACAGACGACCCTACTCCTTGTCACGTACAACCAGGGAATCGAAACCACAGCAGTTGCAGTTGACTCAATGACAGACCTTATGATCTCTCTCTCTCTTTCTCTCTCTTTCTCTCTCTCTCTCTTTAGATATATATGCAGAATAAATTCCATTCAAAAATAGGGTCTGTGTTTTAATCAGATTGGTCAATATGCAGAATAAATTCCATTCAAAAATAGAAACAATTTTTCATGTTACAACATAAATTTAGTCCAAATTTGTCCTGGGAGGGAGGATCGAATAACATACCATGTATGTTATATACATATACATGTACATATAAGGAGATAGTGTTTATTTCAATCAAAGTTTGAGTGACACCTGTCATTTTTCAAAATGTAGTAGGATCTTATACAGGATATGAAGAGAGATATATGAGACACACCAAAATCTATTTTAGAAAATATGTTAGGACAGATTAAGAATGCAGAAGAGGCGCTCAAAATCTATTTTAGAAAATATGTCCGGGCAGATTAAGAATGTAGAAGAGGCGTTCAGTAGAATGGGTGAGATGGTCAATCATATGTGGAACTCTGGCAAAAAATCGAGGATCCCTGGTTGGCTAGGTTGTATGGTGTTATGTACTAGACCTAATTCTAAATTTCAACAATTTTTTTTTTCATAAAGACTAAAGAAATTTAGTTGGATTTGGGCCCAGAGATTCACGATTAATTAATATAGTGGACATGTACAATTTAATCTATTTCAAACTTATCTTGGACAACACTTCGCAGCCTAAACCATAAGTATTTTATTAACTATTTGGAACTTATCTCGGACAACATTTTAAAGCCTAAATCCTACTTGTATAATATGGACTATTTCAAACTTATCACAAGACAAGACTTTGCAGCCTAATACCTAGGGCAAGCGATCATATTGCCTGTGTTCCTTTCACAGGGACATGACCTCCAAATGGCTGCCTCCAATGCCAAAGAAGAATTGTCGATTCTTTCAGAAAGTCGTTGCCTTTTGTACATCACGATTCAGGAGTTTTAGGAGCAAATGAACAGCAGCAGAGTGGCATACGCTCTCGAGACAATCGCTACATGTGGCCGTTCGCTATCGTCCGTAAAAAATCGCTGGCAAAGTTAAATTGCCACGATCAGGCCAAAAAATATGCTTGTCTACCCATAGCTTAAATCCTCCTACATGTATGAATATATGAACTATTTTAAACTTGTCATCAAGCTGTACACTGTCTTAACATGTAGGTTAGACCAATTATACCACAATGTTGTTTTATTACATGGGGTTGTCACATGACTTACATTGTAATTAGTATGACATATTTTGGTTTTGTGTCATCAACTTTTGACAGTTCCGAAAATGGCCACTGTGTCATGTTTCCTTCCTGAACTAATGAACTTACATTAAAGGGAAATTATGGAAAATTAGATAAAGAGCTGGCAGTTCTCACTATAATAGTTAAAAACTAGATAATGTAAAGGGAATATGCTAAAAATTTCAGTCAAATTGCTCGACTCTGAACCAAGTATGATAAAAAAAAACATAGTCTTGATTATCCATTTTGGATTTAATCATCAATGAGCTGAGCTTTGAGCAGCAGATCGGATTCAAATCCAGTGAAAATCAGACGCATAAGATGGCATCAAGAGTTGATTAAGGTGTTTTCATGTTAATTAATGTCTAATTAATTCTTTATATAACATTTCAGGCCTAAAGAAAGACCTGCAATAGGCAGATTTAGCTCTTGCATAATGTATGTTTAAATGAAGCCAATTTCAAACTTTTAGTAAAAGTCAAACAACTTGTAAAACTCTTCAATACAAGATTGGTATTTCCATATTTAGCAAACATTGAAAATTGCAATTAATCTTAACAGGTTTCAATCAGAGAATGGGATTTCCAAACTTAGTAAAAGAGTCGAAAATTTCAATTTAGCTCAAAACAAACAACTTGTTACCCATTTCACTGTTCAGTGAAAGATTAATATTTATTGTAGAAACAAACCACTACCTATTTAAGTGTAATCTAGACTCTAGAAAAATAGCCACCCATGATATAGAGTGAACTAGTGAGAACCCCTCCCTGTCCAGGAATGGAGGGAATGGTATGTTTAGCCCACACGGCACTGAGTAAATATATCACGGCTGGTCACAATCAACTAGATGCCGACCTTCACAATTAACTCACCTATTATACCCTGACCTTTAGTCAAAACAACTGCTTAGATAAGGTTGTTAATAGGCAAAAACATGTGACTAAAACCAAAAGCTACAAATAGTACCAGTTTTAAAATAACAGCCAAACATTTTCAGTATTTTATGGCTAGAGTTTAAAGTTAATCTGGACCTCCCGTCGTCATTAGCCCCGGATGGAGCAGAATAGTAGGACATTAAACCCCATTTCATTTCATCCTCAGCAATAAAAGTCATCCAAAACTCCTACGTTATAGTCAGAAATATATTTTCACAAGAGATTTGGGTATTTTAATTAAACATCCATTATGCAAGAGCTAAATCTGCCTATTGCAGGTCTTTCTTTAGGTCAGAAATATTATATAAACTATTAATTAGACATTTATTAACATGAAAAGACCATAATCAACTCACGATGCCATCTTATATGTCTGATTTTCAATGGATTTGAATCCGATCGGCTGCTCAAGGCCCATTGGTAGATTAAACGCAAAAATGGATAATCAAGACTTTGTTATCGCGACAGCAGTAACAATGACAATCGAGGCTATGGTGATTTTAAAATAAGGTTTTTTTGACTTAAAGAGTCAAGCATTTTGACTGAATTTTCAGCATTTCCTCTTTACATTATCTATTGTTTTAACTATTATAGTGAAAACTGCTCGCTCTTTATCTAATCTTGCATAATGTATGTTTAAATTCTACAATAAATCTGGTTATTTTACTGAAATACAACCATAAAGAAACGTATTTTCTCTGCTTATTGATAGTCTCAGCACTCTGTGTTTCTCGTTTCCTCAGACTAATGATATTTCGCTTAATAATTTATTTCTAACTCATTGATTATTCTGACCTATTTTTTTCTCTCTCTACAATTTCTGGTTGTTAATCAATTAAACTCTGAAACACATTACAAAATTTACTTCGACTTACAGTAAACATTAACACAATAAGATAACTGTTCACAATACATCAAGTCCATAGGTGATAATCCCACAGAGAGAGAGAGAGAGAGAGAGAGAGATTCGAAAAACAAACTTGACAAAACTGTATCAAGGAGAGAGAGAGGGGCTTTAAGGTCTACTCACACAAACTAGGTCATTTCACGATTAACATATGGTTCAATTTTATTTCAATAATTTGGTTGCACATACATGTAGGGGTCTTTAGCAGTGGGAGAAAACCAGAGGACCCGGAGAAAACCGGAGGAGGTTGGACAGACGACCCTACTCCTTGTCACGTACAACTGGGGAATCAAAACCACGCCAGCTGACTCAATGACCTTATGATACAACACGCACATGCTAACCATTCGGCCACCCAACCCCCTTATTGTCCTTATAGTATGAAGTTAATTTGTAGTTTCAATGCATGTACCATTATATCAAGTGCTGATAAAGAAAGAATTTTATCTTAAGTAAATATCGTATGGATTTATGTTGATAGATTTCCATAACCCAACTTAAATTCGCTTAAGTCGATATGATGACAAAATAAGGACCCGGTATGTCAGGAGTATGGTTATTGGGACAGAAGTAGGTTTATTACAGACAAATATGTCAAGTATTTGATCTGTGATCTGTAGAAATGTTTTAAATGTTTAAGTGAGTTATTTTAGATTTGTATCTCTTGTTTTATTGTTTACATAAGTAAACAAAGCCTAGATGTACTACATAGATGTTCATTGTTTGGTGATTTTTATTAAAGGCCTGATGAATCAGTTGTATTTTTGCTAAATTATCAAATTTTTCACGACTTAATCCTTTCTAAATATGTACTCAGATTGATTATTTAACATTTAATTGAGAAAACAAAATCAATATACTAGATGTACATAGATGGTTAGTATCATTCTGTGAGAGAGAGAGAGAGAGAGAGAGAGAGATGGGGTTTAATGTCCACTCGACACAAACTATGTCATTTCTGGACTAACACATGGTTCAATTTTATTTCAATAATTCAGTTGCGCGTAGGGGTCTGTAGCAGTGGGAGGAAACCAGGGGGCCCTGAGGAAACCCATGAGGTTGTACAGGCAACCATATTCCTTGTCACGTACAACTGGGGAATCGGGGAATCGAAACCCTGCCATTCTACACACAGAGGACTACCTACTTTGAGAATAAATCTCTAACCTGAATGGCTGCCATATTTGAAAATTAGTATACTATTTTGTAATACAATTCTATTCGGTTTCACATCTTTCATACACACAGAAAAAATAAACCTTTTCAATTTTATAAATGAAGATCTGACTGGTTGTACTGTCAGTCATCGTACAAGCGTCTTTTGACCCTGTTACGTCAAGATATTGATTAATCAATCAGCGTTGACGTTTCTAGTGGTTTGCCCACAGTTCCGTGAAGTGCCAAGAACTCGTAGGAACAGACTGTTTCATTGGCTAATCCCTCACATCAACCAGAACACTGGTTATATAACAACTCTTCCAGATCCTAGCGTAGTAAAGACAAGGAAAACAAAATTTTGAACTATAAAAAACGAAACGAAATAGGACCAGTGTTTTAATCAGATTGCAAGGCTCTTCTTGTTCACTGTACATTTTATGAATGTCATTTATGACAGCAGAATGAAGTACATGTATATTTAATTTATTTGTCAGTAGTCCCTGTTATACCTCTATTAAATGGCCAAGGTCATTATTTAAACATTTAGAGATGTAAACATACTGAATCCATCAAGCATTACATTCCAGTTTTAACATCTGGCTGGCAGGAATTTTCATGTTTCATACTAAAAATTTAAACACCAGGTTTTTTTCAGGATATTAATTACAAAACAGGATAAAAATGTCGACATCTGGAAATTATCATATATATTTTTTTTGATATTTTAAGTATAAAACCTCCTTTTTATAAATTTTTAAACATTAGTTCGATTTTTTAGCTGTGCTGCTTGCTGATATTAAATTGGTTAAAGATCTGTTCCTGGGGAAACTAATTACGAAATCGACAATATTTAATTTCAGTTGACATTTATAGTCAGCGTGGGACAAGAACTGATATCTCTAAAATTTCTCCTAAATTCTGAGATTAAATGTCTTCATTCAAATACCAGTAACTAATATCACATTGTGAGAAGAATAATCATATATGGGCATATTCCACTCGCTTTTGTATGAATTTCAAAATACATCATCCAATGGATTTTTT
The DNA here is from genome assembly GCF_932274485.2 of Patella vulgata. Classification (NCBI taxonomy): domain Eukaryota; kingdom Metazoa; phylum Mollusca; class Gastropoda; family Patellidae; genus Patella; species Patella vulgata. The sequence continues at coordinate 74,432,222 of NC_065883.2, read as the reverse complement.
TTTCTTTTGTCATTTGTGCTTCTGCTTTTTGAAATTACATTTGTAAGAAAAAGAGAGAAATGTGGTTTAATGTCCACTCAAAACAAACTCTGTCATTTTCAGATTAACATAAGCTTACATCTATACAAATTGTTTTCATTAATTCGCTTGCACATGTGAGGAAACCTGGGAGATAGAGAGAGAGAAATTGGGTTTAACGTCCACTCGACACAAACTAGGTCATTTCGGGACTAACATATGGTTTTAATTTTATTTCAATAATTTGCTTGCGTGTAGGGGTCTTTAGCAATGGGAGGAAACCGGAGGACCCGGAGAAAACGCACCCGGAGAAAACGCACAAGGTTGGACAGGCGACCCTACTCCTTGTCACGTACAACCGGGGATTCGAAACCCCGCCAGATGACTCAATGACAGACTTTATGATACAGCGCGCATGTGCTAACCATTCAGCCATCCACCCCTCCAGGAAACCTGAGGACCAAGAGAAAACCCGCAAGATTGGGCAGGCTACCTAATCCTCGTCGCGCACAAGCTTCATATCGAAACCACACCATTTGATTCAATGACAGACCTTATGATCTAATATGCATGAGTTTACCGGCTCGATCAATCAGTTCTCCCAATTACATTTGTAACAGTAGTTTTGTATGTATTTTCCAGTAATCATCTAATGAAAGAGAGAGTATGTGATTCAGGAACCCAATATTGATTATGAGATATATGTGACTAATCACATTGCTCATTTCTGAAACTGATTAATGTTTCATATTGCTGACCTTTATTATTGTTGCGTTAATCCTGATCAACAGGTAGAAGGAACCATAAATCGACTGATCGTTAATTAAGGGATGTTGAATCCCTTCCAAATGACAATATTGTTAATGTCAAATCTCTCCTATAGGAATATCGTAGTAAAATTGTTCTATTCCGTTGAGTATTTTACAAATATATATAATGAATGGAATATTTCGCGAACAGTCAGCATCTCTTCTTTCAAGGTTGTTTTGATTCTGTCAACGCCTGCCAAATCCCTCCATAAAAGAGTCTAGAATTTTGGAGAGAGAGAGAGAGAGAGAGAGAGAGAGAGGTTCAATTTTATTTCAATAATTCGCTTGTCAGTGGGGGTCATTAGCTGTGGGAGGAAATTAGAGGGCCTGGAGAAAACCCACGAGATTACACACGAGACTCTACTCCTTGTCACGTACAAGCGAAGAATTGAAACCATGCCACTTGACTCAATGACGAACTTGTGTCGAGATCTACCACTCACATGTAAAGCCATTCAGCCACCCAATCCCCCCTCTGGTATTTTAGACTACATGTATATATTCATCTATCCAACAGGATATATTTCTGTCACTAGATATTGTAATTCAGGCCATCTTGAACAAATATCACAGTACAACCAAATAAAACCCAAATCATATCAAATACTGAATTATACCTGGATTAAATTTCAATCATCTTTTGACAAACCTTGGTTCAAAGTTCATGTCGAGTTCATATATGGTGTGAAGTAAAGCCAATAATCTGTGCCTAGGTTCTCTTAACAAGTAATCAAACATGGCCATAATGACATCCAATTGTTTCTATAGGTGAATCAATTAAAGAACCTGTTGACCCAGACTATTGATAGTCTTGATTGATATGTTTATAATGCTTCTCAAGTATCGTTTAGACATGTGTACAGAAACACTTTCATTACAATTAGAGCTCTTTTGGTTGTCTATTGGTTTTCATTATAATCAGACCTCTAACGGGGAGTTGTTTATATTTCATTGAAGCCATGTGTTCATAGCGAACACCCAGTCTAACCCAGGTAATTCAAATAAACTCTTGTTCTATCAGTGATTACCTAAACGAAATCAGACTCTTTGTGTGGCATAATTGTCAATTTTTATTTCACAAGTACCACTAATGAGAAATACAAAACAGACCAGCTGAAATTCAAGATAAAAACCTCTGGTAATGTTACTTGAAGTTTTTTTTCGTACTCCTTTTCAACTCTTAGTCTTAAGGACATGGAAGGCAGAAAAACTTTTGACAAGATCAAAGCATTCAAGATAAGAATGTCAATTACTTAAGGTTAACAGCAAAAAAATTGTAACATTATGTTTTCGTTCTCCTCAAATACTCCACCAGAAGTCCTATTACTATATTTTTTATGCCTTACAAGTAAACTCAGAAAATGAGTTTAACGTCTCGGCAACACAATGCTTCGGTCATTTTTTAGACTAACACACAGCTTTCAAAGGTCATATATGTAGGTAGAATTTAGCCTTGACAGCAGTTCTACAATCGAATTCCAACTGTCAAGAGTTCTTTTTTCATGCACACCAAGGTGTAAACGGGTCAACAGGTGTAAACGGGTCAACAGCCTAGTGCCGTTACCTGTAAAATACTGTAGCCCCTTAAATAATCTAAGAATCCCCCCACACAACAGGCCTAAAAATATAATAGTAAATGAAAGCTAACTGTACTTATAAAAGTCCAGTGCCCTTTACCTTTAGACTACAACAGCCCCATAAATAAAAATAATCGAAGAACCCCCCTCCCCCCACCCCCCCAAAAAACAAACAAATAATATAGTAAACGAAGGCTACTACTACTTATAACAAAAGGATCTTAAACTCTATAATAAACATACTCTCCCTCTACATACAGTAGGTAAGTAAGAAGATTTAATGCTGAACTTTGATGGATTACTTTAAATACAGATTAATTATATATGTTGTATTGTTGACCTTCGGGTTAAACGTTTAATCCCCGATGTTGTAATATCCATTACTCAATATTCAACGGTTCAACTACTTTAACAAGACAAGAAAATACATGTATCTTACTGACCTGGCTTTACTATATCCTTTCAATAACATACATAGGCCTATATGTAACTATCTTACTGACCAGGCCAACGGTTTATTGATGGTGTCCCACATACATATATAAACAATAAAACCACTGTGTTCAATTTGACCCCTATTTTATACCGTCTGCTTGACACATGATTTTATAGATCTACATTTTAAAGATGCATTATGTAAGAGCTAAATCTGTCTATTGCAGGTCATTTTTCGGGCTTTAAAAATTAAACTTTATATAAATTCAAACATGTTCGCATGACAAGTCTAAAATCAACTTGTTATTTCTTTATTTGTCTGATATCTACATTAAAGATGATTAATTTCTGGACCAAAATGTTTTGGGTTTTTTAAATCTTCTTTTGATTATGTATTAAAGTCTATATTGTAGTAGTTTGGAGAGAGAGAGAGATGGGGTTTAACGTCCACTCGACACAAACCAGGTCATTACGGGACGAACATTTGGTTCAATTTTATTTCAATAACTCGCTTCCGTGTAGGGGTCTTTAGCAGTGGGAGGAAACCGGAGGACCTGGAGAAAACCTACGAGGTTGGACAGGTGACCCCAATTCTTGTCACTTACAACCGGGGAATCGAAACCACGCCAGTTGACTCTTCTTCTGATTGTGTATGTATGATATCAACAATCAAATTCAAACAAAATTCAAAAGTGAAGTTTTGCCTTTGAATGTTAATGCTTTGGGATGGGCTGTTAACTGTGAACAGTCTTAAACACTATATTTAACTTTCAGTGTGTACGTTTAGTTACGTCATATACCCATGACAACAAAAAATGGCTAACATATCATATCAACAATAAAATACAAAACTGAATTTGAAATTGACATTTTATATTTGAATGTGTGTCTCACGTTGTGATTTCATTAACACAGTTGGTGCAAAAACAGCATGATGTTAAACCCCATTTGAGTTCACAAACAGTGCTAATAGTGTATCCGTCACACAGTTTGATATCAACAATACACCCTTACACTACTTCCTTATAAGGTCTGAATGCTAACCACAGAACCCATATCAATAAAAAAATCTCGACTCAGTGTAAAATATTCAAATCATGCCAAAGCCCCGGGATATAACACCTTTATATTACTTCCTCAAGTCCGTCTACTCGTAATGTAGGTCAAAGAGAAAGCTTATTGGACAGGATTTATGACCAACAACTTTTAAAAATATCAAAATTTGAACAGACGTTTCTCTCTTGAATATTTGTGTTTGGTATCAATCATTTTACTGTGTCAATTTCAGTATTTCAAAATCTGACAAAACTTTACATCCCTTCATGTCTTTTCATCGTTATACAAAGTCACAAAACAAATTATTCTTTCCCAAATATGAATATTTTTAGGCCTACATTGAATAAAAATTCCTATCTTTATTTCAATAATCTGCTTACACACAGGGATCTTTAGCAGTGGGTGGAAACTGGAGTATCGGAGTGAAAAAACGCAAGTTATCAATTTTTACTATAGAACCATAATTACATTGAACAATCAACCCCAATAAATATACGAGAAACTGTTTTTTAAAGTTTTTCCTCCATGACAATAAAAATCAGTCCTTCATGTTTATAAAATTGTGCGGGAGCCATAAAAAGCTCCTGATACCTTGAATATATGCAGTTTAAACGTTAACAAAAACTGAAAGTAGTTTATTAATCTCAATATTTAGGAGAGCGATTTAGCTAATTTGCAGAAGTCTTTAATGACTCCTTCGAAGGAAAGCCGACGTGCGTCGAGAGGAACAGGAGCAAAAGCTCCCTTTAAACGTGAAGGACTGAAAAATACAGCAGAATTCAAACAGTAGAAAGATAAAAGGTAAAGTATATATTCTCACCTGTCCAGCTGTATCACAAAGTTGTAAACGAACAGGATTATTGTCAACTGTTACTAATACTGAAAAATATAAACAAATCAACATATTTAATATAAACAAATAATAATATTATACAAACAAATATTAAAGATACATTATGTAAGATTTAGATAAAGAGCTAGCCATTCTTGCTATGACAGTTTGAAAAGAGATAATGTAAAATGAATAATTTGAAAATTTCACTCAATTGCAAGTGAAGATATTAGATTTTGAAGGGTCGACAAGACGTGTCCAATAATTTCAACCAACGTACTGGTTGTTCGAAGCTAAGTCTCGGTTCTCCATTTTTAGCTTAAATGAATATATGGCTGAACTTTTCTAATGTATTTAATATCGGAGAATTCTGATGACATCGAGAGCTGATTATGGCCTGGATCATTTAATTGATGTCTAATTAATAATTCAAAAAACTTTTCAAGCCTAAAGAAAGACGTGCAGTAGGCAGATTTAGCTCTTGCATAATGTTTATACCTATATTGCATGTGTGAATGAAGTAAACTACAACTATGTATTACAGTATATATTTACTTATATTTTCCAGTAATACACATGATATCTGATATAGATAACTAGGTATATGTGGTATAAGTGCTATATTGCACGGCTGTGGTTCAGAGAGTGTGAATCATCTCTATATTTACATGCATGTGAAGAATATTGGATTCAGATGACTTCATGAGGAATACTGAGTAATTCTATCATATTCTATGAGTGCTCACAAAAGCAGAATATAATTCTTATCTTTATGGCTTCATTTATTTTTTATAATTAAATGTTCGCTCCTAGCTTTTTTTTTAATATCTTATTATCAGTTACCTTGGGCTTGATTAAGACAAGAAAATACGTATGAAAATTACCAGTGACTTATCCATGAGGTTATATTCATGTTATTTCAAAGTTTTCCAATCATTTCACAACTTCACAAACAATATAAATAGACCACACCATTAGTGTATATTAGTGATATACCATATAGAAATGTTTATTACAATACCCAATTAGTGTGATATACCATACATGTGTTGTGTGTATACTTGCTTGATTAGTTTTTGTGTATTTCATATTAACATTAATCAGTTACTGTGATTGTTAATCAGATGTAAATTGATATTAACACCATTTATTATGTGATATACATGCAGCTAAGCCTATTAGGATTACACATGTATGTTGTGAATGAAGCTGAATTAATTTTTCTTGAATGAACTTATATTTGTTTGTCCCTCAATGTCTGTCTTATTTTAATGCAGATTGTATATACACACAGACTAAATATGAAGATTATAGCTTTTAAAAAAAAATTGTGTCAGTTTACTAGCCTTGTCTAACCACTCAATGCCAAAAAAATAGCTTTAAATTCTAATAAAGAGACATGTACAAGTACATGTAGGTTATATTCAAGACCTTGAAATACATAAAATTAATATGTTATTAGCACATATAACTAATGATATGTTATATACCCTAACTATGTAAGTCCCATAGATAGATATTATTAAAACTACAATTTCAACCTAGTTAAATAATCAATAGCTTTTTATTGGTGTAGCCTATATATGACATAGATATTGTCTGCCTTTATATAATAACATCATTATTAAGTTAATTAGAACACAATTTTTATATATCCAATAAAAACTGTGTTCTGTTCCCCGATGGCTAAATGCCACTCAAAGATTACATTATTAATTTGACTAATTAGCTATATCTACTAATTATAGTCCATGTACATGTAATTAATCATATGTTATATCCTCTAATTATATAGAACATGTAGGCCAAGTCTTATAATAATAGATATTATATTATTATAACCACAATTGTGGAAGGAAACAGAATAGACAATAATAAATCAATTGGTATCTATTGGTGTACATGTCAGATTTATTTCCTACCGATTATAATAACATCATTATTATATTATTTAATTAGTCACAACCGAAAGTCGGATTTCTCACAGGAAAATCCTTCATAACATTTATTGACAAATCCCATCAACTTTTAGTTTGCGAAATGTAAGTTATTCACATAATACTTATTGACAAAGTGGTATCAGCTAGGGATAGACGTGAGAGTAACCTGTGTGAGAAAATAAACTAAGTGATCATCAATTAGGCCAGATATCAGGCTCTCTCAAGCAGTTATATCTACTTCTGAGTCATACTGTACAACCAGGATGAGATCATAAAATGATTTCGTCTTTCAAGTAATATTTTGTTTCTATCAAAGCAAAATCAACCTCAGATGAAATGTATACAAAATATTTAGATGAAATGTTGACGAAATGATGAAATTCTATATACCATACATATTTTTAAAGACATTGTATAGGCGGTTTTATTGCAGGGTTATTGTTGTTTTGTTCATATATTTTGTGGGAAGATGTTAAAGTCACTGGTTGTCATTTGAGGGGGTAATGAACTGCTTGCAAACTTCAATGTCATCACAATTTAATCTCTAAATGGAATAATGTTCCAAAATTGGTTCAATACCAAAATTTACAAAGATATGGTGAATTGAAAATTTTGCAATATATGGCATCTTCTGCAGAGAGTATAAACAAACCTACTGTTGGGATAACATCTTTTAGTCCAGGCCAAGAGATAATCTATTATTAACCGGTATTTTGTTTTTGTAGTTAAATTATCAATTTGGGTACATATTAGATTTGATTATCAGTGGCTTAAATTTTTGAAAATGTGTTTCAAATTATTTTAGAAATATACAGAATTTATTCAGACATTACGCATCAAAATTAGCTTTCAGTTATCTACTAAATCTCAACTGCACTTTGAACATTTAACGAAACATTAAAGTTTATGTATAAATGAAGAATAAATGTGTGACTAGTTTAGATGAACTTTGTGCTGTACAGGGCATTTAAATATAGGCCTATACTTGTAAAGGCTAAACATCAAAAGGCTGTATATCTAGAACAGTTTATCCTTTCCTTGGCAAAACTTGAACTGTTTATAATACACAAGTTTTAAAAACAGTACAAGCCATTTGCACTTCTGGCAGACTTTACACCAGGAATTTCCTGACTTTTTAGTTTTTATTTTCTGTCCTACAACAATCTGCCCTAAATTTTTAGTTTTCTTGCAGTCAGAAATCAGAAATATTAAAATATATTTTTTTTTATATTATATTTTTAAAACTAACATCTAAAAGTCAGTAAACTGTTGATGTAGGCTGCTTAATAAATGAAATTAAGAAAAATGTTTAAAGTAAAGATACACTTATTTGTTACTGGTATAAGTATTATTATTATGTGTTCATTGGACAATAACTTTGATTAACTGGTTTTGCTTTGATTAGAGAACCGTACAAAAGATCTAAAAACATTTTTTATGGTATCAAATTGGAGGCTTTTGGTAGCTTTTGTCAAAGTTTTACAAAAGGCTATTAGGGAGCAGAGTGATAAAATTATTACGCAATCATCATTTTTCATTCAATCTGCTAAAAACTCCCTTTGTGCATCTTTTAGAATGGTGACAGCTCAATGACAATTACCTGAAAAGTGGTCAAACGCCGTAGGCACATATTCCGTAGGGTATCCATTTGTTGTGTAACTAACAATCAGAGAAGTTTTCCCTACTGCCCCATCGCCAATCAAAACACATTTGACAGGGTGTGAATTAGGGTTCGAGTTCTCGGGTTCGGGTAATAAATTAGTGTTGTGGTCCATCATTGTCTGAGGTGGCATCTTAAGTTCCAAAAAATACTCTTCGAAGGTTAAATCCGTTCTCTGGATGTTCGATATATTACTACCGTACACCTGACAGTCTGTAACGACATATGCACAGCGGTCAGTCCTCACACCTGAGTGAGCTCAGCAAGGTATAACAAAAATTTCCGATAAGTCTTGTCACAACAATAATATCCACGACTACACGAGTCACTCTTGTAAAGTCGACTGCTAATAAAATCCAAACTTAAAAACTTGACGTGGTACTCTACTATTTCCAAATGTCCTAATATTGTTGCTCAAAATGTAATTTAAGAGAGAGCTAAAAAGTTTTTTTCCGACACAACATCACGTCCCGTTCGCCACACAACTAAACATACGACTGACTGAAGGCTGACATGCCAAACAACCTCAACCTGTCAAACATCAAATCTGATTGGTCGACTGTCGTGACGTCACATGAATGACTCACGTGCCCCACAAGTTGATTGATAAGTACTATATTTATCTACAGGTGCGAGAAAGTTATTGAAGTTTAACTCGGTAAGCCGAAACCATGTTATTGACGCAAAACCGATTTAAAATGATTTCGAAAACTGATTTATTAAAAAGCTGTGCATAAACGTTTGTAGAAAAGAAAGTAATAAAGTTAAATATAGCCCAAATTGGTTGAAAACGCCGCATATTAGGCCTATTAATATTATACACTTTTTGTTGTATTTTAAATGTGTGCATAAATTATTATAAATTTATTCAAATTGAGTAATATCTATAGGTGCAACTTATTGAGAAAAGGCCGATATTGAATACGTCATATCAATCCATAAGTTTTTTTGCGCAGTAAAGTCGTAATAAATTAATATTGTTTTTCTTAAAGATGTTTTGTTAAAAAAAAAAAAGAAAGAAAATGTGTAGCCTAATAGTCATATGAATACAAAATAAATCAAAATTATTCGTGAAAAACGGCTGCAGATTAGCAAATTCACCTTCAATTGACGCTCCATCCGATGAAAATGTGATGTTTGAATAATAAGATCGGCGGAGTTGTTTCCCCTTAATACTTTACCTGTACGTTTGACGAGCAACTGGCTCCAGAATATAATATGGTTCAAATTTGACATTTTGATAGAAAAAAAAAATCTGGACCCGAGAGGAGGCATTGGTATATATTTTTGTTTACTTTTAAGGAAATTATCTTGTCTTCAGACTTCATCAAAATTAACGTTTCATAAAACATTTCTCAAAAAACATTATTAAACGTTAAATGTTTTGGCATACTAAATTCATTTTCTTTATAAAATCATATCAATTGAATTAAACTAATGTGGGTATTTTTGTCATTATGTTTTCATAACTTTAAGCGGTGTGACATTCTGTGACAGCCATGGAGGAGGTGGCAGGTGCCATCTCAAAGACACGTTTCAAGTTTTATTAAGATAGTAAAATTGACACCTAATTTGTTTTTGTCAGGCAAGAGTCAATCACAGACTAGAGTCAATTGTTTTATTGTATGTAAAAACTAATTAAAATACGACATTTAGATGTGTGAGTTGTTATTATACAGCCAATAGTGCGCTCATTCAATTCTTACACCTGTAAAAATATCTCCTTTACATGACTGAACAATATTTTGATTACGTCATCGATGTATGAGTGACACGTCATAATATGTGTTTTATGGGTTAATTGATTAGTACATATTTCATGACGTGTTCATGTATATTTCAATCATATCTTATACATCATTTGTTTTGGCCTCGAGGGATCAAAAATATCGCTGACTAGTAACACCGTATAATTGTTGACCGAAAAACTTAATTAACAGATTTATTTAAAGTTTTTTGTGTGTTATTTGAAAAGATTATCGTCGGGGTGGTCATAATTATTTGTGTATACGTACGTGAATGTATAACCTGTCGTTAATATTTCCATGTCTTTAATAGTTTTGAACACGAAGCACTTGAAACGATATCAATGTGAATAATTTTTTGTTTGGGTTTAAATGGAAATTTGTCGTTTGTCATTGGCTGAAATCAAATCTTTAAACAGCGAACCAAAAAAGTTATGTCAAATCGTCCCTCTCACAGGGTAAATAACGATTTCGCCTACGTGCGACACGCTGTCAAAATACATGTATGTCAATCGATAACAGTGTCCAATAATTCTCTCAAATATTACAAAGCGTGCCCAGCATGATTTCACACCTCTTCTCTTCTAACCATTGGTCGTTTTCAAAAGAAGAAAGAGAGTTATCACACAAGAAAATATTTGATATTGGTTTTCTTCTCTTATGGGGATGGGGGTTGATGGCCGAATGGTTAGCACGTGCGCACTGTATCATAAGGTCTATCAAGAGAAATGACGTGTTTTTGATTTCCCGGTTGTACGTGGGTGGAGTAGGGTCGCCTGTCCTACCTCGTGGGTTTTCTCTGGGTCCTCCGGTTTCTTCCCACTGCTAAAAGATCCCTACGCTCAAGCGAATTATTGAAATAAAATTGAACCATATGTTAGTTCCGAAATGACCTAGTTTGTGTCGAGTGGACGTTAGATGACAAATTTAAAATATTTAATTTAAAAATTAATTAAGGACTTTCAATTAGTTTTTCATTGTTTTTGTCTTTTATTACTGTTTTATCGCAGCAAATATCTAATCACGTGCTTTACGGTTGTATATGCTTTGAATTATTTATATATGGGGGAGGGGGGGGCAACAAAATCGTTTAAGTGCTTAGGACCTCTGTGGGTCTTAATCCGGCTCTGCCCACCATACGTACTTGTAAAGTGGACCTTAATTGGCGCTTACTATACCAAGTCAAGGGTATCGTCATGGGTTTACAGAAAAAAAGGTCCCGAGGGCACATAAACTATTAATTTTTTGTAATACTTAAAGTTATAACGTTACTGTGGGGAGAGAGAGAGAGAGAGAGAGTTTAACGTCCACTCGACACAAACCAGGCCTCGAGTTCACAAAGCATTCTCAGATTTAAATTAAGAATTTACTCAAAATTGTTCGCCTTATTTTAACTGAAATATAGCCCTTTTATAAATCTTTTGTTGTTTTACTGTATCAAATACCTCAATATGAAACTATGTGCAAAGTTTTGTGTTTCTGGATCAAAGATATATCAATAATTCGCTTGCTCGTGCGGGTCTTCAGCAGTAGGAGGAAACCTGAGGACCCGGAGAAAAAACATTCGGCCATCCACCCGCCCCCCTCTCAAATATGGCGAGAGAGAGAGATGGGGTTTAACGTCCACTCGACACAAACTAGGTCATTTCGGGACTAACATATGGTTTAATTTTATTTCAATAATTCGCTTGCATAGGGGTCTTTAGCAGTGGGAGGAAACCGGAGGACCCGGAGAAAACCCACGAGGTTGGACAGGCGACCCTACTCCTTGTCACGTACAACCGGGGATTCGAAACCACGCCAGTCGACTCAATGACAGACTTTATGATACAGCGCGCGCACGCTAACCATTCAGCCATCCAACCCCCCTAAAAATATGACGAGAGGCATCACCTATTTTATACACACAATGTCTCTTGAACCCGTGTTTAAAGATGGGGGAATTATCCTCTTCAACAAAAACATGAAATTTGGATAGAGGGTCGTGTGTTTGCTGATCGGCGCCATTCGACGTCCACACTGAATCACACGGTACTTTCTCAATATTGGCTTAGCAATGGAAAAACACGGACCTTGTAATTTCAACACAGCTTTAAAATGAATTCAGCTGACGATAATATTGAACGTCTGTCATTAAATTAAAATGACATATTATTTGATTTTTGGCTCAGTGTGTGCAGCCTGTATACACCGTGTCCTCGGGATAACGTCCACTCGACACAAACTAGGTCATTTCAGGACTAACATATGGTTCAATTTTATTTCAATAATTCGCTTGTGCGTAGGGGTCTTTAGCAGTGGGAGGATACCGGAGTACCCGGAGAAAACCCACGAGGTTGGACAGGCGACCCTACTCCTTGTCACGTACAAGTGGCGAATTGAAACCACGCCACTTGACCCAATGACAGATCTTATGATGCAACGCGCACGCGTTAACCTACCCTCATACCAAACTGTACCGTGTCTTCATTAGCCCCAATTATACGGCATCTTCATTAGCCTAGGGGAGCAGAAAGGTTGGGCACTAAACCCCATTTCATTCATTCATTCATTCATTAAACCGAACTGTTTGTACAAGATACAAGGAATAGTGATAATCGCTATTCGTGTGTAACAAGGAACTCGCCGCCAGTCAGTAGCAAACCCTTTGTTTTAAAAATACAAAACAATATTAATCTATTTACTGAAAGTGTTTAACGAAGATTTACCCCCATTGAAATAAACAATTAGCAATCTTGTCATTTTTAAAGAACGTCAATTTCAAAGAGGTGGACACGGCATGATGAATTATCCCGTCTGACAATTTGTCTGGCTTCTAATTTAAAGTTCAACTAAATAACAATTAGTCTCGGTCACCCCGAACCTACTAGTCTTCAACGTAGAATATTTTTCTGGGTGATAGAGACTAAATAACAATAGGCTGATCCAATTAGTACGTATTGTGTGATTTATAACACGGAGAATCGAAAACCATTTTTATTTTCGCAACTTTCCATCGTTAAGTGGTTGCATTCTTCTATAATCGTTGCTAATCGATTAAGCCGTCCCTTGAATAGCTTACAAAAACTAAAACGGCCATATATCAATTGTTTCAATCGGACTCCACGAGGGATAATTTCTGTTAAATCTTCGCCTTGAAACTTATTAATACTGCCCAATTACCGGTTAATTATCGTAATAGTGATAATGTACCGTGTAACGTTATTCAATATATACTTTGATATAGGTGTGTGGGGGCAGCTTAAAGGGTTAACAGTTAGTATTAACACCAAAAACCATGAAAGGAATGTAACATTTAAAAAAATAACTCTGCACGGGAGAATTAATTGGGATTAATCTCATAACGCGGTGTAATTATGCTACACGTTATCTTAATTAGCATATTACAATGGTTGTTGAGGATAAGAATGTTTTTAATATCCTGGGAAACAAATGGTAATTTCATTCTTGAATAGCCCGGATTACGGTTTTGTTATATTGATATAAGCTTGTTATGGGGGTTATTTTGTGGGCGGAGGCAGACAAAGCTGAAGTTGACGTCCATTTTTTACTAGAATGTCCACTGTATGAAGATTTACGTAGGCCTACTGTCCATATTATATCCATAAATGGCAGACAATTATCTAATTTAGTCTCTAGAAAATCTATTTAACCCACCCAAAACAATTGCAAAATCTCTGAAATTATGTTAGACTATCGTAACCAAGGGGTTGGGTGGCCGAATGGTTGACGCGTGTGCGTTGTATCGTAAAGTCTGTCATTGAGTCAACTGACGTGGCTTCGATTCCACAGTTGTACTTGACAAGGATTAGGATACCCTATCTAACCTCGTGGGTTTTCTCGGGGTGCCCCGGTTTTCTCCCACTGCTAGTTTGTGTCGAGTAGAACTCTCCCTCTCTTCTCTCTCTCTCTCTCTCTCTCTCTCGTAACCATGGTAGTGTCTTCATACGGATTTTTACTCCCATGCATTTGTTCATATATCTAAAAAGAATGAGGAAACATAACGTTTGTTGACAGTTGAATGTCCCAGATGACAACTGCCATGTCACCTGTCACTCCCTGTGGTTAGGGGTCAAGCGCGTGGCGTCATGACAACTGACCTCACCACCAACTCATTACGTAGCGTTTTAATGTTATGTGATATAGTTGCTGAGAGATCTGCTTATTTATTTTAGGGACGGGGATGTGATAGACTACGTCTGAAGTAGCTTAACGTCAACTCGGCTCACAATAGACCAGAACATCATCTGGATCATTATTTTAACCTTCTCTCCCCCGACATATTTGATGTATGTTTACAATTGACAATACTATCAGGCCAGGAATTCACTTCTTTCAGTTCTCTAAGCGACCGTGGCATGTTCACAACACAACTGACCATGTTAGTTCAACACTGTTAACTAATTGATGTTAGTGACTCAATTATTTTCAGAATACCGAGAAATAAAATGGGGTTTAATATCCAACAGTTCTGCACCAACCGGGCTATACGAAAAACGTCATGCGAAATATAGGATACTAAACTTACACTATCTGTTTACAATTAGCTCTGCCTGAGAACAGACACTAAGCTAGTAGATCGACATTTTAAGTCCTAAATCGACGATTTTAGTCGAAAACATTAAGTATATTTCAAGAATTTTGAGAAGTATATTTTCTACTTTCATTTGATAAAATTGAAAAGGTTTAATTAGTCTTTGAACCGGAGTAGAGTCGCAGTACAAAGCAGTATACTTATTGTTGAATGTGGCGGCCATTTAGTGCAGAGATCTATTGTCGACATAAGGTAGATAGTTCTCTGTGTGCAGAGCTCTCTAGTCGCTCGGATGGGACAGAAAACCGAGGTCCCGTGTACACATTGGCGCGTGCACGTAAGAGATCCCTTGGCAGTTGGAATTCGATATAAAAGTAGCCCGTAGTGTGCTATGAGGGATATTTTGATGGGGCAGCGGCACTATGGCCTACTCTTATATCGAATTCCAACTGCCAAGAGATCTTTTTCGTACACGGGACATCGGTTTTTCGTCCCATCCGAACGACGAGACAGCTGCCCTTGTCAGGCCCTCCGTTCGTTCTGTACCACTGACAAGGTGAAATCGGAAAATCCCGATGAACTCTCTCGGCCAATGCATCGAACACGCAACACCAAGGCTAGCGAGCCAGCGTCTCACCCACTTAGCCATCGCCCCCCCCCCCATCATGGAGGTGGCCCGCAGCTAGCGGGGGCTCCCTTTCCATTATGAAGCCAACGACCAACGTACCCATATCAGTATTGGCGCCCCATAAAGCCGATAGTGACATTGGTTGGACGCCCCTTGCCCCCCGCTAGCTACGGCCCTGTGGAGTGATCATCATGGCGTGATCATCATGTATCAGTAAATCAAATGACTTTAATCTGTAACAATAAACACTCTATAAAACTAACAACCCTTCCTCAACAGACGGCTTCCATCATTGACACTTATTAAATAACCGTGGGTGGGCGGCCATATTGCGCAATTTGATCCAGTTCTACAAAATGAACCTGATTTGTATTTCATAGTCGACTGGATAAATTGATTAATGTTGAAATTCTAACATAAAGTCTTAAAGTGTCAATCTCTTCAAATTTAATTTCAATAAAACTACTCCAAGAGTTGTTGTTTAAAATTCTTTTTTCAGCAAGATTGGGGCCTGTTTCACGAAATCTTAACTAAGATAAAATCCAAATTTTAGTGATTTGATGGGATAATATTAAATTGATTTTAGTTCTTAGCCAATTAAAATTGAAGTATCATCTACTAAAATTGGATTTAATCTTATAGTTAAGATTTCGAGATATTACTGCGATACCACTTCGGTGAAAGCGGACGTAAAATACAACTAACTAACAACAATTTCGAGAAACAGGGCCTGATATTTTACAGAGTGGAGTGGCTGCCTCTTTAAAAGTCTTATTTCAACTAGACTGGTGTTTTACAGAGTGGAGTGGCTGCCACTTTAAAAGTTGTCAATGTACAGCTGCCAATCATTGTAAATAAAGATACAAGCCGATATCAAACACATTTGGAGGTAGTTAATATGTAAACGTTGGATTATAGTGTCATGAACAACATGTTCGACAGAGATCCGACACCAGGGGTCGGTGTACTGGCGAAACTGGACACAGCAGTCTCTGTGTGCATGTATATTAGTTAACATACCACCCGCTTGGTTTGTTATAGATTTCAACTACAGATAGCCAACTAAATCAACTGAATATCGTATTATTATGTCAATTCGCAAGATATTTCATGCCAATCAACGAATGGATGGTTTACCCTTTAGGCCTCACCAATTTGATTTGCTGTTCGGGAGGTTAGGTCTATTGTTTAAGGCTAAGTTTGGTCAAAGGTTACGAGATGTAAACAGGGCTAGCGCTAATCCCAACTCTGGACCTAGCCCTAATGCTTACCCTAACCTACAATGGCGCTAACAATCACGTGCCCTAACCTTATGTACATCTCAGCGACCTTAAGGAAAAATTGAGCTGGCCTTAACAGAATTAGCCGGGGACACGGGAGTTGGGTGAAATGAAATGAAATGGAGTTTAACGTCCTACTGTTCTGCTCCCACTGGGTTAATGAAGACGGGCACACGCCATACAGTGTGCTATGAGGGAAATTTTTGTTCTAGAAGCGGCATTACGGCCTACTCTTATATCGAATTTCAACTGTTAAGGGTCCTTTTACGTGCACGGGACCTCGTTTTTTTTTGTCCCATCCGAACGACTAGAAACAGTTGTTCTTGTCAGACCCTCCGTCCTCAAAATCCCGATGAACTTTCTCGGTCGGAAGTTAGGTGACAGAATATTCTAACGCGTGTGCTTTGGATCATAAGGTCTGTCATTGAGTCAACTGGCGGGGTTTCGATCAAACACACTTGTACATGACAAGGAGTAGGGCCGTCTGTCCATCCCCGTGGGGCTTCTCTGCGTCCTTCGGTTTCCTCTCACTGCTAAAGAACCCTACGCGCAAATAACTGATTGAAATGAATTGAATCATGACCCGAAATGACCTAGTTTGTGTCGAGTGAACGTTTCACCAAGCGAGTTATTGAAATAAAATTGTTGAACCATATTGTATTCCCGAAATGACCTGGTTTATGTCTAGTGGACGTTACCCCCCCCCCTCTCTCTCTCGCGCCCTCTCTCTCTCTCTCTCTCTCCCCCTCTCTCTCTCTCTCTTATAAACTTCTGCCTCCAATTTAGTCATAACAAAAAATAATTTTAACACAAATAGTATTGAGTTGCTTTTCTCAAAACCGCTTAGTTCCAAATATTTAAGTTTTGACAAACCATTGAAAACAAGAATTCACTGGCTAGACCCTAAAAATACTAAGAATTAAATTAATTAGGCCTAAAAGAAATATGACCATTCCCTCCCCGTTCAGTAGACGATATAGTCTGTCTTAAGAACAAATAAATGGTCAATATGATCGGGTGTATATTTAGGTATATTTGCTAGTATACCTGTTTTATCAACAGGAGTATAAGGGGTAATGTAATATTATATACAAGATGTGAATAACCCTTACATGTTTACAAGACAATATACAAGATAGAACATACGTGAAGAAATATGAGATTTATTATTAGAAGTTTTCTAATCATACCTGACAAATAATACATTTAAAGGGTCATAGCAACAGTATTTAAAAAACAAATTCCTAATGATTGAGAAAATGAAAATTATTTCGACATAATACGTAACAGAATGTATTGCTGGCTACATTTTTAAGTTCGCATTATGGGCATACACCCACTACTTATTGTTCACCCATAAAATTATGGGCATATACCCACTACTTATTGTTCACCCATAAAATTATGTCCGCCCAAAAAAATTATTTCGACATAATACGTAACAGAATGTATTGCTGGCTACATTTTTAAGTTCGCATTATGGGCATACACCCACTACTTATTGTTCACCCATAAAATTATGGGCATATACCCACTACTTATTGTTCACCCATAAAATTATGTCCGCCCAAAAAAATCCAATCTGATTAAAATACAGATCTTTATTACGTTGGTTTTTTTATACTTTCAATGGGCTACACTACATGAAGGTCTGAGCTGTTGTAGTGGGAGGTCGTGTCAGGGGTCGTGCGAGCGGCTTTTGGCCCTATGACGCCAGACATTTGATTAACCAATCGTCGTTGACGTTTCTAGTAGGACACCCACAGTTCCGTGCATCGCAAGCCAAGAAGTCCCTGCAACAGACCGTTTTATTGGCTAATTCCTCACATCAGCCAGAACGCGGAATATATACAACTGAATGTATGGTAATCGTTTGCTACTTGTCTGTCGATCATTTTTGTATCAGTAACAGGGGTCCAGGCGCTACTCAAGTTGTTGTTCTTCTTGGGGGCGGGGGGGGGGGGGGTAACGTGTGCACGTTGCATCATAAGGTCTGTCATTTCCCGCTTGTTCGTGACAAGGAGTAGGGTCCAACCTCGTGGGTTTTCTTCGGTTCTTCCGGTTTCCCCCCACTGCTAAAGATCTCTACGCGCACACGAATTATTGAAATAATTATTTTTATTTCAAGATGGCGGCGATGACGTCATACACGGTTCCAGGTCCACAGTACACTCATGATTGTTTTTTTTTTTTTTTTTTTTTTTTTTTTTAAAAGTTTCATTATCTTAAACTGAAAATTTTGTAATGACAATGGGAAACATACCATTTATTCATATTTGATATGCATATTTAAGCGAACATTATATCTTCGGAGACCCTCGTGAAAAAAAGGACCCCACCTTTAAAGAACAATTCCATCGCGGGACAGTAATATGAAGAAATTAAATTGTAGGTATGGTAGAAATACCAACTGGTGAATGTTAACAAGGGGGGGGGGGGTAATTATTTACTCGAGTCTATTAAATGATTTGACTGATATATATTACTGTTGACAGAACTGTCACGTGGATGCGTGTGACAATAGTTTGAGCCTAATGTGACAGGGGGTCGTGTTAAGATGAACAGAAGCCAAGACCCGTGGGGTGATTACTGACGATAATTTTCTTAATAAAACATATCGTCTTTCTTTAAACACAAAAACTATCAAACAGAACATTCAAATATTTGTATATATAACTTTGTCTGCGATATCACGTCGGTGGAAGCGGACGTAAAATACAACTAACTCACACACACACACAAACTCACTGTATATTATAACGTTTCACAAACAGAATTATAGAATTTATAGATCTTGTTCATTTAGAGAGGATTAGATGACCGAATGGTTAGCGCGTGCGCGCTGTATCATAAGATCTGCCATTGGGTCAACTGGCGTGGTTTCGATTCCCTGGTT
This sequence comes from Patella vulgata, assembly GCF_932274485.2. Taxonomy (NCBI): domain Eukaryota; kingdom Metazoa; phylum Mollusca; class Gastropoda; family Patellidae; genus Patella; species Patella vulgata. The sequence continues at coordinate 74,412,812 of NC_065883.2, read as the reverse complement.
GTAAGTGACAAGAAGTACGGTCACCTGTCCAACCTCGTGGGTTTTCTCTGGGTTCTCCGGTTTCCTCCCACAGCTAAAGACCCTTGTGCGCAATGGAATTATTGAAATAAAATCGAATCATGTGTTAGTCACGAAATGACCTAGTTTGTGTCGAGTGGACTTTAAACCCCAGTGGACGTTGAACCCCATCTCTCTCTCTCTCTCTCTCTCTCTCTCTCTCTCTGTTGATTTAGATTAGTCGGAGCATTTCATTTCCAATACAGAGTTCACATGTAATTATTACTCATGACATGTATTTGACCGATCAAATCCGGATAATCGATATTACGATTAATCGATATTTGTCGCCCTGACTAAAATATTACATAGAAACAAGCCGGGTGATAATCGTTTAATCCTGAAGATATTTGACTAATCGTGTATTTTATGATTTTTATCATGTGGATAACGAGATGGATTAGCCTATAATCGTGTTAATACTGGCAGGTCTATAGATCATATAATAATAAATAGTATCTGTAAAAACTAATGATAACAAAACTTCCTACAGTTTATACAACGGATTAGATAATATACATAATCTAATCTAGTATCATAGCTAAACCGAATGACGTGCACAATAACACTGTTGCATTTTGTATTGGAAGAGAGAGAGAGAAAGAGAGAGAGAGAGAGAGACAGAGACAGAGACAGAGAGAGATGGGTTTAACGTTCACTCGACACAAACAAGGTCATTTCGGGACTAACATGGTTCAATTTTATTATTTCAATAATTCGCTTGCGCGTAGGGGTCTTTAGAGAGAGAGAGTGGGGGGGGAGTTTAACATCCCCTCGACACTAACTAGGTTATTTCGGGAATAACATATGGTTCAATTTTATTTCAATGATTCGCTTGCGCGTAGGAGTATTTAGCAGTGGGAGGAAACCGGAGGACCCAGGGAAAACCCTCGAGGTTGGACAGGCGACACTACTCCTTGTCATGTACAACCGGGGAATCGAAACCACGCCAGTTGACTCAATGACAGACTTTATGATACAGCACGCACACTCTAATTATGATACAGCACGCACACTCTAACCTTTGGTAGACCTACTACGGTTTATACAACGGATTAGATACGTCATCTAATCTTGTAACATAGCTGATCTGGATGACATGCACAATAACACTATTGCATTTTGTACTGGAATGGAATGAAAGAGTTAAATGGGGTTTAACGTCCTACTGTTCTGTTCCGACTGGACTAAGGAAGACGGGCACCTATACAGTGTGCTATCAGTGAAATTTTGCACGGACAGCAATTGAAATCCAGCTGTAGATTTGACCTCTATTTTTTGTCCTTGTCATAGGTTCGCTCACGTTGTTCGCCGAGAAAGTTCATCAGGATTTCCCGGAGTGGTTTCCCCATTGTGAAGGGTGCAGGACGGATGGCCTGGTAAGGACAGCTGTCTAGTCGTTCGAATGGGACGATAAACCGAGGTCCCGTGTACACTTTGGCGTAAAAGATCCATTGGAGGCCAGTTAGAATTAGATATAAGGAGTATATCCGGGCAAAATTTCCCTCATAGACGATAAACCCCATTTCATTTCATTTTGAAAGTTGGAAAGATCGCTCTCCTATGACCTAGCATTGCACATGTAACTATAGAAAAAAAACTTATGTTAGTCCCAAAATATTGTGTTTTCACGAGACGTTCAGTTTAATTCCTTTTCTGTTATCATGGGAACAGGTACAATAGTTAAATTCCAAAAATTTGAGTATCATATTAGTTGGCATATACAGTGGAAGGGAGGCAACTCCATTTAAGAACACAAAACAGAGTTATTTCCAGTAACCAGTACTTTCATTTCATCACCAACCACCAAAATTGTGACTAACGCATGATCAGTTCGTGAACATTATTACATCGGAAGTCCTTATTCTACATGGCTCAATGGTAATTTTTATTTTTGGGCTTTTCTTTCAATCTATGACAATTGAAAAGGCTTTAGCATTTTAATATTTGTGTCCAATGTCTTGTTAAAACTAGGGTAAACTTGAAATGTCTGAAATGAATGAAATTGGCTCACGTCATGTCGAGTAGGCGGCCTTGACCTTTCGAATCGCCACTGGCACGGGATAAATTAAGTAACGATGAACTTAATAAACCGATATTTGACCTACAAAAACAAATGTCGTAACTTTAGTTTATGCCTCCCTCTTGACCCCTTCAACTTATTTCAGATTGGAAAAGCCTAATAATATGATTAATTTTGCTTCGATTTTGCGTTATAAATAAATAAAGGGCATATTGACCTCGCTATGACGCTAAATACAAATGTACGAGAAAAACCTTGGACTTGGCGAGTTTTCAGATGAAAGTGGGTTGGGCTGTGAGGTTATTGAACTATTAGGAACGTACTTTATTGTTAGCTCAGTATCTGTTCTAACCCTGACTCAGACAGTCGCGTTAGAAGCAGTAGGCCCACTAACCTACAAGAAGTTGTTAGAATTAGAAGGTTTTTAATTTCTAATTTGTTGAAATGATGAGAATTGAGAGATTAGGCTACAGTTGATATGATAATGATGTGGTACAATTTGTAAGTAATAATAATAATAATAATATTAACACCTTTTGTTAGACGGGATTAGGCCTAATAATAGGATACAGGATTTAATTATTGTATGTTATTGTGTGGATTACCATCTGCTTATAGATTATTGTGTAATGAGCTTGTTTGATTTTCTCATTGGAATTATAAAAATATGATTTTGTATATAAAATGTAATAGTGATTATTGCTTTTGTTTAGGTGATAAAAATTATTAATTTCAGTTTTATATCAAAATATGATTTGGGATTTGGAGACCATCACAAATTTCAACTCCCGCAGAACTGCGTGAATGGGTTGAACGACACAGCGAATAAAAAAAATGATGAATTAAATGTCGGTTATCTATCCAAGTCAACATTTGCTTACATCATCGACGTATATCATTTGGAGAGAGAGAAATGAGGTTTAAAGTCCACTCGACACAAAATGGGTCATTTTGGGATTAACATGGTTTAATTTTATTTCCATAATTCGCTTGCGCATAGGGGGTCTTTAGCAGTGGGAGGAAACCGGAGGACCTGGAGAAAACCCACGAGGTTGGAGTGGACAGGCAACCCTATTCCTTAAAACATACAAACAGTTAATCAAAACCACGCCAGTTGACTCAATGACTGTCCTTATGATACAACGCGCACACGCTAACAATTCAGTCATCCCACCCCCTACATCATTTGGATGTAAGTGTTGAAACTTTGCGACTGTACATAATAATAGTTATTATTGCCCTTGTTTAGAAATAGTTATTAATTTCAGTTTTATATGAAATAGAAATCGTATGTTTAATTAGAGATGTATAGGCCTATGCATTAAAGGCTCAATACCACTCTTGTTGTAACTGAATAATATGTCCCAATCTTTATTCTGGTCAACAAATTGTACTATTTTACAATATTCCAATTAATTGATGATACAAATTTCATCTTAACACACCTAATTTAAAAAATTGGAAAAATTCAACTAAATGATTTGAAAAGCCTGATGTAAAGCTTTTCAAATGTTACTTGGGTTTGAAAATATTTTCGAACCCTCTGGACAAGTAAAATAGTATTTAATGGATAATTTACAAAACAGGTAGGACACTAACACATCTAGTACTTAGAATAAGGCTATTTTTTATTTTCTGAAGCTGTCAAGCCAGCAAGAGTGTTATTGTCCCTTTAATACTTGTTATATAACAACAAAAAAATCTCCTATTTATTCACTGTCAAGTCTAGATTTTCGTCTGTGTATAGTCAAAATCACGACTTGAAGTTTCCTTTCAAATTAGAAGTCTTATTGACTGATTTTTAAACTGTGGGGGGATCAAGTGGTTAAGACGCTAGCTCGCTAGCCTGGAGGTCGGGTGTTCGATCCCTGCATTGGCCGAGAAAGTTCATCCAGATTTTCCAGCGTGATTCTCCCTTGTCAGTGATGCTGGAATGAGGGGCTGACATGGAAAGCTGTCTAGTCGTTCGGATGGGACGAAAAACCGAGGTCCCGTGTACGCATTGGCGTGCACGTAAAAGATCCCTTGGCAGTTGGAATTCGATATAAGAGTAGGCCGTAGTGCCGCTGTCCGGGCAAAATTTCCCTCATAGCACACTGTATGGCATATGCCCGTCTTCATTAGCCCAGTTTAGGAGCAGAACAGTAGGATGTTAAACATGTCACATTATCACATCACATACATCTATGACACGGTAAAATGTAATGGATATTGATATTTGCATATTATCTAAGTTGTAGTTTACACTCATTCAGAAATATTAATTGAGGAATATTCTCCATTAGATATAAATTGTTGATCGACATGTACTATCAGGTGATCAATTAGTGTCTCCCTATATTAAAGAGGCATTATGTAAGATTAGATAACGAGCTAGCAGTTCTAACTATAATAGTTAAAAACTAGATAATGTTAAGGGGATATGCTCAAAATTTCTGTCAAATTGATCCACTGTGAACCAAGATATTAGCGATTGAATTTTAGGCCTAGCCTCGATCATCATTACTTAAGTCGGTACGATAAAAAACATAAGTCTCGATTATCTATTTCTTGATTTAATCATCAATGAGTGTTGAGCAGCAGATCAGGTTCAAATCCAGTGAAAATCAGATGCATAAGATGGCATCAAGAGTTGATTTAGGTCTTTTCATGTTAATAAATGTTTAATTAATAGTTTGTATAAATTTCAGGCTTAAAGAAAGACCTGCAATAGGCAGATTTAGCTCTTGCATAATGTATGTTTAGTGTATAAATAGAAAGATTATGGCATGGTAAAGGTGTATGGTTTTGGGGTCTAGACAAGGAATAACACTTTACCCGTCACACGATTTGCATTGAATTAACATTGGATAATGCGGTCTTCAATCACCAATCAATTATCTGTGAGCATAAAACATGTGTCGGTCTCAGTTGATTACATCTATAATTTAATAATTTCTTGGAAAGAGAGAGTGCTTGGCATTTGATTTGAGTTTCTCACGTCAAATACACACTCGGCAAACCTCTGCAGATTCCGGAACTCTACATCTAGTACTTCTGGCATAATGCTTCCGGTATTGCAGCAATTGAATATTCCGACATGCTGTGTAATCCGTACGATGTCGGAATTAACATTTATAAAAGTTAGAATTTGTGTATTTTTCAGATATTTGGTAAATATCTGTCAGAGATCCGTTGGTGCCACTAGGCAACTAGCATGGATCAGAATGGAGAAAACGAGACCAAGAAAATTCTCCAGTAAAAGAAAATCTGATGAACACATCATGAAATCTGATCCCAAAATAAAATGTACAAGTGTAGAGACTGGGGGCTCAGCAAAAGTAACAAAAGTTGGGGCCAGTGAAGTTCAGAATCCACGACCAGCAACGATGACAGATTATCAGCAAAGTTCTCAGGCATCTTGTGATCAACGAAATCGGTATTCTCTAACATCAGCTCCAACTTTAACCAATCAATCGGTCCCCGTTAGCGAAATCTCCAAAGCTTCGGTTCTTCAATTCCAACCTAGAGCCCTGTATTCTACGCGAACACAAATACATGTTAAATCTTCAAAAACGTCTGTAGATGCAAGTCAACATACCACGACTTCTAATAATAATATGGTTGAGAACGTCGCGCAAGGAAATTGGACTTCGCTTCGACCCAAAGAAAAACAGAAATATAATAGAGATGACAAACCGTTGTGGTCGAGATATGATGACCCTAAACAGTATAGAAAACACAAAAAAGACTATAAACCTTCTAATAAGGGGAAAAGAGACCCAATTGGTAAGAAAATTTGATTTTTGAAAGAGATTTAGAATTTATAATGTTATCCCTCTTTTGTTTTAGATTCCTTCATTTCTTATTGATTTACGAGATTCTAAGGCCTAAAATTGCTGTAAGGCCTACATATACTTTAGAAAAAAAATGTTAAAATTGTCCAGAAAAAATGTCTCCACCGTAAATGACCTTGGTAATGTGTTAACTAGACATTGAATTTCCAATTGCAAGATTTTATGTTTTGTTTAATACTTGAAATCTGATTTTAAAAACACCGATCCTATTTCGTTTCGTTTTTTATAGTTCAAAATTTCGTTTTACTTGTCTTTACTACACTAGGATTGGAAGAGTTGTTATATAACCTGTGTTCTGGGTGATGTGAGGGATTAGCCAATGAAACAAGTTATTGGCATACGGGGCACGGAACTCTGGGTATCCTGATAATTACTGCCAGAGTTATGGCCCTTGATCACTTTGAAAAATCTTGTGAACGCTCTAAAGGCTAAAGTTAATATCTGATTGACTTTGAATTTACACGCAGTGTTAAATGTCATGAGACAAAGAAGCCAATTGATTTTCAACTATATCCGATAATTACAGTCAGAGTTATAGTTATAGCCCTTGATGTCATTGAACAATCGTGTAGAAATCATGAGATGAAGAAGCCTGTCAATTTTCAATGATTTCCAATGATTATGGAAATTGATATTAAATGTTTTGTATGTTTAAATAGGGCAGAACTAGAAGCCAAATGGTTTGTTACTTGTAATCAGATTTTAGTGTGACAAAAAACAAAATATGCGATAACCCTTGTTGACACCCTGGATGACTTAGCTGCTGTGGGCGTATGTTTCGTTGCCTGGCAACCTATCTTGGTATATGTTAGAAATTAATTTATTTATATGTTTGATTGTAGGATTTTCGAGTCTTCCTAGAAAATGGGAATATACAGAAGCTGGTTTAAGATTTGAAAGAGAAAGTTCTGGTCGCTTTAAATCGGGATTACCGTTTACCGTGATGTCATATAACGTATTATCACAGAAATTACTAGAATGGCATTTACAACTCTACGCTAATTGTTCACCGGAATCATTGGACTGGGATATGCGGAGTGAGAGAATATTAGAAGAATTGAAATATTTTAAACCTGATGTAAGTTTCTGGTTAACATATGCGCGCTGTATCATAAAGTCTGTCATTGAGTCAACTGGCATGGTTTCGATTCTCTGCTTGTAGGGTCGCCTGTCCACCCTGGTGGGTTTTCTCCGGGTCCACCGGTTTCCTCCCACTGCTATAGACCCCTACGCACAAGCAAATTATTTAAATCAAATTGAACCATGTGTTAGTCCTGAAATGACCTAGTTTGTGTCCAGTGGATGTTAAATCCTCTCTCTCTCTCTCCTCTCTCTCTCTCTCTTTCTCTCTCTCTCTCTGATTCTGATTGTAATTTTTGAGGGATTATTAATCATAAATTTTTGAACTACAATATTCTAAAAGTTGCATCTATAAAAGTAATGTCAGAACAAAAATGACACACTGTTCAGCAGTGAATATTCGCTAGGCTGTTACAATCGCTGAGAGGGGTGACATACATACTGATCAGCAGTGAATATTCACTAGGTCGCTTCAATCATTGAAAGGGATGAATTTGATGTGGCTTAATTAGCTCCCAATATTAACTTTTTTCCTTCTGCAAATTAAATTCTAGAACATTTTTTTTGAAGTATTAGAAAAATAGAGGCACCATTCTTCCTGGACCAGTTTATGCTACAACGTCCTATGTAATCAAGCCTATGATCGACATAATGTATCTTTGACTAATAACCAATTTAGGCAGATTTGAACGTGGTTTAAGAGGTGAAAAATGCAACTGACATTTAGCAACTTTAAACTCCTAGACTCAGATGAAATAACTGTAGTCTGCCTAGGCTCAGGTGTGAGGTTTCCCTTGTCAGTGGGGCAAGACGGAGGGCCTTACAAGGACAGCTGTCTAGTCGTTCGATGGCACTTAAAACCAAGGTACCGTGTACACATTTTATTGGTGTGCACATAAAAGATCCCTTGGCAGATGGAATTCGATATAAGAGTAGGACATAGTGCTGCTGCCCGGGCAAAATATCCCTCATAGTACACTGTATGGCGTATGCCCGTCTTCATTAGCCCAGTAGGAACAGAACAGTAGGACGTTAAACCCCATTTCATTTCATTTCATTTTGTTTTTAAGCTCAGTATTGAAACTGTTACGATAATCATTCTGTTGTGATTTTTATTTATTTATTTTTTTTTTTTCAGATCATCTGTTTACAAGAAGTTCAGTTTGATCATTATGAATCTTTCTTTAGACATCATCTACGTAAGATGGGTAAGTGTTATATTTATTTTCCGGCGTTGTTTCCTCTTGTCAGTGATGCAGGACGGAGGGCCGCCATAGCGCCACTGTCCAGGCAAAATTTTCCTCATAGGATACATTGAAAATATCTAGTTAAGCTCCACCCAATCTATTACAGCAAAAACAATCTGCTTATTTAACGAACAGAACAATGGTAGATTCCCCCGTCCTTGTTACAGTTCGGTTTGGGAATTCTGCTCAGTCATTTGTACTGAAGTTGAAAAAGATATTGCAAATGGCCTCTTTTGTTGTTCTATTGTCTAGAATTTTCATGTTAAAGGAGCTAAATCGCTAATATTTGGGACCTAGAAATTAACACAAATGGGTCACAACACCTATAATAATGTAATATGAATGTATACAAACTGATTTACATTCAATCATTTCCGTCTTTTCACTCATTTCAAATCAGTTATGTTTGGCGAAATACACCAGAAGTCTCAATCAAATGACAACCTCTAATGGCTGGTTGTTCCAGTCTACACCGATAGTATTTATTGGGCATGCTCTCCAGATAAGAAAATGGCATCACCGTTTGATACGACTTGTGGAGTATGTCTAGCCTCGTTCTTTGAGTCCCTTGTTACAAATGGTGCTGAAACGCATTATGGTACACGATACGTGTACCAATGGTAAATTGTTTATTTTGTCTGTAATATTATATATCCGAAGCCCACCTTTTCCCGGTAAGATCACAACATCAATGTTGATTTAGATTGACAAATAATTTGTGTTTTCAATATCAAAGACTTTAGATGATATTGAGTTAGAGACTTAGCTACTTTAAATTATTTATATTATTTGTGTTGCGCGGAATTTAACAATTGACACATGTAATGAACACTAAAACATATTATGGAACACAATTACTATTTTAATTAAACATACATTATACAAGAGCTAAATCTGCCTATTGCAGGTCTTTCTTTAGGCCTGAAATTAGACATTAATTAACTTATCCAGACCATAATCAACTCTAGATGGCATCTTTAGTGGATTATGAGCCGATTTACTGCATAACTTTCCTTCACGATTTAACGATTAAATGGATATTCAAGACTATGCTGTTTATCGTACTGACTTTAGTAATGATGATCAAGGCTAGTCGGAAATTTCAACCGCTTAGTTCTCGATTCATAGTGGATCAAGTTGAATGAAATTTTCAGTAACTATTATAGTAAGAACTGCCAACTCGTTATCGAATCTCCCATAATGTATCTTTAAAGCAACATTTCATTGAGGGTTCTGGGATGGCTGAATGGTTAGCATGTGCGCGCTGTATCATAAGGTCTGTCATTGAGTCAGCTGGCGTGGTTTCGATTCCCCGGTTGTATGTGACAAGGAGTAGGGTCGCCTTTCCAACTTCATGGGTTTTCTCCTCCGGGTCCTCTGGTTTCCTCCCCTTGCTAAAGACCTCTACGTGCAAGCGAATTATTGAAATCAAATTGAACCATATTTTAGTCGCGAAATGATCTAGTTTGTGTCGAGTGGATGATTAACCCAATTTCTCTCTCTCATTGCGGGTTCTCTTAACGTTTTTGAAGCAAATGATTATTTTGTTATTGTATTTTACTGTTTTGTTATATTTTACAGGTTATGGTAGTGAATATTTGAAACGATCAGGAGACAAACCAGACGGCTGTGCTACCTTCTTTAATCTCGAGAAATTCTCTCTTCTCCAATCAACACCAGTCGAATATTACCGAGGTGGACTATTAGATCGAGACAACGTAGCGTTAATCCTCGAACTAGCACCGAATTCTAAATTTTACCACGGATCAGCAAATAAATTATGCATTGCCAACACTCATTTGTTGTACAACCCACGTCGCGGAGACATTAAATTGGGTCAGCTAATGGTTTTATTAGCGGAGCTGGATATCTGTCTTCACAAACCCTCGAAAAATGACGCGCATTTCGATCACGATCCGAAGTTACGTTATGCTCCTGTAGTATTGTGTGGTGATTTTAATTCCGGACCGCAAAGTGATTTATACAAGTTTCTGTCAACCGGTTACGTCCATTACGAAGGCCTTTTAACAAGACAGTTTTCAGGACAGCGTGAAGGTTTTTATGGAAGGAATGTTCAACTTCATAGACATTTTTTCGACAAATCGTACGGAATCACCGATCAATGTCAGTATGTTGAACATTTAATCAAGCGTCACATTAACATACAACAGACGAAAAGACTTGAAAATTCTGAAATGCCACCGTCAGCATCAGTTGAAACCGAAACGCAAAGTGATATTCAAGATAGGGAACGATTAAATTTCGAAAATGTTGGATTTAAGGAAGACGCTCCAGTTTCTGATGTTTCAAAAACTGTTCTAAAATCTGATGCGAGTGAAAATTGGGATGCAGAGATTGAACAAAACCAAACTCTTATATCAAACGACAGTTCTACCTCGGATTATAATTCTTTATCATCCAGTACCCAACCACATTTTAGCCACGCCTCGGGTAAATTATGGCACAAGTTTAATCTGTTATCGGCATATAAACACCGAATACAGCGATGTGGTTTCCGTGAACCGGAGGTCACAACCCTGCACGATTCGGAAGGATGTACCGTAGACTACATCTTCTATAGCGGAAGTCGTTGTAATAGACCCGAGGGTAAACCTGCAAGTCAAGAAGGAAAATTAAAATTGTTGGCTAGATATGGTCTGATGTCTGGACGTGAAATAAACAATATCGGGGGATTACCCAATCACATACAAGGTTCCGATCACGTCAGTTTATTGACGAAATTCTTGTTGAAATAAAAAAACAATATTCTGGTCTCGGATACTCCTCCATCACTGAGTCCCATGACTTGTTCTTATATCAGAAGATAAAAAGTCTTATTAATTACCCAGTCACATACAAGGTTTCAGATCACGTCAGTTTATTGACGAAATTCTTGTTGAAGTAAAAAGATAGACTAAGGCCATACAAACACCTACATCACTGAGCCACATGACCTGGTCGTATATTGCCGTCGCCCCCGTCCGTCGTCCACAATTTTTATATCAAAAGATAAAAAGTCTTATTAATTACCTCATTTAAATATTTTTCCTCAGTTATAGGAAGCAAATATTTGAAGTGTACACAGTGGTGCAGGACAGCTGTCTAGTCCTTCGGATGATACGAAAAACTGAGGTCCTGTGTATACAGGAATTTGGAATTTGATATAAGAGTAGGCAATAGTGCCACTGCCCGGGCAAAATTTCCCTCATAGCACACTGTATGGGGTATGCCCGTCTTCATTAGCCCAGTTTAGGAGCAGAACAGTAGGACGTTAAACCCCATTTCATTTCATTTCATTTCAGGGTCATCTGCCCATTTCATTTCATTTCATCATGCACGACATTAGATTATCATACATTCCTATAAACAACGACAAGATGAGATTAATATTGTGCCTTGAAATGTGATGTGAGAATCCATTAAGCCCAGTAGTGACTGGATCCTTTGACACTCAAATAAAAACCTCCCTCTCGAATATAATTTTTGAAGAGGATTGTCTAGCTGATAACCAGAATATTATTTTTGTACGGCCTTACATTCTTCGTCCCCTGACAAAATAAAAACACAAAATAAAAAATACTCCCTCCAGCATCAGATTTTTAGGGAGGATTGTCTGGGAACCAAAATATTATTTTTGTACGGCCTTACATTCTTATAAAAGTTTTAAGTCACCTTTAAAATTTTTCACAGAAGTAAGATGAATTACAATTTTCTTAGAAAGTGAAAAAAATTAAAATTATTTGAGGATTTAGGCCACAATAATATGAATTTGTGTTCTTCGGGAAGTTTGCTTTATTCTTGTGCACAAAAATATATTTGATATACAAAAATACTTGGCTGCACCCTTACAGTGTGCAATGAGGAATAACGTTTGCCCGGACAGCGGCACTACGGCCTATTCTTATTTCAGATTCCAACTGTCGAGGGTTCTTTTACGTGCATGCCAATGTTTATATGTGATCTTGGTTTTTTGTCCTATTTGAAGGACTAGACACTGTCCTTGCCATGGAGAACTGTGATGGGAAATCCCAAAGAGCTTTATCTGCCAAGATCACCAGCAAAGGGAGACACCCAGGTTAGCGAGCCAAAATCTTACTCAATGATCCACCGCGGCTCTCTGCATGTCTCCAAAGCTTTTATTTCTAACTTTGAAATTTTAAACAAAACATTGTTCACAAAAGTTAAAGACCTCGAAGAACTAAAAATTGAATTGCTTTGGCGTTGTATTTTTTGAGTTTGATTTATGATGATTGATCATCAAGAGTGCTGTTTGATTGATTTATTACATTTATCAAAATACAGGTAATGAAGGCCACACCAAGTAAATATTCTGTTCCATGGGAATAAAATGAAATGAAGTAAAATGAGATGGAGTTCAAAGTCTTGCTGTTCTGCTCCGACTGGTCTAATGAAGAGAAGTATACGTCATACGGTGTGCCCTTAGTGAAATTTTGCCTGGACCGCGACAGTATGGCCTACTCTTATATTGAGTTCCAACTGCCAAGGGATCTTTTACGTGCACGCCAATGTCTACACGGGACCACAGGGCAAAATTCCCCTCATAGCACACTGTATAGCATATGCCCGTCTTCATTAACCCAGTCGGAGCAGAACAGTAGGACGTTAAACCCCATTTTATGCCATCTCATTTATCAAGACCCCAAAAAACAGAAAAAGAAATTGATGTAGCCTAAATGCAGTGTATATAAATGAACATTTATTTGTAAAATTTATGGGCTTGAATTATTGTTAATATTGGCAGAATTGTCATAAGTTGTCTGATTTTGTTATTAGAAGTGAATTACCGGTATATTAATTTGTATAAATTAATATTTTTTATACATTTAATCAGAAATATTATTAATATAATTTCTTCATTGTCATTACCACATTATTTTATATTTCTTTATGTAATCATTGTTAATGTATATAGTTTAAGAATGAGAGAGAAAATTCAAAGTGAATAAAATTAAAACATAGCATCTACGTGACAAGGAGCCGAGTCCTTCCACAACTAAAGACCCATACGCGCAATTAAATTATTAAAATAATATTAAAACATATATCAATCAAGAAATGACCTAGTTTGTGTCGAGTGGAGGTTAAACCCTATTCGGAATATAAGTCCAGAAATTAAAAACTCTTTGTTTGCTATGTGTGGTTTGGAATCTGAAATTTGTGATGTTCGGGATTTTCCAAACCCTGTTGTCATCTGTTGGGTTGACAAGCAACATATGTCCAGTATACTGTAGTTGGTGGGTACAAAATAATGAGGGGGACTCACAATCAGAAATTTGTGATATTCTGCATTTTCCAATCCCAGTTCAATAATGGTGGGTGGGGCACCTGTTGCCTCAGTGTTTGGATGAAAAGGAATATCTAGGGCAATGTAGTTGGAAGGTACAATAAAACGGAGGTTCTGTGGAAAAAGTGATCATTCACATATGCGAAAGAGATCGTTGTCAGAATCCAAGAAGAGTAGGCAAAAACACTACTGTCAAAGGAGAATCGTTTCCGCCTCCCCAACACACACTGCACATGTAACCATAGAAACATTTCAAGAGCAGCTGAGAAATCCATAAAGCTTGTGGTAACTTTACTAAAACAGCGAAAAAATGAAATAAAATTGAACCAGATGTTAATCCCAAAATTACCTAGTTTGTGTCCAGTGGATGTTAAACCCTCTCTCTCACAATAAAACACTAAACCAAATGAAAGTATCACAGTAGGATTTATTTGAGTAAAAAGACAACATTGGTTGCAAGGTCTCTAACTCTAAAACGAATAGGCAAGATTATTGCACATGGTAGAATTATTTTTAAAAAATTGAAAAATCAATTTCAAATAAAAGTTAATTATTATAACTCTGATAAATAATACTAGTATTAATTCTATAACCACATAGAAATACAAGAAAATATCATTGAATACAGCCATTGAATAACCCATGGTAGTATTCAATGGCTTCGACAGAGACTTCTTTTGTCCAGAATGATGTCATTTTCAGAATTATGTCAAACTGTAATGAGGTCAACACTAGCCACCACAATTTTTGTAAAAAAAGAAAGAAAAAAGGGGCGGAACTTATGATGAATTTTAACGTTATTGGTGATTTTGTTTTTTATAATCTGGATAGTACAGTGTATTTTGAGATTTACATGTAGTTATAGAATAAAAACAGAACTCAATGACCATTGAATACTGCTCGGGTTATTCAATGGTTCGAGAGAGTGTATCGTCATGTCTAAAATCTAAAAATGTTATTCTAATACCAATTATCCGGGTAGCTAAATTTATCTAGCAAAATATTGTTCTGTTTTTGTATTTTAATTTATTTTGCTGATAGAACGTATCTCTATAATTAAATTGTTCCTAAAGTTATACAATATCAACAAATAACATTATACAGAAATATTAATATAAACCAAAAGCATTTATCAAAAACATCATACCTAAATTTAAAAGATGATTTATCTTTTAATGTATAATGGTGACATAACGTTAGTCTTTTTTTTTTTATGATAAACTGAAATTAAATTCCTATTGTTCTGCTCCGATTGGGCTAATGAAGACGGGCATACAGTGTGCCATGAGGGAAATTTTGCCCGGACAATGGCACTATAGCCTACTCTTATATCGAATTCCAACTGCCAATGGATCTTTTATGTGCACATCCCCTACGAATGACCATACCTTGGCTCTTGCCAGACTCTCAGGTTCTGCACCACTGACAAGAAGGAACTATGATGAATTTTCTCTGACAACACAGGGATCGATCACAAGACCTCCCGATTAGCGAGCCAATGTCTTACTCACTGAACTACCGTGGCTCCCTTTTATGATAAACACTTTTGTAGAATAATATTGTGCCACGTTTAAAATAACATGACAATTCAGATTTATCAAAAACTTCATATCAAAATTTAAAAGATGATATATAATGGTCGTATAAATAAATAACGTTACTCTTTACTTACAATAAACTTTTTTGTAGTATAATAATAATAAAATAACACTGCAATTAGACATGCATTATGCAAGATCTAAATCTGCCAATTACATGTCTTTCTTTAAGCCTGAAATGTTTTCTAAATTATTAATTAGACATTAATTAACTTATCCAGACCAAAATCAACTCTCGATGCCATCACTAGCTTGCGATATATAGTGGATTTGAATACATTTCATGACGGATGATTTAACGTAGAAATGTAGAACCAAGACTTTGTGGTAATTATGACGTTCAAGGCTAGCCTAAAATTGAATCACTTATATCTCGTTTCAGAGTGAAACAATTTGACTGAAATTTTCAGCATTTTCTGTTTTCATTATCTGTTTTTTATCTGTCAGCTCCATAATTTAATGCCCCTTTAAGTTTAGATCAAAATTTAAAAGATGATATATTTATGTATAAATATATTTTAGTAACTTAAATAAATAAATAAATAATACTTTTTTCTATAATAATATTGTACCCCGTTTAAAATAACTCGAAATAAATTCTTGTCTATAAAGATCAACATTTAAATACAATCATAAATTACCAGCAGTTCTAAATTATTGTACAATAACATTTAAAATTCTCAGCAGTATACAAGTTAACGAATAATATATTCTAAAATATTGTAGAAAAACATTTAAATACTCAAGTGTACAAGTTAACAAATATATTCGAAATTATTGTACAATAACATTTAAAATCTCAGCAGTATACAAGTTAACGAATATTATATTCTAAATTACTGAACACTAACATTTAAAATTCTCAGCAGTATACAAGAATTCTAAATTCCTATACAATAACATTTAAAATTCTCAGCAGTATACAAGAATATTATATTCTTAATTATTGTACAATAACATTTATAATTCTCAGAAGTACCTGTACCCTGGCAGATAAATATTAACACAGGGTATACACAGGTACTAAGAATATTACTCTGTGACCTTTCAACGATGAAATTATCGTCTTTTATCAATAAAATAATATAAATATGTGAATGGTAGACAAATATATACAGAATATACTATACAACAAAAATAATAATAAATATTAATTTGTTAATATTTGAAATCCTTCGTTTAAACAATTATATATATTTTTAATAACATAAAATCTCAGCAGTGTTCTCTTTATATATACAAACATTTGTTTTTGCTATACAGAATATTTCATTAGTATTCCCTTTAACAGACATTATTGTATTAATCACGGCAGTTTTATGGAAAACAATCACAAATGTTCTATGGAAAACAATCACAATGGTTCTATGGAAAACAATCACAATGGTTCTATGGAAAACAAACACGAATGTTCCAGGGAAAACAATCACGGCAGTTCTATGAAAAACAATCACGATAGTTCTATGGAAAACAATCACAAATGTTCTATGGAAAACAATCACAAATGTTCTATGGAAAACAATCACAAATGTCCTATGGAAAACAATCATGGCAGTTTTATGGAAAACAATCATGGCTGTTCTATGGAAAACAATCACTGCAGTTCTATGAAAAACAATCACGATAGTTCTATGGAAAACAATCACGACAGTCTATGGAAAACAATCACTGGGTTTTAATGAAAGTATGTAAATTCTCTTTGCTCTTCGGATAAAATACAGTCTTCCGTAGATATGATGTGATTATTTTAATGTTTTCATTTGCTATTATAAACAGTAAATTGGTATTGTACAAAAACCATTTGGAAGTATTCCCTTCCATAAATTTAAATTGGTCACCATATGGAACATCAAAGCAGTATACAGTTTAATAAATATTAATGTACAATAACATTTCAAATTCTGAGTAGTAAGACACTCTCTTTAAAATAAATATTAATTCTTTACCATACAACATCTTGACAGTACATAACCATCTTGACAGTACATAGACATAACCATCATGACAGTACATCAACATCTTGACAGTACATGTCTTGACAGTACATCAACATCATGACAGTACATAACCATCTTGACAGTACATAACCATCTTGACAGTACATAAACATCTTGACAGTACATAAACATCTTGACAGTACATAAACATCTTGACAGTACATAACCATCATGACAGTACATAACCATCTTATAAACATCTTGACAGTACATAACCATCATGACAGTACATAACCATCTTGACAGTACATAACCATCTTGACAGTACATAAACATCTTGACAGTACATAACCATCTTCATTCTTATTAGATCTCATTATGATAATAAAATAATTCTACATTCAAAATAATAAATTCTCAGCAGTACCCACTTTATCAAGTTTCTATGAGTAGGTTCTCAACAGTACCCACTTTATTAATTTTATATGAGTAAATTCTCAACTGTGCTCACTTTATCGAGTTTCTAAGAGTAAATGTATAGCAGTACTTGATTTATCATGTTTTTGTGAGTAAATTCCCAGCATATCTCAGTTTATCAAGTTTATATGAGTAAATTCTCAGCAGTACTCACTTTATCCAGTTTCTATGAGTAAATTCTCGGCAGAACTCAATTTATCATGTTTTTATGAAAATATCCTCAGCCGTACCAAATTTATAAAGCTTATATAAATAAATAAATTCTCAGCAGTACTCACTTTATTAAGTTCCTATGAGTAAATTCTTAGCAGAACTCAATTTATCAAGTTTCTATGAAAATATTCTCTGCAGTATTAAATTTATAAAGTTTTTATGGATAAATTCTACGCAGAACTCAATTTGATGAACATACATAAAGCACAGAAAATATTGTGTTACCAATGACAAAACCCAGACAAAACGGGATAGTTATTAACATTATATTCTGTTTTAGAGACATGTGCTGTTGAGAAGTCGACTGTTCCTATGGTAAAATTATATTCTGTTTTAGACACATGTGCTGTTCAGTAATAGACTGTTTATATGGTAACATTATATTCTCTTTTTTGTTCTGTTCACTAGTCGCCTGTTCACATGGCAATCACTTGTTCAGCAACCGACTGTTGATCAATGGTAATATTATATTCTGTTATAGAAACTTGTGCTGTTCATGATGTAGATACTTATACAGGCCACAATTTTATAGAATACAATTACTACTTATTATTGAGCGATGTTCTGACTAGGTTTCTCTAGTCATTATCAAGCAATAATAAAATATGATCTATAACAAGACAATATATACATGTACACAACAATACTTAGTTAATGCTGACCAACCAGAGATACCCCTTAATTGCACGTACCTAAAGGGAATCTAATTTAATTAGTCAGTAATAAGCAGCAGTAATTGTATTCCATAAAATTGTGACCAGTATACTCCAGTTCAATTACTAAATAATGTTTTGGGTTTTCTTTGTACTGTTGACTAGGAGGTTGTTGATATGGTAACATTGTATTCTGGTTTGGACACTTCCACTGTTCAGGAGTAGGCTGTTCTCACAAGGTAATATTATATTCTGAGTAAATATTCGTTATTTCCCGAAGAGACAGGAGATTTAAGAGAATGTTGTGAATTATCTTGTATCGATGTTTGTGTATGTCCTCCATTACTTGTTGATATACTCTGTTCAGTTATACCGAATTGTCTGAAAAATAAACCGAAGAAAACTATAAATAAAATCTGAAAAGCCGTTTATATTTATGATTGTAAACATAATTTGGTTTCCAAATGGAAAATCACAGTAGACCAATCTTTCAGCCACACAGGTTAAGAGAGAGAGAGAGGGACAGAGAGAGAGAGAGAAATGGGGTTAACACAAACTAGGTAATTTCTGGACTAACATATGATTTCGATCTCAATTTTGTACATGACAAGGAATGGGAGAGCGAGAAATGATGTTTAACGTCCACTCGACACAAACTGGGTCATTTTGGGACTAACATATGGTTCAATTTTATTTCAATAATTCGCTTGCGCGTAGGGTTCTTTAGCAGAGGGAGTAAACTGGAGGACCCAGAGAAAACCCACAAGGTTGGACAGGCTACCCTACTCCTTGTCACGTACAACTGGGGAATCGGAATCATGTCAATTGAATCAATGAGACCTTATAATACAATGCGCACGCGCTAACCATTCGGATATCCAACCCCCTTAAAGTTGAACATGTTTGCTTAGTCTTTGTGTGTATGAAGATAGTACTGGTATATACTAATATTTGAAAATGACTGCCATTCAGTGCAGAGATCCATTCTCAATGTAGCTAGTTCTCTGTGCACGGAATGTGTTTCAACCCAACATGAAATATAACTTACGAGAATGATGATTTAGTAGATACTTGTGATTTACTGCTACTACTAGAACAATCTTTTACTGTATCGATAAATGTAGACATTTTCTTGGGCGCTCCTGGTGGCATAGTCCACGATCTGGCTTTGGACCGAATAACTTTAGCATGTTGATCCAAATCTCGAACCATTTCTTTCTTCAATGATTTACATACATTTATGTTAATACACTGCAAGAAAAATTATTTACCATTTTGTGACATGTTTTAAATTAATGGGACTGACTATGAGGCATAGCCAGAGTTTAAACATACTCTGTATAAAAGAGAGAGAGACAGAGAGAGAGAGAGATGGGGTTACCGTCCACTCAACACAAACTAGGTCATTTCAGGGCTAACATGGTTCAATTTTTGTTTCAATAATTCGCTTGCACGTAGGGGTCTTTAGCTGTGGGAGGAAACCTGAGGATCCGGGGAAAACACACAAGGTTGGTCAGACGACCCTACTCCTTGTTACGTACAACTGGGGACTCGAAACAACACCAGTTGACAGACCTTATGATACAACACGCAAGCGCTAACCATTCAGCCATCCCCATCATAACCCAACTTGCAATTCAACTTGAAATATTATTTGTGACTCGGTAGTCGTGAGGCTTGTGACTTGATAGAAATAAGGACTCGAGTCGTGGTGAAGGGACATAACTCCTACATACCTTATTTGCCATAAATTGCTGACTCACTTGATTAACTGGTGACTTAAACGGGACTCGGGCATTGTGAAGACTTGGGGCTCGACTCAGTACTAAAGTCAGCAACTGGCAACTAGACTCGGTACTAAAGTCAGCAACTGGCAACTCGACTCAGTACTAAAGTCAGCAACTGGCGACTCGACTCGGTACTAAAGTCAGCAACTGGCGACTCGACTCCAATCCGTACTAAAGTCAGCAACTGGCGACTCGACTCAGTACTAAAGTCAGCAACTGGCAACTCGAATCGGTACTAAAGTCAGCAACTGGCGACTCGACTCGGTACTAAAGTCAGCAACTGGCGACTCGACTCCACTCAGTACTAAAGTCAGTGACTTGGGGCTCGACTCAGTACTAAAGTCAGCAACTGGCAACTCGACTCGGTACTAAAGTCAGCAACTGGCGACTCGACTCCACTCAGTACTAAAGTCAGTGACTTGGGGCTCGACTCAGTACTAAAGTCAGCAACTGGCAACTCGACTCGGTACTAAAGTCAGCAACTGGCGACTCGACTCCACTCAGTACTAAAGTCAGTGACTTGGGGCTCGACTCAGTACTAAAGTCAGTGACTTGGGGCTCGACTCAGTAATAAAGTCAGCAACTGGCAACTCGACTCGGTACTAAAGTCAGCAACTGGCGACTCGACTCCACTCAGTACTAAAGTCAGTGACTTGGGGCTCGACTCAGTACTAAAGTCAGTGACTTGGGGCTCAACTCAGTACTAAAGTCAGCAAATAGCAACTCGACTCGGTACTAAAGTCAGCAACTGGCGACTCGACTCCACTCAGTACTTAAGTCAGTGACTTGGGGCTCGACTCAGTACTAAAGTCAGTGACTTGTGGACTCGATTCAGTACTAAAGTCAGTGACTTGGGGCTTGACTCAGTACTAAAGTCAGTGACTGGGGACTGATGGGAATCAAAACCACACACTTGACTCAATGACAGAATCTTTATGATTTCACGCACACACGTTGAACCACAAGACCACCCATCCCCTCTCACACTCTTTAAACATGCTTATTAATATACCACCAGACCAATGACAAGGAGTAGGGTCACCTATCCAACATTGTTTTCTTCGGGTCCTCCCACTGCTAAAGACTCCTATGCGCAAGTGAATTATTGAAATAAAATTGAACCATGTGTTAGTCCCGAAATATATAAATGTAAATATATATTGCATACAGGTAAATGAACACTAAACAAAGCTATATTAAAGTAGCTAAGTCTCTAACTCAATATCATCCAAATTCTTCGACATTGAAAACACAAATTATTTGTCTATTTAAATCAACATTGATGTTGTGATCTTAGCGGAAAAAAGTGGGCTTCTGATATCCAATATTTAAGACAAAATAAACTTTTTACCATTGGTACACGAATCGTGTACCATAACACGTTTCAGCGTCATTTGTAACAAGGGGCTCGAAGAATGAGGCTAGACATATTCCACGGTGACGCTATATTCTTATCTGGAGAGCATGCGCATTAAATAATATCGGTGTAGACTGGTATAACCAAACTCTGGAAATAGCCATTCGATTGAGATTTCTGGCGTATTTCACCGAACTTAACTGATTAGAAATTACAGTAAAAACAGAAACGATTGAATGTAAATCAGTTTATATACATTCATATTACATTATTATAAGTGTTGTGATGCATTTGTATCAATTTCTAGGTCCCAAATATTAGCGACTTAGCTCCTTTAAACCTACCTTCCATGGAATAGTTTCATAACTATGTGGATCATGAATAATAGGTAATCCCACTTTTACTTTTTTTAACTCATGGTGAACTGGAGAGAGAAAAAAATTAAACATAACAGTTTCCAGACAACAAATATACGCCCACCAGTTTCATTTTGAAATGTCAACAACTGTATACATAAAATGTAGGCATATAAAAACAACTGAAATATGTAATAAATACTACGATTTATGTGTAAACAATGCACGCGCCACTGAGCCAATGATTGAAGGTAGTCATCTTTTACAGAGATATTAGAAGACTTTCGTAATCCTCTGTGAAACAGATTGGATAAATGTATCGAAAAGTAACATAAATATTTCTAAAAACTTCATATAAACTTACTTACATTTGATATAATACTTCTGAAAATCTAAAATCAAATCTGAAAGCGTCTGAAAAGAAAAGAAATAAAAATTATTACATCGATACCAGATAGTTTCATCCACAATTGGCATCGTGGAGAGAGGTTACTATTTCCGACAACAATTTACGGATAAACTTATATAATATTAAATGTCTTGATTTTAGCATATCATACGCTCGTAAGTTGTGTGCTTTTCAGAGCATAATAAATGTCTATTACATACATTATTCAAGAGTTAAATCGGCCTATTGTAGGTCTTTCTTTAGGCCTGAAATGTTATCTAAATTATTAATTAGACATTAATTAACTTATCCAGACCATAATCAACTCTCGATGCCATTGTTAGCCTGCGATATTTACTAGATTGGAATCAGATCTGTTCAACACACATTAATGATTAAATCAAAAAATGGATAATCGAGACTATGTTTTTTATCGTACCGACTTTAGTAATGATGACTGAGGCTAGGCCCAAAATTCAATTGCTAAAATTCTCGGTTTAGAGTTGATCAATTTGACTGAAATTTTCAGTAAATTCCCTTTACATTATCTAGTTTTTAACTATTTATCTAATCTCCCATAATGTATCTTTAATATTTTTAGATTATCATGAAAGATACAGACAAATTTTATTTGTTCATAAAATATTTCACAACTTTATCAAAGCCCGGGAGCCACGATGGCTAAGTGGGTAAGATGCTGGCTCGCTAGCCTGGAGGTGGGATGTTCGATCTCTGCATAGGCCGAGAAAGTTTATCAGGATTATTTCGACAGGGTTTCCCCCTGACGGCTGTCTAGTAATTTGGATGGGACGAAAAACTGGGGTCCTGTGTATACACTGTATGGCGTATGCCCGTCTTCACTAGCCCAGTCAGAACAGAACAGTAGGCCCTTGTTTTTTTCCCCATCCAAATGACTAGACAGTTGTCCTTGTCAGGCCCTTTCTATCCTTCACCACTGACAAGAGGAACCAAGGCCATAAAATCTTGATGAAATTTTTCGGGCAAAACCGGGAGCGAACTCGCGATCTCCAGACTAGCGAGCCAGTGTCTTACCCACTTAGCCACTGTGGCTCCATAAACACAGAAGGTTATTTAAACTGTATTTATTTATCTTGTACAGGGGGGTTGTTGTATCATAAGGTCTGTCATTGAGTCATCTGGCATGGTTTCGATTACCCGGTTGTACGTGACAAGGAGTAGGGTCGCCTGTCCAACCTCATGGGTTTTCTCCGGGTCCTCCAGTTTCCTCCCACTGCTAAAGAGAGAGAGAGAAATGGGGTTTAACGTCCATTCGACACAAACTAGGTCATTTCATGACTAACATATGATTCAATTTTATTTCAATAATTTGGTTGCACATACATGTAGGGGTTTTTAGCAGTGGGAGGAAACAGGAGACCAGGAGAAAACCCACGAGGTTGGACAGGCGACCCTATTCCTTGTCACGTACAAACGGGGATTTGTAACCACGTCAGTTGACTCAATGACAGGCCTTATAATACAGCATGCACGTGCTAACCATTCGGCCATCCACCCACCCCCCACTGCTAAAGACCCCTCTGCCCTAACGAATTATAGATATAAAACTGGACCATATGTTAGTCCCGAAATGACCAATTCTGTTTACCTTGTACTGTAATGGTTTATACATCAGTTCCTCTCTTCTACTCATTCCAATAGCACCATATAATCCTCCATAATACACACCTAATACAACATGACGATGTACATGACATCCGAACGTACTTTTAAAACTTATAGCATATCTCTCTAAACCCATTGTACCATTCGTTAAAAATCTGTACCAGTTAAGATATCTTTTTATAATCTGCAGATACATGTAGCATATCTGGACCTGACGGCCATGTGGGTATCCTAGTAGAAACATCAACGCAAATTAGTAAATCAAAAGTTTGACGTCATAGCATCAAAAGCCGCTTGCATGACCCCTGACACAACCTCCAACTACAACCAGTCAGCTCTTTATGTAGTGGAGGCTATCGAAGGAATATCAGATTGCCCTTGTCAGTGATGCACACGGAGGGGGGGGGAAGGCCTGGCAAGAGACAGCTTTTAGTCATTCGGATGGTAAAAATACCCAACATGATCCAATGTACACATTGGTTGTTAGAATGTATGTAAAAGAATCCTTGACAGTTGGAATTGTAGGTGAAAATGCAGCTGTCTATGCAAATTTCCCGTATAGCCCACTGGTTGGTATATGACCATCTTCATTAGCCTACTTGGTACAGAAAAGTTGGACGTTTAAACTTATTTCATTCTGTTTTATTCGACTGTTTGAAGTAAAGGATACGTGCCAAGTATAACTGCTTCTAAACATTTAATAGGTAAAGCTTCTCGTATCATCTCTTTTGCACTTTCCATTAACCTGAGGGATAAAAACAATCATCAGTATTATTATATCTAGTTGATCAAATCGGGCTTGGAAATAATGATATTATTTGTAGGCATACCAGACACATGTAAGCATCATTAATGACTGAAGCTGTACCTGATATTTGGAACTTTGTGCCAGAATTATAAATGTATTAATTATATCTATATAAATAAAATTAAAGATGTCTGTCTCTGTGTGTGTCCGCCCATCACGCTTCGTCAGTGAACTCAACCCCCACAAATGTGACTGGTATCAAATTAACCAGTATGACCCGGTTAATTGTCTTAGGCCATCAAATTTGGGGCCTTGGTGAATTAGGCCCTGGATCTTTTTTCACGAAATCTTAACTAAAGATAAAATCCAAATTTTAGTAGATACTTCAATTTTCATTGGCTAAGCACTAACATCAATCTAATATTATCCAATCAAATTACTAAAATTTGGATTTTATCTTAGTTCAAAATTTAGTGAAACAGGCCCCTGTTCGAATTTGGGCCCGTGGTGAATTTGGGCCCAAGGAAAATTTGACCTCTGGCAAATTTGGGCCCTTGGCAAATTTGGATCCGGGGTGATTTAGGCCCCGACAGAATTTGGGTCCCTGGCAAATTGGGCCCCAGGGAGAGAGAGAATTGCGGTTTAAAGTCCACTCGACACAAACTGAGTCATTTCGGGACAAAGATTTTGGTTAAATTTCATTTAAAAAAATTCTTGCTCGTAGGGATTTTTAGCAGTGAAAGGAAACCAGAGAACCCGGAGAAAACCCAAGAGATTTGACAGGCAACCCTACTCCTTATCACTTACAACTGGGGAATCGAAACCACGCCAGTTGACTCAATGACAGACCTTATGATCTACATCCCCATCCCCCTCCCTCCAAACATAAATGTAGAAATGAAACAAATTGAATAAATGTTGAATGAACAACTTATTTAAACCTATCAATCATATTCACTGTGTACATTATTTACCCAGAGATTGGTCTGTTTTTCTTTATCTCAAAAAACTGAGTTCCTGTATGATTATATCTATGTTGTATTAAGGAAATTTAGAAATAAACATCATCAATTAAAGATACATTATGGGAGATTTGATAACAAGTTGGCAGTTCTCGCTATAATAGTTAAAAACTAGATAATGTAAAGGCAATTTGCTGAAAATTTCATTCAAATTGATCCACCATGAACCGAGAACAAAGCGATTGAATTTCCGCCTAGCCTTGATCATCATTACTAAAGTCAGTACGATAAACAGCATAGTCTCGATTATCCATTTAATCGTTAAATCGTCAAGGAAAGTTATGCAGCAAATCGGCTCACAATCCACTAAAGATCGCAGGCTAGCGATGCGATCTAGAGTTGATTATGGTCTGGTTAGGTTAATTAATGTCTAATTAATAATTAGATAACATTTCAGGCCTAAAGAAAGACCTGCAATAGACAGATTTAGCTCTTGCATAATGTATGTTTAAGTTAACTTTATTATATGGATTAACTTATAACTTTAACCCATCATTACTGGAAAACTACAATACTGTGAAGGTTATATCTCTAAAGGAATTCCAGTCAAGAAATGGAGAAAATGAGAGAGAGAGAGAGATGGTGTTTAAGGTCTACCCGGCACAAACTAGGTCATTTTGGGACTAAAATGGTTCAATTTTATTTTATTTCACTAATTCTCTTGCGCGTAGGGGTCTTTAGCAGTGGGAAGAAACCGGAGGACCAAGAGAAAACTCACGAGGTTGGACAGGCGACCTTTCTCCTTGTCAAGTACAAGCGGGGAATCAAAACCACACCACTTGACTCAATGACAGACCTTATGATACAACGCATACGCACTAACCATTCGGCTACACAACCCCCGGAAATACAGACATAAACATCACTAACATTATTTAACTTTATCATAAACTTATAACTTTAACCCATCCTTAAAGCTGCTAAACATTTGAAGGATTTCACATTCTTGTCAGTCAAGAAACGATTCAGTTCCATTGAGTAGGCCTATTTACAAAGTTATCATGAATTAAAAATTTCCCCAACATTCCGAATCCAATGCAGACAACATATACAGGGTAGTGCCAACTATAATTTTTATATAACATCTTTTGATGGGCCTATTTTAAATTTTATGAAGGATACTGTAATTCTCTCATATAATTTTGAATTTTCTCCAGTTTCTCGGCAACAGGCATCTGAACAGGTAACGAAAATGGTGGCTGTGGTGTTGGTATCTAAAGTAGAGACAAAAATATTTTTACAATTATGAACAATAAAAGAAAGTAATAGAATAAGATTTATTGTCTTGTTAAAGCAATAACTTGTATGATAAATTTAATGTTCAGTTGATAAACACGTACGGTGAATGTAAATAAAATCTTGTCCAGGCATATTTGCAAACTCTCTTCCAAGTCATACTGCTAAGGGATATTTTACATGAACTATTAGTATTTGCCTGAAAACCATACCCTAATATAAAATGAGAAATGCTTGTGGTCAATATGTTTCACCTACCGGGGGGTTGTTTGGTCTATTGGATTAACATGCATGTGTTAGATCATAAGGTCTGTCATTGAATCAAGTGGCGTTATTTTGATTCCCTACTTGTACATTACAAGAAGTAGGGTCGTCTGTCCAACCTCGTGGGTATTCTCCGGGTTCTCCAGTTTCCTCCCACAGCTAAAGAACCCCTTGGTGCAAGTGAAATTAATTAAACCATATGTTAGTCTCGAAATGAGCTAGTTTGTGTCGAGTGGATGTTAAACCCCATTTTTTTTCCCGTTTTACCATGGACCTTATAATATTATAAGGTCCATGGTTTTACTCACCTGTGGTAAATCTTTGGCACCTCGAATACTACACACCATATTATAACCACCGGGATGTATCTTAGCAACATGATCCCACATTCTATCCCATGTTTTATCTTCCACAGGAAAACCGCTTTTATTTACCCAAAACCAGACTCCATTTTCCTCTTGTCCATCATCTCTACTGCTTTCATCATTTCTACTTCGCAGTGAAGCATGAGTTTGACTTCGTTCAAAACCTGGAGTCTGAGGTTTCATTGATGGTAATGAATGTCGAGACCTTCGTTTGTTTCTGAAACCAGCTATAGATCTCGGCCTTTGTGGATCCAATAAGCTTTGTTCGGGAATTCTTATTAAGGACCCAAAATTACCCAAAACTGGTGAATATCTCTTTGGTGATGACATCAAGGATATATTGTAACATGTTTTGCTGGACTACCTAGTACAGTATTTGTAATTTGTAAATCATATATATAATTTTTAAATTATTCGTATCCAGGTCACTTATCCCACAACATAATCATCATAATGATCTGTGTGACACAGCATATGTGTTAAAAAAATAAATAAATAAAAGAAAGAAGAACGGTAGATCTGACTTGATAGTTTGCAGTAAAGTGAATAGACAGCTTGCCAAGTGAGAATTGAAATTGACTGAATCAATAACTACATTTACTGACACATGCTGAGAATGGTGGCTAGGTTTAGTCAGTTATCAGGATTTTTTTTTTTTCTCTGTCTTTCACGATCTCAGATATTCCGTTTTTGCACAGCAAAATATTCAAACAAATTTGATCATCCCAAATTCCTCAAAAAACAAAACTCTGATAATTAAATTTCATCTTTTGGGAGTTCTTCCAGTTAAAAAGGGGGTAAATTTACCATTATTTTTGCATTGTTTATTGTGTATTCATGGAGGCCGCCATTTGTTTATTGGTTGTTATCTTAAGCGCGTCTGTTTCCGGTTTACGACATTCAGATCGGACAATTTCTTTTTATTTTCTGTTATATAGACTAAATTACGGAAAGGATGTTTTTCTAATTGCAATCAATTTTAAAATAACGATATGTTTTATTTATTCAAGAAAAAACAAACTTAAATTACAATCCAGACATTTACGACTATTAACATCAACTAAATCATGCCACGGATCGACCCATTAATTGACCCCGCAAAGTTCATCAAGGATTAACACATTTCTTGTAGCAGACGCTTTATTCCAGAGAAATGGTAACTGAAGTGTTTGCTGAGAGATATATGCGCTATCTACGAGTGTGGATTGGTTTTGTGGCTATTATGGCTTTAGGAAACACAGTCCAATGCTTTGTAGATCCACAATTGTTAAAATCTAAATTATATACAGTCACTCCAAGCAATGGTAAGCAATGTGTTATTGGTACCAGTACCAAACCAAAACAGTAAATGAAATGAAATGGGGTTTAACCTCCTACTGTTCTGCTCGAAACTGGGCTAATGAAGATGGGTATACGCCATACAGTGTGCTATAAGGGAAATTTTCCTGGACGAAGGCACTACGGCCCACACTCTAATATCAAATTCCAATTGTCAAGGGATTTTTTACGTGCCAATGTGTAGACTGGACCTCAGTTTTTTGTACCATCTGTACGACTAGACAGCTGTCCTTGTCAGGCCCTCCATCCTGCATCACTTGCAAGGGGGAACCACGCCGGAAAATAAGGATGAACTTTCTCGGTCAATGTAGGGATCAAATACCCGACCTCCAGGCTAGTGAACCAGCGTCTTACCCACTTCGCCAGCTAATCAGTCACAGGCTGTACTTGCACAACAGCTCCACAAAATAATAAACTCTAAAGGGATCGAATGGTAGGATGCTTGGGCTTTAGATCAGAAGGTCTGTCATTGCATGAGCCCACACTTGTACATGACACTGAGTAGGGTCAGCTGCTTAGCCTTCTGGATTTTCCCAGAGTCTGTTGATTTCCTGTCACAGCTAAAGAAAGAATCTTACATGCATGCGAATTATTGAAATAAAACTGTTAGTCCCAAAATGACCTAGTTTCTATTTGAGTTAACATTAAACTCTCTCTCTAAACCCAATTAATTACTCTCTCTCTACATTAAACCCAATTAATTACTCTCTCTCTCCATTAAACCCAATTAATTACTCTCTCTCTACATTAAACCCAATTACTCTCTCTCTACATTAAACCCAATTACTCTCTCTCTACATTAAACCCAATTACTCTCTCTCTACATTAAACCCAATTACTCTCTCTCTACATTAAACCCAATTACTCTCTCTCTACATTAAACCCAATTACTCTCTCTCTCTCTCTCTCTCATATCATTGATGGATCTAATTGTAGTGAATGGACTGGTAGCTCGATTATTTGGTGTATGGACTTTGTTGTCTGGTGTTTTAAGATTTTATTGTGCGGTTGATATTTATAACAAAGCGTAAGTATTTCACAACTTTAAGGGGGTATTACTATTTAAATCTTGGCGCGCACTTGCTCTCTAGCCTGGAGGACTGGAGGTCCAAGATCCAATACAAGCATTGGCCCAAATTGATCAGCAGTGAATATTCACTAGGCCACTACAATCACTGAGAGGGATCACATCGGTGCAGGTTAATTAGCTCATTAGCTCGCAATATTAACTTATTTCCCGCTGCAGATTAAATTGAAGTATTAGAAAAATAAATAAAGGTTTTTTAAGTATAAAAGGGTAGATTACACGAAAGCGTAAAATGAGTAAAAGGCACCATTACTATTTTAATTAAAGCGATGCTTCGTAATGTATTCCTCAACAAAATATCGCATTAATTAAAATAGTAATTGTGTTCCATATTATTTTGTGTGTTTATTATGATATCTGTATACATCATCTTCTATTACTGTTTAACGTCCGCTTCCTCTGAGGGTGATATCGTAGACAATTTATCTTATTTTTATTATCTTAGCACATGCACAGTTGTCTTTCTTGTGGGAGAAAGCCAGAATAAACCCACAAGGTTAAGA
Organism: Patella vulgata; assembly: GCF_932274485.2. NCBI lineage: Eukaryota > Metazoa > Mollusca > Gastropoda > Patellidae > Patella > Patella vulgata. Next base: position 74,382,291 of record NC_065883.2, on the reverse strand, counting down.
AGGCATGCCTATCTTCAAGCCATATATGCTCATACCAGGGATCAAATCCACGCATGCAAGCCAGGGGTGACTGGCCAGCTATAGCTCTAAGCATGACACTAGGCCACTAGGCCATCCCAACCGCAAGCCAGATGTGACCGGTCAGCTATAGCTCTAAGCATGACAATTTTGACCACTAGGCAGTCCCAACCGCAAGCCAGAGTTGACTGTCCAGCTAGAGCTCTAAGCATGACACTCTAGAGTCAAAAATGACCGGCAGTGAAAATTTTGAAGTGGAAGCCCTTCTCAAGAGCTCTAAGCGTGACACTCTAGACCACTAGGCTGTAGCACCAACCGCAAGCCAGAGGTGACCTGTCAGCTAGAGCTCTAAGCATGACACTCTAGTCCATAGCACCAACCGCAAGCCAGAGGTGACCTGTCAGCTAGAGTTCTAAGCGTGACACTCTAGACCACTAGGCTATCCCAACCCCCTATACACATCATACTATGAACATCTCTTATACAAGGTTCGCACACTCCTTGAATCTGCTTGAAAATCCTGGAAAAATGAAAATGTAATTTCCACTACTGGAAAATCCTGGAAAAACAAGATTACTACTTGAAACTCCTGGAAAATTAACAGCACTTCTTGAAACGCCTGGAAAATTAACAGCACTTCTTGAAACGCCTGGAAAATTAACATTTGTGGTTTCGCTATATATAATAAGATATAAAACTGAACGTAGTCATCGAATGTCTCTTCAAAAGTTCACAAGTTCGTTGCTGTAACTGTTCTTCAAGCGTAAAAAAAAAATACATTATGATGTAGAATTCTATACAGGGACTACTGGAATCTGGTAAAAGACTCCTGGGAAACTCCTAGAATTTTAAGTGTTCTGAGTTGTGCACACCCTGTTTGATTTCAGTGAACCAAATATCGCTGGGAGAATCGGTGAATTAATTTATTTCATAATTTGACATGATTTATTTTATTGATCTCCAATAAATATTTAACTTTTTGTTTTCTTTTTCTAGATTATACAACTTAACATATTTGTCCTTCTATCTGGCATTGGGACATTTTATATCAGAGGTTTTATTATTTAAATCAGCAGGATTTACTGTAGGAGTTATGGCACCATTATTAGTATCAAGTAAGTTACATTTTTCTTTGGCTCCCCAAACTATGCGAGAACATTTAACTTATTTAGGGGCCCCAGAGAATACCATACTCACAGCCTCTTTCTCAGTCCACCCTGAGTTTCCCAACAAGTCGTTGCCATGCAAGATACACCCACATTTTGCAAAAGATGGACAGAGAACAAGCTAAAAAAAGGTAGTGATTTTTCGTACAATCAAGGGTCATAATCCAAAAAGGTACAGTCCGATATGCGTGAATATCTACTGGGACTGGGATATAAACATATATTTTAAGTTTCGTCAAAATCAGATCAAAATTGTGACCTCTAGAGGGTCCACAACCTGAACATTACATACATTAACACTATTTGCGTACAAGGAGTAGCCATTTCGTTCGGCAGTTTTGTTCCGATTTTCACAACATTCGAATTCAATCATCACTACGGTGTAACGGTGATATATTTGAACATATTTTAAAATCGGATAAAATTGTGACCTCTAGAGGAACCACAAGCTAAAACTATCGAAAGTAACCGAGATCTTTGGGTTATATACATACATTTCAAGTTTCTTCTAAATCAGATAAAAATTGTGACCTCTATAGTGTCCACAAGCCAAAAACATAATTTTTCGTACAATCAGCGGACATAATCCATGAAGTTTCAATCTAATACATGCCAATATCAAAAGGAACCAAGATCTTTTGGAGATGATTCAAATGAACCTATATTTAAAGTTTCGTCAAAATCGGATAAGAATTTTGACCTATAGCGTGCCCACAAACAAATTGTGGACGAATGTCCGGACAGACAGGAGCGACGACAATATACGTCCACATGAAAATGACTATGGTGTGAGTAGTTTTCCAAAAAGAAAAGTTTTTATCCACATTATAATTATCAATCTATATGAATTTAACGTAAAATTATTAAATGATTTATTTCAGGTTTATCAATTGCGACTATGTCTATAGGATATTTATATCTAGGTCGTCGCTCATCCACGGATACATCCGATGAAAATAAATCTCTAGCAGGAAAATTACGGAGTGGAAAATACAAGAGAAAAGATTAATCAGTAATCAGTCATATATTTTAATAATTTCAATCAGTCATATACATGTATAAGGATTATACTCATATATTTTAATAATTTCATAATAAATCATTATCTGCCTGCTCTTTTTCCTTCCCAGATGGTTAGATCTATTTGATAAGGCCAACTTCAAGATGTAAACAGGGCTAGCACTAACCGTGGTTAGGGCACATTGGTCTATTAGGTTAGATAGATCTTATTGATAAGGCCAACTTCAAGTTTGATCAAAGATCACAAGATATAAACAGGGGTAACGTTAACCCTGGACCTAACCTTAATGTTTAGCCTAACCCAAACCCACAACCTCACCAACAATTACGTGCCCTAACCTTATTTACTTCTCAGCGACCTTGATGAAAGTTGAGCTGGCCTTAACAACTAGATTTAGCCTTCTGAAATGGTAGCCACGGTTGCTGAACTGAACATGAAGCTGATTCAATAACCAGAACAGAGGGCCTGGCAAGGAAAAAGCATCTATTTTGTTGTTTGAATGGGACAAAGAATGTAAGAACCCTCGACAGTTGGAATTGATAAAGAGTAGATGGTTACGCCGATGTCCAGGCACGCTGAATGGTATACGTCCGTCTTTGTGCAAATAAGTAAAATGTTAAACCATATTTGATTTCATTTCCTACTGAAATTGAAATGAAGTGGTGTTTAATGTCCTACTGTTCTGCTCCGACTGGGCTAAGGAAGGCTGGCATACGCCATACAGTGTGCTATGAGGACAATTTTGCCCGGGCAGCGGCACTACAACCTACTCTTATATCGAATTCCAACTGCCAAGGGATCTTTTACCTGCACGCCAATGTGTACACAGGATCTTTTTTTTCATGTCCCATCCTAAAGACTAGACAGCTGTCCTTGTCAGGCCCCCGTCCTGCACCACTGACAAGGGGAAACCACGTCAGAAAATCCCGATGAACTCTCTCTGCCAATTACCGAAATGGAACTCTTTTTTGTATCGTGGGATTTTGGGCAACTATCTGATAATGTACAATCTAAGAATCGAATCCATGACTGCATTGATGACAAGATGAAATCAACCAAGAGAGAGGGGGGGGGTAATGTCCACTCGACACAAACTAGGTCATTTCGAGACTAACATATAGTTCATTTTATACGTAGGTATTTTTAGCAGTGGGAGGAAACCTGAGGATCTGGAGAAAACGCCACGAAGCTGGACAGATGACCCTACTCCTTGTCATGTACAAGCGGGGAATCGAAACCACGCCACTTACTCAATGACAGACCTTCTGATCTAATGTACACACGTTAAACCATTTGGCCACCCAACTCCCCCTGAAATCAACAGAGTAACGCTTAAGACCAATAGATGAACAGAGGTGGGAACTGGAGTCCCGAGACTTAGATTCAAGTCCTGTGCCTCGGGCTCAAGACCAATTTAAGTTGCATCAAAGACTCGACTCTGCAGTTGTGAAAACTTGTGACGGCTAAGGACTGAGTTGTGGTGAGGGGACATAAGTCTTAACTTGCCTTATTTGCCATGAATTGCTAACTTATTTGATGAAATTGGTGACTTTAACAGGACTTGGGTTTTGTGAAGACACAGAATTTGACTCGATACTAAAGTCAGCGGCTTGGGTCTCGACTTGGACTTGAGGTGCAGTGACTTGTGACTCGACTCAAACTCGAGGTTCCACAGTTCCAACCTCTGTACATGACTATAGGCAGTCATGTTTTAGTGAACTCAATTTTATGACCATATTTTGTTTCCTTGCATCAATCATCTAACAATAAATCAAATGAATATCAACCAAGATTTATTTTATTGATTAAAAAACTAACAAAAATATAATATTTAACAATATCACACATTTTTTTCTTAACATCAGATCACAGTTTAATAATAAATAATGAAAAGAATGAATTTAACTTAGATAGATAGCTACACAAATTAGCATGATAGCTTAGATAGATAGCTACACAAACTAGCATGATAGCTTAGATAGATAGCTACACACACAATCTAGCATGATAGCTTACATATAAAGCTACACAACCTAGCATGATAGCTTACATATATAGCTACACAACCTAGCATGATAGCTTAGATAGATAGCTACACAAACTAGCATGATAGCTTAGATAGATAGCTACACACACAATCTAGCTACATATATAGCTACACAACCTAGCATGATAGCTTAGATAGATAGCTACACAAACTAGCATGATAGCTTAGATAGCTAGCTACACAAACTAGCATGATAGCTTAGATAGATAGATAGCTATACAAACTACCGGTAAATCTCTCTTAAACTTTTTATCCCTGTGGTTTTCTCTTTCGTCTTAGTTTCTTCCTACGGCCTTTATTTTTACGTCTCCGCCGTCGTCGTTTCCCCTTTCTTCGTTTTTTGTTTAACTTTTTCTTTTGTAATGAAGACTTCTTTTTAGCTAATGGAGAGCTCTTTTCTGGTACTGGTGAACTCTTTTCCGGTAATGTGGACTCCTTTTCAGGTAATGTGGACTCCTTTTCAGGTAATGTGGACTTCTCTGCAGGTAATGTGGACTCCTTTTCAGGTAATGTGGACTCCTTTTCAGGTAATGTGGACTCCTCTTCAGGTAATGTGGACTCCTTTTCAGGTAATGTGGACTTCTCTTCAGGTAATGTGGACTCCTTTTCAGGTAATGTGGACTCCTTTTCAGGTAATGTGGACTTCTTTTCAAGTAATGTGGACAACCTTTTAGGTAATGTGGACAATTTTTCAGGTAATGGTGACTTTATTTCTGGTGCATAGAACTTCTTTTCTTGTGAATGTAACTTCTGTTCTAATGACTGCAAATACTTTTTATTTGGAGACTTTTTGCCACCTAATGAAGACTCAATTTCAGAAACCTTATTGGATAACAAATCTTTTCGTTTGTTTAAATGATTTTGAAGTAACTTTTCGGAAGTATGCAATCTAGTGTTGTTTTTCGTCTTTTCCTTTGGTGTCTTATGTTTCAACGCCGTAAACTTGAGATTTTTTGGCAACAGAAGATGCTTAAATGATTTTTTAACAGACCCAAGTCCTTCTTTTAAAGGGACTGATATTTCCTTCTTAGATTCCGGTGTCCTGGCTCTCATAGCTTGTTCTTTCATATCGGTCAGAGTCTTTAATTTATCTTTTAGATTTTCTGCAATTTTTTCTTTGTCAGAGGTGTTTGGTACTGCAGTTTCACCGGAACTAGTTGATTTAGATGACAGGTTCTCATTCGGAAGTTTTTTAACAGCAGGTGGAGGTTTAGAGCTCTCTGTTTTTGTTGATTTGAGTTGTTTTTTAACAGCAGGTGGAGGTTTAGAGCTCTCTGTTTTTGTTGATTTGAGTTGTTTTTTAACAGCAGGTGGAGGTTTAGAGCTCTCTGTTTTTGTTGATTTGAGTTGTTTAACAGGAGACAGTTTGTCAAGTTTTAAATCTGATACACTCTCTGATGTCAGTTTAGACAGAGCCTCACCTAATGAAGATGCTTGATCAGACAGCTGAAAAAAACAAGGGAGATAATTTCTTAAAGGTACATTAGTTAAGAGTTTTATAAAGAGTTGGCCATTCTTGCTATATACTTCAAAAATAGATGATAAAAAAAAAAAATGTTGAAAACTTCAGTCAAATTACTTTGTTCTGAATGGAATTGTCACTGCTGGAAGTTTGTACTAGAAATAGGCATCAATTGTGTCTGCACCGTCTATGAGAATGGGTGATTGTTTGATTGACAGACGATAACTCCACCCACATATTCTCGATTATCAAGTAACATGCTCAATGGCTATGGTAGCCTCGCTTGGTAGACCTTTCATCACAAGTTTCCGGTGGTGACATCAGCAACTAACGATAAACGTTAGCTTGATCCGCCATTTATTGATTTAATTTTAAATGGACGACTGTTTAAATCCAAACTGTATCCAAGCCATCCGTGGGTCTACAGAGTTGATTTTTAGCTTGTTGTTAAATAAATAACTTCTATAACATCTGAAGCCTAAAGAAAGACTTGCAATAGGCAGATTTAGCTCTTGCATAATGTATGTTTAAATAAATAATTCATGTTTTTATTGGCGTATTTAATGGGATATCTTTCGTAATCCGACTAATTAAAGTATTCATCAGACAACATCTAATTTTTCTTGGCTTAAATAGTAAGTGCAGGGGGACTGCACCACACACAAACAATCACACAAGAAAAATTTAAGGACAAGACAAAAGAAGGGGGAACCACGTCGGTAAATCCTTATGAACTTTCTTGGCCAATATAGGGATCGAACATGTGACCTCCAGGCTAGCGACCCAGCGTCTTACCCACTTAGCCATCGTAGCTCCCTCATGGGATTCAAATCTCGCAAATCATGGTGAGCAACTTTGGGTGTACCTCAAGGGAGATTATCTTAGTCTCTGATATTTAATATAATGGGAAAAAAAGAAAAAAAACATACTTACTTTTTTATTTTTGCTATCATCCACCAAACGTTCAAAACTGCGAGTCATTTTATGAATACTCTCGTCGAAATGTGAGACTTCCTGTTTGAGTTTAACTTGATGTACTTCTAGATTGTGGATAACTTCCAGAATTCTCCTATAAACATCTTCTATTACACTGATCTTATTTAACACATTATTCTAGAAATAAATAGATTAAATTTTAATAAATATACAACTCAAAATAATTGTTACTATCAGGTTACAAAAACTAAAGGGACATTATGGGAGATAAGATAAAGAGGTGACAGTTCTTGTCTTAATAGTTGAAAAACAGATATGGTAAAGGGGATTTGCTGAAAATTTCAGTCAAATTGTGCCACTCTGAATAGAGATATTAGCGATTGAATTTTAGGCCTAGTCTGGATCATCATTACTAAAGTCAGTATGATTAAAAACAAAGTCAATTATCCATCACAAAATGTATTCGAATCCACTAAATATTTCAGGCTAGCGATGCCATCGAGAGTTGATTATGGTCTGGATAAGTTAATTAATGTCTAATAATTTATATAACATGTCAGGCCTAAAGAAAGACCTGCAATAGGCAGATTTAGCTCTTGCATAATGTAGGTTAAACGTACAATTTATCCAAATAAAATAATATGGGGTTTAAAAGTTTACTGAAGTCGGACCTACACCATGCAGTGTGCTATGGGATAAATTTTGCCTGGACAACGGCACTTCCGCCTTCTCCATCATCAAATGTTTTTTCATGCATGCCAAAGGGTACACAAGTGGATGTTTTTTTCCTGGCTCGGCTCTGCATCCTGTACTATAGACAAGGGTAAACCAGAATGGAAAAACTGAGGAATGTACTCGGCAAACACCTGGATTTAAATCAGAGAACAGTCTCCCCTCTCCCCGCGCTATTGATTGTGGAGTAAAAAAAAAACAAAGATAAAACAAAACAAAAAAAAATAATGGTCAAATTTTAATAATATTGATAATGTGCTCTGAATGACAAAGATCAGGCGACCCTACTCCTTGTCACGTACAACTGGGGATTCAAAACCACGCCAGTTGATCAATGATAGGCCTTTATGATACAGCATGCATGTGCTAACCATTCAGCCATCCACCACCCCTCCCCCCCCCACCAAAAAAAAACTGTAATTAGATTGAGTGTGTTAATAATATGCTTTGTTGAATGATCAAGATTTTTTAAAGGGGGGTGGGGGAGAGAGAGAAATGGGGTTTAATGTCCACTCGTCACAAACTAGGTCATTTCGGGACTAACAGATGGTTCAACTTTATTTCAATACTTTGCTTGTGCATAGGGGTCTTTAGCAGTGGGCGGGAACCAGAGGACCAAAAGTAAACCCATGAGGTTGGACAGGCGACACTACTCCTTGTCACATACAACCGGGGAATCAAAATGCCAGTTGACTCAATGACAGACCTTATGATACAGCGCACACCCCGCTAACCATTCGTAGTCATTAGTAAAACATTTTTTACAAATCTAACCTGTTCTTTTGACATCTCATCGAAAACTTGTTGTGTATGTCTGTGTGCCATGGCAACAGCTGTTACTCCAGCACGATTTGTCTGTCCGTCTAATTTAGTATTGACTACATCTTTAACTAAATCCATCAAATCACTTCGAGTTAGTTTGAGATTTTTGTACACTTCCTCGTTCGATCTCTTTAATAACGAAACCTCATTCTTTAAATTTGTTAGAGTTCTCAGACGTTCCATGTTGGCTGATGACTGAAATAACAAGATAGGGTTCATTCAATTTCGGGCGTTTGGAAAATAGCGTCGGACATGTCCGGAATATATGGGCGTAATCCCATCTCTGGTTAATTGATTCTGATTTAATTTCTTTTTATACTCCGAGATTTCAGAGTGGTGGTATTATGCTGTCAATAATTTTTATCAAATGTGGTGTGAAGCATTGAGGTCATAAAATCTTCTGTTCCTGAGTTACACACCCCCTTACACCTTATGAATACATAGAGGCTACAGCTTTTAAGCCAATCTGTTTCACAGAGAATTACGAGTCTAGTAATATATCTCTGTCAAAGATGACTGCCTTAACACGTGCTTTCACAGCACGCGGCGTCAATCATTAGCTGAATGGCGCATGCATTGTTTACATAGATGTTACTGCTTCGGAGAGAATGCTGCATTTTAGTCATTTTAATACCCATTTACACTAAATAGGAAATAATTTTTACCTACAAATACGTCAAGCGCCTTTATTTATTTTTCCATTACATAAAAAAAATGTTTTAGAATTTAATTTGTCGCAGGAAAAAAGTTAATATTACTGGCTCATTAAGCCGCATCGATGTCATCCTTATCAGTGATTGTCGGGGCCTAGCAAATATTCACTGCGGATCAGTGTGCTTTTAAGCTTGTGATCATTTCTTGAAGGTATCCATATCAAATTTGGTCAACATCTTAGTTTTCTTTTCGAATAAGCTGCTGTCTTGCACAGCATCATTTCTGCACGGTCATAGAATTTCAACTTTCTTTTACGTGCATCTCAATTTTCTGAGTGGATCTTCAGTTTTGAATGATATTGAGTTACATTTTTAGCTACTTTATGAAACTAAATTTCAATTTCGTCAAGCCTGGTAATAAAGCACCTGTCACAGACAATGTCCGGCACAAATTCAGGCTCATCAGGAATGACCCCCCATTTTTCTTTTTATCAGTGTTCTTAAAGATATATTATGTAAGATTTAGATAAAGAGCTAGCCATTCTTTCTATTACTTCCAAAATAGATAATGTAAAATGAATAATTTGAAAATTTCATTCAAATTACTCTATTGCGAGCGAAGATATTAGTCTTTAAAGGTTTGACAAGACGTGTGCAATAATTTCAATCACCGTACTGGTTGTTCGAAGCTAAGTCTCGCTCCTCCATTATTAGCTTAAATCAAAATATGGCTGAACTGTTCTAATCTATTTAATATCGGAGAAATCTGATGCCATCGAGAGTTGATTATGGTCTGGATAAGTTAATAAACGTCTAATTAATAATTGAGATAACTTTTCATGCCTAAAGAAAGACCTGCAATAGGCAGATTTAGCTCTTGCATAATGTATGTTTAATGATATCAATAATACCTGTCTTGCATGTCTTGCAGAAAATTCATAAATATCAAGTAATAGTTCATTAGTGTCGGACATTTTGTCAGGTACAACTACAATCATTTATTTCCAGGCCCGACACTTACATAAATTTCTTCTTGTAATGTATATTCATCATTCCCTGCATACTCCTCACAGTATTTCATTTGATTAGACCTAATCCCGCACGATACTGGATCTCGGACGATCTGGAAAATATCTTTCCCTGTATATACTCACATAGTTTTACGCACAATCCACCGTTTTTACAGCTTCAATTTGTACGTTTGACATGTAAATTGTAAATCTAACCCTAACCCTAGAAATATATTTTCCAGATTGGCCAAGACCTTCTAGTATTGTGCCCTAATCCCACTCAACACTGCCGTAATGCCCGAAATGAAAGCAAATTTCTGTTCCAAATTATGACTGGTCAATAGTCCGTTTAACAACCAATACCTAACTGTGTAACAATATCTTTCGGGTTTAAACAGAGCTCTAAATATGTTTACATATTGTTATGTCATGACTCACAAAATTTATTATACCCAATTAACCAGTGAATAGCAGAATATTGCAGAAAAACTAATTGCGTGACAAACGAGGCTATATAAAACGGCTACAATGTAAACAATACTGTTTGGAGACGAACAATACTTTCACTCTTTTTAATACCTTAAAATCACTGTCCAAAGTTTTAGGGAAGACACCAGATTAAACGAAGGGCTGTCATTTTGCTGAACTTGGGATAGATTTGATTGAATGGGAAGAATAGACACACTCCCCCAAAAGCTCAAGTATCAGAAGCCAATCCAGCAATGGCCAGAGAGGGATTCCTCGGGCCATTGCTTCAGGAATATGATGGACACCCAACCCGCCTGCCTGTCAAATCCAAACCTATGTTTATTTTAAAGCACACAGGTTGTTTTTAACCGGAAATAGAAGAGTTAAAACTATCTCGTATGATTTATAGTCAGTATTATCTGGACACTTGAATAATTTATCAAAAAGCCGAGGATTTCTCGGGCCATTGCTTCAGGAATATACATTACCTGGGGATTCTGCATTCTTTTGAAATCATCTTGTAAACCTTTCAATGTTTTTTTCATGGATATCAAACTATTTTCTAATGATCTTCTATCTGCTTCATCACCGATAACCCTTCCCCTCAACTCATCGTAAGTTTCGTCTGATTTAATCTGTTTATTATCAAAGGTTGTCACTTTTCCTTCCATATTGTCCAATGTTTCAGCCAACACCTTCTGATTATGTAGTATTTTCACTACTATAGGACTGTTCTAATATCAGAAAATAATAATATTTTCATTTATATCAACATCCCTTATAAATCAAATTTGTTTCCATGGAAATACAAAAATTATTAAATTTGAGAAGTAGCAAAATGCATAAGAATCATAATTTGGTAAATCATTGCACTTTCATCTCTTCCACATAACAGTTTATAATCGAAATGAAATGGGGTTTTACGTCCTACTGTTCTGCTCCGACTGGACAAATAAAGACAGGCATACACCATACAGTGTGCTATGAGATTCCAACTGTCAAGAGATCTTTTACGTGCACTCTAATGTATACACATCCGAACGAATAGACAGCTGTCCTTGTCAGGCCCCACTTTCATGCACCACGGACAAGGGAAAACCACTTCGGAAAATTCTGATGAACTTTCTTGGCCAATGCCAGTTTATAATCATTAGGGGTCAAATTCAAACACGATCTTTAAAAAGAATAAAATTCCAATTTACAGTACTTAAATTAAAACCAGTAATATCAATAAAAAACAAAACCAACAAAGTTATATGGGAAAACAATCACTGGTTTATTATACACAAACACAAAGTTGTGATACACAAGCACAATGTTTTGATACACAAGCACAATGTTTTGAAAATTGTCTTGATAATGATAAGAGGATACTTATTGAAACGTGGTGCTTGTGTATAATAAACCAGTCATTTTTTCCCATATAATTGTTCTATTTTCGTTTTGTTCTAAATGGCTAAAGGAGAGAGAGAGAGAGTGAGTAAGAGAGAGGAGGTGGGGTTTTACCTCCACTCCACATAAACTAGGTCATTTCAGGACTAACATATTGTTCATTTTTATTACAATAATTTGCTTGCGCATAGGGGTTTTTAGATGTGGGAGGAAACTGGAGGACCCGGTGAAAACTCACGAGGCTGGACAGGCGATCCCACTCCTTATCACGATTGAACCCGCAAACATTAAACCATTCGCCGATTCGGCCACATATGGCTCCTCTAAAGGATTAATTCAATATTCATATATTAAAAAAAAAACAGCGATAGTCACTATTTGGTTTATTCTCCCAAATCGGGGTTTTTTGATATATTTGTCTCCTGACCCTTACCTACAGCCCACGGCTTAATTCACACACACACACCCACCCCCTTCCCCAAATCAAAGAGAGAGACAGAGAGAAATCGGATTTAACATCCACTTGAGACAAACTAGGTCATTTCGGGACTAACATGTGGTTCAAATATATTTCAACAATTAGAGTGTGCATATAGGTCTTTAGTGGTGGGAGGAAACCGGATGACACGGAGAAAACACAAGAGGTTGGACAGGCAACCCTACTCCTCGTCACGTACAACCAAGAAATCAAAACCACGCCACTTGACTCAATGACAGACCTTATGATACAGCGCGACATCCATCAACACCCTTATGATAAAGAGAATTCATTCAATTACCCTTAATTCTGCATGTGTTGCATCCACCTTTCTCTTCAATTTTTTCATCCATTCATTGATCTGTTCATTTTTACCTCTCAAAGCTTCTACCTCATTTTTATTTTCATCGTCCTCTTTTTTTAACGCTCCAATATAAACCTCTAATCTATCGATATTATCCAAAGCATGTTCTAACAGCAAGTCAGATTTTCTGTTCTTCAGGCGTAACGAGCGTAACTCCTGGGCTGCTGATTGGCGTTTATGCACCATATTAGAAATTTCGGCCTGTAACAGGGATGCCAACTTTCCTATTTTTACCATTTTAAAATTCAGTTTACTAATTGCTCTCTCTGAAACTGCGGAATCTTCTTTTCCTTGATCAGTATGTTTCATTTCAATTTTCATCAATAACTTTCCCATTTGTTTCTTCAAAGTCTACAAGTAATAAATGGAAACAATCAATAAATAGGCCTGGAAATAACGGTTTTAGATGTACCTGACAAAATGTCAGGCATTAATGAAATACTACCTGACATTCTTTAACTTAGTGCTGGACATGTATTAATAATATTAAAGATACATTATGGGAGATAAGATAAAGAGATGGCAGTTCTCGCTATAATAGTTAAAAACTAGATAGTGTAAAGGTAATTTGCTAAAAATTTCAGTCAAATTGATCCACTATGAGCCAGGAACGAAGCGGGTGAAATTTTCGCATAGTCTCGGTCATCATTACTAAAATCATTAATATAAACAGCATAGTCTCGATTATCGACTGTTTTGATTTAATTATCAATGGCCGTTAAGCGGAATATATCTATCTAATCCAGCCAACATCGAAGGCTAGCCTTGACATCGAGAGTTTATTATGGTCTGGATAAGTTAATTAATGTCTAATTGATAATTTAGATAACATTTCAGGCCTAAAGAAAGACTTGTAATAAGCAGAATTTGCTCTTGCATAATGTATGTTTAATAAAAAAGACAAATCAGTGTTGGACAAAATGACAGGCACCCGAGGCTTTGTGGCTGACAAAGCCTGAATCTGTGCCTGACCTTGTCTGTGACACTGACAGGTGCCTTATTTCCAGGCTTGTGACAATAAATGACATGCCATGTAATATAATTTTGTCATTTTATATAAAGGCAAGCCAAACGTTAAAACAATTATTAGTACAGTAATGGATAATTTGAATACTGTTGTATGGTTTTCTTGTTTTAAAAGGGGACATAATACAAAACTTCTATACAAAAATGAAACCAAGAGAGAGAAGGGGGAAAAGGGGACTAATTCCCACTCAATACAATGTAGGTAATTTCAGGACTTATATAATAATACATATTTAATTTTACAAGGGGGGGGGGTTGGATGGTCGAATGGCTAGCATGTGTGCGCTGTATCGTAAGGCCTGTCATTGAGTCAACTGGCGTGGTTTCAAATCCCCGGTTGTACGTGACAAGGAGTAGGTTCGCCTGTCCAACTTCGTGGGTTTTCCCCGGTTCCTCCGGTTTCCTCCCACTGCCTAAGACCCCTACGCGCAAGCGAATTATTGAAATAAAAAATTAAACCATATGTTAGTCCCGAAATGACCTAGTTTGTGTCAAGTGGTTGTTAAACCCAATCTCTCTCTCTCTAATTGAACAAGATGACTAATCATCATCATCCCGCGCCCTTGCGTTTGTTTGGAAAGCATTTATAAGGAAAAACAACTTCTTGGAATATCAATGGGACTAGTAAACAATAAAATGTCATTTTATTTTCAGGACATAATTTACTTGTGTGTAGGGATCATTAGCTCAAAGAGGACACTGCGGGACAGGGATAAAAACCACGAGATTGGGCAGCAAACATACTCCTTGTCTTATACAAGCTTGCCATCGAAAACAGACAACTACTCACTGTACTACGCACAATGACAGACACGATCTAAAGCGCTCATGCATAGAGAAAAAACATTAATCTACTAATGTGAGCCAGCTTTATAAACTTTGTACAAAACCTGAAAACTGTCAACTCTTGAATTGAGGTCATTTAATCTCTTCTTCAGCTCATGAATTTCATTTATTTTAGTTTTCACCAGTTTCCTTCTTTCTTTCATAAATTTTTCAACTTTAGCTGGATCAAGACCTAAAATGATAAATATTCTCAGATCCTGATGTTAAGCGGTGGACACACTAGCCGAATGATTCGGCCGAATCAATCGGCGTCGAAATTCGCCTAGTGTGTCCACTGTCATTCGGCCGAATGATTCGCCCGAATCAAACAGGTTTGATATATTCGGCTGAATTATATTCGCCTGGTGTGTCCGCTTCGCCGAAGCATTCGGCCGAATATAGAATTCATTAGCCAATCACCACTCATTTCGAGAAGTCACGTGATAGATTGAAGACATAGACGCCGCCATGTTTAATCATGTGACGTGAAAGGTGATGCAATCGACAGGTATATTCGGCCGAATTATATTCGCCTGGTGTGTCCGCTTCGCCGAAGCATTCGGCCGAATATAGAATTCATTAGCCAATCACCACTCATATCGAGAAGTCACGTTGAATCGGGCGAAGCATTCGGCTAGTGTGTCCACCCATTCGGCCGAATGAAATTCGGCGCCCATTGGTTCGGCCGAACGATTCGGCTAATGTGTCCACTGCTTTAGGCTCATGCACTGTATATAAAAGCTAATAAGGCTACAGGGCCGGCGGAAGCAATTCTTGATTGGGGGGGCTTCCATCCTAGGTCCTTATATAGGCGTTGGTCCAGGGGCCGCAATAACCTGGAGAAAAGAGTACTAGCCCCCCCCCCCACTCCGCCGGGCCTGGGCTAGTACTTAGTACTGGTGGTGCCAGCAGTTTCTACAGTAGTGTGTGTAGAGCAGGGCTGAGAATCTAAAAAGTTCCCAACAAAATGTATTATTTGGAGTATATCCTGGATAAAAAAAACAATGACAAAGAAATTATTTTTTGTGTTGTTATTCTGTATACTCTAATTTTTCATCACAATCTTCAGAGTTCTATAAGTCCTTTAATTAAAAACTGTTTCATTATACCTTTTTAAGGGCTCTGACTGCAAACCTGTCAGTTATTCTGTCATTTCCAAATCAATATCACTCTGAATATGTGTAGATCGTATAAGCTTACGGTATATATAGAGTAAAAAGATCAGACAAATAAAGATATAATTTTTATGTGAAGATGGGCTACCTATATTTTTAGCTTGATTAGCAACATCAGGATGATCTGTTGATGAAAGAAGACATGTTTTTTCAGCTTCAAGGAACAGGAAATAATGGCATTTCAATAAAGCCTCTTTTTGACAAGCGATTTCACAATCACTGGTATTCTGTCCTTCTCGTTTTACAACAAACTGTGCCACATCCATGAGTCCTAAGAAATAAATCAAAAAATAAAAAGTCATTTTATTTTCAGCACGTTTTCAGGAATCAGAAGCACTAGGGAGGTCAACGCGTCCGAAAGGTATAAAATTCTCAATCCTGTTTTTCAACACTGAAACAGTATCTTAATGAATCTTATTCCGATTCAAATTGGTAGGTAGGGCCTATCCATTGCAGGCCTTCACGTAAAAGGAGCATGATCGCTCTCGCTCTCCTGGACGCGCCTGGATGTCAGTCGAGGTGCGCTTTTTATAGCTCTCCTCAATGTCTAATTTGACTCCCCTCAAAGAAAATAATCAGGAAAAATATACTGGTAATATCATATCGACAATCAACTTGCTTGTCGGCTACAATAACAGCATACCTTAGTGAGAATCCGCCATCCGTTTCATAATCCGAGTAATTAGCACATTTAACGGTAATTTTGATAATTCGGCAAAAATAACCCCAACAAGCCTGCTGGTTATTCATAACAGGTCCACTAAGTTTCCTTTGTAATAATAAACCACGTGGCGAAGGAAGACATCTCGCTCCGCATGGATTGTGAATCTCGTGCTTCGCGCCCCGTCTTCGACTCTCGATCCGTACGAATTCTAGGTAGATATGAAAATAATAATTGGATAATGCATTTTATGGTTTCACTGACCCGTTGTTAGTTAAATTTAAATATTCATTGAATAATCCCTGATAGAACACCGGATATCCCGAGAAACAAATATTAATAACTAATATATTTTTCCGTCAAGATCTTCAATGCTTTCAGATTCCCGATAACACGTGACATGCATTGGTTGGAATTAGGTCAATAAACCAGCATTGCAAGATTTATTTTTAAATAGTGTTTTAGTTTTATTCAATTTTATTTTTTACACATGCTGACAGGGATTTATTCTTAAAAATATTGCCCTTTTTATTTAAGGCCATGGCATAGTCGTACGGAATTTTATTTTATATAAAGCAATTTCAATCATGGGAGTCATGTGATCATTGTGTGGCTTGTCTTTCATCCACGAATGAAAAAAATATTGTAAGTTACGTGATAGACAAAAACATTAATTTGTGTTTTAAATATGAAGAAATGTCATACTGTCGCATCAGCTTATTTTCGCCGTAGTAGATAAATCCTAATTTCGATCGACTGATGATAAACGAAGACAGTAGTCTATTCAGGAATATTACTGACTTGAACTTGTTGAAGTCAGATATTAAAGTTAACGGGAGCTTCGAATTACCCTGTTTCTTACCGGGACCTCACTTGACCCAATTCTGGCCGGTTGGTTTCGAAATAGATTAAAATCTCTGGACTTTATCACAAATGCTAACAAAGCTCTCCTCAAGAGATTCAGGAGAGCTTTCTCAGGAGAGCGATTTCCTCTTTTTTCAATTTCAGGAGAGCTTTTTTTGACTCCCCAGGAATTTATTCACGTGAAGGCCTGCCATTGTTTTGGGGATGTTTGGTTACAACCAATTTAAATTATGCTACTTTTCCTCTCTCAAAAAGAACCGAAAGTATAATCGTCATTGGCCCATCTGAAATGAATAAAAAGTAGCCAAACTGCAGCCTGCAGGTTATCCCAACTCTAAAGTATCTGTACTTTGTCTGTAGTTACTTTTATAGTAACGGATTCTTATCGGCTCTGGCCCCTATGTACTAGGCCTACAGAATCCGTTAGGGCCTACCGTACTAAAAAAGTAACTAAAGTCTCTGGAACTAGGTTAGGTCTATCTATTTCTAGATAAATAATGAAAGAATAGGCCTATAACTGATCGTTATCCTATTCCTATATCAATTTTGATCGTCATTTAACGTCAACGTCAACACTCAAAAAAAGGCCTAGGTACCTACCTTCTCCATGACAGATCTTGATCTGTGTGATGAATATAACCAATAAAAACAGACTGTAGCATTTACATAACGAACTACAACCTTCCATTATCTTTATACACTAACAGTAACAACCATCTAATATCATTGGCATGCTCTTGTCAACTTGCAACGTCAGTCAAATGAAAGAAATAACAAAAAAAAAATAAAAACGTGAGAACTTGTGACGCCCGGTTATCTGAGTTTTGACTGTTTAAGTTTTAGGCCTAGGCCTACTGCAGTACTGATCAATTTGCTTGAGAAAAAAAAACGAAGCCAAATTATGCATCGGCCTTTGGCGTCTTTAGTAATTAGAATGTTATTGTTCAAAGTAAAACAGATATCTGATTTCCATTTTAGTCGTTTGTGACTTGTAAGTTGAAAATTTCACATCTGAAAAACGGAAGGAACGTTTGACGTCATTGCAAGTGGATACCGTAGCAAACAAGGGGAGATAATTAAGAATTGTCTCCCATTTATTGTTCATTCGGATCAATGCCTGGCCATAGAAAGAAAGAAAGACAACTTATTCATAGAAATATATGTATTTCTATGAACTTATTAATATTTCTCTATGCTTTCAGTACGGTGATTAAATGTTCCACTTACATAACTATATTTGTATTCACTAAAATATAATGAAGTAGGCCTATTATTATTAGATGAATGGCCAAAACTATATGGGTTTTTGTGCCAACATACATGCGACTTCATTTTGTGTTTTTGGGGTTAGGCCGATAATTTCCACGTAGGCCTAGGCCTACTTATATCAATAATCCCTATTTAGAAGGTTTCAAGAACCAGATTAATGTTTTACACAGCTGTTTTGAACATTAATTTTTTCTCCATTCCAAAACAAAAAAACCTTAGGCCTGCTGCATTTTATAACCATTCATGTTTTACTGAGTGAAGACCTTATAAATATGGGCCTAATCATGACATAGAAATAGTATCTATTGCATAGAAATATACAGAAGTGGTCTTTATGCATACCAGATGCCAAATATCAGCCCCTTGCACTTAAAGATGGGTTACGATTATGGTTAAAGACTGAGGATAGTTATTAGGTTAGCCCACTGCTAGCTTTCCAATACCCTAGTGCTGTTTTACCAATCCTAATCACATTTTATTATCTTCAATCTTCATGAGGAGCAGTGGAGGCTCAGTGGGTAAGACCTTGGCTCGCTAACCTGCAGGTCCTGTATTCAATTAGTTCATCAGGATTTTCAGCATGGGTCACCCGTGTCAGTGATGCAGGACAGAGGGCCTGACAAGGGACAATGAATAGTCGTCTGGATGGTACCAAAAAAATGAGGTCCAGTAGTGGCATGCACAGAAAAGAACCCATGGCAGTTTGAATTGGATATATGAGTAGGCTGTAGCACCGTCATCTGGCAAAATATTTCCTTCATTGCATGTATGGTGTAGCCCAAGTCGGAGCAAAACAGTAGGACGTTAACCCCATTTCATTTCTTTTTTAATCTTCATGAAGGTTTTTAAGTCTTAACAAAGGTTATTCCTTCACAGCCACAAACACTTTTCCGAAAATCTCCTTATTAGCATGATAGAGGGGAAGAGCTTTTGAAATCTTTAAAAGATTAGATTTCTTGAAGGATCCTTGATCCTTATCAAATTTGCTCAACATCTAAGTTTTCCTTTCGAGTAAGTAAGCCGCTGCCTGTGCTTATACTTTTTTAAAGACACAACTGTTGTGTGGGCATATTTCTGTACTACATTTTTCCTAAATATTGCAAACACACAAATCTACAATAACATTTCTTATAATTTGTTCTATTTTTACTTTTTTTAAAAAAATTACTTTTGCATCTAATCATAGGCGTACGCCGCCCCCCCATTTTGGGCACCAAATGATGGGAAAATTTGGGCACACAATTGTACTTTGTAAAAGTTGTATAAAAAAAATATTGCGCTCTTGAATGTGTCCAATTTAACAGCGAATTTATTATTATTATGTAACATACTAAGAACCCAACTACATTTTTTGGGCACCAACCACCACCGCCCCCCCCAGTCAAAAATTTCCCCGTACGCCTATGCATCTTATTATCACCGATATTACAACACCAAACTCACCACCATTTTCTTTTTCTGTACCATCTAGGTATTATTGTGAGTGACACATGTAGCTGACCAAGGTAGCGACTTAAAAAAATTCCTTTCACTGAATGTTGTTCAAGGGCGGAAGAATCTCAAAGCACAGTGCATGTAAGCGCTTGGATCTCAGTGATAAGGTCAGAGTGGTACAGGAAAAAATCTAAAAAAATCTAATCACTAAGTGACAAACCTTATAATACTGTGTAAAAGTTGAGTGGGTTAATTTTATAAAAAAACTGGTTACGCTTCCATGATTTCACAACTTGCCACAGTTTTGTGGCTTTTTATTTGCTAAAAATAACACCACTTTCTCTACGTGACAAATGACCGGCTGGGAAAATTTTGAAGTGGAAGCCCTCTTGGCTGTTGCCACCCATTCCTTGACATTTGTCACTAGTAAATCCCACCTCCCAACCCCTCGGCTATTACTTAGAATTTGTCTGAAGAGAATCCTGCTACTTTCTTATTGGGCCAGTGTCAGCTAAAATGTCTTGAGCCCATTTTGAATGTACGCATTTTTGCTGGTGACATAGAAACAGTCCCATTACTTTTGATAAGACCAACTTTTTTGCCGGTGAAAATATGTGTATATGGAGAGAGATAGAAAAGAATGTCATCTTGTTGAATTAGAGCGAGAGAGATTGGGTTTAACGTCCACTCAACACAAACTAGGTAATTTCGGGACAAACACATGGTTCAATTTTATTTCAATAATTTGCTTACGCATAGAGGTCTTTAGCAGTGGTAGGAAACCGGAGGACCTGGAGAAAACCCATGACCCTACTCCTTGTCACGTAATGTGTATATAAGTTAAATACAAGTTACCAAGCTGTTAAAGAAGACTGACTTAAACTGGAGCCCAGATTTAACAGTTACAGATAAGGTAATATCCTTCCTAGAAACTTACTACACATTAAAATTCTTTAGGTAGCATTAAGTATGAATTAGACCCATGAGTTACCTCACTACAGAGAGAGAGAGAGAGAGACAAATGGGACTTAAGGTCCACTCGACACAAACTAGGTCATTTTGGGACTAACATATGGTTCAATTTCATATCAATAAGGGGTCTTTAGCAGTGGAAGGAAACCGGAGGACCCACGAGGTTTGACAGGCCATCTCACAGCAGAGGGACAGGATGGATTTTGTACTGTTCTGTAGACATTGTTTATATATTTTTGTGGTTTCCGAGTTTTATTTAAAACAATGCAAACAATGTTTCTGATTCATAGACCTGTGGAAGACCTGGATGTTCTTTCCTTTTCATGCAAAACAAATTATCAACAACAAAACCTTCACATAAAAATCTGAGACTAGCACTAATAATGTATTACTATCACAGTTCTTGTAAGGCAATAAATTACAATAAATCTACACTGTAATCTGGGTACCATTAAATCTACACTGTAATCTGGGTATCATTAAATCTACACTGTAACTCGAGTACCGTTAAATCTACACTGTAACCCGGGTATCATTAAATCTACACTGCAACCTGGGTATCATTAAATCTACACTGTAATCCGGGTACCATTAATTCTACACTGTAATCCGGGTACCATTAATTTACACTGTAACCCCGGTACCATTAATTCACACTGTAACCCGGGTACCATTAAATTTACACTGTAACCCAGGTACCATTAAATCTACACTGTAACCTGGGTACCATTAAATCTACACTGTAATCTGGATACCATTAGATTTGCACTGTAACCTGGGTACCATTAAATTTGCACTGTAACCTGGGTACCATCTTTCGTTTAAAATTTGCACTGTAACCTGGGTACCTACTTTCATTTGAAAATTCGTAAAAATGTCTAAGCTCACCCAAACCAATTTTTAAACAAAGATTTTATATTAAATGAATGTCAAATCAACAAGAGCTTAATATGCAAGATTAAATGATACCCGGTTTACATTGCTATACATCAGATTGGTACTGGTAGATATAACTTTACAATCAAGCCTTGCATATTGTCAGTGAAGTGTCAAAAGGGTGTATCTCGGGAAATTAGTCAAATACATTTTTTTGCATTTTTAAAATCTCCCAATTAATATGCACATTTCTGTCTTGTATCACTAAGCCAATTATAACTGTTCTGGGTATCATGTGTCCAAATGTTGTATCTTGATTTGTGGAAATTTTGAAATGCAAAAGGTTCGATTTCTTAATCTTTAGAAATTCTTAAATACACCCTTTTGACACTTCACCGACGATACGTTGATCTGTGTGGTTCTGATCAAAGAGATCCAACTCTAGAATCAAGACTTGCATATATTGATTTTTAATGTCAAAGTGGTAGATCCAACTTTAGAATGGAGACTTGCATTTTAAAATCTAAATTCATATTTCTGATTTTTAAGTCCTCATTTGTAGGAGTCCCTGAAGAGTCAATCATTGTTTTTCTGAATAACACAAGTCTGTAATTTAAAACATGTTGATCACACTAGAACTTTTCATAATTACTTTCTTAAAATAAATCACTATCAAAAGCCTGGATTCCAGTCAATAACTTGTGTGACTTGTTTTGAATCGAAACACTGGATAATGTCGCCTTCTTCAAATATAAAACTAGAGTCTGATAAACTTAAACCACATTCTACATCCATTTTTATCGTCTCGACTTCGTTCTTTAAATGTTTTAGAGAATTTATGGAACCTGAAAAATAAATAAATAAATCAAAGTAACAAGACAATATACCGGTTATTTTTCAAAAATATGTTTATAAAGTCTATTGCAGCATTTTAGCGCAATAGAAAATGAAATGGGGTTTAACATCCACTCGACACAAACTAGGTAATTTCGGGACTAACATATGGTTCAATTTTATTTCAACAATTCAATTCTGTGCTGGGGTCTTAAGTAGTGGGAGGAAACTGGAGAATGCAGAGAAAACCAACGAGTTTTGACAGACACCCTACTCCTTGTCACGTACAAGCAGGGAATCAAAACCACGCCAGAAATTTGCCTGTGTATTCTCGTTCTCGCTCGTTACTTCAGTCAGTTATATAGAAGGTTAACACATGTTTCCTTTTGCTTTCGTCACTTCCGTTACTACAAATCTTCAATACGCATCTGTCGTAGCAATGTTTAAATTATATTTTGAACGTGTTTAAGCAGTTCTATCACATATATATATAATATATAATATAATAATCTATTTATAAAGCGCTGAATATCCAACAAACTGGTTGCTCAAGAGCGCTATGTGATAATGGCTGACACCAATATTGTCCGTGAGATTTTAACAGGCTATACCATACCTTCATACACAACTTCATCATTTCTAATAACTTTAAAATTTTTCTTCCTATGTAATAACCCTTTCGTACATCTGCAACCTGCCACAATGATTTCTTTTTTCTTCTTGCTTAATTTAAACAATTGTAAAACTTTGGCCTCGCCTGAAAAATGGAATAAATTAGGGCACTGTTACATGATTATCTGTGACAATGAAATAAAAGCATTGGAAAAATAAAATGAAATGGGGTGTAACGTTCTACTGTTCTGCTCCGACTGGGCTAATGAAGACAGGCATAAGCCATACAGTACGACATTAGGGAAATTTTGCCCGGACAGCGGCACTACGGTCTACTCTTATATTAAATTCCAACTGGTAAGGGGTCTTGTAAGTGCATGTCAATGTCTACACAGGATCTCGGACTATACATTGTCCCTTGCCAGGCCCTCAGTCGTGCACCACTGTCAAGGGGGGACCACGCAGGAAAATCGCAATGAACTTTACAACACCATGATGAAACATGTTAATGAGCCACAAAGATGTATGTTAAGTCAAGAAATAACTGCATAATAAATGAGTAGAGCAAATTACTGAAGTAAAGCATCCACAGGACACACAATGTCGGACTTTGTCAGACACTGTGGCTGTGTGCAGGAAGAACTAACTGGTCCAAGCACAGAACCCTGAGGAACTCCACAGTAATTTTCTCAACTCTGAATGTCACTTCATGTACAGTCAAATTACAGTGAGAGACAGAGGGACATGGGGTTTAACTTCCATGTGACAAAAGCTAGGTCATTTTAAGACTAAGATGTTATATTTATTTCAATAATTTACATGCGTGCAGGGGTCTTTAGCTGAAGAACATCAAAGACATTTGGATTTTGGAAGGCTTACTTATTGCACAATCTAGGGATGATCTAAAAAAGGATGCTTCAAACCACTTGGCCAGCCAACCCAACCGTAAATTCAAATTGTATCAATAAAGAGAGAGAGAGAGAGAAATAGGGTTTAACATCCACTCAACACAAACTAGGTCATTTCGGAACTAACATGTGATTCAATTTTATTTTAATAATTCGCTTGCGCGTAGGGGTCTTTAACAGTGAGAGGAAACCGGAGGACCCGAAGAAAACCCATGAGGTTGGACATGCGACCCTACTCCTTGTCACGTACAACCGGGGAATCGAAACCACGCCAGTTGACTCAATGACAGACCTTATATTTTATATTTAACAGATCTTAACTTTTGTTATTTCTATTTTTTGTATTTATCATATCTTTGTGAGTATCATATTGTAAAGCGCTTCTGAACCCAGTTGTGGAAGTAGCGCTACAGAAATGTATGTATAATAATAATAATGATGCAACGCGCACGCACTAACCATTCGGCCATCCACACCCCCTCCTTATATCAATAAGAATACCAACCTATTGTTTCCTGTTCTTCTATAACGGGTAATTTAGCATTAAGTTGTGAGCAGAGATCATCAAATAAGTTATAAATAACTTGATGTAAGGATATAGGTACATTACACGACTCAGCTATTTTCTGTACAGTACTAGGAATGGACACATTAAATCCCATAACCACACCTACAATAAATCAAATAATACAAATGCTGTTTGTAAAAGATATGAAATGAAATGGGGGTTTACACTGTAATCCGGGTATCATTTACTTTTGTGTATCTAGCACTAATTTCTTTCATATTTGTTTAATATCAAATCTTTGTTTAAAAATTTGTAAAAACTGTTTAAATCACCATAAATCGTTTAATTTGTACTCCTGTCCAGCTTAAAGCTGACCATTTAATTTTGATAATAAGTGTTCAATTTACAAGTGTTTAATTTCTCAATCACTGTTAAAAAATAAAAAACCCAATTGACTAATGATGTATAATGATTTATTTTTGAACAGTGGTCAGGAAATTAAATACTTGATGCTAATCAAGTATCAATAACAAACACTATTTGCTGTCAGATTTTAAATGATTGGAAACTAACCATCAAATGATTCAGCTAATTTGATATCTTGTTCTGTAATATTACCAACACCATAATGAACGAGATCTAGATTACATTTCTTAGAATTATACATCACTAGGGTGTCCAAGATGGCTTCAACAGATCCATCTACATCACCTACAATATATAAATATTTCAATTAAAATATAGTTCCATCAATTTATAATGAAACTTCAATTCTGTTATATTTTAAAAACTAAAGATAATTGTGGTCTCAGCATGTATGTTTTATGTCAGTAGACAGTCAGACAGAGAGGTTCTATAAAACCACGCTCCTGCAACATGAATCGGGGGGCCGGGATGGCCTAATGGTCTAGAGTGCCGCGCTTCGACCTCTAGCTGGCCGGTCACCTCTGGCTGATGTGAGTGTATGTGGCTTGGAGATAGGGGTGTCTTCTCAACCTCGTGAGTTTACTCCGTATACTCTGGTTTCCTCCCACAGGAAAGACCCCAGGGCATGCGCCAAGATAATAAAAATGTCTGTAATATCACCTTTGGTGAAAGTGGACGTTAAAACACCAAGAACAACCTGAATCAGATTTTTTGGAAGGCTTGTCTGAAAACCAGAATATTTTTTTCGCATGGCCTCACAATAACACTTCAAATTCTCTTACCTTTTAAAACTAAAGATAATTGTGGTCCCTCATGTGTTATTATTGTCTCTTTCCCTTTCTTAATTCCCCGATTACTGCCATATCTAAATCCTCTTTCAAGTCTAGCAGCAGTCATAGCTTCGTAACCCTTCCTATGTTCTGCACGTTTTTCTGTTATTGCTATTTGATCTACCTCCGCTTTATCTTGTAATGCCTGGTGTAACCTGTTATCTACAACTTCTTTGGCAAATTTCTAAACATGACAAAATTAATTCAAATTTTGTAAACTCATATATATACATAAATATAATTCTGACTGGGGCTGCATTCACCAAAATTTCAATATTTTAAGAAAAGCAGCCTTCTAAAATCTGACATTTTTTGTAGGATTAGGACTTTCAGGACTTACATATGCTTCAAATTTATTTCAATAATTGCTTGTGGGTCGGGGTCTTTCACAGCAGGAGGGAGAGAGAGAAATGGGGTTTAAAGCCCATTCGACACAAACTAGGTCATTTCAGGACTAACATATGGTTCAATTTTATTTCAATAAATCGCTTGCACATAAGGGTCTTTAGCGTGCAGCGAGGGAAACCGGTGAAAAACCACAAGGTTAGAATGGCGACCCTGCTGGCTGTTACGTACAAGCGGAGAATCAAAACCACACCCTTCACGCAATGACAGACCTTTTGATCTATTGCGCATGCATTAAACCATTCAGTCCCGCCAAAACCCCAATTCAACTGAGACAAAGCAGACGACATGTACAAATTTATTTTACCTCTGAATCAACTTCTAAAATTTCATCACCAGCTGACGGTAATTCTTTCCATCCAGATATTTCTACTGGTGTTGATGGTGGCGCCATCACTATTGGTTTACCATCATCGCCAAACATACCACGTACCTAGAGTACATCAAATGGAATTAAAATATTGTGACAAATGGGGTTTAACATCCACTAGACACAAACAGTCATTTTGGGCCAAACATTTGATACAATTTTAATTTAAAGATACATTATGGGAGATAAGATAAAGAGATGGCAGTTCTCGCTATAATAGTTAAAAACTAGATAGTGTAAAGGTAATTTGCTGAAAATTTCAGTCAAATTGATCCACTATGAGCCGAGAAAGAAGCGGGTGAAATTTTTGCATAGTCTCGGTCATCATTACTAAAATCATTAATATAAACAGCATAGTCTCAATTATCCACTTTTTCTGATTTAATTATCAATAGCCATTAGCGGCATATAGGAATCTAATCCAGCCAACATCGAAGGCTAGCCTTGACATCGAGAGTTTATTATGGTCTGGATAAGTTAATTAATGTCTAATTGATAATTTAGATAACATTTCAGGCCTAAAGAAAGACTAATAAGCAGATTTTGCTCTTGCATAATGCATGTTTAATAATTCGCTTGTGCGTAGGGGTCTTTAGCTGTGGGAGGAAACCACAGGACCCGGAGAAAACCCTTGAGGTTGGGCAGGAAATCCCATCCCTTGTCACATACAAACTTGGGATCGAAATCATGCCACTTGACTCAATGACTGACCTTATGATCTAAAGTGAGTCAAGGTGAGCAACCATACTCCTTTTCATGTTCAAGCTGGGAATTGAATCCATGCCACTTGATTCAAGCGCAGATATTTCGATCAAAAGCGCACATGTTTTATAAGACTACCTCTGGCAATAATATTATTACCAAAATACTTGGAGCGAAACAGAGATGTAGTTATACACAACAAGATCAGGGGTACTTTATGTGGCGACAACAGGATTCTGTATCTCTTGCAGCATGATCCACCTTAGCACGACTTTTACTACATGTTTTACCCTAGCCAGTGTCCAGTATGATCTACCATAGCTCATGATTTTATGTATGATCCACTTTAGCTCAAGATTTTCAGTTTGATCCAACTTGGCTCAAGATTTTCAGTGTGATCTACCTTAGCCCATGATTTTCAGTGTGATTCACCTTAGGGGCCATGATTTTCAGTGTGATCCAACTCATGATTTTCTGTGTCATCCACCTTAGCACATGATTTTCACTACATAAGTTTTTTTTTATTTACCTTAGCCAATGTTTTACCAGCAACTATAATTGAACCTCTTTTTAGAGTTCCTCTCTTTACAACTGCTGTAACCAGTTTTCTACAATATAAAATAGCAGAGTTCAATGTCTCATCAACATTATCGTGGTAACTTTGAGACCACCTCATGTCTTTCAGGTTTTTTTATGGTCACATGTAAAATACTCAAGCTCAATGTCTCATCAACATTATTTTGGTAAGTTTTAGACCACCACACGTCTTTCAGGTATTTTTATGGTCATGTGTAAAATAGTCGAGTTTAATACCTTGTCAATAATACTTTGGTAGGGTTTTGAGACCACCACTCGTCTTTTAGGTTTTATTATGCCCACGCGTGCAGCGCCTGGCACCGAATTCCAACTGCCAAGAGTTATGTGCTCCTGAATGTGTACACGGGTGAACCTTGGTTTTTTTTTTTGTCCCATCCAAACAACTAGACACAGTCAATGTCAACCAATTAGCCACTACCCTTGACAAATGGATTCGATGTGTCATTTTAAGCGATATGAATCCCTTGCAAGTCCAATAACGATTCAATTCCGTTCACTATTTACAAAGTTATGATAAATTGAAATTTCATCGATCTATGCAAACTACAATATTGTGAAAGATGAATCTCTATTAGGAATATTAGTAAAAAAAATGGTTTTGGTGAAATTTTGGGGTCAGCGAACAGAAATGTTTTTTTTAAACCGATTGAATTCAAGCCGTGAGATTATCAAGCGTTGGTATTTTGTTTTCTTAATTAAATGTTAAATAATCAATCTGAGTACATATTAGCCTGGATTAAGCCGTGATTAATATTGTAACGAAAAATTCAAATGGTGCATCATTACTTTAAGAAAACAATATCAAAATACCAATGCTAGATATAATCGCCCATCTTGGAGTCAATCGGAGTCTAGCGTCTGTACCATGACCCCATCATCTGCTACTACAACTAATACTATAAATGCTAAGGTGAAATGAAATGAAATGGGGTTGAACGTCCTACTGTTCTGCTCCGAATTGGGTTAATGAAGACGGGCATATGCCATACAGTGTGCTATGAGGGAAATTTTGCCCGGGCAGCGGCACTATGGCCTACTCTTATATCGAATTCCAACTGTCAAGGGATCTTTTACATGCACACCAATGTGTACACGGGACCTCGATTTTTTGTCTCATCCGAACGACTAGACAGCTGTCCTTGTCAGACCCTCAGTCTTGCATCACTGACAAGGGGGAACGACGCCGGAAAATCTGGATGAACTTTCTCGGCCAATGCAGGGATCGAACACCCGACCTCCAGGCTAGCGAGCCAGCGTCTTACCCACTTAGCCACCATGGACGCATTGATAGTTTTAAGGCCATCAAAATTTTATTGAAAATGTTGATGAATAATTAATTACCCTCTACCAGGATCTGTTCTGGATTCAATAACTCGACCTTCAACTAAACCAACCGGATCACCCTTAATCTCCATTATTTCGGACTGGGTAATAATTGCTTCTTTTAATTCTTGAATATTAGTTCCCTGTAGAATATATGTGAAGATCAAAATATTTTATAGGAATGGTGAGAGATAAAAATGGGGTTGAATGTCAACTGGACACTTAAACTAGCTCATTTTGAGACTAACATATGGTTCCATTTCATTTCAATAATTCGCTTGCACGTAGGGATCTTTCAAGTGCGTGTTGAGATGACCTTTAACCTCTACGAAATACCGAATCACTTCACCCCCCTAACCGAATATCCCACATCTGCAACTGTGCTGCATAGAGAGAGAGAGAGAGAGAGAGAGAGAGAGATATGTGGTTTAACATCCACTCGACACAAACTAGATCATTTCGGACTAACACATGGTTGAATTTTTTTTTTCAATAACTCGCTTGCACGTGGGGGTCTATAACAGTGGGGGAAACCGGAGGACCCGGAGAAAACTCTTTGTCAAGTACCTGCGCTGCATGCAGCATTAGCCAACTTGATACGGTAAGCATAAAATTATACTCACTTTTAGAGCTGATATTGGAACTGCTTGTACATCGCCACCAAACTCTTCTATTAATAACTGATGTTCCATTAACATTCTTTTTGTACGCTCCTACAATATGTAAACAAACTTGTTGCTAGGAAACACACTATGAGTAATGGCTGTGCCAATACGATTTATTTTCCATATGATGCATATTGTCAATATGGCAATCCAATACATGATACATATTGTGATACAGTGATCAAGATTCTTGTTCAACTTTAATCAAACTTTTTTGAATTTTCAAACATATATTTTAAGTGTATTTTATATGTTCAAATCAAATGTAAATGAAAAATTAAATAAAAGGTGGTTTAACATCCTACTGTTCTGCTCCGACTGGGCTAATGATGTGTACTATGAAAATGACAGAAAATGGCGTTTCACGTCCTACTGTTTTGCTCCAACTGGACTAATGAATATGGGCATACGCCATACAGTGTGCTATGAGGGAATTTTTGCCCGGACGGTGGCTCTACGGCCTACTCTTATATATCGAATTCAAACTGCCAAGGGATCTTTTACGTGCAAGCCAATGTGTACATGGGATCTCGGTTTTTTGATGTCATCCGAACGACTAGACAGCTGTCCTTGTCAGGCCCTCTGTCCTGCACAACTGAAAAGGGGAAACCACATGGGAAATCCAGATGAACTCTCTTGGAGAAACCCGAGACCTCCAGGCTAGCTAGATGAAAAGTAAAGAGTAAAAGCCAAAATGATAAAATCAAGTACATACAAGATCAGCTTCAGGTTTATCCATTTTATTTACAGCTACTATTATAGGCACTGAAATAAAAATAAATAACATTGCCCGATAGAATATTTACAGCTACTATTATTGGCACTGGAATAAAAGTAATATGGTAATGAAGGGAAACCTGTGACTTACAACTTACAACATGTTTATTGTTAGACATTCCATTTTTATGCCAACACATGGATCGAACAGAAGTATTTTGAAAATGAAGGTAATCGTACAGGTATCATCAGCAAAATGTTTTGGACATAATAATGGTTACAGTAGCAATGGTGTTGTAACAGAAATCTAATTGCGTAGTGATCTTTCTGAAACTCCACTTAAGTAACTTTTCCGACTTCCGAATCTAAAAGCACTTTCCATGTCAGACCCACAGGCATTGATCTTACTTCCCAGGAAATTTAAATTACTAAATGAAATGGGGTTTAATGTCCTACTTCTCTGTATCTACCAGTTAATAAATATGGGCTATTTCATACAGTTTGCTATGAGGAAAATTTTGCCTAGACAGTATCCTAGCAACTAGGCTCTGTCTCTGTTAGGCATCCGTCCTTTATCATAGACAATGGGGAATCACAGCAGAAAATCCTTAGGAACTTTCGTGCCAACACCTGGATCGAACCCGGGACCTTGAACCAGAGACTTACTCACTGAGCCACGGGGCAAATTTAAACGACAAACGCTTACCATTAGCTTGTTTAGCATGTTGTATTGATTCTAACGTCTGTTCCATGACGCCATCATCTGCTGCTACAACTAATACTATTATATCTGTCACCTGGGCTCCTCTAGCTCTCATCGTACTAAACGCAGCATGACCTGGTGTATCTAGAAACGTTATCGTCTCGCCGGACGGCAATGGTACTGAAAATGTAATACTTGTGTTTTTTATAAACAATATTTATTCAGAAACTGAGGCGATTGGGGAACAGCCAAAGCCGATATAACCCCCCCCCCCCCTCTCCCAGTTACAAATAAATTACATAATATTACTGTTGACACTATAATCACTGATTGGTAAACTTTTATTAACACTAATAATACAGAGAGGCCGATGCCATGTTCTCTTCCCGCCCTGAACACTGCGCATGCACAAATACATATTTATATAAGGTAAGTAATAGTAAATATTATGATTACGATTACAATAAAGGCTAACAATTACAATAGATTGAAAAACAAAGAAGAAAAAAGGAATAGATAAAAAGGAAATTATATATATCATAAAAATATTGACTTAGATGATCAAATACCAACAAATGAAATGCATTGTTTACTTTTACACTATTTTAAAACTTATCCCAGATAATAACAGACAGCTTTATGGATAACATTCACTGGGTTTATTAATTACAACATTTCAATGAGGATACTCTCACCTCTCACCATTATCAAAGCTGTCTTTTATTCATATCACTTTCATTAAATGCCTTTTAAACATGTTATCCCAGATGCAACGAATGAATGGAATGGGATTGGATTTAACCTCGTATTTTTTCAGCACCAATGACTGGTCAAATGAAGTGAGAGAGAGAGAAATGGGGTTTTACGTCCACTCGACACAAACTAGGTCATTTTGGGACTAGCATATGGTTCAATTTTATTTCAATAATTCATTTACGTGTAGGGGTCTTTAGCAGTGGGAGGAAACCGGAGGACCTGGAGAAAACCCAAGAGGTGGGACAGGCGACCCTACTCCTTGTCACATACAACAGGGGAATCAAAACCATGCCAGTTGACTCAATGACAGACCTTATGATACAACGTGCACACGCTAACCATTCGGCTACACACCTCCCCTAAATATGAGCGGAAGTATGCAAATAAAGATCTAATTTCATGTACTACATTTAATTTTTTTTCTGATAAATAACATAAATGCACTTCAATTTTTAGTTTTACCAGAAAAGGCTCCAATGTGCTGTGTTATTCCTCCAAATTCCTTGTCAACAGTCTTCGATTTACGTAAATAGTCCAACAGAGTTGTCTTCCCGTGATCAACATGACCCATTATGGTAACCACTGGAGGGCGCTTCTGTAGCACAGATTCATCTGGTGGAGGTCTAAAAGAAATGAAAAGGAAACAGAGTTAAATATCCTACTTCCCTACTCCGAAAAGGCAAACAAAGACCGGGATACGCTGTACATCGTGCTATTAGAATTTGCCAAGGTATTCAAAGGACTTCGTTTTTTTCATCCCATC
Source organism: Patella vulgata (assembly GCF_932274485.2). Classification (NCBI taxonomy): domain Eukaryota; kingdom Metazoa; phylum Mollusca; class Gastropoda; family Patellidae; genus Patella; species Patella vulgata. The sequence goes on along the minus strand of NC_065883.2, from coordinate 74,349,501 downwards.
AGAACAACTATTTGTTATCCCTTGCCAGACCCTCTGTCCTGAAACACCAACAAGGGAGAACCACGCCAAAAAATCACGACGTTGAACTTTCTCAGTCAACACAGGTATTAAACTAAAATATAGCCCTTTATAAAACTTTTGTTGTTTCAATGTATCAAATACATCAATAAAAAACTATGTGCAACGTTTTGTATTTCTGGATCAAAGATATTTCTCCTAAACAGGTAGTAAATTCTTGAGGAACTATCTCCACCAACATCCGGATCGAAACTGACATTGTATAACCCAATTTTATTCTACTTACTGTCTTACTATATCAACTTTTTCTTTCTCAGATTTTTGAGCTTCAACCAGTTTATGTCTGAAACCACATTTCTTCACAACTTCTTTTATTACATCAAAATTATCTATAACTAGAGACAATGTTATCTATGAAATAAAATCTTACTGTTCTGCTTCGACTGGGCTAAGGAAGATGGGCATACGTCATACAGTGTGCTATGAGGGAAACTTTGCCTGGGCAGCAGTGATACAGCCTACTCTTATATCGAATTCCAACTGCCAAGGGTTCTTTTACGTGCAAGCCAATGTGTACACAGGACCTCAGTTTTTCGTCCAATTCAAAGGACTATACATTATCCTTTGCCAGGCCCTCCGTTTGGGACCGAAAACAAACCACTTGACTCAAGGACAGGCCTTCTGATCTAAAGTACACATGTTAGGACACTTGACTACACACAACTCGGATCAACAGACTATTTCATTGGCTAACCCCTCACATCAACCAGAACGCAGGTTTTATAACAACTGTTACATAGAGTAATAAAGACAAGAAAAACAAAATTTTGAACTATAAAAAAAAAAACGAAATAGGATCTGTGTTTGAACTATCTGTACCTGAATGTTTTTTCCTGTAAATGTCTCCTCCATTAACATATGATAAAGCTTCAAATATCTGATCTGGAAAAAATGATGTGTTTTTTGCCATATCATTCGATAAATAAATAGATATTCTATAGATAAATAGATATTCTATAGATAAATAAATAGATATTCTATAGATAAATAGATATTCTATAGATAGATAGATATTCTATAGATAAATAGATATTCTATAGATAAATAGATATTCTATAGATAAATAGATAGATGTTCTATAGGTAAATAGATAGATATTCTATAGACAATTAGATATTCTATAGATAAATAGATATTCTATAGATAAATAGATATTCTATAGATAAATAAATAGATATTCTATAGATAAATAAATAGATATTCTATAGATAAATAGATATTCTATAGATAAATAGATATTCTATAGATAGATAAATAAATAGATATTCTATAGATAAATAGATATTCTATAGATAAATAGATATTATATAAATATATAGATATCCTATAGATAAATAAATAGATATTCTATAGATAAATAAATAGATATTCTATAGATAAATAGATATTCTATAGATAAATAAATAGATATTCTATAGATAAATAAATAGATATTCTATAGATAAATAAATAGATATTCTATAGATAAATAAATAGATATTCTATAGATAAATAGATATTCTATAGATAAATAGATATTCTATAGATAAATAGATATTCTATAGATACACAGATATTCTATAGATAAATAAATAGATATTCTATAGATAAATAGATATTCTATAGATAAACTGAATTTGTGTTCCAGTAAGCCAAAATTAATGACACAACCTAAGTCATGTCGGGACTAACATATTGTTGAATTTTATTTCAACATTTAGCTGTGTGAAGAAATCCAATAAGGTTCGACAGGCAACCCTACTCTTTGTCATATACAAGCGAGGAATCAAAACTGTGTCCCTTGAACCCATTGACAGACCTTATGATCTAATGTGCCTGCGTTAAACCAATTGGCCACCCAACCTTTTTTCTCTATTTGTTTTAGGGAACCAGGGTATGGAATATTTATATCTACAAACTACTAAAGGACTAAATCAAATGAACAATACCCACCCACTGATCTGTCTAATTCTTTCGCTAATTGTGTCACCGTCATATCAGGTTTTATTGAAACCAATTTGTTTATCTTCATTGGTTTTGGTCGCCTTAGGATCGGATCTTTCTGAAAACACAAGAAATACAGTGTCTGAGAGAGAGAAATGAAATGGGGTTTAACGTCCTACTGTTCTGCACCGACTGGGCTAATGAAGACGGGCATATGTCATACAGTGTGCTATGGAGAAAATTTTGCCTGGACAGGAGCACTATAGCCTAATCTTATATCAAATTCCAACTGCAAAGGGTTCTTTTACTTGCACACCAATGTGTACACTGGACGTCAGTTTTTCATCCGATCTGAACGACTATTCGTTGTCTGGCCCTCCATTCTGCACCAATGACAATGGAGAACCACACCAGAAAATTCGGATGAACTTTCTCGGTCAACACAGGGATTGACACAGGACCTCAAGGTTAAAGAGCCACCATCTTACTGAGCCACTGCAGTTCCCCATCAGTATATAGAAATGAAATGAAATGAAATAGGTTTTAACGTCCTACTGTTCTGCTCCGAACTGGGCTAATGAAGACTGGCATACGCCATACAGTGTGCTATTCGTTGTCTGGCCCTCCATTCTGCACCAATGACAATGGAGAACCACACCAGAAAATTCGGATGAACTTTCTCGGTCAACACAGGGATTGAACACAGGACCTCAAGGTTAAAGAGCCACCATCTTACTGAGCCACTGCAGTTCCCCATCAGTATATAGAAATGAAATGAAATGAAATAGGTTTTAACATTCTACTGTTCTGCTTCGAACTGGGCTAATGAAGACGGGCATACGCCATACAGTGTGCTATGAGGGAAATTTTGCCCGGACAGCGGCACTACGGCCTACTCTTATATCGAATTCCAACTGACAAGGGATCTTTTACGTGCATGCCAATGTGTACACAGGACCTCGGTTTATCATCCCATCCGAACGACTAGACAGCTGTCCTCGTCAGGCTCTCCATCCTGTATCACTTACAAGGGTGAACCACGCCGGAAAATCTGGATGAACTTTCTCAGCCAATGCAGGGATCAAAAACACGACCTCCAGGCTAGCGAGCCAGCATCTTAGGCACTTAGCCACCGTGATCCCCCATCAGTATATAGATTAGGGCTGTACATCAGTATATAGATTATATATTTATCTAAAAAAAATACCTACTTTTGCCCTTCTCGAATCGAACCTAACTGACGTTGTAGTAAAACTTTTAATCAGATGCATCTGAGCCAACTGATTGATTCCCCGTCTTGTAAGTTCTGGTTCTAAAATACAACTAGTACGCCTGACATTGTCTTCTAGTAGACAACGTAGTGGAAATGTCGGAGACAAACAGAGTCTCACATTCATTATACAAGCAAGACGACTCATAGTTCCTCGGAATGTATGTTATCGGTGTTTTTATCTGTAATCAGACATCCATTAAGATCAACGACTCATGTCCAGTTCTTTTCATTCATTCCCTGTTCTGACTTCTAATGTTCCTTCAATCTGTAAAGAAGAAATATAATCAGCTATCGTCATTTATATTTTTTGGAAAATATCAAAATTTTCCCAGCTATTAATTGACATAATTTGAGTGAACCATTTTATATGAAAGTATCGCCCAACCATTAGTAAATAAAAGCAGAGGATGTTATCTGCTAACCAAGGCCGGGCTAAACCCCAACCCTTTAGAACCTAATTTTTCGCATGTGTATGCTATTTTGGAGCTACGTACTTTCATACACAAAATTTTAATTTTCTGGGAATGCTATAAATATAGTACGGCCGTATTCCGGAATAGCAGTAGCGTCCGTGCTCCGTGGTCGGTGTTTTTTTTTCCCCAAACTGTATGGCTAACATTAAGAACAATAGGATGATTAATCGGGTGTCAAATAACTATATATATGCATTGGTCTATGATGACATTCATCACCCGGGTGGATAAGAACCATTCAGGGCATTCAGTTCACGTAATAAATATATTAATAATGAAAGCCAACCGGCCGGCGTTTACTTTCACAAATAAATGGGCGACAAGGACAAATAATCAGGAATATAAGTCATTTATTAGACACTCACTTGACATTCCTGGATTACTTATTCGATGGTGCTGCACTGACAAAATATAATTTGGTCAGAATTAAATGGCATGCCGAAACTGATGAAAATATAAAATTCACGTTTTCAAGGGCGCAGCCATATTGGTTGTTACAAATTTGACGTCGTGGATCAAATCCCGACAAACGAAATACAGCGTTCATTTTCGCAATATTTTAAAACTCATCTCACTACAGGCGTTATTTTGTCTATTTTTAATCCTCCTACTTTTCTGTTCCGATCGGGATAATGAAGACGGACATAGTCCACACCATGCAATGAGGGAAATTACGCCTTGACAACAATTGAATTCTTTGGGTTCTCTTACATGCACGCCAAGGTATATACCAGATCTCTCTTTTTTCGTCCCATCCGAACGACTAGGCGCTGTTCCTTGCCAGACCCAGTGTCCTACATACCACTGACAACGAGGAGACCATGTTGGAAAATTCAGGGGAACTTTCGATGTTGGCCAATATCGCGATCGATCCCCGGTTCTCATGGTTAGTGAGCCCGTGACCGGATTAAGTTGGCATGGGGGGGGGTCCCTGGCTAAAAATGTCACTGGGGCACTTGTATCAACAGTGAAAATGGGGAATATTCTGGTTATTTATTTGTCACAAACATATAGCCCTACAACATAATAAACAAAATCATAAATTATTCTTTTATAACTAATTTGGGGACCGAAGCAGGCTCCGTAGTTTAAAATGGTCTGTCTAAATTACATAAATGAATGTTGGGTTTAGAACTGTTTAGTTTCTCAAAAGGTGTGAAGTAATTTACAGACTAAATTGCTTGATTAATCCCCCAATGAGAACAATAGCAGGGGGCACAGTGAGATGTCCCCGAAACGAAACAGTTATAAACCCAACACCCATTACCTAATCTAGACAGACCATTTAAACTAACAAATCTTTAAATGACATCTAGAAACACCGTTAACTATTCATAACACAACACAACACACGGTATATATGGATATAACTACTTCTCTATTATATAATAACCACGTTTCGTTAAACATATAGGTCACGTTTTCAAGTTAATGATAAATATCCATCTAGTCAGCCTATTTATACATATTAAACCTTACACCAGCTTAATTACAAAAACCAAAAGAAACCATTAACATAATTAGCAGTACCTCAACTAACAATACATAATACGAACAGTAATAATGAAACTAACTGACCCTTAGTAGGATTATAACAGGTAATCAGTATCATTAACTTGAAAACGTGACCTGTATGTGTTACGAAACGTCGTTATTTTAATAATAATAGAGAAGTATACAGTTACATCCCTTGTGTTGTGTTTTGTCATGAATAGTTAAAACTATACAACAGTAAAAACCCAATGGTTTTCTATGATTCTTAACGGATTTCATCAGTTTTCCAACATTGATTTGAAACTAAACATTAAATACAGAAACATGTTATAGTGTATTCCCGGCTTCGTTAGCCCCGTTGGTGCAGAATAAAGTCGAGCCACCCCAATGAATCGACAATGATGTTATTATACGTAAACGACCACAAGAAACACACTTCATCGATGATGTTTAATTGTACGGAAAAGATGGTTATAACAGCGCCGTGCACGAAATCCAGCAAGATTTTAAATACAAAAAACCCCATCAAGAATGGAGAAGTCCAGTTTCTGGAGAAAGAGCATCATGTTTGAGTTGCCGCTCTGTAAAGAAAGTGCGCTATACCCGTGACAAATCAGGCACCCGATCCGCCTATTATCGGGTGAATCAGGAAACTTCATTTTTCTATTCTATAACGTTTGAACACATCCTAAATTAAAATATTTCTAACAAACGAGTAAGAATCAAAGTAACTTGATCCCGGTGTCCCCCCTTGTCAGTAGTGGAGGACGGGGTACCTGGCAATGAAAAGCACGTAGACGTTAGTATGAGACACACAGGGCCGTAATATAGCTCAGAGCAACGAGGGGGGCGGGAAGTGTTCTCGGAGGGTGCTGTAATTGACGGACAATGTATATCTATTGTTTTTATGGTCGAATTTCCCCCACCCTCTTAGTTACGGGCCTGGAAACACAAAAACAAGGTCAGGTGTACCACGTTCGTGGGCACATAAAAGAACCCTTGAAATAAGAGTAGGTCATAGAGCCCGATGTCCGGACAAAATTGACGCACAAAATTGGTGCAGAAAAGTAGGACTTTAAGCCCTATTTCGTTTCATTTCATTTCTAACAAACCAAAGAGCTATGTATATATTATATATAAAGGGAGACAACGTTCCCGTGTCTTATTTTCAGAGAAAAGCGAATGACGAAATAACCCAAACGTGCGCATATCGACTTCGAAAGCTTGGCACAAGTAACATAAAACGTGCACCTTCGAGATGCATTTTTACATTTGTACACCATAACGGGGAGTCACGGTGGCCTAGAGGTCGGGTGTTCGATCCTTGCATTGGGGCAGGACAGAGGGCCTGGCAAGGGACCGCGTATAGTTGTTTGGATTGGACGAAAAGCCGATGTCGTTTGGTATGCATGTAAAAGAACCCTAAGAGTAGGCCGTAGTGTCATTGTCTGGGCAAAATTTCCCTCATAGCACACTGTATAGCGTATGCCCATCTTCATAAGCCCAGTCGAAGCAGAACAGTAGAGAGATTTTTACGTGCACGCCAAACTGTACACGGGACCTCGGTTGAGAGTAATCCTTATACTTTAGGGGGGTTGGATGGCTGAATGGTTCGCGTGCGCGCGCTGTATCATAAAGTCTGTCATTGAGTCGACTGGCGTGGTTTCGAATCCCCGGTTGTACGTGACAAGGAGTAGGGTCGCGTGTCCAACCTCGTGGGTTTTCTCCGGGTCCTCCGGTATCCTCCCACTGCTAAAGACCCCTATGCGCAAGCGAATAAAATTAAACCATATGTTAGTCCCGAAATGACCTAGTTTGTGTCGAGTGGACGTTAAACCCCATTTCTCTCTTTCTCAAGGTTTGCAATCTTTATTACCACATGTATTAGTACAGTTTTACAAAAAGAATATATAAACAAAATGACCGGATATAATGATAAATTATTAATCTAAAAAATGAAGTGGTGTATTAAAACGAAAAACTAGACGCCTTTTTTTTGTCAAGCCCTCAGTCCGCCAACACTGACAGGGAGAAAGCATACTGAAAAACCCCGAGGGAGCCAGGGCATGGCCCATTTTAAGGAAGGACAGTTGACAAGGACAGCTGTCTAGTCGTTCAGATGGGACGAAAAATTTGAGGTCGCGTGTACACATTGGCGTGCTCGTAAAAGATCCCTTGATAGTTGGAATTCGATATAAGAGTAGGCTGTAGCGCCATTGTCCGGACAAAATTTCCCTCATAGCATACGATATGAGGTATCCCGTCTTTATTAGCCCTGTCGGTGCAGTTAAACCAGGGTTGGGTGATAACGAAATAAATTTTGTGATAATAATTTATCAAATATCATGATAAACGATATTATCGGGATAATTTATATGTGTGTGTCAGTAGTCAAATTTTGAATACTTGGGCTGAAAATCGTTGCTTGACGTCAAATGTTTTGTTGCTAACGTCGGTAGAGATGGAGATATACCATAGACCGCTGGTACTTAATAATGCTATTTTTTACTATGATTTTTTCGGCGACTTTTTCGTCGCGTGGCTTAACGGCGAGTCTCGTGTTGTGAAAGTCGCGGGTCGCCGTTAAGCTAGTACGACGAAAAAGTCGCCGATCGGCGCCTTTTTCGTCCTGCTGGCTTAACGGCGACTCTCACGTTGTATCTAGAAACACGCCGATCTAAATGGACGCTTTCAGCCACCATATTTTACTGATGACTTTCATTCTATCAACAGAATGTCATAGGTGTTGATATAGATATATTATCACCAATATTGGGACATGATAATGATCATATCGCGATAATTTTGGTCATCACGATATACCGGTTTTTCGATAGAATAAAATCGCCGATGATTTTATCACGATCCGAAAAAGCGGTGTATCGCTCAACCCTACGTTAAACCCTATTTCATTTCACTTTATATGGTTATCCTATATAGGCATTTCTAATGATATAAAATGTCTATATCGTCATTAGCCTTTACAAGTAGGGTGTTAAACTCCGTTTCGTTTTATTTGTGTATCACGGCAGATATATTACACGTATATTGCAAATGGTTCTCTTTTTTGTTCTTATTTTTGGGGAGACGCTCTTCGAAAAAGCCTTTAGCGTCGTCAATTGAAGTCCGATTGACATGAAAACTGACATGCTTCTTCAGTCTTCAGTGAACAATTCGACATCGATTTGGTGAATTAGAGTTTCGAATTTCATCCAACAACATGGACCAGGGTCAGTTCATGGTCCATATGATCGTATTTGTTTGTTAGAGTAAAGGGGACAGGCACATAAGGACATGCAAAAAAAAATTATCTCGAACGTTCGGGATACTAAGTAGAGCGCTCGAGATATTAGTTGAGCGCTTGAAAAGTTGAGATACTAAGTCGAGCGTTTGCTGTCTCAGATGCCTGTGTGAAGGGATTTTGCACGTGCTGTCACACAACATGGCAATCTTGTCGCCTTGTGGTAACCCTTGGTTTACCAGTTCGGGGGCGATCATTCGTGGTGTTGGTGACCCGAAAGCGTTGTTGAAGCCTGTGGATGGTCCTAACATTGACTTGGAACGGCTCGGGCAGTGTGGCCAGCGTCGAGTCTTCCAAGCGCCTGGTTCCTCTGAGCTGTCGTGAGTTGTGGCATGCTGCTGACGTTGTAGTGTGAATGATTCAACCAGGTATGGGGGTGCATTTTATAGGACTGGTCCCGGTTGACCCGGTGAACAGCACGTGCAGTATGAGTTACATGAAGATCATGGAGAACACATTATCATCTCGGAAGTCAGGTTGCGTTTTTGAGAACATTTCCTGGGTTCAATTCTGTGTTTGGGAAGGAATCTTATTGCTCCGGTAAAGATGGAGATGTGGTCACAAATATACAATAAAAATATTTGACAAGTTTTATGCAATGCCTCTATTCCGAGTAACATACCAACCTGACGGTTCTTTTGCTGCTTAGTATATATCGAGATTACAGAGTATTTCTAAGAGAGATTGACATTTCCTCTTATCTAGAAGCCCGGGTCCAAGGTTATTTATTCATATGTAGGAACTGATCATTGGCTAATTTACCCTGGCGCAAGTGGGGCGATCGTGTCGGGCTTCTACATTCAGCCACCGTACATTAACAACGGATAACTTATTAATTTCCTTTTGGGAAATCAACAAAGCTAGTTTACTTATTGGGCGCTTATCGAATTCAGAGTACTATGTCGACTGACTAAAGGGTGGAATGGGGGCTATCAGGGGCGGGTGTCAATTATAGCTTACGTATAGGGGTCAGATACGAGAGGATAACACCCATTCTGTCAAAACTACAATGGCTCCCTGTGAAAAAGCGGATTGCTATCAAAATATTTCTCAATACTTACAAGGGATTAAAAAAACAAATGCCGAACTACATGAAGGAGATGCTCATAAAGCCATGAATCCAGGCCGGGGACACGTTCTTCCTCAAAAGACAAATACAACTCGAACACGGTAAAAGATATATTTTGCGTTTGATGCACCATATATCCCCGGAACCCGACTCTGTCGAAACATTGTTGTCAACATTGAAAACCCATCCTTTTCAAACTAGTCTTATGAGACCAACGAGAAAATACTTAAAAGCGCATTTGAAGGCCTACTTGTTGTTTAGTAATCGTACGTTACATAAATTCTGATATTATATTATTATACGTGGGTCTTTTTCAAAACACCTGATAAGGCCCAATAATGCGAAGAGTAAATACTAGACTGAATTTTAAGCTATAACTTTATTCCGGCAAAGTCCGCATACTGTACTTTGTCGTTTTGTGTATAATACTATGGACTTAAAGGAGCTAAATCGCTAATATTTGGGACCTACAAATTGACACAAATGGGTCGCAACGTATATAATAATGTAATATGAATGTAAATAAACTGATTTACATTCAGTCGTTTCCGTTTTTACTCTAATTTCAAAGCAGTTATGTTCGGCGAAATGCGCCAGAAGTCTCAATCGAATGGCAATCTCTAGCGCCTGGTTATTCCAGTCTACACTGATAGTATTTATTGCATATGCTCTCCAGATAAGAATATGGGGTCACCGTAATTTGGATTGTATTCCTAAAGCTCATCATTTGGAACAAAAATAGAACAGTTTAAATGATAAAAGCACTGTATATACGGAACTATAGGGCAAAATTACGATAAAAATATATATTCTAATTAAGTTACCATATCCTAATTGGGACTTAACTATTTGGCCTTAATTACGCTTCCGTAACTGTGTAATTTAGTGAGAGAGAGAAATTGGGTTTAACGTCCACTCGACACAAACTATATATAGGTCATTTCGGGACTAACATATATGCTTCAATTTTATTTCAATAATTCGCTTGCGCGGTCTTTAGCAATGGAAGGAAACCGAGAGAACCGGCGAAAACCCATGAGTTGCCATGTACAAGCGGAGAATCGAAACCACGCCACTTGACTGAATGACAAACCTGGTCCAACGCGCACACGTTAACCATTCGCACCCACACACCCTTATTAATTCAGTAGCCTAGCAATAAATATTCTAATTAACAGTTCCTTTTTGTTCTTTAATTAGCGCAATTAACGGCCGGTTGGGAATATGACGGTTTGTCTTTAATATTCGATTTCATTCGCTCATAAAGATAGATACGTGTGAATTTTTTACCCCAATATTTCTACTTTTCTAATACGGGTAAATCACCAGCCGCAAGGGTTTCTAATCTTATAAAATATAGCTTACTGATTAGCTCGAATAATCAACATTTTTAATAGGTTTTCCAACGAATCATAAATAAACAGCTAAAATATCATTATTACATGACAGATGTATAGATATACGATCCGTGTTCATTTAATATTCGCTCGCTCTGGTTGTTTACTATCCGCGGCTGGAGTGGCATTCACGATCCATATAACACTGCGTTGTCGGCTGAAGTTTCATTCAGCCTTCAGACGAGTGAATGGCTGTGTTGAAATACGCGCCTAGCGCAAAACATGTGCGCGCTATTGGAAGATATGTGCTTTGAAAAAATATATGGAGTATTGTAGTTTATCATAAATTTTAATTGTAATATTATGATCCGAATACGACTCTGTTGGATTTTTTTAGAACTGTGAAAATAATTTATTTTGTGTTTTAAACGCCATAAATGAAGATGTATAAATGCCAACAAGTTTACGACGCTTACTTCCGGGAGCATCAAAACAATAACACGCATGCGTTGAAAGGATTAAAGAAAATGGCGGATAGGCCGTCAAAAAATACGGGATCGGGTGTAAAACCCGTTCCCATGAAATTATTTGCAACCTGGGAGGTGGAAAAAAGCTCCCCAAGCTGCATCCCCAGGTAGGTCCATTTAATTCTATGAATTTTATTTATGTCAGAGCTGGAATAATTGGATATTTTCTCTTTATTCATAGCTATGATTTTTGCAATAAAAATGTGTCTCGTACTCTCGATCAATCGGACAGATTCCCAGATGTCAACTGTCAAAATACACTGACTCATATCAAACGGTATCATTTTCCGACTATCGTCATTGTGTTTTTTGTTTGTTATTTGATGTCAAAAACGTACATACATAATCCCATTTATTAAAAATGAGGCTTGTTTAACATAACAACCGGCTGTCTTTGCTGACTCCCTGCTCCGATTCAGACGTCAGCTGAATCTATAGTATAATGATAATCTATACGTGTAAGATGTTGGAATCACTTCTCTTAGTCTTACACCCCCACAACAGTAGGGTACCTTAGGTCATTGTAAGGTCCATGATTTGGTCTATACATGTATATTAAAAAATCAGCATATATTAAATTTGAGGTGCAAATCAAGTAGTCACTAGTTGTTCCAAGATATAACTTAAAAGTCATATGGGTATAGCCTTCAGTTCAGCTGGTCCTAGATAGTAGATAGATTAATTAATGAACTGCCACAACAGATCAAGAATCAACAGACTTTTAATCAATTTAAATCCACACTAAAGACTTTCCTGTTTCGACAGTGTTACCAGTAGAGTCATTACTGAAGCGCTTTGAGCATGTGTCATTATTATTATTATTATTTATTATATATAGAAATTATAGGAGTGGCACTGAAAAATAATAGGCTTGGGTATCGACAAACTTGACATCGCAGAGGGGTATGCAGACAACTCGGAACAAGACCACTCGGACCATTAATTTACCATGTGGACCAAGACAGAAGACTACTCAGAACAACAAATAAATTGATAGTTGTATTTATTTGTTTTCTTTAAAAAACACTTGAACCATGATACAATTTTTTTTAATAAATTGTTGAAGTAATAAAGACATAATTATTTATTTGCTGAACATTTACTTGCCGGTGAAATAAATAATAAAGATAAAAAACAATATATTAGTTGTAGTATTTTAATTTAATTTTGTCTGAGTTGTCTTCAGCTTGGATCATGTATTAAAACAAACACAACTATCGTGGTCCGAGAGGTCTTCTATTGGTGTTCTTGATTCGAGTGGTCCTTGGTCTGAGTTGTCAGATAAATTTTTCTATAATATTAAATGTCAAGCACGATATGCCAGACATTGACCTGTGATTTACTTGAAATTACAAATATTGACATTGACAGACCCTACAATCATGGTATCATGAACCTAAGCAATATATTGAATTATAATGTTATTAATGAGTTTGATAAATTTGTCTGTAGTATTAATGTCAAGCACGACATTCCTGGATGAACTGTCATTTACCGGTTCTTGAAATTACAAATATTGACTGACTCAATGTACAGTATTCATATCATAAATTTGTCTGTAGTATTAATGTCAAGCACGACATTCCTGGATGAACTGTCATTTACCGGTTCTTGAAATTACAAATATTGACTGACTCAATGTACAGTATTCATATCAACATCTTAACTTGTATTGAATTATACATAGTACATACTGTCTTGTTCATCTTACATGTATGTAGGCTACATACGGTATATGTTTACTAACCTTGGGCAAACAGTAAACACATTGTGAGACTAATATTGAGATAAGAACAAAAGATTTTAATATTTGTGTGGTTAGGGTGTGCAATATTTTAAGAAATTCACATATATCGCATATTTGTTCCTTTGTCCTTGTACAATTTTGTGTTACTGTTAGGCATGTATGGTATCCATGTACAGAGGCTCTGTATCATGTGTGGGAGCCACGCAATCTGTTTTACAGAGGATTACGAAAGTCTTCTAATATCTCTGCTAAAGATGACTGTCATCAGCACGTTGACGTCACATCACGCGATGTCAATCATTGGCTTAATGGCGCCTTATAGTATTTTAATACCCATTTACACCACATAGAAAATAATTTTTACCTACAAATACTTCAAACGTCTTTATTTATTTTTCTAATACATAAAAAAAAATGTTTTAGAATTTAATTTGTCGGAGGGAAAAAGTTAATATTTCTGGTTCATTAAGTTCGCTTCGATGTCATCCTTATCAGTGATTGTAGCGGCCTAGCGAATATTCACTGCTGATTAGTGTGGGAGCCACAGTGGCTACAATGTTGGCTCGCTAACCTGGAGCTCCCTTGTTCGATCCCTGTGCTGGTTATCGGGATATTTCCGCACGGTTCCTTCATGTCAGTGGTGCAGGACTGAGGGCCTGGCAAGGGACAAGTTATGGTTGTTTGTATGGTACGAAAAACCAAGGTCCCTAGTACACATTGCTGTGCACTTTAAAGATCCCCTGGCAGTTGGAATTTGATATAAGAGTAGGCAAAATTTAGCTCATTAGCCAAGTCGGAGTAGGATGTTAAACCCCATTTTATTTCTTTTCTATATCATGTGGGGGTAAGGTTGTCTAGTGGTTTTACGTGTGCTCGTGAAATCACAAGGTCTGTCACTGAGTCAAGTGGCGTGGTTTCAATTCCCTGCATGTACGTGACAAGGAGTAGAGTGGCCTGTCCAACCTCATAGGTTTAAACACCAGGTCCTCCCGTGAATCCTTCCACAGGTAAAGACTCCTATGTGCAAGCGAATTATTGAAAACTTACGCTTTCTGTCTACAATTACATGTAGCTCTGCTTGAGAATATTTTAAGTCTTAAATCGATGATTTTAGTCAAAAACACTAAATATATTTCGAAAAGTCTGCTTTCATTTAATAAAATTGAAAAGGTTTAATTAGTCTTAGGAGTAGGACCGCATTACAAAACAGTATACTAATTCTTGGATATGGCGGTCATTTAGGGCAGAGATCTATTTCCGAAGTAGAGTAGATACTTCTCTGTGTGCCGAATTGAAGACCGGACTCCTGCATTTCCGCAGGATCGTTTACGCACAGGCCAACATGTAAACAGTGACATCATTGTTCCTACCATCCGTACCATAAGGCAAATTTTGCCCGGACAGCGGCGGTTCCGCATACAGAGAGAGAGAGAGAAATGGGGTTTAACGTACACTCGACACAAACTAGGTCATTTCAGGACTAACATATGGTTTAATTTTATTTCAATAATTCGCTTGCGCGTAGGGGTCTTTAGCAGTGGGAGGAAACCGGAGGACCCGGAGAAAACCCACGAGATTGGACAGGCGACCCTACTCCTTGTCACGTACAACCGGGGATTCGAAACCACGCCAGTTGACTCAATGACAGGCTGTATGATACATTTTTTTTTTGTGTATAACAGATGTGAACCGGAGTAGGACCGCATTACACAACAGTATACTAATTTCACGAAGTAGATTAGATTGTTTGTGTACAAAATGGATGACAACTTTATTTCATTGGGGCCAAATACAGACTTGGTAAACGGCTCATTTTCAACGTTTTTTTTTCTTCTAAATAATCTAAAAAAATATATATTGTATTGTTAACTTGCTTTACGCGTACAATCAGTGTACATGTACATGTATTTAATGAAAACATTTTAAACTAAATAATATTATCTGATCACGTTTAGCTCAATTGTGACAGAAAGGAGAAAGCCCTTTAATTGAATGAATGAAATCTTTAATATAAATCAGATTCGGATGTCAATTTCCTCTATATCAATTATGTTTTTTTGTTGAAGGAAATCATATATAATTTTAGTACAATATATACATGTACCTATATAATATTCTATGTACATATAGTATGTATGTGACCACAAAAATTCACCTTACAACAGCAACATGTTAGATTATGTTTTTCGTACCTTGTGTCGACACTGACAATGACACAGCTGTAGAGTGAGTCAGTCATCTTACTGCACTATGATTTTGATAAAAGAGTACGGTTTTATTATTGATTATAAAAAACATGATGTGTACCTGTACATCAGTTATTATACATGTATGTAATCAAGGTGTAATTAGGTACAAAAACATTCATTAAATAAATAAAAAAACAAACCTGAGACAAATCAATTTAATTAAGGATGTAACTGTGATAATAATTCAATAGAGGGAGAGAAATGGGGTTTAACGTCCACTCGACACAAACCAGTTCATTTCGGGACTAACACATGGTTTAATTTTATTTCATTGATTCGCTTGCGGGTAGGAGTCTTTAGCAGTGGGAGGAAACCGGAGGACCCAGAAAAAACAAACGAGATTGGACAGACAACTCTACACCCGGGGAATCAAAACCACGCCAGTTGACTCAAGACAGACCTTATGATACAACGAGCATGCGCTAACCATTCGGCCATCCAACCCCCCTAATAATTCAGTACCCTGATAGTAAAGTAGTACCATTTGTTCTAGAGAGTAGGAAATGCGAGGGGGGGACGGTAACACTCCCTTAAAAGATTAGCACAGGCTGGACAAGCCAGTAGATTCGTGTAGCTGCTGGATCAAACGATTGTGCCAGCGAAGAGAGAAGGTGTTTAAAAATCCCCACTCAACAGCAGTACAAAAACAGGAAATGAAAGATAGTTTATTCATCGTCATAAGTTTTTGGGTAAAAATACGTCTTGACAAGGACAACTGTCTAGTCGTTCGGATGGTACGAAAAACCAAGGTCCCGTGTACACATTTGTGTGAACGTAAAAGATCTCTTGGCAGTTGGAATTCGATATAAGAGTAGGCCATAGTGCCACCGGCCAGGCAAAATTTCCCTCATAGCACACAGTATGGCGTATGCCCGTCTTCATTAGCCCAGTCGGAGTAAAACAGTAGGACTTTAAACCCCATTTAATTTCCGGGTAAAAATACCCTTTATTCTAGAAGGTGTTTGGTGTAACATTACATGTGCATGTTTACTGCTATAAATTTGGAATTTGGAATTCGATATACATTTGTAATATAAGATTAAGAGTAGGCCGTAGCGCTGCAGTCCGGGCAAAATTTCTCTCATACATGTAGCACACTGTATGCCTGTGTTCATTAGACTTACATGTACTAGAAATGGTTCCACTACTGATGTCTTCCGCCTTACTAGCCTATAGCTCCCTTAATTTACACATAAACTGACCTCATGCTGTACTGCACATAGCTTAACATATAATAAACCAATTCCCATTGAAATAAAGGTGAAGTCATACCACATAATTATATGATTTGATGAAACCCAACTGTTACGCGAATTTGGTGAGATTTCATCAGGCTGGTGTCATGGCAGCTTACATTAAAAGAAAATGTAGAACGCATAAATATCACAAAGAAAAACTGTTCAATAACTATATCAGTGGTTCAGTCTTCACTATTTGTGATAGAATTACTTATTTCAATACAAACTGTAATGATATGTGTTGACAATTGTTCGTTTGAACCTAATCGTACTTGCGTAAGGAATCTTAGACTGTATCAATTGTAGCGTTAGTTTAAGGCTAAGACATTTGTAGCTATAGACTAACATGTAGGTACAGAATAGTAGGATATTAAACCCTATTTCATTCTACTTTGTAAAGAGGGAATTATTATACTACCTGATGTCAGTTTTACATCAGAACCTCACAAAGAATAAAGATTCATGATATTTTCAAACTGAACACTAATCAGCAATAAATATTCGCTTGGCTACTTTCACGATTAACAGGCATACTGAGGTGAGTTAATTAGCTCTCTCATTATTAGCTTTTTTCTTCTGCAAATTTTATCCTAGAACAATATAAAGGTCAGTTATTGTGTACAGATTTAATAGGAGGCTTTCACATTAACGATGGGAAACAGATTGTTATATTTTTGGAATGATGTGTAATGTACATGACTCCTGTAATCTGGAAAAACCTAGCAAGTCAAATATTGGTGAAAATTGAGTTAGACCCATATATAGACTGGTACATGTATGTGTGAGAGAGAGAGAAAGAAATGGGGTTTAACATCCACTTCACACAAACTAGGTCATTTCGGGACTATAATATTGTTCAATTTTATTTCAATAATTCGTTTTCGTGTAGGGGTCTTTACTCTTTAGCAGTGGGAGGAAACTGGAGATCCCAGGGTTTGGACAGATGACCCTACTCCTTGTCACGACCCTACACTTTGTCATGTACAACCGGGGAATCAAACCATGCCAGTTGACTCAATGACAGTTAGATTAGACCTATATCCTATAGGTTTTTCTCATTCACTAAAAAGTCTTCTAATTATCTTCATCTAAAAAGCCAAAATAAAATTTGTTTTATATTCAGTACCTTGATCCTGAAACAAAACAGTTTTTCTTTGTTTTCTCAAATTTGCATTCAACACTAGACTTACTAGGGTTTATTCCAGATTTTGGGAGATGGATCATTGAGACTACATGAACCAACTTGTTTGTTTTAAAAAGAAACTATTCTAGTATAAATCAGTACCAAATAAATCATTACTACTAACGATACTAATCTGACCAGACGATACTAAGCCCAATCAGTACTAATATCCATTCATTAGTTGTTAGCGACAGAGAGAAATGGGGTTTAACATCCACCCAACACAAACTAGTGGGACTAACACATGGTTCAATTTTATTTCATTAATTTTCTTGCCTGAAGGGTCTTTTGTTTTATGTCAATAATTCTCTTGTGCATAGGGGATTTGAGCTCTGGGAGGAAATCCGAGGACCCTGAGAAAACCCACGAGATTGGAAAGGTGACCTTATTTCTTGTCACATAATTCACTAATGATGGAGAAGCAGTCAAGAGACCAAAATATTAATTTCTAGTGTACACATGTTTTAGATACCCAGGAGACCATTCAGGTCACAGTGCCGAATAATTTTATGTCCCTAGATACATGTACTCTATAGATGTACATGTACTCTGTGCACAGACTAGACTAATGAAGTACGCTATGAGGGAAATTTTGCCTGGACAGCGGCACTACAGTCTACTCTTATTTCGAATTTCAACTGTCAAGGGTTCTTTAATGTGCACACCAAAGAGTATACAGGGCCTCATTTATTTCATCACATCTGAAAGACTAGGCACTGTCCTTGCCAGAAAATCGAGCTGGAAAAATCCTGGGAAATTTTCATGGTCAACATTGGGATTGAACCCCTGACCTCTTGGTCAGCACTACAAATACCTACATTAATAAAAGAGATTTTTTTGTAAATGATATTCTTAGCTGTCTAGGTGTTATAACAGTATATACATGTAGTTCACTAGGACTACAGTAAGTCCATTGTATACAGGAGGTCATTATATTATATACATAGTCTGTTACTGGGTAACCTTGTTTGTTATACACTGATCTACACTGATCTACAGGCCACAAGTCTTGACAGTTGAACTAAACTTTTAACCTAATAATCCTAGGAGCTACTGTATTCATTATATCAATTGTCTTCTTCTGGTAAATAAACAAACAAACAACATTCTTAGGTTTAAATAGAGACAGATGTGGTTCAATGATCTCTCAACACAAACTAGGCCATTTCAGGATTAACATATATACATAATTATTTCAATATATGTGAGGGGGTTGGATGGCCGAATGGTTAGAGCGTGCATGTTGTATTATAGAGGTCTGTCATTGAGTCAACTGGCGTGGTTTCGATTCCCTGGTGGCACATGTACATGACAAAGAGAAGGGTCATCTGTCAAACCTTGTGGGTTTTCTCCGGGTCCTCCGGTTCCTCCCACTGCTAAAGTCCCCTACGCACAAACAGATTTTTGAAATAAAATTAAACCATGTTAATCCTGAAATGACCTAGTTTGTGTCAAGTGGACTTTATACCCAATCCCTCTCTCTCTCTCTCTCTCTCTTTCTCTCTCTAGAGTTGGAATAATTCCAGTGGACCCATAGATAACCCACGAGATTAACAGATCATCCTACTACCTGTCACAAATTAAAGCCTAGGATCAAAACCAGCTCTTTTGTCTACAAGACAGACAGGATTATCTAAAAACAACCATCGAATCTCCTAAAACTTTTAAAGTAGATTTGTTTCTGTATTCTGGATTTTCCAACTTGGTTTCCCCTTGTCACTGGTGCATGACGGAGGGACAAAAAACTGAGGTCCCGTGTACACACTGGCGTGCACTTAAAAGATTCATTGGCAGTTGAAATTGGATATGAGCAGGCCATAGTGCCGCTGCCCAGGCAAAATATCCCTCATAGCATACTGTATGGCGTATACCCATCCTCATTAACCCAGTTGGAGCAGAAAAATAGGAAGTTAATATTTATTTCATTTCAGTTGTTTCTGTATAGTGTATACCCGACATTTCTTTGTTGAACTAACTATAAAAAATATCCCAATAAAATGTGTTTAAAAATATCGAGGTTGTCAGCGATGAATGAGATTAACCTTTGTACACCATGAATCATAATGTGATTTAACAGGTAATTGTCGAGAATACCATTTGAAAGAAGTCACAATCTTTTGTGATGAAGTCAAACAGGAAAATGTGTATCTATTTGTCACTAAAAAAATTATGCTGTAAAGTTTTAAACCTTCTTTCATTTTGTCATTAGAGAGAGAGACACAGAGAGAGAAATGGGGTGTAATGTCCACTTGACACAAACTAGGTCATTTTGGGACCAACATATGGTTCAATTTTATTTCAATAATTTGCTTGTGGGTGGGGGTATTAAGCAGTGGGACCGGGAGGAAACCCACGACCCTACTCCGTGTCACGTACATTGGGGGACTCGAAGATACAACACGCACACGCTAACAATTTGGTTATTATTCAATCAACTTAAAGGTACATGTAACACAGATCCTATTTCCTTTTCGTTTTTTATGGTTCAAAATTTGGTTTTACTTGTCTTTACTACACTAGGATCTGGAAGAGTTGTTATATAACCTGCGTTCTGGTTGATGTGAGAGATTAGCCAATGAAACAGTGCACTGAACTTCGGGTATCGAACTAGGAACATCAATGCTGATATGTTAATTAATCAAATGTCTGGTGTCAAAGGATCAAAGGCCACTCGTATGACCCCTGACAGGACTTCAAATATTATATGTATTATTATTTCGACATTTATTAACCTTAAACAGGCCCATAATGAACTCCCGAGACCATCGGATGGCAGAGATTTAAATGGATTTAAAACATCCACGAGATTTTAAAATTTGATAATAAAGTGGAAAATCACTTTTCTCCAGTTCTGTTGCTACAATAATAAATAAACAATCGATGCTGCATCTTCCTACACTCATACATGTACCTTCACTTGAAACAAAGTAATTTGAATGAAATTTGTAAAATATTAATTTTTCTTTATCTATAAAGTAATTTAAATGAAATTTGCAAAAAATTAATTTTTCATTATCTATTTTGTGAGCTTTAAGAGGCATTTAGTAACTGGATAGAGCAATAAATAAGTAGCTGTTTTCCCTTAAGAGTTTATTATTTTTGAGCTATTACTATTATAGCGAGAACTGTCAGCTCTTTATCTAAATCTTACATAATTAATCCCTTGTGATATTAATAGTAATATCATGGCCCGTATATACCCGATCCATGGTAATAATAAAGATACATTATGGAAGATTATAGATAAAGAGCTGGCAGTTCTTACTATAATAGTTAAAAACTAGATAATGTAAAGGGAATTTTAGTCAAATTGATCCACTCTGAACCAAGATTTTAGTGATTGAATTTTCAGCCTAGCTTTGATCATCATTACTGAAGTCGATACGATAAAAAACATAGTCTCGATTATCCATTTCATGATTAAATCATGAATGGAAGTCAAGCAGCAAATCGGAACCTAATCAAATAAACTTCACAGGCTAGCGATGCCATTGAGAGTTGATTATGGTCCTGTTTTGTTAATAAATGTCTAATTAATAATTTTTGGATTTAATCATCAATGAGCGTTGAGCATCAGATCGGATTCAAATCCAGTAAAAATCTGACACATAAGATGGCATCAAGAGTTGATCATGTTAATAAATGTCTAATTAATAGTTTATATATTATAACATAATCCTTGTAAGACATATAGAAATATAGAAGTAGTATATCCATACAAGTGTGTTTATTTTTAGTTTATATAACGTTTCAGGTTTAAAGACACATGTGATGACATCGATAGTTGATTAAGATCTTTTAATAAACGTCTAATTAATAGTTTATATAACATTTCAGGCCTAAAGAAAGACCTGCAATAGGCAGATTTAGCTCTTGCATAATGTATGTTTAACAAGAGTCTGTATATTTACATTTAATCACAGGTTTATCTTTACATGTATTTCCATATACACATAATGCTGGTTCAGTTTTAAAGGTCTGGCCCTGAGTTCACAAAGCATTCTCAGACTTAAGTTAAGAATTTACACAACTTTCAATCACTGTTTATGAGAAATATCTTTGATCCAGAAACACAAAACTTTACGCATAGTTTCTTATTGATGTATTTGATACATTAAAACAACAAGTTTTATAAAGGGATAAGGCAAGCAATTTTGAGTAAATTCTTTACTTAAGTCTGAGAATGCTTTGTGAACTCAGGGCCTGGTATCCTTGAAAAATGTTTCCATTTTGGCTTTTGTCATAATTTTACACTCAAAATGTGAAGAATAAACTAAGCTGGCATTCAATTTAGATTGTTCACATGTCACCTAACATACAGGTACATGTATATAATTTATTAGAAATTACAATAAATTTTAAAAATTGAATGTAATACATCTTTATAGACATTTATATCCCATTACATGTAATGTGTGCTGTTAGACCCATTTTCTTCTATTTTAAAGGTTCAATACCACTCTTGTTGTAACTGAATAATATGTCCCAATCTTTATTCTGGTCAACAAATTGTACTATTTTACAACATTCTAATTAATTGATGATACTAATTTCATCTTAACACACCTAATTTAAAAAATTGGAAAAATTCAACTAAATGATTTGAAAAGCCTGACGTAAAGCTTTTCAAATGTGACTTGGATTTAAAATATTTTTGAACCCTTTGGACAAGTAAAATAGGATTTAATGGATAATTTACACAACAGGTAGGACACTAACACATCTAGTACTTAGAATAAGGCTATTTTTTATTTTCTGGAGCTGTCAAGCCAGCAAGAGTGTTATTGTCCCTTTAAAGTTTAAAAAAAAAAGAGCTACATGTATACGCTCTTTTTAAAATGACTACCGTAATATTAATAAAGCACATTATGAAAGGCCATAATAATAGGTCCCTTTTTCTGCCTTTGTATGAAAATATCGACACTGATGGATGCAACAGGTGACTACTTCTGTTATTATAAAATGAAATAAAAGTAATATGTCATTCAGACCGACAGGGTATAAATATAAATTTCTCGTAACTTTTTATTCTTAATTATTCACCGTGAAAATATTGATGACTTCAGTATAGTTCTGTGATAAGATAGGGGGGTTGGATGGCCGAATGGTTAGACGTGCGTGCTGTATCATAAAGTCTGTCATTGAGTCAACTGGCATGGTTTCGAATCCCTGGTTGTACGTGACAAGGAGTAGTGTCGCCTGTTCAACTTCGTGGGTTTTCTCCGGGTCCTCCGGTTTCCTCCCACTACTAAAGACCCCTACGCGCAAGCGAATTATGGAAATAAAATTGAACCATATGTTAGTCGTGAAATGACCTAGTTTGTGTCGAGTGGACGTTAAACCCCATTTCCCTTTCTCTCTCTCTCTCTGTGATAAGATATTGTATTATTAGACCAGAGCCATGGTGGCTCAGTGAGTAAGACCTTATCTAGCTAACCTTGATCCTTGTGTTAGCCAAAAGAGTTAAGGGATTTTTCGACGTGGGTCCCCGTTGGGGTGGATGACCGAATGGTTAGCATGTGTGCGTTTTATCATAAGGTCGGTCATTGATTCAACTGGCGTGGTTTCAATTCCTCGGTTGTACGTGACAAGGAGTGTGGTCGCCTGTCCAACCTAGCAGGCTTTCTTCGGATCCTCCGGTTTCCTCCCACTGCTAAAGACCCCCACGCCCAAAATAACCTAGTTTGTGTCAAGTGGATGTGAAACTCTCTCTCTCTCTCTCTCTCTCTCTAAAAGATTATGATTGTAAATACTGGTACAACTAAAACATGTAAATGTGAAACGTGTTATATATGTCCAGAAATAATACCTTGACATTCTGATGATGCATATATAGCCTACACTGTTAATGGTATATATGTAAATATGGTATTCATTTAGACTACAGTTATTCACAGAATATTCCACATACAAATAAACAAAAGAACATGTGGACTTACTGCCACATGCATTACAAATAAACATTTTCTCTTAACAAACAAATTATTCACAAGTCAGAAAGATTATTCAAATTGAGTTTCAGAAATGTTATCAGATTGCTTGCTTCTATAGTCATTATGGCTGTAGACCATTATCAAAATCAAACTTCCTTTGAAAAATATCACAATTTAGAAATATCATGATTTTTGTAAACAAAGGAGGGTGGGGGTGGGTATTATGCTAGCTTCCCACTGTCGTGCGATACGTTCTGATAGGATTGTCTCTATTGAGTCCATGATCTGGTACGTGGAGATACGTTCGGATACATTTCAATACGATCAACACAATTGCCACAACTGGCCTTAATATATGGTAAGACCTGATAGGATCACTACGATTTCCCTACAATTAAAACCACAATTTCAATCGTAGCACAAATAGTGATATAGTGATTGTGAAAACCTAGTTACATATACACGTAGATGGTTAATGACAATTAACAAAATCAAAACAAGATTGTCTATTTTTGGCTGACAAACCTGGATTTTTGTGTAGGACTAATTAATAATAATTAATCGTACATATTAATTATATACATGTACCATATATATGTACACATTAAAATAGTTGTTTTACATTTTACTTTTAGTTTTAAATTTTTATAAATATGTGACCACTTTAAAACGATTGCAGGAAGTGATATTTGAAGTGTGTCAAGTTCATGTGTGTAATATAACTATTACCATTTATACATATCTCTTCTATCTGTTCTTAGTGGTGTTGGATGGCCGAATGGTTAGCAAGTATGCGCGCTGTATCATAAGGCCTGTCATTGAGTCAACCTGGCCTAGTTTCGAATCCCTGGTTGTAGGTGACAAGGAGTAGGGTCACGTGTCCAAACTCGTGGGTTTTATCTGGGTCATCCGGTTTCATCCCACTGATAAACACCCCTACGCAAAAGTGAATTATTGAAATGAAATTAAACCATGTGTTAGTCCCGAAATGACCTAGTTTGTGTCGAGTGCACCTTAAACCCCCATCTCTCTCTTTCTCTCTCTCTCTCTCTCTCTCTCTCTGTAATTAGTAATTATCCAGCCAATTATTACATGTAATTGTACAACATAAACATGGTTAACTAGACATATTATGAATTGTACCGTACCGAATACTCCTTTAATTTTTATGCAATCTTTTCGAGATTCATTATGTAAGAGCTTAATAATCTGCCTAATGCAGGTCTTTTTTTTACTGGTTTCAAATCTTATAAATTATTATTTAGACATTTCTAGACCACCCGATGATCATGATTTACATGGGACTAGAACACGAGCAAGATTTTATAATTTAACTATAAAATGGATAATCGAGGCTAGGTCTCGATTGTTAGGTACATGTACCATTGCTACATCTCCAAACAGTCAGAACTTTGCTCAGGATAAAGTGATTTGTTTGAAATATTCAATATATTCATTTCTCACTATCTATTTTAGAACAATCAGTTCTTTATCAGAATTTTACATAATGTATCTTTAATTTAATTTAAATTTTAAATGTCCTTTAATTATGAACAGTCAGGGGATTATACAGCCTAATACAGGTGCATTCAGGCCTACGTGTAGGTGTTATATAAATATACCTACAGTACATGTAACAAAAAGTTAGGCACTAATGAACTAGTACATCTACCCAACATTTTTTGCTTTATAGAAACAGTGATATAAAAAAACCTAATCTGTGCTAGACAAAATGTCAGAAACCAGGCATAAGGCACCAGAGGGATTGTGCCTGACAAAGCCAAAATAACATGTTTACGTACATATAGAATTAGTGCCTGGTAAAGTTTAAATGGTGCCTGACATTGTCTGTGGCAGGTGCCTTGTTTCCAGGCTTGCATTTGCCTTAAACAATGACCATAAGTACATATGCAAACATTGCAGCCAGTAAAAAGCATATTGGCTGCAATATTTGCCTTCAAATATGTGGAGAGGTATATCTGCATTGTCAGCATATGTTTTAATTGTAAGGCCTGATATATTTAATTCTTCATAATAAACTTATGTCTCAGCTTGTGTAGTTCACATATGTATCATTAAATCTAAATTGATTGTAAATAATTTTTTCAGGTTGTGCAGTTTAACATTACATGTAAATCTAAATTCGTTGTGAATATTTTTTCACATTATTATTATTATTATTGTTCGATTTATATAGCGCTTCATTACACGTGAAGTGTTTCTAAGCGCATATCACAAACATATACTTCAAACACACAGAAACAATCAAAATCAGGAGAACATAATTAAACACAGCTGCCTGTTAGGCGCTATTATTCAAAGGTTTATATCCAACAAATCAACCGGCTAATCTCAATATTGAACTCAGTCGAGGTATTACCTGATGAACACCTACACCAAGTAGAGTTCAAAAATAAAAACGAAGTTTAAAAGAATCAACTTCATTAACAAAAATTAAACAATCAAAAACTAAACAGATAAATCAAATTCAAACAAAACAAATAAAACAAAGAAAATGAAAAGAGCAGTTCGTTACCATTCTACATTAACAAAATAAAGGAAATCAACTTGTGAAAATTTTTTCAAAAAATAAGAGCAAAGTAACACTAATGTTAATAATTATCAAAAGGAACCAAGATCTTAATGATAAAAACATATATTTAAAGTTTCATCCAAATTGGATAAAAACTGTGGTCTCTAGAGGGTCCACAACCTTGATATACCATATCTATCTATTTCTTAATTAATTACAGGTATGTAAATTATTGTACCGGTAACCTAAATTTTATGAATATTGTTGTGATGTTATGACGATGTGCAATGCATATTGACATTGTGTTTACCTGTTTAAGATGAGTCAATAAAAATCTTTTCTTAAATATTT
This sequence comes from Patella vulgata, assembly GCF_932274485.2. Classification (NCBI taxonomy): domain Eukaryota; kingdom Metazoa; phylum Mollusca; class Gastropoda; family Patellidae; genus Patella; species Patella vulgata. The sequence continues at coordinate 74,322,792 of NC_065883.2, read as the reverse complement.
AGCACCCATGCCATTTAATTGGACGTACGGTATCCGAGACTTTATCATAGCAATCCAATAGTACATGTACCTATGCCTATTTAAAGATACATTCCTGTGTACAAACTGGGTGATTTATGGTATTATAATAGGACTAAACACATATACAAACTAATTAATTTGTCATAATTTTGCTTCAAATCCTTCTCAAAACATTGTAATTTTAGGCTAAATAAATCTTGTCAAAACATTCAAACATACGGTAGACCTATACTGAAATGAAATAAAATGGGGTTTAACGTCCTACTGCTCCGAACTGGGCTAATGAAAACGGGCATTCCATATAGTGTGCTATGAGGGAAATTTTGCCCTGACAGCGGCACTATACGGCCGACTCCTATACATAGGCCTATCGAATTCCAACTCTCAAGGGATCTTTTACGTGCACGCCAATGTGTACACGAGACGTCAGCTTTTCATCCCATCTGAACGACTAGACAGCTGTTCTTGTCACGCCCCCCGTCCTGCATCACTGACAAGAGGGAACAAATATAATATATAAAGTAATTTGAGTTTGAGATTTTCAACACATCTATCTTTAATAAATTATTTCAAGAACCAACAGCTCTTCGTTTAAATGGAATCTTACAATTTATAATATGTAAAAAAAAAAACATTGTGCAGTTTAGCATTAAATCTATTGGTTGTGAATATTTTTTCAGGATGTGAATATATTTCCATAAAATCAATTGATTGTGAATATTTTTCAGGTTGTGCAGTTTAACATTAAATCGATTGGTTGTGAATAAATCTTTAGAGAATGATCTCACCTCGGTCATCATAGCTGTTAAAATGCAGGTAAGTTTATTATCAGGTTCTTTACGTGCACCTAATTAAATGAAGGACTATTTTAATCTGTTTATTCACAATAAGGCCTGTTTTTCATTTGCGTGTTTTCACTGGCGCAAATACATGTATAAGGGGATTGTTTCCATGCAACAGACGAAAATGGACGTGGAAAACAAGTCTAAGTAAGACAGTAGCCACGATGCAATTTTAAGTGGAAACACAAGGGGCCTCTATCAGAAATATTTAAAACATTCCAAAATAAATTTAAGCAGTTTGGAGGATGTCCTGTATAAGAAATACAAACAATAGAAATAATTAGCATGGTTTTAAAAATAAAGTAATTTTGTCTGTCAGAAAACGACTAATGTGAAACACAGGCAAATTTGTAAATATCTGTGCTAGATATATACTATAGCCTGTTTTTCATGTACACGTTTTTGTGCATGTTTTGGCCAGTTATATGGAAATAGTCCCATTACATTTGCATAAGACCGACTTTTTCGTCGGCAAATAAAAACACACACGAAAACACTGAGAAAACGCGTAAATGGAAAACGGGCCTAAGAAAACTCATATACTAAGTTTCTGTTCATACAATGTATATCTAGAATGACAAATGTATAAATGAAATAAAATGAAATGGGGGTTTAACGTCCTACTTTTCTGCTCCGACTGGGCTAATGAAAACGAGACAAATGTATAAAGAATGTTTTGATTGAAATTTGTGTTTTGAAAAAGATACCATGGTATTTGTTAAAGTTACAATTTCATATTTTCTAAGAAAGTCAAAACATAATTATTTCTATGTCTTTTGCTCAATAGGTTGTCAACTCACTATTATATGATCATAGTTTATCTTTCTCACACTTAAGAATCTTCACACCGGAAATAATAATACAATTACCTTCCAATTACCTCCCTTGTTTTCTTATTCCCCACCGTGGAATAGCTATCTTCAAACGTTTGAATTTGAAGTTGAAAATGATATTTTTGCCAATTTCTCAACTGGCAATAGTGAATTATAGTAATAATAGGATTATTCTTTAACAAGGATGGACTGTTTATAGATACCATCTATTTTAGTGCTTTTTTTTAATACATGTTAAAAATATAACTTAAAAATATGAAATTGTAACTTTAAAATATAGCTTCATTCAATAGTTTTTCTGTGTATATTTTTAGAATTCCAAGAGAGTGTTACGATCGAATGAAATAATCGTACCTCCAGGTGGATCACTCGATACAGAATTAGACTTGTCATTCTCCTTACAGGTAAGGAATTTATTTTTTTTTTTTGTTCATTCCTGAAAATAACGATTTTTGATTTTAGTTGTACTGGTACCTGACAAAACATCGGGCACTACTGAACTAGTACATACCTGATATTTTGAATTTTGTGCTAGATGTGTATTATAAAATATTGTTAAAAAAATGATAAAGGTAAATCGGTAGCAGACAAGTGGGGTTGTACCTGACAAAGCCTTAACGGTCACCGGAAAAGCTGTAGAAATTTTTTTTAAGTTTAGTCCTTCTCCTCATAGAAATATAGACTCTAAATATGACGTCACAGATTGTTTATTGATGGAATGTTATGACTACCCAAAGAGAATGGCAGAAATTAATAATGTTGAAATTGACCTGTTGCAGGTAATATTGACATTGGGGTTCGTGTTATACTTATAGAAAGGAAATATTGACATTATATTAAAAAAAAAATTGAACCCTTTCCAGTGACCTTTAATTTGTGCCCAATATTGTCTTTGGCAGGTGCTTTATTTCCACTGTTGTTTATATTGTTAGATTCAAAAAATTGAAAATAAATACCATTAGTAGACATTCTTGGACATATTCCATGGATTATTTTATACGCATTACAAGACCTGGTATCAGTTGTTCTCAAAATACTTCCAAGCCAGGTTGTCAGGGGTGGCGCCTGAAAATTACCATATGTTATTCTTAAAATGATGAAAGGAAGTATTGTGTTGTTAAGACTTTAAATCAGGGGTGTCAAACAAGCGGTCCGTGGGCCATATCCGGCCCACCAAGGGTTTAAATGTGGCCCGTGGAACAAATTTTAACAAACTGACGTGTTGAATAGACGCTTACGGCTGGCCCCCGGATCCATTCACGTGATTTGATATTTTATTTATTTGGTGCAATGTCTATTTTCTGTCCTTTTTTTTTGTGCGTGTAGTGCGGCCCTCCTGCACTTACTATTAGAAACTAGCAGTGGAATCGATTATTATAGTTTTCCGGTTTCAGTAAAACTCTGACTTTTGTGCTGTATGTCATAGATATATAAGTTGTATGTAATACAAGGGGGGTTGGATGGCCGAATGGTTAGCACGTGCGCACTGTATCATAAGGCCTGTCTTTGAGTCAGCTGGTGTGGTTTCAAATCCCCTGTTGTATGTGACAAGGAGTAGGGTCGTCTGTCCAACCTCATGGGTTTTCTCCAGGTCCTCCGGTTTCCTCCCATTGCTAAAAACCCCTATGCGCAAGCAAATTATTGAAATAAAAAATTAACCATACAATGTACGTTAGTCCCGAAATGACCTAGTTTGTGTTGAGTGGATGTTAAACCCTATTTCTCTCTCTCTCTGTATGTAATACAAGAGAACGTTGTGTATAATATATAACGATTTGAGTCAATTAAATCAATAAAATTTTCTGTATCTTGATATTTTTGTATATCTCCGGCCCTTTGATGTAAAATTTTAGTTCATGTGACCCCTGAATCAAAATGAGTTTCACACCCCAATCTGATTCAAATACAGATCTATATTTCGTTTCATTTTTTGTCCCCCGCCTTTCGAAGAAAGCAGGGGACTATTAAAATGGGTTCGTCCGTCTGTCTGTCCGTCTGTCTGTCCGTCACACTTTTTGGGACACAATAACTCTCTTCCTAATTGAGCTAGAATGTTCAAACTTGGTGTATGTGTTTATTAGGTCAATGCCTTGATGGAGTTCGAAGATGAGCATTTTCCGCTTAGGGTAAGCAGAGATAAGCAATTTGATTGGTTGATGCTTTGGGACACGATAACTCTCTTCCTAATTGGGCTAGAATGTTCAAACTTGGTGTATGTGTTGATTAGGTCAATGCCTTGATGGAGTTCGAAGATGAGCATTTTCCGCTTAGGGTAAGCAGAGATAAGCAATTTGATTGGTTGATGCTTTGGGACACGATAACTTTTAATTGAGCTAGAATGTTCAAACTTGGTGTATGTGTTTATTAGGTCAATGCCTTGATGGAGTTCGAAGATGAGCATTTTCCGCTTAGGGTAAGCAGAGATAAGCAATTTGATTGGTTGATACTTTGGGGCACGATAACTCTCTTCCTAATTGAGCTAGAATGTTCAAACTTGGTGTATGTGTTGATTAGGTCAATGCCTTGATGGAGTTCGAAGATGAGCATTTTCCGCTTAGGGTAAGCAGAGATAAGCAATTTGATTGGTTGATGCTTTGGGACACGATAACTTTAGTTCTAATTAAGTGAGATTGATGAAACTTGGTGTATAGATTTATTATATGAATACCTTAACTAAGTTCGATAATGAACATTTTTTGCTGAGGGTAAGCAGAGTGATAAGCAATTTGAATGGTAGAAACTTTGGAACACAATAACTCTCCTTCTAATTGAGGTAGAATGTTCAAACTTGGCATAGGTGTCTATTAGGTGAATGTTTAAACTTGATGTATATGTAGATGTTCATTAGGTGAATGTCTTGACTGAGTTCAATAATTAACATTTCGAGCTGAAGCTAAGCAGAGCTAATCGATTTCATTTGTCGATGGTTTGGGACAAGATAATCTTGATTCTATCTGATAGAGAGTGATGAAACTTAGTGAAAAAAATAAATGTGCGATTAATTAATATGTGTCATCTATTTATTTTGCAATTTCGGCGGGGGACATCAGCCTCACTGTTGGCTTGTTTATACTTTCGATGGCCTACACTACATGAAGATCTGACCGGTTGTAGTGATAGGTCAAGTCAGGGGTCAGAAGACCGACTTATGACCCTATGACATCAGACATTTGATTAACCAATCAGCATTGATGTTACTAGTGGATTACCCACAGTTCCGTGAAAAACACGCTTAAAGCTCGCCGTAACAGACCGTTTCATTGGCTTATCCCTGACACCATTCAGAACACGAGTTAAATAACAACTCTTCCAGATCCAAGCGTAGTAAAGACCAGTAAAACGAAATATTGAACTATAAAATGCCAAGCATGTATTATGAAATATCATTTAAAAAAAGATACAAGACATACCTGTGTTAATCTGATTAAAACACAAATATATATTTTTTTTTTTTTTAATACTTTTGATGGCTTCCACTACATGAAGTTACTACCGGTTGTAGTGGAAGGTGGCATCGCGGGTCCTCGACACCACACAATTGATGAACCAATCAGCGTTAATATTTCACTTTACACCACAGAACTCAACAAGTGACCAAAACAGACTCTTTCATTGTCTAATCCCTCACATCAACCAGAACGCTTCCAGATCCTAGTGTAGTAAAGACAAGTAAAACGTAAATTAGAACTATAAAAAATGAAACGAAATAGGATCTGTGTTTTTAAAATCAGACTGAATCTGTGTTGAACAAAATGACAGGAATCGGAGGAATTGAGCCAAATTTGTTCCTGACAACGTCTGTAACAGGTGCTCTATTTCCAGGTTTGCTATTCCTTTCCAATCCATTATAAAAATTCTATCAAAAACTAATAAAATAAGAAAATTTTTAGACATGAGAGATTTTTTTATCAAAAGCTAAAAATTTCAATCTTCTGGCCCGGAGTTCCATTGTAAAAAGTCTATGAACGTTATCATCATAAAACTGATAAAATAAGGAACTATTCAGACATTATATATGAGGTTTTTATTTTTTATCAAAAGCCAACATTTTCAATCTTCAGATCTCCCAAGATCTATTTTATTCCATAAAACAAAAACTTAAAACACTTCAATGAAATTTTAATGGAATATCGGTAATAAATTTTGAAAGACATTACACTAAATCTATGCTCAAGTCAAACTTGAGAGAAGATTGAATTAAAACTAACGTAGCGTATTTGTGTTTCAAAATCAATACGGGTTTATTATGTAATAAAAACGCTAGATCTAAAATAGTGTGAATTGAGTAGGATTCTGTTAGAGAAATTTATGCGCATGAATAATACATGGTGTTATTGCATGCAGGTCTTGGGAGACATGTTGTATTACATGTGACTTTGTACAGATGTCGCATAAAAATGAATTGAGAGTTTAATGTCTTACTTTTCGGCACCAACCATAAAAATGAATTGAAATGGGGTTTAACGTCCTACTGTTCTGCTCTGAACTGGGCTAATGAAGACGGGCATACGCCATACAGTGTGCTATGAGGGAAATTTTGCCCGGACAGCGCCACCATGGCCTACTCTTATGTCGAATTCCAACTGTCAAGAGATCTTTTACGTACATGTCATTGTGTACACAGGACCTCGGTTTTCTGTAGCTTCCGAACGACTAGACCGCTGTCCTTGTCAGATCCTCCGTCCTGCATCATTGACAAGGGGGAACCACGCCGGTAAATGTGGATGAACTTTCTCGGCTAATGCAGGGATCGAACACCGACTTCCAGGCTAGCGAGCCAGCGTCTTACCCACATAACCATCGTGACCCCCTCCCCTCTGCATAATGAGGACATGGTGCTATGAGGGAAGACATGTAATGTAGCATGAAAACGAAATGGGGTTAAACATCCGACTAGGCTAATGAAACAGAGTTTAAAGATACATTGCCCCGAAGGTATTTATCGGGTGGTTATTTTCAATCAAAGTATGGCAAATTTGGTATATATGTAAAGTATAGACGCCCAATCTTACTAGAAAAATACTGGACTACCCGAAAAACACCCATGGGGCAAGCACTGGACAAAAATTTCCATCATAGCACACTATATGGCGTATGCCCGTCTTCATTAGCCCAGTATAGGAGCAGAAAAGTAGGATGTTAAACCCCATTTCATTTCATTTCATTTCATTTCATTGCACACTGTATGGTGCATGTCTGTCCTCATTAGCCCAGTCGGAGCAGAAAAGTAGGACGTTAAACCCCATTTCATTTCATTTCTTATCCATAGCTTGGAATTTCCAAACATCAAGCAAGGACAAATTTGCCAAATTTTATGTTTTTCTTGTATTGAAATAAAGAAAAAACAAACTGAGGGAAACTTGAATGTTTAGTCAGGGGTACATATTTTGAGAAATTCAGCAAATGTTTTAGTTGTAAATTTCCGTTGTTACGAAGTTGATGAAATACACTATTGATTACGTCAATGTCAATGACCCACTAAGCTCATAAAATAGATTCGTTGAGAGGGGAAACTTGACATGGTTGTCCAGTGACCAGACTGATTATTTGATGAATTGGCATGTTTTATACTGTTAGGACTATGTAGCTAGATTATTGGATGACGTGACCTCACTCATGATCTTCATTTAATCATTTATTGTCTGTGTACTTATATATATATATATATATATATATATATATATATATATATATATATATATATATATATATATATATATATATACATGCAGAGAGAGAGAGAGTCCATTGACACATAGTCGGTCATTTCAGGACAAACATACTGTTCAAATTTATGGGGTTTAATATCTACTCAACACAAACCAGGTCATTTTGGGACCAATATGGTTTCATTTTTTTCAATAATCTGCTTGCGCGTAGGGGTCTTTAGCAGTGGGAGGTAACCGGAGGACCCGGAGAAAACCCATACAACCAAGGAATCGAAACCACGCCAGTTGACTCAATGACAGACCTAATGATACAACGCGCATTTGGCCATTTAAAAGGGATCTTTTATGTGTATGCTGATGTATACACAGGACCTTGGTTTTTTGTCCCCTCCAAATGACTAGACAGCTCTCTTTGTCATACCCTCCGTCCTGCACCACTGACAAGGGGAAACCTAATAATAAGACAGTGGGGATCTTTTCAGTGGAGTGGAAGATATTGGTCCGAATTTGATCCATTGACAATCTGATTAAAATACAGATCTATATTTCGTTTCTTTTTTATACTTTCGATGGCCTACACTACATGAAGATCTGACCGGATGTAGCGATAGGTTGCGTCAGGTCATACGAGTGTCTTTTGACCCTATGACGTCAGGCATTTCATTAACCAATCAGCATTGATGGTACTAGTGGATTACCAACAGTTCTGTGCAAAACACGCCTAAAGTTCACCGTAACAGACCGTTTCATTGGCTAATCCCTCACACCATTCAGAACACGTCAATGATAACAACTCTTCCAGATCCTTGTAGTAAAGACAAGTAAAACGAAATTTTGAACTATAAAAACAAAACGAAATAGGATCTGTGTTTTAATCAGATTGATCCAGTGATAGATCAGTATCCATGATAAAGCTGCAGCTCAGATAATGAACTATAAAATAAACAACTTGAAAATAGCTTGACATTGATTATCTGCCATTGTAGTTTAACTTGAATCCTCGTTTATCTCGGAGTGCGAGACCTCCATCGAGGAAGCAAGATTCTCGTATTTTATATCTTGTTTTTGCTAGTTCTTTATTGAAAATGTCTGACAGAAAAATTGAATTACCTGAAAAAAGACATTATAAATATATCATCCAATATATCTCTTGTTCTGAGTTTTGTTTTCATCTGAAGTGAAGACTGTATCACTACAGTCCTGGGACAGGAAAGTACCAATACAAATCGTACTTGTTGAAGACATAAAATAAATTAATTTTTCTGGCATGAAAAAAAAAACACTTCATAACAATATGCGGTATACAGACAACTCATCCCAAAGACATCTCATCCCAATATAAGACAACGATGTCTGTGACAGGCACCTCATATCCAGGCATGATTATAACCCTAACAATATCTTGGCATATTGGAATACAGTACCTGACAACTCATAAAAAAGACAACTCATCCCAAGACATCTCATCCCAATATAAGACAACGATGTCTGTGACAGGCACCTCATATCCAGGCATGATTATAACCCTAACAATATCTTGCCATATTGGAATACGGTACCTGACAACTCATCCAAAAGACAACTCATCCCAAGACATCTCATCCCAATATAAGACAACTCATCCCAAGATAAAAGACAACTCATCCCAAGATAAAAGACAACTCATCCCAACTTTAAAACATGGGTCAAGATATAAGACAACTCATCCCAACAAATCTAGTTATATTTGTTTTAATAAAATTGCTGTCTATGAAGACCACTCAGATCATTCTGATTTTGTTATAAAAATGTTATAAAAATTGATATTGTTGTTTTACTAAAATGGATATTGTTGTTTTAAATTTTAAGTTGTTTTAGCTTTTGTTATAAAAATGTTATAAAAATTGATATTGTTGTTTTACTAAAATGGATATTGTTGTTTTAAATTTTAAGTTGTTTTAGCTTTTGGGCGCTCTGTATACTTATCATAGCGTACACATTTTAATTCCTTCTTTGAACCATACACGTGACTGAAAATTTTGGCCCCAGTCGTGCGGATTGTTTCCATATCATTGTCTGATAGAAATTTGTTAGAATATGACATATCCTTATCGTTATGTATAAGTTTCAGTATAGCTAATATCTTGGGATGAGTTGTCTTATATTGGGATGAGTTGTCTTTGGGATGAGTTGTCAGGTACCGTATTCCAATACGCCAAGATATTGTTAGGGTTATAATCATGCATGGATATGAGGTGCCTGTCACAGACATCGTCAGGCACCAAGTGACGTGGTTACGATTTCCCGCTTTTATGTGACAACTTCGTGGGTTTTCTCCGGGTCCTCTGGTTTCCTCCCACTTCTAAAGACCCCGGCGTGCAAGCAAATTATCCAAATAAAACTGAACTATTTGTTATTCAAAAAATGACCTAGTTATTGTTGAGTGGACGTTAAACCACATCTCTCTCGCTCTCCTCCTGAACTCCACACCAAACACCTTGATGACTAAAGTTTCAGTCTAATAATAGTACAAACGGTACATCCAAAAAGCAATCTGATTAAAACACAGATCCTATTTCGTTTTGTTTTTTATAGTTCAAAATTTCGTTTTACTTGTCTTTACTACACTAAGATCTGGAAGAGTTGTTATATAACCTGCATTCTGGTTGATGTGAGGGATTAGCCAATGAAGCGGTCTGTTATGGCGAGTTCTTGGCGTGCGCTGTACGGAACTGTGGGTAACCCACTAGAAACATCCAAGCTGATTGGTTAATCAATGTTTTGACATCATAGTGTTAAAAGTCATCTGTATGACCCCTGACATGACCTTCCACTACAACTGGTCAGATCTTCATCGAAAGTATAAGAAAATGAAATGATATATAGATCTGTATTTTAATCAGATTGACCAAAATGCAGAATGGGGTTTGGATGGCCGAATGGTTAGCATGTGCATGTTGTACTTGTATCATAAGGTCTGTCATTGAGTCAACTGGCATGGTTTCGATTCTCTGGTTGTACGTGACAAGGAGTAGTGTCGTCTGTTTCCTCCCACTGCTAAAGACCCCTACGCGCAATCGAATTATCGAAATAAAATTGAACCATATTTTACTCCTGAACTGACCTAGTTTGTGTCGAGTGGACATTAAACTCCATTTCTCTCCAAAAGGTAGATTATAAAAAATAGCAAGTTTAAACCATTAGTGAAATTAACAGAATATTTATGGTGGAATGAAATTTGTTTTTTGATCGATTATAACCGTCCATTCCTCTACAAACTAACCATTAAAACCGTATTAAGAACAATAATGAAATCATATATATTTGAATAGTAGATCACAAATATTACATTAATTGATAGACGATATTGATAAAATGATTAATTGCTATCCGATCTTTCATCTTTTGCTGATTCAGACCAAAAATAAATTTGTCCAAACAATAAGAAGAAATGAAACATTAATTACTATGATTATAAATGTACTCATAAATGCATCAATGCATGCCTGAAATCTTTAATTATTGATTCAGAATAAATTTGTCCAAACAAGAAAAAATAAAATATTAATTTCAGTGATTAATATGATTGTAGAAATGTGTGGTAAAAATAATATGCGATACATCTAGGCCTGGATGCTTGAAAACTTTTAATTAGTTGTTCAGTTTCATATGTTGTCGTACCTTATCATTAATCAGTTTTTACATACATGTACAAAGGGGTCTAAGTGGATAAGACACTGGCTCACTGGCCTGGAGGTCGGGTGTTTGATGCCTGCATTGGCCGAGAAAGGTCATCCAGATTTTCCGGCGTGGTTCCCCCTTGTCAGTGATGCAGGACCTGACAAGGACAGCTGTCTAGTCGTTCGGATGGGATGAAAAACCAAGGTCCCGTGTACACATTGGCATGCATGTAAAAGATCCCTTGGCAGTTGGAATTCAATATAAGAGTAGGCCATAGTGCCGCTGTTCGGGCAAAATTTCCCTCATAGCACACTGTATGGCACATGCCCGCCCTCAATAGCCCAATTTCAATTCAATTCAATTCACACGTGTACAAAAGAATGAAAATCTGACAGCCTTGAAGTCTCTGAGGGTCATCTGTAGTACTAGTATTCAGATTTCAGACAATATCTATCCATCTTCTTTGAGCGGCATTTAGCAATTGACACACATAATAAACACAAAACCATAATATGGACCACAATTACTATTTAAATTAAAGTGACGTTTCCCGTTTCGTTGAGGATTCTCTCTTGCTTGAAAACATTAGAGAACCCTCAACAAAATGTTTCTTTAATTTAAAAGTTATTGTCTTCCATATTATGTTTTTGTGTTTAATATCTATCTAATGATCTTTTGGGGCATTTAGTAACTGGATAGAGCAATAAAGTATAACACATACTTATGGAAGAACAATTACTGATTTATTTGGGCGACGTTTCGAAGAGTATTCTCTCAACGTTTTCAAGCAAGTACAAATAAATCAGTAATTGTTCTTCCATAAGTATGTGTTATACTTTAATATCTATCTACTTTATAATATTATAATATCTCATACTTCAAAAATTTGTAGGCCTACTATTTTAATATGTAATTCAGCAGGGGGTTGGGTAGCCAAAGGGTTAACACATGCACGTTGCATCATCAGGTCTGTCATTGAGTCAACTGGCATTGTTTTGATTCCCCGCTTGTACATGACAAGGAGTTGCCTATTAACCTACGTCAATGTACCTCCTTATCGTCATTCAAGAAACTTTTAAAAACTCATTTGTTTCTTATAAGTTATAACTGAAAGCTAAAGACGCTTTATGTAGTATGTATTGTCAAGTGCTATAAGCACAATTTTGTAGAGTTTTGGCCCTGTAAAAATGGACATTTATTTTTATAAAAATAAGAGCAGCAGATATAAATTCTGGGACCATTTACATGGAATATATTTAATAATTTCTTTGTTCTTTCCCTTTTTCAGTATCCACATTTTTTCAAGCGAGACGTCAACAAATTACAGATTATGTTACAGCGACGTAAAAAGTATAAAAACAGAACAATATTGGGATTTAAAACTTTGGCCTTGGGACAGGTGAACATGTCACAGGTAAGAGATAATACATTGTTAAGCCTGATTTTATTTCAGGATTATGAGATGTGCTCAATTCTCTATTTTCTCAACGAGGCTGAATGGCTGAATTGTTTAATGTGCGTCCGTTTGATCATAAGGTCTGTCATTGAGTCAAGTGGCGTTGATTTGATTTCCCGCTTGTATGTGACAAGAAATAGGCATCCTCCCACAGCTAAAGACCCCTATGCACAAGTGAATTTTTAAAATAAAATAGAGCCATGTTTGTCCCAAAATGACCTAGTTTGTGTCGAGTGTATGTTAAACCCCATTTCTCACATAGAAGCTGGGATTCAAAACCACGCCACCTGACTCAATGACAGACCTTATGATGCAACGCGCACACGTTAACCATTTGGCCACCCCCCCCCCCCTTGTTACTTGAAGGGGGGGTTGGATGGCTGAATGGTTAGTGTGTGCACGCTGTATCATAAAGTCTGTCATTGAGTCAACTGGTGTGGTTTCGAATCCCCGCTTCTACGTGACAAGGAGTAGGGTCGCCTGTCAAACCTCGTGGGTTTTCTCTGGGTCCTCCGGTTTCCTCCCACTGCTAAAGACCCCTACGCGCAAGTGAATTATTGAAATAAAATTATACCATATGTTAGTCCCGAAATGACCTAGTTTGTGTCGAGTGTTACTTGAAGTTGACTAAACAAGTTTAATGACTCATACAAATTGTAAAGTACAGTAGGTCTACATATTATATCATGACTATTTGATAAACAATACAACAACTAACATTCATTTAGTCATAATCAACAACTTAACAAAACAATCCATTTACACTTTCTAATGGTACATTATTAACAAAGGACAAAAAATGGATAAATGATGTTATTAATATAAAAAAAATGCATGTTTTCAGGTAGGGATTTTGGTTGAATGAATAACAAATATTAATAAATAGACTGTTCAGAAAAACTATTCATCTATGTCCATAGATAAAACAAATAACAATTCATGAAAACTCTTCATACATGTAATGTAGATAAAACAACAGTGCATCTGAATTGGTCAAATGTATGAATTTACAAGCGTTCTTATGATCTTACTAGTGTTCACATGATCTTAGTAGCATTCTCCTGATCTTACTAGCATGCTCATGATCTTACTAATGTTCTCATGATCTTACTAGTGATCACATGATCTTACTAGTGGTCCTACTAGTGATCTTACTAGTGTTCTCATGATCTTACTAGTGTTCTTCGTTAGGATATGTGTGAGCAAGTATTTAGTAGCCTATTGTATAGCAGAAATTGAAAGCTCACAGTATATGTTTTGAGCAGGAAGATATTTAATATAATTATTGTATCCAGTTTACTGTGTATACATGTACATGTACCGCATGATATTGTGTAGTATACAAAATAAATCATTGTTTATACTCTATCTATGCATGTTTAGGCCATTACATGTATCAACATAGTATTATATAGACCTGGTTAATTTCATTAATGATAGAACTGATGCACTGATGATGTGATGAATATTTTATTACAGATCTAAGGCCAAAACAGTTTATTTGATTCCTCGTAGCTACTCACGTCTTGTGAATGATGTTTCATTTAAAACTTCAAGACTTCAAAAATTTGGAACCAAAAGCTAAATATACATCCACATAATAAACAGAATACAAAATCAACAAAAACTTCATTTTATCCAATGTTCCGTCAGTATAAATACTAATTTCTTCAGGAATGAAAAATTAGATACAGTACAAAAACATAAAATATTGTATTTAATTCTTCATCCCTGAAGAAGTTAGTATTTTTACTCACAAAACGTTGGATAAAACGATGTTTTTTTTGTTAATATTTTGTTCTATTTATTATTGTATATAAATTTTTAAAAATATCAAATGCATCATTTTGACTTAGTTAAAATTGATTCCATTAAACCGCTTGTAATTGTTTTGTGTTATGCATGTATGTTTCTATTTATGGAAGGTTTCTCACATTTGCATGTGGACATATTACGTCGTTGCCAGGGTCCATTCATATTTGTTAGTGGACACTCTTAGAAGTCAAAACTTTTTATCTGATTTTGATGAAAATATACTTTTTTATATCCCAAAGATCTCAGATGCCTTCGATTTTGGCATATGCTGTATCGATCCATAACATTCTAGATTATTCCCCATGCTTATACATTTAAGAAAATAACCGGCGTAGCTTGTGGACCCTCTACTAGGAGCATGTTAAATTAGTTTTTTCTGGCAAGCTAAGACCAAAAATTAAACTTGGTGTGGCCTAAGATAGAGATTCTATACAAGTATTAAGATAATATAAGATGAACATATGTCCACATGGTATTTAGAACATGTTAAATAATAGGTTAGTGGTATTTACATGATATTTATTCAAATGGTTATATATAGATCAAAGGGATTAGAACACGATGTACATAGCCACTTGCTTTGATTAAACATACATTCATACAAATGAACCAACGATTTTAAAGTTCCTTGAGCATGGTTTTCCCTTGTCAGTTGTGAAGGATGGAGGGTCTGACAAGAAACGAGAGAAACGGTTGTATGTGACAAGGAGTAGGGTCACCTGTCCAACTTCGTGGGTTTTCTCTGGGTAATCTGGTTTCTTTCCACTGCTTAAGACCCCCTATGCGCAAGCAAATTATTGAAATAAAATTGAACGATGTGTTAGTTCCGAAATGACTTAGTTTGTGTCATGGATGTCTCTCTCTCTATGATAATTGAAATCTTCTAGTAAAGTTTTGGAATAAAATAGATACATGATTTTTTTTTATGTCTGAAAGTTATTCAGTGTACATGAGGATGGTATGTACGTATGTTATTACCACCTGGTAAAAAATCTCTGATAAAATTTGGTCTCAACTACCGTAAATGTATACATGCATCAAATTATTCACATTATCTGGAGGTATGTTGATGCACCAGATTCTATCTGAATTCATTAACAGGATATTTGGCATTGCTGAAATATTATTTTAAATTCTGATTCCCAATTTTAGATTCAGCAGTCACAGATAAGGTACATGTAGATAGATGTTTTGGGGTTTTGTTTTGTCGACTAAGTTCAATGTTTCATATTTCTGTAATGTTATTTCTGGCATAACAATCCTTGGTATGGAGATGGAAACATGCTAAAGAAAATTTATGCTCTTTCATTGCCTATACAACCTTGTGAGTTTTCTCCAGGGTCCCCCCGGTTTCATCCCACTGCTAATGACCAGTACATGCAAGTGAATTATTAAAATTAAATTGAACCATATGTTAGTCCCAAAATGACCTGGTTTGTGTTGAATGGATGTTAAACCCCATTCTCTCTCTCTCTCTTTCTCTCTCTCTTTCTCTCTCTCTCTCTCTCTCCCTCTCCTGAATTCTTGCAGGGATGCTTTAGTTGAGTGACAAAATGCTTGTCTTCTGTTTCCAAGTGATAAGCATGGGGAATTCAATAAAACAGCACTCAAATCTTGATCCGTTTTCCTTCAGAATTGATGGAATTTGTCTGGTATCTTGGTCCAAGTATCTCATGTCTTTTATAATCTTCTTGAAGAACATTGTTAGGATGCCATGACCGAAGACACCATTAATTGTCATATATTGTGTTTATAATACGGCTAGAACTAGAATCAGGAATAAATAACCTGCTCTTAATGAATGTTGCATGTTGTATTTTCCCAGCAAATGGTTTTTTATTGTTTGTAATTATTGATATATGTACAAAAAAAAAATATGCAACTGGTATTTTCACCAGTTGGAGTACTGGAATCTTAATGTAGGCGTAAAAGAATTTGTATAGGAGTAGAAGAAGTGTTGTGAGAATTCATGGCAGCGTTTGAATTTGTATAGAAGAACTGCTGTGAAAGTTTATGGCAACATTTGAAATTGATTAGAAGACATTTTATCGCTTTTCCTTTTTGCTCCTGTCTATTTCATCAATTCCAAAAAAATTTGTGCGATAAGAAAATTAAATTTTTAAAATTTTAAATGTTTTCTGAGATTCTTGAAATATGTAACAATAAAAATATACAGAAGTGAAAAAACACAAACATTTTCATAATTGATTTTATGCTCTAAATTTGTGCGATAAGAAAATTAAATTTTTAAACATGCATTATGCAAGAGCAAAATCTGCTTATTACAAGTCTTTCTTTAGGCCTGAAATGTTATCTCAATTATCAATTAGACATTAATTAACTAATCCAGACCACAATCAACTCTAGATGGCCTCGCTAGCCTGTGATCTTAAGTGGATTGTGAGCTGATTTACTGCATAACTTTTCTTCTCGATTAAACGATTAAATAGATAATCGAGACTATGCTGTTTATCGTACTGACTTCAGTAATGATGACCGAGGCTAGGCAGAAATTTCATTCGCTTAGTTTTTGGTTCATAGTGGATCAATTTGAATGAAATTTTCAGCAAATTGCCTTTATATTATCTAGTTTTTAACTATTATAGTGAGAACTGCCAACTCGTTATCGAATCTCCCATAATGTATCTTTAAAATTTTAAATGTTTTCTGAGATTCTTGAAATATGTAACGATAACTGAATGAAAATATAAAAAAGTGAAAAAACACAAACGTTTGCATAATTGATTTTATACTCTATCTTAAATGTTTTATTTGTTTTTCTTTACAAAAAAAAAAAAAACCCACAAAATTTTGGGAAATTTTTACTCTCTGCACACCAGGATTGACGCCATTACATTTAACATAATGCATCAATACATTTAAGTCTAAAAGGAGGTAATCACTGAGCAGCGTCCGATATTTTTAAATTTTTTTTATAGAGTACTTCTGTAAGAAAAGTTATAACATTGTATGTGTTTAGACAAGTACATGTATATGCAGGCCTGGAAATGATAATTTTAGCTGTACCCAGAGGTAGTTCCTCAAGTTCCGCTACTAGAAATCTAGCCTGACTTCAGTCACATCAAAGATCTGACTTTTGCGAATCAATTTGAAATATTTATCGTGACTCCTCTGGCTGTACCTGACAAAATGTTAGTTGCCATTATCCTCTTTAATTTTGAATTTTTTGGACAAAATACATGTGTTAAAGGTACCAACATTGATACATTATCAATGAAAAATTATTGAAATAAAATTAAAACATATGTTAGTCCCGAAATGACCTAGTTTGTGTGTCTCTCTCTCCAACAAAATGACATGCAACAGGTGTAACACTATCTTACAGATAACAGAAGATCAGCATAATTAATAAGACCTTTATTAAGAACATGAAATAGACATTAATCGGGAGGAGCTCTATTCCAAGTCTGACTTGCTGTCAGTAAAAGCCTGCTTATATAGCGTCTAACAATTATGGGAGATGGACAGGAGTGATAATCGTATGGTATTGTTTATTATCAAATTATGGTGTTTGTAATTACACTGCATATTTCTTTGGAAGTCATTGTCAGGTCAAGGCACTGACCACTAATACATTCTCTTTGAAGTTCTGTCGAATTATACACGGATCATGTGTAGTTTGTAAAGAACATTGAATAAACTAGATGTTTATTAAGATCGTGCCTAAGTTTAAACGTCAACTTCAGGTATAGATCACTTTGTCACACTGGACAAACCCTAAATTTGAGGCTGACAACGTCTGTGACAGGTGCTTTGCTTTCTGGTTGATATGATGT
Source organism: Patella vulgata (assembly GCF_932274485.2). Classification (NCBI taxonomy): domain Eukaryota; kingdom Metazoa; phylum Mollusca; class Gastropoda; family Patellidae; genus Patella; species Patella vulgata. The sequence continues at coordinate 74,304,699 of NC_065883.2, read as the reverse complement.
CAAGTTATTCTGACCAACATAAAAAAAAAATCCAGACAATGAAAAAAGAAAAAAAAAGTGTTTTGTAAAATGAGCTATTACTGAAACTTTTAATAATTTCAGCCAACTCATGTGCAATTTATCAGATGAAGGAGAGATACCTCTGGCACCAAGTTTCATCTTACTTGGCTTGCTAAGTCTTTACACCTCAATCAACGTACTGATTTAACTACGGTAAAAAAAAAAATTCCAATTTATTTTATATCCCACTTTTATAGCCTAAAATGAGAAAGCTTGATAGTGATTTTTACAGAAAGTGAATTTCAATTTTCGTAGAAATGGCGTTCTAGGATCAAAATAGACAAATGGTAATGGAATATTTTATCATGTAGGTTGTCATGATTTTGAGGTCATGTGAGACCTCGCAAGAAAAAAAATAACCTTTATAAAAGACTAGTTGTTAAGAAAATTAAATTTGTAAAAAGTGCTGAAGGCTGTAATAGCGTTTAATAGCTTTATTTGTTTCAGAGTCTGACTTAATTCGGTAGATTCAGCTCAATTCAATGACAAAGTGGCATGATGTGTGGGAGGAATCGAACAATAAAAACTTTATGCTAAAAGTCTTCTGGAAGAATTGAAGCCAGACTTTTCTTGAAATATTCCTTCTCTAGGCTGAATGTTTTAATGCATGTGGGGGATCACGTGGCTAAGTTGGTAAGACGCTGGCTCGCTAGCCTGGAGGTCGGGTGTTCGATCCCTGCATTGGCCGAGAAAGTTCATCAAGGTTTTCCGGCGTGGTTCCCCCTTGTCAGTGATGCAGGACGGAGGGCCTGACAAGGACAGCTGTCTAGTCCTTCAGATGAGACGAAAAACCGAGGTCCTGTGTATACATTGGAATGCACGTAAAAGATCCCTTGGCAGTTGGAATTCGATATAAGAGTAGGCGATAGTGCCGCTGCCCGGGCAAAATTTCCTTCATAGCACACTGTATGGTGTATGCCCGTCTTCATTAGCCCAGTATAGGAGCAGAACAGTAGGACGTTAAACCCCATTTCATTTCATTTCATTTTTAATGCATGCGCTTTAGATCATTAGGTCTGTCATTGAGTCAAGTGGCATGGTTTAGAATTAAGGTTGCTTGTCCAACCTTGTGGGTTTTCTCCAGGTCCTCCGGTTTCCTCCCACTGCTACAAACCCCTGCATGTAAGAAATAATCAAGACTTTGTTTTTTTATCATACCGGATGTCCGTATGGTTAGCGCATGTACGTTGTGTCACAAGGTCTGTCATTGAGTCTACTGGCGTGGTTTCGATTCCGGGGTTGTGCGTGACAAGGAGTAGGGTCGCCTGTCCTACCTTGTGGGTTTTCTCTGGGTCCTCCGGTTTCCTCCCATTGCTGAAGACCCCTACGCACAATCAAATTATTGAAATAAAATTGAACCATATGTTAGTCCCGAAATGATATTGTTTGTGTTGAGTGGACATTAAACCCCATCTCTCTCTGATTAGTTTGTGCTGTACTGACTAATAATTAATGTATAAGTGTCGAATGCACATTTATCATTTATTTGGAAAGTAGCCAATGCTAAAATATTGTTTAAAGGAGCTAAATCGCTAAAATTTGGGACCTAGAAATTCACAAAAGTGGGTCGCAACGCATATAATACTGTAATATGAATGTATATAAACTGATTTACATTTAATGGTTTCCGTTTTTACTCCAATTTCAAATCAGTTATGTTCAGCGAAATAAGTCAGCAATCTCAATCGAGTGCAAATTTCTAGCACCTAGTTATTCTAGTCTACATAACTCCATTTGATTTGGTGCAATGTGTCTAGCCTCGGCCCTCGAGTCTCTCAATACAACTGGGGCTGAAGCGCATTAACCAATGTTAAAAAAATTATTTTATCTTAAATATCGGATATCAGAAGCTCATCTTTTCCCGGTAAGTTTACATCATCAATGTTGATTTAAATTGACCAATAATTTGTGTTTTCGATGTCGAAGATTTTGGAGGATTTTGAGTTATGGACTTAGGTCCTTTAATGCTTTCTTGCGGAAGTGAAATTGGTATGCATCTGTTGTTATGTGTTGTATCAAATTAAGAGAGATACCAGAACAAAGTTTCATGGTTTCATTCAGTGGTGTGATGTGTACCAATTAACAGACAGAAACATTTAAATTTGCGTTTTAAGATTTAGATAAAAGAGCTGGTCGTTCTTGCTTTAATAGTTCAAAAATAGATAATGAAAAAGGAATATATTGAAAATTTCATCCAAATTACTTTATTTTGAGCAAAGTTATGAGTGTTGGAAAATGTAGCGGAGACTGTTTATTGTTGTAGTCTCATTCATCCAATTTGGCTTAGTCTCATTTATGAATTTGATCTTTAAATTTTTAAATCTCACCTGCATTCCAATCCGAATAAATCTCAGCCATCTGATTGTCTAGTGAGTTGATTATTGGCTTGTCATGTGAATAAATGTCTAAATAATAATTTATATAACATTTAAGGCCAAAATAAAGACATTCAATAGGCAGATTTAAGCTCTTCCATAATGGGTCTACCAAAATAAATGAAATGTGGTTTAACGTCCTACTGTTCTGCTCCTAACCTGGGCTAATGAAGACGGGCATACGCCATACAGTGTGCTATGAGGGGAATTTTGCCCGGGCAGCGGCACTACGGCCTACTCTTATATCGAATTCCAACTGCCAAGGGATCTTTTACATGCACGCCAGTGTGAACACGGGACCCCGGTTTTTCATCCCATCCGAACGACTAGACAGCTGTTCTTGTCAGGCCCTCCATCCTGCATCACTGACAAGGGGAAACCATGCCGGAAAATCTGAATGAACTTTCTCGGCCAATGCACCCGACCTCCAGGCTAGCGAGCCAGCGTCTTACCCACTTAGCCATGTGATCCCCCGTCTACCAAAATAAAGACCAAAATAAAGACATGCGATAGGCCGATGTAAGCTCTTTCATAATGCATCTGTAAGTTACTTCATGGCAGTTGCAAGAAAGTGACAGGCTAACCAGCAACTGCTCACATGTCTTGACAAATGAATAATTTGTTTTGACGTTCCAATCTTATTTAATTCAATCAATGTATGTTTGACTTTCTCGATATATCCGTTTGATTTGATTACAGGGAAACTTCTTTACTTGCTTGCATATTTATTTCTTTAGACTACCATGTTATGAAGGTTTTTTTTGCATTTTTTGTTGTGAAGAAACGAACTGTTAAGTTAAATTAGTAGATAAATTTCTTACTGTTATTCAACAAATATTTTGGAGAGAGAGAGATTTTGGAGAGAAATGGAGTTAAAGGTCCACTCGACACAAAGTAGGTCATTTTGGGACTAACACATGGTTTAATTTCATTTCAGTAATTCGCTTGTGCGTAAGGGTCTTTAGCAGTGGGAGAAACCGGAGGACCCAGAAAAAACCCACGAGGTTGGACAAGCGACCCTACTCCTTGTCGCGTTAGTTTGGACAGACTTTCGCGTAATTAAGTTTTGTGCATTTTGTTTAAAGTTCACATGAACAATTGTAATGCTCTATGAGTCTGGACGAAAATTGCCCTTACAACGAGTAATAAATACTTTTAGATTGACTTTCTGCTACTGGCAAGGGCCAAGAAAATCTAATCAGTCAGAACAACCAGGGGCATCATGAATACATCGAAAACTGTCGGCACTAGCCTCAGACAGTTTCTAGTGAGCCGTCCGTACATGTTCTCCATTTGCAATCACATGTAGTTACAAACAGTTTTGCCCAGTTTAATTGTCTATGGATTTCCAGTTTAGAACAGTCTGAGGTACCGAATAGGGACTGGTTTACAAGTCATGCTATACTACAGCAAATAGTAGGAGATTTAATTCCAATTTATTTCATTTGGAAAACTACCATTGCTGAAGTTATTTGGACTTATGCCGCTGGAGATGTGATCAAAGTTACAATCCTGACAAATCTTTTCTATCAGATTTGACCAATCGTAGGTTAAATATAACAGTTTTTACTGGTTTCTAGTTTTGTTGTGTTGGAGTTATTCAGTAAATTGTAAACTATCACCCTCAATTATTCGACAACAAGTGTTCATTATGGTTTACTCTGGGTCTTTCGGATCCCTCCATCTGCTGAAGCACGCTATGCGCAAGCGAATTATTGAAATTAAACTGAACCATACATTCATGTATCCCGAAATGACCTAGTTTGTGTTGAATGGTGGTTAAACCCTATCTCTCTCTCTCTCTCTCTCTCTCTCTCTCTCAACACTGTACTGTAGGTCATTGCAACTTAATCCTCAGTTACAGATACCCGTAGCCAGCTGGGAGTGTACATGTACATGGTGCATATAGTACATGTACCAGTGATGCTAGATTATTGCCTTTTATTCTTGTTACAGATAGCCAACTGTGCTTAATCAATATACAAAGTGCATCATATTTTCACAATGTTCAATTATTTCCTGGGCTTGGCATCGTAAGACTGTTTATCACTCTACCTCATTCACTCATCAGATATCGTACTGAAGTGAACTCGTCTTAAAATATCAAGAAAACTATTTTGTGTAGGGATTGGCAGGTAGAAAAGGAAGGTCTATAACTTATAAAAAAAAACTCACTAAAAGATAATTACAAAATTGTTAAAGCAGCAATAAGTCTATGTAATCTAGATTAATTTGTTAGCGTTAATCAGCCTTTTGATATCGTAACAGAACACAATTTTTATGGGAAACAGTCAATGAAAGAACATTTCGACAAGTATCCTCTTATCGTTATTAAGCACAATGTCATATACTAATTGTTTAATATGTATGTATATTAATTTAGAAGTTCTTGAATAATACCCATTGTTTATGTCTCTGTAAGTCAATTACCACTACTGTAAGCAAAAGTTATTTTTGGGTAGACAACCAATTAAACAGATTATGCATGCAAGAGCTAAATCTGCCTATTGCCAGTCTTTCTTAAGGCCTGAAATGTTATATAAACTATTAATTAGACTTTTATTAACATGACAAGACCATAACCAAGTCTCGATGTCATCGGATATCTCTGATATAAGGTACATGTACATTAGAACATTTAAGCCATATCTTTAAGTAAAAACTTTAAGTAAAAACTTTTAATAATTTTAAGATATTACCCAATACTGAAGTACCATTAAGTATATATAACTGTAATAAAACAACTTGAAATCATTTAGCTTTTATGAACACATTTAGAGAAATTTGACTCCTAAAATATTATGGAAGTGATCTGTTCAAAGATACAATCCAAATCTTAGTGAGGGGGTAATCATTTAGCTGTGATATTACTGAGAAGTCTGTGATATTTGGCATTTCAAGAAATACTACATAATAAATGTTAAGAAAATAAACGTAGAAGAAGAGTTTAATGTGAGGATTATCATTAGTTTGTTATGATAGTAAGGTAACATCACAGAGCATTGATAGGATGCAGATTAAGGTGACGACTATTGGTAGATAAAGATATTACCTGTAGATTCATTTTCTCCTCAGGTTTTGTTTTTCTGTCCACACGGATGGCGCCAAATATCAGTCAGCTGGACCTCCTGTTTTAACTTGTTTTTATTATGACAAAGAGAGACGATATTATAAGTGTGTTTTAAGGTGTTTTCCTCGCACTGCTAAAGACCCCTACACACAATCAAATTATTGAAATAAAATCAAACCATATGTTAGTTCCGAAATGACCTAGATTGTGTTGAGTAGAAGTTAAACCCCATTTCTCCATCTCTCTTTTTTCTGCACCAACCATTATAATGAAAACGGATGTTTATACCTGGCAATAACATTTTTGCTTTGAGAGATTATGCAGAATTTGGCTTGTTTACTAATTACTTCTTCATTAGCCTGGTTTATTTAGTAAATTATGATTAACGTTTGGTTTGGCTGATTAAATCTACAGTAGACATCAATATCGGTTAATCACCACTCTCACGTTATTTAAAGACGTAAAATTTTAACGATTTCAGGATGTTATCCCACAGAATAAAGTAACATATGAAATCCAATTAAATACCCAAATTTATTTTTAACTGAAGGAATTTTAAGATCACCATCGCTAGTGGTGGAAATATCCAATTTTGTTAAAATGTGATAAGAAAACTTTTCAGCCCTTAGATTTGTTGCTGTGTTCATTGACCTTATACCACAGTTTGCCTTTTAGAAAGCCAGGAAATAACCATTTTAGTTCTACATTTTCAACTTAAGGGATTTTTAATATCGCTGGCAGTGGAAATATCCATCTCTTCTTAAAAAGATAATTAATAGATTAGATGCTGTGGTGATTATATTTTAAGCAGATCTGGAAGTAGATAACCTTGCAGTTGCCATTGATGTTCGCTAGCGTGGAAATATCCATCTATTCTTTAAAGGTAATTATAAGATTAGATGGTGATTATATTTTAACCAGACCTGGAAGTAGATAATGTTGATGTACCAGACTTTAAATGTTAATCCCCGCATGGCGTGGAGATCATGTGGTACAAACAAATAAACAATGACTAACTTACAGTGTAGATAAACATCCATTGTGGTATTAAAACAACTTATATTAAGATAGGGAAATACCCATAATAGATTTCTAATCAGCTGTTGATGGAGCAAAGACACAAGTTATCTTGTACTGCTGATTATTTTATGACAACTGCAATCAAAGGCATTTAGAAACACTATCTTGGCAATGAAAATGAATTGGGGTTTAACATACTACTGTTCTGCTCCAGCTGGGCTAATGAAGACGGGCATGCAGTGTGCTATGAGGGAAATTTTGGACGAACAGCGGTACTACAGCCTAATCTTATATCAAACTCTAACTGCCAAGGGATCTTTTATGTATATGCGATTGTGTATGCGGGACCTCGGGTATTTCGTCCCATCAGCGTGAAATCGGTTCCTTAGTCCCCGCTCCCCATGGTGGCTACTGATTGGCAGGATTTGTTTGAATGAAAGGCTGTCGATTTCAAAATGGTCGGCGAGTTTTACCAGAGATAAACGAAGGGTAAAGTCATCTCTGGGATTGAGATTGAATTTGTGCTTGACAATGTCTGTCACAGGTGCCAATCTGATTAAAACACAGATCCTATTTTGTTTCGTTTTTATAGTTCAAAATTTCGTTTTACTTGTCTTTACTACACTAGGATCTAGAAGTGTTGTTATCATTGACGTGTTCTGAATGGTGTGAGGGATTAGCCAATGAAACAGTCTGTTACGACGAGCTTTAGGCGTGTTTTGCACGGAAGTCTGGGTAATGCACTAGTAACATCAATGCTGATTGGTTAATCAAATGTCTGACATCATAGGGTCAAAAGACACTAGTATTACCTTTGACACGACCTATCGCTAAATCTGGTCAGATCTTCATGTAGTGTAGGTAAGCCATCGAAGTATAAAAAACCTAAACGAAATACAGATCTGTATTTTAATCAGATTGTGACAGGTGCCCAATTTCCAGACTTGGCCTTTAATAATCTATAATTAATGAACCTTAATGACTATTCTGTGAAGAGTCTTAAAGATAATTATACTTTTCTAGATATAAAATATTATGTATATTTTGCCAATACATTAGCACTTCGGAGGTCTTGACAAGCCGGGAAATAATTTAGGTTTGAAATGATTTTACTACATGACGTAAATATTAACTTTACCAGTCATACAAATGTCTTAGTGGGGTTTATCAACACTCACTTCAAATTTACTTATGCTAAATAAGTCAATTTTTTTTTTTTTTTTCGTTAATTATGAAAGTGTAGTAATTGGAATGTGATATTATTCACAATTAATTGCAATTAATCTTCTGTCGAGAGTGGTTATTCCTCTTTGAAATGATTTATCTTCTGAATTATAAAATTAAATCTGTTAAGTCTGTCGTTTATTCGGATATTATCTAAGATTTAAACAAACATAAGCAGCTTTATTTGTAGCAATTAGCGTTAAATACCAGGAAATAAATTACTATTCAAATCCACTTGATCTGATTAAGTAACTCATATTAGTAATAAAGTAAATTTTAAAAATAAAACCAGGAAATGATATGTTGCTGGGTATTTTATAATAGATTTATGCTTAATGGTAGTTCCTATTAATCTGTGTAATTGGAATGAAGTTTCAACTAGTGTAAAGTAGCTAAGTTTCTAACATGATACATCCAAAGTCTTTGACATTGAAAACATAAATTATTTGTCAATTTAAATCAACAGTGATGATGGATTAACCAGACGCTAGAGATTGCCATTTGATTGAGACCTCTTGCGTGTTTCGTTGAACATAACTGATTTGAAATTAAGAGTAAAAACGGAAATGATCAAATGTAAATCAGTTTATATGCATTGACATAACATTATTATATGTGTTGCGACACATTTGTGTCAATTTCTGGGTCCAAAATATTAAAGATTTAGCAGCTCCTTTAATGCCAGCTAAAATTTTAAGCATTGATGCTTTTCACTCCTGTGCTTTAGTATTAACAAAGTTTGAAAACAAAAACCTGATAATGAAAATAGTTTGTGCGTAGTGGACTACTGGGAGGAAACTGGAAGGTCCAGACAAAACCCATGAGGTTGTACAGGTGACCCTGTTCCTTGTCACTCTCAAGCTGGGAATTGATTCGATGACTGACCTTATGATCTAAAGTGCACCCGTTAGATCATCAGGCCACCCAACCCCCCACTTTCAAAATGAAACAAAAACCTGATACGTGAAAATAGTATGATGCATGAAATAATATTAAGACAGATGCAGAGTAAAAAATATTTATATTATTACTCCGCCTGGATGTCAAGGGATGCCTACGACTGGCTGCCAGATCCATTCAATTGATTTTATGTATGTCTTTTGTTTGAAATGTATGTCTTGTCCTTGGGTTTGTCTTGTCTTGTGTATTTGTTTATGTATGGGGGGGGGGGATCGGTTTGGATGGTCGAATGGTTAGCGTGTGCAGGTTGTATCATAAGGTCTGTCATTGAGTCAACTGGCATGGTTTCAATTCCCCGAGTTGTACGTGACAAGGAGTAGGGTCGCCTATGCAACCCCATGGGTTATTTCCAGGTTCTCCGATCCTCCCAATGCTAAAGACCCCTACTCGCAAACAAATTATTGAAATAAAATTGAACCATATGTTAGTCACAGAATGACCTAGTTTGTGTTGAGTGGAGTTACCCCCCCCCCTCTCTCTCTCTCTCTCTCTCTCTCTCTCTGTTTATGTGGGGTGCAGTCCTCCTGCGCTTACTTATAGAGCAAAGTTGAAGATAATAACATTTGGGTTACTCGTGGGTTACCACATGATGGCTAGTGAAACACGTATGTGTAATACATTCTTTGGAAATAGCTATCCTGTTAAATAATTTAACTTATTTGTATTTAAAAATGGAAGGATTCTTGCAATTTTGACGCTTTTGCCAAAACTAATATATAGCCACCTGCCATTTAGCATTTCTTCCTGCATACCTGATTGGTGGGGGTTAAAATGGTCATCTGATTTAATATATATATAGAACACCAGATGTCTAAACAAACCATAATAATATTTATAACCATGTTTACATTACAGTTTTTAAATTGTGGATGGAATGGTTCTGAGAATGGATAGTCGTCATTTTAAATAGCTTGCATTGCTTGTATTACAAGTTTGTGAGGAAAAAGGATCAAAGTGTCAAACTCATTACTTCAGAACTGCTCTCAGAACGGATACCATTTGCACTATGTAAATTTAAGCACGTCGTTCTCAGAACGGTTCCAAAAACACCTCACTTCGGTGATCCAGATTTGAACCATTCACTAAAGTTTTAACTGTTCTGTTCTTGGAACCGTTCCGGGTGCACTTAGAAATGGTAATGTAAACAGGGTTTATGATAAAGAGAGTCATGCTATATGAACAAACCATATTGGAGAGAGGCATGCTATCTGAACAAGCCATATTAAAGAAAGTCATGCTATCTGAACAAGCCATTATACAGAGAGGTATGCTATCTGAACAAGCCATATTGGAGAGAGTCATGCTATCTGAACAAACCATAATACAGAGAGTTATGCTATCTGAACAAACCATAAGAGTCATGCTATCTGAACACACCATAACACAGAGAGTCATGCTATATGAAAAAACCATAATAATGTCTATCATACAGAGAGTCATGCTATCTGAACAAACCATAATAATGGCTATCATACAGAGTGTCATGCTATCTGAACAAACCATAATACAAAGAGTCATGCTATCTGAACAAACCATAATACAAAGATTCATGCTATCTGAAGAAACCATAATACAAAGAGTCATGCTATCTGAACAAACCATAATACAAAGAGTCATGCTATCTGAACAAACCATAATACATAGTCATATTATATGAACAAACCATAATACAGAAAGTCATAATACAGAAAATACAGAACAAACTATAATACAGAGAGTCATGCTACGTGTATCTGAACAAACCATAATACAGAGATAATCCTTGAGTGGCATTTAGCGATTGGGCACATTAAAAAACACAACAAATTTATATGGAAAACAATCACTGGTTTATACATGTATAGCACGACATTACGACATTTGTGCTCGAAAATGGTAAGAGAATACTTGTTGAAACGTCATGCTATATGTGTATAAACCATGCAGTGATTGTTTTCTAGTGTTGTGTTTTTTATAACAGAGAGTCATGCTATCTGAACAAACTATAATAATATCCGTCATACAGTGTCATGCTATTTGAACAAACTATAATAATATCTATCATACAGAGTGTCAGACTGTCTGGTTTGTTAACAAAAATTACATCCTCTTCTAGCTGTTTACATAAAAAAGGCTACTTACAATTTGTAGGCTTTTAATGAAATTGTATGAAATGGAGTCATGTATTATTATATCATCCATTTATAAAAGATGTCATCTATTTCCTGTACATGATTTACTTTAACCTCTTCAATAAAAATATCTGTGGGTTTTTGGAGAACTTGTTTTTATATCTGTTAGTATAGAAAGTTACATGTATGTATTTGATCATGGGGGTTGGGGTGGATGTTGGATGGCCGAATAGTTAGCATGTGCGCGCTGTATCATAAAGCCTGTCATTAAGTCAACTGGTGTGGGTTCGATTTTCCAGCTGTACGTGACAAGGAGTAGGGTCACTTGTCCAACCTCGTGGGTTTTCTCCGGGTCCTCCGGTTTTCTCCCTACACTCAAGCAAATTATTGAAATAAAATTAAATGTCATATGTTAGTCCCGATATGACCTAGTTTGTGTCGAGTGGACTTTAAATCCCGTTTCTCTCTCTCTCTATTGGATCAAGATATTGTCTTTTAGATGTCTGACACAAACCCGGGTTTTAGCAAAATCCACCATACTAAACTTAGTCTGCCTGTCTACAGTTAGCTTCACTTGAGAAAAGTCACGATGGTAGTTGACCGACCTTTTCATTCCTACATTGATGATTTAAGTCGAATATACTAAGTATACTACAAGGATTTTGTTAAGTTTTTATTCTGCTTCCATTTAATAAAATTGAAATAGTTTATTTAGTCTTTTTGTGTATGACATGAGAAACATTGTAGAAGCCCATTAATTACAAAACAGTATTCTTTAAATGGCATTTAGTAATTGGAACATAATCAAATAACACACTATTTATGGATAACAATTACTATAGTTTATTTCACTGGGACGTTTCAACAAGATTTCACAAGTCATTATCAAGCATATAAACTATAGTAATTGTTATCCATAAATAGTGTGTTGTTTGACAAGTGATACTAATTTTTGGATATGGCGGCCATTTAGGGCAGAGATCCATTCTCGAAGTATGAAGCAGATGGATCACAGTGTGCAGAATAAAAATCCACCTGTCTTCATTAGCCAAGTCGGAGCAGAACACAGTTTGGACATTAAACCCAATTTCATTTCATTTAGCAAAATCCAGTCAGATAATGAAGCCATATCTACTGTTAATTGTTACAATGTATATCATTCATCAACTGTAATTAATAATAAATGGAAGCAACTACATGTATTTAACTGTGTGTTTGATGTCAAAGAAAGTCTGAGCATGATATTTATCTGTTAATAATGACTTCTGTACAGATATTCATCCATAGTAACCTTTACAGTCTTCTAGGACAGCTTTTTTTTGGGGGGGGGGGAATTTTTAATGTCTACTCAACACAAACTAGGTCATTTTGTGAGTAACATATGGTCCAATTTTATTTCAATAATTTGCTTGCGCGTAGGGGTCTTTCGCTGTGGGAGGAAACAAACGAGGTTGGACAGACGACCATACCCCTTGTCACCTACAACCAGGGAATCGAAACCACGCCAGTGAGAGAGAGAGAGGGAGAGGGAGAGAGGTATCCAAGATGGTGGTGATGGCTCCATCCTACACCAGTTATTCAATAGTTTCTAGGGTACATCTGTCTTTTGTACTTTTGATCATCTTTTAAACCTTGGATAAGTAGACTCTGCAAGTGACACACAATTCAATTCATTAGGCCTATTTAACACTCTTTACAAACTTCCATAATGTATTATGTAATATATTGAATAATATGTTTAATAGTGTTAACCTTTTCACCTCTGGACTGCTCTTACTAGTACCGCCATATTGGATAACTCTCTCTCTCTCTCTCTCTCTCTTGCTTAGACAACAAGTTATTGGGTAGCCACTGTGTCATACATATAACTAACTTAAAGATACATTATGGGAGGTTAGAGAAAGAGCTGGTAGTTGTCACTATAATACATGTAGTTAGAAACTAGATAATGTAAAAGGAATATGCTGAAAATTTCAGTCAAATTGATCCACCCTGAACCAAGTATATAAAGATTGAATTTTGGGCTTAGCCTACATCATCATTACTAAAGTCGGTACGATAAAAAACTAAAAAACATAGTCTCGATTATCCATTTTTTGATTTAATCAAAAGCAGCAGACCGGGTTCTAATCCAGTAAATATCGCAGGCTAGCGATGACATTGAGAGTTGATTATGGTCTGGATAAGGTAATTACATGTAATGTCTAATTAATAATTTAGATAACATTTCAGGCCTAAAGAAAGACCTGCAATAGGTAGATTTAGCTCTTGCATAATGTATGTTTTTATAAACAATAATATATGTATACTAAGGCAAATATCTTTAAATGATTTTATAGTATAGAGTGGCCAGTCTCAAGTCTGAAAAAAAACCCCAGTTACCGTAAAATTTACTAAATTATTAGGCTTTTGTTTGAAAATGCTTTAATAAGAAAAAAACCTAATTGAGAAAGTGGTGTTTTTATTGTGTCGGACCGAACATTTGAATGTACATCATGTCTGACAGGTGCAGTTGTATGGCCTATTGGTTTAACACAACAGATTATAAGGTCTGTCATTGAGTAAAGAGGTGTGGTTTCAATTCCCCACTTGTACATGACAAGGAGTTGGATCGCCAGTCCTACCTCATTGGTTATCTCTGTGCCCTTCAGTTTGCTTCCACTGCTAATTCAAGACCCCTACGTGCATGCTAATTTCAGCCATCTAGGAATTTTCACTGTCGTATTGTTTCCTTTTGAGACTGATGTTAATAAATTAGTATAGGCCTATGTCAGACAGACATTTGAAAGTTATTTCCAGACCTGTTTGTGAAACACTGATAGAACAACATTTTTGTTTGTAAATGCGTTAATGAGAAAGAAACTAATTGAGAAAGTGTTGTTTTTTTATGCTGGTGGTTTATCTGACATGACAGGTAAACATCTTAGTGATTGTTGCCATCAACAGGTACTGTAGAAATATTCCAGGAATCTGACCTCCAGTAACATCTCATATACTATAGTCAGATACAGATGTCAGTATACTCTACAACTAATAATACTAGTAGTATGATATCAGCTGATTCTAGGCACCAATATTAACTGTGTTATAAAACTTCTATATTATAGTCAGATGTCTGCATACTACTACTACTAATTAATACTAGTATTATTGTCCCCCGCCTTTCGAAGAAAGCAGGGGACTATTAAAATGGGTTCGTCCGTCTGTCTGTCTGTCCGTCACACTTTTTGGGACACAATAACTCTCTTCCTAATTGAGCTAGAATGTTCAAACTTGGTGTATGTGTTTATTAGGTCAATGCCTTGATGGAGTTCGAAGATGAGCATTTTCCGCTTAGGGTAAGCAGAGATAAGCAATTTGATTGGTTGATGCTTTGGGACACGATAACTCTCTTCCTAATTGGGCTAGAATGTTCAAACTTTGTGTATGTGTTGATTAGGTCAATGCCTTGATGGAGTTCGAAGATGAGCATTTTCCGCTTAGGGTAAGCAGAGATAAGCAATTTGATTGGTTGATGCTTTGGGACACGATAACTTTTAATTGAGCTAGAATGTTCAAACTTGGTGTATGTGTTTATTAGGTCAATGCCTTGATGGAGTTCGAAGATGAGCATTTTCCGCTTAGGGTAAGCAGAGATAAGCAATTTGATTGGTTGATGCTTTGGGACACGATAACTTTTAATTGAGCTAGAATGTTCAAACTTGGTGTATGTGTTTATTAGGTCAATGCCTTGATGGAGTTCGAAGATGAGCATTTTCCGCTTAGGGTAAGCAGAGATAAGCAATTTGATTGGTTGATGCTTTGGGACACGATAACTTTAGTTCTAATTAAGTGAGATTGATGAAACTTGGTGTATAGTTTCATTACAGTAATACCTTGACTAAGTTTGATAATGAGCATTTTCTGCTCAGGGTAAGCAGAGCGATACGCAATTTGATTGGTCGAGACTTTGGAAAACAATAACTCTCCTACTTTGATTGTTAGACTATAAGTAAAGATATACTGTTTGATTGTTCAATACTTTGTAAAAGATAATTTGTGATAAATTTATATGTGTCCTATTTCGGCAGGGGACATCAGCCTCACTGTTGGCTTGTTAAAGTAGCTAAATCTCTAACTCAATATAATCCAAAGTCTTTCACATTGAAAACACGAATTATTTGTCAATTTAAATCAACATCGATGTTGTGATCATGCCGGGAAAAGATGTGTTTCTGATATCCAATAATTTAAAACAAAATAAACATTTTACCATTTGTGTACCATAATGCGTTTCAGCGCCATTTGTAACAAGGGACAAGAAAGATCGAGGCTAGACATTCCTTAAATCATGTCAAATGGTGACGCAATATTCTTATCTGGAGAGCATGCGCAATAGACTAGAATAACCAGATGCTAGAGATTACCACTCAATTGAGACTTCTGGTGTATCTCGTCGAACTTAATTGATTTGAAATTAGAATAAAAACAGAAACTATTGAATATACATTCAGATTACATTATTATATGTGTTGAGACTCATTTCTTGTCAATATCTAGATCCCAAATATATTAGCGATTAAACTCCTTTAATAATTTATCACATCAGTAGTATTATCACGTCAGCTGATTATAGGCACCAATATTAACTATATTATAATAAGATATACAGATGACAATATCAATAATACATGTACATAATTATTATATCAGCTGATTCTATGTACCAATATTAACTATAGCTTATATATATAATAGTTATATATACATATAGATGACAATATACAACTAACACTGTAACCCAGGCATCATTTAATCTTGTGTTTCTAACACTAATTTATTTCACATTCGTTTAATATCCAATCTTTGTATAAAAATTCATAAAAACTGTTTAAAATCACCATAAATCATTTAATTTGTACTTCTGTCCAGTTTAAAGCCGACCATTCAATTTTGATAATGAGTATCCAATTTACAAGTGTTTAATTTCTCAATTCCCTTTAAAAAATAAACAACTCAATTGTTGTACATGTATAATGATTCATTTTTGAACAGTGGTCAGGAAATTAAATACTTGTAAATTGAACACTCGTTATCAAAATTAATCAGTCAGCTTTAAACTGGACACCAGTACAAATTAGATGATTTTTGGTGATATTAAACGATTTTTACGAATTTTTAAACAAAGATTTGAAATTAAACGAATGTGAAAGAAATTAGTGCTAGATACACAAGATTAAATGATACCTTGGTTACAGTGTAATAATACTAGTAGTATTATATCAGCTGATTCTAGCCATCAAGTCCTGTGTATACATTGGCGTGCATGTAAAAGATCCCTTGGCAGTTGGAATTCAATATTTATTCAAGAGTAGGTCATAGTGCTGCTGCCCTGGCAAAACTTCCCTCATAGGACACTGTATAGCATATGCCCGTCTTCATTAGCCCAGTAGAATGTTGAACCCCATTTCATTTCTAGCCATCAATATTAAAGGCCTGTTAAGTTCTAACTTCATACCTGTCTTCATTAGTCTAATCAGTGTAGAACAGTAGGACGTTAAAGGCCATTTCATTTCTAACTCAATATTATCTACAGTCCTCGACATTACAAACAGCGTATCACATCACCAACACAAATAATTGGTCCATTCCAATTGTTGTTATAAATCTAACCGTAAACATATGGGCTCCTGATATCCAATATTTAAGACACGATGATGTGAAGAATGTACAGTCTGCTCTCAAATGCCATTTGTAATTAGGTACCTTGATGAATGACCCAAATCGTCAGTGTGAAAGTTAACGGTCAAACTGTACTCCCAAGTGGACTAAGCAGGTGTGAGTGACTGTTATTCAATTTGGACTGCTCATGTATTTTAGCGAACATAATTGATTAGAAATTACAATAAAAATTTTAAAAATGATTGTAAATCAATCTATATACACTCATTAAAAACATTTATATGGATATACTACTTCTAAATTTAATAACATGCTACGTTTCGATACACATACAGATATCGTTATCAAGCAAATTACTTGCTTGATAACGATATCTGACTGTATGTGTATCGAAACGTAGCATGTTAAATCCAGAAGTAGTATATCCATATAAATGTTTTTAATTTGTGAAATCTACCTCTATACATGTATGTCTTATAAGGATTACATATATATACACTCATATTAAAATAATATGTGCTTTTAGACGCATTTTCGTTCATTTGTGGTTAAAAATAAAATAGAGATTAGTTATTTTAACTGTTTTACTATATATATGAGACATGATTGAAAACAAACTATAAAACCGGAAATGAAATCAGCTGATTCATCATACCCTAGGGATAATAAGCTTATATGAGCCATACAGGAAAACAAAATATATTAAAGATTTTTATTCCTTTGATATTTTGGGATCAAATCTTATGAATCTAACCACCAATATTAACTATGTTAATAAGCTTGTATGAGCCATGCAGGAAAATAAATTATATTAAATTAAAGATATCTTTTTTTTTTACATCCAATAGCAGTGGGAGGAAACCGTAGGCCCCGGAGAAAACCCATGAGGTTGGGCAGGTGACCCTACTCCTTGTCACGTACACAGTACAAGCGGGGAATCAAAACCACATGCACCTTAGATCCCAATGCCTGTCATCCATTCAGTTGGAGATCCATTAAACAAGAGGTCCACTAACCTTAATCGCCCATTGTGTATCCATAAAATTGTACCTTGTGTTAATATGTTCAATTACTAAATGCCAATCAAAGAAGATATACATGTACATAAGACCATATTGATTTGATTAAATCAAATAGCCTGGGGTGAATTTAGCAAATCCACATTTTTATTGAAAGAGTGATTACTCTCGATCATTTTCAGCATGTTTTCATGATATAAGAATGGCTGCGCATTCACTTTCAGTGCAAATGACCTCATTTGACCTTTGACCCCGAATATCTCGAAAACGCCCCAAACGGTGGACTGATTACCACTTGGCATCGTATTCTACGAAAAATTTTACTCTAGAACAGTTGGGTCTGGTATTGTGCCCATTTGATGGAGACCCCCCCCCCCCCCTCCCCCGCACTGAGCCTACGGTCTAAAAAGAGACAATCAAACATTTTCAAAAACACCATAAAAGGGCATGTTATGATCAGAGCAATTTTTTTTCTTCTAATATTTAAAAGTCAAGATGTTTCTTGCAAATTTTATTGCCTTGAAATTTTTGTAAAAGTCATATTTATATATTTGTAGGTGTTACAAAGATGTGTTGATCGAGAACTAAAGTTATACAGTGATCATAAAGAACGAACGAATGTTGTCGCTCGTATTTCAGTTTTAATGTTAACCAGTCAGCCTGTGGATCACGATGAAAATGGACATAGAAAACAGAACTCATCAGATGTCGGTAAGTTATATTTTAGAAATTTAATATTGTCAAGTTTTCAATTTCATGCCACGCAGAACATGAAATGATATGATCAAATTCTAATTTATTGCTGTCCTAAAGCCTGGCTTGGAAGTAAGGCATCAAATTCAGTCTGTGTATGGATTGGAAATCTGTTAAATTCTTAAGCGATCCAGGTAGACAGATTTTCAAGGCACTGATTTCAACTTAAAGATAGGTTCCCAGAAGAGTATTTATCGGGTGGTTATTTCCAATAAAAGTATGGCAATTTTGGTATATATGGAAAGTAGAGATGTCCAATCTTACTAGAAAAATACTGGATTCCCTGAAAAACACCCATGGAGCGTATATAGGACAAAAATGTAAGGGTTCCCCTAATCGACAGCCCGACGATTAGGAATATCTGCATGTGTGACGTCAAAGGTTGCACGCGGAGATGAGCGCTTGATGTACATGTTGATAAACTTTATGAAGAGTTATACGTACAACACTTTCTGAGATAAAAATCACGGAAAAAGACGCAGGCAGTGGATAATCCGAAAATTTAATTAGGATTCGATATTTTTATAAATAGTCAGCAATTAAAGACAACATCGTCTTGTGTATGCAATGAATTCTCCTCGACTTCACACCCGTTGCTATAAGTACCGAGAGAGGTAAGTCATGTGACACAAACATGCTCTCTTTTGGTCGATTTTTTATAGCAGGGGTATTCCTTGGCAATTACAATGTTTTGAGAACGATTTTAAGCAAAATTATGATCAATTAATTAGTTTGAATATGTTTTTAGTCCAAATATATCATCAAATCACCCAGTTTGTACGAGGTAATGTATCTTTAAACTCCATTTACTTTTCATTCATTTGATTGTTTATTCATTCATTTGTTCATAAAAACAAACAATTTATATGTTCTTAAGAAACTAACATCATTCAAAATCCGTACAATTTTTGCTTGTTGTTGCTCCATATTTAAGAAATAGACTTGTTTTGTTGTTGCCCCAGATTTAAGAAATAGACTTGTTGTTGTTGCCCCAGATTTAAGAAATAGACTTGTTTTGTTGTTGCCCCAGATTTAAGAAATATACTTTTTGCTTGTTGCCCCAGATTTAAGAAATAGACTTTTTGTTTGTTGTTGCCCCAGATTTAAGAAATAGACTCTTTGCTTGTTGTTGCCCCATATTTAAGAAATAGACTTGTTTTGTATGTAGACGGTAATCTCTGGAGATATAAAAGACATTACTTGTAAGATTTCTAATTCTAATTTGTAAATCTATAACTTCATAAATGGGAGAAGAACATGACAGGAAAATGACTGAGTATATAGTATTACTTTCTAACTGTATTCATGGCCAGGGGCATACATAACTTTTCTTTTCTCAGTGCTTCTACTCAAATTTCAATGACTAGAGTTCTTTGATTTGAGTAAAAAAACAAAGGTGTTGATTTGATTGAATTTGATATGTTCATTTGTATTGGAAGTGAGTATCTATTTGCGTTTAAAATCTTAGAGAAAACCCAAGCTATTTTGAGGTGACCGCTCAACGGTAAGACGGTACATATTTTGACGTGGTATTTTCACTAAACAAAATGGCTCAACTTCCCAAAAGGTATATGTCATCAATAAAAACAAGTTGACATGTTTGGTATCATTACAAAGTTGATTCTATTGTTAATACAGTATTTAAAATTTAGATGATTTCATTCATTATTAATTGAGGTAGCTTTAGGCAATTGTCTTCAGACAACTTTTTGCCAAAATAACGGTGTCATTCACTTTGGCGTCATGTCATTTGGTAATGCTAATCTTAGATCAACAGATATAGTCAAAGTTGAAATAATGCCCATTTTGTGTTCCACTGTCGACAGATTAAGCCGAAAACTAAAATTACTAAACTACATGTAGCTGACTTCACTGATTATTTTGTGTTGAAATTTTAATTATTTTCCATACATTGTATGTACATGTATAAGATAAACTGGATTTGAGATTTTAACATAAATCATGTGGACCTTAAACCCCATTTCTCTCTCTCTCTCTCTTTTTCTCTCTCTCTCTCTTTTTCTCTCTCTCCAAATGTTTACAGTATAATCAATAAATGTTATCCCTTGTTTGTCAATAATTTTAAAAATGTCTTGTTTTATTGGACTTCTGTCATGTTAACCAAGTACAAATTATGATTTATTAGGCTTTCATAAGAAAAAAAAAACATTTCATGTTATTATTGTTATCATCATATCTTCAAATATTGACCCCAGGCAATTATTACTCATGGTAAAAATAAATAAAAAAAAAAGAAATTAAAATTAAAGTTTTCTTTTGTAGTCATCATATCATTTCTTTAAATATCGCCATGGTAATTAATGCTCATTAGGTATTTTAAAGATATTGGTGATACTATTAACTTGAAGTAAATAAAGGGGGGTTGGATGGCCAACATACATGTATGTCTTCAAATATCGCCATGGTAATTAATGCTCATTAGTTTTTTTTAAAGATATTGGTGATACTATTAGCTGGTACTTTATACATATGTCTTTAAATATTGCCATGGTAATTAATGCTCATTAGGTATTTTAAAGATATTGGTGATACTATTAGCTGGTACTTTATACATATGTCTTTAAATATTGCCATGGTAATTAATGCTCATTAGGTATTTTAAAGATATTGGTGATACTATTAGCTGGTATTTTATACATATGTCTTCAAATATCGCCATGGTAATTAATGCTCATTAGGTATTTTAAAGATATTGGTGATACTATTAGCTGGTATTTTATACTTTCAATATATGTCTTCAAATATTGCCATGGTAATTAATAAGTAATACTAATTAGGTATTTTAAAGATATTGGTGATACTATTATCTGGTATTTTATACTTTCAAATATCGCCATGGTAATTAATACTCATTAGGTATTTTAAAGATATTGCCGGTGATACTATTAACTTGTAGTTAAGGGGGTTGGATGGCCGAATGGTATCATACGGTCTGTCATTGAGGCTTTGTTTGGATTCAATGGTTGTACGTGACAGGGAGTAGGGTCGCCTGTCCAACCTTGTGGGTTTTCTCTGGGTCCTCCGGTTTCCTCCCACTGCTAAAGACCCCTACGCGCAAGCAAATTATTGAAATAATAATTGAGCCATATGTTATTCCCGAAATTACCTAGTTTGTGTCGAGTGGAGGTTAAACCTCTCTCTCTCTCTGTCTCTCTCTCTCTCTCTCTCTCTCTTATTTTATACTTTGTTGAAATTCTTTGCCTTCAGATGTAGATGTAGATTCTGTGATGTGATAAGTTTTTGATGACATATAAATGTAAACTAACATTTCCGTTTGTTTTACTTGAATCTCTTATTCAATTAAAGGAAAAAAAAGGCTGCTATGTTGCATCTACTTTAGAAATAAGTGATTAGGCTTTTGAGTGAAACTTCAGATGACAAAAATAGCAAAATTGTTAATTGAGTCAGTTCAAGATATCGAGGAAATAAATCAGAAATCCTTACGAACATCTGAAAGTTAAAACATAAAAACAGAGAAAAGGAATGAAGTGTAGTGTTTGTGGGATGTTTGTGGGAAATGGAAAAACTAAAATTAATTGATTTAATTTAGATAGTATAGTATCAGTGATATTTTCCTTTTTAAATCGGATACTGATAAAGTTTTTAATCTCGTAGTTTTAATTGAATGAAGAAATCTGTTTCTTTGAAAATTCAAAATCAAGACTGAAGTAATTACTCAAGAAAAATATGTAATGTACGTACTGATTACTGAAAAATATGTAATGTACGTACTGATTACTGAAAAATATGTAATGTACGTACTGATTACTGAAAAATATGTAATGTACGTACTGATTACTGAAAAATATGTAATGTACCTACTGATTACTGAAAAATATGTAATGTACCTACTGATTACTGAAAAATATGTAATGTACCTACTGATTACTGAAAAAAAGAAAAGAAAAAAATTATATATTTCGTGTAATTGCAGCAATTGTAAAAATTGTTTGAAGTTTTTTGCTCATAAATAAAGTCAACAATTATAAAGACGTAACATTCCAGATGAAAAGACAAATATAGAAATTCCGACCATGCATAAACCAACCTGACTTCTCTTTGTAAGCAGGGATGTCAAAAAAATTGAAATCGATATATTGCAATACGACACACACACACATTGTAACCCGGGTATCATTTAATCTTGTGTAGTTAGCACTAATTTCTTTCACGTTCATTCAATATCAAATCTTTGTTTAAAAACTTGAAAAAATTGTTTAAAATCAACAAAAATCATCTAATTTGTACTTGTGTCCAGTTTAAAGCTAACCATTCAATTTTGATAATGAGAGTCCAATTTACAAGTATTTAATTTCATGATCACTGTTAAAAATAAACAACCCAATTGATTATTGGTGTATAATGATTAATTTTTGATGATCTCTGGTGATTTTAAACGATTTTTTAGAGTGAAAGAAATTAGTGCTAAATACACAAGATTAAATGATATCCAGGTTATGGTGACAGATCCCCTGCAGCTCGTAACACAGTATGCAATTTGTGATATTTATAATTTTGCTCTAGTTTCATTTTGTTTGAAAACTGATTATTGAAGGTTATTTTCCTTCTCTGGTATTAAAATGGTTTAACACGTGTGCGTTAGATCAGAAGGTCTGTCAAATAAATCAAGTGGCGTGGTTTCGATTTCCCGCTTGTACATGATAGGGGGTAGGATGGGTTTTCTTTGTGTCTTTTGGTTTCCTCCCACAGCTAACCTCTACACACAAGTGAATTATTGAAATAAAATTGAACTATAAGGTCTGTCAAATATGTCAAATGGCGTGGTTCCGATTTCTCGCTTGTACATGATAAGGAGTAGGGTTAAATGTCGTGGGTTTTCTCCGGGTGTTTTGGTTTGCTCCCACAGCTAACATCTACGCGCATGTGAATTAATGCAATAATATTGAATCATCGGAAACATTCCACGAATATATGCACAATTGTTTCAATTGAAAACTTATTTTACAATATATTGCAATACATTTCAGTAAGATTCGGGGTCGCAATAAACAGCCCTACTTGTAAGCAGTGCTGCAAATAGGGCCTGTACTGGAAAAGCATATGGTCGTTAAGATGGGACAGCAAAATAAAGATCTCACAGTTATAAAAGTAGGCTGTAGCGCCACTGTCGGGGCAAAATCGGTCTCCCGTCTTCATTAGCTCAGTCCGGAGCAAAACAGTAGGAAGTTATAAACCCCATTTCATTTCATTTTGCAAAATCGGTCTTAGTCTGGATTTTATTTCACACTAATTTCATAACCAGATTATTTCATGAGAATTTCAGGATAAACTTTATTTTATTCATTTCATTTGTAAACAGAGCTCTTTCAGTTAAAGAGTGACTCAATTTTTGGGAACCTTAAAAGAGACAAAAATGCACATATTAATGTAATATGAATATATTCAATTTTTAAAAAAATTATTGTAATTTCTAATCAATATGTTCGGTGAAATATGTGAACAGTCCAAATTGAACAGCCGTTTATGCCTGCATAGTCCATTTTGAGTTTAGAGATTTAGCCCCTTTTATTAATGAAGGGGAAAGCTGGAGTAAACCCAGGTGTATACGTTCTCATTTCCAACAGACAGCATTAATAATTATCTAAGAACACGGATGGAAAAAATATCAATGAATCTTGGAAGATCAAAGTAGAAAAACATGTAAAGCTCATAACGAGTGAAATTTTCTGATCATGGCGGCTATTTTCGACTTTTTATTATTAACCTGTTTTTAGTTGGCAGGCGGTCAGACCTCCTGCTGTATTAACATCACAGCTGATTGATTCCGTCTCATCGATTGACTGTCAGGTCTCGGGAGATAATTGGTAGATACGAGCAAATCTCATGATTACTCCTACAAAATAAGAAAATGGATGATTTTTATGATCGTTAGTGGCGTTTAGTTCTGATCAAAACATACTCCTGTTTAATTTAATGTGAATTTAACTGGAAATAAGCAATTTATTACTGATAGGGTAGAGTAGAAATGGAAATGAAATGAAATTGATGAAATGAGGTTTAACGTCCCAATTTTTCTGCTCCGACTGGAGACGTGTATACGCCATGGAGGAAATTTTGCCCGGACAGCAAAGCTATAGCCTACTCTCATATCAAATTCCAACTGTCAAGGGATCTTTTACGTACACGCCAATGTGTACAGGGGACCTTTTTTTTTTGTCCCATCCAATTTTTGTCCTATAAATTTTGTGCTTGTTGATGTGGGATGATATGTAAGCTCAGGTGACCTTGGAATCATTATCACCTTTGTCTAGGATTAGTCTTAAGAACAAGAAACTTGATATCGGCATGACAATTTGCGGTAGATTTGAAATCAATGACTCTTAGATGGTTAGAATTTTGTTTACTGTTGGAAAGTTTCATCGTTTGTCTAATTCTTAACCCGTTAAGTGCGTAGGTAGTTATATAACATCCTGGACAACTTCCACTCACTGTGTGTAGGGCGTAATATAATGCCTTGGAGGTATTTTCCCCAACCTATTCTTAGAACATAGTTCGTCACTTGAGGGAATCCCTTGGGAATTCTCCCACGATCGCAGCATGTGTAGGACGTTATATTACGTTCTGGACAACTGCCACTCACTGTGTGTAGGGCGTAATATAACGCATTGGAGGCATTTTCCCCAACCTATTCTTAGAACATAGTACATAGTTCTTCGTCACTTCGTCAAATTAACTCGCTAGCCTGGAGGTCGGGTGTTCGATCCCTGCATTGGCCGAGAAAGTTCATCCCGATTTTCTGGCGTGGTTCTCCCTTGTCAGTGATGCAGGACGGAGGGGCTGACAAGGACAGCTGTCTAGTCGTTCGGATGGGACGAAAAACCGAGGTCCCGTGTACTCATTGGCATGCACGTAAAAGATCCCTTGACAGTTGGAATTCGATATAAGAGTAGGCCGTAGTGCCGCTGTCCGGGCAAAATTTCCCTCATAGCACACTGTATGGCGTATGCCCGTCTTCATTAGCCCAGTTCGGAGCAA
This sequence comes from Patella vulgata, assembly GCF_932274485.2. Classification (NCBI taxonomy): domain Eukaryota; kingdom Metazoa; phylum Mollusca; class Gastropoda; family Patellidae; genus Patella; species Patella vulgata. Next base: position 74,279,429 of record NC_065883.2, on the reverse strand, counting down.
AACAGTAGGACGTTAAACCCCATTTCATTTCATTTCATTTCATTTCGTCAAATTAATTACACAATTGGGGGTAGTTAACGTTTTAAAAACGTCACGCTTAACGGGTTAAAAAAGATCTACAGTATCCCATGGGTGGCGGGATGGGGTGGTCGAATGGTCTAATGCATGCAGTGTTTATGCTTTAGATCATAAGGTCTGCCGTTTGAGTCGAGTGGGGTGGTTTCGATTCCAAGCTTGTACATGGTCCTGTCAATACCCTTGCAGCACAGAATAATAGCAGACCGTAGTGCAAAATTTACCTTCTTCTAGCACATGGCATGGCATCAGTCTTCATTAGACTGGTTGATGCAGAACAGTAAACCTCTTTATTAGACTGGGTGGTGCAAAAAAGTAAGCCTCTTCATTAGACCGAGTAAACCTAGACATTAGACCGGTTGTGGCAGAAAAATAAGTCTCTTCATTCTACCAGTTGGTGCAGAAAATTATGCCTACATTTACATTAGACCGGTTGTTGCAGAAAAGTAAACCTCTACATTAGACCGGTTGATGCAGAAAAGGAAACGTCTACATTAGACCGGTTGATGCAGAAAGTAAACCTCTAAATTAGACCGGTTGCTGCAAAAAAGTAAGCCTCTAAATTAGATCGGTTGCTGCAAAAAAGTAAGCCTCTAAATTAGACTGGTTGCTGCAGAAAAGTAAGCCTCTACATTAGACTGGTTACTGCAGAAAAGTAAAGCGTTAAACCCCATTTCATTTCACTAATATAATGATAAAGGAGCTGTCAGAGGCCAAAATGTTAAATTCTGGAGGACATGTAGTTAAGATACTCAGGAGACCATTCTAGTCTCAGACAAAAATTGCTTCATACTCATAGCACAATACACATTAGCCTATTTGGTGTACAATAAGGTCATTTGGATTGGCTGGGAAGGATTGAAATAAAATTGAACCATATGTTAGTCCCGAAATAACCTAGTTTGTGTCGAGTGGATGTTAAACTCTATTTTTCTCTCTCACTATGTGAATGTGGTCAATGAAAAATATGACTTTGCTACTCCCAAAATAACTTAAAGTAAAGATACATTACATGTAATTAAGAGTCTTACTATAATAGATAATGTAAAATGAAGTTATTGAAAATTTTCATTTAAATTACTTTATTCTGACCCAAGTTATCACTGTTTGTAGTTTTGACAACATGTGTGCATTGTGGTAACCAGAGCCCTGGTATATTCGAGACTTAGCCTCGCTTTCCCATTTTTAAATTAATTTTTTAAATGGCGAATTGTTCTAATCTAGTTAAAATCTCGAGTATCTGATGCCATCGATTGTTGATTATGGTCTTGTTTTGTTAACAAATGTCTAATAAATAGTTTATGTAACATTTCAGGCCTAAAGAAAGACCTGTAATAGGCAGATTTAGCTCTTGCATAATGTATGTTTAAAGGAAGTGTTGCAACAACATTAAAGATACATTATGAGAGATTTGATAAGGAGTTGGCAGTTCTGACTACAATAGTTAAAAACTAGATAATGTAAAGGCAATTTGCTAAAAATGTCATTCAAATTGATCCAACTATGAACCGTGAACTAAGCGATTGAAATTTCCGCCTAGCCTCGATCATCATTACTAAAATCAGTATGATAAACAGCATGTTCTTGATTATCCATTTAATCGTTAAATCATGAAGGAAAGTTATGCAGTAAATTGGCTCATAATCCACTAAAGATTGCAGGCTAGCGATGCCATCTAGAGTTGATTATGGTCTGGATAGGTTAATTAATGTCTAATTAATAATTTAGATAACATTTCAGGTCTAAAGAAAGACCTGCAATAGACAGATTTAGCTCTTGCATAATGTATGTTTAAAGAAGATAAATTGTTTTTGAGAGAGTAACAAAATCAAGTAAAGCAACCTACAAAATTTAAATCTTACGACCAGTAATGATATGCCAGGTTTCCTTGTTATACAAGATGAATTAGAATCTGTGAAATGAATAAATGTCAGCGATGATCAAAGGAGCACATAAATAGCTGTTTGTGTGTTTGAAGAGACAGGAAATTGTCTTGAAGGTTGTTTGTAATCTTTAATATAGAATGATTGAAAGTGGCATGTTTATGTTTATCCCAAAAGAACGAAGTCTTGTAAAATAAAAAGAGATGAAATAGAGAAGTAATAGAATTGATTGAAATGAAGAAGGTCAGCATGGCTATGTAGAAGGGAAATATGTTGGTTAATAAATGAAAAAATATGAAAATTACAGAAAAAAAATTGTACGGCTATAGCAAAATACAAAAACATGTGGGGTAATAAATAAGATAATAAAAAAACTTGGAGATTAAAACATAGCAAAATACAAAAACATGGAGGGTAATAAATAGCAAAATACAAAAAAAAAAAACCCCAAAAATGTTGGGAGGTTAATAAATCACGAAATACAAAAGTACAACAAAAACTTGAATGTTAAAAAATCGCAAAATAGAAAATAAAAAAAAAAAAAACTTGGAGGTTAATAAATAGCAAAATACAAAAGTACAACAAAAACCTGTAGGATAAAAAAATGCAAAATAGAAAATAAAAAAAATCTTTAGGGTGATAAAATAGGATAAAAAATAAATATATATATATAGGCTAATCAAAAGTAATGGTGATGGTAGAATTAGATTGTTGAATGATGTTGATGTCATTGAAGAGAATATTATTATTGATAAAGTAGGGTGTTAAGGTAATAAAATATTTACCCGATACACCTTCTACTCCCCACCGTCTCTCCGTTGTTGAATGGTATTGATACATGTATGTCAGTAAAGAGATTATTATTTATAAAGTTATTTGAATATAAATTATTTACTACATACACCCCCACTCCCCCATGTCTTTCCGTTGATGATGGTAGAATTAGATTGCTGAATGGTATTGATGTCATTGAAGAGAATATTATTATTGATAAGGTAGGGTGTTACTGTAATAAAATATTTACCTAATACACCCCCAGTCCCCCATGTCTTTCCGTTGGTGATGTTAGAATTAAATTGCTGAATGGTATTAATACATGTATTTCAGTAAAGAGATTATTATTAATAAAGTAGAGGGATAAATTATTTACTACGTACACCCCCACTGCCCCATGTCTTTCCGTTGATGATGGTAGAATTAGATTGCTGAATGGTATTGATATTCCAATGAAAAGAATATTGTTAATAGTCGAACATCATAAAGATTGGGAGATTGACAGATAGAAATAATCAGTTTATTGGATAGGTCAAGTTAGCCTCAAGCATTCAATGAAAAACAAGTTGGAAATAATAATAATAAAAAAACAAACTAAATCTGTCTGAGAAATCTCCCATTAAAGAAAATAATATGTTATCTGTAAAGAGAGAGAGAAATGGGGTTTAACGTTCGCTCGACACAGGCTAGGTCATTTCGGGACTAACATATGGTTTAATTTTATTTCATTAATTCGCTTGCGCGTTTGGGTCTTTAGCAGTGGGAGGAAACCAGAGGACCCGGAGGAAACCAGAGGACCCGGAGAAAACCCACGAGGTTGGACAGGCAACCCTACTCCTTGTCACATACAACCGGGGATTCGAAACCACGCCAGTTGACTCAATGACAGGCCTTATGATACAGTGCGCGCACGTGCTAACCATTCGGCCATCCAACCCCCCATGTTAAGTGAAAAGATGTTCACAACTAATAAACGAAATCTGACAGAGAAACGGAAGCCATGGTGGCTATGTGGGTAAGATGCTGGCACGCTAGCCTGGAGGACTTGTGTTCGATCCCTGCATTTGCCGAGAAAGTACAAAAGGATTTTTCGAAGTGGTTTCCCCTTGTCAGTGATGCAGGACGGAGGGCCTGACAAGAACAGCTGTCTAATCGTTCGGATGGTACGAAAAACTGACGTCCCGTGTACACATTGGCATGCACATAAAAGATCCCTTGGTAGTTAGTATTTGATATAAGAGTAGGCCGTAGTGCCGCTGTCCGGGCAAATTTTCACTCATAGCACACTGTAAGGCGGAAGTCCTTCTTCATTAGCCCAGTTGGAGCAGAACAGTAGGAGGTTAAACCCCAATTACTTTTCTATATGCCTTTGATTGCAGATGTACATAAAATGATCACCATGCTATCAGCAGTACAAGATAACTTGTGTCTTTGCTCCATCAACAACTGATTAGAAATCTATTATGGGTATTTCCCTATCTTAAAATGAGTTGTTCGGATGGTATGAAAAACCGAGGTCCTTTGTACACATTGGTGTGCATGTAAAAGATCCCTTGGCAGTTGGAATTCATTATAAGAGTAGGCCTCGATGCCGCTGCCTGTGGAAAAAATTCGCTCATAGCACAATGTATGCCTGTCTTCATTAGCCCTATCGGAGCAGAACAGTAGGACATTAAGCCCCATTTCATTTCTGACAGAAAAAGGAAAATGACAAACATGTGGACATAACACACACAACACACATATAGAAATAAAATTGAACCACATGTTACTCCCAAACATTTATAGAGCTCCAGAAATCCAACATCAATTTCCTTATAGTGTAACAGTAAAACATTTAGTAATCAAGAAACTTTCATTTAAAGATACATTATGGGAGATTAGATAAAGAGCTGACAGTTCTCACTATAATAGTTAAAAACTAGATAATGTAAAGGAAATATGCTGAAAATTTCAGTCAAATTGATCCACTCTGAACTGAGAATTTAGTGATTGAATTCTGGGCCTAGTCTCGATCATCATTACTAAAGTCAGTACAATTCAGATAACATTTCAGGCCTAAAGGAAGACCTGCAATTGGCAGATTTAGCTCTTGCATAATGTATATTTAACTCGCACCATTTGTTATCAACAATAACAAAGTAAATAACTCAAATATATTCATAACCGTCAAGGTTGTTTACCAGTATTCATCAGATATATTTGTTTTTTTGATAATTGTTTTCCATGTGACATAATTTTGGTCCTTTCAGCAAATTGGTTCATTAAGTCTGACCTTTTTGTTGGCGACCATTATGAAGGTAATTTCCCACTGAAACAGTGCGTAGGTTTACTCAATGAAATTAAGTTTCATTGTCAATTGGCACAGTAATGTTTGTATTTTATCTCCCTCAAGACAGACAATTTATTACAGCGTTTTGGCTTTGAACCAAAAAACCAATAGGAATGGAATAATAACAGTGGTAACTGATTTTGGCAAAAAAAAAAAAATCGTAAAATGTTTTTGTTTTTTTTTCTTCTCATGCAAAAAAAGTAGGACGTTAAATTTTATTTCATTTCTGCTCTATGATATTTTTAGACTAACACGTGGTGTCTTAATTGTTATTTATCTGTCTACATGGTGACTTAGTGGTTAATGCATGCAGTGTAAATCGTCTATGAAATAAATGAAATGAAATGGGGTTTAACGTCCTACTGTTTTGCTCTCAACTGGGCTAATGAAGATGGGCATACGCCATACAGTGTGCTATGAGGGAAATTTTGCCCGGACAGCGGCACTATGGCCTACTCTTATATCGAATTCCAACTGTCAAGGGATCTTTTATGTGCGCGCCAATGTGTACACGGGACATTGGTTTTTCATCTCATCCGAATGACTAGACAGCTGTCCTTGTCAGGCCCTCCGTCCTGCATCACTGACAAGGGGGAACCACGCTGGAAAATCTGGGTGAACTTTCGCGGGCAATGTAGGGATCGAACACCCGACCTCCAGGCTAGAGATCCAGCGTCTTGCCCCCTTAGTCACCGTGACTAAGTTACTTGTTTGTTCCTTGCAAGAAGTGGGGTTAGGTGTCCGAATTCTTTAACGTGTGCACGTCTGATCATAAGGTCTGTCATTGGGTCAAGTTACATGGTTTCGATAGCCCGCTTGTATGTTTAGTTTAAACAATATTTTATTCAATAAACTGAATTGGATTGAACAACAGGCAAAGGCCTATATAAGTTCTCTCGCTTGTATGCGTCAAGGTGTAGGGTCGCTTGTCCAACCCAGGGTTTTTTCCCAGGGTCCCCCTGTTATTTTCCCACTGCTAAAGACCCCTATTTATTGAAACAAAATTGAACTGTATATTAGCCTCAAACCGTTGATCCCCTCCCTCTCTCTTAGTTTAAGTTTTCGTGAATAAGGGCCCCGGTAATTATTATTCATATTAAACATCATACTAAAGTTGTAATTAAAACCACTCGTTGTTCTGTTCGCGTCAAGCATTTTCGTCCAAAAATCTGTTTTGCCTTTTATGCGAAAAGACAAAAATGTGACTTAGATCGTTCTTCCCCTGGACTCTTCAAATACTGTACAGAATTGTTAGAGATCCTACTTTCACAGAGTATATTAAGTGTTGAAAACTATCCTTTTTGAACACAACAGCTGATGTTTAGAGTTTATTTTTAATTTTTTACCCATTTTTGTGTTCTGATTTCAAAGATAAGCTAGCTTAACGCTCACCAGGGATTTTAAAATTAAGCCGCAGAATGGCATATTAGACTTGTCCCACATTCATTCAATACGGTCAGATTAATTTTCAAAACTAATATTTTTTTTGCGTGTGCATTAGATACTTTAGATTATCTGTACTTAGATAAAAATGTCAGTAAAGGGTTTTATTCAGTTACATTCCTTACACTCAAATTAATTTTCAAAACTAGTATTTTTTTTTCGTGTGTTGTATTTTATTATTTTTTTTGATTATCTGTACTAAGATAAGAATGCTAGTAAACAGATAATTCATAGTAAGCATGGTTTTAATATGACAAGGAGTTGGCTCCTGTTTCCTTTCACTGCTAAAGACCCCTAAGCGCAAGAAAATTATTGAAATAAATGGAACCATGTGCTAGTCCCGAAATGTTCTAGTTTGTGTCGAGTGGCCGTTAAACCCCATCTGTCTCTCTCTCAATCTGTATGCGCAAGCTAATTTTTGAAATAAAATTGAACCATGTGCTAGTCCCGAAATTACCTTGTTTGTGTCGAGTTCCTTTTAACCCCATCTCTCTTTCTCTCTCTCTCTCTCTCTCTCTCTCTCTCTCTCTCTGGGTTTTAAATCCTGTATTGGTTATATAATCATCAAGAACACCATTATCCGAGCCATCAGTGTTTTTATATGAGATAAAGATGGATTAATGATGGATGAGATAGTCATGTGTATTGATGAATAAAGATCTAGGAGAGATCTGATCGAGTAATTTAACCGAGGAATGTACAAGATATGTATTATTTATAGACAAAGTTATGTGCATAATGGATGTCAGTGTAACCCGAACTCGACGACGCAGAGAGGCAATTAAATTAATATGCATCACAAGCGCTGAATATTTGATTATTTCTGAGAAGAGTTTTCCCACCGTCTCCAAGCCAGCTTTAATTTTCATGATTTGTGTTAAAATCTCCTTGAGTATTTTGATGAAAATTGATTGGTGTATATTTAAAGTTGGTGGAGTAGCCATAGTTATTAAAAATGGCTCCACAGTATGCTTACATGTCTATTGTGAAGTATGTTCTTCATTTAGTATAATCCTTTATAATCGTCAAAACGTCGCCCAAATAAATTAGTAATTGTTCTTCCATATCTGTTATAGTTTTTTGTTCTATCTAGTTACTAAATGCCTCTAATCTTGCCTTTGATCTTGTTGTTATCATGCATGGTTTCTGATTTGTTATTGTATATCTATTGCCCTACACATTTATTACTGTACTTGCTTGAAAACTTTGAGAGAGTACTCTTCTGAATGTTGCCTAAATAAATCAGTAATTGTTCTTCCATAAGTATGTGTTATAGTTTATTGTCATTTAGTATATTAGAAAATTTACATCGATTCTGAAAAGGACATAATACTGTTGATTTCCTTGTTAATATTTGTTTTAGATTTCTAAAAAATGTCTTAGCAATATTGGTTTTCGAGAGAGATATTCAATAATGAAATGGAATGGGGTTTAATGTCCTACTTTGCTGCAGCAACTGGCATGGCAAGTGAAGACAGACAAACGCCTAGACTCTGTTTATTGCCAGGCCCTTCATCCTACATCCCCGGCAAGGGGAAACCACAAGGAAGAATCCTGAGGAAACTTTTCTTGACGAACACATTTTCCTTGTCAGTCCCATGGGTTCTATTCTTACCAAGTAGGAACAGGGCTTTAAATATTCAAAAGTTTTTCTCAACACATGCGGAGATTCAAACCCGAACCGCTTGACTACCAAGACCTTTTGAATAGATAATCTTTACAATGTGAAGTCCTCAAATGAGAAGTGGTAAACATTGGGGAGCCAAGGTGGCTCGGTAAGTAAAACACTAGAGTGGTGGTTTCCCCTTTCCAGTGGTGCATGGCAGAGGGCCTGTGTAGACATGGGCGTGCACATAAAAGAACCCTTGACAGTTGGAATTTGAGATAAGAGTAGAAAAGTCAATGCAGAAAAGTTATGAGGTTAAAACCCCAATTTATTATATTTATTTACTAATACCAAATTTTAGATGGATAATTTGATTGTAATGATAGAAGAAGTTTTACGCCCATCTTCAATAGCCCAGCCAGTGCAGAAAAGTTATGACATTAAATCTCCATTACATTTCATTTCATTTATTTACGAAAACCATATTCTAGATGGATATTTTTATTAACCCTAACCCACGCCAATCTTCAATAGCCCAGCCAGCGCAGAAAAGTTATGACTTTAAATCAACATTACATTTGATTTCATTTATTTACTAAAACCACATTCTAGATAGATATTTTTTTTGTGATGGTAGAAAAGTTGTACTCCAATCTTCAGTAGCCCAGCCAGTGCAGAAAAGTTATGATGTTAAAATCCTAATTCATTTCATTTATAGCATGTGCGCGCTGTATCATAAGGCCTGTCATTGTGTCAACTGCCATGGGTTTGAATCCCCGGTTGTACGTGACAAGGAATAGGGTCCCCTGTCCAACCTCGTGGGTTTTCTCCGTGTTCTCTGGTTTCCTCCCACTGCTAAAGACCCCTACGCGCGCAAGCGAATTATTGAAATAAAATTAAACCATACGTTAGTCACGAAATGACCTAGTTTGTGTCAAGTGGACATGCTGTTAAACCCCATTTCTCTCTCTCTCTCTCTCTCATTTGATTTATTTGCTAAAACCACATTTAAATGGTTATTTTTATTGTGATGGTAGAAAAGTTGTTTTCTTATTGATTCAGTCTTGTAGGTGTATTATTGTGATCTTGTGGTTTGAATGTATTGTATATTAAAGTCAGTCAACAGGTGGTCACATCTGTTAAAGTAGGCTTGGTTCTACTAGAGGTTGGGATTACAAAAACATAAATAGTAATTATGATCGGCTTTAGCCTTATCGTCTTCCGTGTAAGAAAATACATAACTGGAGAGATTATTTATATTTCTAACGAATGATCCATCTCGTGGCTTCAGTACTTGATGATAAACAATAAAGCCAGTTGTATAACCATGTGTAGTTAATACACATTTTTAATGGAATTTTCATTTGCCTCATTCTTTCAAGGCGGAGAGAGAAAATGCCAGAAAAAGTAAAAACCAGAAAAAGTAAAAACAAGAAAAACGAAACATTTTGGGTTGTTTCCAAGATAAATGAAAAAATGTTTCAGAGTTTTCTTTGAAGATTAATGCCTAGTTGTTTATGATCGTTACTGATAAATGTTGAAAGTCAGAATAACATTTATTTAATAATTGATAATAATCTTGTAATGTGTATGGTTTCAATGAAAGAATTCAGAATTCCTTCACGGTAATATTTACTACCATATCTAAAAACAAATTGTTATTTTCGATGATTTGTGTGTAGTGATATAAGGTACTTTGCTTTAGAAATAAGACAGGGGGTGGGGGTGGCCCTAAGGAAACTGTGCTCCCCTAAATAAATTGACAGTATAAAAAGTTCAAATATGTTTACTAATACCAAATTTTAGTTGGATATTTTGATAGAAAAGTTTTACTCTAGTCTTCAGAAAAGTTATGACATTAAATCTCCATTTCATTTCATTTCATTTCATTTATTTACTAAAACCACATTCAATCAATATGGATATTGTTATTGTGATGGTAGAAAAGTTGTACTCCAGGGTTCAGCCCAGCCAGTGCAGAAAAGTTATAATGTTAAAACCTTAATTCATTTCATTTATAGCACGTGCGCGTTGTATCATAAAGCCTGTTATTGTGTCATAGGTCGTGGTTTCGAATCCCTGGTTGTACGTGACAAGGAATAGGGTCGCCTGTCCAACCTCGTGGGTTTTTTCCGGGTCCTTTTGCGCTTTTTGTTGTTTTGGGGAGATGTTATATTCGGCTCTGGATATGTGCCACAAATAACCATTAACACGCCGATTATCCCAAATTTTCGAAGGTACTCCCCAACGCTGACCCTTGCACACCCATAAATATCCCGCTTCTGCCATTGCAAATAAGTACCGGTATGTATTTTATTCAGTTTATTTGTTTTTGTGGAGGAACACTTTAAGAAATTATCTTACGAGTTTACAAGACAACAAGCCACGGTGGCTAGGTGGTTAAGACCCTGGCTCCCTAGCCTGGAGGTCGGGTGTTCGATCCCTGCATTGACCGAGAAAGTTCATCCAGATTTTCCGACGTGGTTTCCCCTTGTCATTGGTGCAGGACGGAGGGCCTGACAAGGACAGTTGTCTAGTCCTTCGGATGAGACGAAAAACTGAGGTCCCTTGTATATATTGGAATGCACGTAAAAGATCCCCTGGCAGTTAGAATTCGATATAAGAGTAGGCGATAGTGCTGCTGCCCGGGCAAAATTTCCCTCATAGCACACTGTATGGCGTATGCCCGTCTTCGGAGCAAAACCGTAGGACGTTAAACCCCATTTCATTTCATTTCATTTTACAAGACAACAAATGGTGTTTCAGAAATGATCTAGATGTTAAAAGCCACTTATTTTGCTATAAAGATTAATCGTTTTTGCATATTGACTTCTCTGGTTCTGGTAAACTAAGTAAGACCATGCAAAAATAATATTCTGGTTTTCAGACAGTTGTTATGTCTGAGGCTTTTGTTTTACTTGATGCCGTTCGCAGGATAATTATCAGCCACGGAAGAATTAATTAATAACAACTTGGCTCAATTTAGGGTTGTCCAGTGCCATCAGTAATGATGATTGAGTCAACTCGACACTTCTAATTTCAATAGGAAATGTTTTTTTTCCTTTAACACTGGGGGCTGGGTGGCTGAATAGTTGATGTGTCAGCATTGATTGAATCAGAACATCTGTCATTGAGTCAAGTGGCGTGGTTTTGATTCCTCGCTTGTATGTGGCAAGGAGTAGGGTCACCTTTCCAACCTCCTGGGTTTTCTTCAGGTCATCCGGTTTCCTCTCACTGCCAGAGACCCCTATGCGCAAACGAATTACTGAAATAAAATTAAACCATATGTTAGTCCCAAAATGACTTTAACCTCTCTCTCTCTCTCTCTTTCTCTCTTTAACACTAGAAATATATTGATGTGGCCTACAGATTGCCATATTTCTTTCTGGTTGGAAGCAGTATGATAAGATTGATGTTCTTACACAGGTATAACACATACTGCTGTTTTCATACAGACATAACTAACATATTCTACCTTGTGCCAATTCCTCTCTGATTCATAAATTACAAAAGCGTGTTACTAACATGGCTTACTGGTTAATCAGTCCTACATATATATATATGCAACCCAGTTTTTGGCAAAATCTAGAGAGAGAGAGATTCCCCGCTTGTACGTGACAAGGAGTAGGGTCACCTGTCCAACCTGGTGGGTTTTCTCTAGGTTCTCTGGTTTCCTCCCACTGCCAAAGACCCCTACGCGCAAGCAAATTATTGAAATAAAATTAAACCATATGTTAGTCCCGAGATGACCTAGTTTGTGTCGAGTGGATGTTGAACCCCATTTCTCTCTCTCTCTCTCTGTTGAGCAGGAATGTTTAAATATCCATTTATGTCTAAATGTTTTTGTACACATGATCAAGATGATAGGATGGGTAATAGGTAATGATCTTTAGAATATTATAGTACCTCTTCTGAGTAATATACCCATAAAACTATCTTACCGGTAAATGGGATGGACAGGACATGTGAAAATTTTATATTCTGGGTTGATTGATCTCAGATTGAAGATTATAATCATTGAATGTGATATATGTCAATATGACTCTATGGACCATATTATAGGGAGAGAGAGAGAGAGAGAAATGGGGTTTAACGTCCACTCGACACAAACTAGGTCATTTCGGGACTAACATGTTTTAATTTTATTTCAATAATTCGCTTGCGCGTAGGATTCTTTAGCAGTGGGAGGAAACCGGAGGACCCGGAGAAAACCCACGAGGTTGGACAGGCGACCCTACTCCTTGCCACGTACAACCGGGGATTCGAAACCACGCCAGTCGACTCAATGACAGACTTTATGATACAGCGCGCGCACGCTAACCATTCAGCCATCCAACCCCCCCCCCCCATATTATAGGGTACATGGTTTCTGTTAATTATTTTTCAAAATAAATTTTAACTTGTCTGATCACAATTGTAGGGATTTTGAATCCTTGTAAATTACAATATTGTGAAAGTTGAATCTCTAATGGGTAGATATTAGTCCAAATAGGGGGGTTGGTTGCCTGTCCAACCTCGTGGGTTTTCTCCGGGTCCTCCGGTTTTCTCCCACTGCTAAAGACCTCTACACGCAAGCAAATTATTGAAATAAAATTAAAAACCATATGTTAGTCCCAAAATGACCAGGTTTGTGTCAAGTGGACGTTAAACCCCATTTCTCTCTAGGGGATTACGTGGCTAAGTGGAGGTCGGGTGTTCAATCCCTGCATTGGCCGAGAAAGTTCATCCAGATTTTCCGGCATGATTCCCGCTTGTCAGTGATGCAGGATAGAGGGCCTGACAAGGACAGCTGTCTAGTCCTTTGGATGAATCCAAAAACCGAGGTCCCATGTATACATTGGAATGCACGTAAAAGATCCCTTGGCAGTTGGAATTCAATACAAGAGTAGACGATAGTGCCGCTGCCTGGGGTTAATTTCCCTCATAGCACACTGTATGGTGTATGCCCGTCTTCATTAGCCCAGTATAGGAGCAGAACAGTAGGACGTTAAACCCATTTCATTTCATTTCACTTGCTACTTCCTACGCGCAAGTGAATTATTGAAATAAAAGTGTACCATATGTTAGTCCCGAAATGACCTGGTTTGTGTCGAGTGGATGTTAAACCCCATTTCTCTCTAGTATAAGTCTAAAAATGGTTCTGTTCCAGCCTGTCTTTAAAAAATGATGAATTGAAACTTGCAATCCTTCAGCATCGACAGCTGATTGATAAATTAGATAGGATATTGTCAACACAAGCCAGTACCACTTATAAATTTCGCTCAAACTGTTTGATATACCAACCTCCTTTTAATCTGCTTAAATCCAAGCTAACAGATTATCTTCTGTTGATATTTTGACTTTGTGTTCTTAATTAAATTTTAAAAAATCAATCTTGAGAACATTTTAATTTTATGGACTTGTTTTTAATCTGATTGAATTCAAATCAAGAGTTTAAATTATGTTGATGTTCTGTTTTTAATTAAATGTTAACGAATCAGTCTTTAGAAGATTTTAATGTGGTTTAAATCGTAAACAATGAAAGGGCGTTTAAAGTCCTACTGTTTGAATTCCAACTGCCAAAGGTTTTTTTAACATGCACGCCATTCTGGTTAAAACACATATCCTTTTTCCTTTCGTTTTTATAGTTTAAAATTTCGTTTTACTTGTCTTTACTACACTAGGATCTGGAAGATTTGTTATCATTGACGTGTTCTGAATGATGTGAGCTATTAGCCAATGAAACGGTCTGTTATGGCGAGCTTTAGGCGTGTTTTGCACAAAACTGTTGGTAATCCACTAGTAACATCAATGCTGATTGGTTAATCAAATGTCTGATGTCATAGGGTCAAAAGCCGCTCGTATGACTTCTGACGCGACCTATCGTTACAACCGGTCAGATCTTCATGTAGTGTAGGCCATCAAAAGTATAAACAAAACGAAATATAGATCTGTATTTTAATCGGATTGCATGCACGCTAATGTGTATGTGGCATGTACGTAAAAGTCCTACGGTTCGAATTCCAACTAGCAAAGGTTCTTTTACATGTACAAGCACGCTAATGTGTACACGGTACATAAAAGTCCTACGGTTCGAATTCCAACTAGCAAAGATTCTTTTACATGTACAAGCACGCTAATGTGTACACGGTACATAAAAGTCCTACGGTTCGAATTCCAACTAGCAAAGATTCTTTTACATGTACATGCACACTAGTACACAGCATGCACGTAAAAGAACCCTTGGAAATGTAAACAATTTTCAGAAAGGGACAAATTAAGATCATCGACTTTCAACAAATAAAATGAGAAAACAGGAAGGAAGAAAACATGCAAGTGAGAAGGTTTATCTATCTGTTCCAGAATGTTAACTATAATAGAGGATTGTTGGTACCTATAGTCTGTTCCAGAATTTTAACTATTATAGAGGATTGTTGGTACCTATAGTCTGTTTCATAATAGATACACTGGCATATCTCAAACGTGATTTATATACCAGAGAAGTTCAACATGTGCTTTATCTTCTTTTGCTCATGTTTTTGAAAGCCAACTATTTGTTTCAACAGACAGGTAAAAAAAAAAAAATTGGACGAAAGTCGTTAATCAGACATGTTTAACAGGTGTTTATTTTTTGGAAGATGTTGTTGAAGTAAGATTGAATTTGATGAAGAAGAAAAATGTCATGGCATGATATCAAAGAAATGGAGTATGGAACTCATTCAAAAATTATAGTACACACCCAGTAGGTATTTTAATCAGGGTCATATCTCGCTAACCCGGAGATCCTGTGTTGGATTCTGGTATGGGCAGAGAAAGTTCATTGGAATTTTCCTGCATGGTTCCCCCTTGTCATTGTTGGAGAGCCTGACAAAGGACAACATAGTATTTCAGATGGGATGAAAAACTGAGGTCCTGTGTCAAATCGTTTAATGCATGTGCTTTAGATCATAAGATCGGTCATTGGGTCACGTGGCATGGTTTCGATTCCCTATGTCATTGGTGGAGAGGCGGGCAAAGGAAAACAAATAGTTTTTTGGATGGGACAAAAAACTGAGGTCCTGTGCCAAGTCGTTTAATGTGCTTTAGATCATAAGATCTGTCACTGAATCAAGTGGCATGGTTTCGATTCCCCATGTCATTGGTGGAGAGCATGGCAAAGGACAACAAATAGTTGTTCGGATGGGACAAAAAAATGCCTGACTTTAGATCTTAAGAACTGTCATTGAATCAAGCAGCATGGTTTCAATTCCCTGCTTGTATGTGACAACGAATAGGGTTGTCTACCTAACCTTGTGGCTTTCTCCCACTACTAATTATATGGACCCTTACATGCTAGAAAATTATTGAAAAAAAATTGTAAGCTACCATAATATGTTAGTCCTAAAATGGCCTAGCTTGTGTTGAGCGGATGTTAAACCCCATTTTTCTCTTCCTCTCCGAAGAATAAACAAATCAAAAATTGAGTTGATTGATCTCAAGGCTGTTGGATGAATTATACTGTAGAACTCTTCATATTTTATTTTTATGCACAACTTTCCCATACTAATTATTTAGCTAGTAGGCTTTAGCGAGAAGAAAGGTCCATGGATGTAAGTTAATTAGAGCTCATTATTTTTAATTAGTTCACTGAGTCTAGAAATGTGTGAATGATCTATAGAAGGCCATACTAACTAGGTAAATTGTGATGTTGAGCAGAATATTGAAAACTTTGAAGTTACATTTACTATAACCAGAAACATTTGGAAATGAAAATGAAAGAAAATGAGGTTTAGCGTCCCATTGTTCTGCTCCAACTGGGCTAATGAAGACGGGCATACTCCATACAGCATGCTATGAGGGAAATTTTGCCTGGACAGCAGCACTAAGGCCTACACTTAAATTGAATTTCCACTGTCAAGGGATCTTTTACATGCATGCCAATGTGTACATGGGACCTCGTTTTTTTTGTACCATCCAAACAACTAGACAGCTGTCCCTGTCAGGCCTGCCGGAAAATCCTGATGAACTAGATATTGTTATTTATCCATGAATTTATTGCCAGAAGACCCAATACTTACAGGTCATGGCCCCTTTTAACCCCTAAAAATTGATTAAAGATACATTATGGGAGATTCGATAACGAGTTGGCAGTTCTCACTATAATAGTTAAAAACTACATAATGTAAAGGCAATTTGCTGAAAATTTAATTCAAATTGATCCACTATGAACCGAAAACTAAGCGAATGAAATTTCTGCCTAGCCTCGGTCATGATTACTAAAGTCAGTACGATAAACAGCATAGTCTCGATTATCTATTTAATCGTTTAATCGAGAAGGAAAGTTATGCAGTAAATCGGCTCACAATCCACTTAAGATCGCAGGCTAGCGAGGCAATCTAGAGTTGATTATGGTCTGGATAAGTTAATTGATGTCTAATTAAAATTTAGAAATCATTTCAGGCCTAAAGAAAGACCTACAATAGACAGATTTAGCTCTTGCATAATGTATGTTTAATGCTTTTTGTCATCTAAAATTCACATAACTTAATACTGTTGATTTAATTCTACCTGTTGTTTTTTTATTCTGGTCAATTAACAACTAAAGGAAACTTTATTTCTGTTAATGAACATCAATGTCAAGATGGTATTTATCCTATATATTTGTTTAGTTTTAATTGTATAAATTACAATCTAATAAACACCTTTAAATTCTGATATTCATTAGATTTAAATAAGGTAATTATTTATTGGCCTTCTGGCAGATCACCGTTTTAAACATGCCAGGAGCCGTATTTTGGAACACGTTCATTGATAATTAGATGAAATGTGAATCGTGATATCTGGAGAAAACATTAATCGTAAGAGAGGATGAGTAGATATATTCTTGCTTGGTTTAATTTGGAACATGTTCATTGATAATTATCCAAGATGTGAATCTTGAGATCTGGAGAAAATATTATGCGTAAGAGAGAATCAGTACTTTTGATCATAAATATATTCTTGCTTGGTGTACTTTACATTTGGAGAGAGAGAGAATGAAATGTGGTTTAACGTCCACTCGACACAAACTAGGTCACTTCGGGACTAACATATGGTTTAATTTTATTTCAATAATTCGCTTGCACGTAGGGGTCTTTAGCAGTGGGAGGAAACTGGAGGACCCGGAGAAAACCCACGAGGTTGGACAGGCGACCCTACTCCTTGTCACGTACAACCGGGGATTCGACAGGTGTGATGATACAGCACCATTCGGCCATCCACCCCGCCTTTACATTTGGAACTTCAGTGAACTTATTAAAGGTGCCTTATACAAGTGTTTAATTTACCTGCCTATTGCCGGTCTTTTTTCGGGCTTTAAATGTCATATAAATTATTATTTAGACATTTATTCACCTGACAAGCCCATAATGAGCTCTCTAGACTGTCAGATGACAAGATACAGTGGATTAAACAATGTCTGCCATATCTTTGTTGAACATTAAAATCGAAAATCATGACTTAATATTGTAGCAATGATAATCAAGACTATTTAAGCTATCAGTGTCAAAACTTCAATCATTCATAACCTTGCACAGAATATAAAGTACATGTAATTTGATTGAAATTAATTGTTCATTATCAAGAACAACCAACTCTTTATCAAAGGGGTGATTGGATGGCCGAATGGTTAGTGCGTGCACGTTGTATCATAAGGTCTGTCATTTAGTCAACCAGCATGGTTTCGATTCCCTGGTTGTATGTGACAAAGAGTAGGGTCGCCTGTCCAATCTTGTGGGTTTTTTCCGGGTCCTCCGGCTTCCCCCCACTGGTAAAGACCCCTACGTGTAATCTAATTATTGAAATACAATTGAAACATATGTTAGTCCCGAAATGACCTAGTTTGTGTCGAGTGGACGGTAAACCCCATCTCTCTCTCTCTCTCTCCCTTGACCATAGGATGGAAAATCATGACTTTATTATCGTAGCAATGGTACTTGATAATCAAGTCTATTTAAGCTGTCTATGTCCAAACTTCAAACATTTATAACTTTGCTCATAATAAAGTATTTGTGAAGTATATCAAGAACAACCAAGGCTTTATCAAAGTTTTTCATAATGCGTCTTTAATGAAATGTGTAGTATTTTAGGAAGTTTTTCAAACCAGAAACCAGGCATCGTTTCTGTTTATCATCTCCAACCGATTGAGGCAAACATTTAGACAGACTCAAGTAAGTGGATGAGATGAGAGATAGGTTTAATGGTCTTGTTTTTCCAGACTTCTTATATGTTTTAATGGACTATCAAAGTTCTGGATGATTGAGAATGGCTTTGATTTCTGGCCAAATAACAAAACGTAGTTTATGAACCTGTCTGTATAAATGTGTGTATATATATAATAGATACTGTATTTGATTAACATTAATTTATAGTATTCAGCTGTAATTTACAGAGAATGTGAGGCAAGTTACTGAAGTCTGAACTTAAAGATACATTATGGAATATTAGATAAAGAGCTGTCAGTTCTCGCTACCGTAGTTAACAAATAAATAATGAAAAGTGGATATACTGAAAATTGCAGTCAAATTACTTCACTCTAAGCCATGAAAACCTTTTTTTAAAATCACTGTAGCCTTGATTGTCATTGTTACCACTGTCACTATAACAAAGTCTTGATTATCTATTTTTGCAGTTAATCATCAACAGGTGTTGAACAGTAGATCGGATTAAAATCCAATGAAAATCTGGTATATAACATGGCATCGAGAGTTCATTATAGTCTTTTCATGTTAATTAATGTCTAATAGTTTATATGACATTTCAGGCCTTTAAGAAAGGCCTGTAATAGACAGTGGTTCTCCAACTTTCTTATGTCGGGGCGCATTTAAAATCCTAAAATAATTGTAGGTGCATTATACAAATTTTTCGATAAATATGTTATATTTAAGTCAAATATACAAAAGAAAGGGTGCGACTAAAAAATATGAAATGAAACATTGGCCGAGAAAGTTCATTCAGATTTTCCGGCGTGGTTTCCCCTTGTCAGTGGTGCAGGATGAAGGGCCAAGGATAGCTGTCTAGTCATTCGGATGGGACAAAAAAACGAGGTCCCGTGTACATATTGGCGTGCACATAAAAGATCCCATGGCAGTTGGAATTCGATATAAGAGTAGGCAGTAGTGCTGCTGCCCGGGCAAAATTTCCCTCTTAGCACATTGTATGGCATATGCCCGTCTTCATTAGCCCTGTTTAGGAGCAAGACAGTAGGACGTTAAACCCCATTTCATTTAGTTACGGTATATCCATCGTAATCATTGGCGTAATAAAATGATAAAGGCCTATGGTATTGTAATTATATATATTTATTTTTATATCTGAACACTGAGTTCTCTGCAATGCCACAGGGCGCACCTAGACATATTCTAGGGAGCGCCCAGGCGCACACTTTAAGAACCACTGGCGTATACGTTTAACCCTACATCGTCCTGTATCAGTTTCAGAAATAAATGTTTTCTTCGAAAATGGTGTCATATACAGCCTGCAGTCGAGCTAAAAAGAAAATATTCTTTTCAGTTTGTTAGACTGGATTGTGTTCATGAAGGGTTGCGAGGCTACCAACTTTTACATTAACACAAAGAACGATTCAAGACATTGTTTCTGTTTTGTTAGTTAATATAGATATATAGGTAATATGTACTTGACAAAGTCGGTGACACATGCCCTATGTCCAGGGTTGTAAATGGAATGATTAAAGATATTGTTTCTGTTTTGAGACATGTCTCTTGGCTTGTTTGTAAATAAAGATACCTGTAGTTGTGTGGTAATTTGTACTTGACAAAGTCGGTGACATTGCCTCTTGGCTTGTTTGTAAATAAAGAATAAAGTTAGATAGTTAGGCCATACAAAAAGATAAATATTCTCGGACAATCCTTCCTAAAAATCTGATGCGGGAGGGACGTTTTTTCTTTTGAGTGTTTTTATTTTTGTCAATCTGATTAAAACACAGATCCTATTTTGTTTGTTTTCATAGTTTAAAATTTTGTTTTACTTGTCTTTACTACACTAGGATCTGGAAGAGTTGTTATATAACACACATTCTTATTGATGTGAGGGATTAGCTAATGAAACGGGTCTGTTACGGCGAGTTCTTGGCCTTTTTTTCACGGAACTGTGGGTAAACCACTAGAAACATTAATGCTAATTGATTAATCAATGTCTGATGTCATAGGGTCAAAAGCCTCTCATTTGACCCCTGACGTGAACTCCCACTATAACTTGTCAGATCTTCATGTAGTGTAGTCCATATAAAGTAAAAAAAACGAAACGAAATATAGATCTGTATTTTAATTGGATTGTATTTTTGTCAAAGGATCAATACTGGGCTAAATGACTTCACACAGACATCACCTTTCAATGCATCTTGTTGTTGAATGTATATTACATCTTTCCCCGGTTGTACGTGACAAGGAGTAGGGTCACCTGTCCAACTTCGTGAGTTTTCTACAGGTCCTCCGGTTTCCTCCCACCGCTGAAAAGACCCCTATGTGCAAGCGAATTTTTGAAATAAAATTGAACCATATGTTAGTCCCTGAATATGACCTAGTTTGTGTCGAGTAGAGGTTAAACCCCATTTTGTTTCGTTTTTTTTTTATATATACTTTCGATGGCCTACACTACATGAAGATCTGACCAGTTGTACTGGGAGGTTGCGTCAGGGGTCATATGAGTGGCTTTTGACCCTGTGACGTCAGACATTGATTAATCTTTCAGCTTTGATGTTTCTAGGGCTTACCCAAGAACTCGCCGTAACAGACAGTTTCATTGGCTAATTCCTCACATCAACTAGAATGCAGCTAATATAACAGCTCTTCCAGATCCTAGTGTAGTAAAGACAAGTAAAACAAAATTTTGAACTGTAAATAACAAAACAAAATAGGATCTGTGTTTTAATCAGATTGGGTTTAAATAAATGTTATTGTGAAAGAATAGACTAGGTGGACAGATTGCCTGTTCTGTATCTGATAATCAGGTTTCATCTCCTCTAGCACTGATACTCCTTCATGTGAGGTCTTATTCAGAAGAAATATTTATAGGTGTGTAGTGTACATCAGGAAGTAGTCGACGACGATACCTGAAGAATTTTTTTCAAAGCACAGCATCACAGGAAATAATGATGGTTTGATTTGCTTTGAATAAGGCAATTTGATATTGATATTTATGGAAAATAAAAGAAATCAAAATCAAGATCTTTGTTTTTTTGTGATCCTGTATTTTTGTTGGCCAACATTGCATTCAAGATGTAATAAAACAATGGATGAAGTGTTTATATTATAGACATGTGTTCGAGGTGGGTCAATCATAATAACAATCCGTTATCGCGTAACGATTAAAGATACATTCCCTCGTACAAACTTTGTGATTTGATGATATATTTGGACTAAAAACATATTCAAAGTAACCAATCTATCAAAAATTTGCTTCAATTCCCTCTCAAAAATTTGTATTCGCCGGGGATAGCTATAAGTAAGCCGTTGTTAGACGCAATGTTTATTAACTTAGCTTCATTGTGGGAGGGTCTATTTTTCAGAATGTATTTATCATTACTTACTGTACATTTACCACACATATCGAGATCTAAGTAAATTCTTAATTATTTCTGTCAACTTCTTCTTCCACCGTTTAATTGCAGAGTCTTTTGTGCTTTGACACCCCTCAATGTTCCCAAAATTGCCTAACCATTTGATCAAGAAGTGATAACCGCTTCTTCACTTAAACTGGCAAATAACAGTCTGGTTGCCAGTTAGTGATACCCTGACAATTTTGCCCAGTGCTTGCCCCATGGGCGTTTTTCGGGTAATCCAGTATTTTTTTAGTAAGATTGGGTGTCTATACTTTCCATATATACCAACTTGGACATACTTTTATTGGAAATAACCACCCGATAAATACTTTTCTGGGAAAGTATCTTTAATATTAGGCCGGGTGCATATTAAATTGATTCAAAGAAGCAATATACAGAAAACAGATTTATGCAACCAATGTTATGTATTGATCATGTTGCCTGCAGCATGCAAATGAGAAACAGAAACTGCATACTGCACACCAAAAATAGATATTAACAACTAAACAAAAAAGTTGAGTATTATAATCGATGTGAAATGAAATGAAAAGAAATAAATGAAGTATAACATCCTAAGAAAAAAAAAGACTTCAAATGATTTCAAAATCAGAAACTACTGAACAGAAATATATATTAACAACTAAATAAAAACAATTGGGTAATAAATCAAGATGAAATGGTGTTTAACTTCCTAAAAATAAAATCAAAGTATGTGCATGTGATTTCAAATGATTTTAAAATGAAGTATTTAAATATCAGAAAGTTGCCTTTTACATCAAGTTCTTTTTATTTTGTATAAGCAATGTCTTTGGGCTCATATTATAAATAAGAATTGCCCCAGGTTCGACAATTTGAAAGTCACATCTAATTGTCCAATGTAGTCTCTGGTTTAGGTAAACAATAAATTCTAAACATAATTGTTTATTGTTTACCTAAACAAGAAACTGTATTGGTCAATTAATTGTTTAGTGTTTATCTAAACAGTTCTTTACTGTTGATCTAAATGGTTGTTTACTGTTTACCTAGTCGGTTGTTTACTGTTTACCTAAATGGTTGTTTACTTTTTTACCTAGGTGGTTGTTTACTGTTTAGCTATATGATTGTTTACTGTTTACCTAAATGGTTGTTTACTGTTTAGCTAAATGAATTGTTTACTGTTTACCTAAATGGTTGTTTACTGTTTAGCTAAATGAATTGTTTACTGTTTACCTAAATGGATTGTTTACTGTTTACCTAAATGGATTGTTTACTGTTTACCAAAATGGTTGTTTACTGTTTTTAAGCTAAATGGATTGTTTACTGTTTACCAAAATGGTTGTTTACTGTTTTTAAGCTAAATGATTGTTTACTGTTTACCGAAATGGTTGTTTACTGTTTAGCTAAATGATTGTTTATTATTTACATAAATGATTATTTACTATTTACCTAAATGATTGCTTACTTTTTATTTTACCTAAATTGTTGTTGACTGTTTCTCTTAGTGGTTGTGATAAATTCCTGACAATAGAAGTGTCTTATTTCCAGGCTTAGTCTTTAAATAGTTCCTGTCTTCTGTCTCATTAAGTATTCTCATATTTGTTGATGACTGTTTTTCAGATCGTTCACCTGATGTTGATAATGATACTGATGAAGATGAGGTGCATGATTTTAACGACCCAGAATCCTCTTCTAATGACGATCTTAGTGATGGAGAGTTGGAAGAACATTCTCGGCGTCGACCACGTAAAGTCAGCCGTGGTAAAATAAGACCAGTCACATCACGGGTAAGTATTGCTCCCAACGGCATTCACTGTAACCTGGGTATTGTTTAATCTTGCGTATTTAGCCCAAATTTTCTTCACATTCATTCAATATGAAATTTTTCTTTTAAAATTTGTAAAACTTGTCTAAAATCACACCAAATCATCTGATTTTTATTTGTGTCCAGTTTAAAGCTGACCGTTTAATTTTGATAATGAGTGTCTAATTTACAAGAGTGAATGATAATAGGGTTACAGTGATTATAGTCAAACAAAATGAAAACCACAAGAGACTAATTGATTGTAGAGACATATAGCTCTTGTTAGATACAGTATTTATTTTCCATAGAACTGTTGTTTATTTTATGTTTTTATTTGACAAAGTACGTTCCTATTTGCTGTTTCTGACTCTATCAGGACTGTGCTTGAAAATGACAAGAGAATCATTGTAGAAACATAGCTCTGGTTGAAAATACATTAATTGTTTTATATAGAGTATTTTAATGAATTAGGGAGCTGTAACAGATGTGTATCTTTGTGACGACTCTGCATGGAAGACTTTATAAAAAAGTTATAATTTTTGTCCTATTCATATATCTGAAGCTCTGTAGTAATTTTGCTATTTCTGAAAACGACAAGAGAATCATTGCAAAAACATAGCTCCGTAATAGAATTGTTGGTGTTATTTAAAAGCTGCAATTTCATATTTTTAAGTTATATTTTTAAAATTTATTAAAATAAAGCCTTAAAATAGATGGTATCCATAAACCGTCCTACCTTGTTAAAGAATAATCCTATTAATCCTATAAGTCACTATTGCCAGCTGAGAAATTGGCAAAAATATCATTTCCAACTTCAAATTCCAACGTTTGAAGGTAGCTAATGCATGGATGCAATAGGAAAACAAGGGAGATAATTGTGTTATTATTTCCTGTGTCAATGATTTTAAGGGTGGGAAATAATTCCCATGGTCGTATAATAGTGAGTTGATAACCTACTGAGCAAAAGACATAGAAATAATTATGTTTTGACTTTCTTAGAAAATATGAAATTATCGCTTTAATGAATTTGGGAGCTGTAACAGATATAATTAATGTATTTTGGTGAAGACTCTGCATTTAAGACTTTTAGAAAGTTATATCTTTTATTCTATTCATTCATCTGAAGCTCTCACAAGGAAGTTCTTGGTAAAAAATTTTAAAACTCGGTTATGTTTTGTAGTAGAAAATAAGGAGGATCCCAATTGACAGAGGGCCTGGCAAGGAACAGAGCGTAGTCATTGGATGGGAAAAAATACTGAATTTGTGTGTACACAAGACATAAAAGAACCCTTAACAATTGGAATTCAATCGCTGTCCGAGAAAAATTTCTGTCATAGCACACTGCATTCATTAGTAGGGTTTTTGATAATTGGGCTGCAGAAATAGTGTCATGGTGAAGGGGGTTGGATGGTCGAATGGTTAGCATGTGAGTGCTGTATCATAAGGTCTGTCATTGAGTCAACTGGCATGGTTTCGGTTCCCCGGTTGTACGTGACAAGGAGTTGGGTCGCCTGTCCAACCTCGTGAGTTTTCTCGGATCCTCTGGTTTCCTGCCACTACTAAAGACCCCTGCACGCAAGCCAATTATTGAAATAAAATTGAACCATGTGTTAGTCCTGAAATGACCTAGTTTGTGTCGAGTGGAGTTAAACCCCATTTCTCTCTCTCTCTCTCTCTCTCTCTCTCTCTCTCTCATGGTAAAGTTGTAGTTTGTGTATATTAACATACCCACCTGTATAATATTGATTATTAAAGTATATATACCTACCTGTATTGATTGTTAAAGTATATATACCTACCTGTATATATATACATGTACCTACCTGTATTGATCATTAAAGTATTACAATATGATATTATGACAGTATTATAATACAACTATCAGTAGCCAACCCACACCTTCATCAGTATATATTATATTCTTAGTTAAATACATCAATATATTCAATTATATTTTTATACCTATTTTCTGAAATGTTGTTAATTATAATAGATAAATTAATCATCTTGTAATAACGAAGATCAAATTACGTCTTCAGCAGTGATAATATACGACTACGAGTAACCAACCCACACATATACCTTCAGCGATATATATTATATTCTTTATACTTACACCTTGATCAATATAATATATCCTTTGATCAGTATTCCTATATTCTCAATTGTTGTTAATTATATAAACCTACAAACAGACTTTTTATAATGTAGATCAAATAACGACCTCACCACGCGTGATAATGTGTTAATGAAAACAAAAATAAATCGAGAAAAAATCCCCCAACCAATCACGTAGTCAACGAATGTTCATATTGTTTTATAATGATGAACATCAAGGTAAAGATGACAATTGTGGTCTATTTTTTTTATTTCTATATTCGAAGATGCATTATGTATGAGATAAAACGACCTAGTGTGGGTCTTTCTTTGAGCTCAAATATTATATAAGTTATCAATTAGATATTTATTCACACGACAAACCCGTAATCAACTTAGACCATCAGATGGTTGGGATTTGCAGTGGATTAAAGCATGATAGCTATTTAATGATTTAATTTAAGAATGGATAATTGAGACTTTGTTTTTGGGTACTTGACAGTCAAGACTATATTGTGATAATGTTGCTCAGAAAAAGGAAATTTGACTGGAATTTTCAATATATTAATTTTTTCAGCTCTTTGTCTAAATCTTGAATAATGTATTATTAAATAATATTTACATAATTGTAACTTAACAGCATTAGGTTTAACATCCACTCGTCACAAACTAGGTAATTTCGGGACTAATATGTGGTTTTAATTTTATTTTAATAATTCGCTTGCGTGTAGGGGTCTTGAGCAGTGGGAGGAAACCGGAGGACCCGGAGAAAACCCACAAGGCTGGACAGGCGACCCTACTCCTTGTCACGTACAACCGCGGATTCGAAACCACGCCAATTGACTCAATGACAGGCCTTATGATACAGCGCACACATGCTAACCATTCGGCCATCCATTAAGTTTGAAAAATGATAAAAGGGATATTGTTCCATCATACATGTGTATCCCTGGACAACCAGAATCATCCAGAATCATTCATTATTACTGCTCCTTGACCATAGTCCAGCTCAAGTCCTGTGAATAAAGAAAGAAATGGGGTTTAACACAAACTAGGTCATTTTGGGACTAACACATGGTTCAATTTTATTTCATAAGGCCTGTCATTGAGTGAGAGGGCGTGGTTTCGAATCTCCGGTTGTACGTGACAAGGAGTAGGGTCGTCTGTCCAACCTCATGGGTTTTCTCCGGGTCCTCCGGTTTCCTCCCACTGCTAAGCGAATTATTGAAATAAAAAATTAAACCATATGTTAGTCCCGAAATGACCTAGTTTGTGTCGAGTGGACGTTAAACCCCATTCACTATCTCTGTCTATTAAAGGGTTAATCTGAAACATACAATTTTGTTTTTTTTGTCAGCAAAGAAATTTAAAGCAGCGATTTATAGCTCTGTGGAAGAGGTTTAAAGTATCTGAGGATGTAAGTCAAATTTAAATATATTATTTTTTTTTCTTACGTGTTATGGTTCCCCAATGTCAGTGATGCAGGATGGAAGGACAGCTGTCTAGTTGTTCGGATGGGACGAAAAAAACGAGATCTCGTGTGGACATTGGCGTGCATGAAAAGATCCCTTGACAGTTGGAATTCGATATAAGAGTAGGCCGTAGTACCGCTGTCCGGGCAAAATTTCCCTCATAGCACACTGTATGGCGTATGCCTATCTTCGTTAGCCCAGTTTGGAGCAGAACAGTAGGACGTTAAATTCCATTTCATTTCATTTCTTTCTTGTTTCCGTACTTGGCTTCGAATTCATATTGGGCAAAATGAAAGAAATATTCTGGTTCCCTTCTAACGTGTCACCAAAGAAAGAGCCGCATGACCGTTTTTTTTTTATTAAATGTTTTTCACAGGTTACCTTAAGTAACTCGGCTAAAAAACTTAGAATGAATCCATAAATGTACCATAGGCTCAATTATCAAGTAATCAACCCTGATAAATGGTTATTGACAGTCAAAGTCATAAATGATACTGGATAATCATACATAAACAACATGATTAGATAAATGTAACACCTTGAAATGCGATGTTTATGAGACGTCGTTTAGCCCAGAAAATGAAATGGGTTAACGTCCTACTGTTCTGCTTTGATTTGCTAATAAAGACGGGTATATGCCGTGTAGTTTGCTATGAGGGAAATTTTGCCCAGACAGCGGCACTACGATCTACTTTTATATTAAATTCCAACTGTCAAGGGATTTTTGCGTGTGAACACATGACCTCGGTTTTCCATCCCATCCGAACAACTAGACAACTGTCCTTGTCAGGCCCTCTGTCCTACACCTCTGGCAAGGGGAATCCACGCTGGAAAATCATGATGAACTTTATCAGCTGACACCCAATCTGTTTCACAGAGAATTACGAGTCTAGTAGTAATATCTCTGTCAAAGATGACTGCCTTAACACGTGCCGTCACAGCTCGCGACGTCAATCATTGGCTGAATGGCGCGTGCATTGTTTACATAAAGCATTACTTCTTCGGGCAGAATGCTGCCTTTTAGTCATTTTAATACCCATTTACGCTAAATAGGAAATAATTTTTACCTACAAATACGTCAAACGCCTTTATTTATTTTTCCAATACATAAAGAAAATGTTTTAGAATTAAATTTGTCGCAGGAAAAAAGTTAATTTAATATTTCTGGCTCATTAATTCCCATCGATGTCATCCTTATCAGTGATTGTAGCGGCCTAGCGAAAATTCGCTGCTGATTAGTGTGGCTGACACCATGTGCGAACCCATTTAGCCCAGTACTGATCCTTTGACAAAATAAAAAAACAAAAACCTCCCCTTTCACATCTGAATTTTAGGAAGGATTGTCTTGGAACGAGAGTATTTTTTTTTTTTTTTTGTATTGCCTTGTCAAAGTTTCTTTATTACGTGATTTCATACTAATGTGTAAATACATATGGATGTCGTCTTGTTGGAATATCTGAATTTTAGGAAGGATTGTTTGAGAACAAGAGTATTTTTTTTTGTATTGCCTAGTCAAAGTTTATTTATTATGTGATTTCATACTAATGTGTATACACATGTGGACGTTGTCTCATTGGAATATATGAATTTTGTATTGCCTTGTCACAGTGTCTTTATTACGTGATTTCATATACTAATGTGTATACACATATGGACGTCGTCTCATTGGAATAACGACATGTCATTCTCACGTCTTTCCGTTTCCATCCATTTTCAGGCGTTAGATTCTGAAGCTGATCACGATTTAATAGATCCTGATAATCCTGCTGGTGATATCGATGATTTGTTATTCGATGAACTGGATGATCTTAGTGATAGTGGACCAGAACTTGATACTATGAGCGTCATGTCCACACCGAAACCCCGTCTCAGGTATATATTTACATCATTGTTATTTGTTAAACATACATTATGCAAGAACTAAATCTGCCTATTGCAGGTCTTTCTTTAGGCCTTAAATGTTATATAAACTATTAAACATACATTATGCAAGAGCTGAATCTGCCTATAGCAGGTCTTTCTTTGGGCCTTAATTAGACATTAATTAACTTACCAAGACTATAATCAACTCTCGATGCTATCGGATGTTTGCACAGGTGAATTTTAGTGGATTTGAAAAATAATGGATAATTGAGACTTTGTTTATTATTTTATCAACCATGGTAGTAATGATGATCAAGGCTAGCCTAAAATTGATTCGCTAATATCTAGGTTCAGAGTGAAGCAATTTGACTAAAATTTTCAACATATCCTCTTTTTATTATCTAGTTTTGAACTATTCTAGCGAGAACTGTCAGCTCTTTTGTCTAAATCTTACATAATGCATCTTTAAAATGTTTAAATTATTTAAAATGTTTAAATTATTTAAAATGTTTAAATTATTTAAAATGTTTAAATTATTTAAAAAATGTTTAGATTATTTAAAATGTTTAGATTATTTTAAATGTTTAAATTAGTCACTATATATATGATTTATTTTTCCAGACCCTTTTTCTCTGGTAGAAGTAGTAGTAGCCATGATAGAGAGGTTCCTACGAAAATACAAGTAGGTTTTCTTCTTTATATATCATCATTGACATAGTTCTGTGGAATGATATATTGTTTCCATGACATTTAGTAATAGAACCTGAAACAAAGGACACCATTCTGTGGGATACTATTACTGTTTGGTACTGAGCGATGTTTCAAAAATATTATGTCTTTCAAAAGGAGAGGGGTATGGAGATAGATAGAAATGGTTTAACTACTGATGTCTTCCGCCTTACTCCAGCCACAGTAGTGGCTCGTCCATCAGAGTTCCTTTGCGCAAGTTTTTTTAGTCAAATGACTACAAAAAGGTTACTGGCTTGTAGCTCCCTTAATTAACACATAAACTGACCCAAAACATTACTGCACATAAATTAACATAATAATAAATCAATTCCCATTGAAATAAAGGTGAAGCCTTATCGCACAATTATATGATTTGAAGAAACCCAACTGCTACGCGAAATTTCAACTGGCAGGTGTCATGGCGGCTTGCGTAATAAGTCATTACAAGAAACATCGCTATGCAAATGTAGAACGCATAACCACAAAGAAAAACTGTTCGGTAACTATTTTAGTGGTCCAGTCTTCACTATTTGTCATAGAATTACTTATTCCAATACAAACTGTAATGATATTTGTTGACAATTGTGCGTTTGAACCTATTTGAACTTGCGTAAGGAGTCTTAGACTGGACGTTATTTTTATAAAATAAAAGTCTGGTTTATTCAGACACCATATAATACAGCTTGGTACACAAGTCTCCATTTCCAGATGAAGACTGACTGTTGAAAATGTATCGCGTATGTTAGTGCTGGGTATTGCGACTGCAGTCATGATACGATACGTATTGCGATTCATGTGCCACGATACGATACGTATCGCGATTCATAACTAGGTCATAGATTTATCAATAAAACAACAAATTAAATATGTGATTGTGAATGTGATTTATCTTCCACTACAGAGTAAGACTGCAGATCTTGTATGATAAATCTAGTAACACTCTCGGTTTTTCTGTAGCCCGCTTTGAGTTTCATGGAAGTTTATTTTGAAATGCACTTTCAATTGTTGGATGTTGACCTTGAACTTCACCGCAGGTTGAACTGGCCGTCTTCTTAATCTTAGCAGACGAACTTAGACAGTTGCCACTATGGTGTCTTGTCAAGTGACACAATATTTTAGAATAGTTTTGCATATTCTACAAACAACTTTCGTTGTCACCTTTTAAAAACCCAAAGTTTTCTCTAACTTTAGATTTATATTTCGCTGGAGGATTTGTTATTGCGACTGTGTTTTCCGCCATTTTGATTTTTACAAGAGCTACTATCTATTATATTTACGTTCTAAATTTATAAAATTCTAGAGCAAAATGTCGTTTTATGTATTTAAATATGCATGTTTTATTAACTAAGCCTTATAACAAACTTCAAAATTCTGAAACAAAACGAAAAGGCGTTAGAATGTTGTTAATCTAAACCTACGTAACTAACGGTAATTACGGTCGTGCGCTATTTATAGTAACACACATGTCAAGACTACTGGACATCGTTTGCGAAGTGTCATTGTTTCAAATAAAGTTTAGGGTATAACTTAATATATTTGAGAAAACGCAAAAAAGAATCGTGAAAAATCGATTCGGCATCCTCCAATTCAATACAGGTATCGTGAGACGGTGAATCGCGATACATCGATTGAACGATATATCATGCCATTAGCCTGACAAGGACAGCTGTCTTGTCAAGCTGATGGGACGAAAAACAGGTCCCTTGTAAACATTGGCGTGCACGTAAAAGATCCCTTGGCAGTTGGAATTTGATATAAGAGTAGGCCGTAGTGCCGCTACCCGGGCAAAATTTCCCTCATAGCACACTGTATGGCGTATGCCCGTCTTCATTAGCCCAGTTTAGGAGCAGAACAGTAGGACGTTAAACCCCATTTCATTTCATTTTCATTGCGACCCATTTGTGTCCCTTTATAGTTCCCAGATATTAACGATTTTAACTCCTTTAACGAGAATTGTTAGAAAATCACAGAAATTAGTTTAATCACAATTTTGTTTCTTTTCTATCAATGTGCTTTCAGGAATCAGGGAAACAATCTGAAGAATGTTTAATGAAAAGAACCGATTCCGATATGAATGCTGTAAGTTTATTTGATCTAAAGATTATTTTATATTAAAATAATATTTCATCAACTCTAGTCATGAAATACAAACATCGTATTATCTACTGGTTTTAGTTGAATGTCTGTTTTTGTCTTGCTATGGGACCAGGCTGTTAACCTGTGCTTTTTCATCATCAAAGATTTTGGTAAATGTCTGGTTTGATGAGATTTCAATATTGATTTGTTATATTTCTAGAGGAAGTCGGAATTTATTTTTAAGATCAAAAGTAGTTTTATTAGGCGTGTAATGTAAATGATTAGAATCTGGTGAAATTCTAACTTTCACAAAAACTAATTAACCCTTTCAGTGTATTAGCCGGTTTGCATCTTTTAGAAATTGGAAATATCTTCCACAATGCTGTTGAAATCTGACAATTGACCTCTTCATTCCAATTTTGGAAATGAGATTCTAGCACTGAAAGGGTTAAAATCTTTTCATATTTAAAAATTATACTAAATACTGAAATTTTTCAAATAAAATGTAAAACTTTGTAATTATGTAATGATCTACAATGTGGTTGATTTATATTTTCTTTTGGATTTATGACCTCTACTCGCAAGTAGATTTGTGAAATAAAATTGTACCATATGTTAGTCCCATAATGACCTAGTTTAATAATTTTGAAATGTTGATTGAGTTTGTATTACAATAAAACCAGACATAGCCCAACGATCTTTGATGGAAATATTGTGTTGTCTGACTCTATGTAGCTAATTGCATTACAACATGTCTTAAATCAAGCATGGTTATTTTTTATTTTACATGTTCATGTCGACATTTGATGATTTTTGTTTTAAAGTGCGTGTGTGCGTGCGTACAACCATGTTTTTATGTGCATGACTAGTAATTTGTCATCAGTGACTTCGTGTATGATGATGAGAATTTGATGTTATATGACAGCATTTGAATTCTACATTTACATCTCTCAGGCCTCATCAATTTTAGTACTTCGGGTGAAAGTTTCACTTCAATTTTCTTGAGCAAAAAAAAAGTTTGAAATAATAAAAAAAACAACATTTGCTTACCCTTCTCAAAATCTTGAAATTTTAAGGAAAAAAAACTCCAAACATTGGTCAAAATCTCTCACAAGTTCCCGAAAAACTAAAAAAAATTGTTCGGCCATAGAGTGATGAGGCAATAGATATGCTACAGTTCGTGTGTGACATGATTTTGAAAGAGCATTAATAAACTTTAGTTATGGGGTTCGTGTAAGATGCTTACCACTTGTGCCGATATCACAGCTTCATTAGTATATATTAATTGTGTGACAGTGGAAAGAAATAAGTCTGTTGTCGGCCGTTTAAAGTTATTTAATTTGCGCCAAACATTTATTAAAAAAGGCAAATCTGTGTCGGACATAATGACTGGTACTAGATGAATTTTATCAGAATATATGCCTGTGAAAGGTGCTTTATTTGCAGACTAGCCACAGTTCATGAAATTTGTGACTGACAAAGCCTGAATTTGAGCTTGCCATAGTTCACAAATTCATCTGGCAATCTGCAATGTTGATATAGGTATCAGGGTCAAATTAACGTAAAAAAACCCAGGGAGAGGGATTTAACATCGGCTAAGCCTGTCCCCCAATCCCGTTCAGATATCCTGAATAAAGATTTTTTTTAAAACGGCAAAGGTCTGTCGTTAAAATAATATTGAAGACTGACAACTGGCCTGGTTTCTTTCTGAGTTTGTCCAGTTATTTAGTTGGTGATTGTTTATTTATTTCCAGAGTACCATGGCGTCGGCTATGTTAGATGTTCTTGTGAGTCAATCAATTAACAAAACATTTTAAAAAATATATTCAATGCTCAAATATATTCAAATATATATTTTATATAGAGATATATCATTTTTAATGGAAACCTTTTTATGTGGTAGAAAACTTATCTCTCAGCTTCCAGCTTGCTTTTTACTAATATTTAAAGAGCAACATTTTTATGTGGTTGTACATGTATATCCTCATTGTTCATGTTCGATTTTTTTATTCCTCCTTCTGTCGTTCTGGCATTTTGTCTCTTTATCATTCAACATATGTATATAAGTTCAGATTGAGTTTAAAAGCCACTGATGGTCACAGGAGGGATTTTCAATCCCGATCAGTCGAACTATGTTAAAATATGTTAAAATGTTAAAATATCTTATCCATTGAGCACATGTATATGTATACTCCGGTGACTCAAGGGGAAATATCGCCTCCTGAAAAACTGGGTCTCATGAATACTCCTCCTTGAGGCATCGGTCTTGTAGGTCTAAAAGGTAATAAGCTCAAATTCAGTTTAAAACTGCTGCTCGTCATTTGAATGATTTTTAATTCCTTACAAACTTACAATATTTGGAAAGTTTGATCTCTAAAAGGGAAAATCAATCCAAAATGCTGTTCAATATTTACAAAGATAAAATAAAATAAAAAAAATGAAAATGACGACCAGCGTTTTAATTATTTCACCCCCAAGATATTCCTAGAATCCGATATTATCTCAACTTTCTGATCTCAACCTTCCAGTCTTTCATAATTTTTAATTTTGACATTTGACTTTTATTATTCATACTTTGATTATGGAGAACAAGCTGTTTGCATCAAAATATTGGGGTCTGGGGGGAGGGGGGCGCGGAATTGGAATAACTCGAAAATCATTTCTATTCTTTGGTCAATATCTAATTTTTCACTGGTTAATTCGCAATACGATGTGCTCAAATTGATTATTTAATATCTGATTAAGAACACAAAACCAAAATATCACATAAGGCCTGTCATTGATTCAACTGGCGTGGTTTCGATTCCCAGGTTTTACATGACAAGGAGTAGGGTCGCCTGTCCAACCTCGTGGGTTTTCTCCGGGTCCTCCGGTTTCCTCCCACTGCTTAAGACCCCTACGCGCAAGCGAATTATTGAAATAAAATTGTACCATATGTTAGTCCCGAAATGACCTGGTTTGTGTCGAGTGGACGTTAAACCCCATCTCTCTCTCTCTCTCTCCCTCTCTCCCAATATATCAATGATAGAGAATCACTTGGCCTGAATTCAGTCGGATTAAAAAGAGATCCATCAAAAGATTTTACCCAACATTAATAGGTGGCATTGGCTTGTTCACATGATCAATAATAGAACACAGTTTTTATGGGAAACAATCACGACGTTTCGACAAGTATCCTTTTATCGTTATCAAACACAATGACATTTAGTAAACTTGAGGTCAATATATATACATTGTATATAGGATATAAAATTCATAGTGAA
This sequence comes from Patella vulgata, assembly GCF_932274485.2. Classification (NCBI taxonomy): domain Eukaryota; kingdom Metazoa; phylum Mollusca; class Gastropoda; family Patellidae; genus Patella; species Patella vulgata. The sequence goes on along the minus strand of NC_065883.2, from coordinate 74,244,481 downwards.
ACCATTTACAAAGATTTGAATAACAGCAACAATAGGAATCAAAAAAGGTTTAAACAAAAAATCACAAATATTTTTGCTTTTAGAATAAGACTAGTGATTGTTACCCATCAAGATTGTGTTCTATTATTGTGTTTCCTGATCGCTAAGTGCCACTTAAAGATTCATATTGTAAGTACGGGATGCTTTGAAATTTCATTTTGTCATTGATATGTTTGTAAATACAGTAAATAGAAATACTGAACGAAACTGAAACATATTTGAAATGATATTCCTTTTTTGAGATTAAACTTTCGTAATATTGTAGTTTGGAAGGGATTCTAAATCCAGAGGATGTCGATCAGCCGCCGTAAATATTTTATATCTCCAGAAAGCATTTAGTTTATTTTTCTATTATTTAAACTATGTTTTGTTCTAATTTGGGGAAAATACCCATGCATGTATTTTATTTGATTCAAAACTTGAATTTTATTTGATTCAAAACTTTTTGATTCTAAACTTGAATTTTATTTGATTCGAAACTTTTTGATTTTAAGCTTGTATTTTATTTGATTCTAAACTTGAGTTTTATTTGATTCGAAACTTGAGGTTTATTTGATTCGAAACTTGAGGTTTATTTGATTCGAAACTTGAGGTTTATTTGATTCAAATCTTGATTTTAAACTTGTCTTTATTAGTATTTTAATAGATTCTAAACTTGTATTTTATGATTCAAAATTTGTATTTTATTTGATTCTAAAAATGATTCAAAACTTGTAGTTTATTTGATTCTAAACTTTTTGATTGTATTTGATTTGATTCGAAACTTGTCTTATATTTGATTCTAATTTATTTGATTCAAAACTTGTGTAAAACATTTGTTATTGATACCGTATTTTAAAACAAAGGGCAACTTTTGAATTGTTTTTGATGCAAACAGTTTTAAAAACCTGGATGTTCACGAAAAAATATGAATGAGAAGGAAATGAAACATTAGAAGTACACTTATAGCTGGAAGTTGAAAGATTTGTAGCCAGATTCCCAATTTCCTCTTTTGATATTTAGACTAGATATAGTCATATATATATTTATATATCCACCTATTATGTATATATTGTTATGTTTTTTTTTTATATTTTGTTGTTTTTTTGTTCATGATTTGATTAAAGAGACATTTCACTTGCACTAAAAGTAGTAAAACCCTTTAATATGTTTGCACAATTATAGAACTATTGTTAAAGATATAAGGGTTGGTGGGGGTGGACGATTGGTCTAACTTGTGCCCCTTAGATCATAAGATGTGTCATAGAGTCAAATGTTGTGGTTGCGATCCCAGGCCTGCACACAGAATGGAATAGAGCCACTTGCCAATTCTCAGGGTTTTCTCCAGGTTGTCACATTCTAGTTGATTTTTAGAATTTTCTAAGACTATTTTTAATTGGGTATGTTTTAAAGTATATGTTAGCGATTTAATCAGTGTGACCTTTAACAATTGTTACAATACTTTTCACATGGGAGCAGGATATATACACTATAACAGACATTCAATTATCACACGCATGAATTATTGTGGAAATTTTATGCAACAGGATGTCTCTGTAATTTTATGATAGAAGCCCATCAGTTAATTTGCCCTTTGACCTATAACTCGCGGTGTGTTCCAATCCACCACTGGTAGAAGGCACTTGTACTGTTAAAGATGCATTATGTAAGATTTAGATAAAGAACTGACAGTTGTTGCTATAATAGTTCAAAAATAGATTATGAAAAGGGAATATGCTGAAAATTTCAGTCAAATTACTTCATGCAGAGTTATTGCCATTAGAAGAATGGTGTAGTCTCGATTGTCATTACTACCGTTGTTACAATAATAAACAGTCTCTATTTTCCTTTTTTTTTTATTAAATTATTAACTGCCAATTGTGTTTAGTATAGAGATTTAAATATGGGCTTGACATGTGAATAAATGATTTTTTTAAGGCCAAACAAAAGATCTGCATTGGTCAGATTTAGCTCTTACATAATGCATCTTTAAGGTGGCTTTGCTCATGTGTTAATTGCTAATCACATGATGTTGTATCATAATCCAGTCATGAACAAATTTATCTAGTCATTCGGATGGGATGAAAAATGAAGATCCTGTGAACACATTGATGTGCATGTAAAAGAACCCTTAACAGGTGGAATTTGAAATAAGAGTATGCTGTAGTGCCGCTGTCCAAACAAAATTTCCCTCATGGCGCACTGTATGGCGTAAGCCAGTCTTCATTAGCCCAGTTGAAGCAGAAGAGTAGGACGTTAAACCCCATTTCATTTAAGAAAATTTATCTTTTAAATTACTCCATTTTATGGGGGATTGGTGGTAACTTTTAACATTTGAAGGGAGGGAACTATGTGTGTCCTGGTTAGGATATTTTAGGATTAAAGTCTTGATGTGTCATTTGCATTTTCACTAAAATATTAAATTTCTCATGGCTTAGCCCATGCTATATATGTACTCAGATTGATTATTAAATGTTTAATTAAGAAATCACAATTCTTGCGGCCTGGATTCAGTCAGTTTTAAAATAGGCCAATCAGGTTTCTCTACAACCAATAAAAGATTGCGGCGCTGTCTTGTTACGCTCAAGCAGCATAGATCGATGAAATTTCTCGTTTTGGATGGGACGAAAAACTGAGGTCCCGTGTATACATTGGCATGCACATAAACGAATTGACAGTTGGAATTCGATATAAGAGTAGGCCATATTGCCGCTGTCCAGGCAAAATTTGTATGGCGTATGCCCGTCTTCATTAGCCCAGTCAGTGTAGAACAGTAGGACGTTAAATCCCATTTCATTTCGATGAAATTTCAATTCCATATTTAAATACTGAATGAAATTGTACCATTTTTCACTGATATGCCTTTCACAATATTGTAGTTTGCAAGTGATTCCTATTGCTTAAAATGACACATCAATTAAGATTGATTATTTGAAAAAGAATCTATATTTATATTAGTCAAATGTTTCTATAGTGCTAAATGATACATCAATCCTTTAATTAAGATTGATAATTTAAAAAAAGAATCTATAAATATTTTTATAAGTGAAATGTTTCTATAATCCGTGAAGTTTGTATATATATACATACCCTGCATGTTATGTTTTTGCCTTGTTTGTATCAATATTTAGGAGCATGAAGCAGAACATTCCGATTCCACTAACACAATGAGCGAGTCGTCACCTAGGCCTCGATCACCGCTGATTAAATCACGCCATTTTGTCAGAGAGCGTTCCACATCATACAGAGAGACAAAACTCAAACCGGTTTACTCGCTGACAGATCGAAGACATAGTGCCGGAGGCATGGAAGACATGGTCAGTGTCTTGTCCATTTTTACTTTTCATATTTTAGAAAATATTTTCTTTATTATTCTGAATTCTCATGTTTACTTCTCCATCACGTCTGTCAGCTTCAGATATTCTTAATCACACCATTCCACAATTCTACCTCTGATTTAAAAAAAAAATACAAAAAAAAAACAAACTGTGTAAGAACTGTGTAAGTAATCTGTAAGAAAGATAAGAGTTTACTTTTAGTAAAAGATTTTCTGAAATATAACAAAAAGCAAGAAAGATATACAAAATCACATTATGCTATTAGTAGCTTATGCATTTGTCCACTTAGCCAATTGCACTTCCACTAAAATATGCATGCAATGCAATGCAGCTAATTTACAGGGACCTTATTCAATGAATTTTTATGTATTATGTATACCAGCTGTTCATTGGATAAACACTAAACCATGGCACAGATTTAGCTTACAGTCAATAGATATGCTTCCGTCTTAATATTTTATTAGTTAAATATTTCATTAAAGTTGCAATTTCATACTTTTAAGTTATATTTTTAAAATGTATTAAAATAAAGCCCTAAAATAGACGGTATCTATAAACAGCCCTACCTTGTTAAAGAATAATCCTATTAATCCTGTAATTCACTATTGCCAGTAGAGAAATTGGCAAAAATATCATTTTCAACTTCAAATTCAAACGTTTGAAGATAGCTATTTCATGGTGGGGAATAGGAAAACAAAGGAGGTAATTGTGTTATTATTTCCGGTGTGAAGATTTTTAAGTGTGAGAAAGATAACCTATGATCGTATAATAGTGAGTTGACAACCTATTGAGCAAAAGACATAGAAATAATTATGTTTTGACTTTCTTAGAAAATATGAAATTGTAACTTTAAGGTCCCTGAAAATATTTCTTCAAAGAGCAATGTGTTAATGTAATAATTTATATCATTAATCAAACTGTGAGCATATTAATTAATATGCATATTAATTTATTAATTCTTATATCGAATTAATTTTAAAATATTAGTTTTTGTATGCTGTATTTTGAGAAATGTAGGAGATCCTCTGACTGTAAGACATGTATAATAAATATGTTCAAGAGAATTTGTTTTAAAATCAAATTGATTCTTTAACAAAACAATAACAAGACGATTTATATTAATTTAAAACATTGATTCAAAATAAGATATTGTATAATGATAGTGATTATTGAACAAAATAAGATATTGTATCATAATAGTGATTATTGAACAAAATGATGAAGATAGTGATTATTGAATGAAATAAGAGAATAATAATAATAGAACAAAATAGGATACATACTGTAAATAATAATAGAACAAAATAAAATTCTGTAAATAATAGTGATTCTTGAGCAAAATAAGAAGAGACTATATAATAATTTAATATATCATTGATTCAAAATAAGAAATGATATCATAATCGTGATTAAACTATAACACATACATACGGAAAAACAATTACTTGTTTATTTGGGCGATGTTTCGAAGAGTTGAAAATATTGAGAGTAACTCTTCGAAACGTTGCAAGAATAAATTAGTAATTGTTCTTCCATAAGTATTGCTACAGTTTACTGCTCTATCCAGTTATCCTGCCTTCATGCAATCGAAAGTGAACAGTAGGACGTTAAACCCCATTTCATCTCATTTCTATCCAGTTACTAGCCTGGACATAACGGTTTTAGATGTACCTGACAAAATGTCAGGCACTAATAAAATAGTACTTCCAACTTAGGAAAGACAAATCAGTGCCAGACAAAATGACAGACACCAGAGGTTATGTGTCTGACATTGTCTGTGACAGGTGCCTTATTTCTAGGCTTGACGCCTCTAAAGGATTCTAATACTGATATTGTTTAGTAATTTAAAACATCATTGAATCCAAATACAGTTTTGAATAATAACAGTGATTCTTTAAATACGATATTGTGTAGTGATAGAGCAAATTTGTTATTTAAATAAAACTGTAATAATCAACATTATTATGTAGAAAAGTTTGATTAGTTATAAACAAATTTAAATGAAGTGTCCGTGTACACATTGGCGTGCACTTAAAAGATCCCTTAGCAGTTGGAATTCAATAAAAGAGTAGACCATAATGCCGTGCCCGGGCAAAATTGCCTTCATAGCACACTGTATGGCGTATGCCTGTCTTCGTTAGCCGAGTTTAAGAGCAGAACAGTAAAACGTTAAACCTCATTTCATTTTTTAAATGAACTGTCTAGCCCTGTTGTAATTATGTTTATATAATATTTATTTATAGCATCATTAAATGAAATCTATCCCGTTTTGTTTATTTCTCTACTACTGCCTGCAAGGTCTATAAAAATAGATCTAGTTGTCCTTGGTTTTTAACATCAGAGAATAGGTCATTGAGTAGAAAAACAATAACTTGACCTCCCATGTTAAAATCTAGCACTTGACACTTCCGAGAATTTGGTTATTGCATATCGAAACACTTCATATAAAAAGTGAAAGATTGGCTTGACCTCCAAGGCGAAGTTCAAGAGATTAAAATAACTCAATTATTTGAGACTTCTGAGAGTTTTCTTATCACATATCGAAACACTTTGAATGAAAAAGCAAAAAGATTAAATGGAGTCTAGAAGGTTTTGTTTATTTCTGCTACTGGCTACAAGGTCTATAATAGATATGTTTGTCCTTGTTATTTCACTCTATGACCTGTCTCGATATTAAAGCCCCTGTCACACCAAGCTAAACTATTTCTCACTACCTTCTGGAAAAGGCCATATAAAAGCATATTGTGTTTCTTGCTACCCAGAAGTCATATTGCATGGTGGCATAGGAATCTCCTGTTGTGAGATAATGAAGTTCTCACTACCTTCTGGAAAAGGCCATAGAAAAGCATATTGTGTTTCTTGCTACTTTGAAATCATATTGCATGGTGGCATAGGAATCTCCTGTTGTGAGATAATGAAGTTATCACTACCTTCTGGAAAAAGCCATAGAAAAGCATATTGTTTCTTGCTACCCACCAGTCATACTGCATGATGGTATAGGAATCTCCTGTTGCCAGATGACGAAGTGTGATTTCTTGCTACCCACCAGTCATACTGCATGGTGGTATAGGAATCTCCTGTTGCCAGATGACGAAGTGTGATTTCAAGCTTCATCCCAACTGCTGGGAGGCTCTGAAAGCAGTGATAAGGCTTTAAATCACACTGTGTCATCTCACAACAGGCCCTAAGTTCACAAAGCATTCTCAGACTTAAGTTGAGAATTTACTCAACTTTCAGTCACTGCTTATGAGAAATATCTTGGTTCCAGAAACATAAAACTTTGCACATAGTTTCTTATTGATATATTTGATACATTGAAACAACACAAGTTTTATAAAGGGTTATATATTAGTTAATATAATGCGAACAATTTTGAGTAAATTCTTAACTTAAGTCTGAGAATGTTTTGTGAACTCGGGCCAAGAGATTCCTATGCCACCATTCAATGTGAAATCCGGGTAGCAAGAAACATGATATGCTTTCCTATGGCCTTTTCCAGAAGGTAGTAAGAACTAGTCTAGTTTGGTGTGACAGGGGCTTTAGATAAAACACTTGAGATTTCCAAAAGTTTGCTGATATAAATCAAAACACTTTGAATAAAAAAAAGTGAAACATTGACTTGACCTCTGATGCTAAGTTCAAACACTTCAAATAACTTTATTACTCAAGAGTTTGCTTATTGCATGTCAACTTTAAATAAAAACGCAAAATATAAACAATTTTAGTGTCTCGATATATGCCGACATTTAATGTTAACACTCTACAGGTTAACAGTTCTTTACAGATTTCAAATTCGGAGGGATAGTTCATTGATGCATAGGGAAGACTTTCGTCAAGTTCAGTTTCTTTTTCAATCGCGTATATATGAGTTGTACGCCCATCACATACTAATTTATGAAATATTATGAATTTTAATAAAAATTGTTAAGATTGTAAATTTTCTATGCATTTAGTAGTAATTGTTAACTTGCTACAGTGTGATTAGGATAATAATTATCTGAAAATTATTGCCTTGGCTCTTTAAATGATAACAAATAATATCAGAACTGTACAGACTACAGTATTGTAATTATTAGTGTGTGTGATATTTTCAATTCATACATTAAAAAACACTTCGCCCCAACTTAGCACAGCATATAATTACAGTATGTAACATGAATCTCGTGAACTATTCAACTTGACAACTTCAGCACAATGTCTGGTTATTTAATATATAAACAATAAACACTAATGTTTGATTATAATCTACAGTTCTAATATCAGTTGTTTCCAAGACTACATTAGGAATAATTATTTTCCGCAATCACAGAAAAAGCACGGAAAATCGCTGAATCTTGAATTTGGAAAGGTAAAAACTGAAAGTTCCACCTCATGAAACGGAAAAAAACAGAATTCACAGTGTTTAAAACGGAATTTCCCCTACTTCAATAAAAGTATAATAGTTTTGATATAAAGTTATATATATCATCAGTTTCCTAGACTACCATAAAAAGTATAATAGTTTTGATATAAAGTTATATATATCATCAGTTTCCTAGACTACCTTAAAAAGTATAATAGTTATAAATAAAAAGTTATATAATATCAACTGTTTCCAAGACTACCTTAAAAAGTATAAAAGTTATATAATATCAATAATTTCCAAGACTACTTTAAAAAGTATAATAATTAATCTTTTTCTTTGATTTATCTTTTCTTATTTATTCTCTCCACCTTTGTACACATTGTTTGATCCAGCAATTCAATCTCTAATTCAAATCCAGTCGGGGCAGAACAGTAGGACATTAAACCCCATTTCATTTTATTTTCTAATTCAAATCCTCAATTTTTCTTTTAAAAATATTCTTGTTAGTCCCAAAATTGAGGTTATCCAAAACAAATACAGATTTTTTTATTTTTTCGATTTTATTTTTTATTTTTATTTTTTGATTTCTTAATTTTGTTTGAAAAACAACTCTGAATTTTGTTTGAAAAACAACTCTGACTTTTGTTTGAAAAAAACAACCTTTTCTGACTTTTATTTGGAATTGAATATTTAAAGTATTTTTTTTGCTGTTAGTCTTTGTTCCACAGAATGTATCTCAAGAGTTATATGGTTCCTGTAAGTAACATATAAAAAAGCTTTAAAAATAGACTATTCTTTTCTTAGGATCGGGTAGATTTTACCATTCTTATTATATGGCTTTGCACAATATGCATTTGTTTTGTTAGATTCATGACATTCTTTTACAGGCTTTTGCCATTGAACTTATGCTAGGTTCTCACTGTTGTACGATGCGTTAAGTTGGCGTGTCCCTATTGAGTCCATGATCCACTAACATCAATATGTGATAAGACCTGATAGAATCACCATGATTAGGCTACTCCATTGTGGGGTGTTGGATGGCCAAATGGTTAGCACGTGCGCGCTGCGCTGTATCATACGGTCTGTCATTGAGTCAACTGGTGGGGTTTCGATTCCCCAGTTGTACGTGACAAGGAGTAGGGTCGCCTGTCCAACCTCGTGGGTTTTCTCCGGGTCCTCCGGTTTCCTCCCACTGCTAAAGACCCCTACGCTCAAGCGAATTATTGAAATAAACCCCATTTCTCTCTCTCGCTCTCTCTACTCCATTGTTAAAATGGTGATTTCAATCACAGTACTAATCGTGATAGTGTGAACCTAGCATTAACAATTCATGAAAGCATTTAAAGCTCGGTTAATTTGTTCAAAAATTTCAGTCAATCTAACAGAAAGTTGTATAGTGTGTCCAGCCCTTTAGCCCATATTACAAACAATAACTATATGTAATCATATGCACAGTGATGTGTGGACTACAGCAAGTTTGACTTATATAACTTAATAACAATAGTCTCCAGTAATTCTAGTTCTTTATTATTGATCAAATTTTATTTCAATGGTAATATGAATTATGGTTAGATTTGAGTGATTTCTAGAAGGTTTTATGACTGACAATATCTTGCAAACAAATAATCTTATTTTTTTTTAATATAAAATTACTCTGCTATAAAATAATTCCCCTCTTTTTTTTTGTCTTTTATTATAAATATACTTTATGACTGAATATCTTGCAAACAAATAATCTTTTTTTGTTTTCCTTTTTTTTTTTATTATATAAAATTACTCTATGCTATTAATTAATTCCCCTGTTTTTTCTTTTATTATATACTAATACATTATATATTATCAATCTATCTCAAAACATATTTACAAAGACTTTCATCCCATATATAATATATATGCAGCTCTTGTAAATATAAGATTCTATATACTTTTGCTTCATGCAAAATTCAGTAGTAAGCAAGCCGCAGCTAGAAAAAGTTTATAACATTTTGGAACAACGTTGGGGCTTTCCTCATACCAAAGAGTCAAAGTTTGGTATGATTGGACTGACTTATAATTGATTGTGTAGAGGTCTTTTTTCAATCATATTTACAAGTCTATTTCAAGGAATTTCCTATTAAAACAATAATATAATTGCTAATCCAAGATGAACAGCCCCATTATGTCCCTTAATCTCGATCGAGGAGAGTCCTTTTTTGCAGCACCTTAAAGTTTCAAAATATTTTTTTTATTGTTGACAAATGCTTATGAGTCACTGTGTAATAGTTTAGGGAATGAACGGTGCAGCAAAGTAGGATGTTAAACCCCATTTCATTTTATTTCATTTCTATAGAATGAAGTCCTGACTATATAGACTTTAAATCTTGTACGAGGTACTCTAAAGTATCCCTGCCTTCAGGAGTAGAGCTGATGATAGGCTTATCAATATTGATATAGTTCTCATCATGTGAATGATGAAATATAGAATTATTTACATTTACTTACACTGGGTATACAACAGCTGTTAATGTTACAGAAGACATGTGATAATAAATAGTCTGGCCATGATACCCAGGCCATGATTACTGTAGATAAGATTTGATAGTTTCAATACACTCAGAGCAACATAAATATTATTAAAATAGAACCAAAAAACATATGATGTATGGTAGTAAAAGAAAAATACGCAAATACAACTATCTTCATTTACATCATGTATCAATGTTTATCTTCTATCGTTTCAAAAAACGTAAAATTTGGTTGGCAGTAATTCATGTGAAAAACACCGGAAAACAACCGGAAAACACCATGTTATACTGAATACCGGAAAAACACTAAATACCGGAAAACACCCTTAATAGGTAACCCGGGTGTCTGGTCTTCTGTGTGCAGTTTTAGACCTTGGGTTAGGGTTAGGTTTTTCCAGTAATTAGTGTGTTTTCCGGTATTTAGTGATTTCTGGTATATAGTATAACCCAATAATTTACTCAAAAGAAAAACAGATCAAAAACATTTCACTAATCACAATTACACAATAATTCACTGTTCATCTTCCATGGAGTAGGAATGTTTATTATTCACAAATTTTTATTGAGAACTTTTGATTTATTACACCCATGAAACCCCATATTTATTACCAACCAAATTTTGGGAACCTGATAGTGATAGTCTTAAAGCACCTTCCCTTTTCTGTTTGCAGCACCTAAAAATGATTTTCCATTGCAATATCGTTTAATTGAAATTATTAATTCATTTTATAATATCTTGATTTCCCTTTACCAATATCTTTTAATTGAAATTATTGATTTAATTTATGATATCTTGATTTTCTCCTTTGCCAATAATTTTTAATTGAAATTATTAATTTATTTTATAATATCTTGATTTTCTCCTTTGCCAATATCTTTTAATTGAAATTATTAATTTATTTTATAATATCTTGATTTTCTCCTTTGCCAATAATTTTTAATTGAAATTATTAATTTATTTTATAATATCTTGATTTTCCTTTAAATATCTTTTAATTAAAATTATTAATTTGATTTATGATATCTTGATTTTCCTTTGCCAATTTGAAATTATTAATTTAATTTATAATATTTGGCATTTATGTATATCTTTCATTAAGATATTTTTGCATCTTTTATATGTAATGTTAGCATTTGTCTTCTTTTCAAAGCTAGTAATGAGTTTCAATAATACAGCAAACCCAAATAGATCTAATTATTATATACTATTTAATTGGAAACATCAGATCCTCTTTATCAAATAAAGTATGCCTTTTAGAAATTGATTAATTAGATAGACATAAGTAATTTCCGTAAAGTTTCTGGTTTCTTAAAGCATGTGTAGTAATGTACATATATTGTTTTTGTATTCCTCTTATGTTATGTATATTTTGTGATTATATATATTTAAACGTATTTATTTCATTAATTTAATCTGACTGGAATTGAATAATTTGTGGCTGTGATCTTATGATGTAAATATCTACAGGCCTTTTCAATGAAATGAAGTGATGCATAGTAAACCATGTTATACACTACAACTCCGATATCGTGTAGTGAATGCTGGATCATATGTGCAGGACCGTCTCTGATCTAGCGTTCTCCATAGTTGTGCTGTTTTATTTAATTATTCACCACCACTAGCCTGACAAGGACAGCTGTCTAGTCCTTCGGATGAGACAAAAAACCGAGGTCCCGTGTATACATTAGAAGGCACGTAAAAGATCCCTTGGCAGTTGGAATTCGATATAAGAGTAGGCGATAGTGCCGCTGCCCGGGCAAAATTTCCCTCATAGCACACTGTATGGCGTATGCCCGTCTTCATTAGCCCAGTATAGGAGCAGAACAGTAGGACGTTAAACCCCATTTCATTTCATTTCATTTAACACCACTAGTGAAACTGAGCACTTGTAAACCCAACACTCATTATCTCATCTAGCGGACTATTTTAAACTCCGCGACAGTAGAAACCCAATACTCTTTGATGATTCTCAATTCTCAACAATTTGCCAACGAAGGTTTGAAACTAAACATTAAAATACAGAAACTCCCACTAAAACAGCAGGAGGGTTGGATGGCTGATTGGTTAGCATGTGCGCACTGTATCATAAAGCCTGTCATTGAGTCAACTGGTATGGTTTCGAGTCCCCGGTTGTACGTGACAAGGAGTGGGGTCGCCTGTCCAACCTCGTGGGTTTTCTCCGGGTCCTCCGATTTCCTCCCACTGCTAAAGACCCCTACGCGCAAGCGAATTATTGAAATAAAATTAAACCATATGTTAGTCCCGAAATGACCTAGTTTGTGTCGAGTGGCCGTTAAACCACATCTCTCTCTCTCTCTCTCTCTCTCTCTCTCTATCTCTCTCTCTCTCTCTCTCTCACTAAAACAGCACCACTACATGATACCCAAGTTGTAGTGTAGTGGTACTTATATTATCCAGTGTTATTAATAGTATAAATGAAATATGTTTTAACCTATTATGTTTTTTTTTTATTTTATAGCCACGTAAAGTATTATTAGATCAGTTAAGTAATGTATTAGATACAGGGGATGATAAAGTACCAGAAAGTTTGATTCTAGTCAATACAGCAGAATGGCAGGGACAGGTATGTACTGTATTCCTTTATTATAACACTAATTTGTCTTTTCGTTGCTATGGAGTTGTTAAGGGGCGTGGTTTCAATTTCAGATCTGTATTGTGACAACACTGTAACACAGTTATCATTTTAATCTTGTGTATCTAGCATTAACTGCTTTCACATTGGTTTAATTATTTAAAATCAACGAAAATCATCCAATTTGTACCTATGTCCAGTTCCCCTTGTCAGTGATGCAGGACGGAGGGCCTGACAAGGACAGCTGTCTAGTTGTTCGGATGGGACGAAAAACTGAGGTCCTGTGTACACATTGGGTGCACGTAAAAGATCCCTTGGCAGTTGGAATTCGATATAAGAGTAGGCCGTAGCGCCGCTGCCCGGGCAAAATTTTCCTCATAGCACACTGTATGGCGTATGCCCATCTTCATTAGCACAGGTTAGGAGCAGAACAGTAGAAGTTAAACCCCATTTCATTTCATTTAATACCTATGTCCAGTTTAAAACTGACTGATTAATTTTGATAATGAGTGTCCAATTTACAAGTATTTAGTTTCCTGACAACTGTTCAAAAATCAATCATATATCAATAATCAATTGGGTTGTTAAGTTTTTAACAGTGATCGAGAAATTAAAATACTTGTAAATTGGACACTCATTATCAAAACTGGACACAAGTACAAATTAGATTTGATATTAAACGAATGTGAAAGACATTAGGGCAGGATTCAACTCCCTACCATTTGCTTACCAAAATTAACCTCATAGCACACTGCAAAATTGAATCAAGAATGAGTTTTATTAGTTCATTAACTTGTTAATGAATAATTAAAGAAAAAACTTTCTCTGTGTAATTCAATTTATAAAATTCTGGAGTTCACTTTCAAAGACTGCCAGATTTATTTTATTAAAGGAAATTGTTTAATCTAAATACATTATGCAATTAACTAGTTCAGCCCAAAAAATTTTTCTCTGAAGTTAAATTGGACTAATTAAAAAAATGAATGAAGTGGTAATTAGGTTTTTTCTAAAAAGACAAAAATATATGCTAACATTAAAGATGCATTATCAGTGACCGCCCTAGACTCTTAAAACCTTTAGCCAAATTTTTAGCCAATTCAAAATTTTATTAGCCAATTCAGAAAGTTTTAGCCAAATATTTTATATCATTTTTATTCATATGTTTGTTAATTAAAAATGAAAATAAATGTGTGTGTGTGTTTGTTGTATTTTACGTCCGCTTCCACCGAGGTGATATCGCGGACAAAATAAATGTTTAATATGTACTTTTATTTTATAATCAGTAGTGGAATATCGCGTTTTATCAGTGAAATAAAAGTGTTATTCCACTGGCTAGTTGTTTTTACCTAAAATGATTGTAAAATCATAAAATAAATAGAACATTTGTCGTTTTGTCGTGAATAACATATTTTATTTCATCTCTAAGCAAGAAAACGTTTATGTTTTCACTCATGCTACGCATTCGTGAAAATATAAGTTTTCTTGCTTCTCGATGAAATAAAATATGTTATTCACTCTAAAACGACAAATATCCTCTATATATAGTACACAAGAATATTATTTTATCTCCTTGTTCATGCAAAAGTTCACATTATTGAGAGAATGAATGCAGATAACAAAAAAATGTTTATAGGACGTACTTCACAGTCACATGATTTAATTTACTTCATCGTCATAACAGAAAAGACACGACGATTCTTTTTAAGACACCGCTGATTTGAAATTTATGTCCGGTCCATCCATTTTTATAAGCATGAGGTCATTGAGGGTTAGCTCGACGGTCTCGGTTAAAGGTCTAATTTTTGTCCACATGTTGATGAAGCCAACGAAGGACTTGCGTCCGAGATGACACGCTCACTCACGGAAGTAGATTCTGGACTAACAGTAGTCGTAGGAAGGAAAAAGGAATCTATCCTTATTTTGGGTTTACTAGTATTAGTTGTCATTAATGTGCGTTTTATTTATTTGCTGCGTAAGTAAAGAAAACTTGTAGTGAAGCGAATGTAAACAACGCAGTGCCACACAAAAGGGGCGTAACTGTGTTTTATAGTCTCCAGACTCGATCTTTCGGTCGTTTTAATGCGTAATATTGTAACATTGACTGATTTGCGACTTGTAAGATTGAGACTAGAGTAATTAATGTACTAAAAATAGACACTCCATCGAGTCGATCGAAAGAAGCGTTTAACGAGACGATTTCAAGTTTAATATTAGCAGATTTACGAAATAACACTCTCTAAAATTCATTCGCCAAATTTTTCGCCAGTATCATCACTTTATTCGCCAATAAAAATAATTGTCGCCATTGGCGAATTGGCGAATGTCTAGGGCGGTCACTGCATTATGTAAGAGCTAAATCTACAGGTCTTTCGTTTGGCCTAAATTACTAATTAGACATTTATTCAGATGCCAAGCCCATAATCAACTCTCTAGAACATCGGATGGTTGTGATTTTCAATGGCTTTAAACCCCATCTACAGGTCTTTCGTTTGGCCTCAAATTTTATATAAATTACTAATTAGACATTTATTCACATGCCAAGCCCATAATCAACTCTCTAGACTAACTGATGGTTGTGATTTTCAATCGATTTAAACACCATCGCCAGTTAATAATTTAATTAAGGTATAGATAATCAAGACTATGTTCATTATCGTAATGGCAGCAATGACAATCAAGACTACACTATTCTTCAAACGGCCATAACTTTGATCAGAATAAAATAATTTGACAGAAATTTTCAATGTATTCCCTTTTCATTGTTTATCTTTGAACTATTATAGCAAAAACTGTCAGCTCTTTATCTAAATGTTACATAATACATCTTTAATTCATTGGCCGAGAAAGTTCATCCAGATTTTCCGGCGTGGTTCTCCCTTGTCAGTGATGCAGGACGGAGGGGCTGACAAGGAAAGCTGTCTAGTCGTTCGGATGGGACGAAAAACCGAGGTCCCGTGTACACATTGGCGTGCACGTAAAAGATCCCTTGGCAGTTGGAATTCGATATAAGAGTAGGCCGTAGTGCCGCTGTCCGGGCAAAATTTCCCTCATAGCACACTGTATGGCGTATGCCCGTCTTCATTAGCCCAGGTTAGGAGCAGAAAAGTAGGACGTTAAACTCCATTTCATTTCATTTCATTTACATCTTTAATTTTTGATATTTATGTATTTCAGTTATTAGTACAGAAATTACAAGAAAAACAGATGAGGCTAATTTGTACTTGTTCAAATGCAGATGTAAAGGCAGCCATTACTTTCCTGGTCGCTAAGATACAGAAATAGTAAGAATTTATTAATATATGCAAAATGAAGTTGAGCTAACGACATTTGAAAATCTTTCGTGAAATCTAGAAGTGAACATTTAAAATACAGTGTAAACTGAATTCTCCTTTAGAAATTTATCTAAAAAGCAAGAAGCTGTTCACTGATCATTCAGGAATTCTGATAAAAATGGGTGGCCGAATGGTTGAACGCGTGCATGTTCAATCATAAGATCTGTCATTGATTCAAGTGACATGGTTTTGATTCTTCGATGGAGGTGACACGGATTAGGGACGCCTGTCCAGCCTCTTGGGTTTTCTCCGGTCCCTCCTGTTTCCTCCCACTGCTAAAAACCCCTATGCTGAAGTGAATTATTGAACCATACGTTACTTATGTTGAGTGTTCGTAAACCCCATTTCTCTCTTTCTCTCTCTCTCATTTACTGGTTTGGGGATCACGGTGGCTTAGTGGGTAAGGCGCTGGCTCGCTAGCCTGGAGGTCGGGTGTTCGATCCCTGCATTGGCCGAGAAAGTTCATCCCGATTTTCCGGCGTGGTTCTCCCTTGTCAGTGATGCAGGACGGAGGGGCTGACAAGGACAGCTGTCTAGTCGTTCGGATGGGATGAAAAACCGAGGTCCCGTGTACTCATTGGCGTGCACGTAAAAAGATCCCTTGACAGTTGGAATTCGATATAAGAGTAGGCCGTAGTGCCGCTGTCCGGGCAAAATTTCCCTCATAGCACACTGTATGGCGTATGCCGTCTTCATTAGCCCAGTTCGGAGCAAAACAGTAGGACGTTAAACCCCATTTCATTTTCATTTTTTTCATTTACTGGTTTGTGCGTGTACAACAGCTATGCTTGTCATGTCGCTGTCTAAGTAGCCCTGGTTTTGGGTGGTATAACTGCTAGAGAGTTAAACTTGATTGAATGAATCTGTTTTATGTTTCTCTAGTTGTAATAGTAACAGTAAGACACCTGGCCCTATAAAACTAGGTGTAGCAGGGAGTGATGGTTATATTAATTCAGTCATGAGACCATATGTTGAACAATTCTCTACTAAGTCACCTGATTGGCAGGCATACACCAGATTTCTAGTCATTCCATTAGGTAAGTCACGTCATTTTCTATTTTCAAGTCATTTTCTATTTTCAAGTCATTTTCTATTTTCAAGTCATTTTCTATTTTCTGATTTATCCTGTGAACGTAAAACAACCCTTTACAGTTGAAATTCTATATATAAGAGTAGGCCATGGTGCCACTGTGCTGTCAAAATTTCCCCAATAGCACACCTGTCTTCATTAGCCTGAATGCTTGCACATTGTATTATAAGTTCTGTCATTGAGTCAACTGACATGGTTTCGATTCATGGTGGGTTTTCTCCAGGTTCTCTGGTTTCCTCAAACTGGGTGTCCAGACTTAAAACTCTCTCTCTCTCCCTCCCTCTCTCTCTCTCTCTCTCATGGCATATATACCAGTCTTGATTAGCCTGAATGGTGCATAAATAAAATGCCTTCAGTAAAATTTCATTTCATTCATGCAATTAAAACTGCACTGATCAAAGTCGTCCTTCAGTCAAAAAGACCTTGTAGAAATATATGTAGAATTAATGTATAAATGTTTCAGGTGTCAGTTCTATTGGGCGTCATATAGCTAACATAGATCCAACCTACTCATCTTTATTTATGGATTGTTTATGGAAAGATACATTTGAACGCACAGATTCTACGAAATTAGGTTGGTACTATATAAGTATTCTATACAATAGAAAGATTCATCCTTTTATGGGGGGGGGGGGTTGGATGGCCGAATGGTTAGCACGTGCGCGCTGTATTATAAAGCCTGTATTCTATACAGTAGAAAGAGTCATCCTTTTATTGGGTGGTTTGATGGCTGAATAGTTAGCACGTGCACGCTGTATCATAAAGTCTTTATATTCTATACAGTAGAAAAAGTCTTCCTTTTATTGGGGGGGTTGGATGGCCGAATGGTTAGCACGTTCGCGATGTATCATAAAGTGTGTCATTGAGTCAACTGGCGTGGTTTCGAATCCCCGGTTGTACGTGACAAGGAGTAGGGTCGCCTGCCCAACCTCGTGGATTTTCTCTGGGTCCTCCGGTTTCCTCCCACTGCTAAAGACCTCTACGCGGAACCGAATTATTGAAATAAAATTAAACCATATGTTAGTCCCGAAATGACCTAGTTTGTGTCGAGTGGACGTTAAATCCCATTTCTCTCTATCTCTCTCATCCTTTCATGTGTACTTTTATGTGATTTTTACCATCGGGGGTGGTACTATACAATAGAAAGAGTCATCCTTTCATGTGTACTTTTATGTGATGGTGGCATCAGCGGCAGTTCTATATCCTACATGTATACTTCATGTAATGGCTGGTATCTGTTGTGGTTCAGTGATTAAGACTCTGGCTCGCTAACCACATTGTCTGGCTGAGAAAGTCCCGGCGTGGTTTCTCCTTTGTCCGTGCTGCATGATGTGGCAAGGAATGCTGTCTAGTCATTTGGATGGAACAAAAAACTGAGGTAAAAGAACCATTGACAGTTGAAATTTGATATGAGAGTAAGCCATAGCGCTGTTCTCTGTGCAAAACTTCTGACATAGCACACTGCATGGCTTATGCCCGTCTTCATTAGCCCAGTCCGTGCAGAAAAGTGGGATGTTAAACCCCATTTCATTTCATTTTATTAGCCCGGATTGTAACCAAACACAAACAATTTAAAAATTGTTTGTATTTTAGGGAGTCCTGAAAATTCCCAGAAAATATCTTTTAAAGCCTTCACTATAACAAGGTCAGGAAAACTTGCTATGAATAATGGGGGAAACAACTATAAAAGTTTAAAACTTATTAAATGTTTTGTGATTTATTTCAGATGCTTCTGAGATAATAAATCGTGTGAGTAAATATGTAACGGGAGCAACACATCTACATCAGATACCAATAGCAGAAGCTATGGTCATGTGCAAAGGAAAGAGGTGAGAAGATGTATATAAAGGCACTATCACTTATGGGAGATATGATAAAAAGCTGGCAGTTCTCACTATAATAGTTAAAAAAAAATATATAATGCAAATAGAATATGCTGAAAATTTCTGTCAAATTGCTCCACTCTGAACCAAGATATTATCTGTTAAATTTTAGGCCTAGCCTCAATCATCATTACTAAAGTTGGTGCAATAAAAATCAAAGTCTTGATTATCCATTTTTGGATTTAATCATCAATGAGTGTTGAGCAGCAGATCAGATTCAAATCCAGTATGTATCGCAGACTAGCGATGACATCGTGAGTTGATTATGGTCTGGATAAGTTAATTAATGTCTAATTAATAATTAAAGAAAGACCTGCAATAGGCATATTTAGCTCTAGCATAATGTATGTTTAAACCGGTGTTATGTAAGAGCTAAATTTGCATATATGCAGGTCTTTATTTGGGCCTTAAATGTTATATAGATTATTAATTAGACATTTATTAACATGGCAAGACAATAATCGATGCCAACAGATGGTTAAGACTTGAATAACAAGTACAGTGGTTATGATCATTGCAAACATCTTGTCAAATCTGCAACCATAGATAACTTCGCTCAAAATAAAGTAATTTGAATGAAATTTTCAATATATTCAGTTTGTATTATAGCGAGAACTGCCAGCTCTTTATCTATATCTTACACAATGTATCTTTAATAAAAATCACAATATTGTGCCACAATACTACAATAACTGAATCTCAAAAATTCTTATCGGTCTAAACATTGTTCAATTCCATCCAGTACTGACAAAGATATTGGCAAGATAATGGTGAACAAAAAAATTATAAACATTCACAGTCCTCTCTGTTGGCGATATATATT
This sequence comes from Patella vulgata, assembly GCF_932274485.2. Taxonomy (NCBI): domain Eukaryota; kingdom Metazoa; phylum Mollusca; class Gastropoda; family Patellidae; genus Patella; species Patella vulgata. Next base: position 74,224,554 of record NC_065883.2, on the reverse strand, counting down.
TTCTTGGTGAAAATAATGTTATACTAGCAGACGACCTAGCGCTGCATGGATTGAAAGTAGTGTAACTCTGAAACCGGAAGTGCTATGCCAACACCACCTAGCCCATGTTACTTCCTGGCCTGAACTACCCCTATGCACTAATTTTCAACCTCGGGACGGCCCTAGTGTAGCCGCCAACCCTGAACAGACAGACAAACAAACAAACAAACAACAGTCATAAATATTATTATAGATTTAGATAAAGTTGATTATTGAGTACAGGGATCGATTTTGATGGACGCAAACACGCATGTTGATTTTGTAGACTGCGTGTTACAAAATATGTCACACGAAAATAAATGTGTGTAACATTTTTTTGCTTATTGATTGAGTAAATAAAAAAAAAAGTTACCTGACATAAATACCAGAGCATAACAGACAATCAACAATGACTTTCTTCACCACAAACTTTTTTTGCACAAACAATTTCTGTTTTGCATAAAAAAAAGTTTTATATGTGAATACCAGAGCATGATAGACAATTAGCAATGAATTTCTTTGCCTCAAACTATTTTCCATATGTGAGACAAATTAAAGTTGAGTCTGTTTGAACAAGTCATTAAATGTTAGAATTAGAAAATTACCTTCAGGAATGATTTTATAGCCGGAAAACCAAAGTGTGGATAATATTGTATATATATCTCTATTTTTTCAGCTCTGATGAAGCTAAGCAAATATTTATACCATTTGTTAGTGTAAGTAGGTTTTGCTAATTATTCCTGAATTCTGTAACTACAAAAGTTTCAGTACAGGCAGAAGATATCTGGCAGTTTTGCAGTAGTTTGTGAGGGCTGCGGTGATCGGCGGGTTGGATGGCCGAATGGTTAGCACATGTGCGCTGTATTATACGGTCTGTCATTGATTTAAGGGGCGTTTCGATTCCCCGGTTGTATGTGACAAGGAGTAGGGTCGTCTGTCCAACCTAGTCGGTTTTCTTCGGGTCCTCCGATTTCCTCCCACTGCTAACGACCCCCTACGTGCAAGCGAATTATTGAAATAAAATTGAATCATGTCTTAGTCCCGAAATGACCTAGTTTGTGTTGAGTGGACGTTAAACCCCATTTCTCTCTCTCTCATTTTGTTTCTAGAAAAAAGAAACTCTTTTAGGCAAACTAAATTGCCTTCCATAACATTCTTTGCATTTCATTCAATTCTATCTTGGTTTGTATTATTTTTTATTTGTTTTATTTGTTATTCAGGAGGTAAAGATCGGTACAACAGAAGTCTTTAACATGTCAGGTGAGATAACAACTGTCGAGTTGACTCATAACTTTTATTATTCATATAAAACTTTATAGAATGCTTTCTGATTTAGAAAAAAACTATGTCTCTTATCCTCATTTGAGGGATTCTTAATGCCTTGCAAACTAGTTGAATCTCTAACAGGAGTGTCAGTCCAAAATGGTTCCTTTCCATTAAACCCCATTTCTCTCTCTCTCCCTCCCTTCCATTCAGAATATAGCAAAAGTTGAATCTCTAAAAGGAATATCTGTCTAAAATATTATAGTAGATATGGAAGAGGGTGTATATGATATTATTGTTATTATAGTAGATATGGAAGAGGGTGCTACAAGTCCACCAAATTTATCAAGTTCTCCTCCATCAACTACAACACAACTTATAGAGAAAACTAAAGAAGGTCATACTCCACCCAGTTCACCTAATATAGGCGCTATGTCTCCATCAGGAAGGTTTGTACTAAACTACACAGCTTTATACATCTTAAAAGGAGCCACAGTGGCTCAGTGAATAAGGGTCCATGTTCGATCTGAGTCGACTGGCGTGGTTTTGAATCCCCAGATGTACGTGACAAGGAGTAGGGTCGTCTGTTAGACCTTGTGGGTTGACACCAGGTCCTCTGGTTTCCTCCCACTGCTAAAGACCCCTACGCGCAAGCGATATATTGAAATAAAATTAAAACCATATGTTAGTCCCAAAATGACCTAGTTTGTGTCGAGTGGCTGTTATAGACAGTCTAAACGGGAGTAGAACACGCATGGTCGATCTAGCCATCTTCATTAGCTAAGTTGAAGCAGAAGACATTTTGGTAGTTATACATCAGAACGAAAACATTTACATCTGTAAATTGAATTTTAAATTGATATTGTTTCTTTTATTTTAAAATATATGTTTTATATTGCAGCCAAATACCAAGTATCAGTTCTATGAATCTGGGTGATTTTGTGGAACTACAAGTAGATTATTGGACCGTGGTCACCAAGACAGATGGGGTTGATAAAGACAAGGCCAGTAAAAAGGATACTAATAAATGCTCACTGAAGACAGCTTTCCGATCGCTGAATGTATCTCGTCTACCGTATACCGGAGATATGACTTCACAGACTTTCTCTATGATGGTTGTGACACGAGAAAAGAAACAAAAAAGTAAAAAAAAAATTTTCAGATCGTAATAATAATCCATATTAGAGAGTAACATCCATTGTTGTTGGTTTTTTAAAGATACATTATCGGAGATTAGATAAAGAGATGGCAGTTCTCACTATGATAGTTAAAAACTAGATAATGTAAAGGGAATTTGCTGAAAATTTCAGTCAAATAGATCCACTGTGAACCGAGCATTAAGCGATTGAAATTTCCGCCTAGCCTCGATCATCATTACTAAAGTCAGTAGGATAAAAAAAAATAGTTTCGGTTTTCCATTTGATGATTAAATTATGAATGGAAGTCGAACAGGAAATCGGACCAAATCCAATAAATATCGCAGGCTAGTGATTACACTGAGAGTTGAATATGGTCTGGATAAGTCAATTAATGTCTAATTAATAATTTAGATAACATTTATTTAAGGCCTAAAGAAAGACCTGCAATAGGCAGATTTAGCTTACGTTTAAACAAATACTTGTTAATCTGGAGGTCCTATGTGTGATCCCGGTGTTGGTCAAGAATGTTCATCTGAATTTTCTAGTGTAGTTCTTTCTTGTCAGTGGTGCAGGATAGAGGATATGGCAAGGAATAGTGTCTAGTCATTCAGATGGACAAAAAAAATGATGACCCGGGTTCACGTTTGTGTGCACGTAAAACTACCCTTGACAGTCTGAATTCTTTATAAGAATAGCCTGTAGTGCCGCTGTCTGGGCAAAATTGCCCTCATAGCAGAAAAGTATGATGTTAAAACCACTTCATTTGTAAGTGCATATCTTGATACAAATGGTGACCGCATTACAAAATATGTTTATGAGTTGAGTGGGTGAATAGTTTAACACATGCGCTTTAGATCATAAGACCTGTCATTAAGTTAATTTCCGTGGTTTCAATTCCCAGCTTGGACCCGACAAGAAGTTGGGTGGCCTGTCCATTCTAGTGTGGTTACTCCGGGTCCTACCACGGCTAAAGTGCCCTACGCACAGGCGATTTGTTGAAATGAAATTGATCCATATGTTTGTCTGGAAATGACCTGGTTTGTCTCAAGTGGAGGTCAAACTCTCTCTCTCTCTCTCTCCCTCTCTCCCTCTCTCTCCTTGGTTTTCTTCAATCATCTGACTTGCAGACTTGCTAACGACCTCTGCACTTTTTAGAGACTTATGGCATGGACATAAAGAATATTTAATATGATATGTCCGTCCAAAATGTGTAAAATATAGGTGTGTCGTGTATAGCAATGGTATAACTTGTATATTATTATTATTTTCTAGTAATGAGAATAGGAAAGAAAGGAAAAGATTTAGAATCTAAAAGTCAAGTTATAGAAGGTATTAGTCGGCTCATCTGTACGTCAAAAAGTCAAAATTTTACACTTAAAGGTAAGGATGATTTCTTCTATAGCAGTTTGATATTTTACATTTAGAGGTAAGAATGATCTCTTCTATAGCAGTTTGATATTTTACACTTGGAGGTAAGAATGATCTCTTCTATAGCAGTTTGATATTTTACACTTAGAGGTAAGAATGATCTCTTCTATAGCAGTTTGATATTTTACATTTAGAGGTAAGAATGATCTGTTCTATAGAAGTTTGATATTTTACACTTAGAGGTAAGGATGATCTCTTCTATAGCAGTTTGATATTTTAAATTATAAAGATGTGTAGAATATGTTATAATAACACAAACTCCATACAACGCCCACCTGTTAAATAGTTATCTCCTCTTATAATACAGAATATTGAGTCAACTCGCGTGGTTTCGATTCTCCGGTTGTATGTGACAAGAAGTAGGATCGCTTGTCCAACCTCGTGGGTTTTCTCCGGGTGCTCCGGTTTTCTCCCACTTTTAAACACGCCTACGCGCAAGCGAATTATTGATATAAAATTGAAGCATAGGTTAGTCTTGAATAGGCCATCTCTCTCTCTCTCTCTCTCTCTCTCTCTCTCTAGTAAGGTTTCTGAGTTATCAGAATCTGTGGTGGGGGGGCAGTTGGGTGGTCGAATTGTTAACGCGTGCGCTATGGATCAGAAGGGTTGTCATTGAGTCACATGACAAGGAGTAGAGTTGCTTGTCCAAACCCCCGGGTTTCTGTGGTTTACCTGGTTTCTCTCACTACTAAAGACCCCATGTGCTAGTCCCGGATAGACTTTGTTCGTGTCGAATGGATGTTAAACCCAATTTCTTTCTCTGAATCTGTAAAAATGTGTACATAATTTTCCCCCGTTTTTTTTCAGTGGTTGTTGATAGCGTAGAATGGACCGGAGTAAAGTTTTTCCAGTTATCATCACAATGGCAGACGCACATCAAATATTTTCCGGTGGCCATCTTTGGATTATATGACTCAGCATTATAGAAGATAACAAGACAATTGGAGAAATTGTTTGAAAATGAGAGAACTGAGTGAAAGAAGGACAAATGTGATGGAATGAAAGAATAAAGTTATTACGGATAAATGAGGAACAAGAGTGAAACTTGGAAGATTTTTTGAACTGATTTAAAGTTCAGTAAGAAAACAGACATTTGATTGTAATTTTGTTTTCGCGAATGTGCAAATGGAACAAGAGATATGGACAAAATGGTTACAACGCCAAAATTGTATTTATTTTATGTATCAAGAATTAAACTTGTAAAATAAACAATGTAAATATGACGCACTGATGGAAGGTAAATTGTGCACACAATAATTTTAAATGTAAAATTGTACTTGTTAACAAAAAAAGGATACATGCGGAAACTGTTGATATTTATTAAATAGATCTATGTTTAATGTGTATGTACATGTGGTAAATATCTCCTTTAATTGTCACGTGCATATTATAATTGACTGATTAATCGACCATTATCAGAAGATAAATATTCCGTGTTTGATGGTGGTGATCTGAACGATCATAGTAGCAAGTTTGGAACATGGAAAACAGTAAAAAACATGTGTCCCCACACCATGACAGATGTCTCTCCCTTTTTTTCCACGGATGAAATTTGCCTTTGTTAGTAGTAAAATAATTAATATTCATTTCGAAAAGGAAATGTTTTACTTAATGTTCCTTTCAGTCCCTATTATAAACAGGAATATTAAATTAATTACGATTTGATAGGAATAGTATGATGGACATGTCGATATTTTTATTATTTTAAATTAATCTTCCATTTAGTTGTATGCTACATGCTGATGATTATAAAAGTAAGTGAAGGAAGACTCCACCACACATAAATACCTGTAAGACACACAATCGAAAGTTATAGCCAAGAAAAGTTACAATATTTTAGTACTTTTTAATTAACTCGACCAAGAAAAGTTACAATACTTTAGTACTTATATTAACTCAACTATTGACTAATTTGTCTCATTTCCATATACCTTGCCAAAAGTCACCAAATACACAGAGTATATCTCCACCAGTAACAGACAGTGTATTTAGTTGATAGCAACTGTTTTCCACATTGTTGTTCAAAATAAAAATCATAACTTTGGAGACCCTGTTTACTCCACCAGTAACAGACAGTGTATGTTTTCCATGTTATTATTCAAAATAAAAATCATAACTTTGGAGACCCCTGTTTTTATTTCAAATGAAAATTGTGGAAATAGGACGCTATCTGACATTTACACAAACTGTAAGATAATCGCCAAGTATCAACCTTTGCTTACCATGTGCGTGTGAAAATAAAAGCATGTGGTTATTGGAGGTTAATATCGCATACGCATAATGACTTTATAGTAGGTTGATACACGGAATAGCCACCTTAAAATATCTATATAGTTGCTATGGGAGATATAGTCTGGAGGTGTGTAAACTAAAACTATTTATACAATACACAATGTATGTTAGCTATTTGAATTTTAGTCTAAAAATCTGAAAACAGTATTACTTCTATATTATATATTAAACTGGAATTTTAATAGAATTCAGAGATAAGTTGCTCAACATTTTAAGTACCGGTACACCTTAGGAAAATTGTAATCTAGGAAAATTGTGATCTAGGAAAATTGTAATTGTAATGTAGGAAAATTGTAATGTAGGAAAATTGTAATTGTAATCCAGGAAAATTGTAATTGTAATCCAGGAAAATTGTAATCTAAAAAGAAAGGGTTGGATGATCGTTTAGTCCCTATAATAACGAAAAATGATTGTTTATTTTTATTTTAGTTGTTTTGATCTAATAATAAATTTCATAAATCGATATTATATATAGGAATGAATTATATTTGCTTTTTTCTAGCACAGAAAATACAATGTACATTCCATTTAGAGGTCATTATATAATAGAAATCACTGTTCATGTATTTTTGTAATGCTGGGCTGAAAGAGCTCAATTTCTAAGAATATAAATGTTTAAAAATGTATAAATTTTAACAGAAAAACTTGTGCTTGATTCTAGTGTAAAATTCATGTTTAGTAAAGTGCTGTTATTTTAAAGAACAATGAGTGTCAATAAGCTGTGTTGATATGACTCGTCAAGACTCGATAAGCTGTATTAATATGACTAGTCAAGACTTGATAAGCTGTGTTAATATGACTAATCAATACTCGATAACCTGTGTTAATATGACTAGTCAAGACTCGATAAGCTGTGTTAATATGACTTGTCAAGACTCAATTTAGCAAATTGTCAGTGGTTAACTACGGTAATTTCACGCAGTAATATGACTCATCTAGAACCGATTTAAAGCTGTCACTCGCCTGTTAATATGACTCGATTGAGAACTGTCACCCGCTAGCAAATTCTCAGTGGTTTAATATGCTAATCTCACGGTTTTAAGCGAGCGTCTCACATTCTAGGTAAAATGTAGCTAGTCTTCCGTATTTTAAACTAGTGATTTATTAATGTTTTGAGGAAGTAGTTAGATTTTATGTACGCTCTTATTAGATATATATATTAGCCTTTACTGAAAAGGTCCAACACCTATTTTTCAAAATGGCTCATTATACTAAAGTTTTCGCATTATTTATACCAGGAACTGGGGGCCCAAGTGCTAATCATCTTCTTGTTTGTCTCTCTTGGAGATGACGCTCTCCTTGAAAAGTGCATAAGGCTCTGTCAATTCAAGTACAATTGACATGAATCTTGACAGGCTTGTTCCTTGGACAACTGTGCATCGATTGACTGATGTCGCAGTTCCAAGATGTGGGTGATGTAATCATGATGGGTTCCAGTTCTGGTCTATATATTACCATTAGGGCCGGTTGTAGAAAATGCCGGGTCCAATTTGGCAGACCCGAAGTTACAGGAAATGAAAGCATTGCAAGATATGAATAACTTTAACTAGATCTCTATTCATTCATATTTAAGGCCAACTATGGTTTACTTCACATTTAGTAATTGATAAATACCTGAAAATAGCCACACCTGGCAGCCCTGCTGTCAGATTGCTTGAAACATTTACAAGTTGGTGAGCTGCAGGGTCCCATTCAACTGCAGGGCCCAATTTGGGGACAAAAACGGCCCTGATTACTATGTTACATGTTTTGACTACAGTCGTCATCTGTCACATATTAATAGTTATGATATTTTAAGTAAATTAGTTGTTTTATTAGTGGTTATAGATTCTATTGATAATTGTTCCCAGAGCTAAACATTGTTTGTACATTTATTGGGCTTTTAAGATCAAAAACAAATTGATATTAATGTGGCCACACATCTCCTATCTAGAACTGCAGATAACTTTCTTATTTATTAGCAACGCAAATCATTTTGTGTCATTGCTGCTCTTTTAATGGTATTCGTATGGTTTTTGGATATTTTAAAAATATCTGCTTTCATCTTTCTTTAAAAGGTGAACAATTTTAATGAAAGAAATATTTTGTTTAGATAGTTATTACGACGCATTATTTTACTATTCATATGTAAGGCCACATATTCATGGATTAAGACTTCATGATTACTCATCTTAAGAATTACAAAGTTCTTCTTGAACCCTTGACTTTATTAGTGAGATATTTGAGTAATTCTTATATATAAAATAGAAAAAATATGATTTGGATGACTTTAGGTCCTTGACTTTATTAGTAACAGATTTGAGTAATTCTAAAGTTGAGTAAAATAAAAAGTTTTATGACTCTGGGCTCCAGACTTATTAGATACACATTTCAGTAATTCTTGAGTAAAATATAAGTTATATGGCTGACTTTATAAGATCGAGATCTGAGTAATTCTTAAGCTGGGTAAAATAAGTTTTATAACTATTGAGTAATGTTTAATTTGAATAAGATAAACATTTTTTGACTAATTCTTTAGTTGAGTAAAAATAAAAGTTATATGACTATGGGTCCCTGACTTTTATAGATACTATTTGAGATATTCTTTAGTCGAGTAAAGTATGAGTTTTATGACTTGGACTTTATTAGTGACAAATTTGGGTTAAAAAATAGTTTTATGACTCATGGTTTATGACTCTATGCCTCTGACTTATTAGATTTGAGTAATTCTTAAGTTGAGTAATATAAAAAAAAACAACAAAAAAACTTTGACCTTTGCTTCTGACTTTTTCAGTTACATATTTGAGTACCGTAATTCTTAGGTTGAGTAAAATAAAAGTTTTATGACTGTGAGTCTCTGACTTTATTTGATGTAATAGATATGTTTATCTCCAATCTCATCATTTATTAGTTACTATAATGTTACTGTATTATTATTATTATTATTATATGTGTCAGTGCTCATTGTGTGAATATCTCATCATTATATATTATTCTTGTTATATTATTATTATATTGTGTATTAAATTTCAACCAAAGCTATGTTTGGCTTCCAGGGGACAGAATGTTGCCAGACAAAATCAGGAATTTATTCCAATTCTGACCAGACTATTCCCTATGTGTAGATGTTATAAGATATCTTTAGGGAATTCTTGATTGAGTATTACAGAATGGAATTCTCTCGCTCTCTTGAAAGTGTCAATCGAGTAAATATGAGAATTTGAATGTGTGAGCAGGCAAAGGTACTTTGACAATAGACAGGTCAAATTCAATCTGGTGGTATATCATTGGCCTTATATGTTGCCCCCCAAAAATAATTTTGAAATATCTATGACAGATGGAGTTCAGCTTTTAAGAAATAAATATATGTATTGCTAGTGCCGGAATCTTGGTTAGATGCATCTTCAATAAACGGCTTGATCTCGCTTTAACTCCTTACATCTTATCAAGCCCTTCACGTAATACCCTGCGTATTTCAGCACTAATTTCAATTGGTTCCTGATCAAGCTGGGGGCCTATCAGATTTCTCGATCATCGTGAATACTAAGTCTTGCACTTTCCAGCTAAAATATATGCCAGTGATAATCGAGTTGCAAAGTTCAAGTTTCGTTCAATGTCGAGGCTTCCATGGAGGTCGCCATGGTTGATTTGAGTGTGTTTGTGTCACAACCTCTGATTGGATGCTATTGTTCACATATCATCATTAAAGGGAGATAACGTAACTATAAATTTCAAAATTGCAGACCAGTCTAGCAACGTCTAGATGTTGTAAAACTTGTGGTAATGTGGTCGTTGCTTCAGGAAGATGGGTTAGATGTTTAATTTAACCGTCCTTCATTTTTATTTGGATGGGTTCTCGATTTTTGTCTGACGATGTTCTGTTACCTGCATGTCCCTAATTTTATTGTAAGAGTGCTTATTTAATTTGCATGACATTTTTGATTAGTCATCAAATTATAATATTTTATTTTATTTAATTAATTTCAAAAATTGTTTGAAATAAGTTTTAAAATTGTTCTGTTTATATCACATATATAAATATATGTCTTGGATTTTATTTGATATTCAAGTAATTAGATTCAAATAGTTTATATATGGATATTATGTCAAAAAAATTTAGACACGTTTTATTTGATATTCAATTAATTAAATTTGAATAGTTCAAATATTGATATTATGTCTAGTGAATTAAGAAATGTTCATTTGAAGTGCAATAAACCTAACATTCAGTAATGTGTTAACACCAGCCCATTTTCAATTCGAAGAACTCGGGCGCCAATCACCTTGTTTGCCAGTTGTGCTGAAATTTGTATCTGCTCTTCATCTCTTTGTTTTCACGTATTGAAAAATTAATCTTTAGCCCTTTGACTGCCAATGTTCCGGAATGTTTCACTGCCTCTACTATGGGTTCGTGGATAAGTGCATCGGACGTCTGGGCCCAGTTTCTCGAAATTTTAACTAAAGATAAAATCCAATTTTATTAGATACTTCAATTTTGATTGGCTAAGCACTAAAATCAATCTAATATTATCCAATCAAATTACTAAAATTTGGATTTTATCTTAGTTAAAATTTCGTGAAGCAGGCCCCAGGACTTAAAAACATGGGGGGCACTACAAAGTTGCCTTCCCATGTTCCATTTTGTCTTACAAACAGTTGACGTCCAAAGTCTGGATGCCAACAAATAAAGGTCTGAATCCCACGTCAAGGTCGGAAATCTGGTCACTCAAAGGGTAAATAGTTCAGATTTGAAAATTCTTAAAATCTTTTATTGAAAATATAAATAACTTTCAGCAAATTTAAATGAAAATAAACTCGATCCTTGGACTGGATTTGACAACAAAATTCATAATTTCACATTATGATCTGAATATTTCCTGGCATTATAAATCCCTGAAAAATTTATTCATAAAATCATTCATGTTTTTTGTAAAGGCAGATGGTTCAGGTCTTGTTAAGAACACAAATTAATATTGATTTGTCAAACGAGTACCTGTACATAATTGTCATTTGTATTGCATTTGATTTTCAAATCATAATGGTTTTTATTCAAACCAAAGAACAACACTTTTGTTCTTTTGAATTGTTGCATGATGTCATGTATTTATTTAGTCAATGAAACTCTATTAGATCTATAGGGCATATGGTTTATCAGAAATTCAAAACTTTAAAGAAAATCTCTGCCTCTCATTGGACTCTTAATAAAATAAATACAAGTCAATGTAATATAGTTCACAATTAGCATGAAGGCCTACTCTCTTGAAAGTATTGCTTGCCATTAGGGTATTATAAATCTTGACCAGTTATTAGATTTAAAATTAGTAATTGCATATTTATTTTATTTATTAGATAAAGTGCCTTGGGACTTTATATTGGAGTTTAAGTAAGAAAACAGTTTAATTTTGTTTTCCATATAAATGTGATGTAATTAGTTTATTACCTAGCTAAGCTTTAATGTTTTTTTTAGTAGTTTTAGAGAAAATGAAATGAAATGGGAGTTCAACGTCCTGCTCTAGCGAGTTGATTATAGGCTCGTCTCGTCATAAATGTTTCAATATTAGTTTATATAACATTTGAAGCCAAAAGAAAGACCTGCAATAGGCAGATTTAGTCCTTACATAATGTATCTATAAACTTGACAATTGAAGATAAATGTAATTAAATATGAACATGTAAGTGGTTTTTTTTCTTGTACATTTAGCTATAGCCCCCCCCCCCCACTCCCCACCCCACCCCACTTTTTGTTTTAGAAAAAATTAACCAGTTCCTTTTAGAATTCAGAAAGTCTTTGTCAAAACATTAAATTGGTCACATCTCAACCCCCTCCCTTTATTATTATATTTAAAAATAATTATTCTACATTTTTCTCTCAAATATCTGAAAAATAAAGATAATTTGTGCTGTATTCTTTAGTGATTTGGTACTAGATCTATGACAAGTTCTGTATAAGGATTACTTATGTTTTTTTTGCAAATCTATGAAAAGTAATATGATTTGTGCTGTATTCTTTAGTGATTGGTACAAGATCTACGACACGTTGTGCCGTATCCGTTGGTGATGTGGTACAAGATCTATGATTGGTTGTTAGTGAGGATGCGTTCTGTATATGTTTGTATACTATGGTAGATTTAACGAGAACAGATTGTGAAATATTTAGGATGTAGATTGATAGTAGGTGTCTTCCATGTTAAAATTGTGTTCCTCAATAATTAATCTCTTACTAACTTCTTATGCTTTTTGTCTATAAAAGAAATAAATATTTTGCTGTCGATTTTGGTTCTGTCTTTTATTCACTCACTCTTAAAGATACATTATGGGAGATTAGATAAAAAGCTGACAGTTCTCACTATAATAGTTAAACACTAGATAATGTAAATGGAATGTGCTGAACGTTTAACAGCAGATCGGATTCAAATCCAGTGAAAATCGGACAGATAAGACATCGAGAGTCGATTATGGTCTTGTTTTGTTAATAAATGTCTTAATTAATAATTTATATAACATTCAGGCCTAAAGAAAGACCTACAATAGGCAGATTTAGCTCTTGCATAATGTATGTTTAATACAGACTTGGCAGCCACAGGGACTCAGTGAGTAAGGTGCAGGCTTGCTAACCTGGAGTTGCCAATGTTCAATCCCGACGTAGGTTGAGAAATTTACAGCTGTCCGGGAAAAATTTCCCCTGTAGCACACTGTATGGATTGCGCCCATCTTCATAAGCCCAGTCAGTTCAGAAAATTTGGAGCAGAACAGTAGGACATTAAACGTTAAACCCCATTTCATTTTACGTGGATGTATAATGTTGTCAACTTCGTCCATGCACAATATCTTCTGATAACTCCCTGGGTTTGAGTTCTTTTTCATCGGGGATTATTCATTGGGTCTACAGGTTGAGTTATTTTCAAATTTCGCAAGGATTCGGGTTAAAAAGGAAACCTGCCATCGGAATTCTGAATTGTTTGATTACATATTACCAAGTTACGCAGCAGTGTAGGACAGAGGGCCTGGCAAGGAACAGTGTCTAGTCCTTCAAATGGAATAAAAAAACTCAAATCCTGTATACAAGTTGCCATGGACGTTATAGAAACCTTGGCAATCATACTCCTCGCAGTGTTTCGTTTGAACGAAAGCAGATTCTGTTCCAAATTATGACTGGTCAATAGTCCGATCAACAACCAATACCTAACTGCATAACAATATTATTTGGCTTTAAACAGAGCTCCAGATATGTTTACATAAGGACTCATGAAATTTATTACGCCCAATTAACCAGTGCATAGCAGAATATTGCAGAAAAACTAATTGGGTGACAAACGAGGCTATCAAAACGGCTACAATGTAAACAATACTGCTTGGAGACGAACAATACTTTTGTCGTTTTTAATCACTGTCCAAAGTTTTAGGGAAGACCCCAGATTAAACAAAGGGCTGTCATGTTTCTGTACTTGGGATAGATTTAATAGAACAGGAAGAATAGACACACTCCTCAAAAGCTCAAGTATCAGATGTCAATCCAGCAATGGCCAGAGAGGGATTTCTCGGGCCATTATTTCCGGGATATGTTGGCAATTGGAATCTTATTTTATGAAAAGTACATGCTGTCTTGGCAAAATTTCCATCAGATTCTCCTGTGCTATACAATTCCCACCATTTCAAACTTTTATTTTTATATAAGAAAAAATATACATAAAGACTTGGGTCGTAATTGTACCAAATTGCAATCAATCTGGGAATATTTCGGGCTTTTATTATTCAACCAAGTCACATACATGCATGTATTGAAGATAATATCTTTCATATTTCATGTAATTAAAGATACATTATGGAAGATTAGATAAAGAGCTGTCAGTTCTCACTATAATAGTTAAAAACTAGATAATGTAAAGGGAATTTGCTGAAAATTTCAGTCAAATTGATCCACTCTGAACCGTGAATTTAGCGATTGAATTTTGGGCCTAGCCTCGATCATTATTACTAAAGTCGGTACAATAAAAAACATAGTCTCGATTATCCATTTTTTGATTTAATCATGAATGAGTGTTGAGCAGCAGATCGGATTATAATCCAGTAAATATCGCAAGCTAGCGATGACATCGAGAGTTGGTTAAGGTCCGGATAAGTTAATTGATGTCTAATTGCATATTTAGATAACATTTACTGGCAGATTTAGCTCTTGCATAATGCATGTTTAAGCCAAAATCAGTATAGAAAAAAATTGTGAACGCAGCTTCATTACAAATAACAATTTATTCAATATCCATCAACATTTATACTAATAAACAAATCCTGCATCCATTACATGTTCAGGGTGTAAGTTGATATTGAAAGATTTTAACTACAATGTTTATTTGTCTCCTTGTGTAAGAAGTGTCCATAAAAATAACCAGGGCAGATTGCTGAATCAAAATGCACGTCACCTACAGGACGAAACAAGTTTTACAATATAACATTTGTAAGAAGCGGATAACGCCAAAAACAAACTTGATCTGTACCTCAGAAATGAATGGTAGTGTACTAAATTTCATTTAACGATCTTAAATTTTAATTTGAAAAAAATCAGGAAAAATAAAAGAGACAGTCGAACAGACTGATGAAGACGAAATCTACAGTCCCCTCATGTTTTACAGGGGACAGTTTTTATCAATAGAAATGTCTGAAGCATCTCTCTAGCATAAAGCGTGGATCATAATCAATATATTTATCATATTCTGGTTTGTCACATTTTATATCATTAACATCAACTTTCAGATATACACCACAATTCAGTTTGTCATATCTTAACCCATATTAATTTCAACTTTTAAGATATGCAGCACAATTCAGTTTGCTACAAAACATCCCACATAAAGCACATCATTTTAGATATGCGACCCAATTTATGACTTTCTTTTCTTGAAACGGTCTCAATTTTCACTTGACAGTAATCTTAGCAGCGTTTTTATCAGAAATAGTGTAGCCTTCCCAACTCTTCTCTGGATCGTAAGGTTCCCATCGACTAGCAGGGAAAATATGTTTATTTCTTTCATACCAACTTCGTAAACACACTTTACCCGCGTGCGATTCATCCTTTTCGACTTTAGCATCATTCACCATTCTCACGTCATCATGGACGTCGAAATTAAACAACGAACCGCTTTTCCCACGAGCCTTGGTTACGATAAAGTCGTAAAATGAATAATGATGGGGTATGATGAGATCTTCTTTCACGTACATTAGTTGATCTACAGTGACGGATTTCAAGTCATTAAATTCTTTACGCAAACTTTCCAGACATTTTTGTAAGAATTGTTGCATGTTGTTGCCTTTCTTCATCCTAACCGTGCGTCTGTGTCCCGATCCATCCCAGTAACTGTAGGTGATATCGATTTCTTCTTTCTTTATTTGTTCCTGTTTTTCTTCCCATTCTTGACGTAGTTGTTCCCTGTAAAATATACAACAAGGTTAATACATAATTAATACATCATTATAACTATTACAATGCATAGTACTGTCTCCCGAGTCATGGTATCTTGGTGTGTATGATACTGGAACCACCCGTTTGGCTAAGACAATTCCTGCTGATTTTTCAGTCTGATGTAGGACAGGTGGCCTATCAAGGAAAAGCATCTACATGTAGTTATACGGCTGATATGAAAAACTGAGTCTGGTTTCCGCTTATCAGTGTTGCATCCCTGATGGCATAGCAAGGACGAGCATCTAGTTCCTCGGATGAGAGTAAAAAAAACTGAGGTCATGTGCATCTGTTAAGATCCATTAGCCTGATACGTGTAGAAAATCAAGACATTAAATTTCATTTCATTTCAGCTCAATCTCTACCGAAGTGCTTCAAAGTACTTTACATATAAGTAAATAATGTTAACAAAATATCTAAATAATAAAATTAATTAAAATAAAAAAAAAACAATGATAAACACAAAGCACATAACATACAACATAGTAAGAAGTAATTATTCATATACAACTTCACATAATATGTGAAGATTCTTCAACACAAAAATACTTTGGGGAGTGGAGGGGGAATTTAAGATATGGATTATTTATCAAATAAGCTTGGGAGAGAGAGAGAGAGAGAGAGAGAAATGGGGTTTAATGTCCACTCAACACAAACTAGGTCATTTCGGGACAAACATATGGTTTAATTTTTTTATTTCAATAATTCGCTTGCGCGTAGGGGTCTTTAGCAGTGGGAGGAAACCGGAGGACCCGGAGAAAACCCACGAGGTTGGACAGGCGACCCTACTCCTTGTCACGTACAACCCGGGATTCGAAACCCCGCCAGTTGACTCAATGACAGACCGTATGATACAACGCGCGCGTGCTAACCATTCGGCCATCAACACCCCCCCCCCCCCCAAATAAGCTTGGGGGGAACATTTTGCTGATTATTAAATTCCTGCTGCATGTAACTTCATGTTCAAATTAAAAATGTCTCTCCAAATAGATTTATGCAGTGTTCTAGACAGGGAATGCTTCTTATTCTAGCACACCTGTTACCACCTCTCCTTTCTTTATCACATGGCTCGCAATTTTATTTGAAATACATGTCAAAGTTCTGGTAAATAAATTTGAGTTTTCTGAAGACTAAAGGGGAATAACTCTTGTAATAGCATGATTATAGTCATAAGACATTTAGTGTCCAGTTGTTTAGATGGAACAAAATCTGAGGTCCTCTGTGTACACAATCTGATTAAAACACAGATCCTATTTCGTTTCATTTTTTTGCACAGTTGGAATTCGATATAAGAGTAGGCCGTAGTGCCGCTGTCTGGGCAAAATTTCCCTCATAGCACACTGTATGGCGTATGCCCGTCTTCATTAGCCCAGTTAGGAGCAGAACAGTAGGACGTTAAACCCCATTTCATTTCATTTCGTTTCGTTTTTTATAGTTCAAAATTTCGTTTTATAAGTCTTTACTACACTAGGATCTGAAAAGTTGTTATATAACCCACATACTGGTTGCACGGATTTTCGTACTATAGTTCAACCTGACATCGTGACCAGCCATACCATATGATAGAGCATGGGCGGGATAGTTCAGACAGTAGAAGCAACCATAGTCTATATCCGAAGGCCACCCAGCGTGAATTCAAAATATATAGAAATGAATTAGATACCTAAGTTTATTTTCCTCTTCATCTCGGTCTCTGTCCGGTAAAAAACTTGTATCTACTTCTGGATTCATACCTACAATATATAAATAATACATAAACTATCTCATGTTATGAGAGGTCACTCCGGTTAAAGGGTCAGTCACAACAATTCCCTTGAGTGGCAGCTGAATACAGATTTTACTGTACATACCATTATTAATTAAAGTGATATGATTTGATAAAGATGGTACCAACAAATATGTATAAAATATAAACAATACACAATGAACAGTCCATTAGCTGATTACACTATTTTGCCGATAGCTTTTTTTTAGAATTTCGAATTTCGTCTAATGGTTTGGATTGTTCGAATTGGTTTTATTTTATTTATGTATAATAAAATATTATATTTCTGTACAATATGTACACCGTGCGTGTTTAATAATATAACATCAACTTTGTGGTAATAATAAAAATGTACATTTATGATTGCTTTCACTCCATATTGCATGCTCTGAAAATAGCTAATCCTGATAATACGTAACAAACAAATGAGTTTTGAGTTTGGATTTAAACACAGCTAATGTTTGAGAACTCTGTATCTCCAATGGTAAGTTACTCCACAGATGTGGACCACGGACACTAAAGGTTTTATCCCCATAGGATTTCAGTTTATCTTGCGGCACAACCAATGAGGAATTATTTTGTGAGCGAAGTGATTGATTTGGTTGATACAACTAAATGAGATCAGTTGACACATATAAACCAATGTTAGAATCTTGAACCTTATCCGGGCATCTATGGGTAACCGATGTAATGATTTTAAGATGGGAGTCAAGGGAGAGGAATTTTTTTGAGTTTTACACACAGATTTTGGGGAATTCCAATAAAAGCACTGTTGCAGTAATCAAGTCTCGAGAATACCAAGGAACGCACAAGCAACTAACAGTCCTCAACTGTCAATAGGTGGTAATGGTAATAATCATATAGCTGTAATAGTAAGTGCAGGGGGACTGCACCACACATAATTTACACAAAAACAAATATATGGACAAGACATAATACGCAGAAATCACAAACAGACGCACAATTCAAATAAAGTGCATGGATCCTGGGGCTAGCCGTAAGCGCCCACTGCGCGGTACAGTTCCGGGTCTGTAGTGACACAAACTTCACTCAAATTTGAAAACAATCAGGAATAAAACCCAGAGAAACCATAGTGTAAAACAAGTCAAAGATGGTTATATATCTAATATTATTAAAACAAACTAACCAAGCCGTTTTTTCTTGTTGGGTATTTCAATTTCCATTTCTTCATCTTCTTCTTCCTCGTCGTCACCTTCAGCATCAAATGATAATAATGTGATCTACAATAATCAAAACAAGAAAACTCAGTCATCAATCTTCCATGTTTACCAAAAACTAAGTCAATTCTGTTTCTATGGAAACACAAAAATGATTAAATCTGAATTAGCTAAAGGCACAACTACTTGAATAGGTAGATGTGTGTACCAGGCAACAAAACATATGCCCACCCACAGCAGGTAAGTCGTACAAGCAGTCCACAAGGGTTGTCACATATTTTTTTTATTGTATCAACCTGTTAAGTTATTATTCAGATATTTTTGACTTCTAGTTCTGCCCCATGCTAACACTTTGGTGTCTCGAGCTCTCACCAGGTTTTTGTGATGTGATCAAGGGCTATAACTCTGGCAGTAATTATTGGAAATTGTTGACAATCATTAGGGACCTTGTTCTCGTGTCCTTCAACCGTATGGTTTTCAGTCAAACTTTTGTCTCTAGAGCATCCACAAGATTTTTCAAAGTGACAAGGGCCATAACTCTGGGGGCAACGAATAAAAACTCAACTCTGCTCAAAAGATCTGGAAAAGTTGTTTTATTACTGGAGTTCTAGTTGAAGTGAGGGATTAGCCAATAAAGCGGTCTGTTACGAGGAGTGGCGTTTGATGCACGGAACTGTAGGTAAACTATGTCATAGGGTCAAAAGCCAATCATACGACCACTGACATGACGGTCAGATCGTCATGTAGTGTAGGCCATCGAAATTATAAAAAAACGAAATGAAATATAGATCTGTATTTTAATCAGATTGGTTCATATCTTACCTTTTTTTGTTCTTTTCTCTTTCTATCTTCTTTCTCTTTTTCAACTAATTTAGCTTGAGCATTTTTTTTGGCCATTTGTTTCTCTCGTTCTTTAATTACACTTTCTTGTTTAGCTTTCATTTCATCTAAAGTTACTAAACCTGAAAACAGAGAGAACAAAATGGGGTTTAATGTCCACTCAACAAACTAGGTCATTTCGGGACTTACTGATGGTAACTGATTGCTATCTTACCTACAGTACTGGATTTTAATGTCTGTTCAACAGCATCATAATGTGCTGCAAATTTTTTATCAATACTTCCGACCTTTAATTCATCTTCTATTTTCTTCTTTCTCATCTCCAACTGATCCTGTTCTTTCTGTCGTTTCTTGATCAGATTCATTGCTCTTCCTCCTTCTGAGGCTGCTCCCTTGTAATGTGTCATTTTCAAAGTTTAATTTATTCTAAATAACTCTTCAATTGATAATTCTGAAAAAAAAATAAAATGTAATAGAATTTGTATTCACCCTTTTTTTTATTGTATCCTGGATCACAAATGAAATGAAATGGGGTTTAATGTATAACTGTTCTGCTCTTGACTTGACTAATGAAGACAGGCATATGCCATCCATACAGAATGCTATAAGAAACATTTTGCTGAGACAGTGGCGCTATGGCCTATACCGAATTCAAACTACCAAGGAATGTGTACATGGGACCACAGCTTTTTGTCCCATCCAAACAACTAGGATATTTGATTATCATTAGGACCTCCATCAATAATAGAACCAGAATAGTAAGTAAATTGACTTTGTTATTTCTGATGCCACATTGACTCTCCAATATGGATGCATAATTTATTATCGATCCACCCATGACCTGTGATCAATTAGAACTCAGCTGATTTAAACAACCTGAATCAATTTTGTTTCATCTTCTTTCTTATGCTGTGCAACATCATTTCATTTGTAAACATAATTCTGGAAATTTCTAAGACATACAAGGGAGGCAACTCCATTTAAACTCCACACTCCAATCAATCAAATTACTTCATTGTGATCTGAGAAATCCTCATTTTAATAACACTGTAGCCTTGATTGTCATCGTTACCAATGTTAATCATCAATAGTCAATGAACCGCAGATCGGATTCAAATCTGTTGAAAATCGGGCTCATCAGGTCGAACCCATCAAATGGCATTGAGATTTGATTATGTTATTAAATATCTAGTTTATATAACATTTAAGGCATAAAGAAACACCTGCAATAGGCAGATTTAGCTCTTGCATAATGTATGTAGGCCTACATGTTTAAATATGATATCATGTAGGCCTACCTCCTAAAGTCACCTTTTCCCACTAACATAGGGGGTACTCGATTCAACATTCCGGAATTGAAATCTCTCAATCACAAAAATAGTGACAAGCGACTGAAAAGGCAGACTCCGGACTACAACGCATGTGTTGACTAAATAAGTAAATATCTCAACCAACTATGCAGCTTAAACATATTTGTTGTGTTTAATTATGTCACGATTCTACACACACCACCTCCGTATTCGGGACTGACAGAACTGTGACAGGACTGAATTCCGCGTTACTCAATTGCAATTCTGTCAAATCAGGACGTTATGGACTGTGAATCGACCATCCCCATATAATATATGGTAAGATCTCTACTGTTGTCAGATAGATCATGGATGTCATAATGCTCTTCTGACTGTAGCCATATATAACACAGGGTCTCAAAACAAAGCAGAAATTAAATTCTTGCAAACAAAGCAGTGCGGGGAATGGTAGGCCTATCAATTATCTAAGATATATGGTTGCTTTCAGTCATAATTAAATACTCTTGATGACAATTAATTATCATTAGATATTTCTTATGTGGCTGGATATGTGGTTAATGAGTGCAGGACTGATATAAAAAGTAATAGGAAACATGAAATAATTTTCATGTTTACTTACAATCGGAAGTTATTGTCGGAAGTTAAGTTGACGCATGCGTCATTTATCGTAGAAACAAAGATGGCGATGATACAACGTCTTAACAACACGTCTTCTGACAGTTCTTATGATATTACAAGACGTTTACCATCTTTACAGTTTGAAAGTGCTTTAACGGATGAAGAAAAAGAACTTTTATCACTTAGATCCAGGTCGCACGCGATAACTGTATCAATATGCGCACATTCCATATATTTAGCCGATATTTTGAGCGAAGTCAGGTGCGTTTTTTTTTTTTTGCACTTCATTAACCCGTTAAGCGTGACGTTTTTAAAACGTTAACTACCCATTGTGTAATTAATTTGACGAAGTGACGAAGAACTATGTACTATGTTCTAAGAATAGGTTGCTGAAAATACCTCCAAGGTGTTATATTACGCCCTACACACAGTGAGTGGCAGTTGTCCAGGACGTCATATAACCTCAACGGGTTAATTCTAATTTTGAGGGTTAGAATGGATGGCCGAATGGTTAGCGTGTTGTATCATAAGGTCTGTCATTGAGTCAACTGGCATAGTTTAGATTCCCCGGTTGTATGTGACAAGGAGTAGGGTCGCTTGTCCCACCTCGTGGGTTTTTTTCCCCGGATCCTCCAGTTTTGTCCCACTGTTAAAGACCTCTGACACAACCTCCCACTACAACTGTTCAGATCTTCATGTAGTAGAGGCAATTGGAAGTATTAAAAAACAAAACAAAATATATATTTGTATTGTAATTTGATTGAAAGTTCAATCCTGCCATGTCTCATTTATGTGCTAATGTCTCTTTTATTTCAATTTTTAGGCAATTGAGAGCTCAACTGCAAAGTACTTCAAGAAAAACTGCGATGATTTTACATGATATCAATGAAACAAAAGACAGTGTTAAAGTTGGTATATTGGGTGGCGGAAGATTAGGAAGTCAGATTGCTCATTGTTTGATTACGTTCGGTCGAATGAATCTACAAAACTTACAAATATCAACTAGAAGACCTGAAACATTAGGTAACTCTAATTGGTTTCTCATGACATTTATGTCGGTTAGTTCATAAAACGTTTTGAATCGACTCTTAAATACTATTGTCAATAATGTTACTGGATAATAATTATGGTTCCATAAATGAGTCGTAGTTGTTACATGTACCTTGATGTCTGACAGCTGGACGTAAACAAGAAAACAGAACTCACCCTTTGTACTGGGCGTACAAAATATATCTCTGTTTATGATAATGATGCCAGTTGGCTGCCCCTTGGTTAAGGGGGCGGCGGTCATGGTGACTAAGTGGGTCAGATACTGGCTCGCTAGCCTGGAGGTCGGGTGTTCGATCCCTGTATTGACTGAGAAAGTTGATCCTGATTTCCCGGCGTGGTCCCCCCTTGTCAGTGATGCAGGACGAATCGTCATTCAGAAGGGATGAAAAACCATTGGCATGCACATAAAAGATCCCTTGATAGTAGGAATTTGATATAAGAGTAGGCTGTAGTGCTGCTGTCTGGGCAAAATTTCCTTCATAGCACACTGTATGGCGTATGCCCGTCTTCATTAGCCCAGTTCAGAGGAGAACATTTTGGCTGCTCCTATTGTGGCCACTACAGTGCTTTCAGCTTGGGTTAAAAGGGTTAAACCTAAAAAAGTAAAATGAAACATGTTCTGCTATGACGGGACTGTATGAAGACGGGCATACAGTATTCTATGAGGGTCGTTTTACACCGGACCTCCGGTTTTCATCCCATCCTAACGACTATACGTTTTAACATGATTGCAATTAGGTGGTTTCGGTATGAGGACATTTCGTACCACTTGCCATTATAAGATTTTACTCATGTGACAAGGCCAATTGATGTAGAGGTATTCAATTTTGTCAAATTCGTTCTGATGTGCAGTTTCTTTTTTACGGAATAGGAATAGTAAGGATTGATTCTGCTTTCGATTTTTATTTTATGTATGTTCCTAACAATCTTCTTTCAGAATATTTACAGCATAAAGGAGTTGATTGTTACTATGGCAACAAGAGATTAGTGTCATCTGTAGATCTGTTGTATATCTGTGTTCTTCCGTCTCAGTTACCAGGAATCGCAGATGAAATTAAAGGATATTTATCACCCTCGACTGTGGTTTATTGTCCGTCCTCTAGTATGCCGTTAAAAAAACTCAAACAACTTTTACGAACAAGCAATATTCTCAAATCAGAGTTTCATTGGACAGAAGAAAGCAGTCGTAATGAATGGGATTATAACGTAAATATAAAAACGTCGCTTGAAAAACGAGATGTGGTTAATATGACAAATCCAATCTTTCAAAATAGACCAGGTAAGCAATTTGTGAGATTTTATGTGTTAATAACATTTTTTATGGAGTTTTGTTTTAATTGGGCCATCTCAGACAATTATAGTAGGTTTGATTCATATTCTTGTTAACTCTCCCATTACTTATCACCCTAGTCACCAGTTTCACAAGTCTGTTTCTACAGTGGATAAGTAAGTAAGACACTGGCTTGATAACCAGGAGGTTGCGGGTTCGCAGTTCTTCAGGATTTTCCAGTGTGGTTTCCCCTTGTCAGTGGTGCAAGACGGAGGGCCGGACAGGACAGCTGTTAAGTTTTTCGGATGGAACGGAAATCTGAGGTCCCATGTACATATTGGCGTGCATGTAAAGAACCCTTGGCAGTTGGAATTCGATATAAGAGTAGGCCATAGTGATGCTGTCCGGACAAAATTTCCCTTATTTATAGCACACTGTATGGCGTAAGCCCATCTTCATTAGCCCAGTTGGAGCACAACAGTAGGACGTTAAACCCCATTTCATTTCTATTTTTACTACCAATAGTCAAACATGTTTTTGAAACCCCTACACCTATAGAATGATGATAAGCCGTCCAGTTGAGATGAAGCATAATTGAATGAATCCTTCTAAAGTGCAGTGCAGTGTACATGTAGTTCCTTCAGGTACAGTCTCTGACTGGATGCTGTTTGCTAGCCGTTCCTATCCTCTGTTCTTAGGCTTCCAAAATAGCCTTAGAACAGAGGTGGGAAAGAACAGTGTTTTCATATTGCAGCTATATACTATAGGGACAGATACATGTACATGTATAAATGGCCAGCAAACATACCGATTCGACCAGAGACTATTCCTAAAGGAACTAAGTTCAATTTAGCGGTATTGAAAACATATTGCAGCATTCTAGAATCGAAAAAAGTCAAATCAAAATATCAAAACTGTAAATACAAGCCAGTTCTTGACGAGTCAGTAATCTTCATTGTTAAATTAATGAATAATGAAAACTGAAATGTTATGGTCAACAATGTTGTAGAAGTTCTTGGTCTATACATTTTATATTTCATACATTTGTTTTTATGTGTAACAATCTGAATAAAATACAGATCTATATTTCGTTTCGTTGTTTTATACTTTTGATGGCCTACACCACATGAAGATCTGAGCGGTTGTACTGGAAGGTCGCGTGAGGGGTCATACTAGTGGCTTTTGACCCTATGACGTTATACATTGATTAATCAATCAGCATTGATGTTTCTAGTGGTTCTGTGCATCACACAGCAAGAGTTTGCCATAACAGACTGTTTCATTGGCTAATCCTTCACTTCAACTAAGACGCCAGTAATATAACAAGTTTTCAAGATCCTTGTGCAGTAAAGACAAGTAAAATGAAATTCTGAATTATAAAAAGTAAAAGGATCGGTGTTATGCAAGAGCTAAATCTGCCTATCGCCGGTCTTTCTTTAGGCCTGAAATTTTATCTAAATTATTAATTAGACATTTATTGCCATGAAAAGACATTGATCAACTCTCGATGCCATCTTACATGTCAGATCGTCACTGGATATGAATCCGATCTGCTCAACGCTCATTGATGATTAAATCCATAAATAAATAATCGAGACTACGTTTTTTTATCGTAGCGACTTTAGTAATGATGACCGAGGCTAGGTCTAAAATTCTATTGCCAATATCTAGGTTCAGAGTGGATCAATTTGACTAAAATTGTCAGCATATTCCCTTTACATTATCTAGTTTTTAACTATTATAGTGAGAACTGCCAGTTCTTTATCTAATGGTCCATAATGTATCTTTAATAAGTAATTTAACAGAAGTTACCAATGATAGTGAAGAATAAAGACCTGTTTGGTCTTCCATACACTATTGGTTTGAACATGCTGAAATTTGGGATACCGTACTTACATTTGAATAATAATATGGATCAATTTATATTAACAATTTCTCTCTTTGTTTTTTAGATAATGTGGTATTTTGTAACCCGAGATTAGCGGAGATGATGGTGTGTGCTTGCGTAAATATGTCGTCTGTTGTTGGTTTAACAACCAGTGAAATGTTAGAATGTGTAAATATGGTGATACTAGAAGAATCTGACAGAAATCAGTTAGCAGACAATGTTAGGTTAACCGCAGCTGATTTTGGTTTCAGTAATTTGGATCCTTCTGAGTAAGTTTTTAACATGTGTTGATGGTGGGATAATGGGTGATGGGTTGTCTGGCTGATTGAGGATTCAGTTCATGTAATGGCTTACGGGAAGTCTTGTCTCCATGCACTAGATAACACATGAAACAACGACCGCGAGTTTTACAACATCTAGATGGTGCTAGACTGGTCTGCAATTTCTGGTTCCCTTCGATATCGGAAGGTACATGTACTAACTTCATCAATTGTGGCCCGTGATTGTACAAAAAATTACGCTTTTAGCTTGTGGACACTCTAGAGGTCACAATTTTTATCAAATTTTCATGAAACTTAAAATTTATGTGTGTAACCCAAAGATCTAGGTTCCTTTCGAAATTTGTGTGTCACCTCTTGGATTATGTTCTCTGTCCATCTCTTGCAAAATGTGGGCATATCTTTCATGGCAACCGTTTGTTAACTATCATAGCGAGAACTGTCAGCTCTTTAATCTTAACTAATGCACGTGCATGCTGTATCATAAGGCCTGTCATTGAGTCAACTGGTGTGGTTTCGAATCCCCAGTTGTACCCTTTAAACATGATTTGGTTAATTTTGATTTTTATAATCTTTCAGGTTATCCCGTAGAATAGATTTACCATCAATAGAAGATAAACAGACAAAACTACAGAAGAAGATGGCTCTACCAGAATTTATAGAAATATTTAAAAAACGATACTCATGTGTCTTTGAGGAATTACATCATTTAATTGCTCATGGTTAAAATTATGCCCCCAAAACCCCTTAAGCCATACAAAAAAAATATACTGGCTCTCTGATGCGGGTGGGTGGTTGTTACTTTTTGTCTTTTTTCAAAAAGATTCCCCGGTTGTACGTGACAAGGAGTAGGGTCGCCTGTCCAACCTTGTGGGTATCCGGTTTTGTCCCACTGCTAAATAAAGACCCCTACGTTCAAGTGAATTTTTGAAATAAAACTGAACCATATGTTAGTCCCGAAATGACCTAGTTTGTGTCGAGTGGACGTTAAACTCCATTTCTCTCTTTCAAAAGATCACTCTGAGATTCAAGGCACTATATTTATCTAATTATGTTGTACAGTTGTGTAGTTGATAAATGATCCAACGCCACATCTCTGGGTTCATTCCAATTTTTATATATTACATCTGGGGTAAAATGTTTATGTGCAGAAATTGTCTTTTTATAAGCCCACATTTTCATTAAAGTATATACATGTAACAGGGCCTATCAATTGTTGTGAACCCTCTAGGGGTCAAAATTTTTATTCGATATCTCTGTTTTTTTTTATATATGTGCATATCGGACTGTAACTTCCTGGATTATGGCCCCTGATTGTACAAAAAAATTACATATTTTATTCCTAGCTTGTTCTCTGCCCATCTGTTGCAAAATGTGGGCGTATCTTGAATGGCAACTGCTTGTTATAATGATGAATCTTTGAACACATATCAACCTGTTTAGTTGTTGAGTCATCTACCAATTAGAAACTCCTATGATTTTATAGTTTTTGTGTTACCATGGAAACAAATTTCACTCAGTTTTTGGAATACATTTGAATGTTGTTAGTTTTTATACATATTTAGTATAATATGGAAATTTTGAAAAGAAATATGTGATAACAGAAATATTAACAGACATTAGGTTCACCTGTGCCCTTTGGTATGTCCAACTTTTATTTTCTAGTCAGATCTATTACCAGCCCAGATGTTGATACTGATATATGTTAGTCCCAAATAATCTGGTTTGTGTTGAGTGGACAGCATTAATTTCTCTTGCACTCCCACTCTCCCTCTCTCTTGCATCCGCCTCCCTCTCTCTTGCACCCCCTCCCTTTCTCTTGCACCCTCCTCCCTCTCTCTTGCACCCTCCTCCCTGCACCCCCCTCCCTTCCTCTTGCACCACCTCTCTCCCCCCATCACCTCTTTTCCTCTCTCTTAAAACAAATGGCCTCTTGGCCCCCATTCCATCCTTGCTGTTAAGTATTGTTTGTGTTAAGTGGTCAGCATACCCCCTCCCCCCTCTCTATCTTGCCCCCACCATCAGCTCTCAAAACTAATGGACTCTGGGCCCCCATTCCACCCTTGCCGTTATGCCTGGTTTGTGTTGAGTGGTCAGTCATCTTTCTCCTCCTCTCTCCCTCCTCCTCTTGCTTGCCCCACCTCCACCACCTCTCTCCCTATCTCTCTCAGAACTAATGGACTCTGTGTCTGTGTGAATTATAATGAATATATTGATCTGCTGTAATGTGATATGAGATATTGAATATTATCTCAACTAGGTTTATTTTGTTATAAATTATCTAACTGTGATATTTATTAATAATGTTTAAATTATCATTGATTGAATAAGAAATATCCATTGCAATTTATCTTGATATAATTTGTGTAACTGAAATAGGGACTAGGATCTGGTCAATTTATTTTTTTGCTTTGTCACTGTTACCAGCACCTTATGGTTGAAAGCTGCGCGCTGTATTAAAAGGTCTGTCGTTGAGTCAACTGGCATGGGTTTGATTCAACTGTTGTACGTGACAAGGAGAAGGATTGCCTGTCCATCCTTGTGGATTTCCTCTGGGTCCTCCCACTGCTAAAGACCCCTGCGCGCAAGCGAATTATTGAAATAAAATGGAACCCTATGTTAGTCCCAATATGACCTAGTTTGTGTCGAGTGGAAGTGAAACCCTATTTCTCTCTCGCTTATGGTTAAAAGCACTTTGCCCTCTTTTTCTGTGGGACCTGCAGTGGCTTAGTGACTAAGAAGCTATCTTGCTAACCAGGGGGTGTAAAATTCGCTTCGGGTGTTGGCTGATGCACTGTTACCAGCAGCACTGAAAATTTTTTTACTCTCCCCTGTCCAACTTTTTTAAATGTAAAGACTCTCTCCTGTATAGCCCCCACATACCTTGACACTGGAACCCCTTATATAATGAAAAGCATGTTTAGGAAATCAGCCATATTGCATTGAGGAAGTTTTAAATTCTTTGTGTTCAATGTCTGGATTTCACAATGGGACCTGTACAACTCGCTACAGGGAAAATATGGCAAGTTATTGGCATGAGTATGTCAATAAGATAAGATTTTAGGACAATTGGGTATTGTGAAAACTTCAACAGCCGAATGATGT
This sequence comes from Patella vulgata, assembly GCF_932274485.2. Taxonomy (NCBI): domain Eukaryota; kingdom Metazoa; phylum Mollusca; class Gastropoda; family Patellidae; genus Patella; species Patella vulgata. Next base: position 74,195,682 of record NC_065883.2, on the reverse strand, counting down.
CAACGTTCTGGGAGACTTCGCAGTACGTGTGCAAGAGAATCGAAGATGCAGCACAATTTTTATATGGTTTCCTCCCGCGAAATAAAATGGTACCATGTTCGTCCCGAAATGTCCTATGTCGAGACGACGTTAAACCACATCTCTCTCTCTCTCTCAGATATTAAAGATGATTCTGGGTTTTATATGTTCAAATGAGAGAGAGAGAAAAATGGGCTTTAACGTCCACTCGCCACAAACTAGGTCATTTCGGGACTAACATATGGTTTAATGTTTTTATTTCAATCATTCGCTTGCGCGTATGGGTCTTTAGCAGTGGGAGGAAACCGGAGGACCCAGAGAATTAATATACATAAATAAAAACAAGTATCACAGTTAAAGGGCCAATCTCGATTATATTTTGGAGAATAAAACAGCTTATTGTTGTGTGAAAAACCCTTAAAAATCCACTACCTTAAGTCCGAGCAACTAATTTAATATACGTGATACGTTTTCAAACAACTTAAACCCGTCAATCTTCATCTGGAAATGGAGACCGATGCCGCAAACTGTATTATACGGTGTCTGGATAAAACCAGGCTTTTATATTGTAAAAATAACGTGTCGGAGAAATTTACCGTTCGTTATCAAGTACAGCAAATGCATCATGCACTGTTTTGACCTCTAAAGGAACGGTAATAGATTACTTGTTCACCCAACGAAGAAAATGACCCAAAATCTTAAAAGCGGTTTTGACGTTCATGTCCAAACGACTCAGTATTTCGAGCTGAAACTTTCAGACAAGGTATATATGTTACAGTCAATGTATAAAATCAGTCAATCTGTAGATTGACTGGAATTTTTAGTCATTCTGTAGATTGACTAAAAAAATCAGTCAATGTACAGATTGACTGGAAATTTAGGCGGATTTCTAGACAGATTGACTAAAATGAATTATTCTCACTAATGGAATCACATAAGGCTATCAGATTATTTAAAGTCTATCAGATTATTTAAAGTCTATCATATGATCTGTTTTGATAATAGATTGGAAGCCAAAGTTTTAACTCTTTCTTAATCCTTAATATCTTAAGGTATCAGGTATAGTTGATTGTTTGAATAACAAATTGGAAGCCACAGTTAGAGTCCTCCTTAATCCCATAATTAACAACAGATAGGAAGCCAGTTCAAGTAACAATTCATATATGTATAAAAGAAAGTGAACAATAACAGACTGTATCATTGCTCTTTCAACTTTTGCAATGGAGAAGTCAATGGAAGATTCCTTTAAAGAGGAACTTTTGATGAAGAGAGAAGCTGACAAGCATGACAAGTCCTTATTGTTGACGAAAACAGAGTATTGCTCTCTACTTGAAGAGCTGAAAGAAGCTGGTTCTGCCAAAAGTAAAACACCTCGTCAGTATTACATCCTTGGTCGCTATGAGATATTGCAGTGTGGTGACGTGGAAAAGTTAATCAGGAAACGCAATACCAATGATGATGAGCCCATTTACTTTACACATATCGATGATATGTTTGACATTGTTAAGAGAGGTCATATTTCAACTGGTCATGGTGGCCGAGATAAAATGAAGCAATTTTTGAAGAAATATGCCAATGTGACCCGCGATGCAGTAGAATTGTACAAGTCACTTTGCGTAGAATGCCAGAAGAAACGTAAACGCATGACAACCAAAGGAGTAGTGGTTAAGCCCATTCTATCAAAGGACTTTGGATCACGAGGCCAAGTAGACCTAATTGACATGCAGTCAATGGCAAGTGGCTCATCCCGATGGATAATGGTCTACCAAGATCATCTCACTAAATACTGTGTACTACGTCCATTAACATCCAAACATGCTGCAGAAGTTGCCTTTCAGTTGATGGACATTTTCCTATTACTCGGAGCACCTCAGATTTTGCAAAGCGATAATGGATCTGAGTTCACGGCATCCGTTATCACAGAGCTGAAACTTCTATGGCCTGATCTTCTCATGGTGCATGGTAAGCCAAGACATCCCCAGAGTCAAGGTTCAGTAGAACGTTTGAACTGTGACGTGAAGGACATGCTCACTGCATGGCTAGGGGACAACGACTCAACAGACTGGCCTATGGGACTTCGCTTTGTGCAATTCCAAAAGAACAGCAGCTACCACTCCACTCTGGAATAAAGCAATCACCATACAAAGCCCTGTTTGGAAGTGAAGCCAATGTTGGATTGCGCTCGAACACCCTTCCAACAGAAATACTTGAACGAATGGTCTCTGAAGAAGACCTTCTTGCAGCATACTCAGCCCCATCATCAGAGAGAGAAGCTACTAGCCATGTATAACATCAAGATGTGAGTGAAGCTACTGGTACCATGCAACCTAATGCAGCAGACCCTGAATGAATGAATGAATGAAATGTGGTTTTATGGCACGTCAGCTCCAACCGGGCTATATTGCGCCAAACATATGGTGAAAAATGCAAGACAAAATAAAGGAAATCACAGAAATATATTTATATCCATAAATAAAAACAAATATCACAGATAATATATAAAGTTAAAAATAAATATCAAATACTTTATGAATATAAACAATTAAAATGAAAGAAGATAGGATACATATATATATATATATATAGTTAAAACTTATAATAAAATTTTGTCTCTTTTAAAAAGTTTAGTATCTCACAATATAGCTCCGGTTGAGCAAATAAATGATGTAATGTCTGGCAACGGTAAAATTTAGATCTAATATTTCCAAGATACTTGCACTCGATCAAAATGTGCTTCACTGTCAAAGGAACATGACAGTGTTCACATTCTGGTTGAGGCTCTCGTTTCAAGATGAAAAAGTGAGTTAAAAAAGTATGACCAATGCGAGAGCGACACAAAACAACTTCATCCCTCCTGTTGGTTCTATAGGAGCTTGGCCAGTCTCCTAAGAGAGGCTTGATATGATGAAGTTTATTTGTGCCTGCAAGATCCCAAGACCGTTGCCAGCGGTCATAAATAAAATGATTTATACATGCTTTAAAATCTTTATATGGTATTAAAAAAGGTGATTGGGGAAGATCTAAAGCAGCTTTGGCAGCAAAATCTGCTTGATCATTCCCCCTTATATCAACGTGACTGGGGAGCCAGCAAAAGACAATGTCCTTGCTGCTCAACTCGTAAGATAGTAGCAGACGATAAACATCTGCTACTAATGGGTGTTCAAGCTGTTTATTGTTAATTGCTTGAAGCGAGGACAGAGAATCAGTAAAGATGATGTGCTGTAGTAAATGTGATGATTGAATGAACTCCAAAGCCTGAAGAATGGCCTGGAGCTCAGCTGTAAATATTGAAGCAGCAGGTGGAAGACACACAGAAATGGTCTCAGTTGGCGTCACTGTAGCCGAAGCCACCCGATCACCATCTTTAGAGCCATCTGTGTAAATAGGAGCATAATCACCATATTTAGACCTTAGCTCTCTAAAAAGAGATTGGAACACCGTCGAGCTAGTATCTCTCTTCTTATGTTGAGTAAGATCGAAATCGATCTTTGGGAGAGATGTAGCCCACGGCGGAGACCTAAAGAAAGGGGTATTCGCAATACTGTCAAGGCTGATACCAGCCTCCGACATGAGGGGTTGTATGCGAATACCGAATGATGGAATAACCTTAGTCTTTCGCAGATATAAATGCTCATGATAAGGTCTAAATATGGTATTATATGAAATATGATTTGGAAGTGATGCAATTTTCGTAGCATACTGCAGGGCAAGCTTATCACGTCTGTTGTGCAATGAGAGCTCGTGCGCCTCGACGTATAAACTTTCCACTGGAGATGTACGAAATGCTCCTAAACTGATTCTAAGTCCCTGGTTGTGTATGGTGTCCAGCTCTTTGAGATAAGACTCGCGGGCAGACCCATACACAATACACCCATAATCGAGTTTTGATCTTATTAATGCTCGATATAATCTGAGCAAGACCTTACGGTCTGCTCCCCAGTCAGTATTTGATAAGACTCTCAATATGTTGAGGGCTTTCAGACATTTCTTTTTTAGGTTTTTAATGTGGGGGATAAATGACAATTTCTTATCAAATATCAGCCCCAGAAATTTGGTTTCATCCACAACTGGAAGGCGGTTGCCATCCAAATAAAGTTCTGGATCTGGATGCAAACCTCGTTTCTGACAGAAATGCATGCAGACAGTCTTGGATTTCGAAAAACGAAATCCATTTTCGGTTGCCCATTGTTGAAGTGAATTCAAACAAAGCTGCAACTTACGTTCGACTATCCGCATGTCTGTAGAACCATAGCACATCTGAAAGTCATCAACATAAAGAGCGCCGTTTGTACCTGGTTTAAGGCACGCTGGGATAGTATTAATTTTTATCGCAAAAAGAGTTGGAGACAAAATACTTCCCTGAGGAACCCCCATTTCCTGAGAAAATGGGTCAGAGAATATTGATCCCAGTCGTACCTTAAATGACCTATCTTCCAGGAAATTTTTAATGAAGATAGGTAAGCGACCTCGTAGGCCGAGGTTATGGAGGTCGCGCATGATACCGTGTTTCCACGTTGTATCATATGCTTTCTCCAGATCAAAAAATATTGCAACTAAATGTTGCTTCTGGATGAAAGCGTCCCTGACAAACGTTTCAAATCTAACGAGATGATCAAGAGTGCTCCTTTGGGACCGAAATCCACATTGGAGGTCTGTAATGAGGTTGTTGGACTCAAGGTACCAAACAAGCCTTCGATTGATCAATCTCTCCATGGTTTTGCAAATACAGCTTGTTAAAGCGATCGGACGATAATTGGTAGGATTCGTATGATCTTTACCGGGTTTAGGGATGGGAATTATTGTGGCTTCATGCCACGAAGGGGGGAATTTCCCATCAACCCAAATCCGGTTAAAAAGATCCAGTAAAATTAATAGAGTGGAAAAAGGTAGATGTTTTAGAATTTGGTAGTGTATTTCATCTGGACCAGTTGCAGTGTCCCGAGCTCGCTTTAGCGAATCCCGAAGCTCTGCAATGGAAAAAGTATCATTATAGCATTCATCATTACGGGACTTGAAATTAAGTCTCCTTTTCTCCTGCTGTTGTTTAATGCCTAGAAAGGCATTGGAGGAGAAATTGGATGATGAATTGTATGAAAAAGTACTGGCCAGAGAATTAGCAATATCAGGAAATGTTGTTAAGGTGGTATTATCAACATTTAGATGGTTTACTGATAATGCACTACTTTTACCTTTAATCCTACGAATCCTATCCCATACCGATTTAGATGTGGTACGGGAATTGATCTTTGAGACATAACCTTGCCATGAAGATTTCTTTGCTTGGCGTATGGTTCTACGGGCCTTCGCCCGGACCATTTGGTATGACGCAATATTCTCCATGGAAGGATGGTTCTTTAATCGTCTCAGTATACGATCACGCTCTTTAAGAGCGAATTTGCAATCATCATTATACCATGGTTTATTGAAACGTTTCGGTTCAGTCGTGGTTTTTGGAATCGCCTGCTCAGCTACATCTTGTAGAATTGAAGTGAATAAGGCCATGGGTTCATCTGCATCTTCTAACTCCTTTGCATCAAAAGAGAAGAGACACAAAGATTCAAATAGAGCCCAATCAGCCTTATGCAACTTCCACCTCTGGGGCCTTTCGACCGGAGAGGGACCATTATTATCAATCAAGATAGGAAAGTGGTCACTACCACATAGATCTTCATTTACTCTCCATGTAAAATCCTGAAAAAGGACCGGAGAGCAAATGGTGAGATCTAGTGAAGAAAAAGAAGCTGTGGCAGGATGTAGATAAGTAGGCGAGTCATCATTTAATAAACACAAATTATTAATGTTAATGAAGTCCGCTATTTGTTTACCTCTGTTGTTATCATCTGGACTGCCCCAAAGTGAATGATGACCATTGAAATCTCCCGTAATTATAAACGGGAGAGGAAGTTGGGCAACAAGGTCATCAAGATCATTGGGGCTCAGATGCAAACTGGGAGGAAGATATATAGAACAGAGTGTTATAGGAATGTGGAAAGTCACCCTAACTGCAACTGTCTGTAAAGGCGAGTTGAGGATGACTTGACTCTGAGGGATATCTCCATTAAGAATAATAGAAACACCCCCATGAGCTCTACCATCACCAATTGCATGATGATGATAACTAACAAAATGTCTAAAAGACAAAGTGTCAGAATTCCTTAAGAAAGTTTCCTGTAAACAAATAGCTAAAGGATTGTACTTTTGAATTAATAATTGAACTTCATTAAAATTTGGTTTTAAACCACGACAATTCCATTGAAGAATGGAATTTACCATTGTCAGGGATAATTAATTTTTGGCGGCTTACCGACGGGGTCCATATGGACATCCACTACGGTAATGTCGCCCATCGAAGCATCCCCATATTTATTAAAGAGATGGATAGGGTTTTGTGAACCCTTTTTATCCCTCTCTCGCAACTTTAACCATTTTTGTTGCTTCTTTGTAAGCACTGTTCTCTCCTCTAAGGATGAAGTACCCTTAAACTGCACCCCTGACCCAGTGGACCTGGGATCAGCAGTATCAGTTTGAGAAGTACACAATGGTGGAGCCCCCTTGCCATTTTGAATATGAGTATTGGGAATAGTCTCAATAACTCCAGAAGGAGGCAAGGAGGATTCATCCTCACCGGGTATCAAAGCAGTGCTTTGAGTCGAGCTCTCAGATGTATTAGAGGAACTCGACACCCCTTTACTATGCTCCGATGTAATATTTTTAGGTTTTTTCTCTTTACGTGGCCAGGTTAGGTCTGTCTGAACAGATATGGATCTAGTAGATGCTTTAACAACACTCGAAAAAGATTTCCCTTGTGGTGCAGTGGGAAAGAGTGAAGAAAGCTCTACTTGCTTCTTAGCATCATAGTATGGAATTTTCCGTTCAGATATTACCTGTTGAATTCTTTTCTCTTTCTGCCATACTGGACATTCGCGAGAATAAGCAAAATGCTTACCCTTGCAATTTACACAGCAAAACTCAGTCTGACAGGCATTGCTCTCATGACCATCATGGCCACAGCGAGCACAGGTTTCTTTGCCTCTACAGACGGTTTTGCTATGTCCAAACTTCTGGCACTTATAGCAGCGAAGAGGGTTGGCTATGTAAGTATCAACAGGAATATTGAGATAACCTGCCTTGAGAGTCTTCGGAATGTCGGGACGATTAAAAGTGAGAATGTAGGTGCTTGTTGGAATCACCTTGTCTCCTCGACGTATACTTATTCGTTTAACGTGTTGTACACCCTGAGGAGAAAGGTATTCTACCATTTCATCCTCACTGCTGCCTTCAAGATCCCGACAGCGAATAACGCCTCTACTAAAATTTAATGATCTATGTGGAGACACCTTAATAGGAATGTCTGCCAATGTTGTTGACTTAAGAAGCATGGTAGCATGCTGCTCCTTAACACATTCTATCAAGAGTGTTCCATTTTTCAATTTTTTAATAGCCTTGGGCTCACCGGCCAAGCCGGTAATGCCCTTTGCTATCAAGAACGGTGAAACTTTCGCTAAATCCGTAGAGGGACTCTCAATCAAGAGAAACCTCGGCCAAGATTTTAATACCTTACTTGTAACATTAAATATATTCGAAACGTCCTCTGAATTAGGACGTTTCTTATTTTGATTCTTATTTATTGGGGTTGGGGGGATTGGGGAATCCATGGAGTAATATTTTTTATTATTCACCCCTCGTCGTCCCCCAGGTTACTTCCCTGCCTACCAGGGGGAGGACTAGCACGGATAACCAGTGCATTGCCTCAGGGCTCGACGAGGGGTATACTCAAGCCAGAAGTAAAAAAAAAATACTTTCCAACCCGATTGACCCAAGCCGCCGCTCTGTAGAATGTACTAAGGACACAAAGGTAGGTATTATGCTGAGTGAATAAACAACAGAGCATTAAACTGGAAAGGGTACATTCTACAGAGCTAAAAACGACCAGAGCCGATTGATCAGAGTGGGCCACTCTGACCTCCCGTCTAGGTGAACCATGGGCCAAAGTAATGTGTTGCAGAGAAAGGGCTCGCAAGCCCAATCCCCACTCAATTACCAGGATTCCACTCTCCACCGACACGGGTCGCAACGCACGGCAAACACGTTGCCCCATTACAGGGGATCCTTTTAGTCGCCTTTTACGACACGCAGGAAGTACGAAGGGTATATTCTTGTCACCCCCTACACCCCAGGGGGGAGCAGACCCTGAAGATTCAGAGCTAAAAGTGAATCAACAGAACATCGAGGTCCAGAGGAAAAGAGCAGTGGATGGTCAGCTTTCACAAGCTGGACGCATGGTCAAACGTAGTCGATTAGAGCATGTCGCTGGCAATCCGGGTGACAATGTGACCATCCCTATTCCATTAGTTGATCGTGGTAAGGGTGACCCTCGCAACATAATGGATGTCATTGTAGACAGGAACGAGAATGACCTGTATCGTGTTGCTGTCAAGGCTGGGATTCTTAAGGGACACTATAGCAGAACTCAGTTCGACCTGTGCACCAATAAGCTGTTTAACATTGAGGACATGTCCAGGGATGTTGAAGTTGGTCTACGCCAGGCAGTACAGAGTGAATCTCGATGCGGTGGCCAGGGATATGCTAAATGCAACTGTGCAGCGAGTGGCAAGCAATGTCAGACCAACAGATGTAAATGTTTCAAGTCAATAAGCTGTTTAACATTGAGGACATGTCCAGGGATGTTGAAGTTGGTCTACGCCAGGCAGTACAGAGTGAATCTCGATGCGGTGGCCAAGGATATGCTAAATGCAACTGTGTAGCGAGTGGCAAGCAATGTCAGACCAACAGATGTAAATGTTCAAGTCAGGCGTTAAATGCAACAGCAGGTGTCACTCCAGCACCACATGTCCAAACAAGAACTGAAGTCCTCCATGATATGTCAAGCATCCCATTCACAACTGTAACTGAAATCATACCTGATATGTGAATAAAACTACGAACATCTACATAACTGTTTGTTTTGTTTTAATGTTTTTGACTCATTAGTGAGAATAATTCATTTTAGTCAATCTGTCTAGAAATCCGCCTAAATTTCCAGTCAATCTGTACATTGACTGATTTTTTTAGTCAATCTACAGAATGACTGAGTGAATCAGTCAATCTACAGAATGATTAAAAATTCCAGTCAATCTACAGATTGACTGATTTTACACATTGACTGTAACATATACACCATTCTTCTATATTTCATACATACGCGACCATTTATACCTGAGACTCTGATAAAATCGGGAAGGCCCCTTTAACACTATTAAAATTAAATAATATTAACACTTATGTAATAAAACATGGAAAAAACAAGTATATTAATTGGTATAATGGTGATGGGGGGGGGGCGAATGGTTAGCACGTGCGCGTTGTATCATAAGGTCTATCATTGGGTCAACTGGCGTGGTTTCAATTTCCCGTTCTACCTGACAAGAAGTTGGGTCACCTGTCCATCCTCGTGGGTTTTCTCTGGTTTGCCCTCCCACGTACTGTTAAAGACTACTACCCGCAAGCGAACTAATGTAATAAAATTGAACCATATGTTCGTCCCGAGTTGACCTTGTTTGTGTCGAGTGGGCCTTAAACCGCATCTCTCTCTCTCTCTAAAGGTGATATATGATAGAGATCTCGTATTTTGAGACGTAACATATACCAATTACCACTAATGTCATGTGCCGACATGTGTGCAACCAAATATTAGCACATCACTTAAATAAAACCCCGTTAAACACCATCATTATTGTTTTTAACCATCATTTTATTGATGTTGCACAAAGATAATAATATATTGAATATAGTATTTGTTTAAACGCAAGCGAAATATATACATTTTTAGTTATTAAGCTTTTCTGCCCCTAAGTCATCCAGGTGCGTATCCACAAATGGCGGAGATGGGTTGGTAATTTATTTGCAAAACTTATAAAAACTTAGCCCGTTTTTTTCGGCTCCACTATAGACTGGGGGGGGGGGGATCCAAAAATGTTTTCTGGGGGTGGTGTGAAATTAAAGTGAACCATATGTTAGTCCCGAAATGACCTAGAATGATAAATACGAGGTTCGTCATGCTATTTTCCCACTTTCACGATTTTAATCGAGGAGTAATCGTGCGTTTTTCACCATCTTGAGGTGAAATAAGGTTTTTAAGCACGTCAGCTCTAACCGGGTTATATTGGGCCAAACATGGTAAAAAGACAAACTATATGATATCACATAAAATATTCATGTACACAAATAAAAACAAATATCACAGTATACTAAACGATTAAAAATAAAAATCACAACTTCATGTACACGTACAAATATTAAAAAATATAAAACAAGATGATAATATACAGATTTATAATTAAAATTGTCTGTAAAAATTTGTCTCTTTCGGATGAGACGAAAACCCGAGGTCCCGTGTATACATTGGAATGCACGTAAAAGATCTCTTGGCAGTTGGAATTCGATATAAGAGTATGCGATGGTGCCGCTGCCCGGGCAAAATTTCTCTCATAGCACACGGTATGGCGTATGCCTGTCTTCATTAGCCCAGTTCGGAGCAGAACAGTAGGACGTTAAACCCCATTTCATTTCATTTCATTTCATTTGTCTCTTTTAAAAAGTCTGGTAATTTAAAATATAGACCCTGTTGAGTTAAAGACCGCCAATTTAAATGTTTTGATCTTATGTTCTTGGGAAACTTGCACTCAACCAGAATATGAGTAAATGTCGAAAGAGAGAGAGAGAGAGGGGGGGGGGGGTTAGTAAAATAGGTAGAATTAGAGTATAATTGAATTGAGGTCCCAGCCATTACAGATAGCCTGAAGCCTAATCAATGTCAACTCTGTAATTATATTAGAGAGACATTGTTTCATAAATTATTATCTTTTGTCTAATGTATTAAGGATTATAAAGTTAGAACCAAAGCTAAAGGTATATAAGGCCAGAGAATTGTATATTAGTATAAACTTCAGTTGACCCCAGGCAAGCAGGAAGAAGATACGTTATGTTTTAGATGCTGTTCTTTATTAAGTCACTTAGCCTGTTGGTCATTATTGAATATATATATACAGGGGCACCGGAAAGACGCTAGGGCCAGGTTACCAAAAGATTTGTGTGTGTGTGTGTGTGTGTGTGGTGGTGGTGGTGGTGGTGGTGGTGTGTGTGTGTGTGTGTGTGGGGGGGTGTTCTCTCCCCCCGACATCTAAAATTTTTTGAAATTTGTCAATTTCGAGAACGCTGTTTCAAAAAAATTATGGGGACTTGCCCCCCTCCACCCCCAATATATATAGTTTTTACGAACTTAAATCTGTAGCTACACGCGAATCAGTATTTTTTTCGAATAACCGTCTACATATTTACCCGACCACAATCAACCCAAAAGTATTTAAGAACACTGATAAAGTAGCCATGAATATTAATTAAATATTTCACTACAGAAGTAGAAATACCAATCAAATCAACTCCGGATGGCAATTGTTTATTTAACGCCTTATCTATACACCTGGTTGGAAATGAATCATTAAGTACACAGCTAAGATATATGGCTTGTATTGAAATGGTGACAAAAAAAAACAACAAATATTTCAACCAAAAAATAGATCCAACTTTGGTGTATACTCTCCAGAATATGAAGAATCCTGCTTTGAATGTGCTGGTCTTGGGTTGTGTTATTCCAGTATTTGGACGATGATTGCGTTAGCTAATATTACACAGATTCCGATAATGTCCGTGTGTCCATACATAAATGGCAACGCTAATTTTAATGACATCGTTTACAAAAAATGTAATGTTTTCTTGCAACCCGACACACATCTGCCATATACCGAACCAGTTAAGATATTATGGTCAAACACCACCAATTGTACTAAACCCAGAAAAGGCGCCTGGTTTCCCAACGATTTCGTCGCATTGCTCCTACAATCAAAAGTTTTACAAGCACCGACAACTACTTCTACTCCGAATACTAGCCTATCACCTACAAACCTAAAGCTTTCTGACAACCCCATCCCTGTATTACCAGACAAAACGAAAACCCGAACCCACCAAATTGACAGTGTTGATTTTGAAACCAGGAATCTCGTTGACGTTTTTAGTGACGATAGCTGCATCAGTGACGATTCAACATCCATAGCTACGCCCGATGATACAACAAAAACTTCATTAAAAGCGCTTGTTTACTCCCCCGGTGCAACTTCCTATCATTCAGTTGAGGGAGATGATTTTAGTGATATTTCGCGCGAGATAACCAATAGTGATGTAAGTGAGTCAATGGAGATCCAGCCATCGAGCTCAGCACTAAAGTCATCACTTGAGGCTGGAATGATGATGTCCACAATGGAACAGTTTAAAGAATTTTCCAATGCTGCACCCGTGGATAGAATCCCTTTGGGAATGAAAGATAACGTCTATGTTGTTGTAAATATGGAACGTAAAGAAGGACAGAAGGACGTTTTTCCAGATGACATGGGTGTGTGGGACTCGACTAAAGGGACAACTGTCCAGCGTTTTTATTAGAAATGGTATGATGTGTTACAAAAAAGTTGTGTGGAAAGACAACCTATGAAAAGTGTATTCCCCAGCCTCAGCGCTACATTATTTTTCACCGGTATTATTGCAAACTTAAAGGCGACCAGAAGATGGCACTCGTTGAATATTGTGGTACCAGAACCATACAGAATTTACAACACGGAAATTCTAAAAGTGATCGCGCTTATATTAGAACAGACCCGCGAAACGTACAAAGATGTGTTGACAATGGCAAACACAAATCCCCAGCGGACATTTACTTCAACGCAGTTGCAGATGATAGTGTACTGGCACCCAGATCAACCAAACAAATAAGGGACAAAATATACAACGATAAACGTAAACAAACGCGCTGACAGTAATTTGGACATAACCAGTAAACCTAACAACGTTGCGGATGAGGTATTAACAATTCTTAAAATGCAGAAAAACGGAAGTGTTATTAAGAGAGTCGAGCATACAGAAGGGAAACTACCGAACATTATTATCTATTCTAAAGAACAATTGCAAGATATGAAATCAAACTGTTTAGGTGAGGGGGGGGGGGGGTGTTGGAATAGATCTAACCTTCAATTTGGGTAAATGTTTCGTTACTGCATTGTCTTATAAATGAACGAAATATGGTTTTATGGCACGTCAGCTCCAACCGGGCTATATTGCGCCAAGAATATGGTGAATCTAACGAGACAAATTAAATCGATATCACATAAAGGAATTTATATATGTAAATAAAAACAAATATCACAGAAAATATATTAATTAAGAATAAATATAACAAATCTTTTACATATATAAATATTTAAAAAGATATACATGATTAACTATATACAATTAAAATTGATAATAAAAGTTTGTCTCTTTTAAAAATGTTAGCACTTTGTCATATAGCTCCGGTTGAGCAAATAGCTGACGTACTGACTGGCAACGGAAGTATTTAGATCTAATGTACTTGAGATGTTTGCACTCAATCAAGATGTGTTTCACTGTCAAAGGAACATGACAGTGAACACATTCCGGTTGAGGCTCTCGCTTCAAAATGAAAATATGAGTTAAAAAGGTATGACCAATGCGAGAGCGACACAAAACAACTTCATCCCTCCTGTTGGTTCTATAGGAGTTGGGTCAATCTCCTACGAGAGGCTTAATGTGATGAAGTTTATTTGTGCCTGCAAGATCCCAAGACCGTTGCCAGCGGTCATAAATAAAATGATTTATACACGAATTAAAACCTTTATATGGTATCAAAAAGGGTGATTGGGGAAGATCTAAAGCAGCTTTGGCAGCAAAATCTGCTTGATCATTCCCCCTTATATCAACGTGACTGGGGAGCCAGCAAAAGACGACGTCTTTGCTGTTAAACTCATAAGATAGTAGCAGACGATAAACATCTGCTACTAATGGGTGTTCAAGCTGTTTATTATTAATTGCTTGAAGCGAGGACAGAGAATCAGTAAAGATGATATGTTTTAAAGATGAAGAAGATTGTATGAACTCCAAGGCCTGAAGAATGGCCTGGAGCTCAGCTGTAAATATTGAAGCAGCGGGTGGAAGACACACAGAAATGGTCTCAGATGGTGTCACGGTAGCCGAAGCTACCCGGTCGCCATCTTTAGAACCATCTGTGTAAATAGGAGCATAATCACCATACTTAGACCTTAACTCTCTAAAGAGAGATTGGAACACCGTCGAGCTAGTATCCCTCTTTTTATGCTGAGAAAGATCGAAATCAATCTTTGGGGGAGACATAGCCCACGGTGGAGTATTAAAGAAAGGGGTATCCGCAATACTGTCAAGGCTGATACCAGCCTCAGACAAGAGGGGTTGTATGCGAATACCGAATGATGGAATAAAATTAGTCTTCACAAGATACAAATGCTCATGAAGAGGTCTAAATATGGTGTTAAATGAAATGTGATTCGGTAGTGATGCCATTTTCGTAGCATACTGCAGGGCCAGTTTTTCACGTCTGTTGTGCAGTGAGGGCTCGTGCGCCTCGACGTATAAACTGTCCACTGGAGATGTACGAAATGCTCCTAAACTGATTCTAAGTCCTTGGTTGTGTATGGTGTCGAGCTCTTTGAGATAAGACTCGCGGGCAGACCCATACACAATACACCCATAATCGAGTTTTGGTCGTATTAACGCTCGATATAATCTGAGCAAGACCTTACAGTCTGCTCCCCAGTCAGTATTTGATAGGACTCTCAATATGTTGAGGGCTTTCAGACATTTCTTTTTTAGGTTTTTAATGTGGGGGATAAATGATAATTTCTTATCAAATATCAGCCCCAGAAATTTGGTTTCATCCACAACTGGAAGGCGATTGCCATCCAAATAAAGTTCTGGATCTGGATGCAAACCTCGTTTCTGACAGAAATGCATGCATACAGTCTTGGATTTCGAAAACCGAAATCCATTATCGGTTGCCCATTGTTGAAGTGAATTAAAACAAAGCTGCAACTTACGTTCGATTATCCGCATGTCTGTAGAACCATAGCACATCTGAAAGTCATCAACATAGATAGCCCCGTTTGTACCTGGTTTAAGGCACGCTGGGATCGTGTTAATTTTTATCGCAAAGAGAGTAGGAGATAATATGCTTTCCTGAGGAAATGGGTCAGAGAATATTGATCCCAGTCGTACCTTAAAAGACCTATCTTCCAGGGAATTTTTAATGAAGATAGGTAAGCGACCTCGTGTGCCGAGGTTATGGAGGTCGCGCATGATACCATGTTTCCATGTAGTATCATAAGCTTTCTCCAGATCAACAAATATTGCAACTAAATGTTGCTTCTGGATGAAAGCGTCCATGACGAACGTTTCAAATCGAACTTGATGATCAAGAGTGCTCCTTTGGGACCGAAATCCACATTGGAGGTCAGTAATAAGGTTGTTGGACTCAAGGTACCAAACAAGCCTTCGATTGATCAAAATCTCCATGGTTTTGCAAATACAGCTAGTTAAAGCGATCGGACGATAGTTGGTAGGATTCGTATGATCTTTACCCGGTTTAGGGATAGGAATTATTGTGGCTTCCTGTCAACCCAAATCCGGTTAAAAAGATCCAGTAAAATAAGAAGTGTTGGATAAGGTAGATGTTTTAAAATTTGGTAGTGTATTTCATCTGGACCAGTTGCATTGTCCCGAGCTCGCTTTAACGAATCACGGAGCTCTGCAATGGAAAACCGATCATTATAGCATTCATCATTACGGGACTTGAAATTAAGTCTCCTTTTCTCCTGTTGATTCTTAATGCCCCGAAAGGCATCAGAGGAGAAATTGGATGATGAATTGAATGAAAATGTACTGGCCAGAGAATTGGCAATATCAGGAAATGTTGTTAAGGTGGTATTATCAACATTAAGATGGTTAACTGATAATGCACTACTTTTACCTTTAATCCTACGAATCCTATCCCATACCGATTTGGAAGTGGTACGAGAATTGATCCTAGAGACGTAACCTTGCCATGAAGACTTCTTTGCTTGGCGTATGGTTCTACGGGCCTTCGCCCGTACCATCTGGTATGCCGCAATATTCTCCATGGAAGGATCGTTCTTTAGTCGTCTCAAAATACGATCACGCTCTTTTAGAGCAGATTTGCATTCGTCGTTAAACCATGGTTTGTTGAAACGCTTTGGCTCTGTCGTGGTTTTTGGAATCGCCTGCTCAGCTACATCTTGAAGAATTGAAGTGAATAAGGCCATGGGCTCATCTGCATCTTCTAACTCCTTTGTATCAAAAGAGAAGAGACACAAAGATTCAAACAGAGCCCAATCAGCTTTATGCACCTTCCACCTCTGACGTCTTTCGACCGGAGAGGGATCATTATTATCAATCAAGATAGGAAAGTGGTCACTACCACATAGATCTTCATTTACTCTCCATGTAAAATCCTGAAACAGGACCGGAGAGCAAATGGTGAGATCTAGGGAAGAAAAGGAAGCTGTGGCAGGATGTAGATAAGTAGGCGAGTCGTCATTTAATAAACACAAATTATTAAGGTTAATGAAGTCCGCTATTTGTTTACCTCTGTTGTTATCATCTGGACTACCCCAGAGTGAATGATGACCATTGAAATCTCCCGTAATAATAAACGGGAGAGGAAGTTATGCAACAAGGTCATCAAGATCTCTGGGATTAAGATGTAAACTTGGTGGAAGATATACAGAGCAGAGTGTTATAGGAATATGCAAAGTCACCCTAACTGCAACTGCCTGTAAAGGCGAGTTGAGGGTGACTTGACTTTGAGGGATATCTCCATTAAGAATAATAGAAACACCCCCATGAGCTCTACCATCACCAACTGCGTGATGATGGTAACCAACAAATTGTCTAAAAGACAAAGTGTCAGAATTCTTTAAGAAAGTTTCCTGTAAACAAATAGCTAAAGGATTGTATTTTTGAATTAATAATTGAACTTCATTAAAATTTGGTTTTAAACCACGACAATTCCATTGAATAATGGAATTAGCCATTGTCAGGGATATTTAATTTTTGGCGGTTTACCGACGGGGTCCTTATGGACCTCTACGGTAACACCGTCCATCAGATCATCCCCATATCGATTGTAGAGAGAGATAGGGTTTTGTGAACCCCTTTTCTCTCTCTCACGCATCTTTGCCAGTTTTTTCTCTCTTTTCGAGAGAATTACTTGTGTTGGGGGAATACCCTTTGGCTGCGATCCCGAACCAGTAGAACTGGAATCAACAGTGACAGCTTCAGGAGAAGGCGAGGGGGTTGACCCCTTGCCGTTCTGGGACGAAGTGTTGGGAATAATCCCAACAGCTTCAAATGGAGGCAAGGAAGATGAACCCTCGCCTGGCAAAGAATTAGTTATCTTGATCGAGCTCTCACTTGTTTGAGAGGAGCTCGATACCCCTTTATTATGATCTGATATTGTTTTAGGCATTTTCTCTTTTCTAGGCCAGGTCAAATCTGTCTGAACAGAGATGCTTCTGGTAGATACTTTTACTGCGCCTGCAAAAGATTTCCCTTGGGATGGAACGGGAAATAGCGCAGTAAGATCTACTTGCTTTCTAGCATCATAATGATATTTTGCGCTCAGACATTACCTGTTGAATTCTTTTTTCTTTTTGCCATATTGGACATTCGCGAGAGTAAGCAAAGTGCTTACCCTTGCAATTGATACAACACAATTCCGCCTGGCAGGTAGCGCTCTCGTGGTCATCATGACCACAACGAGCGCAGGTATCCTTACCTCTACAGACGGTCTTGCTACGTCCAAATTTCTGACATTTGTAACATCGAAGTGGGTTACTGATGTAAGAATCAACAGGTATGTTAAGATAACCTGCCTTGAGAGTCTTAGGAATGTCGGGACGATTGAACGTGAGAATATAGGTGCTTGTAGGAATCACCTTTTCTCCTCGGCGTACACTGATTCTTTTTACATGTGACACACCTTGAGAAGAAAGGTATTCTACCATTTCTTCCTCACTGCTGCCTTCAAGATCCCGACAGCGAATTGCACCTCTACTGGAGTTCAATAACATATGTGGTGACACCTTGATAGGAATGTCTGCCAAGGATGTGGATTTAAGCAGCATTGTAGCATGCTGTTCCTTAGAACATTCTATCAAGAAAGTTCCATTTTTTAGTTTTTTTAATAGCCTTGGGCTCACCGGCCAAGCCAGCAATGCCCTTGGATATTAAAAATGGTGAAACTTTTGAAAGGTCTTTAGAGGGACTCTCTTTTAAGAGAAACCTCGGCCATGCTTTTAAACTTTTCTTTGGGTTGTTAAATAAGTTAGAAACGTCCTCTGTATTCGGACGTTTCTGTTTGTTATTTATTGGGGATTGGGGAATCCATAAATATTTTTTTTGATTCACCCCTCGTCGTCCCCCAGGTTACTTCCCTGCCTACCAGGGGGAGTTGTCTTATAAAAACCAAGCTGTTATTAATCGCGAAACGAATCAAAACCCCATAATGCTTGGCCCCATGATGCTCCATTGGGATGGCGAAGCACCAATCTATCACTATTTCTTTTCACATTTTCGTTCCCAGTTAGGTAGTGATAAAATAATATTTGGTACCGACGAAGAAAAATCTATGACTAAATCTTTGTATGAAGTATTCCAAAATTCTAATTTCTTACTTTGTACAAAACACATTAAGGAAAATTTATATCGATATTTAGAGAAATCGGGAACACCACAAAAAGAACGCTCAATTATAAGAAATTTAATTTTTGGTAAGGAAGGAATTGTATATTCGAAAAATGACATGGATTTTAAAATGAAAAAAGATGATTTTTCTGTTTATTTTGAAAAATATCCTAGATTTGAACAATATTGGGACAGATATCTAAAACATAAATTGTTATTATATGTTATTAAGCCCCTCCAAAATAAACTGATCACAGACTTATGGACTAATGACGCAGAATCAATTAATAATAGACTGAAACAAGAAACCGATTGGCATATTCAGAATTTACCTGACCTTGTTACAAAATTGGCTAGAGTGTCAACATTTCAAATTCTCAACATACGTCGGGCTTTACACGGGACAGGCAATTGGCATCTTGTAGACCACAAATCTGAGATCCGTCCTGAAACATGGGCTTGTATGGAAGCGGACAAGAAAACTCGCATGTTGAATAAATATTTAATGAAGAAGAAAAATGTATATAATGTAAATATTGTTAATTCAAAAAATGTTCATTTCGGGTGCGTAAAGCCCAAAGAAACGTCTGGCAAAAAATCAGGGTAACGTAAACGAAGGCGCGCAGAAAAAACTCATTGAATGGCTATGTTAGTTTTAATAAAATATTTCATATGAAACAGGTTTAAATGTTTTAATAAAATATTGGTTTGGAAAGGAATTAAAATTAACCGCCAGGTATCTCGTTATCTCGTCAGGTAGCGCCTTTGTGCGTAGAATGTTTGGCAGTTAATTAGAATTCCTTTACAGACTAATTATTTTGTTATCTTTATAATATTTTCATATGAAACATTTTTAAATATGTGTATGTTTTTTTTTTTATAAAACATTGGTTTGTAAAGGAATTAAAATTAACAGCCAAGTATCTCGTCAGGTAGCGCCTTTGTGCGTAGAATGTTTGGCAGTTAATTAGAATTTCTTTACAGACTAATCGTTATGTCGTCGGGTAGCGCATTTTTGCGCTAAATTATTGGAAGTTAATTTGAATTTCATGAAAAACTATAGCGGGGACATCTGTAATAACGTTTTGTTATTGCTACCGCCTGACGATACCCATGGAGGGGTTGAAATGAATTGCAACGAAAGCATACATTAATTTCTTGTACACAAAAATCACATACACGAGTTATCTCCCTTCAGGCGAGTGAGCGTGAAACTCCGATTTGGACACAGAGCAGCGATGCTTCTTAAATTCAACTAAATTGTTATTTTGTGTTTCCAAAGTCAACATTTTGGAGTTATTGGGTGTTATTTTGGAGTTATTGGGTAATTCGACGCGCCGGTGTTAAGCACCTTTATCATTCATGAACCCGATTAACCACTGATAGCTGATAATGAGATTGCGAGCGCCGGTTCGCGACCGACCAGAGATCAATTACATATCTATCATTTAAAAATGAATAGACTAGTAAAAAGATTGAAAACTTTCATCATTAGGGCATGGGTATACATGTATACCCCAGAAAAGGGCAGGGTACCATATGTATACCCTGGTACCCCAGTATATATTATTATTGTTATAAATGTTGTTACCAGAATATAGAAGTATACGACGAAAAAGTGAATTATTAATTATTGGTGTTCGATATTACACCTCGATCTAGATTGAACATACAATCCATCGTCCATAACCCCGGATGATTATAGTGTTGATCTGAACACGCATTATACAGATAAGAATATTTGTACTACTTCCTCACCAGTTTAATGTTTAACCCAACTTTAGATATTATCCATTAGTGTTTACCATTAATCTCAGGAAGTGGTCTCGGTTCAAATATTTGTACAGCACTTAGAGAAACAGACTTTAAAAACACCATTGTGATTCGGGTTAATTGTCCATGTTATTTACAATCATTAAGTTATATTGAAATATAGTATCCGTTTCATCTACATAGAAATGGATACACATTTAACTACATTTTCAATTTATTGATTGCATATCCATAAGTGTTAGGGGATGGGTGGGTTGGTGATGTATTAACAAAACTGCATATAAACTTGGAATGTTTTACACCGAGAGGGTGTGGTTACGGAATGTTGCCCCGCCCATTTTTTTCAAGTCTGTATTCCCTTACTTCTCTTATTACTTTACATAAGATTATGTGATAAATGATTGACTCTTCACCTAGTTATCGCCCTTTCTCTGTTTATAGTCGATCTACGAATAAAAGCCAAGGTGCTTTAATTGATTGATTATTAATCGGTATTGTATTGCGATACAGGAGCCATACATTGGTAGAAGACGGTTTTCCCTCTACAGATACAGTTTCCACAATACGAGGATGGATACAGATAAATGTGTTAAGTCTTCAGGAATAAGCAGAATTCAAAACGTTATGAAACCAGTTTTGGTATCTTTGGAACTGTTCGGTCTGTTTTATAATCAAACCGACAACAAGATAGGCACAAAGAAAACCACAGATGGGAGCGGATGCGATGTCGAAAAGAAAAACCACGCTAATAAATTCAAGAAGATATACTGTTGGTCTGTTTTATGCTGTCTTACTGTCAGTACTTTGCGATATATTCCAGGATTTTGGACAGGTGCTTCGTTTGTCCCTGGTTACACAGTGCCGAAAGTTATTAACCTTTGCTGGTTTTTTCAAGGCCTCTTCAGCACTGCCATTATAGTGTTCAACTGCCACAGTGGAACATGGACTGACTTTTACAAATTCTGGAACAAAGCCATGCAAAACACACATTGCGTAGGTCTTGGTCTCCTGGTAAAAAACCTGCGTCGATATTCTGTTATATGCATAATTTGTGCGTGGGGATTCTGGATTTTTAACGTTGTTGGAATTTTCCTAATGGTTTTCATTCTTAACACCGACTTTATCAAATCCTTTACAAACCCATTACCGGATAACTCAGCGTGGAGATGTATACTCTTAGTTATGCATGCATACTTTTCTGCCATTTGGGCTTTCTGCATCCCTCTTGTGTTGATCTGTAGTAAAAGTATCACGGGTGCATTTTATCTCCATTCCAAAAACTTAAGCTGTGCAATCAAAACCAATCCTACCAAGTTCCCAGCAAACCTGGAGCAGCTTCGACGACAACATTTGGAGTTGTGTCATCTCGTGGACATTCTAGATCGTCCTATGAGAATGCTGTTGGTGAATTTGTTAACTATATACATCTTCCTGGCTTGTTTTAACCTCTACCAACTGATCAACAGCAATAATAATCTGGTGAACACGTTGATGATGGTGATGTGGTTGCTGACGGCTTACCTTGGCGTTGGATTTGTATCGTGGTTCGCTGCCACAGTTCACGAGGCAGTAAGTAAAGTTTTGTTCCTTCTTATTAATAACCGGTAACAATTCTACCGGTGTGTCAATAACAAGGATTTATCATTTGTTTTACCTTTGTTTTATCAGCTATCTTTAATTCTTGTCCGATCAAATATCTTGCTTTTATTAAACAATATTTATTTAGAGAAAATGAAATCAAATGTTTAACGTCGCGCTTTTGTGAGAGGAGAGAGAGTTAACGACATTTCGGTTCTAATATATTTCAATAATTCGCTATTCCTTGTCACGCCCAATTGGAATGATAAGGGCCGAAATAAGACACGCAGTGTGCCGTGAGAAAATATTATCACTGGTATTGTACGTGCACGCCCAATTTTCATGCCGAATAGAATACGCGGCTTGGTTTTTAGAAGTATTTATCGAGCGTTTCCGCCTCTAAAGGGCATAATTGGCATAGCAAGTTTCCACTTGCAGTACGCATACAATTTAACACCCTCTATAAAAAGAATACATATTGTAGGTAAATAAAGATTTATTAAAAATGACCCGCACAATTACAAAGGAAAACGAGAAGCGTTTGGGTACATTAGTGCCGCTGTCGGACAATTTATTTCCCTCTTACACACCTTGGGATGTTATTTCCTTTGATCTCCCATGCAGATATCACCCTCTGATGACGTTGAAATGAAATGGGGTTTAACGTCCTACACCTAAACTGGGCTAATGAAGACGGGCATACGCCATACATTGTGCTATGAGGGAAATTTTGCCCGGGCAGCGGCACTACGGCCTACTCTTACATCGAATTCCAACTGCCAAGGGATCTTTTACGTGCACGCCAATGTGTACACGGGGCTTCGTTTTTTTCGTCCCATCCGAGCGACTAGACAGCTGCCCTTGTCAGGCCCTCCGTCCTGCATCACTGACAAGGGGAAACCACGCCGGAAAACCTGGATGAACTTTCTCGGCCAATGCAGGGATCGAACACCCGACCTCCGGGCTAGTGAGCCAGCGTTTTACCCATTTAGCCACGTGATCCCCACTCTGATGTCATAACAGGTTTACGGATTATGCAATGAAAAAGGACACCAATTCGATCTTTTAACATTTTATTCATTTTTTTGTAAAATGTAGTTAAACTATGCGGTCAACGAACTTTGAAAGGCCAATGTTATTTAGTTTCTTCATCTGACCATCAAGAACATGTTTAAAACTCTCAAATTCTGGATTGTGTACAATATCCACATCAGGTTTTTTTGGCAATCCGTAAATGTGAAACTCTACCATTAACTAAATATGGAATTCGGTTGGTAATATTCTATGGAAGGGTATCGCTGCCAATATTAAATGCTATGCTACAATGTCTTTTCTATTGATTATATGTAAAAAGTACAAAGTCATAATACCGGTAATGATAAAGTCAAAATACCTCTAAGGCAAGAGTTAAATGTCAAGTGTTAAATGACAGATGTTTTGTGGGAAAATGCTTTTTTGGACGTGTCTATGTTGAGCGCAGATTACCCTCCTCGGACAGATTACTCCCGCGCATGCGCGAATCTCCGTCTAATTTCCGATGAGTAATCTGCGCGCGCGAAGTGAACTTTGTCCGGACTAAAATGGATTACCGCGATGATATTCCGCCTAATCTTACTCGGTATTCACTATGGATCAGTGCGTTAGTATTAGTCATTTTTATGATTACATTTTAATGAATTTTGTGACCGTCAGTTTACTGGTCGAGCAAATCGATACAGAAAGAAAAGTATCACCGCATTTGACTACCAGAAAAGAGGAAGTAGTAGAAGGGCTTTTGAGTTATAAAGCAGTTTCCGTCGAGAGGTCTACATGACATACTTTGTGAACCTACATACGGGTCTCTAAGACTTCGTTACTAAAGTAACTACGATCGGTCAAACTATTATTACACTACAGCAAATATTTTTGACGTTTAGTCACGTGGTCAGCACCGATTATGAGATACTGCTGACTAGAATTAAAAATCTTATTTTCTAAGCACACACGATAATTATGCAGTGATTTTGAAAATTATTTCACTACAAAGACCACAGGAGGCAGGTCATATATAATATAATATATAGTTGCGTCTGACACACTACAATATCTCTGAAAACATCGTGGGGTAATCAGCGCAAAGTTGGCAATCTGCGCGCCAGCTTCATAAGCTGATTGCAATCTGCGCGAGGGGTGAAGATTGCGCCTAACATCTACTTTTTTCATTTCTCTCATTACATTTTACAGTTGCGCTTTGCCACATCCCATTTGTCCTTCACGCATTCTACATAGCATGTTTCGCACAGCATCAACTTGCATATGCAAATGTAGGATATCACGTGACTTATTAACATATACGGAAACCTGGCACACTATAAGCCAGAACAAGGATATTCACGACACTATAACAGGAAATCAGCCTAGCACACAATAAAAATTTACTCACCTTGACACTTTGGATGGCACTTTATGATGATTACGGGGGGGGGGGGGACTGTGCAATGTTCAAATACGAAATTTCAGGTATCATGTTACATATTAGTGAAAATCACATTCATTTCTATTTGTAAATATGTAAATAGTTTTCTGGTACAATCGTATTTTCATAATTTCAATCCAATAAATATCACACTATTAAAGGGGTATTCAAGTAAAAATACTGGTCTAAATACCAAATTCCAGATACCATGTTAAGTATCACTGATTGCACTTTTCAAATAATTTTCTGGCACATTCATATTTGCTTAACTTTACAAAATAAGATTAAAGTTGAAGTGAAGGAAGGGGGGGGGGGGCTAAACTAAACGAAAATAAAGATACAGGGCTTAATCAAAAATTCTCTATGTCCATACTAAAAGATGTATGGCCATTCCTCTCTTTAAATATATTATTTATTTGTTGGGCACAATGCTTATTTATATTGTTGTTTTTTTAATGGATCAAAGTAGGCTACTCAACTCTGTTTATAGAGAGACCGGAAAGAGTGGGGGTGTTTAAAATATAAAAATACGGGTATTAATACGAAATTCCAGTTATTGTGTTATAAATTACTGGAAAGTATGTTTCTTTGGCTGCTTGAATCTATCAATTATTTCCTGGCACATTCAAAATTACGCACGGTCGTCTAGATAGTTTCTTATGGTGTGCCAGCTTGATTTCTTTTGTCGTGCGGTGAATATCCTTATAGTGTGCTTGTGCCGGGTTTCCATATATGTTAATAAGACACGTGATATCCTACATTTGCATATGCAAGATGATGCTGTGCGAAAGTTGCGATGTAGAAAGCGCGAAGGACAAATGGGATGTGGCAAAGCGCAACTGTAAAATGTTATGAGAGAAATGTAAAATGTAGACACGTCAAAAAAAGCATTTTCCCACAAAACATTTGTCATTAAACACTTAACATTTGACGTTTTACATTTAACTCTTGCCTTAGAGGTATTTTGACTTTATCAATATCGGTATTAGGACTTTGTACATTGTACTTTTTACATATAATCAATGGAAACGACATTGTTGCAGAGCATTTAATATTGGCAGCGATATCCTTCCATAGATATCACATAAAATATTCATGTACACAAATAAAAACAAATATCAAAGTATACTAAACGATTAAAAATAAAAATCACAACTTCATGTACACGTACAAATATTTAAAAATGAACAAGATGATATACAGATTTACAATTAAAATTGTCTTTAAAAATTTGTCTCTTTTAAATAGTCTAGTAATTTAAAATATAGACCCGGTTGAGCAAACAATTGATTTAAATGTTTTGATCTTATGTTCTTGGGAAACTTGCACTCAACCAGAATATGAGTAGAGAGAGAGGGTTTTAGTAAAATAGGTAGAATTAGAGCATAATTGAATTGAGGTCCCAGCCATTACAGATTAGCCTGAAGCGTAATAATGTCAACTCTGTAATTATACTAGAGAGACATTGTTTCATATATTATTATCTAATGTATTAAGGCTTATAAAGCTAGAACCAAAGCTAAAGGTATATAAGGCCGGAGAATTGTACAATGTACATTAGAAAAGGCAGTTGACCCCAGGCAGGCACGAAGATATGCTGAAGGATAGGTCTCCCGATAGGTTAGGTTTTAGATGCTGTTCCGTATTAAGCCACTTAGCCTCTTAGTAGTAGTTCTTGGTGTTTAACGTCTGCTTCCACATAAGTGATATGGCAGACAAACTTAGCCTCTTGGTCATTATTGTATATATATATACAACTGGCTGATGACGTAGATGATCGAAATAATACAAAGAACCAGAATAACAAGACCTGTTTGAAGACCTCGAATGAATGAATGAAATATGGTTTTATGGCACGTCAGCTCCAACCGGGCTATATTGCGCCAAACATATGGTGAATCTAACGAAACAAATTAAAACGATATCACATAAATGAATTTATATATGTAAATAAAAACAAATATCACAGAAAATATATTAATTAAAAATAAATATAACAAATCTTTTACATATATAAATATTTAAAAAGATATACATGATTAAATATAAACAATTAAAATTGAGAATAAAAGTTTGTCTCTTTTAAAAAATGTTAGCACTTTATCATATAGCTCCGGTTGAGGAAATAGCTGACGCACTGTCTGGCAACGGTAGTATTTAGATCTAATGTACTTGAGATGTTTGCACTCAATCAAGATGTGTCTCACTGTCAAAGGAACATGACAGTGAACACATTCCGGTTGAGGCTCTCGCTTCAAAATGAAAATATGAGTTAAAAAGGTATGACCAATGCGAGAGCGATTGAAGACCCCGAATGGGTTTTTCTAAAGATGAAGGACATGAAAATTCAACGAATGGTTACAGAAGTCTGAAATTGCATGTGAAATATTAAATGTAACAAAGCAAAGCAAGATTGATTCCTTTCTTTAGTGATGGCAAACAGAGCATCAGTGTGGTTTCAATCAGTTCCTAGAACGATAAAAATGGATCTTAAAGAACTGGAAACTGCCTTTAAAGTCGAATTTGGTCATGAAACTATTGTTGATTATATACGAGAACTATGTAGAAGGAAACAGCAATGCGGAGAAACTGTAGCAGATTATATTCATGAAATGGAGAAACTGAAAGGCTGCATAGATTCGCCATTTAAAGTTCGATGAATGTAACTCGCTCCGGGAATGTTATCTCGGCTACAAGATCAAATGGGAAGGATACACACAGAAACGTGCAAGCATTAGAGAAACTGGCTGATTTTACTGAAATATATTTGGTAATATCTGATTGAATGGATCAAATGATAACGGAACTACAAAACCTACTAATGATTTAGACGAATCAACAAGATTAAACCAGTGGTCAGACTGACGAAAACAATGAAATTGGTAACATGGTGCTATAGCATCACGATGTCAATGTAAAACCAGATGAAGTGCTTCATTATGGTACTAGTAAATGAAGAGAGAAATGAACAAACGGTGAAAGAAAAGCAGTGTCGAGACATTTGGACTAATGAAGTAACCAATACCATCACAGCAATAATACTGAGGCATAAACAATAATATGGTGCATTACATATGGAGAATAGTCAGTTAGAAAAAGACACTGCAGATACAGATATTGAAGACCGTAACAAAGGGGTTTTAGATTTGAAATCGAGTGCAAAAATTGAAAAATTCCCAAAAAATATCAAATATGAAAAATTCCCCAAAAAATTACAAGTTCTGTTTTGAAAGTGTCAACTAAAAAAAATATTTTGAGAAACTTCAAATATTTTGTGACGAATTCTCAAACTACTTGTGAATATTTGGAAAACAGGGTGTAAATTCAACAAAACAAGGAAGTTAGATTGAGAAAAGGCATGAAAATCAGACTAAAAGCAAAATTGGCAAAGTGAAAAATCAAACAAAGGGAAACCATCTGATTTCTAAACCATGCAGTGTTATCAAATTCACATAAGGTATTTCATAAACCTATGACCCGACTTTAAATAGATACATTGGATACATGAAGAGCAATTACACATGTTAGGTTAAAATGCATAAATTAGATTTAGCTTAAGAGAGTGTTTTACTTGGCCTTCAAAGACATTGGAATAAAGGCTGTTCACCTTTTTAATATACTATTCAAAAAAAGTAGGGGATATTTGATTTTGGGGGCATAATACTAAAATATGCAAATGACTACGAAAAAAGTCACTATAGAACCTAACAGAAGAAACATTTCCAGTTAAATGTGACGCCCAAACGCATCAATAGCTACCGCATGGAATGCAGGTGATGCTTGGGATCATCATGGGGGTCCAACCCAAGATTTGCACGACTCTGACTTTGAATGTTACAGTCATTGTGGCATTGAATTCCAGGGTGGAAACATCAGTTTAATTGTTTTAGTGACCAGAAAACAAATTTTGATATGCGTCGGCTTACCCAAAATGAAAGGTTACGTGCCCTTGGCATGCTACAGATCGGCACAACACAGGCGGTTGTGGCGCGGACGATGAATGTTTCTCAGTCTGTCATAAGCAGGCTATGGTCCAGATACCGTGATACACAATCTGTACAGGACAGACCACGCTCAGGTCGACAACTCAAGCCCAGGATCGATTTATCCGTACCTTGGCCTTGAGAAATCGTGTCATCACAGCAAATCAGATCAGCGCTCGTCTTCAAACAGACACTGGTGTGAGAGTGAGTGGCCAGACGATTCGGAATCGACTGCATAGGGGTCACCTTCGCGCCCGACGTCCTCGCGTGATCCCTTGTTTGAGAGATCATCACATTCAGGCAAGACGTCGTTGGTGTAGGGATGTCAACACTGGGATAATCGACGCTGGAGCAATGTGATGTTTTCAGATGAGTCAAGGTTCACTGTTGATTTTTTGGACAGACGTAGGAGGGTGTGGCGTTGTCGAAACGAGCGCTTCCAAGACGTTAACGTCATCAGACATGATCGATTTGGGGGTGGTTCTGTTATGGTGTGGGGGGGGGGGCATCACTGTTGCTGCAAGGCGTGTTACAGGCCAGTACTACCGGGACAACATCTTGGCAGTCCATGTTGTGCCGTTCGCACGACGTCATGGCCGCCGTTTCATCTTCCAGGATGACAACGCAAGATGTCACAGGGCCAGGATCGTTACAGGTTACCTCCAACAACAGAACATCACCACATTACCTTGGCCAGCATTGAGTCCCGACCTCTCCCCCATCGAGCATGTCTGGGACATGCTTGGACAGAGGTTACGTCAACAACGTCCTGCCAATGTCCAAGAACTTGCTGCTGCGTTGCAACAGGAATGGGACAATCTGGACCAAAATGACCTTAGACGTCTCATTAGGAGTATGCCACGTCGGATCAATGCTTGTTTGGCAAACAGATGAGGATTTACCCGTTACTGACTTGGTTGTGATGCAGTGGTAACTTTGCTGTTTGACCCCGGGTATCATTTTACCCTTATAATGGTCAGTCTGTGCCTTACTTAGTCTAACGATCATTTGGAATAAATCGATGAATGTGAACTTCATTTCATTTTGTCATTTGTTTCTTCGTCAGTTTCATTAGGTGACTTTAATAACACTTAAAAATCAAATATCCCCTACTTTTTTTGAATAGTATATTATCACTCATGAATTCAATCAAGATATATCGCGAAATCAATTTAATATGAAATAGTAACAATCTTTTTCTTAAAATATGATTATTTTTATAAAGAAACAGAATAAATTGTAAGTAGTGTAAGTATTATGTCAGTTAGATGTTTATTTATGAGTAGGTATTGATTGTCACACTGATCCGCAGTGAATATTTGCTTGGCCGCGACAATCACTGATAAGGATGACATTGATGCGGCTTAATGAGCCAGAAATATTAACTTATTTTCCTGCGACAAATTAAATTCTAAAACATTTTTTGTATATATTGGAAAAATAAATAAAGGCGTTTGACGTATTTGTAGGTAAAAATTATTTCCGATTTAGTGTAAATGGGTATTAAATTGACTAAAATGCAGCATTCTCTCCGAAGCAGTTATGTCTTATGTAAACAATGCACGCGCCATTCAGCCAATGATTCACACCGCGTGCTGTGACAGCACGTGTTAAGGCAGTCATCTATGACAGAGATATTATACGAGACTTGTTATTCTCTGTGAATTATACGAGACTCGTAATTCTCTGTGAAACAGATTGATTGATTGCGTCAAGAATTCTGTACATGCATTGCCAAGTATATGTTATTTATAATGGTACTCCAACATCAAAGGATGACGCCACACATGTATTATAATTAGTTAGAAGATATACTTTATTTTTAGTCCCGAAATGACCTAGTTTATGTCGAGTGGATGTTAAACTCAATCTCTCTCTCTATATGTATTATATTAAGAATTTTATGTGATTTTATAGAAATAGTTATATTAAAAAGAAATACCATGTTTTGAAAATTTACCTCTTATATCCAGTATATTATTGGTATTTTATATGATAACACAATACATGTAAGTTCTCTTCTTTTAATCTACAATACATTTAATTACTTTTAATGTAGCGGGAAGGTGACCATATATGACCAGGTAGAGTTAGGACATAGTTAAACTGGGGTCCCAACTATTACAGAATGAATGAATGAAATATGGTTTTATGGCACGTCAGCTCCAACCGGGCTATATTGCGCCAAGAATATGGTGAATCTAACGAGACAAATTAAATCGATATCACATAAAGGAATTTATATATGTAAATAAAAACAAATATCACAGAAAATATATTAATTAAGAATAAATATAACAAATCTTTTACATATACAAATATTTAAAAAGATATACATTATTAAATATATACAATTAAAATTGATAATAAAAGTTTGTCTCTTTTAAAAATGTTAGCACTTTGTCATATAGCTCCGGTTGAGCAAATAGCTGACGTACTGTCTGGCAACGGTAGTACCTAACTATTACAGATTAGCCTGAAGCTTAATCAAGGTCAACTCTGTAATTACATTACAGAGAGACATAATTATTATCTATTGTCTAATGTATTAAGGATTATAAAGCTAGAACCAAAGCTAAAAAGGTATATAAGGCCGGAGAATTGTATATTAGAAAAGGCAGTTGACCACAGGCAGGCACGAAGATATACTCAAGAATAGGTCTCTGATACGTCTTGTTTTAGACGTTGTTCCTATTAAGTCACAAAGCCTGTTCGTCATTATTGTATATATATATATATATATATATATATATATATATATATTCAGGGGCGCCGGAAAGGCGCAAGGGCCAGGGTACCAAAAGATTTGTGTGTGTGTGTGTGTGGGGGGGGGGGTCTCTTCCCCCCCCCCCCGACCTCTAGAAAATTTTGAACCCGATTAACCACTTATAGACATCTGGCTTAAGACATGCACTGATAGCTGATAATGAGAGTGCGAGAGCCGGTTCGCGACCGACCAGAGAGTAATTACATATCTATCATTTAAAATTTAATAGACAAGTGAAAGTATTGAAAACTTTCATCATTAGGGCATGGGTATACATGTATACCCCAGAAAAGGGCAGGTTACCATTTGTGTACCCGGGTTCCGGCGCCCCTTTATATATACTGAGCGCCATTGAAAACGCATCACTTAGTTTTTCGTATAACAAAATGATCCTGTAAACATCTTATTTATTTTGCTTCTTATTGTGAACAATATTCAAATGGGAACACATCAATAACAACACATTTGTACACTTATGGATGTTTAATCTGTAATCAAGGGTACGACTGCTGCACCTGTTCGAGTCGCTGGGCGGAATCTGTCACGCAGATGAGTGACCCGGATGTCGCGGTCTTGAGCCTGGGTTGTAACGCGTTGTGAACCAGGACTTTGAAAAAATGAAATGAAATGTTGTTTAATGGCACGTCAGCTCCAACCGGGCTATATTGCGCCAAACATATGGTGAATTTAACGAGACAAATTAAAACAATATCACAGGAATGTATTCATATATGTAAATAAAAACAAATATCACAGAAAATATACTTAAAAATAAATATATCAATTCCTTTACATATATAAATATTTAAAAAACAATATATGATAAATATATACAATTAAAATTTTGAATAAAAGTTTGTCTCTTTTAAAAATGCTAGCAATTCATCATAAAGCTCCGGTTGAGCAAATAGCTGACGTACTGACTGGCAACGGTAATATTTAGATCTAATATGTTTGAGATGATTGCACTCAATCAAGATGTGTTTCACTGTCAAAGGAACATGACAGTGAACACATTGTGGTTGAGGCTCTCGCTTTAAGATGAAAATGTGTGTTAAAAAAGTATGACCAATGCGAGAGCGACACAAAACCACTTCATCTCTCCTGCTGGTTCTATAGGAACTTGGCCAGTCTCCTAAGAGAGGCTTAATGTGATGAAGTTTGTTTGTGTCTGCAAGATCCCAAGACCGTTGCCAGCGGTCATATACAAATAATTTAATGGACGATTTAAAATCGGTGAAAGGTAAAAGAAATTGTGATATTGGAAGATCTAAAGCAGACTTGGCAGCTAAGTCTGCTTGATCATTCCCTTTTATATCAACATGACTGGGGAGCCAGCAAAGGACAGTGTCCTTGCCGTTAAACTCGTGTGATAGTAGCAGACGATAAATGTCTGCTACTAAAGGGTGTACAAGCTGCTTATTGTTTATTGCCTGTAAAGAGGACAAAGAATCAGTAAATATAATGTGTTTTAAGGATGAAGAGGATTTGATATACTCCAAAGCCTGAAAGATGGCCTGGAGTTCAGCAGTAAATATGGAAGCAGCAGGAGGAAGACGAACAGAAATGGTCTCAGATGGCGTGACAGTAGCCGATGCTACCCGATCGCCATCTTTGGAACCATCTGTATAAATTGGAGCATAATCACCATATTTAGACCTTTTCTCTCTGAAGAGAGATTGAAACACTGTGGAACTAGTATCTTTCTTTTTGTTTTTTGTAAGATCGAGATCGATCTTGGGGGGAGATATAGACCATGGTGGTGTCTCGAAGAAAGGGGTATTCGCAATACTGTCTTGACTGATACCAGCCTGAGACAAAAGGGGTTGAATGCGAATACCGAAGGATGGAATAACATTGGTTTTCAGTAAATATAGATGTTCATAATAGGGTCTAAATATGGTGTTAAATGAAATATGATGAGGCAGAGATGCAATTTTTGTAGCATACTGCAGTGCAAGTTTATCACGTCTGTCGTGCAATGAGGGCTCGTGCGCCTCGACGTATAAACTCTGCACTGGAGATGTTCGGAATGCTCCTAGACTGATTCTAAGTCCTTGGTTGTGAATGGTGTCAAGCTCTTTGAGATAAGACTCGCGGGCTGACCCATACACAATACACCCATAATCGAGTTTAGATCTTATTAATGCTCGATATAATCTGAGCAGGACCTTACGGTCTGCTCCCCAGTCAGTGTTTGATAAGACTCTCAATATGTTGAGGGCTTTCAGACATTTCTTTTTGAGGGTTTTGATGTGGGGGATAAATGATAATTTCTTATCAAATATCAAACCCAAGAATTTTGTTTCATCTACAACTGGAATGGGGCTTCCATCCAGTGTAAGTTCCGGATCAGGATGTAAACCTCTTCGCTGACAAAAGTGCATACAAACAGTCTTGGATTTCGAAAATCGAAATCCATTGTCAGTTGCCCATCGTTGAATAGAATTCAAACAAAGCTGCAACTGACGTTCGATTGTCTGCATACTTGTCGATCCGTAACACATTTGAAAGTCGTCAACATAAAGAGAGCCGTCGACCCCGCGTTTAAGGCACGATGGTATGGTATTTATCTTAATGGAAAAAAGAGTGGGAGATAATATACTTCCCTGAGGGACTCCCATTTCCTGGGGAAATGGGTCAGAGAATATTGATCCCAAGCGTACCTTAAACGACCTATCTTCTAAGAAATTTTTAATGAAGATAGGTAAGCGACCCCGCAGACCGAGGTTATGCAGGTCGCGCATGATACCATATTTCCATGTGGTATCATAAGCTTTCTCCAGATCAAAAAATATAGCAACTAAATGTTGTTTCTGGATGAAAGCATCCCTGACAAACGTTTCAAATCGAACGAGATGATCAAGAGTGCTTCTTTGGGACCGAAATCCACATTGGAGGTCTGTAATGAGGTTGTTGGACTCAAGGTACCAAACAAGCCTTCGATTGATCAATCTCTCCATGATTTTGCAAATGCAGCTAGTCAAAGCGATCGGACGATAATTGGTAGGATTCGTAGGATCTTTACCCGGTTTAGGGATGGGAATTATTGTGGCTTCACGCCATGAAGGGGGAAAATTCCCATCAACCCAAATCCGGTTATAAAGATCTAATAATATTAAAAGTGTAGAAAAAGGTAAATGTTTTAATATCTGGTAATGAATTTCATCTGGACCAGTTGCAGTATCCCGAGCCCTCTTAAGAGAATCACGGAGTTCGGCAATAGAAAACTTGTCATTATAACATTCATCATTACGGGACTTGAAATTAAGTCGCCTTTTCTCCTGTTGATGTTTAATGCTCCGAAAGGCATCAGAGGAGAAATTGGATGATGAATTGAATGAAATTGTACTGGCCAGAGAATTAGCAATATCAGGAAATGTTGTTAAGGTGGTATTGTCAACATTTAGATGGTTAACTGATAAAGCACTACTTTTACCTTTAATTCTACGAATCCTATCCCATACCGATTTGGAAGTGGTACGGGAATTTATCCTTGAGACATAACCCTGCCATGAAGACTTCTTTGCTTGGCGTATGGTTCTACGGGCTTTCGCCCGGACCATTTGGTATGCTGCAATATTCTCCATGGAAGGGTGATTCTCAAGGTTTCTTAAGATACGATCACGCTCTCTAAGAGCGGATTTGCAATCGTTATTGTACCATGGTTTATTGAAACGTTTGGGCTTAGTCGTGGTCTTCGGAATCGCCTGCTCAGCTACATCCTGAAGAATTGAAGTGAATAAGGCCATGGGCTCATCTGCATCTTCTAACTCCTTTGCGTCAAAAGAGAAGAGACACAAAGATTCAAAAAGAGCCCAATCAGCCTTATGCAATTTCCACCTCTGCGGTCTTTCAACCGGAGAGGGACCATTATTATCTATCAAGATGGGGAAATGGTCACTACCACACAGATCTTCATTCACTCTCCATGTA
The DNA here is from genome assembly GCF_932274485.2 of Patella vulgata. Classification (NCBI taxonomy): domain Eukaryota; kingdom Metazoa; phylum Mollusca; class Gastropoda; family Patellidae; genus Patella; species Patella vulgata. The sequence goes on along the minus strand of NC_065883.2, from coordinate 74,160,539 downwards.
AAATCCTGAAACAAGACCGGAGAGCAAATGGTGAGATCAAGAGAAGAAAAAGAAGCTGTGGCAGGATGTAAATAAGTAGGCGAGTCATCATTTAATAAACACAAATTATTAATGTTAATGAAGTCCGCTATTTGTTTACCTCTGTTATTATCATCTGGACTACCCCAGAGTGAATGATGACCATTGAAATCTCCCGTAATTATAAACGGGAGGGGAAGTTGTGCAACAAGGTCATCAAGATCGCTGGGGTTCAGATGTAAACTAGGTGGTAAATATACAGAGCAGAGTGTGATAGGAATATGTAGAGTCACCCTCACTGCAACTGCCTGTAAAGGTGAGTTGAGGGCGACTTTACTCTGCGGAGTATTTCCATTAAGGAAAATGGAAACACCACCGTGTGCTCTACCATCATCGTTAGGAAAATGATGATAGGCAACAAAATGTCTGAGTGTTAAGACGTCTGCATTCTTTAAAAAAGTTTCTTGTAAACAAATAGCTAAGGGATTAAATTTTTGAATTAAGATTTGAACTTCATTAAAATTTGGTTTAAGACCACGACAATTCCATTGAATAATGGAATTTGCCATTTTCAGGGAGGTTTAACGGGACTTCTATGATGTTGTTTGGGGTCGTGAATTTCTACAACAACATCCATAAGATTGTCCTGTATCCCGAACCTGTTAAAGGTTTGGACAGGATCCTCATCACCCTTCCGACTTCGGAAGGAATTAAGTTTTGTATTTTGAGGAACGCCTTTACCAGAACGTTCCTTGTTTGTTTTTGGTGGATTTCCACCTTTTGCTGGAGGAGTGGGGGGCACAATCTCCTCTATCTCAGACACTCCAGACTTTTTAACAGTCTGGGTACTGAGAGAATTATTTGCAGGTTTCGGAGGAATTGGAGGTTTATCTTGTGATGAGGATTCTGTCTGAGCTGGCCAGACAACAGGTGTTTGGCAAGCAATGGAAGCGGTCTTCGGTTTGACTGCGTTTGCAAAGGACATTGCAAACGTTGGGGTTACAGCCTCAACCAACTTCCTTGCTTCTGGATATGAAATGTTTTTCTCTGTTTTCACCTGTTGTACTTGTTTTTCTCTTTTCCATATCGGGCACTCTCGGGAATATGCAAAATGAGGCCCTTTGCAGTTAATGCAATGGTGATCGAGCTGACAAGATGTACTTTCGTGACCATCCTGTCCGCATCGAGCACACATCGCTTTCCCCTTACACACGTTCTTACTATGTCCAAAGCGTTGACAATTAAAACAACGCAATGGATTTGGAATATAAGGGGTAACTGGAATGGAAAGAAAACCAGCTTTGATCATCCTAGGAAGATCTGGCTTATCAAAGGTCAGGATATAGGTGTTTGTTTGAATAATGATACCATTACGTCGGATGGAAATACGTTTGACGTAAGTAACACCTTGTGAGGAGAGATTTTCAAGCATCTCTTCCTCACTGCTGCCTTCTAAATCCTGAGACCGAATAACACCTCTTGAAGAATTAAGAGAGTTATGCGGTGCAACTTTGATGGGAATGTTGGCTAAAGTCTTAGATTTTAATAAAGATGAAGCATGTGATTCTTTAGCACATTCCACTAGCAGAGTACCATTTCTCATTTTCTTCACGCTTTTAGGCTCACCAGCCAAGCCGGCAAGACCTTTAGCAATCAGAAAAGGAGAAGTTTTACTTAAATTAATATCATTGGTACTCTGTATAACCAGAAACCTAGGCCAAGTTCGGGATGTTTTATTTGGTAAACCATTTGTTTCCAAATCCTCGGTCGACGTTCTTTTTAACGTACGAGTCTTCTTGATTTGGGAAGCCATGAGTGTATTTTAAAAGATTCATCCCTGCCTGCTCTCCAACCACCAAAGGGTTGCAATATCCATGCAGGCTACTGCGCGGATATCCAGCGCATGCGCCCTAAGAGAACAGACAGGGATATACCTAGACAAAGTAAAGATATAATATTTTTACCTTATCCAGTTGACCCAAGCCGCTGCTTTAGAGTAGGCACCCAGGACACAAAGGTAGAACTGCAATAAATACATTACAGATTTATGGGAAAGATGCGCCTACTCGTCAGCTAAACACGACCAAAGCCGATTGATCAGAGTGGGCCACTCGGACCTCCCGTCTAGGTGAATTGTGGGCCGAAGCAATGTGTTGCAGAGATAGGGCTCGCAAGCTAAATCCCCACTCAATTACCAGGATTCCACTCTCCACCGACACGGGTCGCAACGCACGGCAAACACGTTGCCCCATTACAGGGATCCTTTTAGTCGCCTTTTACGACACGCAGGACATACGAAGGGTATATTCTTATCACCCCCTACACCCCAGGGGGGCCAGGACTTTGACGGTCACGTGTTGATCCAGTAATTCGAACACGTTCCACAACCTTACAATAGTGGACTGATGACAATTGAAGTGTCTGGCAATAGCACGTGTAGACATGCCAGCCCTGGACATTCCCATGGCTTCATTCCGTTGATTTTCAGTAAGTCTCGGCATCTCTAGCTCGATTCCTTCACACGTCCAACAACAAATTACGACATATTGACGTTTCACAGTTCATGTACTGCACATTAAGTTGAAAACATGCTTTTAAAAGGCTCACACACAATGCTGCACGTGAATATTGGGTTTTCCATGTGCATCTCGTGCAATTTTTGTTTTTGCACACGGGCCGATATTTTTTGTGTTTGGGAGCATTGTGTGAAACAAAAGTTCATAGTATTGCATAATATTATACATACAAAAACACCTAGTAATAAAATATTTGGCAAAATAAAGTGATGCGTTTTCTATGGCGCTCAGTATATTATTATTGTTATAAATGTTGTTACACCACCAACTAGATTGAACATACAGTCATCGTCTAAGGCAGGTGAATAACCCCAGATGATAATAGTGTTAATCTCAACACACATCATACAGATAAGAATATTTGTACTACTTCCTGACCAGTTTGATGATTAACCCAACTTTAGATATTAACCATTAGTGTTTACCATTAATCACAGGAAGTGGCATTAGTGGTCTTGTTTCAAATATTTATCCAGCACTTCGAGAAACAAACGTTAAAAACACCATTGTCATTCGGGTTAATTGTCCACGTTATTTACAATCATTAAGCTATATTGAAATATAGTATCCGTTTCATCTCAATAGAAATGGATACACATTTAACTATTAACTATAATTTCAATTCATTGATTGCACATCCACAAGTGTTAGGGGATGGTTGGGATGGTGACGTATTAACAAAACTGCATATTAAATTGGCATGTTTTACACCGAGAGGGTGTGGTTACACAAAGTTGTCCCGCCCTTTTTTCAAGTCTGTATTCCCTTACTTCTCACGCCTCTGTATTACTTCACATATATTATGTGATAAATGATTGACTCTTCACCTAGTTATCGCCCTTTCTCTGTTTATAGTCGATCTACGAATAAAAGCCAAGGTGCTTTAATTGATTGATTATTAATCGGTATTGTATTGCGATACAGGAGCCATACATCGGTAGAAGCCAAGACAATTTTCGCTCTACAGAAACAGTTTCCACAATATGAAGATGGATACAGATACATGTGTCAAACCTTTAGGAAAAAAAACAGAATTCAAGACGTAATTAAACCAGTTTTGGTATCTTTGGAACTGTTCGGTCTGTTTTATAATCAAACCGATAACAAGATAAATGCAGAGGAAACCAAAGATGGGAACGGATGCGATGTCGAAAAGAAAAACCACGGCATTAAATTCAAGAAGATATACTGCTGGTCTGTTCTATGTTGTCTTACTGTCAGTACTTTGCGATATATTCCCGGATTTTGGACTGGTGCTTCGTTTGTTCCTGGTTACACAGTGCCGAAAGTTATTAACCTTTGCTGGGTTTTTCAAGGCCTCTTCAGCACTGTCATTATACTGTTCAATTGCCACAGTGGAACATGGAATGACTTTTACAAATTCTGGAACAAAGCCATGCAAAACACATTGCGTAGGTCATGGTCTCCTGGTAAAAAAACCTGCGTCGACATTCTGTTATATGCATAATTTGTGCGTGGGATTCTGGATTTTTAACGTTGTTGGAATTTTCCTAATGGTTTTCATTTTTAACACCGACTTTATCAAATCCTTCACAAACCCATTACCGGATAACTCAGCATGGCGATGTATACTCTTAGTAATGCATGCATACTTTTCTTCCATTTGGGCTTTCTGCATCCCTCTCGTATTGATCTGCAGTAAAAGCATCACGGATGCATTTTATCTCCATTCCAAAAACCTAAGCTGTGCAATCAAAAGCAATCCTACCAAGTTCCCAGCAAACCTGGAGCAGCTTCGACGACAACATTTGGAGTTGTGTCATCTCGTGGACATTCTAGATCGTCCTATGGGAATGCTGTTGGTGAATTTGTTGACTATATACATTTTTCTGGCTTGTTTTAATCTCTACCAACTGATCAACAGCAATAATAATCTGGTGAACACGTTGATGATGGTGATGTGGTTGCTGACGGCTTACCTTGGCGTTGGATTTGCATCATGGTTCGCCGCCACAGTTCATGAGGCAGTAAGTAAAGTTTTGTTCTTTCTTATTAATAACCTGTAACAATTGTCACGGTGTGTCAGAGAGAGAGTTTGACGTCCACTCGACACAAACTAGGTCATTTCGGGACTAACATGGTTTTAATTTTATTTCAATAATTCGCTTGCGCGTAGGGGTCTTTAGCAGTGGGAGAAAACCGGAGGACCCGGAGAAAACCCACCAGGTTGGACAGGCGACCCTACTCCTTGTCACGTACAACCGGGGATTCGAAACCACGCCAGTTGACTCAATGACAGGCTTTATGATGCAGCACGCACGTGCTAACCATTCGGCCACCCAACCCCCTGTCCTGTAATGGATATTAGAATCACATTATTTCATGGCAAGTTAACAACATCAATATTGATTGAAATGAACCAATATTAAATTCTAATATCGTGTTTATTATTCCGCCTCACTGACCAACTGTTAAAAAAGTTCACAGCCCATTCATTTCTGCGTAAGATATTTATGGGCACGGCATTGTTGGCATATTCACTGACGTCTTGTCACTCGAAATTGAAAAGCGTTTATCATTTGTATCTCACAATCCGAAATATCCGAGTACATTAAATCCTTGTTAAATATTTTCTGCATAAATTCTGCACTTTGACCAACTTGAAATAATTCTTTGTCAGAATAATTCTTTTTCAACCGTGTTAGTCGTCCGAATCGTTTGACAACATTGCACAAAATGAATGCCAGTTTGTGAACACGTGGTTACTATAATGTAATGCACGTGCAACTTACGACTTGTTTTCTTAATTTTGTCATATCAGTCGCAGGGCCGGTATGGGTCAAACCATTGTCTTATAGGTGAAATCAATTAGCATATATTTAACATTGCTGTCGATGTGTAAGACAAATATATTACCCTAATACCCTCGGTCGATTTGTGAAATAACCCTCCATTAGGGTTATATTTATCTCACAGCACACTCTATGGCATATGCCCGTCTTCATTAGCCCAGTTCGGAGCAGAACAGAAGGGCCCAAGCATAATGACCATTATTAAATCTAAGTTTTGGGAGTAAAATACTCATCATCTCTGTCTATTAGTAGAAGAAAATCAGATAATTCATGGTGGTAATTCTAGATCCCGAACCTTCTCAAGTATTCCAAATCCAAAATTCTGTCTGATGATTCTTCTTCAAAGGGAGGGACTTCAGGGATATATTACTACAGAACTGAAAGAGTCTCTTGAATAGTGTCTGTTTGTTCACATCGTTCATATTCTTCCTCAAATTTTAAAGGAGGAGACCCGCCCCCACCACTTGGAGCTACCAAGATATAACAGTCAGTTTTCTTATTTCATCTCTTTCTTGACCATTTGGAAATATAAAGGCTTCTAGGAAATCTTGTCTTGGTTCATGATCCGTATTGAGAGTAAAATACTGGTAGTTATATTGACTATAATCACCATCTCTATCTTTATCTACATCATAACCATCATCAATATGATCTTGCGGATGAAGAACATCTTTTAGTAGAAGAAAATCATATAATTCTACGGGCAATTCTAGATCCCGAACCGCCTCCTTTATTCCCAATCCAGGGGATCACGTGGCTAAGTGGGTAAGACGCTTGCTCGCTAGCCTGGAGGTCGGGTGTTCGATCCCTGCATTGGCCGAGAAAGTTCATACAGATTTTCCGGCGTGGTTTCCCCTTGTCAGTGATGCAGGACGGAGGGCCTGACAAGGACAACTGTCTAGTCGTTTGGATGGGACGAAAAACCGAGGTCCCGTGTACATATTGGCCGTAGCGCCGCTGCCCGGGCAAAATTTCCCTCATAGCACACTGTATGGCGTATGCCCGTCTTCATTAGCCCAGTCTAGGAGTAGGACGTTAAACCCCATTTCATTTCATTTATTCCCAATCCAAGATTATGTCTGATGATTCTTCTACAGAGAGACTTCAGGGATACATTACTACAGAAATTAATAAATTTATCTCTTGCTCGCAAGGGAACATTATAATTCCTTGTCAAAATTTAAAGAAGTAATAATTTCGTGCCCTTCGGCGCCACTAAGATATAACAGTTTTCTTAGTATATCTCCTTCTTGAAGGTTTAGCACAATAAGATCGATTATAGCTACTTTCAACTGAAGACAACAGTTTTCAGCAACTAAGTATCTAATAAAACGAACGGCGTGAAATGGTTCCCAGAAGAATGGGAAACATAAGGCCGTTTGAATAATCGTACTACCATCAATACAGGGTAAATTGAGAAGACTATCGCCACCATTAGATGAAAGTAATTTAAAACAAGTCAAATCAAACACACTCTGATGAATATTAAGATACTGTAGAGCAGATCGTCCTGAATAGTCTAACATGTTAACTATGTCACCAGTCTGAAGTAATTTCCTTGTAAGAACTCCGTCGTTTTTCATTGCAGCCATGATTAAACTAGTTCTACCTGCATGGTCTTGAATATTCACATTAATATATTATTCAAAAAAAGTAGGGGATATTTGATTTTGGGGGCATAATACTAAAATATGCAAATGACTACGAAAAAAGTCACTATAGAACCTAACAGAAGAAACATTTCCAGTTACATGTGACGCCCAAACGCACCAACAGCTACCGCATGGAATGCAGGTGATGCTTGGGATCATCATGGGGGTCCAACCCAAGATTTGCACGACTCTGACTTTGAATGTTACAGTCATTGTGGCATTGAATTCCAGGGTGGAAACATCAGTTTAATTGTTTTAGTGACCAGAAAACAAATTTTGATATACGTCGGCTTACCCAAAATGAAAGGTTACGTGCCCTTGGCATGCTACAGATCGGCACAACACAGGCGGTTGTGGCGCGGACGATGAATGTTTCTCAGTCTGTCATAAGCAGGCTATGGTCCAGATACCGTGATACACAATCTGTACAGGACAGACCACCCTCAGGTCGACCAAGGGCGACAACTCAAGCCCAGGATCGATTTATCCGTACCTTGGCTTTGAGAAATCGTGTCATCACAGCAAATCAGATCAGCGCTCGTCTTCAAACAGACACTGGTGTGAGAGTGAGTGGCCAGACGATTCGGAATCGACTGCATAGGGGTCACCTTCGCGCCCGACGTCCTCGCGTGATCCCTTGTTTGAGAGATCATCACATTCAGGCAAGACGTCGTTGGTGTAGGGATCGTCAACACTGGGATAATCGACGCTGGAGCAATGTGATGTTTTCAGATGAGTCAAGGTTCACTGTTGATTTTTTAGACAGACGTAGGAGGGTGTGGCGTCGTCGAAACGAGCGCTTCCAAGACGTTAACGTCATCAGACATGATCGATTTGGGGGTGGTTCTGTTATGGTGTGGGGAGGCATCACTGTTGCTGGAAGAACGGCTTTACATGTTGTTGCAGGGCGTGTTACAGGCCAGTACTACCGGGACAACATCTTGGCAGTCCATGTTGTGCCGTTCGCACGACGTCATGGCCGCCGTTTCATCTTCCAGGATGACAACGCAAGATGTCACAGGGCCAGGATCGTTACAGGTTACCTCCAACAACAGAACATCACCACATTACCTTGGCCAGCACTGAGTCCCGACCTCTCCCCCATCGAGCATGTCTGGGACATGCTTGGACAGAGGTTACGTCAACGTCAACAACGTCCTGTCAATGTCCAAGAACTTGCTGCTGCGTTGCAACAGGAATGGGACAATCTGGACCAAAATGACCTTAGACGTCTCATTAGGAGTATGCCACGTCGGATCAATGCTTGTTTGGCAAACAGAGGAGGATTTACCCGTTACTGACTTGGTTGTGATGCTGTGGTAACTTTGCTGTTTGACCCCGGGTATCATTTTACCCTTATAATGGTCAGTCTGTGCCTTACTTAGTCTAACGATCATTTGGAATAAATCGATGAATGTGAATTTCATTTTGTCATTTGTTTCTTCGTCAGTTTCATTAGGTGACTTTAATAACACTTAAAAATCAAATATCCCCTACTTTTTTTGAATAGTATACATCAACACCAAGTAAAATATGAATACAAGCCATGTATATTGGATATATCTGTCTACAATAATTCTTAACAACATCATTTACTTGTCTCTTGTTAAAACCATCTTTAAACATCGTAAATCCAATGATACAAAGATGAAGATGTGTATGATTCTGGTTATTTTGTTCATTGATCTTTAGTCTAGGATAACTATCTGCGGTTCTAAATATTTACTGTTTAATAAAAAGGCAGTAAAAAGGCAGCTAACATAATAGGAGTGTTGGTTTTAGAACAGGGATGGTTGATGTCTAACTCGCTATTTAACAACCAGTTAAACTTGTTTCGTGTATCATCATAGTTAACACCAGCTAAAAGATGAAGCACATTTTCTCCTTCAGCTGTAACGCCATTAACAATCAACTTTAGCCCAATTTAGTAATTGAACACCCCCAACCTCTTACAATTTAAAATCATATGAAATACCCCAAGTGACATCAGATCTAAACCCGAATCTACTAAATGTTTATAAGATTAATCGTGAATTGAACACACTAACTAAATAATGGAACATCATAATTATCAGCCAAACTTAGATCAGAATGTTGAATTAACAGTTTCAATATACGGATGTCAACTTGTTGCTGTATATGGTGCATTAAATCCTTTTGTCCCTCTTATGTTTCGACAAGGAGTAGGGTCGCCTGTCCAACCTCGTGGGTTTTCTCCGGGTCCTCCGGTTTCCTCCCACTGCTAAAGACCCTTACGCGCACGCGAATTATTGAAAATAATTAAACCATATGTTAGTCCCGAAATGACCCAGTTTGTGTCGAGTGGACGTTAAACCCCATTGCTCTCTCTCTCTGGTTTACTTTACAACCACCTTCAAATAAAAATATTAATCCGTTAACAATTAGAACAGGGCGTGTCTTTAAAGAGGGGGGGGGGGCGTTAACACTGAAATTGAACAGCGGGGCATTACCGTACCGGCATAGTTAGGTCGGTGTATGCCTATTCCCAGGATTATTAAAGTATTAACGAGCTGTATATATTCCTCTTCATGTTTCAGTAACGAAAACATAAAACAAAGTGAAGAATGTTACATTGAAATATATCAACATAATGTACATAAACACCATGTTCTAACAGATGTATCACAACGTCATACAGTCATGGTCTAGCGGCTGTAGGTGTATGTTTATATCCATTTAGGCGGTTAATGTCTACATCAGCATCAATTAATTTAACTACACATTGTAAAAAGAAATCGGCCTACCTATATTGCCATGTCTGTCATAGCTATTAACAGTTTGACTATCAGTTTGCTGTGTAGCCCATCAACATAATCTGTATTAAAACGATGTTCTAACATATATATATCACAGCTTCATAAATCCTTTGATCGCAGCAAAATATATAGGCGCATATTCCCCTAAATTCAACCACTTTAAACACTGTAATAATAATTCATGCCTACCTGTATTGCCATGACTGTCAAGGCAATATACAAGTATGTGTCGCCCATCAACATAATGTATATTAAAAACCATGCTCTAACAGACATCAGATCAGCAGCTATACATATAGCAGCATGCATTCAACTGGTTGACGTCTACACCAACATCAACTACTTTAATCATATAATGTAATAACAAATCAAGTCTACACGTATCATCATATATCATAGCAATCTAAAAGTAAGTGTAGGAGATTGTATTGGGACCTAACCATATAATGTACATAAGCACCGTGTTCTAACAGATATATCACATCTTTATAAATCCTTCTTTAGCGGCTAAAAATAAAGCTTGTTTCTTATCTCGTAATGATAATTTTTTTACAAATTTTCGTGTATTTCCCCTCTTCTGCGCTTGGTACAGTTTTGATAGTTGTAGCCTACAATGTTATTTTAGTTTTAAAGATTATATAAAGATAATAATAATCACCAAGGTATTTCAATAATGTAAAAAACGTAACGTATTCCGCTTCATTAATCTCTTCAAAAGTTAGAATGATTCAGAATTAATCAAATACAACTATATGACATAAATTCTAATTTTTGAAATATGTAAAGTAGCTTAGTGTCTGTTCTTCAAAAGTTAGAATGATTTAGAATTAATCAAATACAACTATATGAAATGATGTAAACTAGCTTAGTGTCTGTTCTCAAGCGAAGCTAACTGTAGACAGACAGCCTAACTTTAAAATGACTGTTCTGCTCCGACTGGGCTAATTACAACGGCTATATAAATAAATAAAACATTTAATTATAATTTATTTATTTTTCAGTTTAATCATTTTACAATATGTGAAATAATATTATAATCATATATATATGATGTGGTAGGGTCTAATCCTTAAAGCCACTCTGAAATCAATTTCTGGTCCATCATTAGAAATCCTCATTAAACCATTTCAACTTTCATTATTAATGTTCTGAACTTTATCTTGTTTTGGATTGGGGTGACCATTGCACATTTTTATATTAGAATTAAATTGGGCAAAAAATCACTGTATTATTTTAACTGCTTACATCTAGTCTCGTACACATTCTGTGTTCTGCCTTATAACTATCCATGTCTATTTCAAAATTTATGTATAATTTGATTTGACAGTAATTTCGTCTTCACCAAATCATATTTTCTACAATTATAGTTGGTAACAAAACATTAATGGCATTTACAATATCTGAATGTACAAATTTATCTTCGAGATTACTTACTTTATATAATCACTTGGAATTTTATTTACGCTGTTTTTTGGATTGACATACTCTTAACTGAACTTTACTGAAATGAAATGTAGTTTAACGTCCTACTGTTCTGCTCCGAATTGGGCTAATGAAGACGAGCGTACGCCATACGCACTACTTGGTCAATCTTTGCAATGTTTACATGTGCAGTTTGAAACATTTTAAAAAGCTTAGTTAAAAAAGGGCAACATCTCCAATAGCAAATATGTTATTGCAATGAACTTGTACTGGTTTAATTTTTTTATAAAGGCAATGGGGTTTGATTCTGCCTCAGTAGACAAATGCCATAGCAAGAGCAGGATGTGTTCGATAAATGACAGCCACTGTCCTACCTAACAGGGTATAAATGTCTGCAAACTTTAGCTCGGGCAAATTCAAAACATTCTGTATATAAATAAGTCTGTTGGAACGTAATGCGGAATTAAAAAAAAATACACTGTTAAAAGTTTTTGAATAAGCTTTAACTTGCTCCATAAAATTCGCAGCTAAAGACTGTCTGTGCACAGAACCGTGTAAGCCAATCAAGGGAGGAGAATGCTCTGTAAGCTTTACCATCACACAATCTTTTCTGCCAGTCATCACACTGACACCATCAGTTCCCATGCCAACTAAGGGCTTGATATTTTTTTTAGTTTATGTTCCTCTAAAACGTTTCTTACACTAGTATATTAGCGGAGGAATCAGTAATTTGCAAGTTGTTCAATAAATTATCAAAATACTGATTACCGCAAACAGACCACCCATGTGAAGTGGGCTCACCACAGCTTATGAATGCCGATGTTTGTTCGGACGATAGCCAAATGTTTTCTACACTGGAATCCCTAATAAGGCGTGAAACCCAGAAACTTCCGGAAAACTTCATGTTAAGTAGCCACCACCACCCAGAAACTTAGTTTTAATTGATGGATTTTTTTTTTCGTTTTGACGAGGCCGAGGTTAGGGCTCCTAATTTTTATTTACGCTGTTTTTTTGATTGAAATAATCTTAACTGGACTTCATCACTGAATGACATATTGTTTAATAACACGTCGGCTCCAACCGGGGTATTTTGCGCCAAACATATGATGTTACTCGAGACAAACTAAAAACAAATTATCACAATATTCCTCTATATATACATAAATAAAAACAAATATCACAGTAAATATCAAATAAAAAATAAATCAGATATATACAATTAAAATTTTCGCAGTCCAGAAAATCTAAGAAAGAGTCGGAAGTACACTTTACCACTTGGTCAACCTTTGTTTTCATGTGCAGTTTATTGCAATGAACTTGTACTGGTTTACTTTTTTTATATATATAAAGGCAATGAGGTTTGATTCTGCATCAATAGACAATTCTATAGCAAGAGGAGGATGTGTTCTATAAATGACAGCCACTGACCTATTTAAAATTTAAACTTAACAGGATCAATGTCTGCAAACATTAGCTCGGGCAAATTCAAAACATTCTGTATATATTTAAGTCTGTTGGGACGTAATGCGGAATTACTGAAGTAATAAAATACAGTGTTCAGAGTTTTTGAATGAGCTTTAACGTGCTCCACAGCTTGTGAGGCAGCTAAAGACTGCCTATGAACAGAGCAGTGTAAGCCAATCAAGGCAGGAGAATGCTCTGTAAGCTTTACCATCGCGCAATCTGACACCATCAGTTCCCACGCCAACTAAGTTCTTGAAATTTAATTTTTTTATTTGTTTAAGTTCGAGGGAGATTAACGTCCACGTGACACAAACTAGGTCATTTCAGGACTAACACGTGGTTCAATTTTATTTCAATAATTCGCTTGCGCGTAGGGTTCTTCAGCAGTGGGGTGAAGACGGTGTTCCTCTAAAACGCTTCTTACACTAATACCTGCATAAGCGGAGGACCCAGTAATTTCCAAGTTGTTCAATAAATTATCAAAATATTAGACAGCGATTAAACAATTAATAATGATATAGTTGTTCAATTCATACTATTGTTTTTTTTTTTGGATATTTCATACTGAGTAATGAAATTAAACGAAATGGGGTTTAAGGTCCTACTGTTTTGCTCCGAATTTGGCTAATGAAGACGGGCATACGCCACACAGCGTGCTATGAGGACACTTTTGCCCGGACAGCGGCACTACGGCCTACTCTTATATCGAATTCCAACTGTCAGGGGATCATTTACGTGCACGCCAATGTGTACACGAGACTTCGGTTTATCGCCCCAGCCGAACGACTAGACAGCTGTCCTTGTCGGGCCCTCCGTACATCTACACTCCGCCTAATTAACACAGTCGATCACATTCGAGATCATAACCCAAACATCATAATCTATGCTGTCTTTTTTGTTTGCTGTTGGTAGTGAAGGCAAGACCCTATTCGCTTTGACATAACAATGACTGCTGTTTTCGTTCATGTTGTTTACTTCAATGCTTTGTGCATGGCCGTCCTCGTAAGAAACTTTAGTCTTCAACTGGTTCTTGCTGTTCAGTTTTAAAATCAAATAATTATATATTTCGTTGTGAGAAAATCCTGGAACGAAATTCAAGTCTTTTGGTCCAGTTTCTTAAATCCCGGGGATGTTGTGGCGTCTCAAAAAGTGGTGTTGACTGATCTTTGTTCTGTTTTATCCTCCCCTATACGAAATTTAAATCAACCAATCCAAGGTTCTTTGCCTCTTATGTGCGTCTTATTAACACACTTTTATTCCCGGAAACTGGCTAGCTTCACTTCTTTGAGCTGTGGCAATTAACGTGGTCAGATCCGCGTCACTGCATTCTTTGTTCTGTATATTTTACTAAATAGTTGACACAGACACCCTGGAAGTTAGAAAATGATTACATCGAGCACATTGTACACCCGAAACAGATGTTTAAATACAGAAGAAGATATCGACATACCAAGAACGCGTGTTAACTATAATTACGTAATATATGTCGTTATATTAAGTATAAACCCAAACAGTTAAAAGACTTGAAAGATTAGCGCCATATCAATTCTGACATTTGTCAATTACTACCTTAACTAAAATTATTTCATAAAATATATACAAAGATACACTATAACAATTAATAAGTGACCATTACCACTAATTTCAGGTACTGACTTTTAAAGAAACTTAAATATTTGTTCAGCACTTTAAACACGCGTGAAAACACCACCGTTATTGTTATAATTGTCATTTTATTTACATTGCAATAGATATATCGAAATATATTATCTTTTTAATCTAAAACGAAATGGATAAATATTTATTTATTGACTAAGCTTATTTTTTATCCATTTACGCAAAACTGTATAAAAACTTTGCACGCTTCATTCGGCTTCATATCTAGAAGAGTTATCGAGTGTAACATCCCTTTTTGTACTCGATTAGTACGTTGCCTCGGCTGTTCCTTTCATAGAATTTGTACAATTTTATAGTCGATCTTCGAATAGCAAATTATCTACTCTTAATTAGTGGTAGCCAAGATAAACTTAACCGTACGAAGATGGATACTGATGTTAAGCCGTTAGGGATGAGCAGAATTCAAGACGCAATGAAACCAGTTCTGCTATCTTTGGAACTATTTGGTCTGTTTTATGGCCGTACCACCACTAAAGTAGGTACAGAGGAAACCAAAGATGGGAGCGGATGCGATGTCGAGAAGAAAAACCACGCTAATAAATTCAAGAAGATATACTGCTGGTCTGTTCTATGTTGTCTTACTGTCAGTACGTTGCGATATATTCCCGGATTTTGGACTGGTGCTTCTTTTGTTCCTGGTTATACCGTGCCGAAAGTTATTGACGGGTCTTGGTTTTGTCAAGGCATCTTCAGCACGGCCATTATTCTGGTCAACTGTCGCAGTGGAATATGGAACCATTTTTTCAAGCTCTGGAACAAAGCCATACAAGACGTTGATTGCATGGGTCTCGGACCCTTAGTAAAAGATCTTCGTCGCTTTGCGGTTATATGCACAATTTGCGCGTGGGGATTCTGGATTTGTAACGTTATTGGGGTTTTCTTAATGATTTTCATTTTCAACACAGACTTCATAAAATCCTTTACTAATCCGTTGCCGGATAACTCGGCGTGGAGAGGGATACTTTTTGTGATGCACTCCTATTTTTCAGCTATTTGGGTTTTTTGCATCCCTTTTGTGTTGATCTGTAGCAAAAGTGTCACCGATGTCTTTTATCTTTATTCCAAAAGCCTAAGGTGTGCGATCAGGACCAACCCTACCAAGTTCCCAGCAAATCTGGAGCATCTTCGACGACAGCATTTAAAGCTGTGTCAACTCGTAGACATTCTAGATCGTCCCATGAGAATGCTGTTGGTGAATTTGTTGACTATATACATTTTTCTGGCTTGTTTCATACTCTACCAACTAATTAATAGCAATAATAATCTGGTAAACACGATGATGATGGTGATGTGGGTGCTGATAACATATCTCAGCGTTGGAACTTTAGCGTGGTTCACTGCCACAGTTAATGACGCAGTAAGTAAAGCTTTTCATTTCCATTAATAACCGTTTTCTTTCCGCAATTAAATAACTAATAAGGTTAAGACGTTTACTGAATTTCCACCTATGTGCAATAAAGAATGTTGTTTATTGTGTTGGGCTGATTAAATTTAAGCAGATCAGCGACTCTTCGATCCTCATCAGTTCGATATTTAACCCATTGTTCGTTTAAACCGCCATTCTCTCATTGATTTGGGGCTGTTATCGTTGGTATTGGTTCAACACTTTAAAAATACACGTGAAAACAGTACCGTTGTTGGTTTTAATTAGCATTTTGTTTACATTTACAAACTGACACATTATCTGTGCAAACCAAAGCAAAATGGTTAAATATTTATTAAGCTTATGCTCTATTCACTCAATGCGTATGCAAGAGGGGCGAGGATACGTTGATGACGTAAGTGCAACATTGTTGAAAAGCTTGGCACATTTCATTCCGCTCCACACATGTACCTACATGGTGTAGCCAAGAACATGTCATTTCCAGTCTTATTTAAAATATGTGATGCCTGATCGTTGAATCTATTGCACTCATCACCATCTTCGATAGTTTCTCTGTTTGGATTTGTACAATTTTATGATCGAGCCACGGAGCATCGATTCATTATTAATTGGTTGAAGCCAAGACAGTTTTCGCTGTGTAGAAACAGGTTCCGAAGATGGATACAGATAAATATGTTAAACCGCCGTTAGGAATGAACAAAATACAAGATGTGATGAAACCTGTTCTGGTGTCTTTGGAACTGTTTGGTCTCTTTTATAAAGAAACCGATAACAAGATAAGTGCAGAGGAAACCAAAGATGGGCGCGGATGCGATGTCGAGAAGAAAAACCACGGCATTAAATTCAAGAAGATATACTGCTGGTCTGTTCTAGGCTGTCTCACTGTTAGTGCTTTGAGATATATTCCCGGATTTTGGACAGGTGCCTCTTTTATTCCTGGTTATACCGTGCAGAAAGTTATGAATGGATCTTGGTATTTGCAATGTGTCTTGAGCACAGCTATTATACTGTTCAACTGTCGCAATGGAACATGGAATGCCTTTTTCACGCTATGGAACAACGCCATACAGGTCATACAATCCATCGGTCTTGGGCACTTAGTAAAAGATCTTCGTCGTTTTGCGGTTATATGCAACATTTGTGCGTGGGGAGTCTGGATTTTTAACATTATTGGAGTTTTCGTAATGGTTTTCATTCTCAACACAGACTTCATCAAATCCTTTACTAATCCGTTGCCGGATAACTCAACGTGGCGAGGGATACTTTTTGTGATGCACTTCTATTTTTCAGCTATATGGGTTTTCTGCACCCCATTTGTATTGATCTGCTGCAAAAGTATCGCCGATGCCTTTTATCTTCATTCCAATGCGCAATCAAGACCAAGCAAACCACGTTTCCAGCGAATATGGAGCAGCTTCGACGACAGCATTTGGAGTTGTGTCAACTTGTACACACTATAGATCGTCCCATGGGAATCATATTGATGAATTTATTGACTATATACATCTTTCTGGCATGTTTTATACTCTACCAACTTGTTAATACCAATTATAATCTGGTGAACACGATAATGATGGCGATGTGGGGTCTGATGGCCTACCTTAGTATTGGATCTGTGTCGTGGTTCGCTGCGACAGTAAATGATGCAGTAAGTAAACGTTGGGTAAGATGCTGGCTCGCTAGCCTGGAGGTCGGGTGTTCGATCGGATGGAACGAAAAACGGGAGGCCCCGTGTACACATTGCCGTGCACGTAAACGATCACCCGACAGTTGGAATTCGATGTAAGAGAAGGCCGTAGGGTCGCTGTCCGGGCAAAATTTTCCTCATAGCACACTGTATGGCGTATACCTGCCTTCATTAACCTAGTTCAGAGCAGAAAAGTGGGACGTTAAACTCCATTTCATTTCCGGCTGTTTGGCCCCACGAGCAGAGTAAGATGAAAAAACATAGATGGATCAAATGATTGATAAATAATCACAAATGGTAGGGAAAAAGATGAAATTAAATTTATTAAAATAAATGTGTTTTATAACGTTAATGTATGCCCGACTGAGGTTATTTTAAAAATTATTAATTTATCAAATGAATATGACCGTTGTTATCGTTTTATACTACGTTTTATTTTTAAAAATAAGATAAAAGTCATCATATACTGAATTAACGATTGTGTTCAACCATTCCCGAAACGTCACCTGGCGAAGTCGGAAGCGTCGAGGCCATATTGTTTTCAGTCCGAAATGTCGCGGGAGCGAAATGTGTCATGTAATCGTCAAAGGCTAATTTTGAGCTTAACTCCCAACCCAGTGTACTAATTCTATTTTGTCAAATGAAGTGCTTTCTTTTGTATGGAATGGGGTTGACTTTACTTCACGTTGTGTATAAAACGTCAAGGATCAATTGACTCGGGAACACTTTGTTGGTTTAACTATGTTTTTATAATAGCCATAATACAATGGTTATATACAGGAAACTACATACCAAGCTATGACATTAAATATAAACTAAATATAGATTCTTTGTCCCCTAGCTTGGGTTTTGCGGCGTTACGCTCTTCTGTCTAAGTCTATGATGATCTGGGGGATCACGTGGCTAAGTGGGTAAGACGCTGGCTCGGTAGCCTGGAGGTCGCGTGTTCGATCCCTGCATTGGCCAAGAAAGTTAATTCAGATTTTCCGGCGTGGTTTCCCCTTGTCAGTGATGCAGGGCGGAGGGCCTGACAAGGACAGCTGTCTAGTCGTTCGGATGTGACGAAAAACCGAGGTCCCGTGTACACATTGGCGTGCACGTAAAAGATCCCCTGGCAGTTGGAATTCGATATAAGTGTAGGCCGTAGTGCCGCTGCCCGGGCAAATTTTCCCTCATAGCACACTGTATGGCGTATGCCCGTCTTCATTAGCCCAGGTTAGGAGCAGAACAGTAGGTATGAACTCCAAATGATGTCTTCACCCTAGCCTCTAAGTCGAGGCAGCTAGTCGTACAACTAGGAAATCCAGAAGATATCTAAAGGGAAATTTAACCTCGCTCTTTCTTATATAGAAAGCATAGATGTGTCGGCTATTAGGGCGGGACAATTACCATTTTTGGGTAAGTGCTTCGTACGAGCACCATTTTACGTCAACACTATTCTATTTAATTGTATTGATCTGTGCACCAGATGCCTGGACGATAGTATCCTACTTTCGGCAATAGATGATGGTAGGGACTGTCTGTGAGTTAGTCTATAAAATTCGAATCTTGCAACATACCTACTTAGCCGATTTCTCGTTTTCACGCATTTGTTAAACCACTTCAATATATTAAACAGAGCACCTTTCATAGAACTAAAATAACCCCTATAGTATTACACTATAATCATCGGTAGCGGGTCCAGGATTATTATTTTTTTTTGCAGGAGGTCCCGAAATTTCATTTCAGAGAATGAATGAAATGGAGTTTTATGGCGCCAAACATATGGTGAATTTAACGAGACAAATTAAAACAATATCACATAAATTTTTATATGTAAATAAAAACAAATATCACAGAAAATATAATTAAAACAAATATTAAATCTTTTACATAATATAAATATTTAAAAACATAACACGCGATAAAACAAGGGGCGAGATAAAGACAATATAACACGTTTTGTTTTGGCACTGCCATCTTTATCCTCTGAATTTGTGTTTATTATTTTTATAGGCTCATTCACAAGATGATCTGTTTCCAGAGCGGAATAGACATAATATATGTAATACTTAATTGGATGTTATAGCTCTCACCGTCTTTTGAAATGTGCTTATATTTGTCAGTCACCATCTAATGAAGACGGGACTATCTTTATAGAGTCAGTCGTCATCTGTTCTTTTTTTCTCTTAGTTTATACAAAACTGTTTTAGTTTTCACCAGCTGTCCTCTGATGCGTGTTTGTTTTTAATCTTTGCAGGCCCATTCACCATTAAAATACATCTATGACATAACTACAGATGGACTGACTACAGAACGGCTAGGGCAGGTGAGTGTAAAAGACGAGGAAAAGTTACTGGGATTCATTTTAAGTAGAATTAATTTAAGGGGCGTATGGCCCTATTTTGTTTGAACAAGTTTCTAAAAGCACATTAATCTATGTAAAGTAATTTATTTTCAAATTCTGAAAAACATATTGTCATTTCTAATCAATTATGTTCGGTGAAATACTTGAACCGTTCAATTTGAATGAAAGACGTTTACGCCTGCTTAGTCCATTCTGTGTTAAAATTATATTTGGAACGTGTTTAACCAGTTCTATCACGTATCTGATAAGGACTGACACCAATGTTGTCCTTTAAGAATATAGAAAATTCTTATTGATCACTGTATCAAATACAATAACCTTGCCTTATAGATTACCTGCTATATACTAATGGAATTAAATGAAATAAAATGGGGTTTAACGTGTTCCTTTCTGCCGCGACCAAATACAAGAAGCACACAAGCAGCGTTGTCTTATAGGCTACCTGAAATACTAATGCAGTAAAATGAAAGGGGTTTAATGTACACAATGCAGTGTACGAGGGAAGTTTGATCTGGAAAGCGGTTTTACCGCTTATTTTTCATCGAATTGCAGCTGTAAGAATTTCTTTCACGTGCACGTCAACGTGTAAAAGATACGTTGATGGTTCGTCCCGCCTGCATCATTAGGGGTATTTAAAAGTTGGAGGAAACCGCAGGACATGCAGATAATCCACGACGTTGCACAGGTGACCCTACTCCTTGTCACGCACAAGTTGAGAATAGAAACCAAGCCACTTGACCCTCACCCCCACAATGACTCCAACTAAACTACCATATTTAATTATTATATTTCAGTTGACATTATTTCTGTCTAAATTAACTGGTACATCAATAGGTTTTACAGCCATGGGATTTTTTACTATCACAAAAGAAGTTATATTAACGGTGAGTTTAGTGTTTTTGATAGTTTTTCAATAACACAAACAGGAAATAATAGTGCCATTCTCAATCATATTTGACAAAAATAAATAACGAACGTACTGTTTGAAAAAGGATCCAACCGAGCTTGACGTCACTGCATGCATATTTGAATTGTGGCGTCAAATCGCAGTCCGTCAATCGTCCAAGGAAAAAGAAATGAAATGAAAATGAAATGGGTTTTAACGTCCTACTGGGCTTATGAAGACGGGCATAAGCCATACAGTGTGCTATGAGGGAAATTTTGCCCGGGCAGCGGCACTATGGCCTACTTTTATAACGAATTCCAGCTGCCAAGGGATATTTGACGTGCACGCCAATATATGCACGGAACCTCGTTTTTTCGTCTCGTCCGAATGACTAGACATCTGTGCTTCAGGGCCTCCGTCCTGTATCACTGACAAGGGGAAACCACGTCTGCAAATTCCGATGAATGAGGTTTTGTGGCACGTCAGCTCCAACCAAATTCCGATGAACTTTCTCGGCCATGGAATAAGACCCGGTCGATCGTACTTGAATTAACAGGGCCTTGGAGATGACTCCCTGGTCCAATAAATTATTTTTTTTTTTTATTGATATCTGTTATTAAGTAATAATTGATGTTTAAAATTTGTTACAGATTGGGGGTTTATATCTGACATATTTCTTTCTGTTGCTGCAGTTTAAAATCAGTTAGATAGCTGATAAAGTAGCCAGAACTGGCCATCAAATTATTTGATACCGAAAGGCCGTCACCAATTCAGAACATAACGTGGACAAAGTTTGTGTGGTGTGAATTGAAACTTAAATTAAAGACTTGGTTGTGATGTTTGGCTACGAACTGTCTTGTTAAAACAAACTTAAATGTGTGTACGCTGTTTGGATTGAAGACAGGTTATTTACAAATACTGAAGTTGACTGTGAATTATGTATTAATGTTCCCAAATCAGGATTTAAAACTCATAATAATCACAAATATCTTGTTTTCTTATAAACGTTTCTGTGTTGACAAAGAACTATAAACGTGCCCGTGTTAACAAAGTTAAATGGTTATGTGCATACATCAACACCAACTAGGCTATATATATGTGTGTATTTCAAAATGTAAAATATTATCAAAGATCAGTATCTATTAAAAATATCAAAGATCAGTATATATTAAAAATATCACAAATCACTGTTAAATATCACAGTAAATTGAATTATCTATATCCATAAAATCAAAGATGTATGCGTGTTCGCCCATCACTCTTCGATGCCGCGATCCAACCCACATATTGTATTAAATTAGTTATAAATTATAAAAGATATAATTAAATTATAATAATTATGCTTATGGATTATAATATGATTAAAATATCTAATAAAAACATGTGATTCTTTTTTTTAAAAAATCCATCAATGTTTCATGAAATGGAATGGGGTTCAACGTCCTACTCCGACTCTGCAATTTTTCACATAAATCTAGCTGGACAAATACATTGTGCAATGACTGGCAACAGTAGTATTTTTTTACTAATATCCTTGAGATGTGTGCACGCAATCTGAAGACAAAATTATTTCGTATGTGCATAAACATATTATTGTCCTAGTTCCTTTCGGAACGATCACTGGTGGACGAAGTACTTTCTCTGACCGTTTCTGTCCAACCCTATAAAGCTGCAATATGAAAATAGCGCTCTACCTGAACACTGTTCTAAGGCTATTTTGGAGTCTTTACCTTCTGTTTTTCGCCGTATTTCTTCCCCAATAGGACTCTGACACAGATTTATACATTTTCATGTAAAATTTTATGTAAACCTTCAATTTACTGAAATAAGTGATTATAAAGCTGAAAGTGAATCTGAGGTACCGTAGTGAGTATTTTATTCCCTGTATTACAATGGCTTGTAGGCCTACAAGTTTTAGGGGGGTTGGATGGCCGAATGGTTAGCACGTGCGCGCTTTATCATAAGGCCTGTCATTGAGTCAACTGGCGTGGTTTGGAATCCCGAGTTGTACGTGGCAAGGAGTAGGGTTGCCTGTCCAATCTCGTTGGTTTTCTCCGGGTCCTCCGGTTTCCTCCCACTGCGCTATAGACCCCTACGCGCAAGCGAATTATGTAAATAAAATTAAACCATATGTTAGTCCCGAAATGACCTAGTTTGTGTCGAGTGGACGTTAAACCCCATTTCTCTCTCCCTATAAGTTTAAGTGGAGCATACTATACAGGGTTACACCCCTTTTCAATTAATGTTCAAATAAACATCCCCAGTCTCCCTTGTGCTAAAAATGGACTGGACTGTTTATGGCACCAGTTTACACATGCATGTGTTGTTACATGGTATATAAAGGCCAACCTTATGTGCATCCACTCCTCTTATTTTCTGACCATTTGCTATTGGCGTTGTGTTTGGATAGTCTTTGTTCAAGCTGTGTTGCTGAGGAATATATTATCAGCAGTGATTGGCGAAGTACTTATAATACTGGGCTGAGAGACACCCGATAACCCACTGTCGGTATATAGGCCATCGCAGGTTGGCACTGGGTTGAAATAAGTAGGTCATTGTTATTTCCTATATTATATTGAGACCATTTTTACTTCAATAGTTATATATGTTTATGTATGGTAAGCTTAGACTAATGGTTTATTTCAGATAAACCCTAAGGTTGAACCCTTTAAGTATGCGTACACCACACTTTAGATCAGACACAGATTTATCCTTAGAAGGAAGAAAATGCAAAGTTCCAGGAAAAGTATCTGTTTTGGGAATTTTGTTCTTCTGTTAAGCCAAAGGATAGAAAAGAAGAACTTCAGTAACAGGTAAACAAATGTCAGTCCAGTGGGATCAAGCGACACCAGATTATAATTGGTTTGCCTCCTCAATAATTGTAACAATCCAGAATGTCCTTTGAAGACGATAAGCACTTTAAACAATCTTCAATGACCAGTCGGTCAATTTTGCTGTCTCCAATCGATCAAATTTCTATTATTTGTATCTTTTCAGGTTGCTCGATTAGTGTACAGCAAACAGTGTCGACGTCATCGTCTGAGTTTTAAAGAAGAAAACCAAAAAGGTTAAGAACATAAACTCAAAAGAAGTACAAACTCTGATTGTTGGGCGAAATTCCTTGCCAGTTCCCAAATTTTTTATCCAGTCTATAAGATCAGGTTCGAGTGGAAAAAGCAGTTGACAACTCAGTAAAAACACAGACACTTATATCGTGTGCCTTCATGGTTTATTCAGATCAATGTAAGAAGATGCCAGAAACAAAGAGTTTTAGTGCAGGATATGAATTATTGTCCTATATAAGAACTATGTCTGACAAGGCCAATAGCCTTCAATACATTACTTCAGGATTATAAAGAAGATGTTTTACCCAAAATAATTGATAATTATGAAGATCTTTTAGAAGAGGATAAAAGCTTAAGGAGATGGCCGGTGTTTGCAGGAATCTTGAAAACATTTGAAATAAGTTATGGAGAGAGAGAGAGAGCGCGCACTAACATATGATTCAATTTTATTTCAATTATTCGCTTTCACGTAAGGGCTTTAGCAGTGTGAGGAAACCGAAAAAAACGTACGAAATTGGACAGGCGTCCCTATTTATTTTCAGTGCGCAAGCGTTAACAATTCAGCCATCGGTGTAATTTTACATTTATGATGGGTCAAGCCATTTATTATCACAGAGGTGATATGTTTTTATTTATTAGAGAAGGAGCATGAATATACAAATACCATATTAAAAGCTGTTCATTGGACTAATTTCCAAATTTACAACAACTCGCTTATGGAGGATAATTGAAGTATCTGTAAATATACTAGACAAACATGAGGCAAGCATCAATGTTGACCAGACCCGGAAATTCATGAGTGGTGACTTCGTACGTTTTTAGAGAATTGAAGAAAATGGCAAATAGTTTTCAATGTTTAACAACAGCAAATGAAGAAATGGACGAAATAATGTATGCATTATTGTGATCATTGCTTTTGGCGGCAATCAAGGAATTGTTTCTAATGTTGGCACTTGAACATTTGTAGGAGGTAAATTTTGAAACCCATACTAAAGATTATTTCAGTAAACAGTCCCTTCCTAAAAGCTGAACAAGCTCCCAGGATTTGTATTTGGACAATTGGACCACCTGATTTCATCTTTGCTGGCAAATGAAGCCTGTATCATGTTAAGCTTCAATAAGACATCAACCTGGCTTAGTGGATGATGAAAAGGATAAACGAAGAGCCACTAAGTCAGCCACGGAGTCTTTAATACCCAATAGTAGGTTGAGAATAATACAAATGTTTGGACACGAATTATTTAGAAATTACCGATTGTGTACGTGCTATCACAACGTCAGGTTCTATTATATCGTTAACAATGCTGTATTAGTTAGTAATATATTTATATTTAGATTAACATGGTTATCGGTCGTTTGCATTATACCGGAATAATTAAACAGGGATAATTAAACATGTCATAAAGTAATGTCTAATGTAATTATATCCCGCATTACTCAATACATTTCATTCTCGCCCTGATGGAAACAAAGTATAAGTTTTTATTACCAATCCATTAACTACTTTGTGAGAAGACTATGAAGTTGTTAAAACCAATCCATTTACTGCTTATTTATTCAAACAGATAGTGTTCGTCAAGTGAATGGAATATATCGATTTATACGGATATAAAATACGTTTGATTATAGTGGATCCGATTCAGTAAGAGGATCCTGGAAGAATCGACTTCTCATTTGAAAGTTCACGATAACTAACAAGAACACAGACAGCAACCGTGAGAAGGACACAGGCAGCAACCGAGGACAAGACGGAACGCGACATGCAAATGGAAGGCTATCGCGATAAGAAGGTGGAATGCAACAACCACGACCTACAATACTGTGTTCACGACATATTGAGACCTTTGTTAAAATGTATGCAACTTTTCGGTATCTACTATGATAGGTTGGGTAGCGGTTCAACTTCGCATAGGCTTTCTAAATTCAGCAAAGTATACAGTGTCGCTGTTATTGTGTTGGTTTGGATTAATGTATTGAGATATATTCCATCGTTTTGGGTTGGATTTGATTATCAGCCCAACCATACAGTAAACAGAGTCATCAAGCAAACGTGGCTTTTACAATGTGCTGTTACTACATCCATATTACTATGGCACTGTCGGAAAGGAACTTGGAATTCCTTCTACAACACGTGGTATGGAATCATAACAACAGGAAGTTGGTCAAATTATATCAACAAGAAAACCAAGAAAATGCGGAGAATATGTAAAATATTTCTCTTTCTAGGCATCATCTATTTTATTTTCAGTATCTTGTCTACGCTGCTCTCGGAAATTTTGTTCAACAGTTCTGTCATGCTTACTAATCCGTTTCCGGCAAATGTTGAAAGCGCTATAGCGATTGCGATATTTGAATTATTCGACGTTTCTGCTTGGATATTCCCGGCTATGTTCATGATAGCCATGTGTTACTGTCTTAAGCTGGCATTCTCCATGGTGAAATTGTGTTTAGAGAGCTCGGTACAGAAACTCCAGGGTTTTCCGGACAATTTAAATGACATTCGACATATTCATTTAAAACTGTGCCGAATGGTTGAACATCTCGATAAACCGATTAGCTTGTGGATAGTCAATGTGGTGGGATGTAACGTGTTTGTAGCCTGCTTCATCATGTATGATCTGGTAAGAAGTGGACAAAATGAACTCGTGGTCATTATCTTAAAATGCTCCTGGCTGACCAATAATATCCTGACAGTTTTTATAACTTGTTGGTTTATGGCTGCTGTCAATGAAGAGGTAAGAAACAATACATATATTATTACATTCCTTTGAGTCTGGTGGTCGTTTGGTCTGACACGTGCGCGTTAGATTATATGCTCGGTCATTGAGTCACGTGGCGTAGTTTCGGTTCCCCGCTTCATACGGTCGCCCTTTTAACCTCGTAGGTTTTCCCCCATTTTTGTTTTTTATTCTTTAATCTAATTATATTTGTTTCGTTGATGTTTAATATTTTTATACATGGACACCTGGAAATGTAAAAACATAACATAGGTATTTTATTTCAATAAACACAATCGCTCACGGAAAAGCGAAATTGGAATGTTGGCATTATCGCGATAAAACCGCCCCTGCCCTATCGTACCAATAATGTAATGGTCAATAAGTTCACGTCATCTGTTCACAGCCCTTAAATAAGATGTGTCCAATGTTTTCAATGGTCAATAAATAACATTTGTGCGATGATTATATTGATCGTGAGTCACGGTTGTTCAGTGACGTGACGGTCCCGTGTTCGAAGGACTTGTCAAGGAACAACGTAGGCCCCTATAGTCGTTCGGATGGGACAAAACACCGATGTCCTGTGTACAAATTGGCGTAGAAGTAAAAGAACCCTTGGTAGTTGAAATTCGAAATTAAAGAGTAGGCCGTAGCGCTGCTGTCCGGGCAAAATTTCCCTCTTTGCACACTGCATGAACTGCATGCCGGGGGTCGATCGTTTACCGTAGCCATGTTTGAAAATTGGGTTTCGACAAATAAGCTATTTATCCGGCGTACAAAATGACCAATACGGCCGACATGAAGCATATATTCATTGCTTTCCATGTAAATAATTTCAGGTTTGTCAAAATGATAATTCTGTTAAGGGGTTTGTTCCGAAAATGAAATAAAAAGTGTAATTTTCACGATCTGTATTCACTGAGTTACTAATAAGTTGTTTTTTTTATCTGTGTAGGCTCACTCGCCATTAGAATATATCTATGACATAAAGACAGATGGGCTGTCAACACAACAACTAGGGCAAGTAAGTGCATTATATTTGTAACAGATTGTAAGCGTAGAATTAATGGAGAAGTTTAAGGTCATAGGGGGATACGGAGTTAGGGGCCCTCCCTAAAATAGGTTGAAATTACATCACCGTAGATATGATTTAGAGATCGTTCCTGTTGTTACATATTCAAATTGCCTTCAAAAGGACAGCGATGGTATCACGCATGTGCCTTAGTACTGGACACGTGAGCGTTGACTTTGCCACCAGTCTTCTGGACTCAAGATGGCCCCTTCTATTTTTCAAGTTATAACAAATTCTAGCGAGTGCCGAAGAAAAACTGAATCACCTAATTCATTGGCTCTCTTTAATAATAAAAAAAACGGTATTTAATTATAATCCCGGAACTATATTTCAGTTGACGTTATTTTTGTCTAAATTAACTGGTACATCAATAGGTTTTACAGCCATGGGATTTTTTACTATCACAAAAGAAGTTATATTAACGGTGAGTTCAATTTTATGTATGACGTCTCAATTACAGAAATACAAAATTCATACTGCCATTGGTTTCTCAACATTATATTGACAAGGAACCACGCATGACGTTATCGTATCCATCTTGGAATTGTGACCTCATGCTATCCGCAATGTGGAATTGGCGAAGTTTAGGTTTTTTTTTTTGCAAAGAGCGTCTCCCCAAAGAACAACAAGATATACTATTCAAAAAAAGTAGGGGATATTTGATTTTTAAGTGTTATTAAAGTCACCTAATGAAACTGACGAAGAAACAAATGACAAAATGAAATGAAGTTCACATTCATCGATTTATTCCAAATGATCGTTAGACTAAGTAAGGCACAGACTGACCATTATAAGGGTAAAATGATACCCGGGGTCAAACAGCAAAGTTACCACAGCATCACAACCAAGTCAGTAACGGGTAAATCCTCCTCTGTTTGCCAAACAAGCATTGATCCGACGTGGCATACTCCTAATGAGACGTCTAAGGTCATTTTGGTCCAGATTGTCCCATTCCTGTTGCAACGCAGCAGCAAGTTCTTGGACATTGGCAGGACGTTGTTGACGTTGACGTAACCTCTGTCCAAGCAATGTAATGTGGTGATGTTCTGTTGTTGGAGGTAACCTGTAACGATCCTGGCCCTGTGACATCTTGCGTTGTCATCCTGGAAGATGAAACGGCGGCCATGACGTCGTGCGAACGGCACAACATGGACTGCCAAGATGTTGTCCCGGTAGTACTGGCCTGTAACACGCCCTGCAACAACATGTAAAGCCGTTCTTCCAGCAACAGTGATGCCTCCCCACACCATAACAGAACCACCCCCAAATCGTCTTGGAAGCGCTCGTTTCGACGACGCCACACCCTCCTACGTCTGTCCAAAAAATCAACAGTGAACCTTGACTCATCTGAAAACATCACATTGCTCCAGCGTCGATTATCCCAGTGTTGACGATCCCTACACCAACGACGTCTTGCCTGAATGTGATGATCTCTCAAACAAGGGATCACGCGAGGACGTCGGGCGCGAAGGTGACCCCTATGCAGTCGATTCCGAATCGTCTGGTCACTAACTCTCACACCAGTGTCTGTTTGAAGACGAGCGCTGATCTGATTTGCTGTGATGACACGATATCTCAAGGCCAAGGTACGGATAAATCGATCCTGGGCTTGAGTTGTCGACCTGAGCGTGGTCTGTCCTGTACAGATTGTGTATCACGGTATCTGGACCATAGCCTGCTTATGACAGACTGAGAAACATTCATCGTCCGCGCCACAACCGCCTGTGTTGTGCCGATCTGTAGCATGCCAAGGGCACGTAACCTTTCATTTTG
Source organism: Patella vulgata (assembly GCF_932274485.2). Classification (NCBI taxonomy): domain Eukaryota; kingdom Metazoa; phylum Mollusca; class Gastropoda; family Patellidae; genus Patella; species Patella vulgata. The sequence goes on along the minus strand of NC_065883.2, from coordinate 74,131,209 downwards.
GGTAAGCCGACGCATATCAAAATTTGTTTTCTGGTCACTGTAACATTCAAAGTCAGAGTCGTGCAAATCTTGGGTTGGACCCCCATGATGATCCCAAGCATCACCTGCATTCCATGCGGTAGCTATTGGTGCGGTTGGGCGTCACATGTAACTGGAAATGTTTCTTCTGTTAGGTTCTATAGTGACTTTTTTCGTAGTCATTTGCATATTTTAGTATTATGCCCCCAAAATCAAATATCCCCTACTTTTTTTGAATAGTATATGTAGAACTTTTTCCTGACAACTACATCTGTATATTGCAGGTCTTTTGTGGCTTGGGATGTAAAAATAAACTATTATGTAGACATGTATCACATGACAAGCGGCTTAGCCCATTATCAACTCTCTAGACAATCAGGTGGTAGAGATTTAAACAAGATAGCTATTAACTGATTTAATTTATAAAAAGGTGAATCAAGACTGAGTCTCGATTAACATGTACCGTTGCTAGGATAATAAACAATCTATGCCGCATCTTGTCAAAACTTCAAACAGTGATAATTTCGCCACGAATAAAGTAATTTAAATGAATTTTTAAACATTCATTTTGCATTATCTATTTTAGAACTAATATAGCAAGAATGGACAGCTTTTTATCTAAACCTTATATAATGCATCTCTGGGTAACAATTTTTAAATTTTGTTACAGATTGGTGGTTTGTACCTGACATATTTCTTTCTGTTGCTACAGTTTAAAATCAGTTAGTTGGTGAAGAAGACAGCCGATGAAGAAGACATATAAAGCCGCCAAATGACTATTAAGAACTGAAAAAAAATCCGCGATATAGCACAGAACGTGGGGAAAGAGTGTATTGTGTCAATTGAAATGTAATTTAATTTACAATGGGTTTAAATCCAGGGTAGCGCCTGTGGCTGAACGGAATTGTGTTTGTCGGGATGGGCACATTTTCAATATTATGTGTTAAAATGTGGAAGATTGTCAAATTAACTGTACTTTGTTGAGTTTCTTTTCAAATTTTAGGGCACAGCTATATTATGTCCAATAGGTCGCGGATTCGCAAACGGTGTTGGCCGAGAAAGTTCTTTTTCTTTTAAAAAAAATATTGTCTATACATGTATTTCATTTCTCAGAAATAACCAAATAAAAGTCATTTTCTTCTCAAAAATTCGTTTATCTTCACTACCACGCGCTCTTGGCAGGCATGTTTCTCCTGAACTTTGGGATAATAGTGCAAAACATACCTCACAATAAATGATTTCCGCCGTGGCTCCAGTTTCAACTTGTTGCATCTACCCCCGCAAGTTGTCCGGTCCGGTGAGTTCAGGAAAAAGTCGTTGCACTACTTTGGTAGCAAAATGGCCGGCATTAAATACGTGAAGGTGCATAGATTTAAGATCCTGAGCAGAAATGCGAAATTCCGGTGGAATATCACTGAAATGTGATGTGGCAGTGTCAGTGGTTGGCAGCGTCGGAGTGTGGCGGACCGGGGACTAGGTATTGGTATCTGTTGGTCTTGTCCCTCACCATGAGGGGGGAGTCTCTGTAATACTAACAATACCAGTTTGTTCATCTCTTTAACTTCTTGTCGTAGCCCTTTAAATTCTTGTTGTAGCTCATGCTGTTTTTTATTTATTGTCTGCATAAATCTCTCTACTGCCGAAAGCGTTTTCTGTCGATGCCGATTTGGTGTTTTAAAAAGCGGCCTACACGTAATTTCCCCATCTGGTAAATCGGGCATCGACTGCAGGAGGGATTGTTCCTCAGAAGTGGAGGGCGATTCCACGCCGTGGGGTTCCGGTACACGTACCGCCACTGGTATTCTCGATGTCTGGGAGACGGAATCTGGTGTTAAACGAGTTGAACACGAGCTTGATGATATACTGGAAATTGACAGCTCACATGGGTCATTTGAACATAAACTTCCTAGCGTCGTTCGGCGGATAACTGGAGAGGTCATTTTCTGAAATTACAAGAGAATAGAATACATTTATTTTAGTTCTGACCCCAGCCATTTTAATATATTTATTAATTTCGTTGTCACACCCTGGAATAGACACTGTAGGCTAAATGGACATGTCACTTGTTAATTAGACTGAAACCATTTGAATATATAAATATGATATATATAAATATGATGACACTTGTGTGCATGTGTATTGTCCTAATCGCTTTCTCCATAAAACCCAAGAAACCAGTAGTTCAGTTCATCTCCTATGTCTTGTCTTGCGATATCACTTCCGTGGAAGCAGACGTTAAAGCACCATGATACTACTACTAGCCCAGTTCATAAAAATGCCTGCTACTCGTATACCACACTTGGATGATTTAAAAATTGTTGAGCTCCACAAGAAAGACTGGAAGTGTTCTGCTATACATAGATACCTTAACCAATCTAATGTGAATGTGTCTTTGTCTCGGCTTAAATATACGGTAACCGCATATATTGAAGGACGATTTGACAACAAGGGCGTATTGACCGAAATAACCCATCATTTCAACAACTTGTGTTCAGATGACATTGTTCTCATTGATAGCGAATTTCAACAGAACCCAGCGCAGTCTGCCAGGGATATCCAGAAAACACTTTCAGCACATGGCACAAACACCTCAATTAACAGTCAGGCGCGCCATTGATTTTGCCGGTTTTACATCAACGAAAAGCGGGTTCAATTCTGTAGAAATTGAATCGAGACGAGTGCTCAATACAACTACACGATACTAAAACAGTTGCATATAGAAAAAAAGATCAAAGTGCACCACAACAGTGTCGCCCCAAAACACCCATACAAAGTTCACTTGTGTGTGTGTGTGTGGGGGGGGGGGGGTATTAGTCGTAAAGGAAAAAGCCAACTTCTTATATTCGATGGAATAATGGACAGTATTTTCTATACGGAGGAAATTTAAAAAAAAAGTTACTGCCATATATTCGATGGAATAATGGACAGTATTTTCTATACGGAGGAAATTTAAAAAAAAACAAAGTTACTGCCATTCATTAAAGACAGATTTCAAGGTGGAGATCGTTTTCAACAGGATAATGACCCAAAACATACTTCCTGATTTGCAAAAACTTTTATGGAGGACAATGACATTAACTAGTGGTGCACTCCCCCCGAAAGCCCAGACTTAAATCCTATCGAAATGGTGTGGAACATGTTAAAGCGACACGTGTCCAAAAAGATTCCCACCACTAAAGAAGAACTGTGTAACAACTGTCAAGACTTTTGGGGCAATGTACTTACGCGTGACATATGCAATCGCTTCATTGACCACATGTACAAGGTTGTTCGGTTGTTGTGGCGGTGGGTGGGAAAGCCACGACTGATATGCCTAAAAGACTTTTTAGGTCCGAGCGTTCCTTCGGAAAGGACATTAATCATTTTAATCAAAAACTCCTAAACGACCCTATAGTCAGATAACGATTACAATAAAATTATTAAATTGTTGTCTATTTTTGTTATGTTTTTTTGTTTTTGTTTTTTTTTATGAAAACCTCGCTTCAAGCAATTAACAATAAACAGCTTGAACACCCATTAGTAGCAGATGTTTATCGTCTGCTACTATCACACGAGTTGAGCAGCAAAGCCGTTGTCTTTTGCTGGCTCCCCAGTCACGTTGATATAAGGGGGAATGATCAAGCAGATTTTGCTGCCAAAGCTGCTTTAGATCTTCCCCAATCACCCTTTTAAATCATGTATAAATTATTTTATTTATGACCGCTGGCAACGGTCTTGGGATCTTGCAGGCACAAATAAACTTCATCACATTAAGCCTCTCCTAAGAGATTGGCCCAACTCCTATAGAACCAACAGGAGGGATGAAGTTGTTTTGTGTCGCTCTCGCATTGGTCATACCTTTTTAACTCATATTTTCATTTTGAAGCGAGAGCCTCAACCGGAATGTGTTCACTGTCATGTTCCTTTGACAGTAAAACACATCTTGATTGAGTGCAAACATCTCAAGTATATTAGATCTAAATATTACCGTTGTCAGTCATTACGTCAGCTATTTGCTCAACCGGAGCTATATGATCAAGTGTTAACATTTTTAAAAGAGACAAACTTTTATTTTCAATTTTAATTGTATATATTTAATCATGTATATCGTTTTAAATTTTTATATATGTAACAGATTTGTTATATTTATTTTTAATTAATATATTTTCTGTGATATTTGTTTTTTATTTACATATATAAATTCAATTATGTGATATTGTTTTAATTTGTCTCGATAGATTCACCATATGTTTGGCGCAATATAGTCCGGTTGGAGCTGACGTGCCATTAAACAACATTTCATTTCTCTGATTCTAATTACTCCAATTAATGTTATATAAAACAAACGCTAATACTTCTCAACCACCAAGCTAACAAAGCCTTAAACGTTGTCACAACGTTGGCTGAACGTAGTTGTGTTTGTTGGGATGGTTAGATTTTCAATATTACATGTTAAAATGTGGAAGAAAGTCAAATTATATGTACTTTGTTGAGTTTCTTTTCAAATTTTAGGGCACAGCTATATTATGTCCAATATGTCGCGGGTTCGCTCCCGGTGTTGGTCGAGAAAGTTCATCGGGGGGTTTCCGGCGTGATTTCCCCTTTTCAGTGGTGCAGGACAAAGATCCTGACAAGCACAGTTGTCTAGTCTTCGGATGGGACAAAAATTGGCCCCGTGTACACATTGACGTGCACGTAAAATATCCCTTGGCAGTTGGAATCCGATATAAGAGTACGCTTTGAGTTCGCTGTTCGGGCAAAGTTTCCCTCATAGCACATGTCCGTCTTCATTAGCCCCATTTCAGTTTTATATTATTTGGAGCCGTGACACAAGATCATACCCCACAATGTGATCGGCGTAATGTAATACTAGTAGAATTTGGGTCTCTGTTTCCAAGCATTTCGGCGAAAATGTAATACTAAAGGGCCTATGTACTGTAGAGTTTATTTAAGTTCACCATAAAAGATGCTCTCGTTAATGTTTTGAAGTTGTTAGTTAGTACCAGTGACAACAAGAGCTAGGCTAACAAGGATATGTCTGGTAGATAAAAACCAGGCAATGACATCATAGTCTGATAATCCAAATATGGTAATCCCATGCTTTAGACACACGTGCAACTGTCCCTCCACCCCCCTGTGCCCATGTTAGTACAATGGGTTTAAATCCAGGGTAGCGTCTGTGCAGCTGACCAATCCGATAAAGGAAGTACCTGGTCAATTTCCCCCGGGCTCAATACATGACTCATGCAAGTGTCCTTTTTATATAAGAAGAGCTGGGTTAACTTTCCATTCAGACATCATTCGGAGTTCAGGAGCACAGCATACCCACAGCCTCTGGTTCGAGGTCGGAATGAAATGAAATGTGGTTTTATGCCACGTCAGCACCAACCGGGCTATATTGCGCCAAACATATGATGAGTTATACGAGACAAACTAAATAATAATCACAATAGTAATCTATATATACATAAATAAAAACAAATATCACAGAGATTATCAATTAAAAACAACTATCACAACACTGTATGTATATATATATATATATATATATAATTAAAATTTTGTGTAAAAATTGTCTCTTTTAAAGTCTAGTAATCTACAATATAGACCCGGTTGGGCAAATAATTGCTACAAGGACTGACAGTGTTCACATTCTGGTTGAGGCTCTCGCTTTAAGATGAAAATATGCGAGAACGACACAGGGCAACTTCATCCCTCCTGTTGGTTCTATAGGAGCTTGGCCAGTCTCCTAAGAGAGGCTTAATGTGATGAAGTTTATTTGTACCTGCAAGATCCCAAGACCGTTGCCAGCGGCCATAAATGAAATGATTTATACAAGTTTTAAAATATGTATATGGTATATTAAAATATTTGATAGGGGAAGATCTATAGCAGCTTTGACAGCTAAATCTGCTTGATCATTCCCCCTTATATCTACGTGACTGGGGAGCCAGCAGAAGACGACGTCTTTGCTGTTGAACTCGTAAGATAGTAGCAGACGATAAACATCTGCTATTAATGGGTGTTCAATAGTTATATACCTTGTTTTCAATGTGTATGGGTTGATACACCGTCTCTTTTTTGAGTGGGGCTCCGGGGAGATATCCACTCAAAAAAGAGACGGTGTATCAACCCATACACCAAGAAAACAAGGTATATCTCCACTCAAAAAAGAGACGGTGTATCAACCCATACACCGAGAAAACAAGGTATATAACTGACTTATACTAAATACTTTTTCGAATAGTAGAGATTTTTTCTATTTTCCAAATTTCAAAAGCATTTTTCATTTCACAAATTTATCAAAGTTTCCATTTCACAAATTTATCAAAGTTTCCCATTTAGAGCCCCCCAATTATCTCACCGCAAACGCTTATTTCTACTCAGGTAAATGATGTCAGTACACCGCACGTGCATTTCACGGTTTAAATCAGGTCAGGGAAAATGTTCATAACAGGGATATTGATTGGTTGAGAAAAGCAAACGTCATCCAATCATTTTGTACAATAGCCATTTCTTGTTGTTTTGTCAACATCCTGGCTGTGTCGATTTTAGTGGATGGCAGAAATGAATGCGGGAATTCGTCGAAGAATCCTACTTTATAATGTCACAGATATTTATTTCTAAGACCGAGAATATCAGTTCTGCAAGAGATTTCAATGATCGCGAAGATTTAGAAGCCCGATCCTTCACTCACAGAACAAGAAATTAAAGCCATGCAGATGAGTCGAATTCTGCCAAACACGAGGAAAAATACCAATTTCATAGGAATATGGTGACACTTCGAGATCAGTACAATAGATTGGATTTTAACATTTTTGATAAGCAAGGTACATTTGCTAATTTCCGCACAGATCAATTCATTAACTTCGCGAGGTATTGACATCCACTGACAGACAAAAACAAGAACAGCCATTAAATGAAGACGAGTTGGATTTGTAGAGTTCTCAGGTTTGTAGTGTAGAAAATGCCAATGGATTCATTTATACTAGTAATATGTTTGGATTACGTGCTGCGGGTGAGCATGAACCGCGACAAAATGTGAAAGTTTTTAGTGTTGAAAATGCCAAGAGATTAATTTATAATAGCCAAATATTTGGATTATGTGCTGCAGATGAGCATAAGCCGCGATAAAATGTGAAAGTGCGACTAGATATCAAAATGTAAGAATATGACTGAGAGTGACGCACATTCGAAAAGTGCTGAGACAGTTGGAAATGATGACTCTTTTACCATAACATGTTCAAAACGGGTTGTAGATGTTCAAATAAATATGTAAATCATGATTTTTGTCCCTTTTCAACTGATACACGGCCACTTTTCAACTGATACGTGTATCCCCTCCCATTTTCATCAGAGAGTCGAGAAAAGGATGGGTATAATGTTAATTGCTTGAAGCCAGGACAGAATCAGTAATGATGTCGAGGTCGGGATAGAGACAATATATAGTGGTTCAGCCGTTAGGTCCTAGTGTTAGGCTTGTTTATAATAACTAATAATGTACAATCATAGATACAGTAGTGTGCTGTATTGTAACCTTTGTATTCGATATAATAAACTTAGTTACAACGTAAAAAAGTGTTCCAGAGTTAATTGATCAAATGGACAACGTGAAGTTATTAGCTTCGGGCTTTTTTCTGGAAGTTTCTGATTAGTCACATCTGCCCCTGTAGTGTCATATACATCTCTTTTTGCTACCGCGACACAGGACAGTGTCACAAAAATAGTATTGCGTGTTGGCTGGGTATGGATTGTTTGAGCAAACGTTCTTTTGATCATGTTGTTGAATCTTTGCACAAAACAGTAGACGAACTTCTCAATGAACAACGCGATGCGAATATGACGTAAAATGAAATGATTCAGAAATAGGTTCTTGGAAACAGGCAATAACGTCAGATGGTTTTTGGCAAACCAGGTTTGAATGGAATGACATGAACAGTGGGCTAATCTACTCTCAGCACCTATGCCAAAAGGGACTGATACACTAATTGAGGAGGGTTATTATAGCGGGACGTCTAAGGCTGCTGAAATCCACTTTCCAGTGCAAAGAAGGACGCCGATAGTTCTTCAGGGCATGCTTTCTCTAAGTCATTTCCTACAGAGGCATCATATTTCATGCTTTGTGGTGCACGCGGAATAAAGCACACGCCAAAGTTCTAAAAGAGTGTATGAAAGCAAGGGCTGTTTTCAGAGGCATCCAAGAGAAAAGACCATGGGCTGTTTCCAGAGTTTAATATAAAATGTGGATGCATTAAATAACTGGTTGTGACCCAGACTCGATCGTGTTAATAGTTTTTTGCGCTTTTCATGAAGCTGGGACAAGTCCAACAAGATTCAGGAAAATTCGTTCAGGGTTAGGCGATCACCATTTGAAAGATGAACACGAGAGGGACAGCGTGCATGGCTCATTTTATGAATTGAAAGTCTTTTGCTGTGGGTAATGCGATGAGGACACCCATTTGTATTGTGTAGACTTAGTTTTCCAGTGAAAAGAAATGTCACAATTTCCAAATACCATAGGCGAGTAGAAATTATTTCAAAATTTTATGTGAATGTTTTTTAAGTACTGGAATGATTCCTATGATTGTATAATAGTGATGTGACACCCTATTAAATAATTATGTTTTGCCGTTCTTAGAAAATGTGCAATTATCGCTTTAATATACAATTAAAAGTTTCTATAAAAATGTGTCTCTTTCAAAAAGTCAAGTAATATTTACAAAAACAGGACGGGATGGGCAAACAATTGATGTAAGGAGTGGCAACGGTAACGATTTAATATGATATCTTTAAGACGCTTGAACTCAATCAAAATGTGCTTAAACATACACTATGCAAGAGCTAAATCTGCCTATTGCCGGTCTTTCTTGAGGCCTGAAATGTTATATAAACTGTTAATTAGACAACAAAGCAAGACCATAATCGACTCCCGATGGCATCGGATACTTGAGATTTAAGTAGATTAAAACGGTTCGCCATTTAAAAATATAATTTAAAAATGGGAAAGCTAGGCTAAGTCCCGATTATACCTGTGCCCTGGTTACCACAATGCACACATCTTGTCACAACTACAAACAATGATAAATTGGCAAAGAATGAAGTAATTTGAATGAAATTTTCAATATTTTCTTGTTTTATCATCTATTTTTGAATTATTATAGCAAGAATGACCAACTCTTTATTAAACTCTTAACTAATGTATCTTTAACTTTCGAAAGAACATGACAATGTTCACATTCCGGATGAGACTCTCGCTTTAAGATGAAAATATGTGTGTAAAAAGTATGACTAATGCGAGAGGGACACTACATCAATGTCAAGGTCAAATCACACCGAACGGTCGCAATGAACTATATCGGCTATGAATCTGAAAGCTGATGTACATCGAAAAAAATAATGTTAACGTTTTTTGGGGAATTGGCTTTGATCTGAATAACGTTGAAAAGCTCAGCCCCCCCACCCAACTAATTGTAACAACGGCAGTTTCCATTTCCATAATTAAATGAATCGTTAAACAATGCTGTACTCGTTCGTTTTTATTATAATAGACATGATTAACCTGCATTTACCTGAATAAATTTGAGACTTCCCTCCCCTCCGCCCACACACTAAAACCACATTTTATTTCATTTAACCAAGTGAACGCTACAGGACAAGTGCTCTTCTGCTTCACGAACAAATTATGTATTGAATAAAATCCAACATTAAAGCAAATAAAATTGCATATCATATCAAAGGCGCCGTAACGTGGAAAATCACTTTCAGTCAAAATAACAATAAGCTAAATTAACTGAAGTCAATTACGTTCATGTTTGCAAGCGTCCACAAATGACGTGGACGTTTTACGGGCGTCTGACTAGATATTGCGAATGGTTGACGCAATGTAGGGTAGCTGATTATGATCCCACCTGTCGTAGTCAAGGTGTTTCCGACTTTATCTACCGATAGAGAAACAGGTAAATTGGACTTTGGTTTATTCTAAAAAGGGTTAGGGTTGGTATTCCCCAAGAAGACTCTTTAAAATGTGGCCGCCATGTTGGACACAACTTGGGCCCAATTTACCGCTGACCATATAGATTCTGACTCGTTGATTGATCCTTTATTAGAGAAACGATGCCAGATGAATTATTTTTCCATGGGCGAAACTAAGATATTTGTAGGCAAGCGTATTAAAGTATTGATTTATATAGTTTTGTTTGAATTTTGGGGGAGAGGGTGAATATATCAATATATGTATATTTACATGTTATAAATTGTTTATATATAAAGCAGGCAATATCAGAATAAATATAATTGATACTCTTATTGGTAAAGCACTTTATTAAATATTTTATAATGTAATATTGCGCTAAGATCATTAAAATGAACTTGTCTGCGATATCACCTTCGGTGGAAGCGGACGTTAAACGCTCAGAACAACAACAATAGACCTGCAATATACATATGTAGCTCCCAAGAAAAAGTTCTACATATCTTGTTGTTCTTTGGGGAGACGCTCTTTGCAAAGAACCCCAAAACTTCGCCAATTCCACATTGCGGATAGAATGAGGTCACAATCCCAAGATACGATAACGTCATGCTTGGTTCCTGGTCAATATAGTGGCTAGGTGGTTAAGACGCTGGCTCGCTAGCCTGGAGGTCGGGTGTTCGATCCCAGCATTGGCCGAGAAAGTTCATCTGGATTTTCCGACGTGGTTTCCCTTTGTCAGTGGGGCAGTACGGAGGGCCTGACAAGGACAGCTGTCTAGTCCTTCGGATGAGACGAAAAACCGAGGTCCCGTGTATACATTGGAATGCACGTAAAAGATCCCTTGGCAGTTGGAATTCGATATAAGAGTAGGCGACAGTGCCGCTGCCCGGGCGAAATTTCCCTGTCTTCATTATCCCAGTATAGGAGCAGAACAGTAGGACGCTAAATCCCATTTCATTTCATTTCATTTCCTGGACAATATAATGTTGAGAATCCAATTGCATATTCTTACATTTTGTCTCACATTTCTTTACATTTTGATATCTAGTCGCACTTTCACATTTTGTCGCGGCTTATGCTCATCCGCAGCACATAATCCAAATATTTTACTATTATAAATTAATCTCGTGGCATTTTCAACACTAAAAACTTTCACATTTTGTCGCGGTTCATGCTCACCCGCAGCATGTAATCCAAATATATTACTAGTATAAATGAATCCATTGGCATTTTCTACACTACAAACCTGAGAACTCTACAATTCCAACTCGTCTTCATTTAATGGCTGTTCTTGTTTTTGTCTGTCAGTGGATGTCAATACCTCGCGAAGTTAATGAATTGATCTGTGCGGAAATTAACAAATGTACTTTGCTTATCAAAAAAGTTAAAATCCAATCTATTGTACTGATCTCGAAGTGTCACCATATTCCTATGCAATTGGTATTTTTCCTCGTGTTTGGCAGAATTCGACTCATCTGCATGGCTTTAATTTCTTGTTCTGTGAGTGAAGGATCGGGCTTCTAAATCTTCGCGATCATTGAAATCTCTTGCAGAACTGATATTCTCGGTCTTAGAAATAAATATCTGTGACATCATTAAGTAGGATTCTTCGACGAATTCCCGCATTCATTTCTGCCATCCACTAAAATCGACACAGCCAGGATGTTGACAAAACAACAAGAAATGGCTATTGTACAAAATGATTGGATGACGTTTGCTTTTCTCAACCAATCAATATCCCTGTTATGAACATTTTCCCTGACCTGATTTAAACCGTTTAATGCACGTGCGGTGTACTGACATCATTTACCTGAGTAGAAATAAGCGTTTGCGGTGAGATAATTGGGGGGGCTCTAAATGGGACACTTTGATTAATTTGTGAAATGAAAAATGCTTTTGAAATTTGGAAAATAGAAAAAATCTCTACTTCTCGAAAAAGTATTTAGTATAAGTCATGCAAGTGTCCTTTTTATATAAGAAGAGCTGGGTTAACTTTCCATTCAGACATTATTCGGAGTTCAGGAGCACAGCATACCCACAGCCTCTGGTTCGAGGTCGGGATGGGATGAAATGAAATGAAATGTGGTTTTATGGCACGTCAGCACCAACCGGGCTATATTGCGCCAAACATATGATGAGTTATACGAGAAAAACTAAATAATAATCACAATAGTAATCTATATATACATAAATAAAAACAAATATCACAGAGATTATCAATTAAAAACAACTATCACAACACTTTATGTATATATATATATATATATAATTAAAATTTTGTATAGGAATTGTCTCGTTTAAAAGGTCTAGTAATCTACAATATAGACCAGGTTGGGCAAATAATTGATATAAGGACTGACAACGGGAATGATTCTGTCAAACATGACAGTGTTCACATTCTGGTTGAGGCGCTCGCTTTAAGATGAAAATATGCGAGAACGACACAAGGCAACTTCATCCCTCCTGTTGGTTCTATAGGAGCTTGGCCAGTCTCCTAAGAGATGCTTAATGTGATGAAGTTTATTTGTACCTGCAAGATCCCAAGACCGTTGCCAGCGGCCGTAAATGAAATGATTTATACATGATTTAAAAGGGTGATTGGGGGAAATCTAAAGCAACTTTGGCAGCAAAATCTGCTTGATCATTCCCCCTTATATCAACGTGACTGGGGAGCCAGCAAAAGACAACGGCTTTGCTGCTGAACTCGTGTGATAGTAGCAGACGATAAACATCTGCTACTAATGGGTGTTCAAGCTGTTTATTGTTAATTGCTTGAAGCGAGGTTTTCATAAAAAAAAACAACATAACAAAAATAGACAACAATTTAATAATTTTATTGTAATCGTTATTTGACTATAGGGTCGTTTAGGAGTTTTTGATTAAAATGATTAATGTCCTTTCCGAAGGAACGCTCCGACCTAAAAAGTCTTTTAGGCATATCAGTCGTAGCTTTCCCACCCACCGCCACAACAACCGAACAACCTTGTACATGTGGTCAATGAAGCGATTGCATATGTCACGCGTAAGTACATTGCCCCAAAAGTCTTGACAGTTGTTACACAGTTCTTCTTTAGTGGTGGGAATCTTTTTGGACACGTGTCGCTTTAACATGTTCCACACCATTTCGATAGGATTTAAGTCTGGGCTTTCGGGGGGAGTGCACCACTAGTTAATGTCATTGTCCTCCATAAAAGTTTTTGCAAATCAGGAAGTATGTTTTGGGTCATTATCCTGTTGAAAACGATCTCCACCTTGAAATCTGTCTTTAATGAATGGCAGTAACTTTGTTTTTTTTTAAAATTTCCTCCGTATAGAAAATACTGTCCATTATTCCATCGAATATAAGAAGTTGGCTTTTTCCTTTACGACTAATACCCCCCCCCCCCCCACACACACACACAAGTGAACTTTGTATGGGTGTTTTGGGGCGACACTGTTGTGGTGCACTTTGATCTTTTTTTCTATATGCAACTGTTTTAGTATCGTGTAGTTGTATTGAGCACTCGTCTCGATTCAATTTCTACAGAATTGAACCCGCTTTTCGTTGATGTAAAACCGGCAAAATCAATGGCGCGCCTGACTGTTAATTGAGGTGTTTGTGCCTTGTGCTGAAAGTGTTTTCTGGATATCCCTGGCAGACTGCGCTGGGTTCTGTCGAAATTCGCTATCAATGAGAACAATGTCATCTGAACACAAGTTGTTGAAATGATGGGTTCTTTCGGTCAATACGCCCTTGTTGTCAAATCGTCCTTCAGTATATGCGGTTACCGTATATTTTAGCCGAGACAAAGACACATTCGATTGGTTAAGGTATCTATGTATAGCAGAACACTTCCAGTCTTTCTTGTGGAGCTCAACAATTTTTAAATCATCCAAGTGTGGTATACGAGTAGCAGGCATTTTTATGAACTGGGCTAGTAGTAGTATCATGGTGCTTTAACGTCTGCTTCCACGGAAGTGATATCGCAGACAAGACATAGGAGATGAACTGGGCTACTGGTTTCTTGGGTTTTATGGAGAAAGCGATTAGGACAATACACATGCACACAAGTGTCATCATATTTATATATATCATATTTATATATTCAAATGGTTTCAGTCTAATTAACAAGTGACATGTCCATGTAGCCTACAGTGTCTATTCCAGGGTGTGACAACGAAATTAATAAATATATTACAATGGCTGGGGTCAGAACTAAAATAAATGTATTTTATTCTCTTGTAATTTCAGAAAATGACCTCTACAGTTATCCGCCGAACGACGCTAGCAAGTTATGTTCAAACGACTCATGTGAGCTGTCAATTTCCATTATATCATCAAGCTCGTGTTCAACTCGTTTAACACCAGATTCCGTCTCCCAGACATCGAGAATACCAGTGGCGGTACGTGTACCGGAACCCCACGGCGTGGAATCGCCCTCCACTTCTGAGGAACAATCCCTCCTGCAGTCGATGCCCGATTTACCAGATGGGGAAATTACGTGTAGGCAGCTTTTTAGAACACCAAATCGACATCAACAGAAAACGCTTTCGGCAGTAGAGAGATTTATGCAGACAATAAATAAAAAACAGCATGAGCTACAACAAGAATTTAAAGGGCTACGACAAGAATTTAAAGAGATGAACAAACTGGTATTGTTAGTATTACAGAGACTCCCCCCCCCCCTCATGGTGAGGGACAAGACCAACAGATACCAATACCTAATCCCCGGTCCGCCACACTTCGACGCTGCCACATCACATTTCAGTGATATTCCACCGGAATTTCGCATTTCTGCTGAGGATCTTAAATCTATGCACCTTCACGTATTTAATGCCGGCCATTTTGCTACCAAAGTAGTGCAACGACTTTTTCCTGAACTCACCGGACCGGACAACTTGCGGGGGAAATATTCGTATTTCGTTGGGGGTAGATGCAACAAGTTGAAACTGGAGCCACGGCGGAAATCATTTATTGTGAGGTATGGTTTGCACTATTATCCCAAAGTTCAGGAGAAACATGCCTGCCAAGAGCGCGTGGTAGTGAAGATAAACGAATTTTTGAGATGAAAATGACTTTTATGTGGTTATTTCTGAGAAATGAAATACATGTATAGACAATATTTTTTTTAAAAGAAAAAGAACTTTCTCGGCCAACACCGTTTGCGAATCCGCGACCTATTGGACATAATATAGCTGTGCCCTAAAATTTGAAAAGAAACTCAACAAAGTACAGTTAATTTGACAATCTTCCACATTTTAACACATAATGTTGAAAATGTGCCCATCCCGACAAACACAATTCCGTTCAGCCACAGGCGCTACCCTGGATTTAAACCCATTGTAAATTAAATTACATTTCAATTGACACAATACACTCTTTCCCCACGTTCTGTGCTATATCGCGGATTTTTTTTCAGTTCTTAATAGTCATTTGGCGGCTTTATATGTCTTCTTCATCGGCTATGTCTTCTTCACCAACTAACTGATTTTAAACTGTAGCAACAGAAAGAAATATGTCAGGTACAAACCACCAATCTGTAACAAAATTTAAAAATTGTTACCCAGAGATGCATTATATAAGGTTTAGATAAAAAGCTGTCCATTCTTGCTATATTAGTTCTAAAATAGATAATGCAAAATGAATGTTTAAAAATTCATTTAAATTACTTTATTCGTGGCGAAATTATCACTGTTTGAAGTTTTGACAAGATGCGGCATAGATTGTTTATTATCCTAGCAACGGTACATGTTAATCGAGACTCAGTCTTGATTCACCTTTTTATAAATTAAATCAGTTAATAGCTATCTTGTTTAAATCTCTACCACCTGATTGTCTAGAGAGTTGATAATGGGCTAAGCCGCTTGTCATGTGATACATGTCTACATAATAGTTTATTTTTACATCCCAAGCCACAAAAGACCTGCAATATACAGATGTAGTTGTCAGGAAAAAGTTCTACATATACTATTCAAAAAAAGTAGGGGATATTTGATTTTGGGGGCATAATACTAAAATATGCAAATGACTACGAAAAAAGTCACTATAGAACCTAACAGAAGAAACATTTCCAGTTACATGTGACGCCCAAACGCACCAATAGCTACCGCATGGAATGCAGGTGATGCTTGGGATCATCATGGGGGTCCAACCCAAGATTTGCACGACTCTGACTTTGAATGTTACAGTGACCAGAAAACAAATTTTGATATGCGTCGGCTTACCCAAAATGAAAGGTTACGTGCCCTTGGCATGCTACAGATCGGCACAACACAGGCGGTTGTGGCGCGGACGATGAATGTTTCTCAGTCTGTCATAAGCAGGCTATGGTCCAGATACCGTGATACACAATCTGTACAGGACAGACCACGCTCAGGTCGACAACTCAAGCCCAGGATCGATTTATCCGTACCTTGGCCTTGAGATATCGTGTCATCACAGCAAATCAGATCAGCGCTCGTCTTCAAACAGACACTGGTGTGAGAGTTAGTGGCCAGACGATTCGGAATCGACTGCATAGGGGTCACCTTCGCGCCCGACGTCCTCGCGTGATCCCTTGTTTGAGAGATCATCACATTCAGGCAAGACGTCGTTGGTGTAGGGATCGTCAACACTGGGATAATCGACGCTGGAGCAATGTGATGTTTTCAGATGAGTCAAGGTTCACTGTTGATTTTTGGGACAGACGTAGGAGGGTGTGGCGTCGTCGAAACGAGCGCTTCCAAGACGTTAACGTCATCAGACATGATCGATTTGGGGGTGGTTCTGTTATGGTGTGGGGAGGCATCACTGTTGCTGGAAGAACGGCTTTACATGTTGTTGCAGGGCGTGTTACAGGCCAGTACTACCGGGACAACATCTTGGCAGTCCATGTTGTGCCGTTCGCACGACGTCATGGCCGCCGTTTCATCTTCCAGGATGACAACGCAAGATGTCACAGGGCAAGGATCGTTACAGGTTACCTCCAACAACAGAACATCACCACATTACCTTGGCCAGCACTGAGTCCCGACATCTGCTTGGACAGAGGTTACGTCAACGTCAACAACGTCCTGCCAATGTCCAAGAACTTGCTGCTGCGTTGCAACAGGAATGGGACAATCTGGACCAAAATGACCTTAGACGTCTCATTAGGAGTATGCCACGTCGGATCAATGCTTGTTTGGCAAACAGAGGAGGATTTACCCGTTACTGACTTGGTTGTGATGCTGTGGTAACTTTGCTGTTTGACCCCGGGTATCATTTTACCCTTATAATGGTCAGTCTGTGCCTTACTTAGTCTAACGATCATTTGGAATAAATCGATGAATGTGAACTTCATTTCATTTTGTCATTTGTTTCTTCGTCAGTTTCATTAGGTGACTTTAATAACACTTAAAAATCAAATATCTCCTACTTTTTTTGAATAGTATATCTTGTTGTTCTTTGGGGAGACGCTCTTTGCAACCCCCCCCCCCCCCTGAACTTCGCCAATTCCACATTGCGGATAGCATGAGGTCACAATTCCAAGATGGATACGATAACGTCATGCGTGGTTCCTTGTCAATATAATGTTGAGAAACCAATGGTAGTATGAATTTTGTATTTCTGTAATTGAGACGTCATACATAAAATTGAACTCACCGTTAATATAACTTCTTTTGTGATAGTAAAAAATCCCATGGCTGTAAAACCTATTGATGTACCAGTTAATTTAGACAAAAATAACGTCAACTGAAATATAGTTCCGGGATTATAATTAAATACCGTTTTTTTTTTTTATTAAAGAGAGCCAATGAATTAGGTGATTCAGTTTTTCTTCGGCACTCGCTAGAATTTGTTATAACTTGAAAAACAGAAGGGGCCATCTTGAGTCCAGAAGACTGGTGGCAAAGTCAACGCTCACGTGTCCAGTACTAAGGCACATGCGTGATACCATCGCTGTCCTTTTGAAGGCAATTTGAATATGTAACAACAGGAACGATCTCTAAATCATATCTACGGTGATGTAATTTCAACCTATTTTAGGGAGGGCCCCTAACTCCGTATCCCCCTATGACCTTAAACTTCTCCATTAATTCTACGCTTACAATCTGTTACAAATATAATGCACTTACTTGCCCTAGTTGTTGTGTTGACAGCCCATCTGTCTTTATGTCATAGATATATTCTAATGGCGAGTGAGCCTACACAGATAAAAAAAACAACTTATTAGTAACTCAGTGAATACAGATCGTGAAAATTACACTTTTTATTTCATTTTCGGAACAAACCCCTTAACAGAATTATCATTTTGACAAACCTGAAATTATTTACATGGAAAGCAACGAGTATATGCTTCATGTCGGCCGTATTGGTCATTTTGTACGCCGGATAAATAGCTTATTTGTCGAAACCCAATTTTCAAACATGGCTACGGTAAACGATCGACCCCCGGCATGCAGTTCATGCAGTGTGCAAAGAGGGAAATTTTGCCCGGACAGCAGCGCTACGGCCTACTCTTTAATTTCGAATTTCAATTACCAAGGGTTCTTTTACTTCTACGCCAATTTGTACACAGGACATCGGTGTTTTGTCCCATCCGAACGACTATAGGGGCCTACGTTGTTCCTTGACAAGTCCTTTGAACACGGGACCGTCACGTCACTGAACAACCGTGACTCACGATCAATATAATCATCGCACAAATGTTATTTATTGACCATTGGACACATCTTATTTAAGGGCTGTGCACAGATGACGT
This sequence comes from Patella vulgata, assembly GCF_932274485.2. NCBI lineage: Eukaryota > Metazoa > Mollusca > Gastropoda > Patellidae > Patella > Patella vulgata. The sequence goes on along the minus strand of NC_065883.2, from coordinate 74,112,540 downwards.
GAACTTATTGACCATTACATTATTGGTACGATAGGGCAGGGGCGGTTTTATCGCGATAATGCCTACATTCCAATTTCGCTTTTCCGTGAGCGATTGTGTTTATTGAAATAAAATACCTATGTTATGTTTTTTACATTTCCAGGTGCCGTTGTATAAAAAAATTAAACATCAACGAAACAGAAATATAATTAGATTAAAGAATAAAAGACAAAAATGGGGAAAACCTACGAGGTTAAAAGGGCGACCGTACTTCTAGTCGTATGAAGCGGGGAACCGAAACTACGCCACGTGACTCAATGACCGAGCATATGATCTAACGCGCACGTGTCAGACCAAACGACCACCAAACTCAAAGGAATGTAATAATATATATATTGTTTCTTACCTCTTCATTGACAGCAGCCATAAACCAACAAGTTATAAAAACTGTCAGGATATCATTGGTCAGCCAAGAGCATTTTAAGATAATGACCACGAGTTCATTTTGTCCACTTCTTACCAGATCATACATGATGAAGCAGGCTAAAAACACGTTACATCCCACCACATTGACTATCCACAAGCTAATCGGTTTATCGAGATGTTCAACCATTCGGCACAGTTTTAAATGAATATGTCGAATGTCATTTAAATTGTCCGGAAAACCCTGGAGTTTCTGTACCGAGCTCTCTAAACACAATTTCACCATGGAGAATGCCAGCTTAAGACAGTAACACATGGCTATCATGAACATACCCGGGAATATCCAAGCAGCAACGTCGAATAATTCAAATATTATAATCGCTATAGCGCTTTCAACATTTGCCGGAAACGGATTAGTAAGCATGACAGAACTGTTGAACAAAATTTCCGAGAGCAGCGAAGAAAAGATACTGAAAATAAAATAGATGATGCCTAGAAAAAGAAATATTTTACATATTCTCCGCATTTTTTTGGTTTTCGTGTTGATATAATTTGACCAACTTCCTGTTGTTATGATTCCATACCACGTGTTGTAGAAGGAATTCCAAGTTCCTTTCCGACAGTGCCATAGTAATATGGATGTAGTAACAGCACATTGTAAAAGCCACGTTTGCTTGATGACTCTGTTTACTGTATGGTTGGGCTGATAATCAAATCCAACCCAAAACGATGGAATATATCTCAATACATTAATCCAAACCAACACAATAACAGCGACACTGTATACTTTGCTGAATTTAGAAAGCCTATGCGAAGTTGAACCGCTACCAAACCTATCATAGTACATACCGAAAAGCTGCATACATTTTAACAAAGGTCTCAAGATGTCGTGAACACAGTATCGTAGGTCGTGATAGCTCTCCGTCTTCGTGTCAGTGTTGCTTTCCATTTTCTTCTCACAGTTGCATTCCGTCTTCTTTCCCCGGATCCTGATCTTTCAGCTGCTGGCTCGATTCTTCCAGCATGCCTTAACTGACCCGGACTAGTCATGATCAAACTTATGTTATATCAGTTTGAATCGATATATTCCGTACATGAGATAACACAGGTTGATTGAGTTTTCGCAAAGTAGTTAATGGAATGGTAAAAATAACAAGTACTTTGTTAATATCAGCACGGATAATGGACTGTATTGGGTAATGCGGTGTGTAATGATATAGGGATATTATTTTATGACATGTTTTATCATTTTTGTTATAATATAGGACACCGTTAGCACAATCTAACTATATCATTGCAAATACTGCTTACGTTAAAGATATAATTTACCGTGGAAATAAGAAAACATCGTTATAGTGCGCCCACCGGGATATATTGCGCCAAACAGGGTGATTTATGCGTGTCATTGAGTCGACTGGCCTGGTTTCGAATCCCCGGTTGTACGTGACAAGGAGTAGGGTCGCCTGTCCAACCTCGTGGGTTTTCTCCGGGTCCTCCGGTTTCCCCCCCACCGCAAGCGAATTATTGAAATAAAATTAAACCATATGTTAATCCCGAAATGACCTAGTTTGTGTCGAGTGGACGTTAAACCCCATTTCTCTCTCTCTCTCTCCTGTTGTCACGTGGTTAAAACCGTATCAAAACATATTGCTTTTTATAAGGATTGTTGCATTTTGAAGCGTTATAATTCCAAATTATACTCAATACGAAAATAACCATCAAACAACGATTTATCCGCTTCACAATATCAAGGCATTTGTATCGGCCATAAAATCAAAATAGATACGTCAATTTGGACCTTCGCATCGATACGAAAACGTCATGGATTCGTGTGTACTTGTGACGTCAATCCGTAATGAGTAAAAAACGTTAAGCGTATGGAGCTAGATTTATGTAGGTATGCAAACGAATATGTTTCTTGTCTCATATATTGAATTTTCCACCATCTTCGAAGCTTTGTGTATATTGTTGATTTTGTAAAATGTGCTCAAAAGCAATATTCTGCTTGATTTGTTGTACACTTGGCAAAAAAAACAGTGGAAACTTTGCCTTGACCGAGAAGTTCATGGAGTAGAAATTAACGCAATCTAGCTATTAGCGCACGTCGGATTGCGAAACCGCGTGTTAGAGGATACGAAAACGAAAATATGTTCGTTTTCTGTTCGTACCGATGCGAAAGGTCCCTAATAGCTGATATTTCTATATATGTGTCGTCAATGTTATACTCTTTATGCACACGAACTAGATCTTCTGTAACTGTCATATAAACATGTTCTGTTCACCAAAAACCTTTGGGCCCAAATCGATCCGCGTATTGTATACATATAAATTATCGGTAATACACACAATTTAGCACCCGGGAGTAAAATTATGAAAGTAAAGTGATAATTGTATCATGTTGGTTTTGCTCTTCAGTTTCAGTCGCAATTAAACAAGCCAAGAACAGTTGTATATCATAATTGATCGCGGTGTATACACAGAATTGTTACTTGTTCTTGTGTAGAGGGGGAAGGGATGGATGGCCGAATTGTTAGCGCATGTGCGCTGTACCATAAGGTCTCTCATGGATTCAACTGGCGTGGTTTCCATTTTCCGGTTGTACGTGGCAAGGAGTAGGGTCGCCTGTCCAGCCTAGTGTTTTTTTTCTGTTTCCTCCCACTGCTAAAACCCCTAGGCGCAAGCGAATTATTGAAATAAAATTGAACCACGTGTTAGTCCCGAAATGACCTAGTTTGTGTCAAGTGGACGTTACCCCCCCCCCTCTCCTTTGACAGATATTACAGACCTTGTGATTTAAGCACACACCACACAATGTGCTATGAGGGAAAGTGTTTCCCCGGACACCGACACTACGGCCTACTCTTATTTCGAATCAGTCTGAACGTCAGTTGTTCTCCCAACCGGGTCTATATTGTAAAACTCTTAGATTTTTTAAGAGACAATTTTTTATCGAAAATTTTAATTTTCTATTTTAAATACATATATATATATATATAAACTAAAAAACAGCTGCTCTCAGTATATCAAATACTAATATTTGTGACTGTCGTTTGTCTGTCTGTTCGGGGTTGGCGGCTACACTAGGTCTGCCCCGAGTCTGAAATTTGGGATATAGGGGTAGCTCGGACCGGGGAGTAACATAGGTCAGGTGGCGTTAGTCTACCACTTCCGGTTTCGGAGTTATGACCCCCGAGCGAAGCCGGGCATTCCTCTAGTAATATTTAAAAAAAAATAATAGGCCTAAATTTATCACTTTCCGCCGAGCACTTTCGACCGTTGCGGTTTCTTACATTATCATAGTGAGAACTGCCAGCTCTTTATCTAGTCTCCCATAATGTATCTTTAACAACCGTATAATTTTAGCCGATACGATAAATCAATTATTGTAAACAATATTTTATTTGTTTGGAAAGTATGGAACAATTGGCTATTAAACGTGTTCTTAGCCACAGATGAAATTTCCCCAAAAACGTACGGGTATGTCGGACTTCATAAGCCAAGTTGGAGCAGAACGGTAAGTCGTTCCACTTCTATTTAAGATGTAAGCTCGCTGACCCGGAGGTCCCGTTATCGTTCCCAGACCTGATTTGGCCGCGAACGAAAGTTTCCGGCGTGGTCCCCCCTTTGTCAGTGGTACAGGACGGAGGGCCTGGCAACGAGCGATAGGACGGAAACTGAGGTCCCGTGTACACATGGGAATTCATATAAAGTAGGCCGAAGCGCCTCTGCCCGGGTAAATTTCCTTCATAGCACATTGAATGACCTATGCCGTCTTCATTAGTCGAGTCAGGACAAAACGGTAGGACGTTAAACCCCATTTCATTTCATTCTACTCGTCATTGAATTCAAGATGCCAAGGGACCTTTGGTTTTCTAGACACTGTTCCTTGTCGGGTGTATTTTTTTTTTATCGTACCGACTTTAGAGTGGATCAATTTGAAATTTTCAGACAATTCCCTTTACATTATCTAGTTTTTATCTATATATTATAGTGAGAACTGTCAGCTCTTTATCTAATCTCCCATAATGTATCTTTAAAGGGAGTATTTGTTTTGTATAAACTGTTTCATAAGGCAAATGCATTGATTATGTCCACCATAAACAAATTCTATTCTATTTGTCCAATCACTGAGACGGCTTTGGAAGATTTAAAGGGAGTATTTGTTTTGTAGAAACGCTTTAATAAAAGACAAAGTAATTGACCAATTCCATCGTACAAACGCGTGTGACAAATTTTGTCCATTTATTCAGATAAAAAGATTCATCATCATCCTCCACCACTCATCCACTAGACATATCAATGGCACGCATTAAAGCACAAAAACGAATCTTCACCATTAGCAATTCAACAAATGATTGATTATTTATCAGCAATTGAAGTGTGTTGGTTCGTATAAATTAATATGTGTTCATTCGCATGAGCGACCATGAGTCTGTAGCAATTGTTAGGGGAATTGCTGTTAATAACTATAAATATATAATTACATTGGCTGATGATTAAAAACTCAATAGAAACACACGATCCGACTATTAAACGATAAAGCTGAGAAGCTTTAGATATTGTATTAGGATAGGATAACCAGTGATACCGGAATAATTCGGAATAACATAACCAGAGTGTCGCCGGTATTACCAGAACAAAGATACTTCAGCCGATACACAGATGGACATGGGCAAACCCGTTAAACCACTAGGAATGAACAAAATTCAGGAGTCGATGAAACCAATTCTGGTGTCGTTGAAATTGTTTGGCTTATTTTATGAATCCACTAATAATAAGATAGGCGTGGAGGACACCCAATATCTTGGATCCTCGATAGAGAAGAAAACCCGTACTAACACATTACGGAAGATATACTGCTGGGCTGTGCTGTGGTGTTTAACAATAAGTACTCTAAGGCATATTCCCGGATTTTGGACAGGTGCTGCTTTTGTAACGGGTTTTACAGTTCCCAAGGTAATTTTCACTACCTGGTCCTTTCAAAGCGTCTTCAGTGCTGTCCTCATACTTTTCTACTGCCGTAATGGAACTTTTGATGCGTATTTCAGGCTGTGGAACAAGGCCATCATGGACAACAAGTGTACCTGTCTGGGATCCATATTGAAAGACCTGCGTCGATTTTCAATAATATGCACGGTGTTTGCTTGGGGATTCTGGATTTGTAACTGTGTTGGAATATTTCTAATGGTTTTCATTTTTAACACTGACTTTGTCAATTCTTATATTAATCCATTGCCCAATAACTTAACCTGGAAGCTGATACTATTTGTGTGTCACATATACCTCTCATCCATTTGGGTCTTCAGTATCGCACTGGTGTTGATCTGTAGCAAAAGCATCACCAACGCCTTTTATCTTCATTCCAAAACTATAGGATGTGTGATCAAAACAAACCCTAAGGCATTTCCGGAAAAGGTGGAGATGATTCGACGAAAGCATTTGGAGCTGTGTCATCTTGTGGACATTCTAGATCGTCCTATGAGAATGCTGTTGGTGAATGTATTGGGTATAAACATCTTTCTGGCTTGTTTTATTCTGTATCAGCTGATCAACATCAGCGATACTCTGTTAAACACGTTGATGATGGTGATGTGGGTGATTTCGGCATATCTTGGTCTGGGATCAGTTTCTTGGTTTGCTGCTATTGTTAATGAAGCAGTAAGTATTTTTCTCAATTTCTTTTATGTTAGCTGTGTATAAATTTAGATGTCATTTAATCTTTTGATATGATATTGTCTTTTGTTGTGATTATTATACGCCCACATTACCATGTGGATGTATATTGTCGTCCCCCTTGCAACTGTCAAAGGTTCTTTTAAGTACACACCAAGGTGATAATAATTATTATTATTAAAGCAACAAGTCAATTATAAAGCGGGGGTGGTTGGCCGAATGGTTAGCACGTGCGTGCTGTATCATAAAGTCTGTCATTGAGTCAACTGGCGTGATTCGGAATCCCTGGAGTAGGGTCACCTGTTCAACCTCGTGGGTTTTCTTCGGGTCCCCCGGTTTCCTCCCACTGCTAAGGACCCCGACGCGCAAGCGAATTATAGAAATAAAATTGAACCATGTGTTAGTCCCGAAATGACCTAGTTTGTGTCGAGTGGACGTTAAATCCAATTTCTCTCTCCCTCTCTAGATGATAAAACAACTTGCGAAAACCAAATCTATTTGATGAATATGATTTTCCAAACTAATTGGAGACATGTCACCATCCATAGCTGCCATATTTGATGACCGTACAATTTTAGTCAAGTATTACTTCAAGTTTCTTGTAATATTAAAAAAAAAAACTTCCGTAAGACTGAAATAGAGTTTTATAGCACGTTACCTCCAACAGGGCTATAATGCGCCAAACACCTGGTGAATATAACGAGATAAGAATGAATGAATCGAATATTGTTTAATGGTACGTCAGCTCCAACCGGGATGTAACTTTTCATTCAACAAATTAAATGATCAATTTCTCCGTACACAAATTATATTCAACTATGGCTTCTGAAGATTTAAAGGGAGTATCTGTTTTGTAGAAACTGTTTCATAAGACAATTCCTCCGTGTGGAATGAATGAAATATTGTTTAGTGGCACGCACGTCAGCTCCAACCGGGCTATATTGCGCCAAACATATGGTGATTATTTCGAGACGAGTTAAATTATATCACATAACAAATTACATGCATAAATAAAAACACCGTAACATTAAGTATGTAACATTAAAAATAAAATCCATTTTTTATGCAAATAACTATTTAAAATTTATGATAAAAACCTGCCTCTTTTAACAAATCTAACACTTTACCATAGAAACCTGCTTGGGGAAACATGTGATGTAATGACTGACAACGGTAAAAATGCGATTGATTATCATTGAGATGCTTGCACTCAATCAAAATGTGCTTAACCGTCAAAGGAACATGACAGGTATTCACATTCTGGTTGAGGCTCGCTTTAAGATGAAAATATGCGTTAAAAAAGTCCTCCGTGTGGTATATTTTGTCCAATTATTCAGTTAAAAAGATTCATCATCCTCCAGCACTAATCTACTACACGTAACAATGACACACATTAAAGCACAAAAACGAATTTTTACCATTAACAGTTCAACAAATGATTGATTATTTATCAGCCATTGAAGTGTGTTGGTTCGCATCAGAGACAATAAGTCTTTAGCAATTCTCGGGGGAATTGCTGTTAATAACTATAAGTCTGTAGTTATTGTCAGGGGATTTGCTGTTAATCTGTAAGTATATAACTACTCTGGTTGATGATTAAAAGCAAGCAACAAAGCTGTCGAATGGCGAAACATAACAACCGACTATAAAAAGATAAAGCTGAGATGTTTTAGTTCATTTCGATATTGTATTAGGATAACCAGTGATGCGATAAGTCAGCCAGGCAGTAGAATAACATAGCCAGTGTCTCCAGTATTACCAGAACAAAGATACCCCAGCCGATACACATATGGCCATGGACAAACCCGTGAAACCACCAGGATTGAACAAAATACAGGAGTCGATGAAACCAATTCTTGTGTCGTTGAAACTGTTTGGCCTGTTTTATGATTCCACTAATAATAAGATAGGCGTGGAGGACACCCAGGATCTCGGATCTTCGGTCGAGAGGAAAACCCGTAGTAACACATTACAGAAGATATATTGCTGGGCTGTACTGGGCTGTTTAACGATTAGTACTCTGAGGCATATTCCCGGATTTTGGACAGGTGCACAGGGTTTTACAGTTCCCAAGGTTATTTTCACTACCTGGTCCTTTCAAGGCGTCTTTAGTGCTATCTTTATACTTTTTTACTGCCGCAATGGAACTTTTGCTGCCAATTTCAGGCTGTGGAACAAGGCCATCATGAACAACAAGTGCATCTGTCTCGGATCTTTATTGACGAACCTGCGTCGCTTTTCAATAATATGCTCATTGTTTGCTTGGGGATTCTGGATTTGTAACTGTGTTGGAGTATTCCTAATGGTTTTCATTTTTAACGCGGACTTTATCAATTCCTACACCAATCCATTGCCCAATAGCTTAATCTGGAAGCTGATACTATTTTTGTGTCACGTATACCTCTCATCCATTTGGGTCTTCAGTATCGCCCTCGTGTTGATCTGTAGCAAAAGCATCACCAACGCCTTTTATCTTCATTCCAAAAACATAGGATGTGTGATCAAAACAAACCCTAAAGCATTTCCGGAAAAGTTGGAGATGATTCGACGAAAGCATTTGGAGCTCTGCCATCTTGTGGACATTCTAGATCGTCCTATGAGAAAGCTGATGGTGAATGTATTGGGTTTAAACATCTTTCTGGCTTGTTTTATACTTTATCAGCTAATAAATAGCAGCGATACTCTGTTGAACACATTGATGCTGATGATATGGGTGCTGACGGCGTATCTTGGTCTTGGATCAGTTTCCTGGTTTGTTGCTATTGTTAATGAAGCAGTAAGTAAACGATTTCCCATTAGTGTACTTTGTTTTTCTCAGTTTGGTTTGTTTTTCTCAGTTTGGTTTATATTGGCTATGTTTAGATTTTCTGGTTTTGATGTGATATTTTCCTTTTGTTTTGATATTGTCTTTGACCTTTTGTAATGTTTCGGGTAGTGGTGGGGGTATGTCTTTTAATCACTTCAACCCCACACTAGTACATTTCAAGGAGTACGGGGCTGCCTAACCTCGAGTAGTTTCACCCAATGCTAAAGACTCCAGTCAGTTTCGACCCCACCCATGTACAAGGAGTACAATTGTCTGCCTAACCTCGTGGATGTTTTCCCATCGCTAAAGACTCTTACGCACAAGCAAATGATTAAAATAAGGTTTTACTATATTACTCTCGAAATGATCCATTCGGTGTTGATGGGCATACCCCTTCACCCTCCGCTTGTATATTTATAACATTTATGAATCAATAATCAATTATGGTAACGGTTTCAGTTCGTGCATCTATACATTAGTTCTGCAATATCATAATTAATACTAAACACACAAAGCTACGTGTTTAAACCCAACTTCATGATCAGTACACTCAGCTTGAACAACGCGACCACATCTATTTACATTATAATATGTTGAATTAATATTATATGTTGTCATTATCACATGATTTATCGATCCCTACTTCTAAGTTTCTAGTTGGACTTACATGGATGGGATTTGGTTGCGGGCGAACAGAAATGAGGGGGCCTTTTTTTAAAATCCGATTGAATCTAAGCCGGGGGGTTAATTATCGTTGGTATTGCGTGAATTCTATTCAGCGATGGGCAACTGACATGTATGTGTGCACTTTAGTCAACGAAAAGCATAACAGCCTGATCCGGAGCTTACAGTGGAAGTCCCATTCCGTTGTAGATGAACTTTCTCAGCCAATTTCCCCCCCTGGGGTGTAGGGGGTGATAAGAATATACCCTTCGTAGTTCCTGCGTCACGTAAGAGGCGACTAAAAGGATCCCTTTAATGGGGCAACGTGTTTGCCGTGCGTTGCGACCCGTGTCGGTGGAGAGTGGAATCCTGGTAATTGAGTGGGGATTTGGCTTGCGAGTCCTTTCTCTGCAACACATTACTTTGGCCCATGGTTCACCTAAACGGGTGGTCAGAGTGGCCCACTCTGATCAATCGGCTTTGGTCGTTTTTAGCTCTGTAGAATGTACGTTTTTTCAATTTCATTGCTTTGTTGTTTTTTTCGCTCAGCAAGTTTACCTTTGTGTCCTGAGTACATTCTACAGAGCGGCGGCTTGGGTCAATCAGGTTAGACAAGTATTTTTACTTTCTGGCTTGAGTATACCCCTCGTCGAGCCCTGAGGCCATGCGCTGGTTATCCGTGCTAGTCCTCCCCTTAGTAGGCAGGGAAGTAACCTGGGGGACGACGAGGGATGAATTTAAAACATATTACGTTCATGGATACCCCAATCCCCCCCACACCTATCAATGAACGACAAAAGCAGAAACGTCCTAATTCAGAGGACGTTTCTAACATATTTAAAACAAAAATGGCAAAGTCGTGGCCGAGGTTTCTCTTGATTGAGAGCCCCTCTACTGACTTATCCAAAGTCTCACCATTTTGGATAGCTAAGGGCATTGCCGGCTTGGCCGGTGAGCCCAAGGCTATTAAAAAATTGAAAAATGGAACACTCTTGATAGAATGTGTTAAGGAGCAGCATGCTACCATGCTTCTTAAGTCAACAACATTGGCAGACATTCCTATCAAGGTGTCTCCACATAGATCATTAAATTTTAGTAGAGGCGTTATTCGCTGTCGGGATCTTGAAGGCAGCAGTGAGGATGAAATGGTAGAATACCTTTCTTCTCAAGGCGTCCAACATGTTAAAAGAATTAGTGTACGCCGAGGAGATAAGGTGATTCCTACAAGCACCTATTTACTCACTTTTAATCGTCCCGACATACCGAAGTCAATCAAGGCAGGTTATTTAAATATACCTGTTGATTCTTATATTTCCAACCCTCTTCGCTGCTATAAATGTCAGAAATTTGGACACAGCAAGACCGTCTGCAGGGGCAAAGACACCTGCGCTCGTTGTGGTCATGATGGCCACGAGAGCGCTGCCTGCCAGGCTGAGTTTTGCTGCGTTAATTGCAAGGGTAAGCATTTTGCTTATTCTCGCGAATGTCCAATATGGCAGAAAGAGAAAAGAATTCAACAGGTAATGTCTGAACGGAAGATTCCATATTTTGATGCTAGGAAGCAAGTAGAACTTACTTCACTCATTCCCATTGCACCACAAGGGAAATCGTTTTCGAGTGTAGTTAAAGTTTCTACAAAATCTATATCTGTTCAGACAGACATAACCTGGCCATATAAACAGAAAAAACCAAAGACTTTGCCATCATCAGATCATGTACAAGGGGTCTCGAGCTCAACTGAGAGCTCGAGTCAATGCACTAACACACTCCCTGATGGGACTGTGTCCTCCTTGCCTCCATCTGGAGTTATTGTGGCAATTCCCAATACTCCAACCCAAAATGGCAAGAAGGCTCCTCCCTTGCGCTCCTCTAAAGCTGACACTACTGATTCCAGTTCCACTGGGTCAGGGGTGCAGTTTTCGGGTACTCCATCTGTAAAGGAGAACATAGTGCATTCAAAAAAATATCAAAATTTTTTTAAATTTCGAGAGAAAGAATCTAAGGGTTCAAAAAACCCTATCACTCTCTTCAATAAATATGGGGATGATCTGATGGACGACATTACTGTAGTGGATGTCCATGTAGACCCACTCAGTAAGCCGCCAAAAATTAAATTTCCCTGACAATGGTAAATTCCATTATTCAATGGAATTGTCGTGGTTTAAAACCAAATTTTAATGAAGTTCAATTATTAATTCAAAAGTACAATCCTTTAGCTATTTGTTTACAGAAAACTTTCTTAAAGAATTCTGACACTTTATCTTTTAGACATTTTGTTGGTTACCATCATCACTCAGTTGGTGATGGTAGGGCTCATGGGGGTGTTTCTATTATTCTTAATGGAGATATTCCTCAGAGTCAAGTCACCCTCAACTCGCCTTTACAGGCAGTTGCAGTTAGGGTGACTTTGCATATTCCTCTAACACCCTGCTCTGTATATCTTCCACCCAGTTTACATCTTAATCCCAGAGATCTTGATGACCTTGTTGCACAGCTTCCTCTCCCGTTTATTATTACGGGGGATTTCAATGGTCATCATTCGCTCTGGGGTAGTCCAGATGATAACAACAGAGGTAAACAAAAAGCGGACTTCATTAACATTAATAATTTGTGTTTATTAAATGATGACTCGCCTACTTATCTACATCCTGCCACAGCTTCTTTTTCTTCCCTAGATCTCACCATTTGCTCTCCGGTCCTGTTTCAGGATTTTTCATGGAGGGTAAATGAAGATCTGTGTGGTAGTGACCACTTTCCTATCTTGATTGATAATAATGGTCCCTCTCCGGTCGAAAGACCTCAGAGGTGGAAGTTGCATAAGGCCGATTGGGCTCTTTTCGAATCTTTGTGTCTCTTCTCTTTTGATACAAAGGAGTTAGAAGATGCAGATGAGCCCATGGCCTTATTCACTTCAATTCTTCAAGATGTGGCTGAGCAGGCGATTCCAAAAACCACGACTACACCAAAACGTTTCAATAAACCATGGTACAACGATGACTGCAAATCCGCTCTTAAAGAGCGTGATCGCATCCTGAGGCGATTAAAGAACCATCCCTCCATGGAGAATATTGCGGCATACCAGATGGTCCGGGCGAAGGCTCGTAGAACCATACGTCAAGCAAAGAAATCTTCATGGCAAGGTTACGTCTCAAGGATTAATTCCCGTACCACATCTAAGTCGGTATGGGGTAGGATTAAAGGTAAAAGTAGTGCATTATCAGTTAATCATTTAAATGTTGGTAATACCACCTTAACAACATTTCCTGATATTGCTAATTCTCTGGCCAGTACTTTTTCATTTAATTCATCATCCAATTTCTCCTCCGATGCCTTTCGAGGCATTAGACAACAACAGGAGAAAAGGCGACTTAATTTCAAGTCCCGCAATGATGAATGCTATAATGATGCCTTTTCCATTGCAGAGCTTCGGGATTCGCTTAAGCGAGCTCGAGATACTGCAACTGGGCCAGATGAAATACACTACCAAATTCTTAAACATTTACCTTTTTCCACTCTCTTAATTTTACTGGATCTTTTTAACCGGATTTGGGTTGATGGGAAATCCCCCCCTTCGTGGCATGAAGCCACAATAATTAACATCCCTAAACCCGGTAAAGATCATACGAATCCTACCAACTATCGTCCGATCGCTTTAACTAGCTGTATTTGCAAAACCATGGAGAGATTGATCAATCGAAGGCTTGTTTAGTACCTAGAGTCCAACAACCTCATTACTGACCTCCAATGTGGATTTAGGTCCCAAAGGAGCACTCTTGATCATCTCGTTCGATTTGAAACGTTCGTCAGGGATGCTTTCATCCAGAAGCAACATTTAGTTGCAATATTTTTTGATCTGGAGAAAGCATATGATACAACGTGGAAACAAGGTATCATGCGCGACCTCCATAACCTCGGCCTACGAGGTCGCTTACCTATCTTCATTAAAAATTTCTTGGAAGATAGGTCATTTAAGGTACGACTGGGATCAATATTCTCTGACCCATTTCCTCAGGAAATGGGAGTTCCACAGGGAAGTATTTTATCTCCAACATTGTTTGCAATTAAAATTAATACTATCCCAGCGTGCCTTAAACCAGGTACAAACGGCGCTCTTTATGTTGATGACTTTCAGATGTGCTATGGTTCTACAGACATGCGGATAATCGAACGTAAGTTGCAGCTTTGTTTGAATTCACTTCAACAATGGGCAACCGAAAATGGATTTCGTTTTTCGAAATCCAAGACTGTCTGCATGCATTTCTGTCAGAAACGAGGTTTGCATCCAGATCCAGAACTTTATTTGGATGGCAACCGCCTTCCAGTTGTGGATGAAACCAAATTTCTGGGGCTGATATTTGATAAGAAATTATCATTTATCCCCCACATTAAAAGCCTAAAAAAGAAATGTCTGAAAGCCCTCAACATATTGAGAGTCTTATCAAATACTGACTGGGGAGCAGACCGTAAGGTCTTGCTCCGATTATATCGAGCTTTAATAAGATCAAAACTCGATTATGGGTGTATTGTGTATGGGTCTGCCCGCGAGTCTTATCTCAAAGAGCTCGACACCATACACAACCAGGGACTTAGAATCAGTTTAGGAGCATTTCGTACATCTCCAGTGGACAGTTTATACGTCGAGGCGCATGAGCCCTCATTGCACAACAGACGTGATAAACTGGCCCTGCAGTATGCTACGAAAATAGCATCACTTCCGAATCACATTTCATTTAACACCATATTTAGACCTCTTCATGAGCATTTGTATCTGATGAAGACTAATGTTATTCCATCATTCGGTATTCGCATACAACCCCTTTTGTCTGAGGCTGGTATCAGCCTTGACAGTATTGCGAATACCCCTGTCTTTAGGACTCCACCGTGGGCTATATCTCCCCCAAAGATCGATTTCGATCTAACTCAACATAAAAAGAGAGATACTAGCTCTACGGTGTTCCAATCTCTCTTTAGAGAGTTAAGGTCTAAGTATGGTGATTATGCTCCTGTTTACACAGATGGTTCTAAAGATGGTGATCGGGTAGCCTCGGCTACCGTGACGCCATCTGAGACCATTTCTTTGTGTCTTCCACCTGCTGCTTCAATATTTACAGCGGAGCTCCAGGCCATTCTTCAGGCCTTGGAGTTCATACAATCCTCTTCATCTTTAAAGTATATCATCTTTACTGATTCTCTGTCCTCGCTTCAAGCAATTAACAACAAACAGCTTGAACACCCATTAGTAGCAGATGTTTATCATCTGCTATTATCATACGAGTTCAACAGTAAAGACGTCGTCTTTTGCTGGCTCCCCAGTCACGTAGATATAAGGGGGAATGATCAAGCAGATTTTGCTGCCAAAGCTGCTTTAGATCTTCCCCAATCACCCTTTTTAATACCATATAAAGATTTTAATTCGTGTATAAATCATTTTATTTATGACCGCTGGCAACGGTCTTGGGATTTTGCAGGCACAAATAAACTTCATCACATTAAGCCTCTCCTAGGAGATTGGCCCAACTCCTATAGAACCAACAGGAGGGATGAAGTTGTTTTGTGTCGCTCTCGCATTGGTCATACTTTTTTAACTCATATTTTCATTTTGAAGCGAGAGCCTCAACCGGAATGTGTTCACTGTCATGTTCCTTTGGCAGTGAAACACATCTTGATTGAGTGCAAACATCTCAAGAACATTAGATCTAAATATTACCGTTGCCAGTCATTACGTCAGCTATTTGCTCAACCGGAGCTATATGACAAAGTGCTAACATTTTTAAAAGAGACAAACTTTTATAATCAATTTTAATTGTATATATTTAATCATGTATATCTAATCATGTATATCGTTTTAAATATTTATATATGGAAAAGATCTGTTATATTTATTTTTAATTAATATATTTTCTGTGATATTTGTTTTTATTTACATATATAAATTCATTTATGTGATATTGTTTTAATTTGTCTCAGATTCACCATATGTTTGGCGCAATATAGCCCAACCATATTTCATTCATTCATTCCATACACAACCAGGGACTTAGAATCAGTTTAGGAGCATTCCGTACATCTCCAGTGGACAGTATATACGTCGAGGCGCATGAGCCCTCACTGCACAACAGACGTGATAAACTGGCCCTGCAGTATGCTACGAAAATTGCATCACTTCCAAACCATATTTCATTTAACACCATATTTAGACCTCTTCATGAGCATTTATATCTTGTTAAGACTAACGTCATTCCATCTTTCGGTATTCGCATTCAACCCCTTTTGTCTGAGGCTGGTATCAGTCTGGACAGTATCGCGAATACCCCTCTCTTTGAGACTCCACCGTGGGCTGTATCTCCCCCAAAGATCGATTTCGATCTTTCGCAACATAAAAAGAGAGATACTAGCTCGACGGTGTTTCAGTCTCTCTTTCAAGAGCTAAGGTCTAAATATGGTGATTATGCTCCAATATATACAGATGGTTCGAAAGATGATGATCGGGTAGCTTCGGCTACTGTGACACCATCTGAGACAATTTCTGCCCGCCTTCCACCTTTACAGCTGAACTCCAGGCCATTCTACAGGCCTTGGAGTTCATTCAATCGTCATCTATATTTAAATATATAATATTTACTGATTCTTTGTCCTCCCTACAAGCAATAAACAACAAACAGCTTGATCACCCATTAGTGGCAGACATTTATCGTCTGCTACTATCATTAGAGAGTACCAGCAAGGACATTGTCCTTTGCTGGCTCCCCAGTCATATGGATATCAAAGGGAACGGTCAAGCAGACTCGGCTGCCAAGTCTGCTTTAGATCTTCCCATATCTGAATTTTTAACACCATATAAAGATTTTAAATTTATTATAAATAATTTCATTTATGGCCGCTGACAACGGTCTTGGGATCTTGCGGGCACACATAAACTTCATCACATTAAACCTCTTTTAGGAGATTGGCCAAGCTCCTATAGAACCAGCAGGAGGGATGAAGTTGTTTTGTGCCGCACTCGCATTGGTCATACTTTTTTAACTCATATTTTCATTTTGAAGCGAGAGCCTCAACCCGAATGTGTTCACTGTCATGTTCCTTTGACAGTAAAACACATCTTGATTGAGTGCAATCATCTCAAGAACGTAAGATCGAAATATTACCGTTGCCAGTCTCTACGTCATCTATTTGCCCAACCGGGTTTATATTGTAACATACTAGACTTTTTAAAAGAGACATGTTTTTATCATAAATTTTAATTGTATATTTATCACTTCATTTTTGTATTTTAAATATTAATATGCATAAAAGGTTTATTTCATTTTTAATTTTAGTTACTGTGATATTGTTTTTATTTAGGCATATAATACTTTTTCTGTGATATTTATTTAACTTGTCTCGCATAAATCACCATATGTTTGGCGCAATATAGCCCGGTTGGAGCTGACGTGCCATTAAACAACATTTCATTTCATTTCATTTCATGATTGAGTTCGAAACTGCCTTGCAAAATGGCCTTTCCTCAAATGCAAATAGTGTAAAAGTATGGTATGTCAAGGTTGTGGACCCTCTAGAGGCCACAATTTTGATGAAACGTTAAATTTAAGTTTATATCATAAAGATCCCATGTCTTTTCAATATTTGCGCACATCGTATGTAACTTCCTTGATTATGGCGTCTGATTGTATGACAAAATCGCGATTTTGACTTTTGGACCCTCTAGAGGTCACAATTTGTATTCAAATACATCACCGTTACACCGAAAAGATGGGTGAGTTCGAATTTCGTGGAAATCCAACCGAGACTTCTCGACAAAATGACCGCTCCTTATACGCAAATAGTGTAAAAGAATGTAATACCAAGGATTTTGACCGTCTAGAAGTCACAATTTTTATCCGATTTTAATGAAACTTGAAATGTATGTTTATGGCCCAAAGAGATCTCGCTTCCTATCGATATACGTGCATATCGGACTGTAACTTCCTAGATATTGGCTCCTGATTGTGTAAACAATCACATTATTTTTTTAGCCCGTTCTCTGCCCATCTCTTGCAAAATGTAGGCGTATCTTGCATTGGAACCGCTTGTTTCCTTTTGTTGTGATGTTGTCTTTGTTCGCGATCTTTTGTAAGTCCTGGGTGGTGGGGTGATGGTATGCCATCTAGACATTTCCATCCCACCAGAAGTACGATTATCTACGTAACCTCGGGGAGTTTCACCCACTGCTAAAGACGTAACGCACAAGCGATTTAATGAAATAGGGTTGTACTATATTACTCTCAAATGGACGCCCGCCCGCCCAGCCCCCATTAATCTGGTCTGCCCTCTGTTTGCCCCCCCCCCCCCCCAATAATTTTAGAAAATAAAAAAAAAAGTATTTGTGATACGTTTCGGTAATCAATACCTTCTACGGTAAATAAATCCCACATCCCCACTCAATCATAAACTTGCATGTTGTAGAGCATTTCCGACAATCTATTTTTCAAAATTTTCTTGGCGAGGTCCCCAATGGACTCGCTACTTTGGCGCTCACAAGGGGAATTCGTTGAGGTTCGCAAGTCCGTTCGTTTGACATTTTGTTCTCTAGTCGGATAAACTAGTTAAAGCTCGTGCCTTTGCCCCCTTAACCGTGGACTTTGCCCCAGCTTTGCCCCTCCAATCACCGACGGCTGGCGCCGCCACTGCCCCCGCTTGTATATTTCTAACATTTATGAATCAATAATCAATTATGGTAACGGTTTTAGTTAGTGCATCTATACATTATTTCTGCAATATCATACATAATTAATACTAAACACACAAACCTACGTGTTTAAACCCAACTTCATGATCAAGGGCCTGTTTCACAAAATTTTAACTAAGATAAATTCAAATTTTAGTAATTTGATTGGCTAATATTAGATTGATTTTAGTGCTTAGCCAATCAAAATTGAAGTATCTACTAAAATTGGATTTTATCTTTAGTTAAGATTTCGAGAAACGGGACCCAGTACACTTAGCTTGAACAACGAGACCACATCTTTTTACACCAAAAAATGTTGAATTATCACATGACTTATCGATTCCTATATCAAGGTTTCTAGTTGGACTTAAATGGCTGGGATTTGGTTGCGGGCGAACAGCAATGCGAGGCCCTTTTTTAAAATCCGACAGAATCCAAGCCGGGAGGTTATTTAGCGTTGGTATTGTTAATTGTTAAACATACATTATGCAAGAGCTAAATCTGTCTATTGCAGGTCTTTCTTTAGGCCCGAAATGTTATCTAAATTATTAATTAGACATTAATTAACTTATCCAGACCATAATCAACTCTAGATGGCATCTTAAGTGGATTGTGATCCGATTTACTGCATAACTTTGCTTCTCGATTAAACGATTAAATGGATAATCGAGACTATGCTGTTTAACGTACTGACTTTAGTAATGATGGCCGAGGCTAGGCAGAAAATTCATTCGTTTAGTTCTCGGTTCACAGTGGATCAATTTGACTGAAATTTTCAGCAAATTACCTTTACACTATCTAGTTTTTAACTATTATAGCGAGAACTGCCATCTCTTTATCTTATCTCCCATAATGTATCTTTAGCTATTCAATTATTCAATTTACATCATCTACTTTCGAACTATTATAGCAAGAATGGCTAGTTCTTTATCTAAATCGTACATAATGTATCTTTAAGCGATGAGAAATGAGATATTTTAGCAATATAAAGTTACTTTAAACATATATTAAGGAGATTAGATAAAGAGCTGACAGTTCTCACTATAATAGTTATAAACTAGATACTGTAAAGGGAATTTGCCGAAAATGTCCGTCAAATTGACCCACTCTGAACCGAGATGATAATAAAAAAAGGTCAATGATAAAGCGCCGTGGAGCAGCTTTTTAGCTGGAGCACTCAGCGCTATATACAAATTTATTATTATTATTATTATTAAAGCAACAAGTCAATGATAAAGCAACTTGCGAAAACCAAATCTATTTGATGAATATGATTTTACAAACTAATTGGAGAAATGTCACCATCCATAGCTGCCATATTTAATGACTGTACAATGGCGACAATTTTAGTCAAGTATTACTGCAAGTTTCTTGTATTATTTTAAAAAAAACTTTCATAAGAATGAAATAGTTTAACAGGGCTATATTTAACGAGATAAGAATGAATGAATGAAATATTGTTTAATGGCACGTCAGCTCCTACCCGGACATAACCTTTCATAAGACCAATTAATTGATCAATTCCTCGTACACAAATTCTATTCAACTTTAAGATGGCTTTTGGCGATTTAAGGAGAGTATCTGTTTTGTAGAAACCGTTTCATAAGACAATTCCTCCGTGTGGCAAATTTTATCCAATTATTCAGTTAAAAAGATTCATCATCCTCCAGCACTAATCTACTACACGTTACAATGACACACATTAAAGCACAAAAACGAATTTGTATCATTAACAGTTCAACAAATGATTGATTATTCATCAGCCATTGAAAGTGTGTTGGTTCGCATCAGAGACAATAAGTCTGTGGCTATTGTCAGGGGATTTGCTGTTAATCTGTAAGTATATAACTAAACTGGTTGATGATTAAAAAAGCAAGCAACAAAGCTGTCGAATGACAAACATAACAACCGACTATAAAAAGATAAAGCTGAGATGTTTTAGTTCATTTCGATATTGTATGAGGATACCCAGTGACGCGATAAGTCAGCCAGGCAGTAGAATAACATAGCCAGAGTGTCTCCAGTATTACCAGAACAAAGATACCCCAGCCGATACACAGATGGATATGGACAAACCTGTTAAACCACCAGGAATGAACAAAATACAGGAATCGATGAAACCAATTCTGGTGTCGTTGAAACTGTTTGGCCTGTTTTATGATTCCACTAATAATAAGATAGGCGTGGAGGACACCCAAGATCTTGGATCCTCGGCAGAGAAGAAAACCCTTAATAAAATATTACAGAAGATATATTGCTGGGCTGTGCTGTGCTGTTTAACGATTAGTACTCTGAGGCATATTCCCGGATTTTGGACAGGTGCACAGGGTTTTACAGTTCCCAAGGTTATTTTCACTACCTGGTCCTTTCAAGGCGTCTTTAGTGCTATCCTTATACTTTTTTACTGCCGTAATGGAACTTTTGCTGCCTATTTCAGGCTGTGGAACAAGGCCATCATGGACAACAAGTGCATCTGTCTCGGATCTTTATTGACGGACCTGCGTCGCTTTTCAATAATATGCTCAGTGTTTGCTTGGGGATTCTGGATTTGTAACTGTGTTGGAGTATTCCTAATGGTTTTCATTTTTAACGCGGACTTTATCAATTCCTACACCAATCCATTGCCCAATAACTTAATCTGGAAGCTGATACTATTTTTGTGTCACGTATACCTCTCATCCATTTGGGTCTTCAGTATCGCCCTCGTGTTGATCTGTAGCAAAAGCATCACCAACGCCTTTTATCTTCATTCCAAAAACATAGGATGTGTGATCAAAACAAACCCTAAAGCATTTCCGGAAAAGTTGGAGATGATTCGACGAAAGCATTTGGAGCTCTGCCATCTTGTGGACATTCTAGATCGTCCTATGAGAAAGCTGATGGTGAATGTATTGGGTTTAAATATCTTTCTGGCTTGTTTTATACTTTATCAGCTGATCAACAGCAGCGATACTCTGTTGAACACATTGATGCTGATGATATGGGTGCTGACGGCATATCTTGGTCTGGGATCAGTTTCCTGGTTTGTTGCTATTGTTAATGAAGCAGTAAGTAAACGATTTCACATTAGTGTACTTTGTTTTTCTCAGTGTGTTTTATATTGGCTATGTTTAGATTTTCTGGTTTTGATGTGATATTTTCCTTTTGTTTTGATATTGACTTTAATGTTTCGGGTAGTGGTGGGGGTATGTCTTTAATCACGTCCATCCCAAACTTGTACCTTACAAGGAGTACGGTGGTCTGCCTAACCTCGAGTAGTTTCACCTAATGCCAAAGACTCCAGTCAGTTTCGACCTCACCCATGTACAAGGAGTACAATTGTCTGCCTAACCCCGTGGATGTTTTCCCATCGCTAAAGACTCTTACGCACATGCAAATTATTAAAATAAGGTTTTACTATATTACTCTCGAAATGATCCATTCTGCGTTGATGGGCATACCCCTTCGCCCTCCAGCTGTATATTTATAACATTTATGAATCAATAATGGTAGTTAGTGCATCTATACATTATTTCTGCAATATCATAATTAATATTAAACACACAAACCTACGTGTTTAAACCCAACTTCATGATCAGTATACTCAGCTTGAACAACGCGACCACATCTATTTACATTATAATATGTTGAATTAATATTATGTGTTGTCATTATCACATAATTTATCGATCCCTACTTCAAAGTTTCTAGTTGGACTTAAATGGGTGGGATTTGATTGCGGGCGAACAGAAATGAGGGGGGTTAATTATCGTTGGTATTGCGTGAATTCTATTCAGCGATGGGCAACTGACATGTATGTGTGCACTTTAGTCAACGAAAAGGATAACAGTCTGATCCAGAGCTTACAGTGGATGGAAGTCCCATTCCGTTGTAGATGAACTTTCTCAGCCAATTTAGGGATAGCGAGCGAGATACCCACCATGGCTCCACACAATAATGAATCTGTACTATTAGCAATTAAATAAATGATTTTATTACTTATCGGAAATTCAACAAATGACTTATCTGGGATTGAAGTGTATTCGCATCAGAGATAATTAAATCTGTAGCAATTGTCAGGGGAATTGCTGTTAATATTGAAAGTATACAAGGTTTAACGTTCACTTTACCCTTGTCTTGCACCACTGGCAAGGGCGAACTTGGAAATCCTCATGAACTGTCTCCAGCACAGGCATCGAACACGGGACATCCAAGTCAGTGAGCCAACGTCTTACTCACCGAGTCACTGCCTTAATTAAGAAAATGTGATAGCCGTCTAGTTCCTCGAGATGCTACCATTTATTATACAAGACATGCACCGCCAACCAAAACAAATTTAGCAGTTCAGGTTATCGGAAATCATTGAAAATAATTTTATTCTTCACGTAAATTTATAATAAATTGGACAATTACTTCTTTTAACCACTCAAGGGTCCACACGTTTCATTTACCCCCCCCCCCCTGGGGTGTAGGGGGTGATAAGAATATACCCTTCGTATGCCCTGCGTGTCGTAAAAGGCGACTAAAAGGATCCCTGTAATGGGGCAACGTGTTTGCCGTGCGTTGCGACCCGTGTCGGTGGAGAGTGGAATCCTGGTAATTGAGTGGGGATTTGGCTTGCGAGCCCTTTTTCTGCAACACATTACTTTGGCCCATGGTTCACCTAGACGGGAGGTTAGAGTGGCCCACTCTGATCAATTGGCTTTGGTCGTGTAAGTTGATGAGAAGATGATAGTTTTTCCCCTTACTGTGTTATTAGTTTATAGTGCAGTTAAACCTTTGTGTCCTGTAGCATCTTCTCTGAAACAGCGGCTTGGGTCAATCGGATAAAGCATAAGATCTCCTCTTTACTTTGTCTGAGTATATCACTGGCTGTTCTCGTTGGGCGTAAGCGCTGGATATCCGCGCTTTAGCCTGTACGGATGTTACAATCCTTGGTGATTGGAGACCAGTAAGTGATGAATCTTAAAAGCTGATAAATGGCTTCCCAAACAAAAAAAACTTCGTCCGCCGAAACGCGGACCGACAGGTGATATTTCAGAAATATCAAATAAAACTTCCCGAACATGGTATAGGTTTCTGGTTCTTGAGAGTACCAATGAAACCATCTTAAGTAAACAGTCTCCTTTCTTAATTGCTAAAGGTCTCGCCGGGTTATCAGGTGAACCAAAAAGCATTACGAAAATGAGAAACGGTACTCTTCTGGTTGAATGTGCTAAAGAACAGCACTCTTTATCTTTATTAAAGTCGACATCTTTAGCTAACATCCCAATTAAAGTATCACCTCATAACAGTCTAAATTTTTCTAGAGGTGTTATCCGTTCTCAGGATCTAGAAGGTAGTAATGAGGAAGAGATGCTTGAAAATCTCTCCTCGCAAGGTGTAACGGCGTAACGGTAACGTTATACAAACAAACACCTACATCCTGACATTCAACCGACCAGAACTGCCCAAAACGATAAAAGCTGGATTTCTCTTAATTCCAGTTTCTCCTTACATACCGAACCCATTGCGGTGCTTTCAGTGCCAACGCTTTGGGCACAGCAAAAATGTATGCAAGGGAAAACCAATTTGTGCACGATGTGGCCAAGATGGCCACGAAACTGAAACCTGTCAATTGAAACATCACTGCAAATTGCAAAGGACCTCATTTTGCTTATTCAAGAGAGTGTCCTTTGTGGAAAAAAGAGAAACAGGTGCAACAGATAAAAACAGAAAAAAATATTTTTCACCCTGAAGCGCGGAAATTGGTTGAGCTTGCCACACCATCGCCCATATTTGCAACTTCGTTTGCAAATATAGCGAAGCCAAAAACCATTTCCGTTGCTTGTCAGACGGAGTTGCCCCTGCCAGCTTCTGGGCAGACAGGATCATCTTCTCCAAAACCCCCACTACCTCAGAAACCATTATTGATTGCTCTCGGCACCCAGACGAGTTCGTCGACAGTGCCCGGGGCAACGGAGGAGATTGTGCCAGAAACTCCTCCCCCATACGGTGGAAAGCCACCCTCTGTAACCTCAAAAGGTGGAAATCCACCAAAAACCACTCACGACCGACCTTCAACTTCGAAGGCCGGTTCAAAACTTGCATCTTTCCGTAGTAGGAAAGGCGAAGATGATCCTGTCCAAACCTATAACAGGTTCGGGAATCAGGACAATATGATGGATGTTGTTTTGGAGTTTCGCGACCCCAATTCCAAACGACATTCAAGAAGTCCTGTTAAACATCCCTGACAATGGTCAATTCCATAATTCAATGGAATTGTCGTGGAATTAAGCCAAATTTTAATGAAGTCCAAATTCTAATACAAAAATTTAATCCATTAGCTATTTGTTTACAAGAAACATTTCTTAAACATTCTGATAAACTATCATTAAACATTTTGTTGCCTATCATCATTTTGCCAATAATGATGGTAGAGCACATGGTAGTGTGTCCATTATTCTTAATGGAGATATCCCACAGAGTCAAGTTCCCCTAACCACTTCGTTGCAGGCTGTGGCGGCAAGGGTGACTTTACATATCCCTATTACTCTATGCTCTGTGTATCTACCACCAAGTTTAAATCTAAACCCCAGGGATCTTGATGACCTGATTGCACAATTACCTTCCCCGTTTATCATTTCGGGAGATTTCAATGGTCATCATTCACTCTGGGGTAGTCCTGACGATAATATCAGAGGTAATCAAATAGCAGACTTCATTAATATTAATAATTTGTGCTTACTAAATAATGACTCGCCTACTTATCTACATCCAGCAACTGCTTCTTTTTCTTCCCTCGATCTAACCATTTGCTCTCCAGTTCTATTTCAGGATTTTACGTGGAGAGTTAATGATGATCTCTGTGGCAGTGATCACTTCCCGATTTTAATAAATAATAATGGACCCTCTCCGGTTGAAAGACCGCAGAGGTGGAAGTTACATAAGGCTGATTGGGCTCTGTTTGAATCTTTGTGTCTCTTCTCTTTTGATACAAAGGAGTTAGAAGATGCAGATGAGCCTATGGCTTTATTCACTTTCATTCTTCAAGATGTAGCTGAGCAGGCGATTCCAAAAACCACGACTGACCAAACCGTTTCAATAAACCATGGTATAATGATGATTGCAAATCAGCTCTGAAAGAGCGTGATCTGATCTTGAGACGATTAAAGAACCACCCTTCCATGGAGAATATTGCAGCCTACCAAATGGCCCGTTGAACCATACGCCAAGCAAAGAAATCTTCATGGCAGGCTTATGTCTCAAGGATTAATTCCCGTACCACTTCCAAATCTGTATGGGATAGGATTCGTAGAATTAAAGGTAAAAGTAGTGCTTTATCAGTTAACCATCTAAATGTTGTTGATAATACCACCTTATTGCTAATTCTCTGGCCAGTACATTTTCATTCAATTCATCATCCAATTTCTCCTCTGATGCCTTTCGAGGCATTAAAGCACAACAGGAGAAAAGGCGACTTAATTTCAAGTCCCGCAATGATGAATGCTATAATGATCATTTTTCTATTGCAGAACTCCGTGATTCGCTAAAACGAGCTCGGGACACTGCCACTGGTCCAGATGAAATTCACTATCAAATTCTGAAACATTTACCTTTTCAAACGCTATTAATATTATTAGATCTTTATAACCGGATTTGGGTTGATGGGAATTTCCCTCCTTCGTGGCATGAATCCACAATAATTCCCATCCCTAAACCGGGTAAAGATCCTACGAATCCTACCAATTACCGCCCAATTGCTTTAACTAGCTGTATTTGCAAAACCATGGAGAAATTGATCAATCGAAGGCTTGTTTGGTACCTTGAGTCCAACAACTTAATTGACAGTATTGCGAATACCCCTTTCTTTAGGACTCCACCGTGGGCTATATCTCCCCCAAAGATTGATTTCCATCTTACACAACATAAAAAGAGAGATACTAGCTCTACGGTGTTTCAGTCTCTCTTTCGAGAGCTGAGGTCTAAATATGGTGATTATGCTCCAATTTATACAGATGGTTCGAAAGATGGTGATCGGGTAGCTTCGGCTACCGTGACACCATCTGAGACCATTTCTGTCCGCCTTCCACCTGCTGCTTCCATCTTTACAGCTGAACTCCAGGCCATTCTTCAGGCTTTGGAGTTCATTCAATCAACATCTGATTTAAAATATATAATTTTTACTGATTCTTTGTCCTCACTACAAGCAATAAATAATAAACAGTTTGAACACCCATTAGTAGCAGACATTTATGGTCTGTTACTATCAAACGAGTTCATCAGCAAGGACATTGTCCTTTGCTGGCTCCCCAGTCACATGGATATAAAAGGGAATGATCAAGCAGATTTGGCTGCCAAGTCTGCCTTAGATCTTCCCTTATTCGAATTTTTAACGCCATACACGGATTTTAAATCCTGTATAAATAATTTTATTTATTACCGCTGGCAATGGTCTTGTGATCTTGCAGGCACAAACAAACTTCATCACATAAAGCCTCTCCTTGGAGAATGGCCAAGCTCCTACAGGTCTAACAGGAGAGATGAAGTTGTTTTGTGTCGCTCTCGCATTGGTCATACTTTTTTATCTCATATTTTCATTTTGAAGCGAGAGCGTCAACCGGAATGTGTTCACTGTCATGTTCCTTTGACAGTGAGCCACATCTTGATTGAGTGCAAACATCTCAAGTATATTAGATCTAAATACTACCGTTGCCAATCATTACGGAGCTATATGATAAATTTTAATTGTATATATTTAATCATGTATATTGTTTTAAATATTTATATATGTAAAAGATTTGTTATATTTATTTTTAATTATATATTTTCTGTGATATTTGTTTTTATTTACATATATAAATTCAATTATGTGATATTGTTTTAATTTGTCTCGTTAGATTCACCATATGTTTGGCGCAATATAGCCCGCTTGGAGCTGACGTGCCATTAAACAACATTTCATTTCATTTATCATATATTATGTTTTAAATATTTATATATGTAAAGGTATTGATATATTTATTTTTAATTATATTTTCTGTGATATTTGTTTTTATTTACATATATGAATACATTCCTGTGATATTGTTTTAATTTATGTTTGGCGCAATATAGCCCGGTTGGAGCTGACGTGCCATTAAACAACATTTCCTTTCATTTCATTTACAAAGTAGTCAAGGGCAATACATCTGACAATAGCCATCCTCGTCTTGTGAAATGGTTTAAAACAGTATACGACCATATTTCAGAGAGAGAGAGAGAGTATTAATGTAGGCCAAGACGATCAATCGCCGTTAGTGAAAACATAATTGGATTCATTTGTAAAGTATTAAACAACAGGCATAACCGGGCTATAACATAACAAGAATAGTAAGAGACTAACAAAAAATTATGTACAGAAATAAAAACATATATCATAGTATATTAAATAATTAAATATATATAAAAATCAGAACTTCATGTAAACAAATATTTAAAAATGAAATGAGTTTAGTATTTGGAATATAGACCCGGTTGGGCAGTGCCAATTTAAGTTATTATTTATACTAAATAACATGAAACGTGTTACAGTTCTGCAACAACCGGGCTAATGAAGTCCGGCATACGGATACGTTTTGAGAGAGAGAGAGAAATGGGGTTTAACGTCCACTCGACACAAACTAGGTCATTTCGGGACTAACATATGGTTTAATTTTATTTCATTAATTCGCTTGCGCGTAGGGGTCTTTAGCAGTGGGAGGAAACCAGAGGACCCGGGGAAAACCCACGAGGTTGGAACGTTTTGAGAGACATTTTGATTGGACAATAGGCTTTCCGTCTACTCTTTATTAAATTCGAAATGTCTAGGGGAATATTTCAGTAGTAAGATCAGAAAATAATTATTAATGTGACTTTGTTGTATTATAGAAACCCGTTCTTAAAAACCAAATTCATTGACTAATCCCCCATACACAAATTATGTTCAGCTTGTGGCTATTTTTGTCCAATCATTAAGTCGGCCTTTGAAGATATAATGGGAGTTTGTTGAATTGTAAGAACCCTTTCATGAAAGATAAAGTAATTGACCAGTTCCACCCTATACAAACCCGTGGCTATATTTTTTCCTATCATTTAGATAACAAGATATATCAATGTTCAGTATTCGTTTACATATATCAATATTATCTATCGGCAATTAAAGTTGTTGGTTCGTAAAAATTAATACCTGTAACAGTTGTCAGGGGAATTGCTGTCAATATTTATAAGTACATAACTACACTGGTTGATGATTAAGCAACAAATTGAAATCAACATCCGACAATATATAAAAAGATAAAGTTGAGAAGTTTTAGTTCATATCGATATTGTATTAGGATAGGATAACCAGAGAGTAGAATAACATAGCCAGAGTGTCTTCAGTATTAACAGAACCAAGATACCCCAAACCGACACACAGATGGCCATGGACAAACACGTTAAACTACCAGGATTGAACAAAATTCAGGAGTCGATGAAACCAATTATAGTGTCTTTGAAACTGTTTGGCCTGTTTTATGAATCCACTAATAATAAGATAGGCGTGGAGGACACCCAAGATCATGGATCCTCGGTCGAGAAGAAAACTCATAGTAACACATTACAGAAGATATACTGCTGGACCGTGCTGTGCTGTTTAACAATTAGTACTCTGAGGCATATTCCCGGATTTTGGACAGGCGCTACTTTTGTACCGGGTTTTACAGTTCCCAAAGTTATTTTAACAACCTGGTCCTTTCAAAGCGTCTTCAGTGCTGCCCTTATACTCTTTTACTGCCGTAATGGAACTTTTGATGCGTATTTCAAACTGTGGAACAAGGCCATCATGAACACCGAGTGCACCTGTCTCGGATCCTTATTGAAGGACCTGCGTCGATTTTCAATAATATGCACGGTGTTTGCTTGGGGATTCTGGGTTTGTAACTGTATTGGAATATTCCTAATGGTTTTCATTTTTAACACTGACCTTGTCAATTCCTTTGTTAATCCATTGCCCAGTAACATAGCCTGGAAGCTGGTACTATTTGTGAGTCAATTATACTTGACACCCATTCAATTCTTCGCTATCGCTCTCGTGTTGATCTGTAGCAAAAGCATCACCGACGCCTTTTATCTTCATTCCAAAAACATAGGATGTGTGATCAAAACAAACCCTAAAGCATTTCCGGGAAAGTTGGAGATGATTCGACGAAAGCATTTGGAGCTCTGCCATCTTGTGGACATTCTAGATCGTCCTATGAGAAAGCTGATGGTGAATGTATTGGGTCTAAACATCTTTCTGGCTTGTTTTATTCTTTACCAACTAATCAACAGCAGCGATACCCTGTTGAACACGTTGATGATGGTGATATGGGTGCTAACGGTGTATCTTGGTCTGGGATCAGTATCCTGGTTTGTTGCTATTGTTAATGAAGCAGTAAGTAAACGATTTCACATGAGTGTACTTTGTTTTTCTCAGTGTGTTTTATATTGGCTATGTTTAGATTTTCTGTACCCTTCGTATGTCCTGCGTGTCGTAAAAGGCGACTAAAAGGATCCCGTAATGGGGCAACGTGTTTGCCGTGCGTTGCGACCCGTGTCGGTGGAGAGTGGAATCCTGGTAATTGAGTGGGGATTTGGTTTGCGAGCCCTTTCTCTGCAACACATTACGTTGGCCCATGGTTCACCTAGACGGGAGGTTAGAGTGGCCCACTCTGATCAATCGGCTTTGGTCGTTTTTTTTAGCTCTGTAGAATGTACGTTTTTTCCAATTCCATTGCTTTGTTGTTTTCACTCAGCAAATTTACCTTTGTGTCCTGAGTACATTCTACAGAGCTGCGGCTTGGGTCAATCAGGTTGGCTAAGTATTTATACTTTCTGGCTTGAGTATACCCCTCGTCGAGCCCTGAGGCCATGCACCGGATATCCGTGCTAGTCCTCCCCCTGGTAGGCAGGGAAGTAACCTGGGGGACGACGAGGGGTGAATTTAAAAAAACATATTTATGGATTCCCCAATCCCCCCCCCCCCCACATCAATTAAAGAAAGAAATAAAAAACAGAAACGTCCTAATACAGAGGACGTTTCGAATTTATTTTAATACCCCCCAAAAAATTATGAAGGCATGGCCGAGGTTTCTCTTAATTGAGAGTCCCTCTACCGACCTCTCAAAAATTTCACCCTTTTTGATAACCAAGGGCATAGCTGGCCTGGCTGGTGAGCCCAAGGCTATCAAAAAACTAAAAAACGGGACACTCCTGATATAATGTGCTAAGGAACAGCATGCAACCATGCTGCTTAAATCCACATCCTTAGCAGACATTCCTATCAAGGTGTCGCCGCATAGGTCATTAAATTCAAGTAGAGGAGTTATTCGCTGTCGGGATCTTGAAGGCAGCAGTGAGGATGGAATACCTTTCTTCTCAAGGCGTCTCGCATGTAAAAAGGATTAGCGTACGCCGGGGAGATAAGGTGATTGCTACAAGCACCTATATCCTCACTTTCAATCGTCCCGAAATACCAAAGACTCTCAAGGCAGGTTATCTTAACATACCTGTTGATTCGTACATTTCCAACCCTCTTCGCTGTTACAAATGCCAAAAGTTTGGACACAGCAAAACCGTCTGCAGAGGTAAAGACACCTGCGCTCGTTGTGGTCTTGATGGCCACGAGAGTGCTACCTGCCAGGCGGATTTTTGTTGTGTTAACTGCAAGGGTAAGCACTTTGCTTACTCTCGCGAATGTCTCATTTGGCAGAAAGAGAAACGAATCCAACAGATTATGTCTGAACGGAAAATACCATATTTTGATGCTAGAAAGCCAGTAGAGCTTACAGCAATTTTTCCCATTGCACAACAAGGGAAATCTTTCGCAAGTGCTGCAAAAGTTTCTACAAAATCAATTTCTGTTCAGACTGACCTAACCTGGCCCAGAAAAGAGAAAATGCCTAAACTTTTAACATCAGATCATATTAAAGGGGTATCCAGCTCTTCTCAAACGAGTGAGAGCTCGGATAAAATTATTAAATCTTTGTCTGGCAA
Organism: Patella vulgata; assembly: GCF_932274485.2. NCBI lineage: Eukaryota > Metazoa > Mollusca > Gastropoda > Patellidae > Patella > Patella vulgata. The sequence goes on along the minus strand of NC_065883.2, from coordinate 74,081,299 downwards.
GGACTCATCTTCCTTGCCTCAAACTGAAGATGTTGGGACCATTCCCAACACTTCTAACCAGAACGGCAAGGAGCCCGCTCCCTTGCCCCCTGAAGTTGTTACTCTTGATTCCAATTCTGCTGGGTCAAGTTCGCAGCCAAAGGGTATTCCACCTACACAAGAAGTTCTTTCTAAGAAAGAAAAGAAATTGGCAAAGATGCGTGATAGAGAGAAAAAGGGTTCACAAAACCCTATTGCTCTCTATAATAGATATGGGGATGATCTGATGGACGGCATTACTGTAGCGGATGTCCATAAGGACCCCGTCAGTAAGCCGCCAAAAATTAACTATCCCTGACAATGGTCAATTCCATTATTCAATGGAATTGTCGTGGTTTAAAACCAAATTTTAATGAAGTTCAACTTTTAATTCAAAATTACAACCCTTTAGCTATTTGTTTACAGGAAACATTCTTGAGGAATTCTGACACTTTGTCTTTTAGACACTTTGTTGGTTACCATCATCATGCAGTTGGTGATGGTAGAGCTCATGGGGGTGTTTCTATTATTCTTAATGGAGATATCCCTCAGAGTCAAGTCACCCTCATCTCGCCTTTACAGGCAGTTGCGGTAAGGGTGACTTTGCATATTCATATTACACTCTGTTCTATTTATCTTCCACCAAGTTTACATCTTAATCCCAGAGATCTTGATGACCTTGTTGCACAACTCCCTCTCATTATTACGGGAGATTTCAATGGTCATCATTCACTCTGGGGTAGTCCAGATGATAACAACAGAGGTAAACAAATAGCGGACTTCATTAATATTAATAATTTGTGTTTATTAAATGATGACTCGCCTACTTATCTACATCCTGCCACAGCTTCTTTTTCTTCCTTAGATCTCACCATTTGCTCTCCGGTCCTGTTTCAGGATTTTACATGGAGGGTAAATGAAGATCTGTGTGGTAGCGACCATTTTCCTATTGTAATTGAAAACAATGGTCCCTCTCCGGTCGAAAGACCTCAGAGGTGGAAGTTGCATAAGGCTGACTGGGCTCTATTTGAATCTCTGTGTCTCTTCTCTTTTGATGCAAAGCAGTTAGAAGATGCAGATGAGCCCATGGCCTTATTCACTTCAATTCTTCAAGATGTAGCTGAGCAGGCGATTCCACAAACCACGACTAAACCAAAACGTTTCAATAAACCATTGTATAATGACGATTGCAAATCCGCTCTAAAAGAGCGTGATCGTATCTTGAGACAATTAAAGAACCATCCTTCCATGGAGAATATTGCGGCATACCAGATGGTCCGGGCGAAGGCCCGTAGAACCATACGTCAAGCAAAGAAGTCTTCATGGCAAGGTTACGTCTCTAGGATCAATTCCCGTACAACATCCAAATCGGTATGGGATAGGATTCGTAGGATTAAAGGTAAAAGTAGTGCATTATCAGTTAACCATCTAAATGTTGATAATACCACCTTAACAACACTTCCTGATATTGCTAATTCTCTGGCCAGTAGTATCTCATTCAATTCATCATCCAATTTCTCCTCTGATGCCTTTCGGGGCATTTAAGCACAACAGGAGAAAAGGCGACTTAATTTCAAGTCCCGCAATGATGAATGCTACAATGGAAATTTCTCTGTTGCTGAGCTCCGGGATTCATTAAAACGAGCTCGTGATACTGCAACTGGTCCAGATGAAATTCATTACCAAATTCTTAAACATTTACCTTTTCCAACTCTCCTAATTTTATTAGATCTTTTTAACCGGATTTGGGTTGATGGCAATTTCCCTCCTTCGTGGCATGAAGCCACAATAATTCCCAACCCTAAACCGGGTAAAGATCATTCGAATCCTAACAACTATCGTCCGATCGCTTTAACTAGCTGTATTAGCAAAACCATGGAGAGATTGATCAATCGAAGGCTTGTTTGGTACCTTGAGTCCAACAACCTCATTACAGACCTCCAATGTGGATTTCGGTCCCAAAGGAGCACTCTTGATCATCTCATTCGATTTGAAACGTTCGTCAGGGACGCTTTCATCCAGAAGCAACATTTAGTTGCAATATTTTTCGATCTGGAGAAAGCATATGATACCACGTGGAAACATGGTATCATGCGCGACCTCCATAACCTCGGCCTACGAGGTCGCTTACCTGTCTTCATTAAAAATTTCCTGGAAGATAGGTCATTTAAGGTACGCCTGGGATCAATATTCTCTGACCCATTTCCTCAGGAAATGGGAGTTCCTCAGGGAAGCATATTGTCTCCAACACTCTTTGCAATAAAAATTAATACCATCCCAGCGTGCCTTAAACCAGGTACAAACGGCGCTCTTTATGTTGATGACTTTCAGATGTGCTATGGTTCTACAGACATGCGGATAATCGAACGTAAGTTGCAGCTTTGTTTGAATTCACTTCAACAATGGGCAACCGAAAATGGATTTCGTTTTTCGAAATCCAAGACTGTCTGCATGCATTTCTGTCAGAAACGAGGTTTGCATCCAGATCCAGAACTTTATTTGGATGGCAACCGCCTTCCAGTTGTGGATGAAACCAAATTTCTGGGGCTGATATTTGATAAGAAATTATCATTTATCCCCCACATTAAAAGCCTAAAAAAGAAATGTCTGAAAGCCCTCAACATATTGAGAGTCTTATCAAATACTGACTGGGGAGCAGACCGTAAGGTCTTGCTCCGATTATATCGAGCTTTAATAAGATCAAAACTCGATTATGGGTGTATTGTGTATGGGTCTGCCCGCGAGTCTTATCTCAAAGAGCTCGACACCATACACAACCAAGGACTTAGAATCAGTTTAGGAGCATTTCGTACATCTCCAGTGGAAAGTTTATACGTCGAGGCGCATGAGCCCTCACTGCACAACAGACGTGATAAACTGGCCCTGCAGTATGCTACGAAAATAGCATCTTTACCAAATCATATTTCATTTAACACCAATTAGACCATATCATGAGCATCTATATCTGCTTAAGACTAAAGTTATTCCACCTTTCGGTATTCGCATACAACCCCTTTTGTCTGAGGCTGGTATCAGCCTGGACAGTATTGCGAATACCCCTTTCTTTAGGACTCCACCGTGGGCTATATCTCCCCCAAAGATTGATTTCCATCTTACACAACATAAAAAGAGAGATACTAGCTCTACGGTGTTTCAGTCTCTCTTTCGAGAGCTGAGGTCTAAATATGGTGATTATGCTCCAATTTATACAGATGGTTCGAAAGATGGTGATCGGGTAGCTTCGGCTACCGTGACACCATCTGAGACCATTTCTGTCCGCCTTCCACCTGCTGCTTCCATCTTTACAGCTGAACTCCAGGCCATTCTTCAGGCTTTGGAGTTCATTCAATCAACATCTGATTTAAAATATATAATTTTTACTGATTCTTTGTCCTCACTACAAGCAATAAATAATAAACAGTTTGAACACCCATTAGTAGCAGACATTTATGGTCTGTTACTATCAAACGAGTTCATCAGCAAGGACATTGTCCTTTGCTGGCTCCCCAGTCACATGGATATAAAAGGGAATGATCAAGCAGATTTGGCTGCCAAGTCTGCCTTAGATCTTCCCTTATTCGAATTTTTAACGCCATACACGGATTTTAAATCCTGTATAAATAATTTTATTTATTACCGCTGGCAACGGTCTTGTGATCTTGCAGGCACAAACAAACTTCATCACATAAAGCCTCTCCTTGGAGAATGGCCAAGCTCCTACAGGTCTAACAGGAGAGATGAAGTTGTTTTGTGTCGCTCTCGCATTGGTCATACTTTTTTATCTCATATTTTCATTTTGAAGCGAGAGCCTCAACCGGAATGTGTTCACTGTCATGTTCCTTTGACAGTGAGCCACATCTTGATTGAGTGCAAACATCTCAAGTATATTAGATCTAAATACTACCGTTGCCAGTCATTACGTCAGCTATTTGCTCAACCGGAGCTATATGATAAAGTGGTAACATTTTTAAAAGAGACAAACTTTTATTCTCAATTTTAATTGTATATATTTAATCATGTATATTGTTTTAAATATTTATATATGTAAAAGATTTGTTATATTTATTTTTAATTATATATTTTCTGTGATATTTGTTTTTATTTATATATATAAATTCAATTATGTGATATTGTTTTAATTTGTCTCGTTAGATTGACCATATGTTTGGCGCAATATAGCCCGGTTGGAGCTGACGTGCCATTAAACAACATTTCATTTCATTTAGATTTTCTGGTTTTGATGTGATATGTTCCTTTTGTTTTGATATTGTCTTTGAGCTTTTGTAATGTTTCGGGTAGTGGCGGGGGTATGTCTTAATCACTTCCATCCCAAACTTGTACCTTACAAGGAGTACGGTGGTCTGCCTAACCTCGAGTAGTTTCACCCAATGCTAAAGACTCCAGTCAGTTTCGACCCCACCCATGTACATTTGTACAAGGAGTACAATTGTCTGCCTAACCTCGTGGATGTTTTCCCATCGTTAAAGACTCTTACGCACATGCAAATTATTAAAATAAGGTTTTACTATATTACTCTCGAAATGATCCATTCTAGGTTGATGGGCATACCCCTTCACTCTCCGCCTGTATATTTATAACATTTATGAATCAATAATCAATTATGGTAGTTAGTGCATCTATACATTACTTCTGCAATATCATAATTAATATTAAACGCACAAACCTACGTGTTTAAACCCAACTTCATGATCAGTACACTCAGCTTGAACAACGCGACCACATCTATTTACATTATAATATGTTGAATTAATATTATATGTTGTCATTTCACATGATTTATCGATCCCTACTTCAAAGTTTCTAGTTGGACTTAAAAATGGGTGGGATTTGGTTGCGGGCGAACAGAAATGAGGGGGACTTTTTTTAAAATCCGATTGAATCTAAGCCGTGGGGTTAATTATCGTTGGTATTGCGTGAATTCTATTCAGCGATGGGCAACTGACATGTGTGCACTTTAGTCAACGAAAAGGATAACATCCTGATCCGGAGCTTACAGTGGATGGAAGTCCCATTCCGTTGTAGATGAACTTTCTCAGCCAATTGAGGGATAGCGAGCGAGATACCCACCATGGCTCCACACAATAATCAATCTGTACTATTAGCAATTACTTTGCCCTTGTCTTGCACCACTGGCAAGGACGAACTTGGAAATCCTCATGAACTGTCTCCAGCACAGGCAACGAACACGGGATATCCAAGTAAGTGAGCCAACGTCTTACTCACCGAGTCACTGCCTTAATTAATAAAATGTGATTGCCGTCTAGTTACTCAAGATGCTACCATTTATTATACAAGCCATGCACCGCCAACCAAAACAAATTTAGCAGTTCAGGTTATCGGAAATCATTGAAAATAATTTTATTCTTCACGTAAATTTATAATAAATTGGAAAATTACTTCTTTTAACCACTCAAGGGTCCACAAATTTCATTTACAAAGTAGTCAAGGGCAATACATCTGACAATAGGCATCCTCGTCTGGTGAAATGGTTTAAAACAGTATACGAGAGAGAGTATTAATGTAGGCCAAGACGATCAATCGCCGTTAGTGCAAACATAATTGGATTCATTTGTAAAGTATTAACAACAGGCATAACCGGGATATATTGCGACAAACATATCAAGAATAGTAAGAGACAAAACAGAAAATTGTGTACAGAAATAAAAACATATATCATAGTATATTAAATAATTAAATATAAAAATCAGAACTTCATGTAAACTAATATTTAAAAATGAAATGAGTTTAGTATTTGGAATATAGACCCGGCTGGGCAGTGCCAATTTAAGTTATTATTTATACTAAATAACATGAAACGTGTTACAGTTCTGCAACAACCGGGCTATACGGATACGTTTTCAAGGACATTAGAGACTTTTGGCAAGCGGATTTTTCCCATCCGTATCCGTATCGTATACGTGATACGTTGCGTCAATGTAGTTTTAGAGTTTTGGCAGATTTTAGCAATTTTTGGTTTCACTAATGTATCATTTCAGAAAGTTTAGCCCATAGATCAACCAGTATGCAGACATGCGGGAAAAATATGAAAATTCCGGGAAAAACCCATCAAAAATAATGATTAAATTGCAGTCGTTATCACTGTTAAAATCACATCAAATATACACCTTCGGGTTCCAGGATACACATAGATTCATAAAAACGCTATGATGCAACATTTCAGCGTCGAAAAGTAGCAAAAAAGAGGGTAAAAAGACGACAGTGTTATACGGACCATTTCCGTATGAAAGCCGTTCCATACGTGCTGCCGTATCCGTGTGCCGTATGAGAAATACACAGACATTGATGACGTCACACGCAAAATCCATACGCGATACGGACCAGGAAATTACGCTCGCCAAAAGTCTCTATTTTGATTGGACAATAGGCTTTTCGCCTACTCTTTATTAAATTCGAAATGTCTAGGGGAATATTTCAGTAGTAAGATCAGAAAATAATTATTAATGTGACTTTGTTGTATTATAGAAACCCTTTCATAAAAAACAAATTCATTGACTAATCCCCCCATACACAAATTATGTTCAGCTTGTGGCTATTTTTGTCCAATCATTAAGTCGGCCTTTGAAGATATAATGGGAGTTTGTTGAATTGTAAGAACCCTTTCATGAAAGATAAAGTAATTGACCAGTTCCACCTTATACAAACCCGTGGCTATATTTTTTCCTATCATTTAGATAACAAGATATATCAATGTTCAGTATTCGTTTAAAAATATCAATATTATCGGCGATTAAAGTTGTTGGTTCGTAAAAATTAATACCTGTAGCAGTTGTCAGGGGAATTGCTGTCAATATCTACAAGTACATAACTACACTGGTTGATGATTAAGCAACAAATGGAATATAGGCCTAATTGTAACTGCTGTAGATTATACTATGTCTGTTTCTTTAAGAGACGTGGTAGGCGAGCATATGTGTTTGCTCGGATGGAGTATTCATTGTTTAATTTAGAATTAATTACTATTTTTATCTTGTATCTAATTAACGTACGAATTAACTGATTTATTATTACTTAAGCTACTTTGGTAAGCTCTAGCATATTAAGGATTACTCCCGGGTTAAAACGGGGGAGCCGTACAATTTTTGTGCGTGGTAAAGTTAAGACTTTTCACGGTGACATTTGCATTAAATATAACTGTTTTAACTAGTATGCACCGATATATTGTGGTGAACTGTCCGAGTCTGATGCCGGGTACAGAATAATGGTTGTCAGTATTTACTGTTTTATACCGGCCAAAAAGCGTACAGGATTTGTCTTCGGTCCGGTGACGTCAATGTTTCCGGTCGAATAGCGGTACGGGCTATTTCTTCGGTCCGGTGACGTCAATGTTTCCGGTCAAATAGCGGTACGGGCTATTTCTTCGGTCCAGTGACGTCAATGTTTTCGCTGGACTCATAATCCATTTATGATGATGTGACAACATCAGCAGCGATAAACTACCTTATTGGTTACAGTTATTTCTATCTCATTTGAGAGAGCGAGAGAGAGAGAGATTGGGTTTAACGTCCACTAGACACAAACTAGGCCATTTCGGGCCATTTCTCGACTAACACAGTATTGGTTGCAGTTACTTCCCCCTAACAGTTAGTTTAAACAATATTTTACTCATTAATTATTTATGACGTCTGACGTCTGTAACAATATGATGGTGGTAACAATAACCATATTTTGATCTTTATCCAAATATTAATTCTTTAATTGATAATCAATATATTATAGCAAGTCATGCTGGTTGTTTTGATACGTTAACTGAGCTATAGATTAATGAACATTTTATAACATTTCTTTGTTATAAAACGTATATCATATTTGTTGAACAAATTAAGTGACAATCCCAGTCGATATCCAGGGTATGTTGCATGTCTATTCCATATTTGAAATTTAGCTGTTATCAGTCTTTTACGTAAATATCACAGGTAAAAAATAGGTACCTATAAAAAGAGAGAGCCGGGGTAGAGAGAGAAAGCGAGAAATGACTAGGTCATTTCGGGACTAACATGGTTAAATTTTATTTCAATAATTCGCTTGTGCGTAGGGGTCTTTAGCAGTGGAAGGAAACCGGAGGACCTGGAGAAAACCCACGAGGTTGGACAGGCAACCCTATTCCTCGTGACGTACAACCGAGGATTCGAAACCAAGCCGGTTGACTCAATGACATGCCTCATGATACAGCGCGCACGTGCTAACCATTCGGCCATCCAACCCCCCGAGTCGAGCTGGAATTCGGGAGAACTCACGCAGACTATCATAACAGTTATAACAAGCCAAATAATATTCTTAACGGGGGACAGTTGTGATTACCAATTGCTTAGATTGTTGGAAGAATAAAACTGAGAACTTGAACTGTAGTCTGTAGTTTTGATCACTGAAAGAAAAACAACAGTGAAGTCCAAGAAAAAGCCAGAAGTATTGCACGTCTGTATAGTTTATGATGTGATGGTTGATTCACAGATGTGGTAGAAATCTAATCTAAGTAATACCTATCAGTAGTATTTAAGATGAACGTTACATAAACTTCAAGAGAGGGATTCACTAGTCCGCCACTATAAGAAATACTATAAATATGGGTATCAAAAAACCTAATCCGAACCCTAACCCTAATAATAGATATCGGTGGACTAATGAACCAGCGGACTAGTGCATCTTAACCCGAAGCCTAACAATAGATATTGGTGTACTAATGAACCCCAATAATAGGTATCGGCGGACTAATGCATCCTAACCCTACCCCAATCCCTAATAATAGATATCGGTGGACTAAAGAACCGGCGGACTAGTGCATCTTAATCCTAACCCTAGCCACGGTGGACTAATGAACCAGAGGACTAGTGAGCATTCCCCAACTTCAACAATTGAACTATGCATAGCACAGTATGTGAGTATTTAAGATGAACATAATATTATATAAACTTTGTATCCTGTTTTAATAAATTTGTCAGAAGTAATAAAATTCAACTTATTTATTCTGATATATACTATTCAAAAAAAGTAGGGGATATTTGATTTTGGGGGCATAATACTAAAATATGCAAATGACTACGAACAAAGTCACTATAGAACCTAACAGAAGAAACATTTCCAGTTACATGTGACGCCCAAACGCACCAATAGCTACTGCATGGAATGCAGGTGATGCTTGGGATCATCATGGGGGTCCAACTCAAGATTTGCACGACTCTGACTTTGAATGTTACAGTCATTTTGGCATTGAATTCCAGGGTGGAAACATCAGTTTAATTGTTTTAGTGACCAGAAAACAAATTTTGATATGCGTCGGCTTACCCAAAATGAAAGGTTACGTGCCCTTGGCATGCTACAGATCGGCACAACACAGGCGGTTGTGGCGCGGACGATGAATGTTTCTCAGTCTGTCATAAGCAGGCTATGGTCCAGATACCGTGATACACAATCTGTACAGGACAGACCACGCTCAAGTCGACCAAGGGCGACAACTCAAGCCCAGGGTCGATTTATCCGTACCTTGGCCTTGAGAAATCGTGTCATCACAGCAAATCAGATCAGCGCTCGTCTTCAAACAGACACTGGTGTGAGAGTGAGTGGCCAGACGATTCGGAATCGACTGCATAGGGGTCACCTTCGCGCCCGACGTCCTCGCGTGATCCCTTGTTTGAGAGATCATCACATTCAGGCAAGACGTCGTTGGTGTAGGGATCGTCAACACTGGGATAATCGACGCTGGAGCAATGTGATGTTTTCAGATGAGTCAAGGTTCACTGTTGGTTGTGATGCTGTGGTAACTTTGCTGTTTGACCCCTGGTATCATTTTACCCTTATAATGGTCAGTCTGTGTCTTACTTAGTCTAACGATCATTTGGAATAAATCGATGAATGTGAACTTCATTTCATTTTGTCATTTGTTTCTTCGTCAGTTTCATTAGGTGACTTTAATAACACTTAAAAATCAAATATCCCCTACTTTTTTTGAATAGTATATATAAACCCTAACCGCCCAAACCCCGACCTTCAGAACTCCCTCCCCGATTTTTTGCTAGGAAAGAGGTGCCGGCAGTTACCAAATTTGCACCACGATTTTAAATGGGGTTGAACGTCCTAATTTTCTGCACCAACCGGGGTAATGAAGACGTGCTACGGTGTGCTATGAGGAAAACGTTTGCCGTACAGCGGCTCGATCCCTTCTCATATTTCAAATTGCAAACGTCAAGGTTTCTTTAAGGAAATGAAATGTGGTTTAATGGCACGCCGGCTCCAAACGGGCTATATTGAGCCAAACATATGGTGATTATTTCGAGACAGGCTAAATTATATGCATAAATAAAAAAAATATCACAGTAAGTAAAATTAAAAATAAAATCAATCTTTTATGCATACAAATATTTAAAAAATGAAATGATATATATATATATATATATATATATATATATTATATATATCATCTCGAAAGAGAGACTGAAACACAGTGGAACTAGTATCTCTCTTTTTATGTTGTGTTAGATGGAAATCAATCTTTGGGGGAGATATAGCCCACGGTGGATTCCTAAAGAAAGGGGTATTCGCAATACTGTCAAGGCTGATACCAGCCTCAGACAAAAGGTTTTCTTTAAGGTGTTCGCCAACGTGTACAAGGTGCCTTGCATATTTTTGGCCATGCCTCTGCGGTTGAAATGAAATGATCATGGCACGTCAGCTCCAAGCGGGCTATATTGCGCATCAACCACGGCTCCTCATCACGCTTGGTACTAGAACGTCAAATACAGTACAATAATGAATGTATCATGCCTTTATCTTTATGTAGGGCCATTCTCCTTTGGACCACATCTATGATTCAGAAACAGATGGGCTGTCAACTGAACGATTGGGTCAGGTATGGTTTATTATTTTAACACACCTACACTATTCGATTATCAGAAATACATATAGGGAAACGTTAGTGTACAAGAATCCTTTAAATTACAGGTCATTCAATGGGTGTTTACTGGAGCTTGTAATAAAATACGTAGCAGTACAACTATTCTGAGAATAGAGTGATTGACACACTGTACCTTTTATTTATCGGCATACCTTCAAAATACAGGGTTACCGGAAGAGGTGTGTGATTGAACCCCATTTTAGCTCGCTAAGCTAACAACCTCACCTGCCAATGTGACTTTTTTTTTGACGGGCGTGAAAATGTACCAAGAAGCATACTAAACGTATTACCTCTTGGGAAACTATTGTCTTGTTAAAGAATGTAATAAATACTATACTACCATTATGACACTAAATTTCAGTTGACATTATTTCTGTCTAACTACTATAGTATTATATTTCTGTCTAACTACCATATTTAATTATAATATTATATTTCAGTTGACGTTATTTCTGTCTAAATTAACTGGTACATCAATAGGTTTTACAGCCATGGGATTTTTTACTATCACAAAAGAAGTTATATTAACGGTGAGTTTAATTTTTTTTGAACAGTTTCTGAACACACTTTGTTAATCAATTTGATTTTATGTCATGTGAGTTTTTCCTAGTACCAGCGTACAATGGATCACGAACTATTGCGTAATCGCAGCCATTTCAGAATTGTGACGTCATAAAAATCGAATTAGTCAATCAATTGCCCAAGAAACAATCCTGTCAGGCGTCATATCAAGCGTACAAGATTTGGCCGAGTCGGGGACTTTTCTTCCTAAGAGCGTCCCCTACAAGACCAAGATGGAGTAGCGCTTTGGCGACTTCTCACAAAAATGTACTTAAATATTAACATTTAAACATACATTATGCAAGAGCTAAATCTGCCTCTTGCAGGTCTTTCTTTAGGCCTGAAATGTTATTTAAATGATTAATTAGACATTAATTAACTTATCCAGACCATAATCAACCCTCGATGTCATCGCTAGCCTGCTATTACTGAATTAGAACCTGATCTGCTGCTCAATGTTCATTGATAATTTAATCAAAAAATGGATAATCGGGACTGTTTTATTTTTATTGTTCTGACTTTAGTAATGATGATCGAGGCTAGGCCCAAAATTTCGATGGCATCGCTAGCCTCTTTATCTAATCTCCCATAATGTATCTTTAAAGGAATATTATTTTCAGAATATGATTATATCGGTTAAACAAGGGGCCATAAAAAGGATTTATGACAATGCGTATAGGTGGCGCTGACATTTATACATATCGTCGGCTTTGGATGCCGAATATTGCGAGATTTTTAAATATTCATATCTTTTAAATATTCATATCTTTGTAAATACTGAATAAACAGGAGTCCTGGTTGGACTGATATTGTAGTTTGTGTGGGTTATTGGTAGTTTAGAACAGTATTTTCTGCAACTCATCAGAGGAAATCACGTCGAAAAATCCCGATAAACTTTCTCGGCCAATGCACGGATCGAACACTCGACCTCTAGGCTTGCGAGCCAGCGTCTTACTCACTTAGCCAATGTGGCTCCTAGTGTAGAACAGTAGTATCTCCCATTAAGGACAGTCCGACGGACTAGACAGCTGCCCTTGTCATGCCCTCCGCCCTGCATCACTGATGAACTTTCTCGGCCAATGCAGATATCGAACACCCGATCTGCAGGCTAGCGAGCCAGCGTCTTACCCACTCTTCCCCCCCCCCCCGGCCAATGCGGGGATTGAACACGCGATCTCCACTTAGCCACCGTGGCTCCTAGTTTAGAACAGTAGTCTCCCATTAAGTACTTTGACAGTTGTAAAGATCATCTGACGTGTTACACGGATCTCTATTGTATGACCACTGGCCATGATAACCTAACATGCCTGTTCAATAATACAGATCGTTAAAATGACGATTAGCGGATTTCGGTAAAAATTAATTGTTAATTTTCTATTTCAGATTGTTGGTTTGTATTTGACCTATTTTTTTCTGTTGCTGCAATTTAGGATCACCTAAGATCAGCTGCTGGATCAATTAATCAAACGAAACTCCACGGAGCATTAACAGACACTAGTTTGTCGATTGGAGTTTAATTTAGAAGAAAGGAAGTTGGATAAATTGTCTGAACAAAATCTCTGGTCATATCTATGAAGCTTATCCACTAATTCTGCACTAATAGAAGAATAGAAGCCACACCAGGTCTACGGGAATGTTTTCGTTGTTCCAGAATCTAATTAAAACACAGATCCTATTCCGTTATGTTTTTTATAGTTCAAAATTTCGTTTTACTTGTCAAAGTATTAAAAAAACGAAACGAAATATAGATCTGTATTTTAATCAGATTGTATGAACCTTATCCACAAATCCTGCACTAATAGAAGAATCGAAGCCACACTAGATCTACGCTGTTTTCGTTTTTCCAGAAGCGTAATCACTCAACCGCGTTTAATTATTTTCTGATTTTAAATTATTCTTTTGTAGTATAGACCTTTTTTTATGTTTGGTAATGGTGATGTAGATCAATTCTACATGTCTAGAAATATTTTTTTATGGGTAAACATGGTCTCAGTTTATAAACATATATATCATCGTATTATTGCCTGATTTTCAGAGATAAATATTTTTGAGCTAAAGACGATTCATAACGATCTTGGGTGTTTTCGGAAAGTTATTTCCCCAGATGTTTGGTTGTGGCTTAATGAAATTAAATAAATTGGGTTTAATGTCTTTACTATTTTGCTCCGACTGGGGTCATGAAGTCTGATTTCCAGAGATAATTATTCTTGGGCTAAAGATGATTTCTAACGATCCTGGGTGTTTTCGGAAAGGTATTGCCCCAGATGTATGGTTGTCGCTTAAGGATATGAAATGGGGTTTAGCGTTTTACTGTTCTGCTCCAACTGGGCTAATAAAGTGTGCTATGAGGTAAATTTTGCCTGGACAGTGAAACTATGGGCTACTCGCAAATCGAATTCGAACTGCCAAGGGATCTTTTACGTATCATCTGAACGACTATACGTTGTTCCTTGCCACACCCCCTGTCCCATCCCACACCGTATCTCGGAAAAGCCCCCTCAAACGCCTGATCACCACACAGAATTGACATCTACTCTAAAATCAGCTCTAGAAAAACCTGTCCCAGTACATTATCCTCTCACGTGACGACCCCGACACCCTCTTTCTCAGTCTTGAGCCACATGGTTATGTATTTATTAGAACTCTATGTACATATAAACTCGTTTTGGAGTGAAACTGGTTTGCATAGTTTTATTGCTTGTCAAATTAAAAGTCCATATTGAAACTAAATCGACAGAACAGCTCAACCAATATTATCCGTTGTCTCAGAGGGCCAGAGACACCCCCCCCCCCCCTAAAATGAACACTCCTCCACGATATTACATCCCTGTATGGATTGCATGATCGGGATATTGATAACGGTCAATCAATTCACAAATTACTTGATCAACAGATATTACTTTAAATAGGCTTTAATCCCCTGATAATAATTGTAAACAATAACATTAACATGGTTCTATAACACTATGTAAATATTAATTTAGCCCCGCTGTATTAAAATAATTTGTTAATGTATACAATAAACACTAACCCATAAGGAAACCTGATCGGAGCAAATTAAAATATCCACATTAACGGCACGATTGTTTCCATGTGATTGTACCTAAGTATCTAAAAACGGAATACTAATTGGAAAATAACGACCGGTGTCATTTCAAACCGCATTGTCATTCACGTTTCAAAAGATTGATATCTCTGTTTATGGAGTGTATCGATTTTGAGGTAATAATCATTTGTGTGAGAAAGAACGCATGAAATGTTTAATGGCACGTCAGCTCCATACCCTAGCTGTTTTGTGCCAAACATATGGTGAATTTAAGAGACAAATAACAGCAACTCACGGACGCATTTTGCCTGTCTCCAGTGTAGAATGCGAAAATGGCTTTTCTACACACAATTTAATAAAAACCAAATTAAAAACCGCCTCACCACTTCTACACTGGATCAACTTATAAAAATCTCCTTGCAAGGACCGCCTTTCGAGTTTTCGATCCCAATATTTTAAAAAATTGAAATGAAATAGGGTTTAACGTCCTACTGTTCTGCTCGGTTTCGGCTAATGACGACGGGTTAAACAGGTTAAATGTAAGTAAAAATCGTCAAATCTGCAGTAAAATAACATTGATCTGTGTTGTCCCCTCTTCTTATTGTTGTATTGTATTATGAATAAATGATCATATGAAACTTACCTGAAATAAAAGAAAAAGAAAATATTTTAGATTTGTTTTTTTAATACGTACTAATTTGATAAGGGTTATGCCCCTTTATTTTCTGTAAAAATATCTGACAAGACAAATTTTCAAATATCAATACTGTTCTACGTTATGCTACGACTGCGCTATTTTAGGCAGAAGAGAGATGGTGTTTTAAGACTAGGCCATTTCCAGACTAGAAATGGTACAATTCTCATGCACGTTTGTGTCTTTAAAGCGAGAATTGCATATTTTCTAAGAACGCCAGAACTTAATTATTTCTATATAATTATATAGAAATTTGATGATTATTCGAATTTTATCTATCCTGAAGAGGAGTTAGGTTGCCCTATAGAGATGAGTTGTATCCACACCTTTTGGTTTGTACAAAGCAACATATACTTTTCAAAGCATCATATGCTTTTCAAAGCATCATATGCTTGATAATGTCATTTTTATGAATCAAACGCTACTGATCTTTATGAAGCCAATACTAAATCACCAGCTGCGACTACTTCCCTGGGAATGAATGAATATAATTAATTTAATGGCACGTCAGCATATTTCACCAGGAAGTTCTTTTCCTGTTATTTCGATGTAACAGTTCATTTCTAAAAAAAAAAGCGAAAAGTATATACGGGTTTAGTTTCAAGATATATTTGCGGATAAAAACATGCCCGACCATAGCGACAAACTCAGATATCCAGTTCTAGCCATCCGAGGTTTGCTAAAAAAAACAACATATGTATAAAATTAAATTGAGTTCTATGGCACGCCAGCTGCAAACGGGCTATACTGCACCCTAATGAATTAAAGGTCAATGTTGTAATGGATTTGACAGTTATTTTTGAAGATGTATTTAGAGTTTAAATCCACTATAACTGCTGACAAAAATCAATCTAAGCATGTTTACTATTATCCCTTTACTTAAAATACAGATGTGACGTCATCCTTTGATGTTGGCGTACCATTATTTCAAATAATAGTACGGGTAATGTGCAAAGCGTACATTATTTATACTAGTTAAAATTTTCGATCCGTGTGACGTATTTCGTTGCAGGGGTCTGTATTCATTTTTAAAAGTCATTTGTTGGTTAGCCAATATCAACTTTATAGTGTCAACATCTCATTTAACCCACTGATGTAATTTATTCCCATGGTCGTGATTAAATATTAGTTTTAGTTCGTGTTCCATTAAAGTTGTTAATAAGTTGATGGTGATACAACAGAATTTGCTACTTTGTAGGGTGTATAAATAAAATAGGGTGTATAAATTGCTATTACAATAAATATGATACGGTCGTGTTGTTTCTGGGTATCTAAAAGGAATATCAATTGGGAAATAAAACAATGTTAAATTTGAATCTCACGCAGTGTATCGATTCTAACTTTAAATGCGAGTGGAAGGTACTTCGCGTTCGAGTCACTCTAAATGCCTGAATCTGTGAGGATGGCAGACAATCAAATGACTGATTTGAGGTACTGTATTTACGATATTTTGAAACCAATTTTAAAATTAATGAAGATTTTCGGTATCTATTATGATAAGGGCGATGACGAATCTAGTAAAAGTGCGACTTGGCCGACGCTAGGTAAATTCCACAAATTATACTGTGTCGCTGTTATTGTGTTGGTTTGGATTAATGTATTGAGATATATTCCGTCGTTTTGGGTTGGATTTGATTATCACCCCAACCAAACAGTTAACAGAGTCATCAAGCAAACGTGGCTTATACAATGCGCCATCACTGTTTCTATATTACTATGGCACTGTCGGAAAGGAACTTGGAATTGCTTCTATAAAAATTGGTACCAGATGATTATGGATGAGAGTTGTTCAAATTACATCAACAAGAAAACAAATCAGATGAGAAGAATATGTAAACTATTTCTCTTTGTCGCCATACTGTATTTTATTTTTCAAGTCACGTTCACCCTAGTCTCAACTTTAACGTTCCTAAGTCCGGTAATGCTGACCAATCCTTTTCCAGCCACTACTGGAATCACTATACTCATTCTGATGTTAGAATTATTCGACTATGCTGCGTGGATACTTCCAAATATTTTTATAATGGTGATTTGTTACAGCTTAGCGCAGGCCTTTGTAATGGTTACACGGTGCTTACAAAATTTCGTGAGCAACGCCCAGAGGTTCCGGGAAAATCTGAACATTGTTCGTCAGATTCATTTAAAACTATGCCGAATGACCGAACATCTCGATAACCCGTTTAGATTGTGGATAGTCAACGTAATTGGATGTAACATCTTTCTTGCTTGTTTCATCATATATCTGTTGGTAAAAACTGAAGAAACTTCAATTGTAGGCGTCATCCTAAAATTTTCCTGGCTCATCACTAACATTCTTACAGTTTTTATAGCCTCCTGGTTTATTGCATCTGTAAACCAATCTGTAAGTATCATAACATTAACCACGTGGGTTTTCTTTAGGTCCTCCGGTTTCCCCCCACTGCAAAAGACCCCTACGCACAAGCACATTAATGCAATAAAATTGAACCATGTGTTTGTCCCGAAATGACCTCGTTTGTGTCGAATGGACGTTACCCCCCCCCCCTCTCATGGGGGTTGGATGGCCGATGGTTAGCGCGTGCGCGCTGTATAATAAGGTCTCTCATTGAGTCAGTTGGTGTGGTTTTGATTTCACGGTTGTACCTGACAAGGAGTAGGGTTGCCTGTCCAACCTCGTGGATTTTCTCCAGGTCCTCCCCTAAGCGCAAGCGAATCATTGAAATAAAATTGAACCATGTGTTAGTCCCGAAATGACCTAGTCCGTGTCGAATGGACGTTAAACCTCCCTCTCTCTTTCTTATAACACCAAAATTTACCATTTTGTCCGTATTTCATCACGAGATGTCATGGCTGTGGAATTGGTATCACATATTGTGCGAGAGAGTAAGCATACCGAGCGATTTCATCCACCGACACTTTATGTAGCGCGTTTTTTCCATTTTGTAGAGAGAGAAATTGTAGAGAGAGAAATGACGTTTAACGTCCAATCGACACAAACTAGCTCATTTCGGAACTAATACATGGTTCAATTTTATTTCAATAATTCGCTTGCGCGTAGTGGTCTTTAGCTACTCCTTGTCACGTACAGCCGGGGAATCGAAAGCCAGTTGACTATGACAGGCCGTATGTTACAGCGCGCACGTGCTAACTATTCAGCCATCCAACTCCCTTTTTTTAATTGGAAATAACTACCCCATCTTCAAAGGCTATATATGTATCTGTTCATTAGACGCAAGCTTCTAAAGACTGTCCCTTAAAGGAATATTCATCAAGAACTATAGATGTAATAACTAAAGCTTTGCTGCGACCCTGGAGACGGGTATCCCCAGTGGGTACAACTGACCCAGGGTAATAGCGCGGGATAATACGTCGCCTGTCCGTCTCGACAGGATGGCGATGTCATTTCATTCCTAGGTCATATCATCAATATAAATTTAACAGAAAATGAAATGGGGTTTAACGTCCTACTGTTTTCCTCCGAACTGGGTTAATGAAGACGGGCATACGCCATACAGTGTGCTATGAGATAAATTTTGCCCGGACAGCGGCACTACGGCATACTCTTATATCGAATTCCAACTGTCAAAGGATCTTTTACGTGCACACCGATGTGTATACGGGATCTCGGTTTTTCGTTCCATCCAAATGACTAGATAGCTGTCCTTGACAGGACATCCGTCCTGCATCATTGACATTTGGGGGCCAAGCCGGAAAATATGGATGAACTTTCTCGGCTAATTTAATGCAGGGATCGAATACCCGACCTGCAGGCTAGCGAGCCAGCGTCTTACCCACCGGATCACCTAAATTTAACAGATGGACATAATGGGATTTATGATAAAGCTGTCATAAAAGTATTTTTTAGTTATATGCATACATCATATATGACAACTCATTCCAATATAAAAGACAACTCATCCTGAACTTTAAAACAGGTTATAAGACAAGTACTATTACAGGCCCCATAAAAGCTGTAATGAACTACATTTTGGAAAACTGGATGACAAGCAGCATGTGAACCATCCCGACTAGGAGTGTGTTAAAATCGTATCTGAGGGGAAATTGCGAAGGCACCAGCAAAAGCAGACAAGATCTACACAGTTCAAGTTATTTCAACTGTGGAATTCCTACACAAACCAGGCAATTGGCTCTAACCAGTTATTAAAGAGACGTGGAGGAATCAATGAACCGACAAACTGAAGGACAAACGGGCTAATTTAATAAATGACTGACTGACTGAAGGACAAACAGACAGAAGAAAAAATAAGTTACTAAATGACTGACTGACTGAAGGACAAACTGACAGAAGAAAAAACATTTATTTATATAAAAATGTATTAGTTGATGAAATAATAAAATGTATTATTTAATAAATTGTTGATGTACTAAACAATAAATTAACATTTTTATAAATTGTTGATGTGATAAATTCTTATATTACTGATTAATTTAATAAATAAAAGAACAGAAATAAAATACAGTAATTTGTTGTGGTATTTATGTGTAACTTGGAATGAGTGGGGTTTTTTTAAGTTGGGATGAGTTATCTTTGGGATGAGTTGTCAGGTATTCCATACGATATGCATATAAGTTATATTAAAAGACAGGTGTGACGTCACCCTTTGATCTTGGCTTACTATTATTTCAAATAACCGTACGAGCAACTTGCCAACTCGTGTGACGTATATCACTTTAAAAGCACGTGCGGAGTGTCTGTATTTTAAGTCATTTAATGGTCTCGAGCTTAAGCCATTGCGTAATGTATTGTAAAAACACTCGGGCCTCACGGCCCTCTTGTTGTTGCAATATATTACGCAATGTCTCGCTCTCGACCATTAAACCTTACATAATTGAATGCTATATATTCAAATTTAGCGATTTATGTAAAGGGAGATAATATTAAACTGACTAAGACTAGTAATTATTTCCCCTTATTTAATGATGTAGTGCAAGTTTTAATTAGACTATTTTTCCTTTAATTTTGTTTCTCCCTTTAACTGCATTTTTTGGTGACTTTTTGGTCTAGAATTGGAGAAAAGGGGACATTTGCAATTTCATAGCAGTTTTGATAGGGGGTGTAAAGTGTCATTCTGCGGAGCAATCATTGTGTCGGAATCCCATCAAATCTCCGTAGCAATATCATGCATGTATCTTTAATCGGATTGGGGATCACGGCTAAGTGGGTAAGACGCTGGCTCGCTAGCCTGAAGTTCGGGTTTTCGATCCCTGCATTGGCCTAGAAAGTTCATCCAGATTTTCCGGCGTGATTTCCCCCTTGTCAGTGATGCAGGACGGAGGGCCTGACAAGGACAGCTGTCTAGTCGTTCTAATGGGAAGAAACCGAGATCCCGTGTACACATTGGCGTGCACGTAAAAGATCCCTTGGCAGTTGGAATTCGATATAAGAGTAGGCCGTAGTGCCACTGCCCGAGCAAAATTTCCCTCATAACACTGTATGGCGTATGCCCGTCTTCATTGCCCAAGTTCGGAGTAGAACAGTAGGACGTTAAACCCCATTTCATTTCATTTCCTTTATCGGATTAGATTCATAAACGTTTATTGTTTTATTTTTGGTAGGCCCATTCGCCATTAGAAAATATCTATGATCTGCAGACACATGGACTGACAACAGAACAATTGGGCGAAGTAAGTGTTCCCAAATTTCTTTTATAATATCTGGGTTTTCCATTTGAAATGTAGAATTTGGTTGATATAACAGTTAAATGAATATCATTTCGTCTGTCACTCATTCATTTTTTAAGTCTTGGGGCGCCGATGTACGTAAACATGACGGTCCATGGGGAACGGCACCGTGGACACGCCTCCCTTCGGAGAACGGTCTAGGGTTGCTCTCCCCCCCCCCACCAGAAAAATTGGGAAAACAGGGCTTGCACCTGAAACTGACGGAAAACTTCATTTTTGAAGATGAATTTGCGATATTGGCGTATTAATCGTGTGGGTCATTATGGTGAGGCGCCTCATGACTCACATAAAGCCAAGTGACAATGGATTGGGCGCCCCGCAAATCTCGTCGTGGGCGCCCAAACAATGTCAATCGGCTTTATGTACCGACCATACTGATATGGGCACGTTGGTTGTTTGCTTCGTATTGCGTCCAATGTAAAAGGGCGCCATCCCCCTCCCCCCGCTAGCTACGGGCCTGAAGTATATTCACCGATCAAAAAAATACGAGATGTTACTTATTTTGAGTATTTGGTTTTATTCTTGAGCGGTGAATTTACTTAATATATTTATATGGTGTCCCTATTGGTTAATTAGTTGTCACTTTCTTTTGTAAAAAAGACCTGTATATTTTTTGCTTGAAAACGTTGAGAACCCCTCATGGGGTTTGGATGGCTGAATTGTTAGCACGTGCGTGCTGTATCATAAAGTCTGTCATTGAGTCGACTGGCGTAGTTTCGAATCCCCGGTTGTACTTGACAAGGAGTAGGGTCGCCTGTCCAACCGCGTGGGTTTTCTCCGGGTCCTCGGGTTTCCTCCGACTGCTAAAGACCCCTACGCACAAGCGAATTATTGAAATAAAATTAACCCATATGTTAGTCCCGAAATGACCTAGTTTGTGTCGAGTGGACGTTAAACCCCATTTCTCTCTCTCTCGTAATTGGACACACTTACTACTTTAAACACGACTCGGGAAATTGAACGGTTCAATAATTGGTCAGTAAAATTGAATGTTTTCAGATATTCAACTATATTTACGAATTGTTCAATGCCTTACAGAAAATAACGCTGGATACACACGATGAAATGGTGTCGGCAGCTCAGTATCACCTGCCAGGGTCCTAATGAATCAATGAAATATTGTTTAATGGCACGTGAGCTCCAACCGGGATATATTGCGCCAAACATTTGGTGATATTTCTGAGACACATTAAATGAAATCACAAAATATTAATATACATAACAATAAACATGAATCACAGTTAACACTATTAAAGTTAATTATTTTATGTATTTCAATATTTAAAAAATAAAACATGGAAAACAAGTATACATACAAATTAAAAATTTCTATAAAATGTGTCTTTAAAAAAAGTCTAACGCTTCACAATATAAACCCGGTTGGCCAAATAAATTCTGACAACGGAATATCTTTGAGATGTTTGCACTCAATCAGAATGTGCTTATCTGTCAAAAGGAACTTGACATTGTTCACTCTAGCCGAAGGGGTCGTTTTAAGATGAAAATGTGAGTTTAAAAAGTATGACCTATACGAGAGCCCCTCCTATTGGATCTATAGTTTGGCCAGTCTCCTAAAAGCCTAATGTAATGAAGTTGGTTTGTGCCTGCAAGTTCCCATTAAAATCTTTATAACAAAGGTGTTAAAATTTGGATATGGGATAAAGATGTGATTTAAAACTGGTGAAGAAACTCCAAAACCTGAAGAATAGCCTGGGGTTCAGCTGTTAATATGGAAGCAACATGTGGAATACGGACAGATATGGTCTAGAGCCCGGGTTCTAAAGGTCACCAGTCAGTAAATGTAACGTAATCCTCATATCCTTTCAATACTATATTTTCAGTTGACGTTATTTCTGTCTAAATTAACTGGTACATCAATAGGTTTTACAGCCATGGGATTTTTTACTATCACAAAAGAAGTTATTTTAACGGTGAGTTTAGTGTCGTTATGCTTTCCCGGCACATAATCGCATTGGAATCTTAATTTCAATTCCTTCGCAAATTGTGCCATGTGCAGACATTTTGAGACAGTTTGAACTTTCTGAAAATATAAGGGTTAACAACCGTGTTCATCGAAATCTACCAACATATTTGTTCCTTTTCACAAGGTATTTTTACTAAATAATTCTACTTTCCGTGAATATATAAATTAAAAATTAAGTATATAACTTAGCAAAAACATTACTCGGTTAAGCCACTGCGCTATAGAAGTGTTATTACTGATAAAAAAAAAACTACTGTAACAAGGAAATGTAACACCAACGATGACTGAAAGCTGCATTCAACACATTTCTCACCAGTCACCTGTCTTTAAATACCTATCATTATAAAATTGCATTGTGAAGTTCTTATACTATTAAACTATTTGACCTTTATTGTATTCATTGACGTTGAGCCTTAGCCCCCTATTACGTATTAGGTTAAATAGGTCATACCCACTCACACACTCGGCAAACTTCAGTACCCGCCATTGGAACTACTTTCAAGTTCCCGGATTACCAACGGTGTCGCCCATGAGAAGGCGTTTGAAGAATGTTTTATCATATATACAAAGCTTTCAAAGTCTGAAGCTATTTTTCTTCCAAGTTTGTCCTATTTACTTTAAACCAAGGACAACTTTGCACTGAGAACTTCATTCTAAAAACGGCAAATTTTCCTAATAAGTAAACCGGTGCCGCATCGCAATTGTGTGGGTGTAGGTACATATCACTTACCGCCATAGGGGATCACGTGGCTAAGACGCTGGCTCGCTAGCCTAAAGGTCGGGTG
Source organism: Patella vulgata (assembly GCF_932274485.2). Taxonomy (NCBI): domain Eukaryota; kingdom Metazoa; phylum Mollusca; class Gastropoda; family Patellidae; genus Patella; species Patella vulgata. Next base: position 74,057,602 of record NC_065883.2, on the reverse strand, counting down.
TTCGATCCCTGCATTTCCCGAGAAAGTTCATCCAAATTTCCGGCGTGGTTCCCCCTTGTCAGTGATGCAGGACGGAGGGCCTGACAAGGAGAGCTGTCTAGTCCTTCGAATGAAACGAAAAACCGAGGTCCAGTGTATACATTAGAAAGCACGTAAAAGATCCCTTGGCAGTTGGAATTCGATATAAGAGTAGGCGATAGTGCCGCTGCCCGGGCAAAATTTCCCTCATAGCACACGTCTTCATTAGCCCAGCATACGAGCAGAACAGTAGGACGTTAAACCCCATTTCATTTCTTACCGCAATCTGCCGCGGTCATGCCTATTGTCCACTCATTTACGAATGCACTATTGTTTGTAATATCTGTGGCGACTATTTATTTATACTAATAAAACATCTTGTATATGTGACAGGCAATGTGTACAATGCCTGAAATATACCAGTCAATGTGTACATTGCCGGGTTAGGTTTAGGGTTGGGGTGGGGGAGAGGTTAAGTCTCCACATAAGGACATGTGTACAATGCCTGAAATATACCAGTTAATGTGTACATTTTAGGGGTGGGGTTAGGGTTGCAAAGGCATTGTACACATTGCCTGATTGTAGACATTGACTGTGACATATACAAAGAATAGAAACTTTTATTACAATCTGTGACGCAAATTTTTCTTTTTTTTTTAATGTCAGTACAGATTGGTGGTTTATATCTGACCTACGTGTTTCTGTTGTTGCAATACAACATCAACTAGACAGATCATATAAAGGAAATGGTATTACACCAATGGCATTTCAACAAACGTGCAAGACCAACCTTGTATATGTATATCAGCATGTGGAGAAGCAATTGGATTAATGTCGATTAATTGTTTGTGGCTATAAAAGAGCACTCGGCCGTCCATTACACTTTCTGAAAGGCATTAACTCATCTATGGCAAGGTTTGGGCGAATTTGTGTTGCATTTGTCAGCACAAGAAGTTCCACAAGATATTGGACTTATAAAATCTAAGTACATTCCACAAGATTTTTAACTTTTGATAATGTTTTGGGTCTCGGGTGTTATTTTACAAGATATTTGCCTTAAGAAATAAAAATAATTTTTACAAAAACTTCTTCTCGGACCCGTTTATAGGAATATGTGGTAACCCATGTTTGACTCAAAATAATTTTGACAGTGTTTTTTTACCTTAGGAGTTCCACAAGATATATTTATAAAGCCCCCCCATATGCTTGTCTGGTACCACATTCCACAAGATTTTCGACTTAGAATAATTTAAACTTAGATTATTTATCCTGGTCTTTTATTATGTTTATATATGTCCTCAAGTTGGAATATTACACATACATACATAAGAGAATGGATGACAAAAATGTACACAATTGCAATGGCTATTTCGGGGGATGGCAAGAGAGGGGTTCACTAGTCCGCGGATGCAGTAGTATGGGTATCAATAACAAATATCGGTGGACTAATGAACCCTAACCCAACCCATAATAAAAGATATCGGTGGACTAATGAGCCCAAACCCTAATAATAGATATCGGTGGACTAATGAGCCCAACCCATAATAATAGATATCGGTGGACTAATGAACCCGCAGACTAGTGAGCATTCCCCAATGGCAAGGTTGTCCTTGTGCAGCCTTTTCTTCGGCCATATCTGAGGTTCCTTGGAGAAGTTGATCTATATAGACTGGCACATATCCACCCCACAGCATTGTTTTCTCAAACAATCAATATGTATACTATTTCTATTATTAATATTTTAAAGTTCGTGTTTCTCACTAAATTCTTGACATAATCTATCGGAATTTGTATCAATAGGTACAGTCAGTTTTCCTTTTCCGTACAGTGTGTTCTGCTTTGGTATCCGGCGTCGGCATTCATGCGATGTATGGAGTACCCGAGTTCTTCGAAAACCGGCATTTTATCTTTCAATACAGCATAAGCTACAGACTTATCTTCAGTGGACATTAAATTACACCTTTCACACTGACATCTGTAACCGAATACAAGATACCATGTAAGGGGATCAACGTAATAAATGATATAACTAGTGTGCTGTTTCTCCCCTTCCCTCTCCCCCTATTCTCGTAGAAATGCATGCCAGTTAGCGTCAGCTAAAAACATAAAACTTATTATCAACAAATGAGATTTAAAGGAATATGACACGGACTTTGTACAAAAAGATAAAATTGTCCACGGTTATGTTTATTGATATCTTATAGGAAGAATCAACCGAATTTGCCTTGGCTGTAGTAATAATCCAAAGTGATAACGGGATATATACTCAGCCAAATTAAAAACTTGACACTCGGGATTTTTTGGACTAGATTTTTAATATTTGGTTTAAGGCAACTATTTTAGTGTTATGTTGTGCACCGACGACCTTGACATCAACAGAAAGCAAGAATACGTCTCGCCGAAAGTCCTTGACACTGATAACGTTCGTGATGTCACAGTACCCCCCCCCCCCAAAATGAAATTCACAGACTTGGAGAACAATCGGAATAAAGTGTTTAGTAACGGTTGTGGCCTCCTCTAGCGAGACGTCTCGTACTGCCACACAATGTCTTTTCATGGATCTCAGAACATCTCACATGATCCACGTGACTTTACAATTTTATGAAATTAAAGGCTTCTTACTACTTACTATCGTTAGAAACACTTTAAAATTTATTTGACTTACCATAAAAAAATATTTGTTGAAATTCATCAGTGTCAAGTTTTTAATTTGGCTGAGTATATAAACAAATAGAATGCTTCTGCTCTGCATTCTATAATAAAACCCGAGCATTGGAGGGTCGAGTAATTGACACCGCGGTACGCCTCTACATCGGATGTCTAATAGGTAAATTGCAATATCACTTTCTAATCTTTTTTTGGTTAGCACATTCTATCGTTTCATCATCGTCGGAGATCCTCTAAAGACAAGGTTTCAAATCAAATAAAATCGACTCTTCATTCGAGCTGAATGACCATCACGATTTGCGTGATATTTTAAATATTATGAAAATAAGGGATGATTTAATACCACACAACTGTCCTATCATTTGTTTCACGCAGAGCGGTTCAGCTAAAAATCTCGATTGATTGCATTTAAATGAAATTGATATAGATTCTTAAGTTCAGTTTCTGTAATACATGGTTCAATCTAGCTACGAGAACATGGCTAAAAACGTTGAGATTTGCTGACGTGCTTGTTTTTAGCTAGGATCGGGTGCGTTAAGTTTCAAGTGGCAAACTCAATTTCATTATTAATGCATGTAACATCTTAAAAATAAGATAATTTTATATACTATTATGACTAATTAAACTTAAAGAGGCCAATGAAGTGCCACAACTATCGCCGAATTCCAAATATTCGCGTTTAAATTAATGAAGCGTTGTTTTTATCCTACATACATCGCCATTGAAGTCCATTCATGGTTACGGTGCTTTAGACATGCACCAACACTACACGCCCCTTTTACCATATATGGAAAATGGGCGGAGTCTATATTGTGCTCTGTTATTCTGCAATGCCAACCTGTCTACGACTCCTAATGAAACGTGTTGCCACTGTGGCAAACTTTTTGTAAGAGAAAAGGACCAAAAGAGTTTTCCCAGGAAAGGCCTGGATACGAGCATCAAGCTCAAGGAAGATACCACAACATCTAAGGACGTTATAGAAGATGAATTAAGGGTACAATTAATGATAGCAAAAGACAAAATTCCTCGCTTTTTTAAGGATGTCACCTGGTCTACCATTAATGACTTCAGCGGTGAAATTACCAAGGATGTGTAGTTACCCACTTAACATTGATGGTTAGATTTACGTAAAGTTTACGTCATTATGGTTAGATTTTGGTTAGCGTCCGATAATGGTAAAATTCTTTGGTTAAATTTACGTTACTTTTACGTCATAATGGTTATGGTTACTTTTACGTCAGAAAATGACGTAAATGTAACGTAAACTTTATGACGGATTACTAACCAATTTTTTTCACTTTGAATACTTCTTGATTAAATAACATTACAAGTGTGTGCACATTCTAACAATTGATATATAGTCGGAATTCAGACATAATAATTATATATGTATTATTGGTTATAATTCTAACGTTAATCTAACGTAAATTTTACATCAGGTTTCTAACCGTTAGTTTATGGTTAGTTTTCTGACGTAAATCTAACGTTAGTTTTCTGACGTAAATCTAACGTTAGTTTTCTGACGTAAATCTAACGTTAGTTTTCTGACGTAAATCTAACGTTAGTTTTCTAACATAAACCTGATATTAGTTGTAAAACGTAAAACAAATGTCAGTTTAATGTCATGATACTAACAATTAAGGGCCTGACAAGACAGCTGTCTAGTCATTAAAATGGGACCAAAATGGGTAAGACCCTGGCTCGCTAGCCTGGAGGTCGGGTGTTCGATCCCTGCATTGGCCGAGAAAGTTCATCCAGATTTCCGGCGTTTTTTCCCCTTGTCAGTGATGCAGGACGAAGAGCCTGACAAGGACAGCTGTCTAGTTGTTCAGATGGGATAAAAAAAAAAACGAGGTCCCGTGTACACATTGGCATGCATGTAAAAGATCCCTTGACAGTTGGAATTCGATATAAGAGTAGGCCGTAGTGCCACTGTCGGGGCAAAATTCCCCTCATAACACACTGTATGGTGTATGGCCATCTTCATTAGCCCAGTTCGGAGCAGAACAGTTGGACGTTAAACCCCATTTCATTTCATTACATTTTATATCCATTTCTAAGTGGGGGATCACGTGGCTAAGTGGGTAAGACGCTAGCTCGCTAGCCTGGAGGTCGGGTGTTCGATCCCTGCATTGGCCGAGAAAGTTCATCCAGATTTTCCAGCGTGGTTCTCCCTTGTCAGTGATGCAGGACAGAGGGGCTGACAAGGAAAGCTGTCTAGTCGTTCGGATGGGACGAAAAACCGAGGTCCCGTGTACACATTGGCGTGCACGTAAAAGATCCCTTGGCAGTTGGAATTCGATATAAGAGTAGGCCTTAGTGCCGCTGTCCGGGCAAAATTTCCCTCATAGCACACTGTATGGCGTATGCCTGTCTTCATTAGCCCAGGTTAGGAGCAGAAAAGTAGGACGTTAAACTCCATTTCATTTCATTTCATTTCATTTCTAAGTGCCCAAGAATAGAGATCTAGCTCCTTTAATAGTTGCGAACTGTAGGTGACACACAAAGAGAAAACGAATGAATGAATGATCTACTCTCATTTCAAATTCCAAATGTCAAGGGCTCTTTTACGTGCACACCCACGTGATGGACTAGACACTGTTTTTTTGAGGTCCTCTGTCCTACACCACTACTAACAAAGGGAACTTTCTCGACCAACATGGGGATCACGTTGGCTAAGTGAGTAAGACGCTGACTCGCTAGCCTGGAGGTCGGGTGTTCGATCCCTGCATTGGCTGAGAAAGTTCATCCAGATTTTCCTGCGTGTTTTCCCCTTGTCAGTGATACAGGACGGAGGGCCGGACAAGAACAGCTGTCTAGTCAGGGATGAAAAACTGAGGTCACGTGTACACACAGGAGTGCACATGAAAGATCCCTTGGTAGTTGGAACTTGATATAAGAGTAGGCCATAGCGCAGCTGCCTGGGCAAAATTTCCTTCATAGAATACTGTATGGCGTATGCTCGTCTTCATTAGCTCAGTTTAGGAGCAGAACAGTAGGACATTAAACCCGATTTCATTTCATTTTTCTCGACCAACACGGAAATTGAACCCCTCATTTGCTAGCCAGTGTGTTACTAATTACTAGAGAGAGAGAGAGAAATGGGGTTTAACGTCTACTCGACACAAACTAGGTCATTTCGGGACTAACATATAGTTTAATTTTTATTTACATAATTCGCTTGCGCGTAGGGGTCTTTAGCAGTGGGAGAAAATCGGAGGTTGGACAAGCGACCCTACTCCTTGTCACGTACAACCGGGGATTCGAAACCACGACAGTCAACTCAATGATAGACTTTATGATACAGCGCCCGCACGCTAACCATTCAGCCATCCAACCCCCCCCCCCCCCCCCCGTTACAAATTACTAAGTTTGTGAAATGTAGGTTTTTCCTCATGTAGATTTGTCCTGATGAAATCGGTTTATTGTCCTACTGTTCTGCTCCGACTGGGCTAATGAAGACAGGTACATACCATACAATGTGCAATGAGGGAAATTTTGCCCCAGCAGCGGCACTATGGCCTACTAATATCGAATTCAACTGCCAAGGAATCTTTTCGTGCAAGCCAATGTATACATGGTACCTCGGTTTTTTGTCCCATCTGAGTGACTAGACTACTGTCCTTGTTCCTGCACCTCTGACAAGGGGAAACCATGTCGGAAAATCCTGATGAACTTTCTCCACCAATGCAGGGATCGAACACGTGCTCTGGATTATCGAGCCAGCATCTTACGCACTTAGCCACCGTGGCTTTATCAAAATTAGTAATGAAGATGTGCTATGACAGAAATTTTGCCTGGACAGCAGCATTACCGCACTTACTAATAAAGATGTGCTAGGAAAGACATTTTGCCTGGAGAGCAGCATTTCCGCATATAGTCATTACCAATAGGTGCACTAATCCGTGCATTCACTAGTCCACTAGTCTGACTCTATAAAATACTATAAATATGAGTATTAAAGAAACCCAGTAGATATGGTGACTGATATCACCCTTCGTAAGGCGATAACCCAACATCACAGCATTTTAACCCGAAATCACAACATTTTAACCATTATAGCATATGCCCTTCTTCATTAGAGCACTTGGAATAAAATAGTAGGATGTTCAAACCCCATTTAAAATTCATTTTCATACTTTTCTGCACCAGTCGGACTATTGAAGATAGTCATACGCAATGCAGAGTGCTATGACGGAAATTTTCTATGGACTGTGGCAGGGCGGAGGATCTGGCAAGGGATAAGGTATAGTTGTTCGGGTCATACGAAAAATCAAGTCCTCATGTACATATTGGCATGCACGTAAAAGACACTCCGACAGTTGTAATTCAATATCAGAGTAGGCCATATAGTGCCGCTATCCGTGCAAAGTTTCCGTCATAGTACACTGTATATAGTGTATGCCTGTCTTCATTAGCTCACTCAGAGCTTAAATCAATGTGTGTTGTTAATGTCATTTAAAATGGCGGCTGTCTACATATACAATAGGCGTTTTTGTGAACCGATTAGATTAGACCGATTAGCTATTATACGCATTTGTGAACCAAGTTGATTATGCTAATCGTTACATTTGTGAGACGATTTAACTCAACTGATTAGGCAAATCGACCTAATCGTCCCAGGAGGTGTTTAGGCGATTAGATTTGACGTTTTCAAAATGGCGGAATGTTCGACATCGTAAGTAATTTTTAATGCTTATTGTTGTTTTTCTCCATAAAAAATGTTTTTTTAAAACGCATTTGATGTGTTTAAAGTAGCTAAGTCTCTAACTCAATATCATCCAAAATCTTCAACATTGAAAACACGATTTATTTGTCAAATTATATCAACATTCATGTTGTGATCTTAACGGGAAAAGATGGGCTTTTGATATCCAATATTTAAGACAAAATAAACATTTTACCATTGGTACACGAATCGTGTACCATAATGCGCTTCAGCCCTAGTTGTATCAAGAGACTCTAGGGACGAGGCTAGACACATTGCACCAAATCAAACGGCGTATGTAAACTGGAATAACCAGACGCTAGAAATTTGCACTCGCTTGAGACTGCTGGCTTATTTCGCCGAACATAACGGATTTGAAATTGGAGTAAAAACGGAAACCATTGAATGTAAATCAGTTTATATACATTCATACTACAGTATTATATGCATTGCGACCCACTTTTGTCAATTTCTAGGTCCCAAATGTTAGCGATTTAGCTCCTTTAATGTTAACTTTATAGTCCACAAGAATGTTAGATCACCTCTGGCTCTAAGCAATTTTAGGCCCTCTGGGTGCCAGCAGTGTCACTGTAATCTGTAGGTAACTTGGACTACACGTGAAACACACGCCCCCCTCGTCATGTTACCAGAGACAATTTTTTTTCTGATCGGTGTCCGTGGTGGCAGCCATCTTACCAAATCGTAATTATCAAATTTCACATTTGTGGACCATAGCTAATCAAATCGAAATCATACCAAATCGTACTAGCAAATCAAAACCTAATCTAATCGACTCACAAAAACGCCTAATATATAAAATAGGTCATGAGTCGATTGGTGCCGTTTTTTTATTTCGAATTTAAAAGTTCAACACTTAATTATACAAGTTGTAAAACCATATAAAAATAAAGGTTGGACCAAGACTAGTTCCATTTTTTTAAGTTATGAATCTGAAAAATAGATAATATAGAGCGAAGCTCTACAGCATCGCGCGAAGCGCGGTGCTTGAGCAAAGCTCTTTTCCGGTAACACAGGAGCGTAATTGAAAATGTTACCCACAGACTGTTGATTAAGAAAAAATTCAGACCGAAACCGGATACACTGGAGAAAACAGGCAATGCGCATGTCAACTTACCAAATCTCGTCCAAGCAAGATTACGCGCCTCATAGAACTATTTCTATGATGCGTCTAATCAATGACGTCACATATTTTTTACGTCAATGAAAATAATTCTCACACTTTTTTGTTCTTTTTTTTAAAAACAAAATTAATGTATAAAATTTAGATCTAAAAAAAATCAATTTTGAAAAACTAAATTATTTAACATTTTTTGTATCACTTGAGAAAATTAATTATGAAGGTTTTATATTTGACAATAATCAGCTTCGCTCTACTCAGGCAATGCCTGTTACATATTAATGACCCAGTCAATTAACATAGAGATCTACTCTAGCTAAAAAAGTCCATATATTTATCGTCTCTCGATAAAAGACCTATCTCTGAAAATTAAAATTCCCCGATTTGATTATTCTTTTAATATAACATAATTATGTAACCTCATATAAAATATGGTAGAGCGTATACAAACAAATTATATGAATAGATTCATTATCAGAAATATTACAGGCCTTTCAAACGAACAGCCGCCATTTTTAGAACTACATAGATGTAAAAATATATTTTTATCGACTCGGGCAAGGTCAAGGTCACGATCTGTTCACGGTTGATGATTGTGTTTAAATCGGTTTATATCATATTATTTCTATTCACATTACAATATTTTTTTTATAGGTTACGGTTATTGTTGTTATTTATCTAAATTGCTTCAATTATTTATTAAATATTTTTTGTTTGTTCGTTTGACCGGAACGTACGGAATTCTGGGATTTAAAATGGCGGCATAATGTAATTATTATTTTTCCCAAAGAAGAAATGATGCCGTGATTTAAAGTTAAATAAAGCTATTCCACACATACACACACGATTTTGGATTCAGCAAAGTAAAGTTGAAGGTAAGTGCACTTTTTATGCGAACTTCCGTTGACAGTATACCGATAGATCTAATGTTGATAAAAAAAATAATCTGGCCGTGGAAAAAGTTTGCACGCAACTTTGTATATCAGACAGTCAGTATTTGTTTTTAACACGATGCAGTTACATTGTCCGTAAACCATACTATTCATAAACAAAATCAACATTGCTTTAAGTTATCGAAAGTAATACTGGTTCCAAAATTGTTTTTAAAAAATCTGGATCCAAAAATTATCAAACACATAACGAATTTATTAATGATGTAGACTGTTAAAATTCAGGCTGTGCTAATTATAATATAAGTACATGTAGTATTTTCTAAACATTTTTATGGGTGTTTCAGGTTGGGTTTTTTTGTTGTTATTGTACTGATATTTTTGCAAATTTAATAATGCATAATGCAAGAGCTAAATCTATATATTGTACGTACATGTAGGTTAAGTAGGTATTTCTTGAGACTGTAAATGTTAAAATTTTTTATAAGACATTTTAATGTATTAACTTGCTAAGTCTATAATCAAGTCTCAATGCCATCGGGTACTCGAGATGTTCACAGATTTAAACACTGGTGGTTAATGTTAATGATTTAATTTAATTGAAAAATGGATAATCAAGACTCTAATTATATACATAGGCCTATAACATTAAATAACAAGTTTGCCCGTACATACTTGTACATAAAGGTTTCAGTCCTACTCCCCTGCTTATTTTTTCTTGTGGTGGCCAAGAAAGTTCATCAGGATTTTCTGGCATGGTTCCTCTTTTAACTGGTGCAAGACAGAGGGGCTGGTAAGGGCTAATGTACAGTTGTTCGGATAGGACAAAAAACCAAGCTCTTTTGTACACACGGTCCAGTCAAAATTTCCATCACAGCACACTTTCAAGCATTTGTCCAACTTCTTTAGCCCAGTTTGAGCAGAACAGTATGATGTTGAACCCCATTTCATTACAGATCCACAGTAGGTTGGCTGTCAGCCCAGTTGGAGCTGAACAGTAGGCCGTTTAACCCAATTACGTTTTTTTTATGGAGTATAAAGTTGCTTTTTATTTATTTATTTTTTTTTTTTACAGATCCTACATGTATATTTGAGCACCCTTGGTGGCAGTAATGACAAAGAAGTTCTAAAAAGATTTATATGGGCTTTATAATGATAGTTAGACAACACTACTACTTGCCAAACACTACTACTTGTCACATAACGTAATGATATAAATATATATGTATCTATGGTAGCACAAATATCATCAGAATGTAGGCCAAAGCTTTACAAGCATTGTAGGCCTAAAATACTTTCTGTCTGAACTTTTGACAGTCAATTCTTTGATGACTAGTTAGTTTAGAGCAGATATCCTGTCACAGTATTATATAACAGCTCTTTGGCTTAAAGTTTAAACTGAGTTGTATCAGTGAGTTGAAAATCATCTGTGTTCCTGTTATTGCTCCCTGCTGCAGCCAGTAAACAATAACCATTTGCGTTCCTTACAAATCTTCCAATTTTTACTGATAGATCAACCATAGCAAAGATCTCTATTAAGATTATATTTGTAATGTTTGTAACAAATTCTATGACATAGGTATAATATTGGTGTAGTTAAGTATATACCATATTTATGCACACATTTCAATGTTGGCATATTATTAGTCTCTATCATCTAGAAAAAAATATTCTATATTCTACGAATATTAGTGTGGTTGCGTTGTCAACATTTGAGAATAATCGGTCATAGGCTAGATTATCCGGTCTTTTACATTATCATAAACAAAGTCTAAGGAAGGTAACTAGTCCTAAAACAAGATGTTGACGCCCATGAAATTTATATAAGAATGCCATTTCCGAAAGTCCATTTGATTGCATTGTCAGTTCAATATCCAACACTCTTAATTTTTTTTTATTGTAAAATTTCTCTCTTCATGGGCCATATCTATGTTGTTTTTTTTTATTGAATCCTAATTCGTCATCACGATTCATGTTTGTTTATAAATGCAAGTGTTATTGACAACTGTCCCAGACCCTCATTATTTATATGGCCCAACTTTTCTTCGGCGTACACCGGCACGGTATTAGACTAGGATAACAGTCTCGAAACTCGTGGAGTTGAAAAACATTAGTCTTATATACCGCCTCTACTTAATTATGGATGTAGGTCGGAAAAATGTAAAATTTGGCAATTTGACTTATACTCAACATCGACTTATACCCTGTATGGTAATGTGATGATGCCCCCTCTTCCAGACAAGACATAGGCTATAACTGTTTCAAATGACAAGTGCTAAATGAAGTATTTATGTGGTCTTTGGTGAAAGAAATGAAATGAAATGAAATGGGGTTTAACGTCCTACTATTCTGCTCCTAACCTGGGCTAATGAAGACGAGCATATGCCATACAGTGTGCTATGAGGGAAATTTTGCCCGGACAGTGGCACTACGGCCTTCTCTTATATCGAATTCTAACTTCAAGGGCTCTTGTACGTGCACGCCAATGTGTACATGGGACCTCATTTTTTTGTCCTATTTTAATGACTAGACAGCTGTCTTGTCTAGCCCTCTGTCCTGCATCACTGACAAGGGAGAACCATGCCGGAAAATCTGGAATAACTTTCTCGGCCAATGCAGGGATCGAACACCCGACCTCCAGACTAGATAGCCAGTGTCTTACCGACTTAACCAACGTGATCCCCGTTGTGGCTACAATTCCTGGATTTGAAGGTCAGGTATGATATGAAATGAATATTTTGAACCGGTTCACCAATGCAACCAATCCGTGACGGGTTAACTGATAGAGGGTTACATCCTTGATATAAATATACTTGTCGCGGGTTTTAAAAATAGAAATATATATATAAAGGTAGCTCAAAATTCATCTCTACATGTACATAGGCCAAGGGGGGATCATGTGGCTAAGTGGGTAAGACGCTGACTCGCTAGCCTTGAGGTCGGGTGTTCGATCCCTGCATTGGCCGAGAAAGTTCATCCTGATTTTCCAGTGTGGTTTCCCATTGTCAGTGATGCAGGACGGAGGGCCTGACAAGGACAGCTGTCTAGTCGTTTGGATGGGACAAAAAAAAAACCAAGGTCCAGTGTACACATTGGCATGCACATAAAAGATCCCCTGGCAGTTGGAATTCGATACAAGAGTAGGCCATAGCGTTGCTGCCTGGGCAAAATTTCCCTTATAGCACACTGTATGGCGTAACCTTTTGCGTCTCTTCAAAATATTTCAAATCTTTTGTCATGGATCAACCATTGCAAATATCCGTGTTACAATTATATTTGAAATGTGTTAAACCAATTCTGCAACACATGTAATATTTGTGTAGTATATATCTTTGTTTATACACCCACATATCAATTTTGGCCCTGTTTGTCCGTACACTGGGTGTGAAATGTGAATCATTCCGATTGTGAGAGGACAAGCATTATCAATATACAGCTTTTCAGGACTTTGCTTTCCTTGGTTAATTCTCCCTTTTTCAAATGCAATAGATGCTGTGTTTATTCTTAATTGATCTTTTTCAAATTTGTGTTACACACTGGAATCATGAGAGGCCGAAACCTATCAATATTCAGCATTCCACAACATTCCATTCCAGTGTCGGCCGAGAAAGTTCTTCGTGATTTCCAGACTTGGTTTCCTCCCCTTGTCAGAGGTGCAGGACAGAGGGCCTGACAAGGAGGGACAGCTGTCTAGTCGTTTGGATGGTACGAATGACCGAGGTCCTGTGCACACATTGGTGTGCACGTGAAAGATCCCTTGGCAGTTTGAATTCGATATAAGAGTAGGCTTTAGCGCCGCTGTCTGGATAAAATTCCATAATAGGACACTGTATAGCATATTTCCATGTCATTAGCCCTGTCGGAATAGGACATTAAACCCCATTTCATTTCACTCATTCCAAAGTTAACTCCTATTCCATCAATACCTTGAGCAAATAAGATAGAGGCTATGGGTTTTGGCCCAATTTGGTCAATATCCCAGTTTTTTCTTTCTTATATGCATATCAGCACTTTCATAGCGCTAATGTAGACCTTTTTCTTGAACATTTTCCCTTGTCAGTGATGCCGGACAGAGGACCTGACATGGATGGCTGACTAGTCATACGGAAGGGACCAAAAAAACAAGGTACAGTGTAAACTCAAGTGTGTGTGTGTGAAAGATCCCTTGGCAGTTGGAATTTTATGTAAGAGTACGCCATAGCTCTGCACACTGTGTGGCATATGCCCGTCTTCATTTCTCAAACAGCTGTGGATAAAAACTGTTAATATTTAAATGTGTATTTTGTATTTTATAACATTATATTTTTGTCTTTTAAATAAAGTATATGTATACATACTTGTAGTATATTTTGTCATATTATTCTGCTAGATTTTTAACTTTTCTGTGCAATACATTTAGAATTCTGACTGGCTATGGGTAGATAGAGAGCAATGGGGTAAAACATCCAATAGACATAAACTGTCCTTTGGGACTAAGTGATTCAATTCAAGTTGAATAATTCATCCGCACCAGGAATCTTTAGTAGTAGGAGGACCCAGAGAAAACCCATGTTCAAGTTGGGTGTGGAAACAAACCACTTGACTCAATGACAGACCTTATGATCTAAAGCGCACACGTTGGACCACTCAACTTTTAGCCTCACCCACGGGTCAGGAAAATTTGATTATTGATTGAATGTACTTCCCATTTACTGCCGCAAATAATGAATAATTTTGAAGGTTTTAATGGTTTGTTATATTTTCGTAACTTTGGTCATCAAAATTTGACATTAGAATTGCATCCGTAAATGATGTTAATTTAATGTTAGATTTACGTTATAATGGTCGGTTAGATATCCATCATTTTGCTCATCCTTTTAACGACAATTTAACGTCAGGAAATGACGTTAATCTAGCGTAAAGTTTACGTCATTTTTACGTTATATTTACATCATTTTCTGACGTAAATCTAACGTAAAGTTTACGTCATTTTCTGACGTAAATCTAACGAAAATGACGTAAACTTTACGCAAATTTTACGTTAGATTTACGTCAGAAAATGACGTAAAGTTTACGTTAGATTTACGTCAGAAAATGACGTAAATATAACGTAAAAATGACGTAAAGTTTACGTTAGATTAACGTCATTTCCTGACGTAAAATTATCGTTAAAAAGATGAGCAAAATGATGGTAAACTGACTGACCATTTTTACGTAAATGTAACGTAAAATTAACATCATATTGTTATGTGGGTACCTCTTTCATCTAAAATTATATCATATTTACAACATTTAAGAAAACAGAATATTTATTAACTTATACCTATAAGCCTAAATACATGATGGTCAATATTATTTATGAAATCTTACCTCATTTAAAATCAAGGGAATTAATATAATAATTCAATGATTTGCCAAATCCTGTCGGTAATAAAGCAAAATCATCCTTCTTGCCATTTATTATCAGGTCTAAAATAAATTCTTGTTCGGGTTTATATTCAATGTTAAAGGTTCAATACCACTCTTGTTGTAACTGAATATGTCCCAATCGTTATTCTGGTCAACAAATTGTACTATTTTACAATATTCCAATTAATTGATGATACAATTTTCATCTTAACACACCTAATTTAAAAAATTGGAAAAATTCAACTAAATGATTTGAAAAGCCTAACGTAAACCTTTTCAAATGTGACTTGGATTTAAAAATATTTTCGAACCCTCTGGACAAGTAAAATAGGATGTAATGGATAATTTACACAACAGGTAGGACACTTAACATCTAATACTTAAAATAAGGCGAATATTTTTTTTACTGGAGCTGTCAAGCCAGCAAGAGTGTTATTGCCCCTTTAACGCCGTAATTTGATTTTATTTTCTGAAATCATTCGCGAATAGAACATGTGGATGTCATTTTGTTTGTTTACATTTTCTCTACTTGCGATTGCCTTTTTGATCGGCTGTTATAAAAGCCTTATATTAAGCTCCGCCTTCATGACGACAGCGTCATACATCTCCCGTCTAAAAAAAATGGCGTTCTTAGTAACGGCTCGATTTTAAATACGATGATTTCAGGTAGGATTATATGCTTAATTGTAGTTGCATGTGGCAGAAATATTATATATAACAATAATCATCGTTGTTTTGATGAAAAATATTGTCAATTTTGCTTAAGGGGACCCGATGTCGTTTGGCTTTGCTACATGGAACTATATAGGCCAATCTCGAAACACGAAAGATGGAGAGATGAGGTTTGTTATCTAGGTTCAATCTAATTCTTTGTTTGCTTTCCTTACAAGGACACGCGTAGGCAGACTGGGACATCGGTGGTTTCCTTGTGCCTATTCTGAATGTGATTTCCATTGCTCCATCTTCCTTGTCTCTGACCACAGCACTGTCTGGGGCATCGGTTCACTTTTGTTGTGGAAATGCAGAAAGTGATTAACACCGTTCTCTTCTTCGTCTCTGGTCGCAGTACAGCCCGGGGCATTTCGTTCCAAAGTATCTGTGTCCAACCTTTCACAATGGTTTTACTTTTCCCAACGCCAACAAATTTGTTTAAACCTGGAAAACAGTGGCTTTATTTATCATCGTTCCAACAACTTTCCAAGATTATAGTCTAATCTTCTTGTATGTGTCAATGGTAAGATATAATAAACAGACAGTGCTCAACACTTAAGGACAAACATGTTTTCAGGATCCCGGTTGAAAAGTTTCAGTGCGATGTTTTGCTCGGAAAAGGGCTTAGGTTTACTGAAAGCCACTTTTGATGCCCTTATAGATCGATATGGCAGCCAGCCCAAAAGAAGTAATTCGAGTAATAATATTTCTAATGGGTTTGATGAAACGGCGTACAATCTAACATCTCTCGAACTTGTTGAGACTATCCACACCATTTGGAGGTTTATTGTTTTGGCTTTTGCTCCACAGGAACTTTGTTGAACAATTCCTACCCTTATAAACGGCCATGGCCTTGGTGGGCACGACCAGCGGGATATGCCCCAGGTGGGTGCGTCTATTTTTTCCACTTCTACTCTTCTTCCTCTTAGTTGTTGAGAATGACATCTTTAAACTTGCTTCCACTTGACTAATTTTTTCTCGACTTTCTGACAGTCCATGGTTGACTTTTTCCTCAGATCTGTCACTTGGTTTTTTTTACCTCCGCCTGGATTGTGAAATGAGTCAACTTGTTGAGTGTGAACTCCTAGAGAACCTGCATTCTATCTTCTATGTTCATACTTCTTGCCATATGTTTGGCGCAATATAGCCCGGTTTCATTTCATTTCATACTTCTTCTTCTCTTTCTTATTCTCCGAATGGGGCCTCGTGCAGTGACAACTGTTAAACTGTATCTTTATCAAAATTCTGTAATTTGACACTGTCATGTAGCCCATTTTTCATGGCTGTGACCATTCGACAAACCTCGGCAGATTC
The DNA here is from genome assembly GCF_932274485.2 of Patella vulgata. NCBI lineage: Eukaryota > Metazoa > Mollusca > Gastropoda > Patellidae > Patella > Patella vulgata. The sequence continues at coordinate 74,040,768 of NC_065883.2, read as the reverse complement.
TACTCTGTAATTTGACACTGTCATGTAGCCCATTTTTCATGGCTGTGACCATTCGACAAACCTCGGCAGATTCTACGAATCTATTAAAAATATATTAAAAATTATCTATATTTATATTCTGCCACATGCCTTTACAGGTGTAATCGGGAAGTTGTCAGTTTTAGACTAACTACTTGGTTCTGGTTATTACACTTAGTACTCGAGCATGCAAACCATGGTAACTGATTACCTTCTCACTTTGATCAGTGATGGGAGACAAGAGACCTTGTATGTCAATCATCATAAAGAGTGTGGGCTGACGAAAGTTTCTTGTAAAATGACAATCCGACTTGGGGACCAAACTAGGGGTTTAGGACCTCCGGATACCAAGTCCAGTGTGCTATCCATTACGTTATTCTGGGTTCTTCATTACGTTTAATAATACAGATCTATTGTTAACAAAACAGGAATGCCGGGGGGGGGGGAGCAATAAAGTCTATATATATCGTCCGATTCCTATCATTATATATAATAAAAGGGGTGATTTTTATAGCAATACAGTTAAAATATTAAAGCGGAAATTGCAAATTGTCTAAGAAAGTCAAAACGTAATTATTTCTATGTCCTTTGCTCAATAGGTTGTCAACTCACAATTATACGATCATAGGTGTCATTCTCACACTTAAAACGCATTTACACAGGATTTATAACACAATTACCTCCCAATTACCCCCCTTGGTTTCTGTTCTCCACCACGGAGTAGCTTTTTTCAAACGTTTGAAAATGAAGAGGAAAATGATATTTTTGCCAATTTCTCAGCTGGCAATAGCGAATTATAGGATTATTCTTTAACAAGGTAGGACTGTTTATGGATACCATCTATTTTCAGGCTTTATTTTAATAAATTTTAAAAATATAACTTAAAAATTTGCAATTTCCGCTTTAACTGTACGTCCGATTCTTAGCATTATATATTTACTAAAAGCCATTACCAGTAATATTTAGACAACAGGCACTTATCCCACTCTTTCTCAGACTCATCACTTGGTCTTCCATAAAGGAGTTTAGCGGAGACACCACAATGACAATCGTAGGATTCTCCCTATCAAGTTTTCGTTGAGCAAACCATGGTAACAAGTGAAATATCACACTTTTTCCATCATAGCCTGTTGGCAGAATAGAGATACAATCTGGACAATCGCTCAGAGCTTTCAATTTCTGAAGCTGATTTTCTTTAAACAAAGGACAGCTTTACAACGAAAACTCTACAAAAGACGCATTTTGGGAACTTCTTTGTAAAAGCAGGTTTCCGACTGGGCTGTGACCTGCAGGCCGTAGCCATTCCTCTTGCCATCTTTATCGAAATTCGTTTATATTATTTGACATGTAGGGCGTTTGCCTGTCACACTAACGAAAACACTTGTGGTAGTATTCCGTCTTGGGGTCGCCCTGACAAAAACCGGCGTAGTGATGAGTGGTTTTGTAATCAGCTATCATATCTTGCCCTTCACAACGACTTTTCGCTGCGTTTTTAAACTCCCTTCCGGTTAGACCCTCAAACCTACCCATTGAATAGCACGCATCTGAAGCCTGGCAAAAAGGTACCTTTTCTTTCATTTCGGCCACGTGTCCCTAATCGTGCGCAATCGATCGTTGATTTGAACGTTTTGCTATAGCTCTTCTCTCAATGTCATATCGCATCCCTTCCGTCTGCTGGGTGTGCAGCGGCTGAGCCACTGTAGTTGTTTTCAGCCATCACCGCCATGCTTTCGAGCATAAGCTTGGCGGGTTCCTTGAAAGTCCAATCGCCATTGTGGTAATTACGTATAGTTATAAAAAAACCGTCAAATAGAGTCCTGCCGACTGTAGTTCATTTTTCATGGCTGTGGTCTGCAGGCCGTATCCATTAACCATGTCATTAATCATATTATGAGTTATTGAAAGTATTTTTCTGTAACAGACACTTTAGGTCTACATGATTACGTGAAAAGATAGCATTTTTTTTTTTAAAGTTCTCAGTCTAGTCCGCGACCCCACGAAAAGTGCTTGCGACCCAAGTTGGGTCGCGACCCAGAGGTTGGGAAACGCCGGTCTACATTACTCTTCTCCATTTTGTGCGTCTTTTGAATGAAGTGGAGTGCGGTTTATCTTGTTTGTAGCACTTCCTTTTCTCTCTTTCCTTCCTGCCTTGCAGCGCATCAGATGCTTGAAAAAAAAAAAGAATACCTCTGAGTGTCGCCCTTGTGGTCCAATAAATTCTCTCTGCCAATCCAGCAGCCTTTCTTATCCCACGGATGAGAATCAAGACAAGTTTTCCCCTGTAGGTATCACCCCTCGACAAAGGCCTTATTTGGGGGCGGGGTTAACGCGTGCGCGCTGGGCCATAGGGTCTGTCATTGAGTGGCGTGGTTGCGATTCCCCACTCATACGTGACAAGGAGTATGATCGCCTGTCAAACCTCGTGGGTTTTTTCCGGGTCCTCCAGTTTCCCCCGGTGCTAAAGGCCCCTATTGGCAAGCGAATTATTGAGATAAAATTGAGCCCTACGTTAGTCCAAAATGACCTATGTGCAACAACAGCTACTATTTATATCCTTTCGCCTGGAAATCAATATTGATTAAAACCCAATTAGTATTTTATCGTGGTTATTTGATTATCTTAGAGAATCATAGAATATGACTAATACCCTGATAAGGGTGTCGTCTATTGAAAGAGGGCAACTCTACATCGCTCGAATTTGTTACTGGTTATAGACGTTCTCCCCAATCATGTCTGGTGGGGTTTGGTTGGCCGAATGGTTTGCGCGTGCGCGTTGTATAATAAGGTCTGTCATTCGATCAGCTGGCGTGATTCCGATTCCCCGGTTGTACGTGACCAGGAGTAGAGTCGCCTGTGCAATCTCGTGGGTTTTTCTCGGGTCCGCCGGGGTCCTCTCACTACTAAAGACCCCTACGTTTAAGCGAATTATTTAAATAAAATTGAACCATATGTTAGTCCCCAAATGGTCTAGTCTGTGTGTGTGGGCGTTAAAGCCCACTTCCCTCTCAATCATGTCTGCCATCCAAGTCATGTAAGAGGATTGTTTACACATCCCAAGAGTGGTTGACGTGGATAAAAGTTTATCCAGGCTACCGGAAGTCGGATGTTTTTGAAGATGTATCGTATAACTCATTAACGTAAGTGCAAACAATAATAGATGTCCTTCATAATGGGTAAATATTAGTTTAGGCTTCCGAATTTCTGATGTTCGTGCAGCATGAAGTTGATAGCGATACAACAAAATTTATTAATTGTCCCCCGCCTTTCGAAGAAAGCAGGGGACTATTAAAATGGGTTCGTCCGTCTGTCTGTCTGTCCGTCTGTCTGTCCGTCTGTCTGTCCGTCACACTTTTTGGGACACAATAACTCTCTTCCTAATTGAGCTAGAATGTTCAAACTTGGTGTATGTGTTTATTAGGTCAATGCCTTGATGGAGTTCGAAGATGAGCATTTTCCGCTTAGGGTAAGCAGAGATAAGCAATTTGATTGGTTGATGCTTTGGGACACGATAACTCTCTTCCTAATTGGGCTAGAATGTTCAAACTTGGTGTATGTGTTGATTAGGTCAATGCCTTGATGGAGTTCGAAGATGAGCATTTTCCGCTTAGGGTAAGCAGAGATAAGCAATTTGATTGGTTGATGCTTTGGGACACGATAACTTTTAATTGAGCTAGAATGTTCAAACTTGGTGTATGTGTTTATTAGGTCAATGCCTTGATGGAGTTCGAAGATGAGCATTTTCCGCTTAGGGTAAGCAGAGATAAGCAATTTGATTGGTTGATACTTTGGGGCACGATAACTCTCTGCCTAATTGAGCTAGAATGTTCAAACTTGGTGTATGTGTTGATTAGGTCAATGCCTTGATGGAGTTCGAAGATGAGCATTTTCCGCTTAGGGTAAGCAGAGATAAGCAATTTGATTGGTTGATGCTTTGGGACACGATAACTTTAGTTCTAATTAAGTGAGATTGATGAAACTTGGTGTATAGTTTCATTACATCAATACCTTGACTAAGTTCAATCATGAGCATTTTCTACTCAGGCTAAGCAGAGCGATAAGCAATTTGATTGGTCGAGACATTGGAACACAATAATTCACATTCTAATTGATGTAGAATGTTCAAACTTGGTGTAGGCTTTCATTAGGTGAATGCCTTGATGGAGTTCAATGATGAACATTGTATGCTTACGGTAAGCAGAGATAAGCAATCTGATTGGTTGATGCTTTGGGGCATGATAACTTTGAGAGAGATGAAACTCCGAATATAGATTCATTATATCATTACCTTGACTAAGTTCGATGGTGAAAATTTTCTGCTAAGGCTAAGGAGCAATAAGCAATTTAATTGATTGGTCAAGACTTTGGAACATAATAACTCTGCTTTTAATTGAGGTAGAATGTTTAAACTTGATGTAGATGTTCATTAGGTGAATGTCTTGACTAAGTTCAATGATTAACATTTCGAGCTGAAGCTAAGCAGAGCTTATCAGTTTCATAATCTTGATTCTATTTGATAGACAGTGATGAAACTTAGTCTATAGTTTAACTGTTCGATACTTTTGAAAAAAATAAATGTTCTATTAATTAATACGTGTCATCTAATTATTTTGCTATTTCGGCGGGGGACATCAGCCTCACTGTTGGCTTGTTTGTAGAGCAAACAAAACATAATATAAGGGCGTTTTAACACCGGACAAACATCGTTTTGAATAACAGAAATATTCTCGGCTACTGTTTTATGTATCTAAAAGAAATATTAATTTTTAAAAAAATAATATGATTTGGTATTGACATACCAATAACAAATTCGTATTCAAAATAAATGAAATGATACCTCAATATTGGATTTGTGTTCTACTGCATCTATTCTAACAAAAAAGAATACTGCATTTAGCATGAGTGAACAGTTCGCGTAAGGGTCTTTAGCAGTGGGAGGAAACCGGAGGACCCGGAGAAAACCCACGAGGTTGGGCAGGCGACCCTACTCCGCATTGGCCGAGAAAGTTCATTGGGATTTGTCAGTGGTGACAAGGGACAGCGTGTAGTCGTTCGGGTGGGACGAAAATTCGAGGTCCTGTGTAACATTGGCGTGTACGTAAACGATCCCTTGGCAGTTTGAATTCGATATATGAGTAGGCCATAGCATCACTGTCCAGGCAAAATTTCCCGCATAGCACACTATATGGCGTATGCCCGTCTTCGTTAGCCCAGTCGAAGCAAAGCAGTAAGACATTAAACCCAATTTATTTAATTTCATTAAGCGACAACCATACATGTGGGCAATACCTGGGCATTCGAAAACACCCAAGATCATTAGGAATCGTCTTTAGCTCAATAATAATTACCTCTGAAAATCAGATAATAATACGATGATATATATGCTTATAAACTGAGACCAAAATATTTCTAAATCAATATCAGAATTGATCTGCACCATCATTACCAAACACAAAAGTAGGTCTTTACTACAAAAGAATAATTTAAAATCAGCAAATAATTAAACACTGTTGAGTGAGTACGATTCTGGAATAACAAAAACATTACCGTAGACAAGTGTGGTTTCGATTCGTCCATCAGTACAAGATTTGTGGATAAGCTTCATACAATCTGATTAAAATACAGATCTATATTTCGTTTCGTTTTTTTTTTAATAAAAGTAAAGTAAACGGAATTCTGAACTATATAAAACGAAACGAAATAGGATCTGTGTTTTAATCAGATTGAGCTTCATAGATGTGATATGGGAGTTAGTTCAGACAATTTATCCAACTGTCCTTACATATAAATTAAACTCCAATTGACACACTAATGTCTATTTAATGCTCCGTGGAGTCCCGTTTAATTAATTGATCCAGCAGCTGATCTTAGGTGATCCTAAATTGCAGCAACAGAAAAAAATAGGTCAAATACAAACCAACCATCTGAAATAGAAATTTAACAATTAATTTTAATGAAATCCGCTAATCGCCATTTTAACGATCTGTATTATTGAACAACCATGGTGGGTTATCATGGTCAATGATCTTTGTAACTGTCCAATTACTAATTGGGAGATAATACTGTTCTAAACTAACTGTTCTAAACTAGGAGCCACGGTGGCTAAGTGTAGGACGAAGGCTCGCTATCTTGGAGGTCGAGTGTTCAATCCCTGCTTTGGCCGAAAAAAATCATCAGGATCTTCCGACGTGGTTTCCCCCTTGTCAGTGGTGCAGGACGGACGGGGGACTGACAAGGACAGATGTCTAGTCGTTCGGATTGGCATCCACGTATAAGATCTCTTTGCGGTTGGATTTCGATATAAGAGTAGGCTATAGCACACTGTATGGCGTATGCCCGCCTTCATTAGCCCTACTTCATCATGTTGTTCTTGTTAGGGTGACCCACCATAAATAAATATCTCCATATATCTCGACAATTACGCCACAATATTTATATATATGCCAAGCCTCAAATCAGTTTCACACAATTATAGTCACTAAAAAAACGATCATGTTGTACTTAATAAGCTATGACCATTAATCATGTATAAATAATAGACTGAAAACTGGTTCCAAGAGTCGTCCATAACATCCAGACACTTTTGAGTAAAAGATAGGTTACGTGCCCTTGTTTTGAAATAAGTCTCGCTTAACCAGCCTATCGACCATTCTACGTCTGATTGACAGGTCGGGATAATCAAGACTACTTTTTTACGAAACATAACAGAAAGCTAAAACAAGAAATTGAATTTAGAAATAAGCACGTTAGGTAGCTCAACAATCGTTTTAAGAAGCTTGTAAAAGTAAAATGAAACTACTGCTAGTATCATGTTCCTGTCTAACCCGAGTGAATCAGAGATATTATTTGTACTAAACCAAAAGATGCCGCTCTTAACGGTACAGTTAATGATAAAGCGATTTAAAAATTGAAACGAACGTAATTTCTAAATCTGCTGTAATAACCAAGAAGCTTAATTTTACTGCTATTCAAAATCGTCAACAATAATTTTTTTACGGCTGTAATAGTTGATAGATTTGTAGAGAATTGCACGTGCCATGGCTATTTATAGTATCATACTGTCAGAAAGTTGGTCTCGGCACGGCGAATGTGCACGCTTCAGTGGTAGTCTCGAACTATCAGCGGTGGACTGTATTTCTGTGAGTACATGGGTCACCCTATTCTTGTACGCGGAGCTCTTCGGGAAAAGGGTCCAAGGCTCCGCCATTTCTTGTATGCTCGATATGACGTCACAACAAAGAATGAATGAATGAATGAAATATGGTTTTATGGCACGTCAGCTCCAACCGGGCTATATTGCGCCAAACATATGGTGAATCGGAGACAAATTAAAACAATATCACATAAATGAATTTATATATTTAAATAAAAACAAATATCACAGAAAATATATTAATTAAAAATAAATATAACAAATCTTTTACATATATAAATATTTAAAACGATATACATGATTTAAATATATACAATTAAAATTGATTATAAAAGTTTGTCTCTTTTAAAAATGTTAGCACTTTGTCATATAGCTCCGGTTGAGCAAATAGCTGACGTACTGACTGGCAACGGTAAGTCACAACAAAGAGTGTTCAGAATCTGTTCAAAGACATTGAACTCACCGCTAAAATAACTTCTTTTGTGATAGTAAAAAATCCCATGGCTGTAAAACCTATTGATGTACCAGTTAATTTAGACAGAAATAACGTCAACTGAAATATAATATTATAATTAAATATGGTAGTTAGACAGAAATATAATACTATAGTAGTTAGACAGAAATAATGTCTACTGAAATACAGTGTCTTAATGGTAGTATAGTATTTATTATATTCTTTAACAAGACGATAGTTTACCAAGAGGTAATACGTTTATTTTCGCATAGTATGCTCCTTGGTACATTGTCACGCCCGTCAAAAAGGAAGTTATATGGGCGGGGGTGGTTGTTCGGGGGCACACTATTTGCGGGGCTAAATCACGCTTCCCCCTCCCCCGTTGGCCCTGTATTTCAAAGTTTGCTGATCAGAGGTACAGTGTGTCCAGCACTCTATTCTTAGAACGGTTTTACTGCTTAGTATTGTATTACGAGTTCCGGTAAACACCCATTGAATGACCCAGTTTAAAGGATTCTTATTTCTTATAAGAAATTTATTGGTCTTCCTTGCACACGAACGTTTCCCCATATGTATTTCTAATAATCGAATAGTGTAGGTTTGCAAAATAATAACCTATACCTGACCCAGTCGTTCAGTTGACAACCCATCTGTTTCGGTATCATAGATGTGGTCTAAAGGTGAATGGCCCTACATAAAGATACCGATAAAAAGCATAATTAATTCATTATTGTACTGTATTTTAGTACCAAGAGTGATTGTGAGCCGTGGTTAATAAGCGACTAAAGCGCAGGTCGGCTAAACGGGTTCGATCGCATAGGTTTGGCGCAATATAGCCCGTTTGGAGATGACGTGCCATAAAGCAACTTTTCATTTTATTTCGATCGCAGAGGTGTGGCCAAATATATGCGAGGTACCTGGTACACGATGGTGAACAACTAAAATAACTCTTGACGGTAGCAATTTGAAATACGAGCAGGGATCGAGCAAGCACGTCTTCATTAACCCGGTTGGAGTAGAAAATTAGAATGAATGAAATGAAATAAAATGGAGTTTTATGGCACTTCAGCTCCTACCGGGCTATATGGTGCCAGACATATAGTCAAGGAATTAGAATGAGTGACATGAAATAAAATGGGAGTTTTATGGCACCTCAGCTGCTACCGGGCTATATGGTGCCTGGCACCTCAGCTCCTACCGGGCTATATGGTGCCAGACATATAGTCAAGGAATTAGAATGAGTGACATGAAATAAAATGGGAGTTTTATGGCACCTCAGCTGCTACCGGGCTATATGGTGCCTGGCACCTCAGCTGCTACCGGGCTATATGGTGCCTGGCACCTCAGCTGCTACCGGGATATATGGTGCCAGACATATAGTCAGGAAATTAGAAAGTTAAACCTTATTTAAATTGTGATGCAAAATTATAATAGTTTGCGTTTGCACTGAATGGGAGCGGAAACGAGTGCAAAATTGTAATAGTTTGCGTTTGCACTGAATGGGAGTAGAAACGAGTGCAAAATTATAATAGTTTGCGTTTGCACTGAATGGGAGTAGAAACGAATGCCATATTTGATAAGTGTGCTGTATTGGGCCTTTACTTTTGAGTCGTTTTTCTTTCTGTGGCCGCACATCACAGTGCAGTCTAAATGCTTAGAGTCAATTCGTAAAGACACGTAAAAATTACACAATAATCAATGCAGACACTTTATGAATTAGTCCAGTAACCCTTGCTGACCATGGAATAACAAGTGTACCAATTTTCTCCTATATGGTATCATCCGGATGTTAGTCTGCCGGGTAGCTGGTGTAGGTGGCACAGGCAGACTTAAGCAAAGCTAGTCTAGTTTTGGGCCGTGGCATTTTGGGCGTGTCTGTTAAGGGTTAGGCAGACGACAGTACTTCTTGTCACGTACAAGTGTGGGTTGGAAATGACTAAATGACATACTCCCACCAGCTCAAGAACAAAGACAACATCACAACAAAAGGGAACCAGCGGCTGCCAGGCAAGGATACGCCCACATTTTCGAGGGATGGATAGAGAACAAGCTAAAAAGAAAGTGATTTTTTTGTATAATCAGGGGCCTTAATTCAGGAAGTTACGGTCCGATATGCGCGAATATCGAAAGGGACCGAGATATTTGGGTTATAAACTTACATTTCAAGTTTCAACAAAATCGGATAACCAGCGGCTGCCAGGCAGGATACGCCCACATTTTCGAGAGATGGATAGAGAACAATCTATAAAGAAAGTGATTTTTCCTACAATCAAGGGCCATAATTCAGGAAATTACAATTCGATATGCGCAAATATCGAAAGGAACCGAGATCTTTGTGTTATAAACTTACATTTCAAGTTTTAACAAAATTGGATAAAAATTGTGACCTCCATAGGATCTACAACCTTGATATACCAAATTTTTACGCTATTTGAGAACGAAGGGCGGCCATTTTGTCTGTCAGTTTTGGGCCGATTTTCACGAAATTTGAACTCAGCCGTCCTTATGGTGTAACGGTGATATAATAATATATTTTCTTAAAATTATGACCTCTATAGGGTCCACAAGCTAAAAAGGCGATTTTTCACACAATCAGGGGCCATAATTCAGGAAGTTACGGTCCGATATGCGCGAATATCGAAAGGAACCGAGATCTTTGTGTTATAAACTTACATTTCAAGTTTCAAAAATATCGGATTAAAATTGTGACCTCCATAGGGTCCACAACCTTGATATACCATATTTTTACGCTATTTGAGAACGAAGGGCGACCATTTTGTCTGTCAGTTTTGTGCCGATTTTCACGAAAGTCGAACTCAGCCGTCCTTATGGTGTAAGGGCGATATAATGATACGTTTTTTTAAATTGAATAAAAATTATGACCTCTATAGGGTCCACAAGCTAAAACCGCGATTTTTCGTACAATCAGGGGCCATAATTCAGGAAGTTACGGTCCGATATGCGTGAATATCGAAAGGAACCGAGATCTTTGGGTTATAAACTTACATGCGACCTCTATAGGGTCCACAACCTTGATATACCATATTTTTACGCTATTTGAGAATGAGGGGCGGCCATTTTGTCTGTCAGTTTTGGGTCAATTTTCACGAAATCGAACTCAGTCGTACTTAGGGTGTAACGGTGATATAATAATACGTTTTTTTAAAATCGGATAAAAATTATGACCTCTATAGGGTCCACAAGCTAAAAACGCAGTTTTTCGTACAATCAGGGGCCATGATTCACGAAGTTACGGTCCGATATGCGCGAATATCGAAAGGAACCGAGATCTTAGGGTGATAAACCTATATTTCAAGTTTCATTGAAATCGGAAAAAAAATGTGACCTGTAGACTGTTCACAAACAATTGTGTCCGGACGGACAGGGCCGACGACAATATACGTCCACATGAAAATCTGGGCGTATAAAAATCACAATAAAAGACTATCATATTAAAGGAGCTACATCGCTAACATTTGAGACCTAGAAATTCACAAAAGTGGGTCGCAACGCATATAATACTGTAATATGAATGTATATAAACTGATTTACATTTAATGGTTTCCGTTTTTACTCCAATTTCAAATCAGTTATGTTCGGCGAAATAAGTCAGCAATCTCAATCGAGTGCAAATTTCTAGCGTCTAGTTATTCTAGTCTACATAACTCCATTTGATTTGGTGCAATGTGTCTAGCCTCGTCCCTTGAGTCTCTCCATACAACTGGGGCTGAAGCGCATTATGGTACACGATTCGTGTACCAATGTTAAAAAAAATTTTTTATCTTAAATATCGGATATCAGAAGCTCATCTTTTCCCGATATCAGAAGCTCATCTTTTCCCGGTAAGTTTACATCATCAATGTTGATTTAAATTGACCAATAATTCGTGTTTTCGATGTCGAAGATTTTGGAGGATTTTGAGTTACGGACTTAGGTCCTTTAAGCGATTTTAAACACAACCAATATAAAGCAAACTGGTGAAAACAAAGTACCCTAATGTAAAATAGTTTACTTACTGCGTCATTAACAACAGCAACAAACCAGGATACTGAACCCAGACCAAGATACGCCGTCAGCACCCACATCACCGTCATCAATGTGTTCAACAAAGTACCGCTGCTGTTGATCAGCTGATACATAATAAAACAAGCCAGAAAGATGTTTATACCCAATACATTCACCAACAGCATTCTCATAGGACGATTTAGAATGTCCACAAGATGGCAGAGCTCCAAATGCTTTCGTCGAATCATCTCCAATTTTTCCGGAAATACTGTAGGGTTTTTTTCGATCACACCTCCTATGTTTTTGGAATGAAGAAAAAATGCATTGGCGATGCTTTTGCTACAGATCAACACAAATGCGATACTGAAGACCCAAATGGCTGACAAGTATACGTGACACACAAATAGCATCAACTTCCATGTTAAGTTATTGGGCAATGGATTAATGAAGGAGTTGATAAAGTCAGCGTTAAAAATAAAAACCATTAGGAATATTCCAACACAGTTACAAAGCCATAATCCCCAAGAAAACACCGTGCATATTAGTGAAAAGTGACGCAGGTCCTTCAATAAGGATCCGAGACCGGTGCATTTTATATCCATGATGGCCTTGTTCCACAGCTTGAAATACGCACCAAATGTTCCATTACGACAGTAAAAAAGTATAAGGATAGCACTGAGGACGCCTTGAAAGGACCAGGTTGTGAAAATAACCTTGGGAACTGTAAAACCCGGTACAAAAGCGGCACCTGTCCAAAATCCGGGAATATGCCTCAGAGTACTAATTGTTAAACAGCCCAGCACAGCCCAGCAGTATATCTTCTGTAATGTGTTGCTATGGGTTTTCTTCTCTGCCGAAGATCCAAGGTGTTGGGTGTCCTCCACGCCTATCTTATTATTAGTGGATTCATAAAACAGGCCAAACAGTTTCAAGGACACCAGAATTGGTTTCATCGAGTCCTGTATTTTGTTCAGTCCAGGTGGATTAACAGGTTTTTCCATATCCACCGGCTGGGGTATCCTTGGTCTGTTAACACCGGCGATCATTCGGTTATGTTATCCTACTGACTGGCTGATTTATTCCTATATCACTGGTTATCCTACTCTAATACAATATCCAAATGTATCCTAATATAATGTCTAAATGTACTCAAACCTATCGGCTTTATCTTTTTATAGTAGACGTGTATTGTCGTGTTGATTTCCATTTGTTGCTTAATCATCAACCAGTGTAGTTATGTACTTATAGATATTGACAGCGATTCCCCCGGACAATTGCTACAGATATTAATTTTTACGAACCAACAGATATCGCCGATAATTTTGATGTGTAAACGAATACTGAACGTTGATGTATTTTGTTATCTAAATGATTGGAAATATTTAGCCCCAGGTTTGTGAAATAAAATGTTGTTTTGTGGCACGTCAGCTCCGAGCTGGCTTTATTGCATATATATATATATATATATATATATATATATATATATGTTAAAGCCAATGTCTACAATCAGGCAATGTGTTACACAATGCCTGAAATAACCAGTCAATGTGTACATTGGCTAATGAGGCCACTCACTGTGTACATTGCCTACAATGCCTGATTAATTAGCCCAATTATTGTACACATTGATTGTTGAAGAGCGATTATTGAGAAGACTAGATTACCAAGATACTTTAATAGGTTCTTTGTCGGTTAATATGATTAACTATAATCACCACTGCTCTAATAATTGATAACAATTAAGAATGGATTCACTACGTTCTTGGGAGGTATGCGATCTTGCAGTGCGGAGACATTGAGAAGTTGATCAAAAAGAGAAAACCAGAATCAGAATCTGCAGTGGGTTATTTCACCCATATTGATGAGATGTTTGACATCCTAAAGCGTGCCCACATATCTACTGGTCATGGAGGTAGAGACAAAATGGTGAAAGCATTAGTGAAATATGCTAACGTAACACGTGAGACTATTGAGATGTTCAAATCCCTTTGCATGGAATGTAAAAAGAAGAGAAAAAGAGTTACCACTAAAGGTGTTGTTGTGAAAACTATTATCTCCAAAGAGTACTTGTCCCGTGGACAGGTGGATCTTGTGGACACGCAGTCAATGGCCAGTGGGTCACAAAAGTGGACCACAAAACGATCTAACTCTCAGTTAAACATATAAGAAAAATTCAAGTATTAGAGAAAACACACTAAAAATTAAAATTATTTTGTTTTTCGTTAGATCTAAGTGAACCCTTGGAGGCGACATAATCAAGGGGTATTCGCAATACTGTCATGACTGATGCCAGCCTTTGGCAGAAGGTGTTGAATGCGAATACCGTTAGTTTTCAGCAAAAAAGATGTTCATGATATGGTGTTATGTGAAATATGATGCGGTAGGGGTACCATTTTTGTAGCATACTGCAGTGCCAGTTTATCACGTCTATCGTGCATTGAAGGCTCATGCGCCTCGACGTATAAACTTACACCATAGATGTACGGAATGCTCCTATACTGATTCTAAGTCCTTGGTCGTGTATGGTGTCGAGCTCTTTGAGATAAGACTCGCGGACAGAGCCATGCCCCCATGATCGAGTTCAGATCTTTTACGTGCATACTAATGCGTCCCATTCGTCCTGCACCATTAACAAGGGGGAACCACGCCAGAAACATGTTCGGCCAACGCAGGCCTGGGATCGAACACGGGACACCTCCAGGTCAGGGAGCCAACAGCCAGAATCACATTAAATCGATTACTTGAACTTCAGCTTTTGTCTGTATTTGCTGATTCTGCCCCCCCCCCACCCCAAAGGCAGGCAGATCAGGGCCCGATTCCTAGAAAATTCTTAAGCATTTATGTAAACTTACCTTATTTTGTGTTCCCAGAAAATTCTCAAGAACGTTATTAAGCGTTCCAAGAAAAAACTTAAGCACAACTACGTTCTTAAACATAGTCAATCTAAGCACAAGCCCCAAGCAAGGTATACGGCTTATGCTTACCAACCTTAAGTCTGTTTCTGCTTCAAAAAGATGGCTGACCGTAGAGTTATTCGACGGCATTTCCGACAGCTTTTGATACCAAAAAGACAGAGAAAATCCTTCCCCAGCAAAAATTAAGAATGCTACAGAAAATTTCGCTTCTACCCTGAAACCATTTTTTTTATTTGCCAATTAGTAAACAATAGGCTACAAACACACAGGCTACTTTAAGATCAGGCGCTCTCACAATTATTCAGTTAGTTTGTATGTGTCTGCTGTTTTTTTTATCTTGTGGCACATTTTATAGGTGTATAGGGGACATGTCAAATGCATCTAAATCAACCATATATATATATGACTTCAATGAAGCAGACGACAAATTTATGACGTAATTCGTATATCAAAGTTGTTTTTATGACGTTAAAGAGCATCGTAGTCTCAGTTTATGGTAAACTTTACCAGTCACAATGTGCTTAGACTTATACTTGACTTGTGCTTGCGTAAGAATGGTCTTGAGAATTTTCTAGGGACGGTATTTTTATAAGTTTCTTACGTAAGAAAAAGTGAAGCACGACTTTGTGCTTACTTTACGAATTTTCTAGGGGCCCAGGAGATTGAATACCTCTCAGATCGTAAAATAGTAATCAAATCTGATCAAGTACTAGCTTTATATTCAAATAGGGATTCTTTTTCTCTGTATATATTTAGTTTGCTTGTGTACACGAAAACAGCTTATTCATATTAGTACGAGAATGCGAATACCGAATGATGGAATAACGTTAGTTTTCAGCAAAAAAGATGTTCATGATATGGTGTTATGTGAAATATGATGCGGTAGGGGTACCATTTTTGTAGCATACTGCAGTGCCAGTTTATCACGTCTATCGTGCATTGAAGGCTCGTGCGCCTCGACGTATAAACTTGCAACAGAGATGTACGGAATGCTCTAAGTCCTTGGTTGTGTATGGTGTCGAGCTCTTTGAGATAAGACTCGCGGACAGAGTCATAGCCCCATGATCGAGTTTAGATCTTTTACGTGCATGCTAATGCGTCCCATTCGTCCTGCAGGCCTGGGATCGAACACAGGGCACCTCCAGGTCAGGGAGCCAACAGACAGAATCACATTAAATCGATTACTTGAACTTCAGCTTTTGTCTGTATTTGCTGATTCTGTTTCCCCAAAAAACAGATCAGGCGATTGAATACCTCTCAGATCGTAAAATAGTAATCAAATCTGATCAAATACTAGCTTTATATTCAAATAGGGATGTTGCGATTCTTTTTCTATGTATATATTTAGTTTACTTGTGTACACGAAAACAGCTTATTCATATTAGTACGAGCAAATGTATGTTGACTTAACACTCTAGTAGATATTGTTTCCTGAATGCAATTAACAGTCATATATTAATCTGCATCATGGAATACAAATGTTAATCACCCACTTTGAATGTTTTGGACACGATGAAGCTATTAGTTTTGAACACAAACCTTTTAACTTAAAGGGTGAAATCGGTTATTTTATAATTTAACCATTTCTACATTAAACGCAGGGATTAAATGGACACTAAAGTGGGTCTCGGCCACTAAACTGTCGGCTATAAAACAAAATTTTATGTAAGAACTGAAGTAATGACAGGTCTACATGATCGCATTGTTGATGTGTATTGATTCCAACTTAATGCAAAGATTAATTGGACACATTAAGTCGGCATATTCCACTCTACTCTCAGTTATAAAACAAAATTTCATGTAAGAACTGGAATAATGGCCGAGGTCTACATGCTTGATAATGTGTATTGATTGATATAGCTGCAATTATAAATGGATTCTATTTTTAGTTTTGCCCAGTAAAAGTGGTTGCTGTTGGTATAGATCTGTATCAAGTCAAGGGAGATATAGTCAGTCCAAATGGCACACTCTGTGAAGATGGAAAACAAGCCAATAAACGATTCCAGATACAGTATTCATGATATCTTAACCCCAGTGTTAAATCGTATGAAGATCTTCGGTATCTATTATGATAAAGACAATGCGAAGTTTGGTAAAAATCATACTTCGCCGAGGCTGGCTAAATTCTATAAAATATACTGTATGGCTGTTATTGTGTTGCTTTGGGCTGCTCTCTTCAGAAATATTCCATCGTTTTGGGTCGGTTTTGATTATCAACCAAACAACACCGTATACAGAGTTATCCGACAATGCTGGTTTTGGCAATGCGCCGTCACCGCTTCCGTATTACTATGGCACTGCCGGATAGGAACATGGAACTATTTCTACTGCGACTGGAACCAAATTATCATGAATAAGATCTGTTCCAAGTATATCAACAAGAAAACTGATCGAATGAGAAGAGTATTAAAAATAGTTGATACTTTGGCTATAATATACTTCCTTTTCATAGTCGTGTCCACACTCCTCTCCATTTTTTTGTTTAATGGTTCGGTGGTTATCAGCAGTCCATTTCCAGGAACCATTGAGATGGGTGTATTGTTTTGGGTGTTGGAACTCTTCGACGATGCTGCATGGATATTCCCTAATGTTTTCGTGATCGCGATCTGTTACAGTTTAGCACAGGCCTTCTCCATAGTAACCGAGTGCTTGCAAGATTCAATAAACCAGTGTGATACGTGTCCGGAGAATTTCAATAACATTCGTCAAATTCATTTGAAACTTTGTCGAATGGTGAATCATCTCGATAAACCGTTAACAATTTGGATAATCAATATTTGTGGATGTAGCGTGTTTCTCGTTTGCTTCATCTTGTATGATCTGGTGACAAGTGGACATAAAGATTTTGTAGACATAACTCTAAAATGCTCTTGGCTCAGCAATAGTATCCTTAGTATGTTTGTATTCTGTTGGTTTGTATCATCTGTAAATGATACGGTAAGAAACTAATGTGCACTTTTATAAGTTGGGTCGTTGCCTTTTGGGTTGTGAAAAGCCCCATGTACTTTCCTAATTCCTTTATTTATTCAAAACAATCAGGTGTTCTGGAAAATCCAAATACATGTACCATGGTATATTCACAAGAATTTGTCCATGGATGAATTTGCCTGTGAAAAAAATAAAAATTGGGTTTTATCTTTGGGGAATCATTCGCCGATTTGCTTGTGTCTTTTTCGTCATATTAGAGGACCATTTTCTGATTGGCAAAGTTACTTTTTTTTATTTGGGACCCCATCAAGCACTGATTTGCTATGCCATATGTTTGGCGGAGTATATCCCGGTTGGTGCTGACGTGCCATAAAACAACACTTTATTTCTGATTTGTATAAGCTTTGTGAATTGGTCATTTGCCGAAGGGGGTTTGGGTAGTGCTTGCGTGTTGCATCATAAAGTCTATCATTGAGTCAACTGGCGTGGTTTCTATTCCCGGTTGTACGTGACAAGGACTAGGATCGTCTGTCCAACCTCGTGGGTTTTCTCCGGGTCTTCCGGTTTCTCCCACTGCTAAAGACATCTATGCGCAATCGATTTATTGAAATAAAATTAAACCATGTTAGTCCCGAAATGACCTAGTTTGTGTCGAATGGACGTTAAACCCCATTTCTCTCTCTCATTTGTCGAAGAGCTTCGTTCTTTATTATATTTATAGGCTCATTCACCATTACAACACATCTATAAGATACAGACAGGTGGACTATCAACACAACAGCTAGGGCAAGTAAGTGTACCAATTAAGTGTACCAATTAGGAGATAACACTTCCTGTTTCGCATTTAGAGAGGTGTTATAGTCCAATAGACATTTCCTGAAATCATAAGGACCCAAGACGCGTTAGCGAAACAGGAAATGTTTATCGACATTGTAACATGCTATTTTAACATTTTAAAAGAAATTACTAAAACAGAGGGGTGTTATTGTTCAATCGACAGTGTCTAATTGACCTATCAAAACGCAAGATTCACCCTTAAGCATGTTACAGTGCTTAATATTGAGGTTTAACATTTCTGTTCAGTAAACAAATGGATGCTTCAGATCCCATTGAAAGTTCGTAGAATTGACTGCTTGTAGGGATAACAAACTAAGTCTTTGTAATGATGTACGGAAATATAGTCCAGTTGGTGCTAGTGTGCCATTTAATTTCTAACCCTTTCTTCCAGGTGACATTGTTTCTGTCTAAATTAACTGGTCCACCAATAGGTTTTACAGCAATGGGATTTTTGACTGTGACAAAAGAAGTCATTTTAACGGTAAGTATGCGATGTATTGTTGTTATATTTACCTTTTAATAAAATCATTTATTTTTGTGAAAATAATATGAAAAAAGCGAAATATTCCCAATGGTACATATCAAATGATTATATGTTTGACGTGCCATAAACTCCCATTTCATTTCCACAAATGGTTATTTTGAAATATAAATTTTATATTTAAATTGGAATACAACAGAATTATTCGATCCGACTCACTTTAATTTCGGAAACGTTGTTATCTGGAATATGTCAGAAATATTTTGCCCGTACGGTTTTTTCCACATACTCTTCTTGGAATACCATTTCCCAAGAGGTGGCTAAGTGTGTAAGACGCTAGCTCACTAGCCTGGAGGTCGGGTGTTCGATCCCTGCATTGGTCGAGAAAGTTCATCGGGATTTTCCGACGTGGTTTCCCCTTGACAGTAATGCACTGGGAAAGGCTTGACAAGTACAGTGGTTCGGTTGGGACGAAAAGTCGAGGCCCTTGTATACATGGTAGTGCACGTAAAAAATCCCTTGGCAGTTGGAATTCGATATAAGAGTAGACCATAGTGTCGCTGCCCGGGCAAATATTTAACTCGTAGCACACTGTATGGCTGTCTTCATTAGCCCAGTAGGGCGTTGAAGCCCATTTAAAGCCCAACTTTATCGTCAGAGCAAAGTCGCAATCCATTGACAAGTGGGAACGGCGCTTGAAAAATCTCCAAATATTTTAATGTCTTGACTGAAAATATAACATTCAAAATGGGTAATGCCTTTGTATATTTCTGCAAGCGGCTATAATTGCGAATTAATTGTTAAATTTCTATTACAGATTTTTGGTTTGTATTTGACTTATTTTTTTCTGCTGCTGCAGTTTAAGATCAGCTAGAGTACTACCATTGGAAAGCTTACCTATAAAAGAACACCTTTATCAATATATTATCCACGTTACAGATGATCGAAAAGTCGGACAGTTCTTTAACAAGAAAACAAGATCTTAATAATTATATTGTTATCGTAACATTTAAAGCTCCATTAATACAATTCCAGGGTTTGTCATTTACAGGGACATTAACGTGTTCTGTTAGCCTTTGAAGTACGAATTTTGTGTTGCGTTCATTTTACAAATTGTACGTTCTTTTGTTAAAATGTGTGATGGTCATCAACTACTGGTTTAAAATCGTCATATCAGAGAAAGAGAGAGGGGGGGGGGGCGAGAGAGTTAACGTCCACTCGACCCAAAAACTAGATCATTTCGAAACTTATATGGTTCAGTTTTATTTGAATAATTCGCCTGGGCGTAGGGGTCTTTAGCGTGAGGGAAATGGGATGACTAGGAGAAAACTCGCGATGTTGGACAGGCGACCTTACTCATTGCCACGTTAATTGGATGTTAAACCCCATCTCTCTCTCTCCCTCTCTCATTGTCACTTACACGCCTGGAATCGAAACCACCCCAAACAGACCTTTCGCTCTGAGGCCCACAAGTTAAACCATTCGCCCCACATCCTCCTATGAAGACAGTTTTCGGTTCCAAAACCCATTGTTACAGAATACGAAATAGACATTCCAACCTCTTTAAAACTGTAGCATCGTGTATTTAAAACCATCCAAACTCACCACTATTTCAACTCGTATCAGATTAAGAGTTATCCTAGGAGGCGTGGTGACTCAGTGAGTAATACGTTCGCCGAGGAGGTTCGTCGTTCCCTTTTTGTAATGGTTTGGATGGTATGAAAAACCGAGGTCCCATTTTAGTGACATTACTTTTCAGATCACTTTATGTCGTAGGCAGGGGGCATAACTCATGTATAAGGTTGTAGGGATCAGGCCTTGGTTATTTTAGAGCTTTCTAAGGGGCATTTTACGATATCGAATCTTTTCAAACTAGACCCAAATCGACCAATATTACACTTGCTATCACAATAATAGCTAGGATGTTTACCATTTTTTGTGATAATGTCGGACGTTCATTGACAGTCCCGCTGAAGGGACAAAACTAAGTGTCAATAGGGGAGGGGGGGGGCGGGGGAGGGCGCATTTCAAGTTTGCGATTGGCCTCTTTAATTTTCCCGGATTTAAGCCCGACACCTTTAACTTCAGGCCATGTTTTTATATTTGGTTTTTGTTGAGGAACTAAATAATTAACTACAAGATGGTCGATGCAAGTTTTTATTGTATTTCAAATGGTACAAGTCAACATGGATTATTTTCTTATGATAGGTTCCCGCTATCACGATTCCCGCTACCTACGAATCTAAGATTGAAATCGTGGTTTAAATCGCGGAGTAATCGTGGTGATCCTATCAGGTCTTATCATATATTGAGGCCAGTCGTAGCAATCGTGTTGACCACACCGAAACGTATCTGAACGTATCTACACGTACCAGATCGTGGACTAAATAGGGAAACATGAAATGAAATGAAATGGGGTTTAACGTCCTACTGTTCTGCTCCGAACTGGGCTAATGAAGACAGGCATACGCCATACAGTGTGCCATAAGGGAAATTTTGCCCGGACAGCGGCAATACGGCCTACTCTTATATCGAATTCCAACTGTCAAGGGATCTTTTTACGTGTACGCCAATGTGTACACGGGACCTCGGTTTTTCGTCTCATCCGAACGACTAGACAGCTTTCCTTGTCAGGCCCTCCGTCCTGCATGACGGACAAGGGGGGAACCACGCCGGAAAATATGGATGAACTTTCTCGGCCAATGCAGGGATCGAACACCCGACATCCAGGCTAGCGAGCCAGTGTCTTGCCCACTTAGCGAGCGTGACCCCACTCAATAGGGACCATACTATCGTAACGTATCGCACCACAGTGGGAATCTAGCATTACCACGGAGTAACATACAGAAAAGCAGATTTTTAATTATTTTACAAATTTACTATAACACAACTACACTGTAAAAAGTTTATGTGAAAAAACACGAAATTACTGTGAAATAATACAAATTCACTTGTTAAAAAACATTGCGATGTAAATTCCCGCGATTATCCTGTTTTTTAACATTTTCGTGAAATTTCAACTTTTAACAGTCGTTAAAGTGTTAATTAACAGTAACTTAATGTGAAATAACAAGTTTGCTGTAATTTCACAGAAGGCTGTACTTTTACATGGAGAGGTAGATCTTTAGTCGATATGACAATTTAGTAGGCCCTATCTATTGTGCCTTTACCACGCAAAATAACCAAACAGGGAGGATCATAACGGTTTCTCACGAGAATATTTTTAAAGTATGCCAGGATCAAGCAATTATACTTTTATAAAATGTCAATACAATTAGAATGACTGGAAGTTAGAACATATTGACTTTTGACTAAATTCCCCCTTGGAATTTTTATCATACCTATAATATGTATGCACAAATAAAAATGACGGCAGTTCGGGCTTTTGAATAATACTCTGACCATAGAAAAGAGGGACATATTACAAATGATACTTAATTTGCAATGAATGGCGGCAACAGGGAAAGGGGGGGGGGGGTGTAGGAAAAATGTCACCGAAAAAAATAGCACCGGAAGACATGGCACCTGGAAAAAATGTCACCCGAAAAATAAAATAGAATCAAAAAAACATTGGATACAGAGATAAGTAATCGAGAGAGTCACGCCTGGCGGCGTTCCTACTCACTGTGATGTATGTATACACCCTTTTTCCGGTTGCGGCATTTTTCCGAATGCCATTTTTTCCGGGTGCCATTTTTTCCATATCATTTTTTTCCGGTGGCATTTTTCCGTACCCCATGAGTGGGGTGTTGTACATGAGCGTTGTACCGATTTTTTGGCTCAAAAACCCCAAAAGGGGACGATTTTCAGGCGTTGTACCGACTGTGTACCCCCACCCCCTCCCCGGGCCTCCCAACCTCAAACCCTCCAGTTGGCGACGCCCATGCTTCAGCCAAAAATAACAATGACGCAATCTAGTGGTCGTGCAAGTTCGCAACACGTGACTGAATTTCACGACATGAATTAGTCAACGTTAACGAGTGAAACTCATCTGAATATCAAAATCAGCTGTAGTTTTACACCTTATTTGATTCCTAAATAGATCAATAAATATAGCTTACTCATACTGCCGATAGAAATAAATAATCGGAATTTTTCGTTTTGCAGCCTTGACGCGACCATTTAACGGCAACCGTCTATTCGCGCCATTTCGCTAACATGGCCATAACCCAACTGTAAACATCAACATCAAATTCACAGTACCAGAGTAACCAGAATTACCTACCAGTCGGTAAGTCGTCCAAGCATAAGAATTTGATTGACGACGAATTCGTCTGAGCCTCTCACTTACATAAATTAGAACTGCTAGTGCCTGTCTGTATACTACAGAGTTGTCTTTGACTCTTTCCCCATCCCTCAAGATTTTAGAACGAAGACCGCATGGCAGATGGCTGACGCCATAATGATGATGAGGCAAGACCAGTTGGAATTGAATAGAAATAGTGTTTTAAATGTCCTATTTTTCTCTACCTTATGGGCTGGTGAAAACGGCTATATTAAATTTATATACGTACTGTAGAGGGTTCACATGAAATTTTTAGGGGCGTCAATATTTGTCAGTCTACAAACAGTCCAGACTGATGACACCCATTTTAGATTAACATTGCAATATGGTGGACTTGAGACTGCCTGCTGTTTGAAAAAAAAATATTATAAAATGGTAGGCCTACATAAGTTTTGTTATATACCGGTAGGCCCTACTCACATTTCGTACAAAAAATAAATAAAGTTTGAGTACGAAAAAAAGGTGGTATCAAGAATGTAAGTGGTATGAAATTATCCGTTTGCCATGTCAGCCGGCAAATTGTCACCCCAAAATTGGCAAATACCTCTAAAAGTAACTGAAATCTACACCAACTGTTTAGACCTTTTCCTTTTGTTATTATTTTGACTATTGATAGATGAATTTCAAACTTGAAATTTCAATATTTAAAAAAATTTGTTCTATAAACTGGTTTAACCCTTTCGGTCCTGAATTGTTTAAAACCAATGCACGCTCCCGACCTGAATTAATTTTAGAATTGAGACCTAAAAATTTCAAATGAAACTTTAATACAGAAGCAATGATGCAAACCCCAAACATGAATTGAATTTATTTTAGCATTTAGTCTGATTTTTCAGAAAATGTAATTTGTTTTCATATTTACTCCCTTGAAGCCCGGTTGAACGGACCGGACCTCCACATTTTTCGCAAAAAGAGTGTCTGTGAATCTGTGGACTGTGCACCCATTACGCAGGATCAACAAGGTCTAGTACAGAGTTATTTATGACAAAATTACCGTCTGTTTATACTTCAAAATCCTTGTTATCCGATTCATTATCCATAATAATTTCACCCAAGTTTTCCTCTAGAGTCATGTACGCCATTGACGTAACGTCATCATAAACAATGCAGAAAATTCGAAGTTTTTTAAACTGAAGTTTGCAAGTTAATTTTTCTTAATCTCGATAACTATAAATAGAACATAATATGTCGACCGGAAACAGGAGAAGCCAAGCTTGCTTACATAAATCATGGACTCAAATCATGAAAAAACAAAGGTTTTGTACAAGAGGGGTCATATCGATCTGGTTGCGAGAGAGGTTTTTGCGTCTGGTCCAAGAGAGTTAAATTGTTGTGAGGTTGATGGATTTCCAGTCTCAAGAATAATTGTGATATTGACATCCAGTCTTTTCGAAATTGAAAACGGCTAACTTGCAGAACAACTTTCTTTAAATATTGAAGTTAGGAAATTTTAATTTTGAAAATCATCTATCAACAGTCAAAGTAATAACAATTTTAAGGTCAAATCAGTTTTTGTAGATATCACTTACCTTTAGAAATATTTGCCAATTTTAGGGTGACACTTTGAAAAAATCAGACAATAAATAATGACTCTATGAGGCTAAATTCTTCTTTTTGATTTCTAGTCTCGGGACTGAAAATAAATTTCGGCCATTCCCAAAATATAGTGGTCGAAATCCGAGGAGATTTCTGTAATTAGAGGGGTGCTGACTTCAATCTGGTCCCCCCTCATCCTCATGAGGGCTTGTATGGAAAAACGTTCTAGTCCATTGGAGGGTGAACAGGGTAGGCATGTGCCGATGCCCTGGCGAAATTCATCCTCATTGCACATGCTTGGCAAATGTCCGTCTCTAAAAAGCTTTACAGTGCATAAAAATGGGGCGTTAAACTCCATTTCATTTCTATTTATAGACCTAATTACCCCCCCTTTAAGATATACTCTCTACATTAATTATGTCCCAAATCAAATATGACAGTCACAAAACCACAGAGATATATGGTACTAACACGAACCACAGATTTATATACCGTTTTATGCCATTATAGATATAAGATCCAGGGAATACTCTCGATTATCAAGACCATGCAAAAAAATAATGTCCCACACTATTCAACTTCGTGTTTAATCGTGAAGTTACCTATCGAGATCTCGGAAAGGTCAAAGGTCAGGTGAACCATTTCTGATACGAAGTTAGACCGCAACACACACAAATAGTTTCGTAAATATAGTTCACTTTCAATGGACGTCGATGAAAAGTTACTTTCTTACAAAAATTCAGGGGTTGGCAGTAGGGATTACTTGGATATGTTTTCTTGAGGTAAATTATAAGTAAATCTGATATGTACTATATATGTGGATCATTTGTGGCATTTTGTTTCCCGAGTTATTGCCCTCCGGAAGTTTGCATCAAAGCTACCTACACAAACGACAAATCTAGCAATTGAGAGTTAAAGATTTTGTTTTGTTACTTTTTAGTGATGGATGAAGTTATTACTTTCGTCGAGAAACTAATTCCTGATATATCTCAAACCCAGTTCAGTCTTTTAAGGTCTAGATTTGAAGACATAGGCATCTCAACTATTGAAAACTTAACATACTTGAATGTTGAGGATTTGACAGACATTTTGAAACTTGTTCCTGCGAGACGATTTATAGCTGAGGTTAAAAGGAGGCTTAATATTGGTAGGTATTAATGTTGTATTTTTTATGTAAAAGCAGGTCTGACTCCCCACTCTCATACTCTAATCACAAAATGCAGTAATATATTCTTGGCACCAGTATCCTTTCATCCAATTTTTACATACAACCAATTTGCATGAGAAATTGTGTACCAGTACTTAGATATAGACTTACATGTTTTAGTGTGACAGGCGTAAGTAAATACGTAATTCAATAATCACATTTGTGTCGCTAATAGTGAAACAGAGGCCTTAGTAGGGTCAAAAGTAGTACTCACATGCCTATAGTAGCAAAATGCGACTGAAAATCAAGTTGGGCTGAAATTCCTTAACCGACCTGATAATAATATTAACATTAACCATATTTGGAAACCTTAATTTTATAATTCCTAAATGGGAGTCGCGGTGGCTCAGTGAGTATGGGGCTTGCTTGCTAACCAGGAGATCGTGGGTTTGATCCCCGTCGGGGAAAGATCATCTAGATTTTCCAATCCGGCTTCCCCTTGTCAGTGGTGCAGACCCAAGTGGCAAGAAATAGCACCTAGTCGTTCGGATGGGACAAAAAACCGAGGTCCTGTGTGCTGCATAAGGGTGCACGTTAAATAACCCAGACAGTTGGAAATCGACTAAAGAGTAGGCGAGTACGAGTTATCGCCGGCTGTCCTGGCAAAATTTCCCTCATTGCACCCTGCATGGCATTGCCGTCTTCATTAGCCAATTAAATAAGTGCATAAAAGTAGGACGTTAAATTTTATTTCCAATTCATGAATGTCTTTTTGTCATGATCATGAGCGTACAAGGCTGTGGGACTGCAGCTCCCATGTCAAGTTGGCGAAACTCCATTACATCTGTGTACTAATCACATTCAAGAAATTACAGCCTTTACAAGGATGATTTACGGTATTCTAGCTTATAGAGTGCACTGAATCATTCAGGTCATGACCTGTTTATTGTCTGTCTGTCCATTGAAATAAAACATGCATATCTGTACAGTTAATAGCATGCAGGTCAAGCTCTCATCAAATAGTCAGATTAATACCCCCAATTACAAATTTTCTTTCTGTCTTTCAGCTGATGTTGGAAACTTGTCATCAGCCTCTGCAGAAAGTACTTATCAAACAGACCACAGTACATCAACATGGTTGTTGAATTCTTCTGCCACTGGCAGTGCAAGTAGTGCCAGTAGTTCTTTTTCTGATGACACAAGATCTGGTTCTCCATCAATTACACAATTATGGTCTCAGTCTTTTAATATTCCTTGGGAAAAGTTTTCCAAATCTTTTTTGGAAGATTGCGAAAAGAAAAAAAGACCTGATGAATCAATGCGTCGTGAGGCAATACGAATATTATGCCAAAGTATGAGAGAAGTATGTACAAAACCAAACTCCAAAGACATTCATGTGATCGCGGCAAAATTTGTAAATGAATACAAAGAATCATTGGGAGATATGATAATGGGAAAGATGATCGGTAATGGGTACTCCAGTGTCCTGTCTAGTATGACTGAACGTCTCAACAATTTGAATCGAAAAACAAGCAATGGGCCCAGCATTGAATATGATTCCAGTAAAGTGTCTTCGCAAAAGTATGGCTGTCTGTCAACATGGAGCATAGACATCGACTCTGAGGAAGAACAGGGTATGGTCGAAAAACGTGATTGGATGAAAAATGAATTTATGAAATCGAAAAATACTAGTTGCTTAAGCACGATCACAGAATACATGAAAGAAACCTATCCTCTTCAAAGAAAAACTATAAATACTGGTAGTACTGATGATGTACGGAAAGATTTCCCTTATTTGTTTGAAAAACAATTTATGGCTGTGCATTTTGAAAGACTCACGGGACACTCCTTGGATAATTATAAAAAGTCGGAGAAGAAGAAGTTTTCAGTTATTCATTTTTTACGAAAAGAAAAGTCTCCAGTCTTGAGTAAAGCAATTGCTGATATGGATTTTTACGTGAAAGAGACAAATCATCACATAAAGTTAATTGCGTTTGTAAAGTTATTGATGGTGTCTTTTAAGGAAGATGGCCTTTTGGAATTTTATCAGGTGTGTTAAATTTTATTTTGTGCATCCGTATGAATTCGGTGGAATTATGAATTATTTTTTTTGAAGTATAGCTACTGTGTGGGCATATCTTTAAATTATATATATCGTCGGTGAAGAGTCAAAAGGTCGTATATCAATAATTTGGTAAAAACTTTTTATTACATTTATGAATTCAAAATCAGAAGGCGCAACTTTTCATAGCCTGACATTTTATAGCCTTAAGTTTATTGGCGGTAAAATACAAATGTGAATAGTCATACGGTTTCTCCTCAACAGAAACATTCATACTTTAATCAATTGTTAACAAAATGATTTTGAAGCATTATTGATAATCAGAGAATGTGAAATCTGCCTTTTTTCAAAATTTTATGAGATACGACAATTTGCTATTTAATATAATTACTTTTTAGGTAAATATTATGTCTGACATACGACATTTTGTATACCGCCCCACCCCCTTACAGGTAACAAAAAGTCGTATACCTGGTTTCATTTTCAATTTGTGCCAGTCAAAATGTTGTATCTCCGCTTTTTACAAAAGGCTTTGTTTGTTGTAAGGTCATTATTCTGTTGCACTTGTGTGAAAAACGTAAATCGGTTTTTCGTGTCTCCTGAAAAATTTGTAAAAACCGAGATAAGACATTTTAACTCTTCACCGACGATATGTAAATAATTGTTTTTTTATCCCTCAATAAAGTATTCGACACATGTAATCTGTATGATAACGTGTATATTCATTCTACTACACTAATGACAGCCTGCAGTCTTGTAGTGTATTGCAACAATATCTTATCGCAGTGTCTCAGTGAGTACAGTGTTTGCTCGCAAAAGATACTCTTGATTTTTCAATCTAGCTTTCCCTTGCCCAGGACCTTGTGTGCATCAGGTGCACAGATTAACAAGAAGAAGAAGAGTAGAGGAGTTATCGCTATCATTGCGTTTTCATTAGCCCATAAGGTGCATAAACATTAAACTCATTTCATTTTTTTCTTCAGTAATATTAGTATTTAATTGAATTATAATATATACAGTATATTTTTATACGTCCGTCGCCCATGTCGGTCCGGCGTCCACAATTGGTTGTGAACGCAATAGAGACCACAATTTTTGTCACATGTTTATAAAATTTGGTGTGTAGGTTCATATCCACAAGATCTCGGACGAGTCGCCAAATATTTTTTGAGTTGCTGCCCTTGATATATAACGAAAATACGTTAAAAGTGGCTTGTGAACGCGATAGAGGCCACAGTTTTTGTCCAATGTTTATAAAATGTGGTGTGTAGGTTTATATCCACAAGATCTCGGACGAGTTCGAATTTGAACACGATTCGACAAATATTTCTGGAGTTACTGCCCTTGATATACCGAAAATACTTTAAAAATGGCTTGTGAACGCAATAGAGACCACAGTTTTTGTCCAATGTTTATAATATTTGGTGTGTAGGTTTATATCCACAAGATCTCGAATCTCAGCACGATTTGACAAATATTTATGGAGTTATTGCCCTTGATATACCGAAAATACGTTAAAAGTGGCTTGTGAACGCGATAGAGACCAAAGTTTTTGTCCGATGTTTATAAAATTTAGTGTGTAGGTTTATATCCACAAGATATCGGATGAGTTCGAATTTGAGCACAATTCGACAAATATTCCAAGAATTACTGCCCTTGATATACCGAAAATACGTTAAGAATGGCTTGGTGTGTAGGTTTATATCCACAAAATCTCGGAAGAGTTCAAATCTGAACATGGTTCGACAATTATTTCCAGAGTTTCTGCCCTTGATATACCGAAATTACGTTAAAAATGGCTTGTGAACACGATAGAGGCAAGAGGGTTTGATAGATTTTTATAAAATTTGGTGTGTAGGTTTATATCTACAAGATCTTGGACGATTCCGAATCTCAATAATATTTTCAGAGTTACTGCCCTTGACTTGTGCACATACAATAATTGTCAAAGATATAAAGCTACCGAGGGCGTATATCGCGTAGGTGACCGCTCTTTCCATCTTGTGATATTTTCTGTATCAACAAAAATATCCAATCTGCCAATGTTAAGTATTGATGTGACATATGGGATTATTTTCTTCAGCCTTGTATAGATACGAAACAAGTTGAAGCGGTGCAAAGGAAAGATGGTGCTCCTGTGATTGCAGTAATCGGTATGTATGATCGCATTCATCTGATTACTTGCGTGCATAAAAGTGGGACCCCATTTCATTTCAACTGATTACTAATGACTCTCACTTTAAGCACATGCTCTCATCAAGCGTGAACTCAAATGGAAACCTTCGACAGAATTCCAGAGAGGGGGGTAGTAAGAGGGTCAGAATGCAGGGTTGGTGATTTATTTTATTTATCAATTGTTTACATACATATTTTGGAACTGTTGAAAAATGATATTTTTGCTGCAAAATGTCTCAATTAGTTCAATGATAAATTAGATTTGAATCCGCCAATCTAAATAAATTTATATCTTAATTTCGTTTCGTGTGTTTGGTTTGACTCCATTAAGATTAACGAGAGTTCATGTTCTGGGGTCATGTCAGTCAACCCTGACCTGTGACGTTTCAAAATTTACTGAGCCAATCAGAAGATTGCTCATAAATCGCACTGTTTGTTTTTTCTATTAGTTCTCCAGATGATTTCGTCCCTCAATGAATAAACGAAAATGAACACAAAATACATAATATTTCGTTTTAAATGCACACTTATTTTGGTGTAACTAGAAAAAATTTCATTTGATGTTTGATAAAGCTAATGTCACACCGAAAAGATGATAGCCGACGCGACGCAACTCGACGGTTTTGTTGGGGAGAATCGGTTGATGTGAACACTTCTACGACTACGATTTCCAGTTTCCGTCCCGTCGCGAAGATTAAACATGTTTAATATTTGTCGGCCGTCGTCGGGTCCCGTCGGTTGGTGTGAACACTCAGTGCGACCCGACTGGACCAGACAATCTCCACCAGCCAATCAGATGACAGCGTTTTGTCAAGTGCAAATCTAAAATAAACATGGCAAACTTCTGGCACCTCAAAAATGAAGAGAAGCTTGGTTCAATGTGGGAGAGGGAGTACGAAGTAGAAGTGACGTCAATGAAGCTAGGTACTGCTTTTGTGTCAGCTCCATCACATTTCCCGACACTTCCTTCAGTTAGTTCATATCCTGCTCGCCAGGCTGCGCAGCGACACTCACGACTGTCAGTTGGTGAAAGTCGCGGTGGTGTGACCGATGTCGTCGTAGATACTGCGGACTGCTACGATTTTCCTCAACTCATAAAAATGTTGTGTCGGCTATCGTCTTTTCGGTGTGACATTAGCTTAAGATTTAGTGCATCATGCGATTATCCATGTCCGCTGATATTTTTTTCTACTCTTAACTACTACTCTTTCTACTTCTACTCCAGCGATGATGTCACTAGAAAATACATATGCTACGAATTCCTCGCCGATTTACGATAACAAAATGCAAAGAATCTTTGAATGCTCAGTATTGCTTACAGATTCGCGTAGAATTGATGATTTTGGACATTGTCCACTTTTCATTGTCAACTTTAGATTAATTATGTTCTGCAAAACGAGATATCTGCCGTATAGAGACTAAGAATCGGGCTAGAGAATTTACTTTTAAATAATTTTAATTAAGTTTGCATAAAGTGGCTTCAGGGTGAAATCACTACTATTTTTTTTTACAAAACCTGGATCTACAAAATAAAATTTATTTTACTGTACATGCCGGTATGTATCTCTGAAATTCATAGTATCATTTCCATTCCAGGTGATCTCTACAGTCCGGTATTGCATCATGTTGTTCTAGAAAATAAGATAGTTTCAACAGTTGACACAATAGATGATGCTGTAATGATAATGTTCGGTATTTACTATATCTTCAATTTAGAATACCATCCAAAAGCTACTCAAACATTAGAATTCATTCAAAGGTAAGATTTTTGATTTTTCTTTAAAAAATAATAGTATTAACCATTATGTACTACCATCTTGCTTCAGATAGAATATAAAAGATCATGCACAGATTCTGATTATACCCTTGCTTTCACAACTTAGTAGGATGTTAAACCCTTTTTTTTTTCATTTCATTTGGTTACACCATGCTCTTACAAAAAAACTTGGGTCATACAAATTTGATAATTGTTCCACTGCAGACTTTTTTGACCCCCAAAATATAAAATAAATTTATTGCCACCACACACTAAAAATTCTACTTTTTTGCATAATTATTCCAATTGCTCAAATTCCAGTTCTTGTATACTGACAAACATTGTAAACTCCTGAAATCCCTAGTCGAGAAATCAAATTTACTGAGTAAAATATGATGATTAGATGTATTGTAATGTGAGAGTTAAACGTGGAATCTGCATGGCTAAAAATAGCATCAATTACTAATCATTATCATCCAGAAGTATGCCTCCCATAACAAAACAACAAGTGGTCTGAGAAGTCAATCATGATATTGTTTAGAGCTCTTATGATTCGGTCGTCCAGCCTCTCGTTTGATTTATTTTCCACTACTAAATCGGTCTGATCCAACTATAGTTGAGATCATCTTGGCAAATTTTATGTGGTAAATGCTTCCAGAAGTAAAATCCCCAGGTACTTTTTTGAAATAAGATGCTCGAGAAACAAATTAATCAACATTGTAAGGCCCTGTACTGGTATGTATCATTCAGAAGTTCTACTTCGATACGAGAGCCACGGTGGCTCAGTGAGTATGTTGGTTGCCAGTGGCGCGGGGCTTGCAAAGTAAACTAGTTGTTAAAGATCCCTAGACAGTTGGAAATCGAAGAAGAGTAGGCGTGTTATCGCTGGCTGTCCTAGTAGAATTTTCCTCATTACACACTGCATGGTATATGCCTGTCTTCGTTATAGTCCAGAAGGTGCAGAAAGTAGGACATTAAGCTCCATTCATTTCCATTCTATTTTGGTATGATCAGAGACAAACTTATGGTATGGTACTTTGAGAATCCTAATTTTTGATCATATTTAATTTTATTTCAGAGTACTTATAGGAATCAATCCAGATTTTGGATCCAAAAAACCCAAGAAAAGTACAAAGAAAGGCTGTGTTTCTTCTAAAGTTATAACCTTGGCAAGTCATCTTGATGAAGTTGATGTAGACCAACATGATTACTGACTTGACGAAGTGCTCAGTTTTATAAAGTGATGTGTATTTTCATAAAACTGTGATAAACAAGTTATCTCAATTCTTCATTTGAATTGCAAACCCTGTTCAAGGTTATATTGTTTGAATTTTTCTTTGTTTTTTTTTTACTTAATTTGAACATCAGATGCATGTTTTCATTATTATGTTATTTAAGATTAAGAAATTACTCTTTCAGTTGTATTCATACATGTTATTTAGGTTATTGATTTAGGCCAAGAGTAAAACCACCCAATTTATATTGTTTTTCTTTAGGAATTCTAGTTGGAGACTCTGTTTATTCGGTAAAAATGTCAAACACACACCATTAGGATTATCCCTGGAATGAAAAATGGTGGTCTACAAATGTCAGTTTTGCACATTTGATCTTTTTTCTGTCAAAGAATATTTGAGTCACTATAAGCTGCATAATAATGTAAAAAACATAGTTTCCCATGCTGTTTTGTCTTTTGTAAAAGGACTTTTGTTAGATTTACTTCTCTAAAATGTCATATGACCAGGGACCATTTACAATCGTTGTGCAGTATCTCCAATAGTTTGTGTGCACAATCTGTTCAAGACAAAATAGTAAATGATGATTTCATTTGTTGCGTTGATAGTTGCAAAAGGAAAGTAGGCAGTCTCAAGGATTTAATATCACATTGCAAACAGCACATATGTTTTGATCAACCAATGCCATGTCCTTATTTAAACTGTGATGGGCTTTTTACGAAACATTCATCATACACATCTCATATATCTAGAAAACACGGATCGACAGGCAGCAGGTTTAAGGAATCTTTTAGGCCAAATAGTGTTATTATCAGTACAGTTCTGTCAGATGCCATTGAGACTGCCACGTCAACCACCAGAAAATGTAGTGTCTGATATTGAAGTAGATCATTCTAATGAGCAAAACTTATCAGAGGTTTTTAATAGGTCATTGGCTTTGTATTGCATGGAACTTGAAGCTGTCCAGCTTTACCAGTTAGCACAATCAATGTGATGATGTCTGATGTGAATGATTTACACGTTTTATCAATTGACATTATGTATAAAAAGATAAATTATGAGGTTAAACTTGAAAACTCTGAAACAAAGTCTAAAATTAATCATATTATGCACAGTGATGATTTCAAATCACTTCTGAGTGGTGATAGTGCTAAGTTTGATACAGATTTTAAAAGAAAGCGTTTTTTTAAACAACATTTTAAGTATATTGAGCCCATTGAACTATATTTAGGACTGGATGAAAATAACAAAAGATGTGTGTATCATTATGTTCCTTTAAAAGAAACATTGAAGTCTTTGCTTGAAGATGTAAGTGTTATGAATCAGATAAATAAGCCTTTAGCATGTGATAAAGATCTTTATATAGACATAACTGATGGATCAAGTTTCAAAACTAACAGGTATTTTCAACAGAATAAAGATGCATTAAAAATTATCTTGTATCAGGATGCATTCGAAGTTGTTAATCCGCTAGGATCTGCAAAAAAAACCTTTAAACTTATTGGATTTTATTTTAGTTTAGTGGATATTTATCCATATAACAGAGCCAAGATTGACCCTTTACAACTGGCTATATTGTGTCGTGAGAAGGATTTTCTTTATTTTGATAATGGACGAACAGTTCTTGAACGATTGGTTAGTGAAATTAAGGAACTTGCTGTTGGGCTTAATATTGATGGAAAATTGATTAAGGCAAATCTTGTTTGTGTCTTGGGTGATAATCTTGGCAGTCACTTTATTGGTGGGTTTTGTACCAATTTTTCGAATGGTCAATATTATTGTAGATATTGCCTCATGATGAAACTATCTTATGAAACTAATCCTT
This sequence comes from Patella vulgata, assembly GCF_932274485.2. Lineage (NCBI taxonomy): Eukaryota > Metazoa > Mollusca > Gastropoda > Patellidae > Patella > Patella vulgata. The sequence continues at coordinate 74,005,962 of NC_065883.2, read as the reverse complement.
TGAATATCAGAAATGCTGAACTAAGAACAGTTGAAAATTTTGAACACTCCGTTAAATTTGTAGAGGAAAATAATGTCGAGCATCACAATGGTATAAAATGTAATAGCATTGTCAATGACATAAATGGTTTTCATGTTTGTAATCCAGCTCTGCCCCCCTGTCTGGGTCACGACTTGTTTGAAGGTGTTGTTAAATATGATTTGGCACTGTTCTTGAAAAATTTGATCAATGTCAAAAAGTGGTTTGATTTAAAGACTTTAAATTTCTGTATTTCATCATTTGCTTATAAAGGCCATGATTTAGATAACAAGCCTGTTCCAATAAAAGCAAAATGTGACAACATTGCAGGTCATGCTGTTCAAACCTGGACTTTTCTGCGACTTTTGCCAATAATTATTTCTGAACATGTTGCAAATTTTGAAGATGATGTTTGGAAAGCTATTTTACTATTACGAATAATTACAGAATATTTATGTTCGCCAAAAATATCAATCAATCAAGTTGGTATTGTACAGCACCTTTTAGATGACTATATAATAATGAGACAGACCCTGTTCCCGGGTGTGAATTTGAGACCAAAACACCATTATGTCCATCACTATCCCCATTTGATTACCCAATTTGGACCAATGCTCAGAGTGTGGACGATGAGATTTGAATCAAAACATACTTATTTTAAAAGATGTATTCGAAGTTCAAAAAATTTTAAAAATGTGACAAAAACTCTGTCTGAAAAACATCAGCTTCTTCAGTCTTATTATTCAGTGGGTAGTTTATTCAAGTCAGAAGAGGGACAATTTGAAGATGCTGAAAAATGTTCACCAAATTGTGTTGGGAAAGAAATATTTGACATAGTCCATGAAAAAGTTAACAATATTAACAATTTAAGATTTTCAAGATCTGTTTTGATACATGGTTATTCAATCAAAAGTGGTAATTGTGTAATTGTTGATAGTAAAAATGGATATATAGGTTTCGGTCAAATCCAATTTTTGCTATTTGATGAAGATTGCATTCCCCAGTTGCTCTGTAAATACATAAGTACAAGAAGAGCAAGGAATGGTTTATATGAGGTAGACTTTGATAAAGGGGACATTGTTTTGGTAGATTACAAAGCAATACTTGATTTATGCCCTCTGATTTTATATAATAATTCGATTGCTCTCAAAAATTATCCAGTCGACAAATGGAATTAGGTGTTTAGTTTTTTTTTATCCAATTAGGAGGCCATGGAGTATTTATACAGGCATTTTTCTAATCAAGTAACAAAGTTTTGTTCTTATGTAGATATACTGTAGATACTTGATATGATGCAGATCTTGTTTAGTTATTTTAAGAACTGTTCTAGCAAAATTAGAACTAAATTTTCATATTTTTTTTTTTTAGATTACCATTAAAATTTCATTAGTAGATTTTAGTTGTTCAATAAAGAGGACATCATAGATTCTCGGATCTGTTTTCTGAAACTAAAGATAGAATTTTAGTATGTTTGACATATATTCTACAGTTATAAACTGTTCATTTTGACTATACATTAATTTGTATGGATTATATACATATCTTGTGTTTTCTGTTAAGACCTTTGAAGTTTTTGTAAGCTTATTTCACTTGATAATTTTTAATAAAATGTAATATTGAATGTATTTAGTTAGTTTTCTTTAACCTGAAGTTATATTTAATTTTACACCAGACACATGAGAGAAAAAGAACAGTAAGCTGATAATCAAGATGTATTATAGGCCTAATGAACAAGTGCTCCAGATGATAGTTACAATGAATTGTCTCAGACAACCCTTTTCTGGTGCAATTGGTTTAATACCTATGACTGATCAGATGTGAAACCAATAGCCTGTAAAGTTGGCTCATTTACAAGTATATATGATTTAACAAAATCATGTTAATGATTCTGAGCATTGCCATGTTAAAATACAAAACTATGTTAATTTACAGAAGTTCTGGCAACTTTTCTGCCAGGATTTTGCTGTAAAAAAACAAGAATAATTTCAGGTTCATATACAAGTCAAATGTTATTTTACAAGTATATGTAATTTAACAAAATCTTGTTAATGATTCTGAACATTTTCATGTTAAAATACAACACAATGTTAATTTACAGAAGTTCTGTCAACTTTATTGCCAGGTTTTTCCTGTAAAATAACAGGAATAATTTCAGGTTCATTTACAAGTCAAATGTTATTTTACAAGTATATGTAATTTAACAAAACCTTGTTCATGATTCTGAACATTGCAATGTTAAAATACAACACAATGTTAATTTACAAGAAATCCTGGCAACTTTTCTGCCAGGATTTTCAGGTTAAAAAACAGAAATAATTTTTACAGTGTATAATATATTAATATATTGATTATGTTAAATATTATTTACTATAACACAACTATTAATATATTAATATATTGATTATGTTAAATATTATTTACTATAACACAATTATAATATATTAATATATTGATTATGTTAAATATTATTTACTATAACACAACTATAATATATTAATATATTGATTATGTTAAATATTATTTACTATAACACAACTATAATATATATTCATTTGCTTGATTATTTTAAATATTTTTTTACTAAAATAAAATATATTTATTTCAATGCAAGTCTTACATAAGGTAGCTTGGAAGGAAAACACACACACACATGTGCAAGGGGGTGGTGGGGGGGTTCGTGTGGTCTAGTGTCACGGTTAGAGCTCTGGCTGACCGGTCACCTCTGACTTGCGGTCGTGGTTTCGATCCTTTATGTGATCCAACCTTGTGGGTTTTCTCCGGCTCCTCCGGTTTCCTCCCACTACTAAATTAAACCATATGTTAGTCCCGAAATGACCTTATTTGTGTCGAGTGGACGTTAAACTCTCTCTCGCTCGCTCTCTCTCTCTCTCTCTCTCTCTCCTTTATGTGAGCGTATGTTACTGGATGGGGTCAAACTACTACATAGCATTTCAGTGCGATGATAACTTGATATCAACAAATATGAGCACCCCAGAAATTATATATAAACCACCACTAAAAATAGCCAAGCCAGAAGAATAGCCACTGAACTTTCCCTCAAAACCTTTGTAGACATCGTCCGTGGAATAAATTATAATCCCTAAGAAGATAAACACCCCTGAAAGACAAATAAATATTCATTAATGTCTTAAGCAATTTGATTAAAACACGGATCATATTTCGTTTTTTTTTATATTTCAAAATTTCGTTTTACTTGTCTTCACAACACAGGCGTTCTAGTTGATGTGAGAGGAATTAGCCAATGAAACAGTCTGTTACGGCGAATTCTTGGTGTGCTCTGCACGGAACTGTGGATAAGCCCCAACAAACGTCAACGATGATTGATTAATCAATGTCTGACGTCATAGTAGTCCCGAAATGGCCTAGTTTGTGTTGAGTGGACGTTAAACCCCATTTCTCTATCTCTGACGTCATAGTGTCAAAAACCACTCGTATTACCCCTGATGGGACCTTCCAGTACAACTGGTCAGATCTTCATGTAGTGTAGGCCATCGAAAGTATAAAAAAAACGAAACGAAATATAGATCTGTATTTTAATTAGATTGTGTCTCAGGTTGAATTCAAAATTCAGCTTAGTGTTGACAACGATATAATGAATTGGGAATTTATTTACACGCTGCAGCATTTTGCGCACAAGGAGGAGGAGGCTTGCCTGTCCAGTTTCGTGGGTTTTCTCCGGGTCCTCCGGTTTCCTCCCACCGCTAAAGACCCCTACACGCAAGCGAATTATTGAAATAAAATTAAACCATATCTTAGTCCCGAAATGACCTAGTTTGTGTTGAATGGACGTAACCCCCTCTCTCTCCCTCTCTCTCTCTCTTATTTGATGGTAAATACAATATAATAAAATGTCGGGTTTTGATTATTTAAGATGGTTATGTTGATCGGGTCTTATCTTGAATGTAAACAGAAACAAACTTGTTGATTAAGGTCAAGATAAAGTGAAGCAGGTCAAGATACGAATAAACACATTGATGTGGTTAATTATTGTTTCATTAAATGAATGAACTGGGGTTTAAGAGTCCTTCTTTTCTTAGACCAGACCCAATGTCGATATATACTAATTGATCATGGAATATATATAGAGAAAAATGGGGTTTAACGTCCACTCAACACAAACTAGGTCATTTCGAGACTAACATATGGTACGGTAACAAAAATGACTATACATAGTTTCATCGAATCAACAATCGAAACAGATCAAACAGATTTAGCACTGGGGGCTAGGGGTATCTGATCCTGGTTTCGTGAGAGTTTCATCAAAAATAACGTAAATTCAAGACTAATAAGAGCCCCCCCCCCCCAAATGTGAGAATATTAACTACTTTAGGGGCCCCGAGCCTATTATATTCACAGTCTCCTTTACAGTTCATCACTGATTTTGATCCTGGTTCCTTTTAAAACACCGTCTCAATTAGCCCGGTCGGAACAGAACCGTTGGACGTTAAACCCCATTTCATTTCCTTTTAAAACATACCTGCTGCAATCCCACTACATCCAGAGAGTATCCGGATGAGGATCTTTTGGGTCCTGATCATAGAAAGTACATTAAGAACTATGCAAACCAAACCAGCAATGATCCCCAACGATTCTAAAGTTCTTGTTAACTGGAGTTTATCAGCTAAAAAATTACATTACCAAAAAGATAGCTTTTAAAAGAATAAAATAAAAACAGTGGATATCATAAATTTTAATTGTAAATAATTTTATTGTCACCATATTTATTGTTTTCTAGTTATATTTCATATACTGTGATATATTTTATAAGTTTTGTAACAAGATTTTATTTAAATATGGGGGTCACGGTGGCTAAGTGGGTAAAACGCTGGCTCGCTAGCCTGGAGGTCGGGTGTTTGATCCATGCATTAGCCGAGAAAGTTTATCCAGATTTTCCGACGAAGTTCTCCCTTGTCAGTGATGCAGGACGGTGGGCCTTACAAGGACAACTGTCTAGTCATTCGGATAGGACGAAAAACCAAGGTCCCGTGTACACATTGGCGTGCACTTAAAAGATCCCTTGACAGTTGGAATTCGATATAAGAGTAGGCCGTAGTACCGCTGTCCGGGCAAAATTTCCCTCATAGCACACTGTATGGCGTATGTCCGTCTTCATTAGCACTGTTCGGAGCAGGGCAGTGGGGCGTTAAACCCCATTTATATTTAAATATACTGAACTGTGATATCTTGTTTTCATATTTCTAATATATATTTATCTTGTGATTACATTTAATCTGTCTCAAATAATTCACCAATATAGCCCGGTTGGTGCTATATAAGACAACCTTTCATTTCATTTCATAAAAACAGAGGAATAACTTAATTGTTATAAAAAGCGATAAAAAGGGGATACGATTCCAAAGTTCTTGTTAACTAAAGTTTATAAAGAATAAAAAGTGAAGTAAGGGTATGAGAAATATACCCTAATTATTACCGAATATATAATACAAAATTTAAAAGTAGAGGAATAACTTAATTATTACCAAAACTATAAAAACAAACCAAACAAACATTTAGGGTCTTTTCAATGAAAGAATAAATACCCCCCCCCCCCACTAAAAAAACAACCCACCCAAAAAAATAAATAAATAATAATTTGACAATTTATGTTTAGAAACTTACTGACATATTCATGGGGAATATCACCATGACCAAAATCACTATAATAAGTCCACAGTCCTGAAAATCCATTGTTTGATTCCGTCTTGATCCAATGATCTGTACCATAGGCAATCAGGAAAAGAATCGATGATGTAACGGAAATCAACAAAGCAATTTTTGATATTTTGGATGCATCAGAAAAAGCCATTTTTAGTCGGAAAATAGCCCGTAATAAGCGTTGACGTATTAATCGGAAAATAGTCCGTAAGCGTTGACGTGTACTAATCGGAAGATAGTCAGTAAGCGTTAACAGACAAAATAATCTTTAGTTTATATACCACAGCTATTGGGAAACTTTTGTAGTTATTCACAATCATAAGGTTCGCATGGCTTTATTAATAACGTAGATACGACAGGTATGATTATTATTAATCAACTGGTGTTGATCAGATGATAATGATATGTGTTCATCTCATGTGTCGATATGACTATCAACTATGGAAGCCAATGAGTTAGTTCCCTTTCGTCCCTTCGCGTCGCTATGAAAGGTTGGGTGCCCGAATGGTCTAGGCCCCTATGGTGTAAGGTTTGGATAATAAAGTCTGTCATTGAGTCAAGTGGCGTAGTTTCGATGGGTTTTCTCCCTCTACTAAAGACCCATACGCGCAATCGAATTATTGAAATAAAATTATACCACGTTGATCCCGAAGTTAAACATCTCTCTCAGCGCGAAGACAAGAAATGAACAATGCAAAGCCAAGAAGTGAATGATTATTTTGTGCCTTTGGCGCTATTAACTTATACCGAATCTAGTTCGTGCCTTCACTTAGCCGTGAGTTAAAAGTACGAATAGTCACGACTACGCGCATTCAAATTATTTAAATCAAAAATCAAACCATACGTTGGTCCCGAAATGACCTGACTTGTGTCGAATGGACGTTAAACCCCATCTCTGTCTCGCGCTGTTAACTCATAACTCATCTCCGTCATGTCTTAGCTTTGCCGTGGGTTAACAGTCAAGAAGCTAAGAAATGAACAACGCAAAAATATGAAGCGACTCTACATTTAGGCTTCATACTGAATATTTTTGCCTTTTTACCTGCGCGTTTCTATTACAATTGTATTCTTACCTGAAGTCAGAACAGAGCAAATCTAGGACCAGTTGTGGCGCCTCTTGGCGCCTCATTCGCAATTAGTAAAGAAGATAAGAGATATGAAGCGACTCGACATCTAGGCTTCACACTGGATATTTTTGCCTTCGCGATTTTGACTCATAGTGAAGCCAGAACAGGGCAATACTAGGACCATCTGTGGCGCCGCTTGGCACCACCTTCGCACTAAGTAAACGCGAAGGCACTTATTGGCTTCCATACTTAATTAATCCTATCAATTTACACGGGCAATCTATTTACACAATCTTGGTGAATTTGAGTTTTCACTGCGGTAATCTATACAGAAGTTATGAACTTTAGATTTGTTCATAGCTTTCATTTAGATTGTATATGAACGTTTTTAAGACGCTGAATCGGTTCTGGGAGAGGGAAAGCTGCGGGAGAAGATGGCCAGATCCTTTTCCCTGCATCACCCCCCCCCCCCCCAAAAAAAAAACAAAACAAAAAAAAACAACAAGAACAAAACTAGTTAATCATCTGAAATGGAAATAAATTAGATTGTATATATGAGAGTATTTAATATGCTGAGTCGGTTCTTGTGGAGGGCTGGGAGCGAGGGCAGATGGAAAAATTCAAGTGGATTATCTAAAATGGAAACAAATTAAAATGTTCTTGATGAGCGGTTGCCCTGTTTTCCAAACCACAGCCCTGAAACTACCAATCTGATTAAAACACAGATCCTAATTCGTTTCGTTTTTTTTTTTTTGTAGTTTTGTCTTTACTACACTATAATCTGGAAGAGTTGTTATATTACCTGCGTTTTGGTTGAAGTGAGGGGTTAGCCAATGAAACGGTCTGTTACGGTGAATTCTTGGCGTGCGATGCACGGAACTGTGGGTAAACCACTAGAAACGTCAACGCTGATTGATTAATCAATGTCTGACGTCATAGGTCAAAAGCCGCTCGTATGAACCCTGGCGCGACCTTTTAGTACAACCGGTCAGATCTTCATGTAGTGTGGGCCATCGAAAGTATAAAAAAAACGAAACAAAATATAGATTTCTATTTTAATAAGATTGTGAAACTACCAACTTTGTTCCAATAACTGTATCTATTTAAAACAGACCTGCTAAAAATAAATAGGTTATTGTTCTTCTACAAATAAATGGGTTATTATTTTTCTGTCAATATTCTTCGAAACGTCGCCAAAATAAATAATTGGTTGTCCTTCCATAAATGGGGGGTTGGATGGCTGAATAGTTAGCGTGCACGCGCTGTATCATAAAGTCTGCCATTGAGTCGACTGGCGTGGTTTCGAATCCCCGGTTGTACGTGACAAGGAGTAGGGTCGCCTGTCCAACCTCGTGGGTTTTCTCCGGGTCCTCCGGTTTCCCCCCACTGCTAAAGACCCCTACGCACAAGCGAATTATGTAAATAAAATTAAACCATATGTCAGTCCCGAAATGACCTAGTTTGTGTCGAGTGGACGTTAAACCCCATTTCTCTCTCTCCCCCTTCCATAAATATGTTTTATAATTGTTGGTTCTATTCCAATCGTATTCTTACTGGTCTTACACCTGGCCACGCAATACGAGTTGTCTCCCATTTCATGTTCTACATCTAGGCAATTTCCATAGACAAAATGATTCCCAGTATTTTCCGCCATATATTAATTTATACAGTCGGATTAGTTGATCTTGAAAGTATGAGTTGTTAATTCCTCATTAAGATTCAGGACTGGATAATCAACGCGAAGAGGCACAGTCGGGGGCTGATGGCTATTAGATTAAGTAATTCGGTAATATTCCCAGCGACCAGCGGTGGATGGAGGGGCAAAGCTGGGGCAAAAGATAATCCTACGCGCAAACGAATTATTGAAACAAAATTGAACAATATGTTAGTCCCGAAATGACCTACATCACCATGTAATATAGCCCTGTTAGAGCTGACGAGCCATTAAACAACATTGCAGTAAATGACCTAGTTTGTGTCGAGTGGACGTTACCCCCCCTCCCCTCTAGCTCTCTCTCTCTCTCTCTCCCACACACACACCAGAGAGATAAATAATGAGATTAAATATAAGAATACTGGTTTTACTTGTATTTCCCCAGACAAACAATAGTTTAAACAGTTTAAACAGGTGCGTGTTATGTCTGTGTTGTATTGTCAACTTGTTGCTGTATGTAAACAGACATTGTTGTAGATGAGTTCATTTAATTTATGAAACACTGAATAGACCACAATATCAATCAAACCTGGTGAACCTTATTTACACACATCGTCGCTAACACAAACCTGTTGATAGCCAACATGTACCTCATTTACAACCATCGTCACTAACACAACGAGTTGATAGCCAACGTGTACCTAATTTACAACCATCTTCACTAACACAACCAGTTGATAGCCAACAAATGAAATGTGAACTGAAATGAAATGGGGTTTAGCGTCCTACTGTTCTGCTCCTATACTGGGCTAATGAAGACGGGCATACGCCATACAGTATGCTATGAGGGAAATTTTGCCCGGGCAGCGGCCAATACAGGGATCGAACACCCCACATCCAGGATAGCGAGCCAGCGTCTTAACCACGTAGTCACCGTGGCTCCACCTGATTTACAAACAGGGGGGATTATTTCTAAATATATATTTAATATTTATGGAAACCTTGTTGAAAATCGTTGGTCTTCCCCTTTAACGTCTCGTCAAGACAATACTGTGGTTAATGTGAGACATACGCCATACAGCGTGGTATGAGAGAAATTTTGTCAGGGCAGCGGCACTATGTAAATGAGACAAATGTTTGTCGAAAATTTTAATTTGAATTTATACTTGTTTTTGTTTTTTTATATTTTATATTTTAAATATTAAAGCGATAATTTCATATTTTCTAAGAAAGGCAAAACATAATTATTTCTATGTCTTTTGCTCAATAGGTCGTCAACTCACTATTATACGATCATAGGTATTATTCTCCCACTTAAAATTCCTTTGACCCCGGAAATAATAACACAATTACCTCCCTTGTTTATTTACCCCCCCCCCCCCATCTTCAAACGTTTGAAGTTGAAAATGAAATTTTTGCCAATTTCTCAACTGGCAATAGTGAATTATAGGATTAATAGGATTATTCTTTAACAAGGTAGGACTGTTTAAAGATAAAACCTATTTTGAGGCTTTATTTTAATAAATTTTAAAAATATAACTTAAAAATATGAAATTTGCAACTTTAATATACATTAAACATAAATAATGCAAGAGCTAAATCTGCCTATTGCAGGTCTTTCTTTAAGCCTGAAATGTTTTCTAAATTATTAATTAGACATTAATTAACTTATCCAGACCATAATCAACTCTCGATGGCACCAGATATCTCCGATATTAAATAGATTAGATTGATTCAGCCATATTTTGATTTAATTTAAAAATGGACGAGCGAGACTTTGCTTCGAACAACCAGTACGGTGGTTGAAATTATTGCACATATCTGTCAAAACTTCAAAGGCTATTATCTTCGCTGACCTTCGCTCGCAATCAAGTAATTTGAATGAAATTTTCAAATTCTTCATTTTATATTATCTGTTTTCGAACTATTATTGCACGAATTGCTAGCTCTTTATCTAAATCTTACATAGTGTATCTTTAAATGTTATGTTATTTAATTATATTGAATGTGGTACAAGTTTTTATTGATATCAATATATTAATGTGATATTATTTAATTTACGGTCTTGGGATCTCGCAGACACAAATAAACTTCATCACATTAAGCCTCTCTTAGGAGACCGGCCAAGCTCCTATAGAACCAACAGGAGGGGGCCTGACAAGGACAGCTGCCTAGTCGTTCGGATGGGACGAAAAACCGAGGTCCCGTGTACACATTGGCGTGCACGTAAAAGATCCCTTGGCAGTTGGAATTCGATATAAGAGTAGGCCGTAGCGCCGCTGCCCGGGCAAAATTTCCCTCATAGCACACTGTATGGCGTATGCCCGTCTTCAATTAGCCCAGGTTAGGTGCAGAAGCGTAAGACGTTAAACCCCATTTCATTTCATTTCATTTCACCAACAGGAGGGATGAAGTTGTTTTGTGTCGCTCTCGCATTGGTCATACTTTTTTAACTAATATTTTCATTTTAAAGCGAGAGTCTCAACCAGAATGTGAACACTGTCATGTTCCTTTGACAGTTAAGCACATTTTGATTGAGTACAAGCATTTCAAGAATATTAGATCCAATTTTTACCGTTGTCAGTCATTACATCACATGTTTCCCAACCGGGTTTATATAGTAAAGCATTAGACTTTTTAAAAGAGACAGGATTTTATCATAAATTTTAATTGTATATATATATATATATATATATATATATATATCATTTCATTTTTGTATTTAATATTTATATGCATAAAAGTTCTATTTTATTTTTAATTTTATTAACTGTGATATTGTTTTTATTTATGCATATAATGTTTTTCTGTGATATAATTTAGCCTGTCTCGTAATATTCATAAAACTACATTTCATTTCATTTATTTAATTTATGTAGTAGACGTCACCATATGTTTGGCGCATTATATCCCGTTCGGAGCTGACGTGCCATAAAACCACAATTCATCCACGTAGTGCCGTTGTCCGGGCATAATTTCCCTCACAGCACACTGTATGGCGTATGCCCGTCTTTATTAGCCCAGTTCGGAGCAGAATAGTAGGACGTTAAACCCCATTTCATTTCATTTCACATTTCATCCATTCATTACTAAACGCCAGTTCATTTCATTTATTTTGTAACTCGCCTGTGAGAAGTTGCTCAACGCGTAATGTTACTTTTTTTGGCTGACAGAAGAAGAATTATTTGTATTGAAGTGTTTTTATTTAACTACAAGCTTGTCTCTAATTCTGTTAACCGGTATTAGGGTAATCCGCTGTATGTAATCCTAGGGAACTCTAAGAATAATTTAAATTTCCTGTTTCCCCGAGTTTCATTTATTACAAACGAAGAGAATGTACTCAATGTCAAGTGTCGTTATTGGAATTTCTTGTTTTCCTTTCTCTTGTTAAGTTGAGTTCCGTTCTTGATTCATGTGTATTGGCAATCTATGATGGAGGAAGTTTATTTCAAGAAAATTTTATTACAATGTGAACGTCCGTTACATGATGTTATAGAGAGAGAAATGAAATGAAATGAAATGGGATTTAACGTCTTGTATCGAATTCCAACTGCCAAGGGATTTTTTACGTACACGGGACCTCGGTTTTTCGTCCCAGCCGAACGACTAGACAGCTGTCCTTGTCAGGCCCTCCGTCCTGCATCACTGACAAGGGCAAACCACGCCGGAAAATCTCGACGAACTTTCTCGGCCAATGCAGGGATCGAATTATAGAGAGAGAGAAACAGATCATGTATCACACGTCAGCCACCAAAGTTTAGACACAAACTAGGTCATTTCAGGACTTACATATTGTTCAATTCTATTTCAATATTTCGCTTGCGCGTAGGGGTCTTTAGCGGGGAATTGAAACCACGCCACTTGACTCAATGACAGTCCTTATGGCACAACGCGCCATTAGGACTTAATGACTTTTATTTAAGACTTACTGAAAAGGGGGGTTGGATGGCCGAATGGTTAGCGCGAGCGCGCTGTATCATAAGGACTGTCATTGAGTCAACTGACGTGGTTTCGATTCCCCGATTGTACGTGACAAGGAGTAGAGTCGCCTGTCCAACCTCGTGGGTTTTCTCCGTGTCCTCCGGTTTCCTCCCACTGCTAAAGACCCCTACGCGCAAGCGAATTATTGAAATAAAATTAAAACCATATGTTAGTCCCATTTCTCTCTCTCTTTCCTTTTCATGTTTTCTGAATAACAAATATGTAAATTATCTAAACGTCATGCTATATTTATAATAATCCAGTCATTGGTTTTGGGGGAAACATATATGTATAATGTCGATCACCTTAAGTGAAGAAAGCAGCCATCCTGTATCACCATCACCCAGTAAATCATTTAAGTGAAATGAAATGGAGTTTAACGTCCCACTGCACCGACATTGAATCACCGAACCGCCTTTTCAATCCTTAGCATCTTTGGTTCACTGAATTTGTGAAGGCATCTTTTGTGATTGAAGTGACCGGACGTCCCTAAACAATTATATTAAACCCGTTATTTGAGTATACACACAATAAGATATCAGATTTCTATAACTGGCTGACTCGACAGACCGTAAACAAAACTTGTGTTTACAAATTACTTTTGTACGCTTGTGTGAATTTCTGTCTCTGAAAAAACTGACTAACACCAAGTAGACGATATTAAAGCTTTTCTAGCATACAGGTTAAATATGTAAATGGATGACTCTTGTTCACAAAACGTTGTCGAATTAAGTTAAAGATACATTATGGGAGATTAGATAAATAGCTGGCAGCTCTCACTATAATAGTTAAAAACTAGATAATGTAAAAGGAATTTGCTGAAAATTTCATTCAAATTGATCCACTCTGAACCGAGAATTTAGCGATTGAATTTTGGGCCTAGCCTCGATCATCATTACTAAAGTCGGTAAGCGTCCACTACACTGTACAGTCCGGGGTCTGTAATGACATAGGCTTCGCTCAAAATGAAAAACAGAGCAATGAATGATCTACAAGAAATACATAATAGAAATAATGTGACCGGTCTTGACGGTGGTACTCTATATTGTAAGCACACACTGCCATGTACAGTCACGAGCTTGTAATGAAACAGACTTCACTCAAACTGAAAAACAAACCAATGAATGATCTTACAAGAAAGGCGTAATAGATTTAATGTGACCGGCCTCGACGTGTTGGCGTGTTCCATGAGACCCGGTTGGCTGAGCTGTAAACACACAAAGTTCAGCTACTGCCAGAGACCATAAACCTTGTGTAAACCAGGCTTTAGTATCTGTCACCTATCGTTTTACTTCAAGTGACATCAATTGGTATTATAAGCTGTAGACTACAATAATCTTACAGACTAGTATTAAGACATATCATATTTAGACTATTAAATGAACAAAAGTTGAACTGTCATGCCAGTATTCAGAAACTTGAGACAAAAATAATGAAATTCAAAAGAGAATATATATTTCTTTAAAGAAGGCCAATATATAATCTGCCTGATTTAAATTGATCTAAATCAGTCAGCATTTTACTCATTTCACTAGAGGGAGAGAGAGAGAAAGGTTATTTCGGGACTAAGACATGGTTCAATTTTATTATTTGGGGGGTTATGGCCGAATGGTTAGCGCGTGCGCGCTCTGTATCATAAGGTCTGTCATTTAGTCAACTGGCGTGGTTTTCATTCCACGGTTGTACGTGACAAGGAGTGGGTCGCCTGTCCAATCTCGTGGGGTTTTTCCGGGTCCTTCGGTTTTCTCCCACTGCTAAAGCTACTTGCAAGCGAATTATTGAAAAAAAATTGAACCGTATGTTAGTTCCGAAATGACCTAGTTTATGGCGAGTGGATGTTACCCCCCCCCCCCTCTCTCTCTCTAAAACTTAGGATAGATTCCACCTTGTCTTTCATGTGTATGGACAGAAATAAGTTATCCTTTAGGCGTTGACAGATGATAATAAAACAATAAAGATGGCGATATAAAATCAATATAGATCATAACGTGAATATCAGATGACCCATGACGTACGTTAGGCTTGATTGATTTTAAGAATTTATGGATCGCTAGGCCTTGTAGTGGAACTAGCTTGTATTGTTTCCGATCTATCAATAGTTGTCTTTTTGAACCAGAAACTTTCGATCGAGAGAGAGAGACAGAGAGAGAGAGACAGAGAGAGAGGTAACGTCCACTCGACACAAACTAGGTCATTTCGGGACTAACATATAGTTCAATTTTATTTCAATAATTCGCTTGAGCGTAGGCGTCTTTAGCAGTGGGAGGAGGGTGTGGCTTTGGGCGAGAGAGAGAGGGAGAGGGGGTGGGTGGGATACGCACACTCGACACATACTAGGTTTTTTTGGGACTAAGAAACTGGTTCATACCATCCACTCGACACATACTAGGTCATTTGCGAGACTAAGAAACTGGTTCAGAGAGAAGGAAATGGCGTTTAACGTCCACTCGACACAAACTAGGTCATTTCCGGGACAAACTTGTTGAATTCTCCTGTTCTTCCTCTTGGTGCTAAACTTTTCAAAAACAGTCTACTGGATCCGGCCGCTAATTTAGAGTACGATCGAAATGAAACATGGAAAGGGTGTTCTCCGGACAATAGCCCATCAATGGGCGGACTTCGATTTTTGATACGGCATCAACAGTCCATAATGACGGCAATGATTTCATGTTCTAGTTTCATATAATATTTTGATTGTTATCGTATGCCATTTTAATTTCTTTTATCATCCATTTAATAATGTGCAATTTTATTTTATTTTTCTATGTGTGATGTTCACAAAATGTTAACTGCGCCATTGAGCAGGACTTTATGTAATAGGCGAATTATAAATTATTATTATTATTATTATTATTATTATTATTATAATACTCTTATACTTGGGAGAGAAGTAATATAGGCCTAGCCTGTTCCTCAATCCTTTTCTGAGAATAAAATATGTTAATAAAAATATACTTTTTGTAAGGAATTTTGCACCTTAAAAGAAAAAACAAATCTATTAAAGAAATACATAAATAATAGATAGACACAATCAATCCTCCTTGACAATAATTATTAATCATTCTAAAAAAATAAATATTTAAGATTTTCCCATGGTAGCTTCCCTTTAAAAAAAAGCGTGTGATAAGTAAAGAGATGATTGAATTAAAGACGACGGTGATTTTTTTTCACACGAAAAACAAGTTAACGGTTGACTTGAGAGGAATGAAGCGATGTATGTATGTGTGTTTACTGTCAACAAATATAACTAATAGCTACCGTTAAGTTTTATATACGACTGTTACAATGAACAATAGTTTTATAAAACTTGGACCTAATTATTCCTGGATGTTTGTGTTACGTTGTGGTTGATGTAATTATTCCATTGGGTTCGAGTGTTTTTCACGTGTTCACAGTACACTAATGGCTGATAGCTAATTATAAAACTTTATTAAAACTTAGATCTAATTATTCCTGTGTATTTGTGTTCTGTTGTTGTTGATGCAGTTATTCCATTGGGTTCGAGTGTTTTTCACGTGTTTACAGTACACTGATGGCTGATAGCTAATTATAAAACTTAGGTCTAATTATTCCTGGGTGTTTGTGTTATGTTGTGGTTGATATACGACGTAATTATTGCATTGGGTTCGAGTGTTTGCACGTGTTTACAGTATACTGATAGTTAATAGATAATTATAAAACTTGGACCTAATTATTCCTTGGTGTTTGTGTTATGTTGTGGTTGATGCAATTATTCCATTGAGTTTTTACGTGTTATATAATGTGAACCAGTATCCTGATAGTTGATGGCTAATTTTACATGGATGTTATTATTCCAAGGAGATCTAGTTATATTGTGGTAGATGTAATAATTGTTCCTTTTGGGTCCGTTTTCATTAGCCCAGTTCGGAGCAAAACAGTAGGACGTTAAACCCCATTTCATTTCATTTTGGGCTCGAATCTGACATACCGACAGTTGATGACTAATTTTATGTGGATATAAATATTCCAGGGTGCTCGTGTTGCATTTAGTTATTTTTTTATTCGCACTTGTTACATAATGAACAGAACATCTACAATTAATTGTACGTGTACATGATTTAGTCTAGGGATTCTTGTCTTTTATGGTACATTCAATTATTCCTGGGGGTTCGTGTATTACTTTATACCACTAATGAACAGAATTCTGATTGTTAATTTGATATGGATTTAAATATTGTGTTTGTTTATTGAACAATGCTGTAATTCATTGATTGTTGAAACCCTTGAGCAAAAGTTTAATGGGATTTTAATTCATGGATTGTGGAACTTAATTCATTTATTGTTGAAACCTGTGAACAGTAGTTTAATGGGTGTTTAATTCATGGAATATTGAAACCTGTGAAATCGTAAGTTTTAGATTTTTATGTTTATGTTTTATTTACATCAGTGATCAAAGGTTCTATAAATTATTGTATACTTGAATATATATGTATATGAAGGTTATCATGCTGACTTCTTGCAGTAGAAACACCTTTGATCATATTGAAGCATGTCATTATGACTACAGACAGCCCAATACCCAGTTTTATTATCATACACATCATTGGTTATATATCTTATAAATATATCTAGAAGTTTTATTATCATACACATCATTGGTTATAGAAATGAAATGAAATGGAGTTTAACGTCGTACTGTTCTGCTCCGAACTGGACTAATAAAGACGGGCATATGCCATACAGTGTGCTATGATGGAAATTTTGCCAGGGTAGGGGCACAATGGCCTACTCTTATATCGAATTCCAACTGTCAAGGGATCTTTTACGTGCACGCCAATGTGTACACGGGATCTCGGTTCGTCGTCCCATCCGAAGAACTAGAGAGCTGTCCTTGTCAGGTCATCCGTCCTGCATCACTGACAAGGAGGAACCACACTGGGAAATCTGGATGAACTTTCTCGGCCAATGCAGGGATCGAACACCCAACCTCCAGGCTAGCGAAGCAGCGTCCTACCCACTTAGCCACCGTGATCGCCCCATTGATTATATATCTCATAAATATATGTAGAAGTTTTATTAATGTGCTGTTGATTGTAGTTTTACTTTTTTACCCTAGCTGGTTAATATTAATATAAAACTTATACGAATTATCACATGCGCCGGTGTTTTTTATGAATTATCATATATATGTCGTTCGGGCGTCTATTTATAAACAATAATCTTTAAGAGACATTTAGTAACTGGGTAGAGCAATACACAAAAAACACATACTTATGGAAAAACAGCTACTTATTTATTTGGGCGACGTTTCGAAGAGTATTCTCTCAACGTTATCAAGCTAAACAAGTTTAAACATACATTATGCAAGAGCTAAATCTGCCTATTGCAGGTCTTTCGTTAGGCCTGAAATGTTATCTAAATTATCAGACATTAATTAACTTATCCAGACCATAATAAACTCGATGCCATCGCTAGCCTGCGATATTTACTGCATTAGGATCCGATTTGCTGCTCAACTTTCATTCATGATTAAATCATGAAATGGATAATCTAGACTATATGGGTTTTTTTTATGGTACTGACTTTAGTAATGATGATCGAGGCTAGTCCCAAAATTCAATCGCTAAATTCTCGGTTCAGGGTGGATCAATTTGACTGAAATTTTCAGCAAATACCCTTTACATTGTCAAGTTTTTAACTATTATAGTGAGAACTGCCAACTCTTTATCTAATCTCCCATAATGTATCTTTAAGTCAAGAAAGAATATCGTTCACACGCACTATAAACGAAACCAGTTCAACTGGTCTTGCCGTCACAGTAGGGTGTCGGTTACGCACGTGTATGTACTACTTGGCACCACAAATTTATAGAAAAGGTAACGAAATGCGCATGCGGTAAATATCTGAAGCCGCTAATTTTTAGTTTAAGACAGCAGGCGAAGATAATCAGTTTAGGAATAAAGCAATTTATATACCCCGTCTTTGCCATCAAACCTAAATATAGTTAACAGCGCTCATTTCAAATTTCACAAAATTTAATTTCTCCAGCTCCCCCGGTTTCCTCCCAGTGCTAAAGTATCGGGGTGTGGGGGTGGGGGTGCGCGCTGTATCATTAGGTCTGTCATTGAGTCAACCAGTGTGGTTTCGATTCCCCGGTTGTACGTGACAAGGAGTAGATCGCCTGTCCAACCTCGTGGGTGTTCTCCGGTTTCCTCCCACTGCTAAAGTCCCCTACGCCCAAGCGAAATATTTAAATAAAATTGAACCATATGTTTGTCCCCTCTCCCCCCCCCCTCTCTCTCTCTCTCTCTCTCTCTCTTGCTAAAGTATAGGACAAGCAAGCGTAGTATTGAACTAAAAATGTCAAGTGACCTAGTTTGTGGACGTTAAACCCCTTTTTCTCTCTTTGTCTCGATTTTAAAGGTACAATAAAACTTACCCCCCTTTAATAATTTCTTTAAGTGAAACAGCATGACGTATTTAATCTGTGCTATATACACGCGTATTACACCGCAATTTACATAATATATGTATATATATACAGCATCAAATTACCCATACATCTATATACATATTATAATACAGTATTCTGTCTGTGTATAAATTATGGTATAAGTATGTTATTTAACAGTGGGGTATATATTATGATCGACCTAAAGAACGTTTTGTTAAGTATATTGGATTACGACTGCCCTTGTTAAACAACAAAAAGAACAGAAAATGGTCTAATAGTAGGTACAGGGGAACTGCGCCACACACAAACAATTACACAAAACAAATTTACGGACGAGACACAATGCGCAGGCATTACACACAAACACACACACTTAGGCCTACACAGTCTTAAGACCAACTAGAAATCAGCCAGATTTCTTCAAGTTTGGGAATGTGACCTCAAAGATTTGTTGAAGAGAATCCTGTCATCAACCTCTCAAAGACAATAAATTGTAGCCCAATTATTATCAATTCAGATGGTGTATGGTATAAGTGTCATATTACACCGCTCTATATTTAGAATGTAACACTAAAGCTAGATGGGTTTGGAATCAGATTCTATGAAATTTGAATAAGAGAATAAGAAAAACTAATCAAATTAAACACAGAAATAAACAAATTTAATAACAATTTAATAAAATTTAAAAAAATTGATTCAAATATTACATAATGTAATAATAAGCTTATTAATTTGATGTAATATCTACAGCAGCTTGTCTAAGCCAGGGTATAAAATATCTTACATTATTTTACTCATATACTTTGATATTGACCAATTTGATGTTAACCAATTAAATGATTTTGGAACTTTTTCTTGGGGAGATAAATATTCATAAGTAAAACAAGGGTTGTTGAGCACATTACGATTGTATAACTCTTGCCAATTATATATTGATTTCTATAGAAAGGGGCCAATATCGAAATATTAATGGCCTATTGATCCATCGTACAATACTATTTACGAACTTATCAATTATCAGTAAAAGAAAATTTGATCCAAAATTATCTATTTTGGTGCAAAAATATGAACATTTACTGATTATTTACATACAGGGAAAAGGTCACCCCAAAACAATCTACATGTATTTGTTATTTAAAAGAGCTAAATCGCTAATATTTAGGACCTAGAAATTGACACAAATGGTTCGCAACACAAATAATAATGTAATATGAATGTACATAAACTGATTTAGTATTTATTGCGCATGCTCTCCAGATAGGAATATGACGTAACCGTTTGAGTTACTTGTGGAATATATCTAGCCCCGTCCTTCTAGTCCCTTGTTATAAATGGCACTTAAAGGCATTCGTGAACCGATGGTAAAATGTTTATTTTGTCTTACAATCTTATGGAAGCTTATAACTACCATTTATAATTTCTACTTTTCGCCCCTTCAAAACACGAAAGTCGAAAAGTGACCTTGAAAGTAGAGACTACATCAACTTCTGAGGCGAAAAGACAACAGTACGACAGCAAGCCAAAATCAAAGGTCGCTAATATCGCCATCAATACTAGACTTTATAAACTATTTTGTTAACGCGAATTTATTGTCAATGTCAACAAAACAGTACACCTTTAATAATGTATTATAACAATATTACTTATATTCTCTGTCACCACAGGGGGATCACGTGGCTAAGTGGGTAAGACGCTAGCTCGCTAGCCTGGAGGTCGGGTGTTCGATCCCTGCATTGGCCGAGAAAGTTCATCCAGATTTTCCGGCGTGGTTCTCCCTCGTCAGTGATGCAGGACGGAGGGGCTGACAAGGAAAGCTGTCTAGTCGTTCGGATGGGACGAAAAACCGAGGTCCCGTGTACACATTGGCGTGCACGTAAAAGATCCCTTGGCAGTTGGAATTCGATATAAGAGTAGGCCATAGTGCCGCTGTCCGGGCAAAATTTCCCTTATAGCACACTGTATGGCGTATGCCCGTCTTCATTAGCCCAGGTTAGGAGCAGAACAGTAGGACGTTAAAACTCCATTTCATTTCATTTCATTTCTGTCACCACAGAGTTCTTGATGTGGAAATTTACACGGAAATATTTATTTATGGCTAGGGATATGATATCATATCTTTCTTATCTAAATTATATCCTTGTTATATATATTATATCCTGGTTATATATATATATATATATATATATAAGCAGGATCTAATTAGTATTATTCTTACAATTTCTCGTACAATAGGGGCCACAAGGCAAGAAGTTAGGCCCGATATACGCGAACATCAAACCGAGATCTTTGATACATAAACATATAATATTAAGTTTTTTTCAAAACCGGATACAAATCGTTAGAGGGACCACAGCCTTCGATCCGATTATCACAAAATTCAAACCCAGGGTGTAACGGTGTATATTTAAACGGTTTTTAAAATCGGGTATAAACTGTAATTTTTGGTACACCCGGGGTCCATAATCTAGGAGGTTACGGACCGATATGTGCGAATATGGAAAGAAACAAAAATCCGTGGAATATAGACATATATTTTAAGTTTGATCAAAATCGGATAAAAAAATTGTGACTTCTACAGTGTCCACAACCTTGGTATTATATACTTTTATACTATTTGCGAACGAGGGGCGGGCAGTTTCAATCCGATTTGCATGAAATTCGAACTCAACCATCATAAGGGTGGAATGGTGATATGTTAGAACAGCTTTTAATATTGGATAAAATGCCAATATCAAAAGGAACCGCGTGTCCACAAATAAATTGTGGGCTGACAGGAGCGACTCAATACACGTCCACTTGAAAATATGGTGTACAAAAATAGCTCAGCATGATAAAACTTGGTTTTTGGAAGACTAAACAACTGATATCAAAGACTTTATATGAAATGAGATTTTTATTTTAGAAATTAAAATGTTAAGTTATTTGATACTCCCACTGGCAGGTTAATAGTTGTCAACGCTTATGTAATTTATATTAGGGCAATACTACTCAAGACGGACATGTTGTTTAGATCAGCATACCAAGCAATTAAAATCAGTGAACCGGACCAAACCCAAACATCCAAAATTTAGCACTTTTTCCTAGATAGTCCTAGCACTGTACATATCAGACTGAGTGAATGGATCCGGGGGCTAGCCGTAAGCGTCCAAGCTCGTAGGTTTTCTCCGGGTCCTGCGGTTTCTCCCCACTGGTAAAGACCCCTACGCGCAAGCCAATTATTGAAATAAAATTGAACCATATGTTAGTTCCGAAAGGTCCTGATTTGTGTCGAGTGGGCGTTGACCCGAAGCTAGTTGACCGACATTTTAATTCCTACATCGACGATTTTAGTCGAAAACACTAAATTTATTTAGAGAATTTTTAGAAGTACTTATTTATCGCTCTACTATTTTTCATATTTACTGAAATTGAAAATGTATATTTAGTCTTGTGAAGAAATAAAACGGATAAGAACTGAAATCGTGGCGTATTTTAAGTAACAAATGTTTCGAAATGAAATGAAATGACATGAAATGGGGTTTAACGTCCTACTGATCTGCCCCGACTGGGCTAATGAAGACGGACATATGCCATACAGTGTGCTATGAGACAAATTTTGCCTGGGCAGCGACCCTATGGCCTACTCTTATGTCGAATTCCAACTACCAGGGGATCTTTTACGTGCATGCCAATGTATATACTGGACCTAGGTTTTTCGTACCATCCGATCGACTCGACAGCTGTTCTTGCCCTCCGTCCTGCACGACTGACAAGGGGAAACAACGTCGGAAAATCCAGATGAAAAAACGGATAAGAACCGCATAACAAGATAGTATACCAATTTTGAAATAAGGCGGTCATTCAAGGCAAAGATCCATTCTCAAAGGTGATAGTTCTCCGTGTGCAGAACAATCTGATTAAAACACAGGTCCTATTTTGTTTGTTTTTTTATAATTCAAAATTTCGTTTTACTTGTCTTTACTACACTTGGATCCGGAAGAGTTGTTATTTAACTCGTGTTCTGAATGGTGTCAGGAATAAGCCAATGAAACGGTCTGTCACGGCGAGCTTTAGGCGTGTTTTGCACGGAACTGCGGGTAATCCACTAGTAACATCAATGCTGATTGGTTAATCAAATGTCTGACATCATAGGGTCATAAGTCGGTCTTTTGACCCCTGACGTGACCCATCGCTATAGCTTGTCAGATCTTCGTGTAGTGTAGGCCATCGAAAGTATACAAAAAAAAAAAAAAAACGAAACGAAATATAGATCTGTATTTTAATCAGATTGTGTGCAGAATGGCGAAGATATTTGCTGATTTTCTGTATAAATCTGTCTTTAATCTGCGTGTTAGTAGCTAGTTATTTTTTTGATTGACATTTAGTTTATGGCAACATTTTGTATAGTGTTTTGTTGATTAGCCCACTCTGAATAGAACATTGACCGGATCGTTTAACATGTAGTTCACAAGGACGTATAGATGATAAACTATGCAGGTAATATCAAAGATTTTAGATGCATTGATATCTGATAATGGGTAACATATTGTTGTTGTTGGGTCGTATCAGATTACATCAGAATAATGCTCTATTTTATTTATATACAGTACATCGCGGTACAACAGGTTTGGAAATGTTTTGTTTAACCAATGTTATAGGCGTGCGGGCTCGGCGAATGTTAGGGGGGCAAAACCTGAAATGCCCGAAAAAAATACGAGATAGAAACTTGGCCCTTCCACCATACCCAAAAACCCACCCACCCAACCAAGAAAATTTGCAATATTTAACGGCCGCAATCGCGTTTTCCTGCTATTCCAGCCCGTTAACACAGCAAGTGGTCTAATATTGCCTAACGTAGGTGACTGGCTCGAATTCCAATCAACCAATCATTCGTTACAGTCCACGGAGATGGGACCGTCGGGAGAAAATTTTGAAAATCTTAACTGCTGCAAACTCATTTTTCGGCTATTCCAGCCCGTGAATACTGCACCTTCAATGTGGTCCAATATAGCCTACCTTAGGAGGCGGACCTGAATCCCAAACAACCAATCAATCGTCGCGGGGTATGGGGGTCTCGCGCTCCCCGGGAAAAATTTTGAAAGTTTAAAGGCCGCAAATGCGTTTTTTCTGCTATTCTAGCCAAAGAGTTAAGCAACTTCGAAGTTTCCAATCGTTTTGCAACCAAAATCTCACTTTATGCCGACCTGAATTCCAACCATCCAATCGGACTGTTGTAGCAGCATTCACAAATAATAATCGATGCCCGAAAAATGTCGCACAAAGTAGAGTGGTTCCAGAGCCAATTCAGTACAAATTCATGGTATTCAATTAAAAGAAAAGTAAAACTGGTGTTTTATCAGACTTCGGGGACTTTAGTTTGCCAACTAGATGAAATAATGATTTTTGTTTTCACTTTACCTGTCTGCCCGAAAAGTCAGATTCATTAGCCCAGTCCCACACTTGTACATGATATGGAGTAGGGTTGACTGTCCAACCTCGTGGGTTTTCTGCGGGTCCTCCGGTTTCCTCCCACTGCTAAATTCCCCAACGGGCATGCTAATTGTTGGAATAAAAATTGAAACATATATTAGTCCCGAAACGACCTAGTTTCGGTCGAGTAGACGTTATGCGCCATTTCTAATTCCCTCTCATTTATGGGGGATCACGTGGCTAAGTGGGTAAGACGCTAGCTCGCTAGCCTGGAGGTCGGGTGTTCGATCCCTGCATTGGCCGAGAAAGTTCACCCAGATTTTCCGGCGTGGTTCTCCCTTGTCAGTGATGCAGGACGGAGGGGCTGACAAGGAAAGCTGTCTAGTCGTTCGGATGGGACGAAAAACCGAGGTCCCGTGTACACATTGGCGTGCACGGAAAAGATCCCTTGGCAGTTGGAATTCGATATAAGAGTAGGCGATAGTGCCGCTGCCCGGGCAAAATTTCCCTCATAGCACACTGTATGGCGTATGCCCGTCTTCATTAGCCCAGGTTAGGAGCAGAACAGTAGGACGTTAAACCCCATTTCAATTCAATTCATTTCTCTCATTTATGTCATAAACAATTCATGCTTTCTTAAAAATCCCCAGGGTTTTGTTCTTGTAAATCGCACATCATGTTTCGCAACCGCGATGTAATGTCCCATCAATGAATTCTTAGAACCTGTATACTTCCAAATCATTTTTATTGTCGTTTGAATGAGCTATTTCACAATTCGATACTTGTATACTAGTAAATAATTCTATGAACGTTTATTATCGTTTTATTCAGCTAATTCACAGTGGCAGTTGTCGTGAATGGGGCAGACCATGCTGCCATTTTTTTCGACACATCCGTTTCACCTTGAATTCATTTTCAATTCTGGTGGTGGTGGGGGGGGGGCGAATGGATCAAAAGGTCTGTCATTGAATCAAGAAGTACGTGACAAGAAGTATCACCGCCTGTCCAACCTCGTGGGTTTTCTCCGGGTCCTCCCACGGCTAAAGACCCCTACGCGCAAGCAAATTATTGAAAAAAGCTCAACTGTATGTTAGTCCCAAAATGACCTAGTTTGTGTCGAGTGGATGTTAAACCCCATATCTCTCTCTCTTTCTCTCTCTCTCTCTCTCCCACCACACACTCTATTATTTTTAATCCTGGCTGTCGAGAATGATTGCAGACTACTACGTCTTACCAACAAGGACCAAAAATTATCTGTATATGTTATAGATAAAATCTCTGATGATGTACAGGTGATAAACACATAGTTAGTGCTTTGTTAAGTGTTTTAATATTTTCTCACAATAAGTCTTTGTATAGCACATTTAATGACAGTTACGTTAAGTCATTTTTTAAATTTCTCAACTCAAATGACTGTGAACATGAACGTACTGCGCACTTGTAAAGAAATGAAATGGGGTTTAATGGGGTAATGAAGACGAGACGGGCATTCGCCATACAGTGTACTATTACGTAAAATCTGTCTACGGCCTACTCTTACATCTAATTGAAACTGCCAAGGGATTTTTTACATGGGACCTCGGTTTTTCATCCCATCCGAACGACTAGATAGCTGTCCTTCACAGGCCCTTCATCCTGCACCATTGAAAAGGGGAAACCACGCCTACTCTTACATCTAATTCAAACTGCCAAGGGATCTTTTACATGGGACCTTGGTTTTTCATCCCATCCGAACGACTAGATAGCTGTCCTTCACAGACCCTTCATCCTGCACCATTGAAAAGGGGAAACCACGCCGGAAAACTTTCTCGGCCAACACCTGGATCGAACCCGCGACGCCCAGTCTAGCGAGCCAGCGTCCTACTCACTTAGCTACTGTGGCTCCGTCAAGAAATGAACGTCCTACTGTTCTACGCCAACTGGTCTAATGAAGACGGGCTCACGCCATGCAGTATGCTATTAGGCAAATCTTCCCGAACAGCGACGCTACGGTCTACTCTTTTTTAAAATTACAACTGCCAAGGGTTCTTATACGTGTTTACGCCATTGTTTATACGGGACCTCGGTTTTTACGTCCCATCAGAACAGCGTCGGAGAGCCCAGCGATCCCTTAGTTAGCGAGCCAGCGTTTTACTCACTGAGATCACCTGGTTAGCGAGCTAGCATTTTACTCTCTGAGTCATCGCGACTCTCTTGCCGTTAAGAACACATAGCACCTGCAGATAGTATGCCTACAACATCACAATAAATGTAATGAAAATGCGATGGATACAATAATGCAGCAATGTAAATCAGATATAGACCTAAAGATGATGAAACATAGGACTACAGATGGTGAAATAAAGAACTACAAATGATCTATCAAGAGAGAGAGAGAGAGAAATGTGGTTTAACGTCCACTCGACACAGACTAGGTAATTTCGGGACTAACACATGGTTCAATTTTATTTCAATAATTCGCTTGCGCGCAGGGGTCTTTAGCCGTGGGTGGAAACGGGAGGACCCGGAGATAACCCACGAGGTTGGACAGGCGACCCTGCTCCTTGTCTTGATCAATCAAACATAGAATTACCGATGATAAATCAAATATAGAACTACAGATGATCAATCAAACATAGAATTACAGATGATAAAACTTAGGACTACTACAAAACAAATATTGAATGATAAATCAAATATAGAATTTCTGAGGTTGACTTCCGTGACTTGATATAGCACATAATCTTCTCTCTTTAAACACGACACAGGGCTAAAAACGATAATTGAGATATACATTTCCCAAGACACTGATTGAAAACCAAACCAACCACAGTTATATTCTCAAGTGTTCAACTTGTAAATCAATTACTCAAAAACTCCATTAAACCATGAAGTCCCAATTAGTACAAAAGCTTTGAACTATATCAAGAAAATCATTAAGAATGGATCTGTTGGGGATATATTGTACGGTTCTCGTAGAAATTGAAATCAATTGATTATATATTTTCTATATAGAAACGTGTGCGTAGCCTCTATCTGTATATAAATTTGAATAAAATCGAATCGCTAATGATTAAAAATAATATAGTTGCGAACGTATGAAATGATTTGTGCGGATGATATGTTTATTTGTAACGGAGTGCCTATCGGCTAGCCCCCGGATCCATTCACTTAATTTGAATTGTATGTTTGTTTGTGATTTCTGCGTATTGTGTCTTGTCCGTAGATTTGTTTTGTTAAATTATGTGTGGTGCAGTCCCCCTGAACGTACTATTAATGTACGTTTGGAGCGCGACGAGAGTATGGGGAGGGTCGAGTGGTCCACAGTTTGTTCATTAGATCATTAAGTCACGTGGTGGGGTTTCTACCCCATCCTTTTACCTGATCAGAGAATTGAGGTTTAACGTCCATTCACCAGTAGGCCTATCTGGTCCATTTCAGATGATATAAATTTATTGCAATAACTCGTTTACGCGCAGTGGTCTCTTGCAGTGGAGGGAAACAGTAGCATCCGGAAAAAACCATGATGTTAGATAGGCGTCCAGTATCATGTCACGTACAAGTATGGGATGCAAACCCCGCGACTTAACTCAATGACAGACCTTATGATCTAAAGTGCACACGTTGGACAACTCGATCCTCTCAACCTACTGCTCCAGGCGCATTGTATAGAAGAATATTCAATTAAAAGTGCCAGTACATCGATATCGACGTCAAATCCCACGTCATAATAGACGATGTAACGTTGACAGTCTATTCATCGACCGCCTATTTGTTAATTTCAAACTCGTGTATTTTCGACAGATTAAATATTAAATAATCATTTTACTCGATCAAAGTAAATGTAGCTTTAAACGAATAATCAGTTGACTCGACTAAAGCAGAAGTATGTCTATAATTAAATTATCATCTGACTCGACCAAAGTAAGCGTTCCTTTAATAAAGTATGCCTTTAATTGAATAGTCATCTGACTCGACTGATTCGACCAAAGCAGGGGTATACCTTTAATTAAATTATCATCTGACTCGACTGACTCGACCAAAGCAGAAGTATACCTTTAATTAAATTATCATCTGACTCGAACAGATTAAGTGTGCATTTAATGAAATAATCACCGGACTTAACCAAATCTGCCTTTAATCAATTAATATTTGACTAGATCAAAGTAGAAGTTTGCCTTTAATTAAATCTCGACCAAAGTAAGTGTGCCTTTAATCTAACTCGAACAAAGTAAGCGTGCCATGAGTTAAATAGACTTTTAACTAGGTGAAAGTAGAAGTGTGCCTTTAATTAGGTATTTTCGTATATTTCACACCTATTTATAATATATCTATAAAACCTATATTTTAAACTTGATTTCCATTTGATTTATCTCCGGAGTGGTTCCCCTTGGTCAGGGATGCAAGACGGAGGGCCTGACAAGGAAAGCTGTCTAGCCGTTCGGATGGGACGAAAAAACGAGGTCAATTGTACACATTGGCGTGCACGTAAAAGATCCCTTATACTCGGTATAAGAGTAGGCCGTAGTGCCAGTGTCCGGGCAAAATTTCCCTCATAGCACACTGTATGGCGTGTGCCCGTCTTCATTAGCCCAGTTAGGAGCAGAACAGTAGGACGTTAAACACCATTTTATTTCATTAATCCAACACCAAAACTGCCATCTTCGCTAATTTAGCTCAGTAATGTCACGCTGAATGATTTACATACAAGATTTCAACCAGAGCCGAAAATCGACAGCTTGCCTTTTTACCTACAAAGAAAATAGCATTAGCTTAAACTTGAGTGCAAATATTTAACATTACATATTTCAGTGGGCGGGGATCGAGGTGAATTCTTCGCGACATTTTTGTAATGATTGGGTTGTCCTATATAAGCGATGAGTTGACCTATAAATGATGACATATACGTGACCTTCACAACCCCAGTTTCTAATCAGATTTCTATTTTTAAACAACTTTCTTGATTTGACTAATATCGTTTTAGATATATCACATTTAGACATATGTTTTGAAACCATTGATGTTAAAATATAGTATCGAATTAGGGGGCGGGGGGCGAATGGTTAGTGCGTGTACGTTGTATCATAAGTTCCGTCATTGAGTCAACTGGCGTGGTTTCTCCGGGTCCCCCGGTTTCTCCCACTGCTAAAGACCCCTACGCGCAAGCGAATTATTGAAATAAAATTAAACCGTATGTTAGTCCCGAAACGAATTATTGAAATAAAATTAAACCATGTATTAAACCCCATCTCTCTCTCTCTCTCTCTCTCTCTCTCTCTCTCCACTAAACCCACTCCATGGCCTCAGGCCAACAAATGGAAAGATTGCAAAATTATATTCTAAAAACAGGCAGAAGCCTCGCTCTCCTATGTCTTGTCTGCGATATCATTTCTGTGGAAGCAGGCGTTAAAGCACCGGAATATCCACCAACTGCGATATCACCTTCGGTGGAAGAGGACGTCAACGTATGGGGTTTAACGAACGTCCACTCGTCACAAATTAGGTCATTTCGGGACTAACATATGGTACAATTTTATTTCAATAATTCGTTTGCGCTTAGGGGTCCTTAGCAGTGAGGGGAAACCGGAGGACCAGCAGAAAACCCACTTAAATCTGACGGAATAACATAATGTCATCTTTTATTGTCAGTTGCATTAAAAATTGCAATGGTCTAAAATATTGTATCGTTAATTATAAGGTAGATCTTCTTATTATATCACTAACCTCGTGGGTTTACTCGGGGTTCTTCGGTTTCCTTCCACTACTAAAGACCCATATTAGTGAAATCAAATTGGATCATGTATTAATCCCGAAATGACAAAGTTTCTCTCTCTCATCACAGATATATACCCCCTCCCCCAACCCCCTTCTCCCTTTCTATCTCGCTGACGTCACAAAAACTCTCTCTCTCTCTCTTTCTCTCTCTCTCTCTCAATAATATAATGTCATCTTTAATTATCAATTGCAATAAATTTCTCTCTCTCTCCCCCTCTCCCCCTCTCTGTCTCTCTCTCTCTCTCTCTCTCTTTCTCTCAATAATATAATATCGTCTTTAATTATCTATTGCAATAAATTTTGCTATAACTAAATAGATTGTGTCGTTATGTTCTTATTACATCAGAGATAACTCTGGCTGAATAACATAATATTTATCTCTTTAATATTCCTATCGGGGATTTGGTGTCGCGTGAAAATGAAGATCGGTTTTATTACTTATTGATAACGTTTATTACCTATATCTCGCCTTTGATGAAGTGCCGATTTCTGTATTTATGAACAAATCTACGTAACGTCTTTAAAGGTTATATGAAAATGTTTATACCTGAAAGACATTTAGGGTTACCTGGTACATTTTTTTTTGAGAAATTCTGAAATATAAATAGTGTAGACATATTTATGTATTCAAGTTTTTATTTTATTCATTTATTAATCCCTTAGTTTTTATGTTATCAATCATGAATAATATTTCATTTTGATCAATTTATTAATAAAGCTTTGAAATAAATATTTCAGATCAAGTTCCGGTTTGGTTTTTAGAAATCGCTTTTATACTATAAATATCAATCATGAATAATATTTAATCATTCAAAATATAGATTTAAAATTAAAGGGACATTATGTAAGATTAGATAAAGAGCTGGCAGTTCCCACTATAATAGTTTAAATCGAGATAATGTAAAGGGAATATGCTGTAATTTCAGTCAAATTGCTCCACTTAGAGATTGGATTTTAGGCCTAGCCTTCATCATCATAAAGTCGGTACGATAAAAAACATAGTCTACACTTTTGGATTTAATCACCAATAAGCGTTGATCAGCAGATCGGATTCAAATCCAGTGAAAATCCGACACATGAGATGGTATCGAGAGTTGATTATGATCTGGATAATTTAATTAATGTCTAATTAATAATTCAGATAATATTTCAGGCCTAAAGAAAGACCTGCAATATGCAGATTAGCTCTTGCATAATGTATGTTTAAGTTCTGGTTTGTTGTACATCAAACATCGCACAATCCACCTTTAAATTAAATCGACTGTGAGTTAGAAACGTATATAGAGACTTAAAGGAGATAAATCGCTAATATTTGGGACCTAGAAATTGACACAAATAGGTCGCAACGTACATAATAATGTAATATGAATGTATATAAACTGATTTACATTCAATCGTTTCCGTTTTTACTCTAATTTTAAATCACTTATGTTCGGTGGAATACACCAGAAGTCTCAATTGAATGGCAATCTCTAGCGCCTGTTTATTTCAGTCTACACCGATATAATTTATTGCTCTCCAGATAAGAATATGCGGTCACCGTCTGACATGACTTTTGGAATATGTCTAGCCTCGTTCATCGAGTCCCTTGTTACAATTGGCGCTGAAACGCATTATGGTACACGATTCGTGTATCAATTTGTGTACCAATGGTAAAATGTTTATTTTATCTTAAATATTAGATATCAGAAGCCCATCTTTTTTTCGGTAAGATCAGAACATCAATGTTGATTTAAATTGATAAATAATTCGTGTTTTCAATGTCAAAGACTTTGAATGACCTAGAGACTTAGCTACTTTAAAAGCAAAAGGTTCTTTTTATAAAGTTGTAGTAGGGTGATATCGCAGATAAATGTTTCCCGCTTGGGTTCTTTTTAAAAACGAAATGACTTTCTATTTAATAAAATATTCTTACATTAACATGCACCGACATATCTTTAGTGATGGTGTTTTATTTATCAATTTAACGCTTCGTGAATTTTTATTAAATATTAAAGGCGACAGATCTCTTTGATTTAGTTTAAAATAAAGTGTGGGATGGGTTTGTCTGGCAAGCTGTGGGCAATTAGATTTAAGCTTGAGGGATACAGACCACTTTGACTTAGGCTAAAATAAAGTATTGAACTGGGTTACGATTATTTAAATTACTTATAAGGTAACCTCTATACGATTATACGAGAGAGAGAGAGAGAGAGAGAGAGAGAGAGAGTTTAACGTCCACTCGACACAGACTAGGTCATTTCGGGACTAACATATGGTTTAATTTTATGATACAGCGTACGCGTGCTAACCATTCGCCCCCCCCCCCCTCCCGTGTTGACTTCGAATGATTAAACATACATTATGCAAGAGCTAAATCTGTTAATTGCAGGTCTTTCTTTAGGCCTGAAATGTTATATAAATTATTAATTAGACATTAATTAACCTATCCAGACCTTAATCAACTCTCGATGTTATTTCTAGCCTGTGATATTTACTGGATTATGATCTCATTTGCTGCTCGACTTCCATTCATAATTTAATCATGAAATGGATGATCGAGACTATGTTTTTATGGTGTAGATTTTAGCAATAATGATCGAGGCTAGGTCGAAATTTCAATCGCTTAATTCTCGGTTCATAGCTGATCAATTTGACTGATATTTTCAGCAAATTCCCTTTACAGTATCTAGTTTTTAACTATTATAGTGAGAACTGTCAACTCGTTATCTAATCTCCAATAATGTATCTTTAACTGTTATAGTAAGAACTGCCAGCTCTTTATCTAATCTCCCATAATGTATCTTTAACTATTATAGTAAGAACTGCCAGCTCTTTATCTAATCTCCCATAATGTATCTTTAAGTGAAAATCGATCTCTTTATAAATTTTGTCTTAAAGATGGATTATCCAAAAACTTAATTTGCATATTACAAGTTTTTTTCCGGCTCCAATTGTCCGCGTCGCATGGGACACAACCCATGAAATGAAAATGATCATACCTTAGTCTCAAAATATCTGAATTCTTGTGTTGACGGGACGTTAAACCCCATTCTTTTCTTATGCTTTACCCTATAAATTGTTTCAATGACATTCAGTAATTAAACTTGACGTACAAACACAAGGTACAATTTTATGGATACATAATTACTGAGTTTAATACTAAGCGACGTTTCGAGGAGGATATGCCTACTTTCGTTTTTATCAAGCAAATGATAATGGAATAGGCCTACAGTAGTCCAAGAGCCAGTGACGAAAAAACTGATTCATAAGTAATAGAAGGTTTGACCATATTAATTGGCAGCTATTGCTAGGGCCAATTTAAAACACCCAGTCTTACGAGGTTTCGGCGAGGCTTTTGGCTGGGAGGGGCAGATAAAAAGGGCCAAAAAGGGCTAAAATTTGCCTCATAAGAATTATTTCTAAAATGTCGCCATACAATGTATGAATATAAAAAATATAAATCTGGCCGGAAAAAGTGAGGCCATGCCCTTTTCTGACTGGCTTAAAAAGTGCGGACGGGGGCCAAACTTTGCCTCATAAGTAATATAGTTGAAATTGGTGTCAAATGTTAGCTGTGTTGGAGCTGATTCTAAAAATATCAAATCTGACTGGTTTCAGAGAGGCACATCCCTAATGGAATACAATTATTGTTTATTACTGAGTGACGTTTCAACTAGGCTTCTCTCGTCTTTATCAAGCAATGATACTGATACAGATACTGATACCGAAACGTCGCCCAGTAATTATATATATATTCCATGGAATTGTGACCTGTGTATTTACTATATAACTACGTAATTCTTGGTGGCACCAGATAGAACCGGACCTTGTTATCGCTTATCATATTCTGTAAACATTTGTTTATCATTTCAAGATATACGAAGAAACTGTTGATGCTACAACATATGTGTATGACGTCATCAAACTGTGGGTATCCGGGTACAAACGGTTCGACTAGC
This sequence comes from Patella vulgata, assembly GCF_932274485.2. Classification (NCBI taxonomy): domain Eukaryota; kingdom Metazoa; phylum Mollusca; class Gastropoda; family Patellidae; genus Patella; species Patella vulgata. Next base: position 73,972,047 of record NC_065883.2, on the reverse strand, counting down.
GGTAATATTGTCTGTTTGTTGTGGTAAACTTTTTACCTCACGTGGCCAGAACTTGCGATAAGCGATGAAATCCTAACTGACTGACATACCCCTGATGGTTTCTTACATTCTGAAGTTGACATGTTCTTTCCTTGAATTGATTCGCAAGTTGAAGGCTGTCGTTTTCTTCCTGGTATTGTAGGCGTGTAAGCCCACTCATCCAGCCTAAAGGGATGTTCACACTTGGACTTCCGCAAAAAGTGATAAATAAGTTTCATGATGTAATTATGTGGAAAATGAAATAAAATAGGGTTTAGCGTTCTACTCTCGTGCATCAGCTGGGCTAATGAAGACACGCTGGGTGCTATGATGGAAATTTGACCTGAAAAGCGTCGTTTCCAACAAGTTTTCTCCGAATTCCAACTATACCAAGGGTTCTTTTACGTGCACACCCATATATACGCAGGACCTCGGTTATTTAATCCATCTCAAATGTCTATGCACCTGTCCCTTGCCGGTGGGGTGAATGGCTGAATGGTTAGCGTGCGCGCGCTGTATCATACAGTCTGTCATTGAGTCGACTGGTCGACTGACGTGGTTTCGAATCCCCGGTTGTACGTGACAAGGAGTAGGGTCGCCTGTCCAACCTCGTGGGTTTACTCCGGGTCCTCCGGTTTCCTCCCACTGCTAAAGACCCCTACGCGCAAGCGAATTATGGAAATAAAATTGAACCATGTGTTGGTCCGAAATGATCTAGTTTGTGTCGAGTGGACGTTAAACCCCATTTCTCTCTCTCTCTCTCTGTCCCTTGCCACTCTCATCGTCCTGAACCAGTGACAAGAGTAAATTTTGCTGAAGATCCCGAGCAACATTCTCGGCAGCACCAGGATCGAACTCGTGACTACCTGGTTATCGAGCCACCGTTCTTGTTCCCTATAAAAATAATTATCTTACAAAGCCCATTTCACCTGACACTATAGTTTATAATATATACAAAATACCTATAAATTACCTGTACGTTACCTTTTGTTTATTATTTCACCGTGTGATATAAACATATTATATCTTATATCATCACAAGTATATGTTATAAACCATCAGGTAAACATGAAACACTCGGGTAATGTTAAAAACTATTAAAAGTGAATTACTCGGGTAATGGATAATTAGTAAGAAACTATCATAAAACGTGATTATTTTTGTATACAAAACACGACCTAGGATTATTAAAACGTCAAGTTCTTTCTTTGAAGTAAATAACATTAAACGGTTTACCTAGGGTCGTAAAACATTCTATATTAAAGGAAATTGGTTATTGATGGTACAGGTAAGAATTGCACAGGTAATCCTAGCGTTTTTCAAACCGCCTTTTTTTATATTATTTTTTATGCACGTGTCCTTTTTACCTGTGTTGTTTATTTTGTTTTACCGCGCACCATATTAAAGATGGAGGTCCCGTGTTCGATCCATGCGTTGACTGAATAAGTTTATTAGGAGTATCCAGCGTGGTTCCGCATTGTCAGTGGTGCAGGGGCCAGGCAGTAGACAACTTATAGTCGTTCGGATGGGACGCAAAACCTAGTTCCCGGCTACACATTGGCCTGCACGTAAAGGAACCCTTGACTGTTCAGATTCTAAATAAGAGTAGGTGCAATAAAAGTAGGACGTTAAACCTCATTTGATATTAAAGAAACTTAAAGCTTATTGTATTTGAAAATTTCCTGCATTCTGAAACGCTTGAAAACCAAACGACTTAAATTGTTTTAGCAACGAAAGCAACATCGAATTGTTTATTAGCTCACACCCCGGGCCGTCAGATATTAAAGTCATCTACAGCCTATTGTATCCGAAAATACTCAACCCTTTTTCAAATACGACGTTTGAAAGGCCAACCAGGATAGCCATTTAAATTGGTGGGCAACCAAAATGGCGTTTATTTACGAACAGCGAAGTTATGAAAAGATAACGAGTAGTAGCATTGCAGAGGCCAGAGGGTATCACTTAACGGGGTTTAAATTGTTAAAAATATTTAAATTAATGTGTATATTTAACAATTAGTATTATCAGAGGCTGATTAATGACGTCATAATTATTCAGACAGGGGCAAAACCATCGCTACTTTATGATTGCATAATACTTTCTTAAATCGGACCTTTCGTTTGGCCACAAATTTTAATGTCATATAAAATTAATTAGACGTTTATTCACTTGCCAAGCCAATAATCAACTCTGTAGATCATCAGATGGTTTTCATTTTTAGCGGATTTAAACACGATTTCCAATTATTAATAATTTAATTCAAAAATAGATAATCGAGACTTTGTTTATTATCGTAACAACGTTAGCAATGACAATTGAGACTACACAGTTCTTCAAACGGCCATAACTTCGCACAGAATGAAGTGATTTGACTGAAATTTTCAACATATTCACTTTTCATTATCTATTTCTTTTAAGATTAAAACTATTAAAACTGTTAGCTCTCTATTGACTCTATCTAAATGGGAGTTTGGATGGCCGAATGGTTAGCACATGCGCGCTGTATCATAAGGTCTGTCATTGAGTCAACTGACGTGGTGACGATTCCTCGGTTGTACGTGACAAGGAGTAGGGTCGCCTGTCCAACCTGGTGGATTTTCCCTGGGTCCTCCGGTTTCCTCCCACTGCCAAACACCCGTACGCGCAAGCGAATTATTGAGATAAAATTGAACCATATGTTAGTCCCGAAATGACTAGCTAAATTGTGTCGAGTGGCCGTTAAACCCCATCTATTATGCAGTCCGATTTCAGTGTTATAGCGATTCCCCAGCTGTACGTGTAAGGGGTAGGGTCCCCTGTCCAACCTCGTGGGTTTTCTCTGATTCCTCCGGTTCCCTCCCACTGCTAAAGACCCCTACGCGCTAGCGAATTATTTATGTAAAATTGAACCATATGTTAGTCCCGAAATGCCCAATTTGTGTCGAGTGGACATTAAACGCCATTTCTCTCTCCCTCTCCCTCTCTCTCTCTCTCTTTCTCTCATTCCTTCTCTCTCTCGCTCTCTCCCTCTCTAAATCTTACATAATGCATCTTTACAGAACGAAAGTGTGCGTGGATCTACATCAAATATTTATATTTCTTCTTCAACAGAAAACCCTTCAATGGTCGAAAACTAAAGAACAAAAAAACTATCAAATAAATAATAGCGTTGTTTAAATACAGATGTTTTGGAATTCATGCGGTTATTAATTTAATGACAGCGTGATGTTTATCCCGTGCCAATAAACTTGACAAACACTTGATTAGAAAAATAAATAAATAATAAGAAAAGTATTTGCTTTTGAAGGCAATTATTGACTTGAATTAGTTGAACAAACCAGTTTAAATCTAGAATAAATATACATTGAAGATTTGCGCGTGTAACTATATAGATACCAAACATCCTGAGAGATTTAACATAATATTGCCACTTGTTAAACCTACACAAATTCCCCCCTTCTCTCTCATTTTTACTTCGTACTCATATATTAAAATGTTCGTGGAGGTGGAGAAATGGGGATTAACGTCACTTGAGAAATGAAATGAAATGAAATGGGGTTTAACGTCCTACTGTTCTGCTCCTATACTGGACTAATGAAGACGGGCATACGCCCTACAGTGTGCTATGAGGGAAATTTTGCCCGGGCAGCGGCAGTATCGCCTACTCTTATATCGAATTCCAACTGCCAAGGGATCTTTTACGTGCATTCCAATGTTTACACGGGACCTCGGTTTTTTGTCTCATCCGAAGGACTAGACAGCTGTCCTTGTCAGGCCCTCCGTCCTGCGTCACTGACAAGGGAAAACCACGTTGGAAAATCGGGATGAACTTTCTCGGCCAATGCAGGGATCAAACAGTCACTTGAGAAAACCGGGTCATTTCGGTTACTGTTTGTTTTGATTTTGGCTGGTGATTAGTAGTTGCCCTCAGAAAAAAAATCTCGAGTTTAGGCAGGTCTCTTATACCTACGACAACATGGGTGACAGCAAACGCACTATAATACCTACGACAACATGGGTGACAGCAAACGCACTATGATACCTACGACAACATGGGTGACGCCAAACGCACTATAATACTTACGACAACATGGGTGACAGCAAACGCAAGATAATACAACATGGGTGGCAGCAAACGCACTATGATATCTACGCCAACATGGGTGACAGCAAGCGCACTATAATACCCACGACAACGTGGGTGACAGCAAACGCGCTATAATACCTACGACACCATGGGTGAAAGAGGGGAATTAGGCAACTCGAACATGCATAATCGAATCCTAGTGGCCTCATCTGGTAATAACCGTCGATATACGTGACCCCGACTGTCGTTATACGTATCCCGACTGTCGTTATACGTACCCCGACTGTCGTTATACGCGATCCGGCTGTCGGTATATGTGCGCCGACTGTGGACGTCTACCCAGTTCAGGCGCTTATTTTTAAACCAGTTCAAAATCTCGGGGATTTAAAGACAGGATCGTGCTGTGTTCACACGTACTATAAGCCAATCCAGTTTAACTATTTTGACCTCTTCGGTCAGAGGTTAGAGTTAACTACGCATGGGTATCTTCATATTCTTTTTTCTGTTCTTGCACACTTATTTGCCCCGGGTTTTTAAACCAGTTCAACTTAAGCGTAGGAACGTGCTGACAGTTACACGCATGCGACCCTTTATTCGGGACTGTAATGCACAGTAGACTTGATTGTTAGGGTCGATACGTGACTGCCTTACAGCTTATACAATAATATGTATTGTGGTGACTCCAAGTGTAAAGTGATTATGCAAATGAGAATATAAACGTAGCTTAATAATAGAGGTCAAGTACATATAAACATAATATACAAAGATATATTATTCTGGTTTTGGCATTACGGTCAAATGATAGTTTAATAAAAGTTTATTTAGAATCGATTATATGGCGCTAATTCTTTGCTAAAGTCCTATTAACTACTGTGGCATATATAGTAAAAATAGCTTCTCAATAGATTTATACAAACACAGTCTAGGGGAAGTCGAATTTCGACAATATGGTAATGATGGATTGTGCCCTTTAAATACACCGTGGTTTGTTAAAGGGAATCGCGAATCGATTTGATCAGTGTTCATGGACTTTTTATTTCGTGTTCTAATCATAAAAAGCATCTGCTTTCAATGGTGAATGGCACGCGGCGTAGTGGAGCATGAAAACACGGGTAAATAGTTTACCACGGACTCAAGTGGCGTGGTGTCGATTCCCCTCTTGTATGTGCCTAACCGGGTCTATATCATAAAGCGCTAGAATTTTAAAAGAGAGAATTTTTTATCGAAATTTTAATTGTATGTATCTGATTTTTTTACTTTTATATTTTAAATATATATATACATAAAATTTGTGATATTTATTGTTACTTGATATTTACTGTGATATTTATTTTTAATTGATATTTACTGTGATATTTGTTTTTATGTATATATGTGTATATATCAATATAGACCGGTCGGAGCTGACGTGTCATTAAACAACATTTCATTCATTCATTCATTCCTCTTGTGCGTGACAAGGAGTAGGGACGCATGCCCAAACTCTGGGACTTTCTTCGGTTCTTCCGGCCCCCCCCCCACTGCTAAAGACGCCTACCCGCAAGAGAATTATTGAAATAAAATTGTAAGTTCCGAAATGACCTAGCTTATGTTGAGTGGACGTTAAACCCCATGTATTTTACTGTTGTTTACAATCTGCGAAACCGACACTGAAATGTATTTAAATTTGAAGACAGTGTTAATTATGTTAAAATATTGCACGTTGCAGTCTTTAAAAGATAAAACATCAAAGCCGCTTTCACTCGTTTCTGCCATAGTTGACCCGGGTATGAGATAAATTCTGAAATGATTAACAGTTTACAAATATATGTACAGGACAGACCCACTTTTTTGTTCAGTTCTCATAAGAATAATTGGGAGCCGCGGTGGCTCAGTGAGTAGGGGGCTGGAGATCTCGGCTTCGCCCCCAGTGTTGGACAAGCAAGTGACTCGGGATTTTCCGTTGTGGTTTCCCCTTGCCAGTGTTGTAGGGCGGATGAAACAGTATTTCGGATAGGACGACAACCCGAGGTCCCGTGAATACAATGGCGTGCACGTTAAAGATCCATTACCAGTTGGAATTCGATATAAGAGTAGCCATAGTGCCGCTGCCCGGGCAAAATTTCCCTCATAGCACACTTTATAGCGTTTACCAGTCTTCATTAGCCTAGTTCGGAGCAGAACAGTAGGACGTTCAACCCCATTTCATTTCATTTGGATCAACTGCACATGTTTCTGTATATACGCCATGTTTCAGCGATCATATCATCTTTTCATCATTTGTTGGACTAAAACTAGTTATTTTTATGCGACATTATCCGGATAAAACTTCCCTCAAAGCACACTGCATGGCGTATGACCGTCTTCATTAATCCAGTGTGAGCCGAAAAGTAGGACGTTAAACCCCATTTCATTTAAATAGGATCGACTGCGCATGTTCCTGTATATTCGCCATGTTTTAGCAATCAGAGCATCATCTTTTCATCATTCGCTGGACTAAAACTGTTTAATTCAATCCATTGATTTAATTGTGTTATTCAAGGTATTCAAATGGCACACATAACATAATAAGACCTTGGATAATTTGCTTTGCCATTGCTATTTGCGTCCACAATTTAACTAGGCAACAGCATGTATAAAATTTATGAAAATTAGGTTTTAAAACGACATTATGATTTTGCTATTTTATTCGATTAATAAAACAAGTTTAAATCATGAAGCATCATACACAATTCTGTATTATATTCCTACCCAAAGAACTAGGCTAATAATGGAAAAATCCCGTTACGTGTTTTTTGAACGCAATGACACGGCCTATTGATTCTTTATGTCTATTTTCATGTTTATGAAGCAAACTTTCAAATGAGAAGCTCGCCTGTCGATGAGTTTATTTCCATTCATTATAACTTTAGATTATACCCTTTCTCCTCGCATTAATTCAATAGCTAACTATTGATTAACCAACCACACATCTGCATGAAGCATTGATAATTCAGGGCTAAAAAAAACCAAAACATTTAAAATCCGCAGATGTGGCGTTATAAACTCAAGGCTTTGGTTAGCTAGAAAGGCCATATGCTTGAGTTTGCCCTCAATTATCCTGAACTCCGGGAAGTAAGGTATCGAATTCTCCTTTACAGCATCACGTGACCTTGTTCGTGAAATTATATATGACTTGGGAGTTTGTATATAAACATACTGAGTATGATATATCTGTTGAGAAGAACAGCACGCGCAGCCTAGTCGACAGACGGCGCGAGATTGGACTAGTGTTGATATATATTGTGTAGCAGTTATCGCCAGAATTAGTAGCTCTCTGTGTTCAACGCTTGTCTTCAATCGTGTGTCATCGAATAAATATTGGATAATTTTCGATTTTAAATGTAAGTATACACAGTTTATTTTTGAAATTAAAATATATATATTAAATGATCGCGCTCCATAATATGAAGGCGTTAGTCCGTTAGTTAAAAATGTCGAGACTTCTTCATTAACGATTGCTCGCTGGCCAGCAGGTCTCGGGGTTCGCTGAGAAAGTTTCTCGGGATTTCCCATTGCCGGGGTTGTGGCAAGGACAGTGTCTAGTCGTTCGGATCGGACGAAAACCGAGGTCACGTGTACACATTGGCGTGCACGTAAAATAATCCTTGGAATTTGGAATTGGAAATATGAGTACGTCGTATATAGAGCCGCTGTCCGAGCAAAATTTCCCTCATAGCACAATGTATGGTGTATGCCAGTTTTCATTAGCCCAGTCGGAGCAGAACAATAGGACGTTAAACCCAATTTCCTTTCATTAATGATTAATATAGATATAGATATATTAGGACCGAACCGCGAGCTTTAAATACAAATTAATAAAAAGGAACTCGTTGATATAAACGAAAATACATCAATTAAACGCGCTCCGTATTAGTTAAAAATGTGGAGACGTCTTCATTAATTATTAGTAAAGTAGGCTATATATATAAACGCTGAGCTTTAGAAACATATTATGTGAATTTATCACGTACATGAGTTTTTAAATGACATAAAACGGACATGAAATAAAACTGAATGTATTTGATGATTTGACCCAGTGCAGGTTTGTTTGATATCCCAACTGTGATTTCTTGATTAATGAACAGTTTCGTTATATTTAAATAAAGGTCAAATAAAAAGTTAAAGTAAATATTGTAATTTAAATTGAAATGTCGATAGATGGACAGGAAGTGGAGTATGACAAAGAATAGCGTCTAGTCATTCGAATTGGACGAAAAGCCGAGGTTTCGTGCAGGGCGGTATAAAATGAAATGAATTGATCTTTTATGTGCACACCAATGTATACAAGGGACCTCGGTTTTTCGTCCCATCCGTACGACTAGACAGCTGTCCTTGTCAGCCCCTCCGTCCAGCACCACTGACAAAGGGGCGGTATAAAAAAAAGTATTGACGTTTGTTCCGATTTATTAGCCACGTGTTATCTATATGAATCTGTTTTGATCAAGTTGTGGCTGAACAACTAACCTACTGGGTCAAATAATTTATTAAAAACTTTTTTTTATCAAGTAAATTAGTTTAAAACTGCACTTAATCACTTAACATTACTTGAAAATTAGACAAGTTGTTGAAAGAACACATAATACAACATGACAACAAAACGTGGAAGATTGATATCAGATAATCTGAACAATAAACACCTGCCGTGGTTACATAGTGCAGATGTCTTCGTTAATCTTCCCACTAATTTAGTAGTGAGAGAGAGAGAGAGAGAGAGAGAGAGAGAGAGGGTTCAACGTCCACTCGACACAAACTGTCATTTCGGGACTAACATATGGTTCAATTTTATTTCCATAATTCGCTTGCGCGTAGGGGTCTTTAGCAGTGGGAGAGAGGGAGAGATAGAGAGAAATGGGGTTTAACGTCCAATCGACACAAACTAGGTCATTTCGGGACTAACATATGGTTCAATTTTATTTCTATAATTCGCTTGCGCGTAGGGGTCTTTAGCAGTGGGAGGAAATCGGAGGACCCGGAGAAAACCCGGGTTGGACAGGCGACCCTACTCCTTGTCACGTACAATCGGGGAATCGAAACCACGTCAGTTGACTCAATGACAGACTTAATTATGATACAACGCGCACATGCTAACCATTCAGCCCCCCCCCCCCTGTAAATTAGTGTAGTTAGTGCAAAATGGTAGGCATATTTAAGTCCGGTGACAATAGCGTGTATGCGCAAGATGGAGGACGCTAGATCGAAGACGGTGTAGCAAATCTGACGTCATATATGGAGTGCGGGTTATTGTAAGGGTTAGGAGTCAAGGTCTCGAGATATAAACACGGCTAGCGGTAATCCTAACCCTAACCCCAAATCCACATATGACGTCCTTTGTGCTGGACCGTCTTCGATCTGGCGTTCTCCGCGCAAGATATTTGTATGAATGGTTGAATGAAATGAAATGGGGTTTAACGTCCTATTTCTCTGTATCAACCGGGCTAATGAAGACGGGTATATACTATACAGTGTGCTATGAGGGAAATTTGGCCCGGACAGCAATTGAATTCCAACGGGCAGGGGTTCTTTTACGTACACGCCAACTTTTACACGTGAGCTCGACTTTCCGTCCTATTCGAACGACTAGGCTGTATAGATAATTGTTTTAGAGGCTAGCCTTCACGTCTAATAACTAAGAGATTACTTCATCTAAATTACTGTATTTGTTTTTAGAAGTTTTATTTTAGGGTGGAGGGGGTTGGGGGTCTAACAGTGATCTTCGTGCAACTCAGCGAAAAACAGCATTGGTTAAGCAACAACATTTCCAAACCTGTCACAACTTCGATTCTGGCATTAGTGCCGCCCGCTACCACAAAGACTATTTGGATGGAGGGTTACATGTGTGGCAAAGCTGCCACTGGCTGCCAGAACGACCTGTTACGTGTAAATCGCGGTGGGGGGTATCAGTAAGGTCGGTGCCGTTGGCTACCAGAACGATCTGTTACGTCCAGGTCGCGGTGGGAGATATAAGTAAAGTCTATGCGGCTGGCTACCAGAATGCTGGAAGGCAAGATCTTGTTACATAACCCAGATCTTGGCAACGCCCAACCAGATAAGGACTAAAGGCATCGTTAATTGTTAACTGTCATCATTACTCATTAATGATTTACTGAGACAACTATTTAACTTAGATATTCGATATCACTTACCCTCCCCCACCCTCCTTTTCTTTATAAAAATGTCAACTTTGTTACCTTGTCCAAGAATGCCTGATTTTGATTCCGGTCCCTGGCCATGTTTTATAATTGCTTCAATGAATAAATGAAATGTGGTTTAACGTCCTACTTGTCGACAGTGTGCTGTAGCACAAGGACAACTCTGATTAAGTTGACGGCAGTAGAGTTACTTCTGAAATTCAATTGACTAAAATTTCCGACATTTGAGTAGAGCTGGCTAGTATTTCTTTTTAAAAGGCCTTCATTCTGGTTTTCATGTCAGTAAACCGAGTTAACTGTTTATCATGTAATAGCTGTCTATAAAACATAAGTTGGGCGGGTGTTTTTTTCTTTCTATCAACGATTTCATTCATTTTTATCAAATTAGATTGATATTTATAGTTTATGAATATTATAATGATTCAACGAGAAACAAGACACTGTTGTTTATAATAGTTACTCCAGAATGAAAGGAGTCTTGGTGTGTGAATAAGTTTTTACCTTATTGATACAATCTCTCGTACTGGGTGTTAACATAAGTCATTCATGTTTGTTTGTAGCTGTAGGCGTACGAGGGAATTTGATTATTATATTTTTCTCGGGGGTGGGTGTGGGGGGGGGGGGGGTCTCTATACTGCAAACGTAACATGTCGATTTTGACGAATTGGTTCATTAGATTTGGTAAATGGATTTGGAAGAATTCGTCCATTGTGGTATAAAATTTAGACCCATCGCATTGCAAACGTAACACGTCGATTTTGACGAATTCGTCCATTAGATTTGGTAAATTGTGTACTTGTTAAGTTCTACTGTGCATGTTTCTGTAGAAGAAGAAACTTTATTTCATAAAAAACCTTACAAGATTATGTGCATATACAAATAAAATTATAACGAAAATATTCATGAGCCAAACAAATGATACATACATGTACATAATTATATAAACATATATACTTTACAGTGACCTGAACGATTTGTGTATATAAAAGCTTCTAAGCATTTCAAAATTTCTACATTTATATACGCCACGTATATATTTGCTGGACTAAAACTGATTATGTTTATGCGACAATGTCCGGACAAAATTTCCCTCAAAGTACACTGTATGGCGCAAGACCGTCTTCATTAGCACAGTTGGGTGCAGAACAGTAGGACGTTAAACCCCATTTCATTTCATTAGGATGGACTGCGCATGTTCCTGTATATTCGCCATGTTTCAGCAACCAGATCTTCATCTTCTCATCATTCGCTGGACTAAAACTGTTTAATTCTATCCATAATATTGATTTAATTGAGTTATTTCTACCCATAATGGCCTGACAAGGACAGTTCGCATGGGACGAAAAACCGAGGTCCCGTGTACACACTGGCGTGCACGTAAACGATCCCTTCGCAGTTGGAATTCGATATAAGAGTATGCCGTAGTGCCACTGTCCGGGCAATATTTCCCTCATTACACACTGTATGGCGTATACCCGTCTTCATTAGCCCAGTTTAGGAGCAGAACAGTAGGACGTTAAACCCCATTTTATTTCATTTCATTTCTATTTCCATCCATAATATTGATTTATTTGCGTTATTCAGGGTATTCAAACGTCCAATACAATGTATTCTGTACATGTCATGTTTTAACATCCAAACCATGGGATCACCAGATGTTCAACACATGTTGCAGAACAGAATAGATTTCCATTATGCAATTGTTTAAATATCTTAGAGAAATAAGACACGGGGGATCAACATATTTCTGAAATTTCATAGACTTCATTTCTACTGATGTTTGACTTTAATTGCTCGAGTTTTTCAAAGATCTGAGAGGAGAGCTAAACTAGCTTGTTTTACAACTTTACATATTTTTGAAAATGTCTTGAACAAGATAACTCGACTGCAACTTATGCCTTTTTTACACCCCATATTATTCATGCAATGTAAATGGATTGGACTTTAGCTCATAAGGTCTGTGATTGGATTAATTGGCGTGGTTTTGATCCAAACCTCGTAGGTTTTCTCCTGGTTCTCCGGTTTTATCCCACTGCTAAAGACCCTATGTAAAAGCGTACTATTGAAATAAAATGATATTAGCCCCGAAATGAACTAGTTTTTGTGTCCAATGGACGTTAAACCTTTTTGCTCTGATAGCTCAAAAAAAGATAATGTAAAATGAAAATATTGAAAATTTCATTCAAATTACTTTATTCTGAGCCAAGTTATCACTGTTTGTAGTTATGACAAGATGTGTGCATTGGGGTAACCAGGGCACTGGTATGTTCCAGACTTAGCCTCGCGGTCACATTTTTACATTAAATTTTTAAAAACCGTTTTAATCTCGAGTATGTGTAAAGGAGCTAGCAAAAATTTGGGACCTAAAAAAATTGACACAAATGGGTCGCAATGCATATAATAATGTAATCTGAATGTATATAAACTGATTTACATTCGATCGTTTCCGTTTTTACTCTAATTTCAAATACACCAGAAGTCTCAATCGAATGGCAATCTTTAGCGTCTGGTTATTCCAGTCTACACCGATATTATTTATGATGCATGCTCTCCTGATAAGAATATGACGTCACCGTTTCACATGACTTGTGGAATATGTCTAGATTCGTTCTTCAAGTTCCTTGTTACAAATGGCGTTGAAACGCACTATGGTACACGATTCCTGTACCAATGGTAGAATGTTTATTTTGTCTTAAATATTTTGTCAGATGCTCATCTTTTCCCGGTAAGATCACAACATTAATGTTGATTTAAATTGACAAATAATTTGTGTTTTCAATGTCGAAGACTTTGAATGATATTGAGTTAGAGACTTGGCTACTTTAAGCAATGTGATATCTGTTACTCTCTGCTGACAACAGACTGTATGATTGAAGTAAAATAATAAATTCCTCCTTTGTCTCTTTTGGGTTGGTTGTGTCCTGTTACATGATCCTAATGTTACATGATCTACAGAAGGGTAAATTCGGTTTAAAATGGATTTTTGACAGCTGTTATAACTATTGTATTTTATTTGAACTGGCAACAGACTTTATAAGTCAAAACAATCAGCATCGCATTCGCCAAATCCCATCCGTCCATAGAGGGACGCTTATTGGAAGAAGAAAACAGAACATTAACTAACAGTTATGGCAGCATATTTAAACTTCAGTTCGATAACACAGTATTGATTCTTGGTTGGACAATACGAAAGCTATTTTTAATGAATCAGTTTAAGACCAGTAATTGGTATTTGATGATTTAACTTCAATTTATTGAGTCGTTTATTTAATGGGTGACAGGTCTTCAGGGTATAAAAAGTTAAACCGTGTTTCATGGTCGACTTTATTATACACCCACGTACAATACAATTCTAAATGTAGTTTGTTTGAGAGAGAGAGAAAGAGAGAGAGAGAGAGAGAGAAAGAGAGAAAAAGAGAGAGGTGAGAGAGAGATAGAGAGAGAGAGAGAGAGAGAGAGAGAGAGAGAGAGAGATGGGGTTTAACGTCCACTCGACACAGACTAGGTCATACTGGACTAACATATGGTTTAATTTATTTCAATAATTCGCTTGCGCGTAGGGGTCTTTAGCAGTGGAAGGAAACCGGAGGACCCGGAGAAAAAACCCGCGAGGTTGGACAGGCAACCCTTCTCCTTGTCACGTACAACCAGGGATTCGAAACCACGCCAATTGACTCAATGACAGGCCTCATGATACAGCGCGCACGTGCTAACCATTCGGCCATACATACCCCCCCCCCCGTCCTTTCTTGAAAGCATTTGGACCTGCGGTGTCATTCGGTCACAGTACACCATTATTTTCCCCATTGTCTCTACCGTTCATTCTCGTCTCTTTGACCACTTTACCTTTTTATAAACTTTTCGTGGGGTTGAACACTTTCTAACACGGATGGAGCAGCATGTGGCCACCATTTGCACAAAGGCGTCCATCCATTTCCTGTCAATCATTGCAGGGTTATTGTCCTTGATTACAAAATACACCAAATGGAGCATTTGAATCCATGACAGTTTTACATCTTGATGAAACTGTACGGTATGTTGCTTTATTCACTTTTTTTCAATTACTTTCCATTTCTTAAAACTTTTTTGTACAGGGTATAAATACAATGAAAGCCTTACCACCAAAACGTTGTACACTGTAAAAACCTGCAACAGTGAAAACCTAATACCATAAAAGTTGTTTACACTTTGAAAACATTATACCCTAAAGATTGTTTACACAGTGAAAACATTATACCAAAAATGTTGTTACACAGTCAAAACCTTATACCCTAAAGGTTGTTTACTCGGTGAAAACCTTATAACCCAAAGGTTGTTTACACAGTGAAAACCCTACATCCAAAGGTTGTTTACACAGTGAAAACCTTACACCCAAAGGTTGTTTACACAGTGAAAACCCTACATCCAAAGGTTGTTTACACAGTGAAAACCTTACACCCAAAGGTTGTTTACACAGTGAAAACCCTACATCCAAAGGTTGTTTACACAGTGAAAACCTTATAAGTCAAATGTTGTTTACACAGTGAAAACCTTATACCCAAAAGGTTGTTTACACAGTGAAAACCTTATACCATAAATGTTGTTTACACCGTGAAAACCTTATACCCAAATGGTTGTTTACACAGTGAAAACATAATACACAACCTGTTTGATTACGGCTACTAGAAAAGTATAAATGCTAAATTGTTTGGTTATTATCATTTTGTCAACAAACCAATTTCATTTTACTTTTTAAGCCATTATGACTGTTAAATCTGCAAATGAAAGGCTTTTCAAATAATATCTTCAAATTTAACGAACCATTCTGTAATCACACAAACACTATTCCTTTAGGATGAATTCCCAAGTAATAAAGAGAGAAAGAGAGAGAAATGGGGTTTAACGTCCACTCGACACAAACTAGGTCATTTCGGGACTAACATATGGTTTAATTTTATTTCAATAATTCGCTTGCGCATAGGGGTCTTTTAGCAATGGGAGGAAACTGGAGGACCCGGAGAAAACCCACGAGGTTGGACAGGCGACCCTTCTCCTTGTCACGTACAACCGGGGATTCGAAACCACGCCAGTCGCGCACGCTAACCATTCAGCCATCCACCCCCCCTCCCCCACCCAAGTAATAAATGTAAGATATCGCTATTTTAGCCCCAATCGGATCAAAATACAGATCTATATTTCGTTTCGTTTTTTTTAATACTTTCAATGGCCTACACTACATAGTAGTAAAGACAAGTAAAACGAAATTTTGAACTATAAAAAACGAAACGAAATAGGATCTGTGTTTTAACCAGATTGTTTTAGTCCTAATCAAATTTGCGTTAACAATTTTCTCTGCGTATTTTCCTCTCTCGTCTTATCGATTATAAATCATTGACAACGTTGATTTGTATACAAAACAGTCGCGTTGATGAGATCATCAATAATTGAATGGAAGTAAGTGAGGGACGTCTTTTCATCAACTAATCCAACTTATTAACGTTTTTATTTTTAGCCATTTATATTGTTAAGGGAATAATAAGTGGAGAATTCGGAATTCTGAAGTGTTGTACTTAATTCTGTAGAATGGTTAGAGTCAGTAAACATACATTATGCTAGAGCTAAATCTGCCTATTGCAGGTCTTTCTTTAGGCCTGGAATGTTATCTAAATTATTAGTTAGGCATTAATTAACTTATTCAGACCATAATCAACTCTAGATGACATCGCTAGCCTGCGATCGTTAGTGGATTATAAGCCGATTTACTGCATAACTTTCCTTCACGATTTAACGATTAAATGAATAATCGAGATTATGCTGTTTATCGTAGTGACTTTAGTAATGATGATCGAGGCTAGGCGGAAATTTCAACCGCTTAGTTCTCGGTTCATAGTGGATCAATTTGAATGAAATTTTCAGCAAATTGCCTTTACGTTTTTAACTATTATAGTGAGAACTGCCAACTCGTTATCGAATCTCCCATAATGTATCTTTAAGGGAATAATAAGTAGAGAATTCTGAATCAGAAGTGTGGTTCATAATTCTGTAGAATGGTTAGAGTCAGTGATATTTATTAGTACTGGAAATTTTCATCTTGCAAGAAAGAATATCATTGCTTGTGCCACTAGAAGAATGGCAAAGAAAGAGAGAGAGAGAGAGAGAGAGAGAGAGAGAGAGAGAGAGAACTGGGGTTTAACGTCCACTCGACTAACATATGGTTCAATGTTACTTCAAAATTCGTTTGCGCGTAGGGGTCTTTAGCAGTGGGAGGAAACCGGAGGACCCGGAGAAAACCCACGAGGTTGGACAGGCGACCCTACTCCTTGTCAGTAGAACCGGGGAATCGAAACCACGCCAGTTGATTAAATGACAGTCTTTATGATACAGCGCGCACACGCTAACCATTCAGCCATCCAACCCCCCAATGACAAAAAGGCACCAAATACTGATAAACTCTGAACTGGTTTTCAAAAGGTAATTAAAATCGGTTACAATTAGTTATCCATGAGCACTGGAAATTTGGGTACTTTTACCCTTTATAGAAAATAGAATTCTGGTTTTGGACGCCTCGACAGTACGATAATTCGGTTATTTTGAGATTTAGATTTGTTTTCCAGTCATCGGGATGTATCATGTATAGAGGAATTTGCTTTTGTTTTAACCCTCAAACGACAAAAATTACAAACTGATCTGTCTGAAATGGTCTTGTAAATGCCCCCCCCCCCCAACATAAATTACAAAAAATACATACGCGACAACCCTTGTCAACGGCTCTGACGATTTACGTTCTTTGGACGTATGTCTCGTTGCCTGGCGACCTATCTTATGTCAAGCACCACTTTAGTATAAACAATGCTGATATAAATGGATATAAAAACAAGCCGAAGCTGATATAAATTCATCTATTGATCTAGGGTTGAGAACCATGCGTACGATATCGACCGATTCCAGCAACAACTTGCTGTACCTAATGGTTGTTTATAGTATAAAGTAGGAATTTATTCATTCATAACATAACAAGCGGGGCGTTGGATGGCCGAATGGTTAGGGCTCGTACGTTGTATCATAAGGTCTATCATTGAGTCAACTGGCGTGGTTTCGATTCCCCGGTTGTACGTGACAAGGAGTAAGGTCGCCAGTCTCGTAGGTTTTCTCCGGGTCCTCCGGTTTCCTCCCACTACTAAAGACCCCTACGCGCCAGCGAATTATTGAAATAAAATTGAACAATATGTTATTCCCGAATGACCTAGTTTGTATCGAGTGGACGTTAACACCCTCTCTCTCTCTCTCTCTCTCTCTCTCTCTCTCCCTCTCTCATACCAAGCAATTATCGTATGGATATCAACAGTAGAGGTCAGTTAAGGTCAATTGGATTATTCCACCAATGTAATCATCGTTTCTAATATTAATAGATCAAATACCAACATCTGTGGTTCGGTATCGTGAAGGAAAGGCGCCCGGTCGTTCGGGTGGGACGAAAAACCGAGGTCATGTGTACACGCTGGCGTGCACGTAAAAGAACAATTGGCAGTCCGTAATCAAGGTAGGTCGTAGCGCCTCTGTCGGGGTCAAGTTTCCCTCGTAGCACGGGAGCAGAAAAAAAGAAGTTAAACACCATTTCATTTGACATCGGCTCACTAAACTAGAGATGTTTCCCCTTGTCAGTGGTGCAATATAAACAGCATATATTCACGGGTCCAGCTATGTAGTTTATACTTCGAGAACTTCCCTTTTTCCAAATTAAAATAGCGGATTCGTTTTTACACAGGTTTTTTTTTCACTACGCATCGATGGCATCAAACAGCTGGACCTCCTGTTTTAACTTGTTTTCATTATGACAAAGTGAGAAGATGATCCGCCATCTCTTCTCACGACAGCGATTTTATAACTATGTTTTAAAGTGACTTTTTGATATACAAGAACATTTTTATTTTTAGTGTTTTACCCATTTTCTGAATATTACTTCATTATATGTAAATAACTTAATTAAATCAACCTGTCCATAATATCATGTATTATATGTAAATAACTTAATTAAATCAACCTGTCCATAATATCATGTATTGGACGTTACATTTGTAACAAACAATGCAGGACGGAGGGCCTGACAAGGACAGTTGACTAGTCGTTCGGATGGGACGAAAAACCGAGGTACGGTGTACACATTGGCTTTCAGGTAATAGATCCCCTGAGAGTTGGAATTCGATGAAAGAGTAGGCCGTGGTGCCGCTGTCCTGGCAAAATTTACCTCATTAGCACACTGTATGGCGTATGCCCGTCTTCATTAACCCAGTCGGAGCAGAACAGTAGGACGTTAAACCCCATTTCATTTCATTTGTAATAAACAACAACAACATAATGTAGAAAAGTAGGACGTTAAACCCCATTTAGTTTCAGTTTACTTCTGAAACCAGAATTACGTAATTGATCGCAATCAGCAGTATTTCCGGGGTTAGATAAACCAACGAATGTGATTTAATATAATCCAGTCCCAAGTTCAAACTTTTAATCTTTATGGTGTATTTAACTATTGATTGAACAAGTTATAAATGACGATCGGAAGTCATCATCATTTTCTCAATTCACTGGTGAAATCAAGAAGCTTTTATAAACGTCATTAAAGCTTAATGAGTGATATGAAATATTGCACAATTAATAAGAGGCTTAGTCTAGTCACATGATCATTATTAAAGAGATATTACCTTGGTGTAAAATGAACTCCGTCAACTAGCGGTTAAATTTGTTGATTCTAGGATAGACATGTATATAAATTTTTATTTTTTCGATTATAATTTTAAAACACAATCTGAAGACGAGACGAAGACGGAGTAACATTGTTATGATTACTAGTATTGCTATTTGAAACTAACTAGTAAGTGCAGGAGAACCGCACCACACATAAATATAAACCAAGAGGACAAACTCATGGACGTGGCACGCAACATTCGCACAATGCAAGCTGAACACATCAAAAACACTACGCAGACTTCGCTCAAAATGCTCCGAATTGGGCTAATGAAGACGGGCATACGCCATACAGTGGGCTATGAGGGAAATTTTGCCCGGACAGCTGCACTACGGCCTGCTCTTATATCGAATTCCAACTGTCAAGGGATCTTTTACGTGCACGCCAATATGTACACGGGACCTCGGTTTTTCGTCCCATCCAAACAACTAGCTGTCCTTGTCAGGCCCTCCGTCCTGCATCACTGGCAAGGGCGAACCACGCCGGAAAATCAGGATGAACTTTCACGGCCAATGCAGGGATCGAACACCCGAACCCCAGACTAGCGAGCCAGCGTCTTACCCACTTAAGCACTCAAAATGAAAATGATGATTGTTGTATTATAATGAAGGGGACTTTCTTGTACTTGTTGTTGAAAGATTCCACGGCCTGTAAAAAAAAAAATTGATAATACGCTCGCTGAGATCGGACCATTTTATTTTTTGGCTAACACCCAACGAATCGTACATTTGTGTTAGTGGGTTTCAAGGAGTTCACCGCACGTCAGTGTTTATATTTTATTATATTCTTCGAAATTCAATGAATGTTATTTCTAGAAATGAGTGATAATGTCTCTTTAATTTTGTAAAGATCAAACTTTAATTGTCGGCTTCTTGTCACATGGTTGTGAAATATGTTTTCTTGTGAACGTTTTATCCGCTGTATATCAAATATTACAAAATAGACTGTTGACAGAGGTTTAAACTCTTAATGTCCGGGGATATAAGATACTGACGGGGGGCAAAGTTTAATCGTTCTTATACGTCACTGTTTAACTAATCATATCAGTCAATATGATTTGATACTTTTCATACTGTTGCACAATATAAAGTTTATCACCCTTCTGTAAGAGAGAGAGAGAGAGAGAGAGAGAGAGAGGAGGTGGAAACCAAGAGTAATCGAAGGAAATTATCGAGGGTACGCAAAATGAAATGGGGTTTAACGTTCTGCAGTTCTGCTCTCACTGGGTTAATGAAGACGAGCATACGCCAAACAGTGTGTTATGAGGGCAATTTTTGCCCGGGCAGCATCATTATGGCCTACTCTTATATCGATTTCCAACTACCAAGGAATCTTTTACGGGCATGTCAATGCATACACGGGATCACGGTTTTTCGTTCCACCCGAATGACTAGACAGATGTCCTTGCCAGGCCCTCCGTCTTGCGCCAGTAGCAAGGGGAAACAACGTCGGGAAATCCCGATGAACTTTCTTCAGGCTAGCGAGCCAGCGTCTTACCCATTTAGCCGACATGGCTCCCCTTGAGGGTACGCAGACGGCTTTAGACACTGGCACCGGGGACTTGGCCAAAGCAGAATTTCCGCGTCCGCTCCAGAAATCCATGGGTTAACTGTCGTTCCATTTAGTTAAAGGGCGTATCGCTCTATTTTTTGGAACATTGAAATAGACAAAATGGTTCTAAAAGCACATATTTATGTAATATGAATATATGTAAAGTGATTATATTCAATTTTTGAAAATGATATTCTAATTTCTAATCAATTATGTTCGGTGAAATACGTGAACAGTTCAAATTGAACGGTAGTCGTTTACGGCTGCTTAGTCCAATCTACACGTTTTTTTAAATTATTATTTTGTTGTATCTGAATCAGCCTTTACTAATTACTTCCACATTGTCTTGTAGAATATGTTTTTATTTGTTCATTACAAAATGGCACACGACTCGTGTACTGATTATAAAATGTTAATTGTGTCTTAAATATTGGATATTAGGATCCTATCGTTAGATAACAACATCAATATTGATTGAATTTGATCAATATTAAATTCTAATTCGTGTTTTTAATTTCGAATATTATTGAAAATATTTAGTTGGAGACTTATCTTCTTTAATTATCAAGTATGACTGGTCCATTTAGAACCAAATCTGT
This sequence comes from Patella vulgata, assembly GCF_932274485.2. Classification (NCBI taxonomy): domain Eukaryota; kingdom Metazoa; phylum Mollusca; class Gastropoda; family Patellidae; genus Patella; species Patella vulgata. The sequence continues at coordinate 73,950,921 of NC_065883.2, read as the reverse complement.
TCGGAAGTTTAAATAGCGACGAGAAATTATATATCTTTCCTAAAAGTGGGTTGTTTGTGTCATTTTAAAATTGAATACATTAACTGAAATTTGATCCGATAATTCGAGGGTTTTTTTTTTTGTACAATGATGAATTGTTTGCGCGAGTTTATTTATAATTTGATATCAAGATAAGTAATTTCGTATTTTCGTGTTGACCAAATTAAGATTAGAGTGATTGTCCCTCCCTCACACTATTAGATCCTGTTTATTTTTGCGGATCATATATCACACGCCATCCACTTAAGTTTATATTACAAGACACATCCTTATGCAGAATCTCACCCTGTGTATGCTCTGATAATAGTCGAATTCACACAGACAGACAGACAGATAGTTTAACGTCCACTCGACACAAATTAGGTCGTTTCGGGACACATATGGTTTAATTGTATTTCAATAATTCGCTTGCGCTTTGGGTATTTAGCAGTGGGAGGAAACCGGAGGACCCTACTCCGTGTGTTGACTCAATGACAGACCTCATGTTAGTCCCGAAATTAGCTAGTTTGTGTCTAGTGGACGTTAATCTCTCTCTCTCTCTCTCTCTCCCTCGCTCGCTCTCTCTCTCTCTCTCTCTCATACCAAGCAATTATCGTATGGATATCAACAGTAGAGGTCAGTTAAGGTCAATCGGATTATTCCAAAAATGCTATCCCCGTTTCTAATATAATTAATAGATCAAATCTATGGTCCGGTATCATGATGGAAAGGCTCTCTCTCTCTCTCTGTGTCTGTCTCTCTCTCTCTCCGATATTCTCCTACTAATGTATAAAAATAAAGCGTATATTTGTAGTTCACCACCTGCAAGTTATTATAGTTATGTTTATATTATTGTTCTACCAGCATGCTTCATATTAATTACCCTCATTTACAAAACACCACTCATTTACTACTACCAGAAAAAACAACACTCATTTCTAATGTGTTCTTGATCACATGTTCTATGTTGGTTGTTTTTTTGGGTATAAAAATATATTTTCTCATCTGATCGGATAATAAAAATTGCTGATGATGCATCAACACAACTTTGGGTTTGTTTTCTTTTTTAAAAAAAGATATATGCATAATACTTATAATGTCCATGTCATTTATATCATCATATACGGTCATAGACATCATCTGTATGTCGAATTCTCGAGAAACAAAACAAAAAGTTAAAGTAAATATTGTAATTTAAATTGTTGATAGATGGACAGGAAGTGGCGCATAACAAACGACAGCGTCTAGTTATTCGAATTGGACGAAACCCGAGGTTCCGCGCAGGGCGGGATAAAATGAAATGAAATGAAATGTGGTTTAACGTCCTACTGTTCTGCTCCGACTGGGCTAATGAAGACGGGCATACGCCATACGGTGTGCTATAAGGGAAATTTTGCCCGTACAGAGGCACCACGGCCTACTCTTATATCGAATTCCAACTGTCAAGGGATCTTTTACGTGCACGCCAATGTGTACACAGGATCTCGGTTTTTGTCTCATCCGAACGACTACACGTTTTCCCTTGCCATGCCCTCCATCCTACACCACTGACAAGGAGGAACCACGCTGGAAAATCCCAATAAAATTTCTCTAACACGGGGCCCCTAGGTTAGCGAGCCAACGTCTTATTCATTAAGCCATCGCGGCTCCTCACTTTAAAGGGACAATAACACTCTTGCTGGCTTGACAGCTCCATTACATCCTATTTTACTTGTCCAGATCCAAATCACATTTGAAAAGGTTTACGTCAGGCTTTCCAAATCATTTAGTTGAATTTTTCCAATGTTTTAAATTAGGTGTGTTAAGATGAAATTTGTATCATCAATTAATTGGAATATTGTAAAATAGCACAATTTGTTGACCAGAATAAAGATTGGGACATATTATTCAGTTACAAAAAGAGTGGTATTGAGCCTTTAATGCATTCTTTTAAAAAAAAAACGAACCTCATTATATTACTGTGTAACAAAATTTAAACTGATCTGATGTTTACGTCTGCTTTATAACGTCTGCTGATTTCAAGTGCAAACTAAGTTCACAATTTAAAAGGCATAAATTTACTCTTTCGGCACCAGTATCTGTGTATTTAATATTTCGAACATCCAGACTCTTATAACCTATATCCCCGTAATCAATGAAAGTCTGGTTCATCGAGCAAGATTAAACAGATCTTTACACTTAATGGACAGTTATAAACATAGAAACCTCAAAGACGTAAGGCACCCGGACCATATCATAGCAAACTATTTGACTATCTTTTAATATAAACACTAAGGGGGGTCTACTCTAGTCCCATCCAATCAAGTCGTTCACTAAAACGTAAACAACATGAAGGTGTTTATATGAATCTGACCAAATCTACTTTTCACGAGTACGTTTGAGTACAAATTATGGAGACGTTATCTCTCTAACCAGATAATGAAAATAATAAATTTGAAATAATTTCATATCCATTCCTCCTAAAAAGTCTAAAAAATTACCCAACAGATTAACAAAGATTTACAAAACATTCTCAGACTTAAGTTAAGAATTTAATGAAAAGTTGTTCGCCTTTATGTTAACTAAAATATATCCCTTTATAAAACTTTTGCTGTTTTAGTGCATCAAATACACCAATAAGAAACTATGTGCAAAGTTTTGTGTGTATGGATCAAAGATATGTCCCATAAACAGTGGTTGAAAGTTCAACATACATTATGCAAGAGCTAAATCTGCTCATTGCAAATCTTTCTTTAGGCCTGAAATGTTATCTAAATTATAAATTAGACATTTATTAATTTATCCAGACCACAATCAACTCTCGATGGCATCGCTAGCCTGCGATATTTAGCGGATTGAAAAACATTTTTTACAAAATAATTAAACGTTATTCTGGATAATCGAGACATTGTTTTTAATCGTACCTACTTTAGAAATGATGATCGAGGCTAACCCAAATTTCAAAAGTTAAATATCTCGGGTTAGAGTGGAGCAATTTGACTGAACTTTCTCGACCAACGCAGGAATCGAACATGAGACCTAAAAGTTATCGAGCCAACGACCTTCTCACTAAGCCACCGTGGATCTCCACACATGTAAGAATCAATACCAATTGTAATTCGAAGTAACGTAGAAATGGAAACACAAACCACCATTGAAAATTACTCTGTTAGTCTCAATATGATCGAATTATTGTGTTGACGAGACGTTAAACCCCATTCCATATAATAAACTACGATTAGTTATGGTCGAGAGATTGGGTACGGTTTTTATGAAAATGATGTTGCAATCCTTTGTTAATAAACATGTAACTATGGTAAGAAATATAAGCACGGATCGTATGACGAACTTTAAAACACCACTACGGCTGGTAAAATAATTAACCTTACGATGTTTTTATCATCATTTTTAGCTAGCTTCAGACATCAAATCATTCAGAACGGCGTTACATCTCATTACTAACTTTACTTGATAATTTGAGAAAATCACGTAGCTAACCAATTTGCGTAGTAGTTTAAATCTCTCATCCTAATTATTTGTGTTTTTCAGACACTGTCTAAAATGTACTCTCGTTGATAATTTAAAATTTAAGATGGCAAAATATCAACAGCAGATAATCTCCCAGTTGGCTGGCTTTGACAATAATATCCTACATCTTCCGTAGTTTGCAAACGTGTACTTAAGATCACAAAGTCTGTTTTCTCCGTGTTCCTCCCGGTTTCGTCCCACTGTTAAAAACCCTAATCGCACTATTGGAATAAAATGGAACCATATGTTAGTCACGAAATGACCTAGTTTGTGTCGAGTGGACGTTAAACCCAAATCTCTCTGTCTTTCTTGAAGGGTCATAGGATATATTTATGCCGACACTTCCAATGCCATCCCGTTTATTTATAATTTGGTTGGTATGGATGTAGGTCACCATGGTTTATTTCGTCCAAAATACTTGAACAGAGGATATATAACTTATATATTTGTTTTTTTCCCTGTTTAATTAATCTACTGACATATATTAGCCATCGTGCTTCATTGAACTTTAAAAAAAAACATTTTTTGCTTTAGGAAATATAACTTAATATATTTTCTTTTGCTTTAATTGAATTATTAACACACAATCTATCGTGCTTGATTAGATTTAAAAAAAAAAAACGCTTTGCATATTGATTGAATGATAAAAAGAATCGTTTGTAGCTTGCCAAATTATATTTTTTGTATGTTTTACGATGTCAGAAATTCACTTTTTCTCGATGGGGAATGGATTCGCAATTATTTTGGAAATTTCGAAATGAAAAAGAGAAATTTATATAGCAAATTAGCTGTATTAACAACCTGTTTAGGTCAGTACTTAACCTCTCCCCCAAATTCTTAAACCTAGACCTAACCCTTACCCTAACCACATCTGGCGATCTTGACGATATCTGCAGTGGGCTTTAACTTTTAGATTTTGCCGTGGATAATGAACTGGCTCCCTAACCAGGCGATCCGATGTTCGATCCTGGTGTTTTCCGAGAAAAATTCCCTAGGATTTTCCAGCGTGCTATTTTAATGTATGTAACCTTCAAATGTGTGACCAAAACACCGGTCTTAGGTTTGAAACACCATGATTAAAATCTGGTAATATTCAATTCCATGTCAGTCATTGATGTTAATATAGTCCCCTCTTATTTAAATGTGTGGCCATATGATCGATCTTGCGTTTGAAACACTATGATTATATTCTGCTTATATTCAATTCCAGGTCATTGATTTTAATGCAGTTCTCTCTTATTATCACCTCTTTCCTGTAATAAAGTTACTTCTTGATCACGTCTTCAGCTAATCTGAAATGGAGATTACGGAAATAAAAAACAGCTCTTGTGCCATCGCTATTAAGATTCTCTGGAAATAAAAACAGCTCCTGTGCCTTAAAAAGCAGTGAATATTTAATGTAGCTAAGTCTCTAACTCAATATCATCCAAAGTCTTCGGCATTGAAAACGCGAATTATTTGTCAATTTAAATCACCATTGATGTTGTTATCTTACCGGGAAAGGATGGGCTTCTGATCTACAATATTTAAGACAAAATAAACATTTTACCATTGGTACAGGAATCGTGTACCACAATTCATTTCAGCGCCATTTGTAACAAGGGACGAGGCGAGACGTTTTTTACGAGTGACCCATATTCTTATCTGGAGAGCATGCGCAATAAATACTATCGGTATAGACTGGAATAACCAGACGCTAGTGATTGCCATGCGATTGAGACTTCTGGCGTATTTCGCCGAACATAACTGCATGATTAGAAATTACAGTAAAAACGGAAACGATCGAATTTAAATCAGTTTATTTACATTCTTATTACATTATTATATGCGTTGCGACCCATTTGTATCAATATCTACATCCCAAATATTAGCGATATAGCTCCTTTAAATAATATGGATGTTGTATTGAGTAAGATATGATTAACTCAGCTATATGATTGAACTTTCTGTAACATCCATCAATCAATTTAGGCTCATTACGTCGAGTGATTAATGCGTGTACATAACCCAGGGTTTTATTGGTAAATTGCATGCGAGAACATGGTTCATGTACAACCCCGGTGTATCATTAATAAGAATATTCATAACCATAAACAATTTTCTACTTTTTGCCGGTCGTATTATCTCAATTATTCTGTCTTATCAATCATTCATTGCTTTATTTTTCATTTTGAATGAAACCTGTATGATTACAGACCTAGGACTGTACAGTGTAGTGGACGCTTACGACTGGCTCCCGAACAGGCCCGTAACTAGGGGGATGGGGGGGGCAGGTAAAAGTTTCACCCCCCCACCCATGTGAAAAAATTATCGACCATAAAAACAACAGATATACATTGTCCGTCAATTTTACAGCACCCCTGAGAACACTCCCCACCCCCTCGTTGCTCTGAGCCCCCCTCATTGCTCTGAGCCCCGCTCCCGAATTCAGTATAGTTTGTGTCTTGTCCGCAGGTTTGTCTTATCCGTTTTGTGTCTGTGTGTGTGTGTGTGCGTGTGTGTGTAGTGCGACCCCCTTTGCACTCACTACGAGCGTATTAGGGGTAATGGCATAGTTAGATATTTGTATTTTTATGTCGTCTGAACAACATGGAAATATTGTCTGAGATATTCATAACACCAAACAACCGTCTAGTCTTTTCTTTCTAATGGGGTGGGGTGGGGCGCTCGTGGTCGAGTGATCTAACCGATTCGCTTTAGATCATAAGGTCTGTCATTGAGTCAAATGGGGTGGTTTCGATCCCAAATATGTAAGTGGTAAGGATTAGAGTCACCTGTCCAACTCGATGGATTTTCTCCGAGTCCCACAGTTTCAGTTTCTTCTCACTGCTAAAGACCTAAAGACCCCCCCCCCTCTCCCTCTCTCTCTACCCCTCTCTCTCTCTCTCTCTCTCTCTCTCTCTCTACCCCTCTCTCTCTCTCTCTCTCTCTGTTTCTTTCTAAAGATATATGAGGGTAGATAATATAGTATATTTTAAACAAAGTATGGTATTCAACATTCTATGATTGCTCATTGCGAATTTTAACATATATACAATTGATATAGGGTATTGTTCGTTGTGTAGTACGGGTACACTTGAAAGGAACAAGAACCATTTCTTGATGAAGATTCGTGTTGAGCCTGGTAGATCATCAAATATAAGAAAAGTGGCTTACCGTTAAGCTATAGTCTGAGGGCTAGAGCTAAACAGATCATAGACTAAGCCGTACCTTAGTTCCAAGTTGCCATCTGAATAAAACATACATTCGTTAAGAGAATTCATCGGCGGAGAACGTTTAGACTTCTATGGGTGTATGTTTCGTTGCCGGGCAAATCTGGTTTCCTTTTTTGTTATTTCTTCATAATTTATAATTTTCGGTTTGCCATGATGGCGTCCTTGATTGCCCAATACCAGAATCTGGACTTGTTAATTTCCAATCTCGTTTCGATTTTTTATTGTTCAAAATTTCGTTTTACTTGTCTTTACTACACTAGGATCTGGAAGTGTTGTTATATTACCGGCGTTTTGGTTGAAGTGAGGGATAAGCCAATGAAAAGGTCTGTTACTTCTTGGCGTTCTCTGCGCGGATCTGTGGGTAAACCCCTAGAAACGTCAACGTTGATTGATTAATCAATGTCTGACGTCATATGGTCAAAAGTCGCTCGTTTGACCCCTGATGTGAACCTTGGTTCCAAGTTGCCATCTGAATAAAACATACATTCGTTAAGAGAATTTATCGGCGGAGAACGTTTAGACTTCGATGGGTGTATGTTTCTTTGCCTGGCAAATCTGGTTTCCCTTTTCGTTATTTCTTCATAATTCATAATTTTCGAGTGGCCATGATGGCTTCCTTGATTGCCCAATACCCGAATCTGGACTTGTTAATTTCCAATCTCGTTTCGATTTTTTATTGTTCAAAATTTCGTTTTACTTGTCTTTACTACACTAGGATCTGGAAGAGTTGTTATATAATAGGCGTTCTTATTGGTGTGAGAAATTAGCCAACGAAACGGTCTGTTACGGCAACTTCTTGGCGTTCTCTGCGCGGAACAGTGGGTAAACCCCTAGACACGTCAACGTTGATTGATTAATCAATGTCTGACGTTATAGGGTCAAAAGTCTCTCGTTTGACCCCTGATGTGACCTTCCACTATAACTTGTCAGATCTTCATGTAGTGTAGGCCATCGAAAGTATAAAAAAACGAAACGAAATATAGATCTGTATTTTAATCAAATTGGTTAATTTCTTAATTTACATCCGCCTCAGAATGTTTGTATTGTTGCTATTGAACTTGTGCTTTATATTCGTATGGTGAAAAACGAATGAGGGGATGCCAGTTTTGGCCAGAAATGAAATGAAATGGGGTTAATGACGGACAAACAAACACCCTATGCTATAAGACACATTCCATACGCTTCGTTCACCACCACCACCACCCTACATGGTGCACTACTGATTTACAACGTTGGATTTGCAGAGACTGATTTCAAATCAAATCCAGATTCAGCGTCTCTCCATTCTGGATTTTGAAAACGTTGTTTGAAATTATAATTTAATTCTTTATGTCTATTTTCAGATTGAGTTATATTAAGAAAACAAGACGAAGAGGAAGAACAATATGTAGTTATACCTGGTGATAATTTAATCATACATCTGTAGGACATTAGATATATTCCAGTCACCTGAACGCCTGGTTAACCTAGACTATAGATTGTGTACATAAACAAACAACTAACAATACACGTCACCTGAACACCCCGATAATCTAGACTATAGACTATCTAGCATCTACAACCAGTCAAGATATATCTTCAACACCAACTGATAACGTATTGGACAGAGTTATTAATATATAACAAGTCAACTTTTATCTTGGACAATACGTATTTACATATACTTAGTCAACAGAAAATATTTCTTTTCGTCTGGCTTATTATCGGAACAGAATTTATTTCACGAATACGCCTTGGATAGTTATTTTAACAAAGTTATTCACAGAGGACATATTTCACGGAAACACCGGGTAATCTAGTGAAGACAATAATTGTCTATTAAAGTTATTCAGTGTAGTTATTAAACACGAGTGTAGAATTTTGTGAATTTATTTTTAAAAATAGTCTGTTTTGTCTGATTAAGTGAAGAAACAAATTAACAATTTTCACTGAGTTCATATTTGTAAAAAATTAGAAAAAAAATTTGTGAATTTGTTTTTTTAAAAAAGGCGGTTTTGTCTGATTTTCGGTGAAAAAAACAGTTAACGATTTCGCAGAGTTCATATCTGTTCATTTTATGATTTGTTGATCAGTGTGGACAAAAGATCAAAATGAGTCGAAGAGCAAGTTTGTTGGCCAAACAGAATAAGACGAAACCGAAAGTAAGGTTTCCGGATGAACTAGTGTTTTTAGACAATATAAAAGAGAATGATTTAAAGGCGATGGACTCTATGTTGAGAAGAGCCAGTTTACAGATGGACCTAAATGCTTTAAATGATGCAGGTAAGCTCCTTTAAAAATTGTCAAGTCCCTATAAGTACTACGGTTGAATTATCCATAATCCTTTCAGGCCTAAAGTATCATCCGGTTGAATTGTCCATAATCCTTACAGACACCACGGTTGAAATATCCATTCTCCCGTCAGGCCCAAAGTATCATCCGGTTAAGTTGTCCATACTGCCTTCAGAACCCACGGTTGATTTACCCATACTCCCTTCAGTCCCAAAGTATCATCCGGTTGAATCGTCCATACTCTTTACAGACACAAGGTATTATCCTGTTGAATTGTCCATACTCCCTACAGACTCACAGTATCATCCGGTTGAATTGTCCATACAAACTCAAAGTATCATCCGGTTAAATTATCCATACTCCCTACAGACCCAAAGTATTATCCTGTCGAAGTAAAGGTATACACGGTATTTGTATTCCTCAGATGGAAAACCCTATTTATTTTGAAAGCGTTTAGGTACTTACAAAGTTTCGTTAATTACCCTAAGATTTATTGCCCTTGATCAATGTTGAATTATGTAGATACTGTAAAACCTAAGTTTTGATCTAATTGACTCGAAAATTATGTTTTATTTAATATGTATGTTACTGACAAATCTTGCCGAGACTCGGAAGATTCAAATTATCATCGAATTGCAAAGACTATCCAAACTGCTATGGGTGTGTGTTTCGTTGCCTGGCAAACTTGGTTTCTTTTTCGTTATCTCTTAATATTTCCTAGTCTGACATCACTGATTTCTACAAATTTAAATACAGATGTCAGAAAAAGGTGTTCTATTATATTGTTTCCCCGGCCTTTTCCGGATCAATACGGTCGATTTTCCTAAAATAGAAGTCATTAAAGATTCTGCAGTTGATAGCAAGACAAAGATAATGATTATGTCAACATAAAGGGAGGTAATTTAGTATAAGTAAGAAGAGATTGTTATACGTGGATCGTTAATTAAGATTAATGGCGACCCGTCTCTTTTATTTAGATTGGTTAAAAAGACAATAGTTAAAATTGTTTCTCGTAAACCTTCCAGATAAGCCGAATTGTAATGACACTCTGATCAGTTCATATAAATAACCCCGTCCATTATGTACAGATTGGAAAAAGGACATTAGTAAAAAGTATTTCTCGTAAGCGGCAAGATAAGCCGATTTGTAATGGCACTCCGAATGGGTCCTGTAAATAGTCCAGTCCTGCCCATATCAGTCTCTTTATTTCGATTGAAATAAATACGAGTTTCTCGTAAATCTTCATGGTCAAGATAAGCGAGAGAGAGAGAGAGCGAGATAGAGAGAGAGATGGGGTTTAACGCCCACTCGACACAAACTAGGTCATTTTTCGGGACTAACATATGGTTCAATTTTATTTCAATACTTCGCTTGCGCTTAGGGTTCCTTAGTAGTGGGAGGAAACCGGAGGACCCGGAGAAAACCCACGAGGTTGGACAGGCGACCTTACTCCTTGTCACGTACAGCTGGGGATTTGAAACCATAAGCTAAAGTGGAATGGTACTCTAATTAGTTACTGTATATAGTCCAGTCCACTATCAGGCATTTTACATTTGAACAAAGACAACAGTAGAATTTATTGGTCATCACCGCCAACGTGATAGCTACAATTTAATAGTATACCCTGATTAGTTCCTATAGATCGTACAGTCCAGTACATATTAGCCTCTGTGTGCGATCGGTGTCTGTGATTCTCCCAAAACGGCGAACGCCGAAACGACCAACGTCAGAAAATAGGGATAATGCGACTTGATTATCGTGATTCATTTAATTTCCGCGTATTTTTTTAATTTAATGTAAACGTAAGAACTATCGGAAAATTCACAACGAAACGAAGAATGCTAGGTGCCGATAATACGAGAAGGCGCTATTGCTGGAGTAGACGTTAAACGACCAAAAGATAGATAGACACCAATGCCCACAGTATCATCATTGCTAATTTACTATCACATGTTAGACCATGGTACATCGTTCACATGGTAGACAACCACGAAATGTCCAGTGTTTGTAACTATATAAAAATAATCTTTGTGATAACAATTTCAAGATCTCTGACCTTTGAGGATAAGATCTGCTCCATGACTTGTGAAAAAGCGACATGATAAATCGGTATTTAAAACTAAACACAACAAAAACAAAATAAGAATATTAACTCACGGGAGGATTAGTACGCGTCAACATATTTGTTATTGGTCTGGAACACCCTGATACCACTTCTCAATTTATAGTATTTAGGGAGTTACCATACCTAACAGTTTATCTTGCACTTCTGTAACAGTGTGTGTGAGAGAGAGAGAGAGAGAGAGAGAGAGAGAGAGGGGTAACGCCAACTCGACACAATTTAAATAATTTATGGTTCAATTATATTTCAATAATACGCTTGCTCGTATAGGGGTCTTCAGTTGTTGGGGGAAAACGAGGGCCCCGTACCTCCATTTCAAGTGCTGTTGGGGAGGAGGAGGGGGGGGGGGGTGAAATAAAAAAGGGAACCTTAATTAAATTGTTTCAAAAATTATCGTTATTAATTGGCCATGTACTTTAGTCCTATGGGTATACAATCAGGAGGTTGGAACCAGACATCCCAAAACCAACCGACCCGTGTTTCGTCCTATTACAATTTTAATCAAACTAAAATATAGCCATGTCGCTTTAAAACAACGATGTTTGTCCTCTGATCCCAAAATAAAAATAACAAATATACCGCCTTTCTTACCGTCAAATATTTAAAAATTAATAGCAATGCCGCTTTAAAACCTGGCCCTGGGTTCACAAAGCATTATTAGACTTAAGTTCAGAATTTACGCAACTTTCAGTCACTGTTTATTAGAAATATCTTTGATTCAGAAACACAGAACTTTGCACATAGTTTCTTATTAATGTATTTGATACATTAAAACAACAAAGGTTTTATAAGGGGCTATATTGAAGTTAAAATAGGGCAACAATTTTGAGTAAATCCTTAACTTAAGTCTGAGAATTCTTTGTGAACCCGGGGCTAGGATGTTTCTCGTTCGCTGTATCACTTCAATCAAAGAAAGATTTTTACGATGTGCCAAAATGATCGAGAAGCGTGAATCATTTGGATAGTATCTCTAAGGGTGGGGGTCTTTTTTTTACCTTTAAAATAATTATGTTATCTAAGAACTTAGGATCAAGATAAAATTTGATATATTAATCTGTTTGATATTAAAACATTTAATAGCTAAAATATATTTCCCACCTGTTGGTTTTTTTGATTACTGGGTCCATGAGTTGGAGGCTTCTTGTATTAAGATATATAATTTTATAATCCACTAGTCGAACTATCTTAATGATAATTACTATGTTTAGTTTTCTTTGATTAGTTAAAAATGTGTTTTCTGTTATCTGTCATACTCCTCGCGGTGTTTCATTTGATTAGAGCTAATCCCACTTAACACTGCTGTAAAGGAAGCAAATTTCTGTTCCAAATTAAGATTGGTCAATAGTCCGATTAACAACCATAGCTAACTGCATAACAATATCATTACGCTTCAAACAGGGCTCAAAATTGGACATAATATGTTTACATAACGTTACGCCATGACTCACGATTTTATTATGCCCAATTAACCAGTGCATAGCAAAATATTGCAGAAAAAACTAATTGCGTGACAAACGAGGCTATCAAAACGAATACAATGTAAACAATGCTGTTAGAAGACGAACAATACTTTACCGTTTTAATACCTTAAATCACTGTCCAAAGTTTTAGGGAAGGCCCATGATTAAAAGAAGGGATGTCATGTTGCTGTGTTTGGGAATAGATTTGATTGAACGGGAAGAATAGACAAACTCCCTCGAAAGCTCAAGTATCGGAAGTCAATACAGCAATGGTCAGAGAGGGATTTCTTGGGTCATTGCTTTAGGAATATGTTATCTGTGAGCTTAACCGTGCTTGTATATTTTGACAAAAACCTGTAATTTCAATACTGTGATCGATCCCTGTGTTTCACTGTTAGTCGAGAAAATACACCATTGGTGCATGATGGCGAACCTGACAAGGGCAGCTGTCTAGACGTTCTGATGGGACGAAAACCCGAGGTCCGGTGTACACATTGACTAATTCAACTAAAAAGGAAGGAAGAGGAAATTTAAAGGGGGCATTATGGGAGATTAGATAAAGAGCTGACCTATTTCTGTCAAATTGCTCAATTTTGAACTGAGATATTAGCGATTGAATTTTAGGGCTAGCCTCGATCATCATTATTAAAGTCGGTACGATAAAAAACAAAGTTTCGATTATCCATTTTAACGTTAAATCATCCATTACAAAATGTATTTAAATCCAGTAAATATCGCAGGCTACCGATGGCATCGATAGTTGATTATGGTCTGGATAAGTTAATGTCTAATTAATAATTTAGATAACATTTCAGGCCTAAAAAAAGACGTGCAGTAGGCAGAATTAGCTCTTGTATAATTACGGAAGGGAACATATGGCGCTTGTTTTACAAACATATTACATGATTTAAACGGATAATTTTTAGACATAAAATCTACCAGCGTTGACAAATTGGAATTTAAAAAAAAAAATAAAAATACAAGGTTGTAATATGAAGTGTTGTACACATGTCAAATAGCATACTGATAATATCTAGACGTGTTGAGATAATGTTGTTGTTAAATGAATAAATAATCATCTGGAACTTGAAGACGTCGACAAATATTTATCATAAACTGTAAATCAGAATAAACTGCTGGTGTTAAATGATGGAAAGGGGTTGGGAAGGCTGGAGAGAGAGAGAGAGAGAGAGAGTTATTTAAGGACTTGCACATTGTTCAATTGTATTTCAATAATTCGATAGCACGCCGACGTCTTTAGCTGTGAATGGAAGCAGGAGACCCGAAGAAAACCCACGGAGTTGGGTTGGGATCAAAACCAGGCCCCTTGATTTAATCACAGACCTTAATGCATAAACCGTACGCGTTAGACCACTCGACACCTCGACACCACTCAGTTCAGAAACTGATCGAGGTTAGTTTATACACCTACTGGTGTTAACTGATGGATCCGAGCCGTGTGGATCCATTCAGTGATTCAATAAATATTGGTCTCAGGGAAATTTTGTTTTACCACCTTACATCGGCATCTATGTTTATAAATCAGTTCCATTTTAAAAGGGTTAACGCCATATAAATAAAAATGGAATGCCATTTACACAAACATAAGTGTAATGGTGAATCTCAAAAAGCTTGGTGCCACGGTGTCTCGGCGAGAAACGTGCTGGTTCGTTTATCCGTATTCGATCTCGGCGTGACTTTCCCTTGTCAGTGGTGCAGGACGGAGGGGAATGCCGCTGTCCGAGAAAAATTCGCATGCTTGACTAGAGGTTCTTGGTGGTCAGCGAATTTATATAACCTACTCCCAAAAGGGAAATAAATTTTGATAAATGGTCATTTGATGACGTATACAGGATTATTATATGGGTTGGTCAAGTGTCCAGTTTTATTCTTTCTGTCATCTTTGATTATTTAACTGTCACTTGGGTGATAAATGAACAGGGTATGGCCCACTTCAAGTACCTATATAGCCTACCTATCTGAGATTACAGGAGTGTATGAAATGAAACGGAGTTTAACGTCCTAATAGTCTGCACCGACTCGGCTCCCGCCATACAGTGTGCTGTGGGGGACATTTTGCTGGGACAGCGCTGTATCATAAAATCTGTTATTGAGTCAACTGGCTTGGTTTCGATTCCCCGGTTGTACGTGACAAGGAGTAGGGTCGCCTGTCCAACCTCGTGGCTTTTCTCCGGGTCTTCCTGTTTCCTCCCACTCTCTCTCTCTCTCTCTCATCACCAGATTACTGTATATCTCAACGATATAATTGAACAAATTGAAATAAATTCCTTTAAAATTAAACAAAGAGGACTAAATAACATTGATCTTACTTATAAACAGTGACATTTCATACACTAAACAGAAATTAACATTCTAAACATATCATAATACAATTACTTTACTATACATAGAACAAATAGATGTTATATGATTGATGATAATTACACCTCCATTATCTTGTATTAATGAGAGAGAGAGAGAGAGAGAGAGAGAGAGATTAACGTCCACGCGGCGTAAACTGGAGAAAATCCGCGTAACTGAACTTGTGACCCCTACTCCTTGTAACATACAAGCAGGGAACCACGAGGTTCGACTTGCAACCCCGCCTCCTTGTAGGGTACAAGCAGGGATCCGGAACCACGCCACTTGACTCAATGATATACCATTCGCCCCACACCCCCGCATTAATAATAGAAAATGAAATGGGGTCTAACGTCCTACGTTTATGGACCAACTGTGCTAATGAAGACGGGCATGTGCTATGAGGGACATTTTGCCCGGACAGCAGCACTTCGGCCTACACCTATTTCGATATCCAACTGTCAAGGGTCTTTTACGTGCATTCCAATGTGTGAAAGGGGCCTTGGCCTCCGTCCTAACCTACTCATAAAGCGGAACATTGGTTACTTGGTCAGTGAGCCAACGTCTTAGTCACTGAGCCGCCGCGACTTGATGCCTTGGAGAAAACCTGGAATAGCTTACTGTACCAAAATAACACCGTACACCTGTTTTTTCTACCGTAAGGTCAAGGAGGCCATGTGATACATTAAGTATATATATAAAGATAGTATGGTGGAACTGTGGTAATGGTGCCGAATGACTCATCCCGGTTAATGGCTATAGTTATAGGTTCGAGGTCAATTATCTAACCAATTCTAGGCAATTATATAGTTACCAACCGCTGTTATTCCGTGCTATAATGTTGGAATTGTATTATGGAGTTTCCTATAAACCCACAGTGGTTCAGTGAGCATTATTCTCTAACCAGCTCCCGGGGTCGATTCTGGTGTTGAGTTTTCCAGCGTGTGCGTTCGGATGGGACAAAAAGCCACCAGCTGGAATTCGATAAGAGTAGATGGAACCGCTACTGACTGGCAAAATATCACCCATACCACACACTGCATGATGTATATCTGTCTTCATCAACCTGATTGGTTCATTATTAAAACCATGAGAAACATCTTCAACACAATCAGGGAACACAAGCCAAGAATTTTGACACTAAAACGTCGTCAACCCAAAGTGGGAATGCAAGGGAAGATATGTAGACAAAACATCAAGCGAGCAGTAATAAATAGACTACAAGATATTCTATATTCCACCCACAGTAGTTCGTGGTGTGTACAATACAAATGTACCATATTCTACAGTAATTCGTGGTGTGTAATATCTATAAGATACACAAATGTACCATATTCTACAGTAGTTCGTGGTGTGTAATATCTATAAGATATCAGTCATATACCACAGTAGTTCGTGGTGTTTAATATCTATAAGATATTGGCCATATACCACAGTAGTTCGTGGTGTGTAATATCTATAAGACATTCTATATTTCGCCCACGGTAGTTCGTGGTGTGTAATATCTATAAGATATCGACTATATTCCACAGTAGTTCGTGGTGTTTAATATCTATAAGTTATCGGCCATATACCACAGTAGTTCGTGATGCTTAATATCTATAAGATATCCCACCCACAGTAGATCTATCAGATATTCCATATTCCACAGTAGTTCATTGTGTTTAATATTTATAAGATATTCTATATTCCACAGTAGTTCGTGGTGTGTAATATCTATAAGATATCAGTCATATACCACAGTAGTTCGTGGTGTTTAAGGTAACAGATGTTATTTTGTTATTCTGATGATACGATAAAGATATAAGGTGGTTAGTTTTAACCTACACGTGTTATCATCTTGCGAAATTATCATAGCTAATACAAGATTGTCAGTAGGGGGGGGGGGGCAAATGCTTAGCACGCGCGCGCTGTATCATAAGGTCTGTCATTGAGTCAACTGGCGTGGTTTCAAATCCCCGGTTGTACGTGACAAGGAGAAGGGTCGCCTGTCCAACCTCGTGGGTTTTCTCCGGGTCCTCCGGTTTCCTCCCATTGCTAAAGACCCCTACGCGCAAGCGAATTATTGAAATAACTAAAATAATTAAACCATATGTTAGTCCCGAAATGACCTAGTTTGTGTCGAGTGGACGTTAAACCCTCCCCCTCTCTCTCTCTCTCTCTCTCTCTCTCTCTCTCTCTCTCTCTCTCTCTCTCTTTCTCTACAAGATTGTCAGAAAGCCATGGTATCTGAATGAAATCGACCGACAGGGAAATGGGGTTTAACGTCCAGTGGACACAATGTATGTCATTTTGGGTCTAACATAATGTTCAATTTCAATAATTATCTTGTACGTAGAGGTCTTTAGCTGTGGGAGGACACCAAAGGAATCCGGAGAAAACCTACTCTTTGTGACGTACACGCCATTTGATCCAATGACCTTGTAATCTAACGCACATCCGTTAAACCACTCGCCCCCCCTCCCGCTCTAGATGAAATAATATTGGTAAGAAAACTGACAAAGTTTATTTTACATGCACGTCAATGTGTACGCAGGACATCTGTTTTTTGGTTCCATCCGAACGACTATATTTTTATGCCTTACGACGAATGCCCTTTAAGTTACAAATGGTGGTTTCTGTATGTAACTTTGAGTGTGATATTTGGAGAATGTTAATTTGTTTAAACCACCGAGTAATTATATGACACATCGGTAGCTATTTATAGAACTTGATGATGTCTGCTTCAATTTCTGTCAGAAAAATGTTTATGTCTGAAGGGTGATAATTCCATCAAGTAGGCTTTTGGTTTCTAACAACCACGTATACATGGAATCAAATGAATGGGGTTTAACGTCTTGCACAAACCGGTCCAATGAGAGAGAGAGAGTGAGAGAGAGGGGGGGGGGGTAACGTCCACTCGACACAAACTAGGTCATTTCGGGACTAAAACATGGTTCAATTTTATTTCAACAATTCCCTTGCGCGTAGGGCTCTTTAGCAGTGGGGGGAAATCTGAGGACCCGGAGAAAACCCACGAGGTTTGACAGGCGACCCTACTCCTTGCTACGTACAATTAGGGAATCGAAACGACGCCAGTTGACTCAATGACAGACCTTATGATACAGCGCGCACGTGCTAACCATTCGGCCATCCCCCCCCCCCCCCACCGGAGAAAAGAAATGGGGTTTAACGTCCCACAGTTCTTCTCCGAACTGGACTAATGAAGACGGGCATACGCCATACGCTGTGCTATGAGGGGAAATTTTGCTCGGCCACGGCGCTACAGCCTCCTACTATATCGAATTCCAACTGCAAAGAAATCTTTTACGTTCACACCAATGTGTACACGGGACCTTGGTTTTTCGCCCCCCCCCCCCCGTCCTGCACCGGGATCGAACCTGCGACCTCTAAGCTAGCGAGCTTACTCAATTAGCCACTGTGGCTCCCAAATCTGTAGAAATGTTGAGTATTTCTCCCAAGAAGTTATTTTGGAATATGCACAATACACAATATAGATCTTTTACGAGTTTTGGCGACTGGCGTGGGATCTTGTTAGGTTATATTCTGGGTGATTATGGTTTGGCTTATGGTCAAACGATGAGGAGGGTTCTTTTATTACTTATGACTAGTATTTCTGATTGCCAGAACACATAAATTGTAAACAAATTGACGAAACAGAACTAGAAATTCGAGAAATGAGCCGAGCAAGGAAAATACATTTCATCACGCTTTTGTATCTATGTATTATATCAGTTGAACTCGAGACTTGATGTCTGAAAGAAACGATGGCAATGACAGGTTTATATCTTTACATCACATTTACATAATGTACAACCCGGAATTTGTGATTAACTGCCATTTTATATTCAATGATCGTAGATTTTGCGCCAGATTGCTATGATATGAAGTACAAGGAAACCGCATCAACACTTACAAAATACTAAATGATAACCCCAAAAGACAGAGAGAGAGAGAGAGAGAGAGATGGGGTTTAACGCGTAGGGGTCTTTAGCAGTGGGAGGAAACCGGAGGACCCGGAGAAAACCCACGAGGTTGGACAGGCGACCCTACTCCTTGTGTAACGTATAACCGGGGATTCGAAACCACGCCAGTCGACTCAATGACAGACTTTATGATACAGCGCGTACGCTAACCATTCAGCCCCCCCCCCCAAAAGACAGAATCGCGGACTAGTCAAAAACATACACGGACATATGTTTTAATTAACATATCAAACCAGCGCCACCAAATAGAAGCCCAGAAGACAAAACCCCAGACCAGTCAAAAAACAAACACGTACGGACATTGTAATTAACATATCAAACCAGCACCACCAAATAGAAGCCGAGAAGACAAAACAGCGGACCAGTCAAAAAACAAGGACACACGTACATTGTAATTAACATATCAAACCAGCGCCACCAAATAGAAACCCAGAAGACAAAACCGTGGACTAGACAAAAAAAAACCATGGACATTGTAATTGACATATCAAATCATGTGAATGGGTCCGTGCACTGGGTATGGTATGTTTACTCGTTCTAGAATCACTTGATACTGCTTCTCGTTTGAGTACTTCGCATAGCTAGTTTAATGTTGTCTATTACGACCATTATCGTTTGAAAATAAAATCTGATTTCTCAGGGCTTCTTATTGTGGTTGGACGCCTACACAACAAACAATAATTGTCGTTGTTCTTTTTGTTTTGAATGTCCGTTAAGTTGTTTTCTTCTGGTTGATCTGATTCCGTAATGAGATGCTAAAAGCAAATCGCGGAGTATCGGTAATAGGCACTTGAAACTACCATTGGGGCATTACATATCCCAAATGGCTTTTATGAGAATAGTCGTGTATTGTAATTATTAGCGGTAAATGATGGAATTCACATTAGCACCTTTATAATAAGTACATCATTCGAATAAAGATTAAAATAAAATTACTAGCGATCTGATATTCTCGTGTGATATAAGCAAATCTTGTCAGCGATCAAAGTAATAAACCATCGGTTCTGTATATTTACAACCAATTGCCTTGTCAGAAAATCAAAGTAATAAACCACCAGTTCTGTATCTTTACAGCCTATTGATAACAATTTTAATAATGTTGTTATTAAGTAGTGTATAAACTAATTAACACAATTTAATACTCTGAAGAGAAGAGAAATAATATTATTAATAGACCGTTGCTTAGTATAATTGATCTTTTTTGGACATAGCAACTCATTTAAATGTTGATCATTATTTTATGGTGGACTTTGATGTCATTAATTATCAGACAAGTGGCATGAGTCATAAGTTCAATAATAATCACACAAATCTCTTGTTCAAATCAAATGTTTATCTGTCCCGTCACTCGACAAACCTCGGCAGATTCCAGTACCCTACATCTAGCTTCGGCTGTATGACGAAGTCCGCTATTGGAACTACTTTCAAGTTCGCGGATTACCAACGGCGTTGCCCATGACGACGCCTTTGAAGAATGTTTTATCAAACAAATATTTCAAAGTCTGAAGCTGTTTTTCTTTCAAGTTTATCCGATTTTCGTCAAACAAGGACAACTTAATTTGCACTTCTTTTTAAAAACGGCAAGTTTTCCTTATAAGTGAACCTGTGCCGCATCACAATTGTATAGGCGTAGGTACATATCACTTACCGTCATACAGTCGAGGCTAGATGTAGAGTAACGGAATCTACTGAGGTTTGCCGAGTGAGAATCACGTGTGCTAAGTAGGACACGTATCCCTATTTGCATTATGAAATCTGAAATGAAATCAGAAGCGAGAGAGAGAGGGAGGGAAATGGGGTTTAACGTCCACTCGACACAAACTAGGTCATGTCGGGACTAACATATGGTTTAATTTTATTTCAATAATTCGCTTGCGCTTAGGGGCCTATAGCAGTGGAAGGAAACCGGAGGACCTGGAGAAAACCCATGAGGTTGGACAGGCGACCCTACTCCTTGTCACGTACAGCCGGGGATTCGAAACCACGCCAGATGACTCAGTGACAGGCCTTATGATACAGCGCGCATGTGCTAACCATTCGGCCATCCACCCAAAAAAACGAAGGTTCCCACTGTCGTGCGATGTGTTACGACGCAAGTATCTCTATTGAATCCACCTTATGCTACGTTTTGATACGTTCGGATACGTTTCGATACGATCAACACGATTGCTAAGACTGACCTCAATATATGATAAGACCTGATAGGATCACCACGATTACTCGACGATTAAAACCACGATTTCAATCGTAGCGCGAATCGTGATAAATGGAACCTAGCATTAGTATAATGACGTGTCCTCATTTGTATTCAAAACCACAACTAAAATTCTGAAATAAAAAACAAAAACTTTGACGCCTGACATTTATATCCAGTGTATCTATAATTGAGGGGATCACGTGGCTAAGTGGGTAAGACGCTAGCTCGCTAGCCTGGAGGTCGGGTGTTCGATCCCCGCATTGGCCGAGAAAGTTCATCCAGATTTTCCGGCGTGGTATCCCCTTGTCAGTGATGCAGGACGGAGGGCCTGACAAGGATAGCTGTCTAGTCGTCCGGATGGGACGAAAAACCGAGGCCCCGTGTACACATTGGCGTGCACGTAAAAGATCCCTTGGCAGTTGGAATTCGATATAAGAGTAGGCCGTAGTGCCGTTGTCCGGGCAAAATTTCCCTCATAGCACACTGTATGGCGTATGCCCGTCTTCATTAGCCCAGTTCGGAGCAAAACAGTAGGACGTTAAACCCCATTTCATTTCATTTCATGTCCTCATTTGTATTCAAAACCACAACTAAAATTCTGAAATAAAAACAGAACCTTTTGCGCCTGACATTTATATCTAGTGTTTTTATAATTGACTAGTATCAAGTAAAGTTAATGGTGTGCACTCTAATCGGCTTGAGGATCCCACGAATTTCAATTACATCGAGAACGTTCTGTGAAAACACAAAATGAAATTTATCTGGTCCGATCCAGCGTTCACGTTGATGAGAAGCCTATCATTATTTCCGAGAACCAATTCAATTGAACATGTCTGAAAAGAGTTTCTTTAATTGATATGTGTTTGCAACAGCTATCACATGTGGAAATTGCACACATTCTACTCAACCAAAATCTATCAGCTCTCTGATTAAAGCCTCCTGTAGCTATGGTGATCAATTTCTGGCATTTGATATTGCTGAAAGATATGCTGAACATTCAAACTGCAAACCCTGCGTTGATTTAAATTGTTAGTATGGATAGGTCAAATATTACAAGAATGTGCGGATATACCAACATTTCTCACCACTAGGTATTTATACGAATTTATTGAGATAAGACCGTTACAACAATTTAGAAAATTGTAGAAGCTTATCCTATCATTGGATGATGTGTCGAAATTAACATATCAAACACTGGAAATGCAGAAACCAGTCCAAGCTAATATGCCATGCGATAATTTACCTTTACTGTTGTTTTAAAGGTGAATTAAGAGAAATGGGTACTTTTTTTAGTACCGACTATGCAAATGAAGACGGACATCTGATTTTGATGAAACTTGAAATGCATGTTTATAACCCAAAGATCTTGGTTCCTTTCGATATTTGCGCATATCGGATCGTAACTTCCTGAATTATGGTCCCTTATTGTACGAAAAATTGCGTTTTTAGCTTGTGGTCCCTCTAGAGGTCACAATTATTATCCGATTTAAAAAAAACCTATCAACATCCATGTTGTAGAAAGAAATGAAATGAAATGGGGTTTAACGTCCTACTGTTCTGATCCGATCTGGGCTAATGAAGATGGGCATACGCCATACGGTGTGCTATGAGGGAAATTTTGTCCAGACAGCGGTACTACAGCCTACTCTTATCTCGAGCTCCATCTGCCAAGGGATCTTTTACGTAAACGTCAATGTATACACGGGCCATGTCTCTTGTTAGGCCCTACACCACTGACAAGAAGGAACACCGGGGTCGAACACGTGACCCTAGGCTAGAGAGCCAACGTCTTGCTCACTGAGCCACCGCGACACCATGCAGTGTGCCATGAGGACAATGTTGCCCGGACATCGGCGCTACGGCCTAGTCTTATTTCGCGTCCCAGCTGCCAAGGGCTCTTTTACGTGCACTCCAATGTGTACACAGGACCTCGGTTTTTCGTATCATCCGAAAGACTAGAAGACCCAGAGACCTGTTTAGCGAACAAGCGCCTTATTCACTGAGTTACCGTGACTCCAAGAATTAAGAGATAATGGGGTCTAAAAATATAAACATAACATTTAAAAACAACCGATTATACCAACAGGGCTACCGAAAGCAGATTTGTTGAAAGAAATAGATTACATGAACAAGGCTATCCAGGAAAGATAATTGCATGAAGAAATATGTTAATTAGGTTTACTTATCAATCATGTCGGTTTGTGAAATCGCTATATCAACAAATATCTGTAAATTATTTAAACCTGACAGATGTAAAAATACACAACATCCTGTCGTCAACCAACTCATGCTGAGTTTTAAGACGTATGTATGGAGCTATACCGATTTGGTGGCCAAGAATCAAGTTATACCGTTTAAATAATACATTATGCAAGAGCTAAATCTGCCTATTGCAGATCTTTCGTTAGGCCTGAAATGTTATCTAAATTATTAATTAGACATTAATTAACTTATCCAGGCCATAATCAACTCTCGATGGCATCGCTAGCCTGCGACATGTATTGGATTATGATCCGATTTGCTGCTCAACTTTCATTCATGATTTAATCATGAAAAGGATAATCGAGACTATGTTTTTGTATCGTACCGACTTTAGTAATGATGATCGAGGCTAGACCGAAATTTCAATCGCTTAATTCTCGGTTCATAGTGGATCAATTTGACTGAAATTTTCAGCACGTCCCCTTTACATTATCTAGTTTTTAACTATTATTACGAGAACTGCCATCTCTTTATCTAATCTAACATAATGTATCTTTAATAAATCAACAATTTGAAAAACGTGAATTATTTGAGTCTAATAAATTACATCCCGCTTTTATAAAGTAATAAAAATAATTAATTCTGTGTTCATAGACTTTGAAGAATTCTCAAAGATAGGCCTACATGATTTGGTTCTCAGCCAACACCGGGGTCGAATCCGTGACCTTGAGGTCGGCGAACCAGCGCCTTACTCACGGAGCCACCTTGACACCTTACAGTATAATAAATAATGCAAATAAAATTCCAAGGGGGTGGAGGGACGGCTTAGAGTGTAATGCCTCGACCTCTAGCTGGCCGGTCACCTCTGGGGTTTGGATCCATGGCCTGAGCGTATGTGGCTTGGAGATAGGGGCGCCTTCTCAACCTCGTGGGTTTACTCCGGGTACTCCGGTTTGCTCCCACTAAGAACAATAGACGGCTTAGAGTGTAATGCCTCGACCTCTAGCTGGCCGGTCACCTCTGGCTTGCGGCTGGGGTTTCGATCCATGGCCTGAGCGTATGTGGCTTGGAGATAGGGGCGCCTTCTCAACCTCGTGGGTTTACTCCGGGTACTCCGGTTTCCTCCCACTAAGAACAATAGAACAAATTCCAAGGTAGTGAGGAATAAACCTTTCACCGAAACTGGTAGAAGGGTGGAAGAATCCCTGTAACAATGCAAATATAAAAGATATGTCATTGAGTCAAATGGCGTGGTGTCGATTCCCCGCTTGTACGTGACAAGGAGTAGGGTCACCTGTCCATCCTCGTGGGTTTTCTTCGGGTCCTCCGGTTTCCTCCCACTGCTAAAGACCCCTACGCGCAAGCGAATTATTGAAATAAAATTCAACCATATTTTAGACCCGAAATGACCTAGTTTGTGTCGAAAGGACGTTAAACTCTCTCTCTCTCTCTCTCTCTCTCTCTCTCAGTCCAAGATTACTGTTCAATTTTTCAGGAAACATTTTACAAAGTGGTCCGTTGCATGCGAAGCGACCAGTCGTTGGTAGGGTTGGGGTGGAGATCTACTCGGAAAATCCGCTGAATCCCCAGCCTTCTGAGAATTTAAGAAAACTGCTCAACTAGGGATTGTGAAGGAGCCTTTCCATGTCTAGTTCTTATAGTTGACAGGGCAAGAAAACTTCTCAACTAAGAATTGGTATGGTCACTGGGTTGGCAGGGTTGGTAAGGGGGTTTACTGCACAAAGCTACTGAATCTCCAGGCCTTCTAGTAATTTAAGAACGGTTTTAAATCGATTAAAGGGTATAAGAACATTAGTTTTGTAAACACGGGTTGGCGAACCTCGCCCCCATTCTCCCACTCGGTGACATCCCCGAAGTCAACCACAATTCTCGTTCTTTGCATTCTAAACGTATTTCGCCTTTCTAATTTCAGGTCTAACACCATTACACCAGGCAGCTTTAGATGGTAATTATGGTGCAGTGCGCATGCTTGTAAGTCATGGAGCAGATATAAATAAGAAAGATACGGATTGTTGGACGCCATTACATGCTGCATGTGCTGAAGGTCATTCTCAAATAGTAAAGTAAGTCAGTGTTTAGAATCTTTTTTTCCGGTTGGCTTGGAAGATTGGAAATTCCCGCACGCCCGAAAGGTTAAGGGTTAGGGCCTGGTGTAGATAGTCCCCCCCCCCCCGATGGCGTATATTTCGTTGCCTGGAAACCTTTCGTTAGCCAAATTGTTGTATAAAAAACGTAGCCTGGAGGTCGCGTGTTCGATCCCAGCATTGTCCGAGAAGGCTCATCAGGATTTTATGGCGTGGTTTCCCCTTGTCAGTGGTGCAGGACGAAGGGCCTGACAATGACAGCTGTCTAGTCGTTCGGAAGGGACGAAAAACCGAGGTCCCGTATATACATTGGCGTGTACGTAAAATATCCCTTAGCAGTTGTAATTCGAGATAAGAGTAGGCCATAGTGCCGCTGCCGGGGCAAGATCTTTCTCATAGCACACTGACATACACCCGTCTCATTACCCCAGTCGGAGCAAAACAGTAGGACGTTAAACCCCATTTCATTTCATTTCATTTCGTAAAACCGAGAAATGTCAAAACAATTTTTTATGAAAAATGTTTTCATCATCGTCATGTTACCTTAAATACCAAAATCATAGCAGGCTCGGGTACGTTGTTGGAAAAGTTAGGTTTAAAATAATACTCAAAGGGCTATTTTTAATCGCACATTCTGGTTGTGGATATAAAGCAAACGGCTTTAGGGCATATCTTCCATTTGATAACTTTTTCCAAAAGAGCATTTGATGCCTTTGGCAACTCTGGCATTTACGCAATTTCCTGTTGTCTTGTAAGTCTGGAAATGAAAGCGGGTTTCTTACATGAAGTATGTCCTGTTATTCAATGCATCTACAAGTGCTTCCCATGGTGTATATTACATTCCTAAATCTGTAATATCCGAAATCCCTGTCTTGGAAGTCGATTGATGTGTCTGAAATGAAAGCAGGTTTCTAACAAAAAGCCGGTCTTGGTCTGTATTAAATTCCTAAACCTGTAATAAAATGAAATTAAACGGGGTTTAACGTCCTACTACATTCCGTTCCGACTGGGCTAATGAAGACGTGCATTCGCCATACAGGGTGCTATGAGGAAAATTTTGCCCGGACAGCGGCACTATGGCCCACTCTTATATCGAATTATTTTACCTGCACGCCAATGTGTACACGAGACCTCGGTTTTTCGTCCCATTAGAACGACTAGACCTGTTCTTGTTAGACCCTCCATCCTACACCACTGACAAGGGAAAACCACGTCGGAAAAACCCCGATGAACTTTCACAGCCAATGCAGGGATCGAACACCCGACCTCCAGAGTAGCGAGCCAGCGTCTTACCCACTTAGCCCCCGTGGCTCCCGGAAACCTGTAATGACGTAATGTCCGAAATCTGTGTTTTGAAAATCGATTGATGTGTTTGTGTCTTTTTTCTCACCGGATAATTGCATCATGTTCTGCATATTTTAGATGAAAATATCTTAAAGGCTACCGACGATTGATGTTACCGAATCTGGCTGCTGTTCAGCTAAATGGGATCGGGAGAAGCCATTAACTATAAACATCACTAACCTCTGTCTTGATCCCTAACTTTAGAAAATGTCAAGAGATGTGTCTGTATAATTTACACGGAGCTTGGGTTTCTAATTTTGAACAACAAAAGATCTGAAAACGGCAGATGGCGTGACCTTCATATTTATCCACATCTGTAACAAAACAAAAACATGCGAACTTTTAAAGATACAGTTCGCACAAATCTTAGATGTTTTGAACTGAAACTTACTTTCGCTTTTAATAAAAGTAGACTATCCAAGCCGGGGATCCGTGGTGGCCAGGCTAGATTCCAGTGTTCATCGAGAACGTTCCTTGGTGCAGGACCTGACCAGCGATAGCGCCTAGTCGTGCTGATGGACAAACAGTCGAGATTCTGTGTACACGTTTGCATACACGTAAAAAAACTTGCGACAGTTGGAAATCGAATAAGCGATGGTCGTAGTACCGTCTTCCAGACTATGTTGCCCTATGTAGCCAGGGAATGGCATGCGTCCGTTTCCAATAGTCCGATTGGTGCGCAAAAGTAAGTCGGTAAACCTCATAAAATAACAACGATGGTTGCAAATATCCATTATAAATAAAAGTGCTGCCTGAGGTGGACCGACCCCCTTTTTCCCTCCCTAGCTATGCTACTGGGAATATATATATCATAAATAAGGGTGCTGCCCGGAGCGAACCGCCCCTGCACCCCCTCTTTTAGCTACGCCACTAGGAATATCCATCATAAGTAAAAGTACTGCCCGGTGCGAGCTACGCTACTGGGTGCATCGATCATAGATAAAGAATTTCGCCCGGGGCGAACCGTCAACTAGTCACACGGTTGAGATTATCCATCATTAATAGAATTGAATCGACACAAACTAGGGCATTTCAGGACTAACATATGGTTCAATTTCATTTCAATAACTAATTCGCTTGAGGGGTCTTGAGCAGTGGGAGGTTGGACAGGCGACCCTACCCCTGGGGGATGGGGAATCGAAACCACGCCAGTTGACTTAATCACAGGCTTTATGGTACAGCGCGCATGCGCCAACTATTCGGCTATCCATCCCCCAGAATTGAATGAACTCCTAGCTTTAACCTTTGTTACAAAAGAATAGGACCTTGATGAATTCGATGAAACCCAGACTTTAACCTTTATACCAAGAGGGGGGTTGGTTGGCCGAATGGTTAGCACGTGCGTGCTGTATCATACGGCCTGTCATTGAGTCAACTGGCGTGGTTTCGAATCCCCGGTTGTACGTGACAAGGAGTTGGGTCGCCTGTCCAATCCCGTGGGTTTTCTCCGGGTCCTCCGGTTTCCTCCCACTGCTAAAGACCCCTACGCGCAAGCGAATTATTGAAATAAAATTTAAAAAAAAAACATATGTTAGTCACGAAATGACCGAGTGGGCGTTAAACCCCATTTCTCTCTCTCTCTCTCTCGCTTTCTCTATTACGGAGAGAATAGAACGTTGATAGAGATAAATCTGTCCTATATATCGGTAAAATAAGAAACCACAAACGCAACCTGCCTTTAAAACTTTGGCAGAGGTAACAGATTGCACTGAGAATGATAAACACTGAAATAGATCTATCGACATCTGTAAAAATACACACCATCAGTTCTTTGGTATTTCTATTCGTCAGTTGTTAAATCCGGCTGGAATTGCCTGAACCATAATGTAGAGCACAGTACACAAGGCCCACCCAAACGTAAAGCCATAAATACACTACCGACTTGTCCAGCCTATTTTGTAACCTGTGTAATTCTATTTCTGTTCTGTTTGGTCTTTTGAAGAGAAGTCATGGTGTGGTGGCGGGGGTAACGGCCACTAAAGGCTATGTCGCGACTAAATCCCCCTCTTATATATGGTACACCAGTTTTCATTAAATCTTTAAAACTGATAGGAAACCAGAGGTCCCTGAGAAAACGCATGATGCCATTAATCAATGACAAACTTTGGATCTAAAGCGCGCATGTTCACGGCTTCCGTTTGGACGAAAAGCCGAGGTCCCAGGTGCTCATTGGCGTGCAAGTAAAAGATCTATTGGCGGTTGAAATTCGGAATAACAGTAGATCGTAGTACAGCTTTCCAGATAATATTTCCCTCATATCAAACTGTATAGCGTATGCCTGTTTTCATTAGCCCAGTCGGTGCTGACCATACAAACGTTTAACCCCCATCTCAGTTTATTTCCTATATAAGTACTGGAGGGGTTATTCAATGATATAGCACACTTGCCAGACACCCAGGTTATCGCCATCTATCTACTGACATTATATAAATCCTATATAGAGAAATTGAATAAGATTTGAAGAGCATATCAATAAATAGAAATACCACTCTGACATTTACAACATGTAACAACACACTCGGCAAACCTCGGCAGATTCCGTTACTCTACCGGATTCTGTCGAGGTTTGCCGAGTGGTAACAACACTGAATTAAATTACCTCTAGGCCTATATTTATGGCTATATTTATGTAATAGTGTTATCATAATAGGAATATATAAATAATACATTGACTTATAGTAGTATTCGTACACGAGATGAAAATGAAATGGGGTTTAACGTCCTACTTTTCTACTCCAACTGAGCTAATTGATGCGGGCATACCAACCGTCAAGGCTTCTTTTACAGCCACGCCTACATGGACAAGGGACCTTAGTTTTTCGTCCCATCCGAACGACTAGAAGCAGTTCGTTGCTAGACCACCCGTTCTGAACGACTGGCAAGGTGAAACCGACTAAAGCGGTCAGATATTAACGAATACTGGGTCCTGTAAAACATAAATAAAATATAAAACGAATTGGAAACTTGAGATTTTGATCAGATTGGAAATGAAATGAAATGGGGTTTAACGTCCTATTGTTCTGCTTCGACTGGGCTAATGAAGACAGGCATACAGTGTGCTGTGGGGGAAAGTTTGCCCGGGCAGCGGCGCTATGCCCTGGTCTTATATTGTATTCCAACTGCCAAGGGATCTTTTACGTGCACGCCAATATGTACACGGGATGATCAGATTGTATTATACACGAGACTTCGATAAGTAGGCCACTGGACATTGTCCTGGCATGATTGGGACGGCAGCGTTTTCATTGGCTGTCTATAGACTGTATAGTACACAATGTTAAAACGCGTCATAGCTTACATAAGAGAGAGAGAGAGAGAGAGAGAGAGAGAGAGAGAGAGATGGGGTTTAACCTCCACTCGACACAAACCAGGTCATTTCCCTTATGCGTAGGGATCTTTAGCAGTGGGAGGAAACCTGAGGAGCTGGAGAAAACCCACGAAGTTGGACAGGCGACCCTACTCCTTGTCACGTACAACCGGGGAATCGAAAGCACGCCAGTTGACTCAATGACGAAACTGGTAGAAGGATGAAAGAAATCACTGAAAACAATACAACACGCACGTGCTAACCATTCGGCCATCCACCCCCTTGCTTACATAAGACGAGGTCCAGTAAAACATAAAATACGGAATATAAAACGAAAGAAACGAATTAGAAAAAAAAATTGATCAGATTGGATAGGAACCTTACAAAGTAAACAAAGGACGTTAATGATTGACAGCTTCCATAAAATAACAGTTCTAATCATCATTATATTAAACCATCAAGATGTATATTAATGTTAACATGGTTCCTGGCATTCCACCAGACTCACTTACAGGCTTGATTGGCACCATTCTACCTGTAAATATAATCTAATTATTTCTGAAAACCAGGAATCAGTCACTAATACAAATATTTAGAATGTAGAAAGTACAATCAGTACTGGTCTATCTGTGCTGAGAAAATTAGATCGCACTTCTGTTTGGTTTGTATGTAGGTTATATTTACACTATAGTAAGGGCTGTTTACACTGCAGTAAGGGCTGTTTAGACTGCAGTAAGGGCTGTTTACATTACAGTGAGGGCTGTTTACTACAGTAAGGACTGTTTGCACTGCAGTAAGGGCTGTTTGTACTACAATAAGGACTTTTAAGACTGCAGTAAGGGCTGTTTACTCTACAGTAAGGGCTGTTTACACTACAGTAAGGGCTGTTTACGCTGCAGTAATCGCTGTTTACACTACAGTAAGGGCTGTTTACACTGCATTAAGTGTTGTTTACCCTGCATTAATTAAGGGCTATTTACACCCCAGTAATTAAGGGCTATTTACACTACAGTAAGATCTATCAGATATTCAGAGCGGCTGCTGGTCAAAAGGCTGACGTCGACTGCCTTATTCACTTGACTTTTGATCACTAATCTATCTGTAATAATAAAATTAGACCGCACTTCTATTTTGTTTGTACGTCGGTTATATTTACACTACAGTAATTAAGGGGGGGGGGAGAGAGCAATGGGGTTTAACGTCCATTCTACACAAACTAGGTCATTTCGGGACTAACATATGGTTTAGTTTTATTTCAATCATTCGCTTGCGCGTAGGGGTCTTTAGCAGTGGGAGGAAACCGGAGGACCCAGACAAAACCCACGAGGTTGGACAGGCGACCCTACTCCGTGTCACGACGTACAGCCGGAGAATCAAAACCACACCAGTTGACTCAATGACAGACCTTATGATACAGCGCGCACGTGCTTACCATTCGGCCATCCCCCCAGTGATTAAGGACTACTTACACTTGAGTAAGATCTAACAGAGCGGCTGCTGGTCGAAAGGCTGAAGTCGACTGTGTTATGCACGTGATCTGATGAGTTTAGACATAGATCATTCATCTATATATGTGATGTTAAAATTAGACCCCACTTCTATTTCTGTTTGGGTTGTATGTAGGTTATTAACTGCAGTAATGTCTACCAATATCTTCAGGAATTCTTTTGATCGATAACATGACATTTTGGCAATGAGCAGATGAACTCAACTGAACAGATGTCAATTGGACAATATAACCGTCAAGAAGTAGTTAGATCTTATGAGAACAACAACAACGGGGCCTCACTTTAGAAACAATCTGTTGTTCTTATCAACAATATTGTACCTTACTTAAAGATACATTATGTAAGATTTAGATAAAGAGCTAGCCATTCTTGCTATAATAGTTCGAAAAAAGATAATGTAAAATGAATAATTTGAAAATTTCATTCAAATTACTATATTGCGAGCGAAGATATTAGCCTTTTAATGTTCGACAAGACGTGTGCAATAATTTCAACCACCGTACTGGTTGTTCGAAGCTAAGTCTGGCTCCTCCATTTTTAGCTTAAACCAAAATATGGCTGAACTGTTCTAATCTATTTAATATCGGAGAAATTCGATGCCCTTGACGGTTCATTATGGCCTTGATATGTTAATTAATGTTTAATTAATAATTTAGATAACATTTCAGGCCCAAAGAAAGACCTGCAATAGGCCGAATTAGCTCTTGCATAATGTATCTTTAATCTATGATCATCCACGTTACGTATGAAAAACATGTCCGGCATTTCTGGCCTTCATCCTGTTGGTTTAAGCTAAGGATTAGATTTCAGAAATAAAACATCTTAATTAATTTCATTGTTTATTATTTCAGGTATTTATTAAAGAAAGGCGGCGACTACAGAAGTAAGACAGACAAAGGAGAAAGGCCGATAGATTTAATCGAACCGACAGATTTTCAAACCATCAGTGTCATGCTCGCTAAACCGAGCACCCTTAAAACCGAATCTGATGAGGAATTCGAAGATAATGACAATGAAAATGAAAATGACGTCAATGAAAACAGGTGACGCGTTTGAAAGTTTAGTGTTTACAAGTGCGTGTAATGACAATGAAAATGACATCAATAAAAACAGGTGACGCGTTTGGAAGTTTAGTATTTACACGTGCGTATGTTTATAATAAACTATTGGAAACAGGTGCCAAATAAAAGTGTTCTGAGCTTATTATACAGAAACAGTAATGTTCTTGGAATGAAAACAATAATAACTACATGTAAGTGAACAGTGGTACATATATATGGAACGACAATATCTCGTTAGTTTCGTATTTAACCGGATGACGTCATAGGTATTACTAATGTGGAACGACAATATCTCGTGAGTTTCGTATTTAACTTGATGACGTCATAGGTATTACTAATATTATATGAATGTACTGAACCAAGTTTTACCTCTGTTGTTCTAAAACCAAATATTTTGTTTGGAAGAACGGCAAGTTCCTGTATTATTACGTCGTTCACGGAGCTTCGCTTAAAGATGCAAAATATGCGATAATGAAATGAACATTTTCAGTCATAGACTAAGAATTCTTTAAAAAAGAAAACAATCTATGTTTTAATATAATTTATTGTCATAGAAATCCATCATCGTAGACCTACTCCGTTAGGCATTTTAATATCATCATCGTCCTTGTGTGCTACTTCTGGTTCATGTTATTTACTGGATAACCAAGAGTGTAATATTTAATCGAAATGTAATGTAGCGCTGTTTTACCTTGCATCCCGGTAGATGAAATGTAGCGTCGTTTAAATATATTGCATCTGGGCAGATGAATTGTAGCGCTGTTTTACCACGCATCCGGGCAGATCAAATGTAGCGCTGTTTTACCACGCATCCGGGCAGATGAATTGTAGCGCTGTTTTACCACGCACCCGGGCAGATGAAATGTAGCGCTGTTTTACCACGCATCCGGGCAGATGAAATGTAGTACTGTTTTGCCTTGCATCCGGGCAGATGAAACGTAGCGCTGTTTACCTTGTATCCGGGCCGATGAAATGTAGCGCTGTTTTAACTTGCATCCGGAAAGATGAAATGTAACGCTGTTTTACCTTGCATCCGGGCAGATGAAATGTAGCGCTGTTTTACCTTGCATCCGGGCAGATGAAGTGTAGCGCTGTTTAACCTAAATTGCATCCGGGCAGATGAGATGTAGCGCTGTTTAACCTTGCATCCGGGCAGATGAAATGTAGCGCTGTTTAACCTTGCATCCGGGCAGATGAAATGTAGTGTTGTTTTAACTTGCATGTAAAAATACGACAAAAATAGTCATTTTTATGTGTGCTACCTTTATCGAGGGATCTTACGGTTGATGTCTAGGGCCTGCTACAGAACAATGCTGAATTTATGAATGATATCAGAGGATGACCTTTAAGAAAAAACATTATCAGCTTCCTTCAAGCTGACCCTGTCAATCTTCTCTAATAGGCCAGACTAGTTCCGACGTTTCTCCTTTTCTGAATAGCGTCGTGACGTAAGATATAGCCTGACGTCATTTAGAGCTGGCCCCGAGTTCACAAAGCATTCTCAGACTAAGTTAAGAATTTACTCAACTTTCCATCACTGTTTATAAGAAATATCTTTGATCCAGAAACACAAAACTTTGCACTTAGTTTCTTATTGACGTATTTGATGCATTTAAACAACAAAAGTTTTATAACGGGCTATATTTTAGTTAAAATATGGCGAGCTATTTTGAGTAACTTCTTAACTTAAGTCTGAGAATTCTTTGTGAAATCTGAGCCTTATCTAGACTGACAGAGAACATCAGCCCTTTGGGATTTCTTATACCAGACAAGTTAAAGAGTTCTATTCAGCCATGTTTACCCCACCTTTCACTATCCTTTGGGTTCTTTTTCGTTGGGGTTATTTGAATATGTGTTTTATTACATTGGTTATTATGTCTTTAATGTTAATATTTATATTAATATGTTTAATTTGTTATCACTCTATACTCGGTGCCTTACGTCATATATTATAACTCAGGAATTTGAGAAATCTTCGAATAAAATCTAGTCCTTTCCTCACGTTAAAGTATTTTAAAAACATTTTTTAAAGTTGGAAATAATCTGATTTTATTGAGAATTATTTTAAAAGCACTTCGGTTTATACAAAATAACCAGTTGGTACATTCATCAAAGAGAGATCCGTGTACTTCATACTTCGAGAATAGATCTCTGCCCTAAATGGCCGCCATATCCAAAAATTAGTATAATGTTTTGTAATGAGGTTCTACTCCGTTTCACATTTGTCATACACACAAAGACTAAATAAACTTTTTTCAATTTTATTAAATGGAAGCAGAATAAATACTTAAAACAAATTTTTTGAAGTATTCTTAGTGTTTTCCACTAAAATCATCGATTTAGGAATTAAAATGTCCGTCAACTAGCTTAGTGTCTGTTATCAAGCTGAGCTAACTGTAGACAGACAGTGTAGGTTTAGTATGCAGTTGGTATTGTTATTGTAGATTCCTGATTCTGTTTCCTTATAAGGTAAACCATTCATTTGTAGTGATTATTTGTCGAGCTAACAGATCACTATTGGAGTTTAATATTGCACCAATTAAATAAATAGATCTATCAAGCGGCGATATACCAATCTGTTTTACAGAGGATTACAAAAGTCTTCTAATATATTCACTGTCGATCAGTATACCTTGGCAATGATTTGTTTGATGTTTTGGGTTGAGGGATGTGGGGGGGGGGGATTGCATGTTATGTCAGTCTCCACAGGTGAATAATCGCCGAAAATATAATCTTTATAGTCCGCTATTTTCTGATTAAATAAAGATGGTGTTTTACGTCCTCTTTTCTATGCCAACCGCGGCAACCAGACTAATGAAGACGGTCATTCGTCATGCAGGAAACTTCGGACCTTGATTAGTTACCCAGTGAACCACCGTGGCTCCTTTCGTAGTGTACACGGGGCCTTGTTTTTTCTTCCTATCGGAACGACTAAACGGTGTTCCTTGCCAGGGGAAACCACGCCTGAAAATCCCGAGAAACTATCTTCAGGGAACGAATCTGTAATTGCTTAGTACTTTTAAGTCAAATTAGACAAAAAATAATAATTTGTTACCCAATCGCCATTGCAACAATAGCTGTAAAATTTGTTATAACAGTTGGGGGCGCAGTGGCTCAGTGAGTAAGATCCTAACTGGTTTAGCTGAAGGTCAAGTGTTCGATCCCTGCTTTGGCCGAGAAAGTTCCTTGGGATTTTTCCAGCGGGGTTTCAGCATGTCAATGGTGCAGCACGGAGTGCCTTAAACGGGCAGATTTCTAGTCGTTCGGATGCGACGAAAAACCGTGACAGTTCGAATTCGATAAGAGTACTTCGTAGCTCTGCTGTCTGGGCAAAGTTTTCCCATAACACACTGTGGCGTATGCCTGTCTTCATTAGACCAGGACGTTAAACCCCATTTCATTTCGTTATTTCAATTGTTGACCAGACTCTATATATAACTCTGGTGCAGAATCATATGAACAGCCAATCTGATTAAAACACAGATCCTATTTCGTTTCGTTTTTTATAGCTCAAAATTTCGTTTTACTTGTCTTTACTACACTAGGGTCTGGAAGAGTGGTTATATTACCGGCGTTTTGGTTGAAGTCAGGGATTAGCCAATGAAACGGTCTGTTACGGCGAGTTCTTGACGTGCGATGCAAGGAACTGTCAACGCTGATTGATTAATCGATGTCTAACGTCATAGGGTCAAAAGCCGCCCGTACGACCCCTGGCGCGACCTTCCAGCACAACCTGTCAGATCTTCATGTAGTGTAGGTCATTGAAAGTAAAAGAAACGAAACGAAACGAAATATAGTTCTGTATTTTAATGAGATTGATGAACTATTCACCTTGTATGTATAGTTTGTTATTACAGTTAAACGTCGATTTTGTGCTACATTATAATCACATGCATGTCTCTATTATCAATGTAGATGATTTCATTATTAAAAGAAATAAACGTAGAAAAAATATTCTTTTATTCTTAACGACGCCTCCCGTACACAATTCCTGGCCCCGTCCCAACTATAATTTGCAGTGGCTCCCATTATAAGTATCAACACAACACTCAGTGTAATGTTCTGCATCTTCAATACATGGCTTGATCTCGCTTTAACAATGCACATCTTATCAAGGCCTTCACGTAATACCCTGCATATTACGGCACTAATTGTGAGCTTGTGAGCCTATCAGATTACTCGATCATCGAGAATACCAAGTCTCGCGCTTTCCAGCTAAAATGTCTACCTGTGATAAAGTGCAAAGTTCAAGGTTCGTTCAAAGTCCAGGTTTCCGCGGAGGTCGCTATGCCACAACCTCAGACTGATCGCTACTTTTCACGTGTATGCAGATAACGTAACTATAAGTTTGGGAATTGTAAAGTAATCTAGCAACGTCCAGATGTTTTAAAACTCGCAGTCGTTGCTTCAGGAACATGAATGTTCTGTTGCTAACTATGTATACAACTCTATAACACCAATCATGACGTAATGTGGCTTCTATACGTGTGCAATATTCGGCACAGACTGTAGAATTCTATAGTTAGATAGCAGAGGTCGACCGTAGCCATGTTTGAAAATGGTGTTTTGAAAAAAGTGTTAATTTTACGTCGTGTGTATTGACCGATGGGTCCCGAAAAATATATGTCATTTTTCTTAATCAAGCGGTCATGACCGGCATATACAGCCGACCAGGAACACCTGAGCTCTACATTCTGAAATCTGCCCTTACCCCCACTCCCTCCCCTCTACTTGGCCAAACCTGATTGGGAGAAAGAAAATCCACAATACGTCTTACAAGCCAATGAAAGTCTTAAAATCTTTGTTCAAAAGTATCTTTGTAAAAGTACAGCCATGTTTACAAGCCCGTGGACGGAATAAAATTATATGGATTTGATTACCTTTACTAAAATATCTTCGCCAGGGGAAATGAATGTGATTTTCGTGGGAATATTCAGAGGTAAAATCCAGGGCCGTAACTAGCTCAGAGCAACCAGGGGGGGGGGGGGGGCGAGAAGTGTTCTCAGGGGTGCTGTAAAATTGACGGACAATGTATATCAATTTTGTCGAAAAAATTTTCCCTGGGGGGGGGGGGGGTGCGGAAAAAATTTCCCTGGGGGGGGGGGGGGGGGGTGTCTGGTAAAACCTTTGAAACTGTGGGCCTATTACAAACAATAGTTACGTTTGGCGACAATATTGGGATGGGAAAGCTATTTTCAAGACCGATTTAGCTGAATAGATGAATTGGTCTGAAAAAAAGTCAACACAACCAATAGTATTTGCAATCTTCAAACAGCTGTCTTTCCTGGCAGTTTAACGAATGCTGGATGGCGAAACTTGTGTGGAGAATGTAGTATTTACTGCATGTAGGGGAGACAACTACATTAAGGAACTACGATTGTGCATATACATGTAGATTTACAGTAAAATACCGTTGGATTCCATTCCAGTCTTACTTAAGGTGAGTGAGAGAGAAAGAAATGGGGTTTAACGTCCACTCGACACTAGGTCATTTCTGAACTAACACATGGTTCAATTTTATTTCAATAATTCGCTTGCGCGTAGAGGTCTTTAGCAGTCGTAGGAAACCGGAGGACCCAGAGAAAACCTATGAGGTTGGACAGACGACCCTACTCCTTGTCACGTACAACCAGGGAATCAAAACTAGGCCAGTTGACTCAATGACAGACCTTACGATACAACGCGCACACGCTAACCAGTCGGCCATCCAACCCCCCTCAGTGGTTCCATGAAACAGCAAATTGACCTTCAGTGTAAATAACACCATGATCAACACAGTAAGAAAAGAAAGTCAGGGTTTAATGTGTAAGAATTATTTATTTATTTGTTCAACAGTATAGTTCACAGAAGTTTTGGCACAATGATAGAAAAATAGGAAATGTGGACATCATCATTTGAATATAACAATTATAAATATTTCACCATTAAATCCTTTAATTGGCAAGGATTCTTGAAAGACAAGATTGGTAAAATAATAAATATTTATATATATAAGTCGAACACGACAACAATAATTGGTAATTATTTATGGATAATTAATTAAAGGTTATGGATAATCAATTATAGATTATGGATAATCAATTATAGATAATCAATTATAGATTATGGATAATCAATTATAGATTATGGATAGTCAATGACAGTTAATCAATTATAAATAGTCAATTATAGATAGTCAATTATACATAATCAAATATAGATCATCAAATATAGATAACCACTAATCAATTACAGACAATTAATATTATGTATAATCAATTACAGATAATTGATAACAAATTACATGTACACATAATCATTGTCCCTTATAGATAATCAATCATAATCAATTATAGATAACTAATTATAGATTATAGGCAATCAATTATAGACAATCAATTACATAGATTTGTAGATAATTATTTGTAGACTTTTAGATAATCAATTAGAGATTAGTAGGTAACCAATACCACATTAGTAGATCAATTATAGATAATCAATTAGAGATTAGTAGGTAACCAATACCACATTAGTAGATCAATTATAGATAATCAATTATATGTAATCAATATACGTAATCAATATACGCAATCAATAACTAATCAATTACTGACAACCAATTATAGATTATCAATTATAATAATATATATTTTACTTGTGATAGTACTTATCACAATAACAACATCATATAATTTTATAATTTATAAAAAAAAAAATGAATTTGAATAATGGGGGATTATTCAGAAAAACACCAATCTTAAAATAGTTGAGAGGTTTTCTTGAATAATTTAATTTACAATAATAATTATATATTACCAACATTTACAAGTAACAATAACAATTTTGAGAAGAAAATAAGAAAGAAATGTCATTAGATAGAATAAGTGGTTATTAATGTCTATGCCTAGCGATACTCATAACTGGCCTCCCTGAAAAAATAATGGCTTGTCGTTCCTTTCCAAAAATAAATACAAATAGTAACATCAAGCTTTTAATATTCAAAAAATGGGTGAAAGATGAAGAGTTCCTACCAGGGGAGGGAGTGAAGGGGATAGTGGGTTAGCCAGAAAATGTGGAATTAAGATCACAGTTTTATCTGAAACTACATGTAACTTAGGGAACCCGTATTCAGATTTGTTTAATTGTGCAGTTTGGAATGATTTACGATTGTCGTTAAATTGCTTATATACCCCTAGTTTGGGAAGTGGGAACAGGTTTTTATCTTAAACTTAATTTAAGGGAACCTCTATTCCTCTTATCTTAATTTGACCGAATTTGGAATTATTCACAACAGATGTTAATTTGCTTTTACAGGTTACATTTTTCTGGTATTTCGAGTTTTTTTGGAGTGGTGGTGGGGGTGTATCATTTATTTTGGATAGACTATCTAACAATCCGAAATCAGTGCAAAATAAACCTAAGTCTGGATATTTTGATTATTTTTGGTGGAGGTGGGGTTTGGGGTGGGGTGTGTGTCTGTTCGAAATAACATGCAAGGTGGGGAAACAACTGAGCGCCAACTGTCATGGGAATGGCTTAAGATTAGAATTTACGAGATCACAGATTAAGGCATTGTCATTGAAAATATTATCAAGTTTGTTCCCGCTCTCCATTGTCTGTAGACGTTCCCCCACAATAGGTTACACAAAGTACACCAAGCAACAGACCAACACATATTTGAGTTCAGCTGGCGCTCATTCTAGGAATGCACTAATATAACATTAAAAAAAAAAGAACAACGAAAAATTATTGCACTAAAAAAAGAAAAAATAGCCAACAAGACGTCATGAAAAATATCTGCCAGAGAATAATAGTCAAAAATATCTGACAGAACAGTCAAAAATACCTGACAGAACATAGTCAACAGAACAGTCAAAAATACCTGACAGAACAGTCAAAAATATCTGACAAAACAAAGTCACAAGTATCTGTGATAGTTACAGAACATAGTCAAAACAAGTAGACATTATTAAATCAAACACTTAAAATCTCCAGCGACTCTTGTAGACTGGACAGCCTGCACTAAATGACATCAGACTGGTTCCTGCGTCACTCCTTTTCTGACTTCAATATTCTGATATCTATATGCAAGTCAGAAAAGGAGTGACGTAGGAGCGAGTCTTACGTATTAGAGCAGGTTATCCAGTCTACGCCTCTTGTACCTAAACAATAACAGGAGTGACGTAGGAGCGAGTCTGACGTCATTTAGAGCAGGTTATCCAGTCTACGACTCTTGTACCTAAACAATAACAGCTCAAATATACAATGGATTAGAAGCAAATGGTATTTGACGAATAACCAGCTTTACGGCTTTAAGCGTTTTAGCACTGACAAACTTAATATTAAATATTAATACAAAATATTATACACTTCTATTATATCTACAATCAATTAACCATGACAATGTAAAACAAAGTTAATTAACTAGAACAATGTTAAACAAGTCAATTA
Organism: Patella vulgata; assembly: GCF_932274485.2. Lineage (NCBI taxonomy): Eukaryota > Metazoa > Mollusca > Gastropoda > Patellidae > Patella > Patella vulgata. The sequence goes on along the minus strand of NC_065883.2, from coordinate 73,909,827 downwards.
ACTACAACAATGTATAATAATTTAATTAACTAGAAAAATGTTAAACTTGTAAAAAGTAATTAATTAGGGAAGGTAAATCTATTAATTAAATAACTATAACAACAATATGGGTGTTAATCCATTCATTAATTAACTTGGAACAATGTTAACAATGTTAATCTTTTCATTAATGAACTTGGAACAATGTTAAACATGTTAATCTTTTCATTAATTAACTTAGAACAATGTTAACAATGTTAATCTATTCATTAATTAACTGGGAACAATGTTAAACATGTTATTCAGTTCATTAGTTACCTGGAACCATGTTAATTAATTAACCTGGAACAATGTTAAAGATGTACATCTGTTAATTAATGAAGACAATGTTAATTTGTTAATTGATAAATTACGAAAAATTAACGAAGACAATGTTAATTTGTTAATTGATAAATTACGAAAAATTAACGAAGACAATTCTAATTTGTTAATTGATAAATTATGAAAAATTAACGAAGACAATGTTAATTTGTTAATTGTTAAATTACGTAAAATTTAAACATGCTCATCTGTGATTAAAGCCACTGATCATCATTGGAGTGATTTTGAATCGAAATGAAATGGGGTTTAACATTCTACTGTTCTCCCCCGAACTGGGCTAATGCAGACGGACATACCCCATACGGTGTACTATGAGGGAAATTTTGTCCAGACAAATTCCCACTGCCAAGGGATCTTATTAGATTGATTTTAGTGTTAAGCTAATCAAAATTGAAGTATCTACTAAAATTTGGATTTTATCTTAAGTTAAGATTTCAAGAAACAAGGCCCTGATTTGAAATAATGATCAGTGGCTTATATCTAAACACTGACATCTAAAGAAAAACCAAAAGATTATAAAAAAGAACAAGTAATACTACACTAAAATTTGTGACTATTAAATGCAAAGTCATAAAAAAACCTATATACAAATAAATATGTAGCAACGACATCTGGCTACTATTTAGCAACCATAATCAAGTACTATTTAGTAACCATAATCAGGTACTATTTAGTAACTATTACTCTACTATTTAACAACAATAATCGGGTACTATTTAGCAACCATTACTAGCTACTATTTAGTAACCATAACCAGGCACTATTTAGCAACCATTATTAGCTACTATTTAGCAATAATAACCGGGTACTATTTAGCAACCGTAACTGGCTAATATTCAGCAACCATAACCTGTTACTATTTAGCAACCATAACCTGTTACTATTTAGCAACCATAACCTGGTACTATTTAGCAACCAGAACTGGCTTCTATTATGTTAGCAACCATAAGCCACTACTTTTGGTCTGTTAGTTACAATTCTATGGCAACCTAGAAATGTTACAGTAACACCCCCATGGGTTCCTATGGTACAATATTTGCAGCAATAGCAAATGAGTATCCTTTGTGCAGTATGAAAAAATTTAAACATATATTTTAATTAGAACTGTATTTCTATTTAACCCCGCTAAGCAAGGCTCCTACTAGCCCTAAATAGAGCCATATATAGATAGAGTTTGGCCAACTATTGTCTTAGTTATTGGGAAACAAAATTTCTTTTTGCCTAATCTTAGTGCTGTGCTATTGCAGATTTTGCTTGTTATCCACTGGATTTTATACAGAATTATCATTCCGTTATTATATATCTGTTCTGTTCTAACAGTGAGCTATTAAACTTAAATATACGTTATGCAAGAGCTAAATCTGCCTATTGCAGGTCTTTCTTTAGGCCTGAAATGTTATCTAAATTATTAATTAGACATTAATTAACGTATCCAGACCATAATCAACACTCGATGCCATCGCTGGCCCGTGATATTTACTGGATTTGAATACATTTTGTGATGGATGATTTAACGTCAAAATGGATAATTGAGACTTTGTTCTTTTATCATACCAACGTTAGTAATAATGATCGTGGCTAGGCCTAAAATTCAATGGTTAATATCTCGGTTCTGAGTGAAGTAATTTGACTGAAATTTTCAGCACTGTCAGCTTACATCTAATATCCCATAATGCCCCTTTAACGACTGGGTAACCAAATAGTGACCATGGCCAGATTCTCTCTATATATTGCTCTGCCCTAAACTATAAAATCTAGTTTGTGCTCTTAATACACAACAATTCTTTACTGGCCTGGAAATAACAAAATGTCCGACACTACTGAAGTTATACAGGTCACAATTCTATGGAAGACAATTACTGCTTATTACTGAGCGACGTTTTGACTAGGCTTCTCTAGTCATTATCAAGCAATGATAAAATGTATATTTCCATAGGATTGTGACCTGTATACTCCAGTTCAATTACTAAATGCCATTGAAACAATTACTGAAGTTCTTTGTACCTGATATTGAAAACGAACCAAAAACTCTGGACAACTGGTCTTACTAAGAGATGTTTATGGTTCTACCTGATATTTAAAACGAACGAAGAACCCTGAACGACTGTCTTACTATAAAATGTTTATGGTTCTAGTATAAGCATTGTTTCAGACAATATATACATCATCATATGCTTATTATCATCAAAAACATTAAGATGACAAAGCAGATTATAATGATGATAAAGTCTTCATCAACAACACTTAGGTATAATTGTGATCATTATAGAGTTAAGAATCTTATCTAGTCTACCGGTAGTCAAAAAACTTATGGCTACATATGGCTATCTATAATTTAGATCTAGTCTACCAGTAGCCAAAAAACCTATGGCTATATATAGCTATCTATAGATCTTGTCTACCAGTAGTCAAAAAAACCTATGGCTATATATAGCTATCTATAGATCTTGTCTACCAGTAGCCAAAAAACCTATGGCTATATATAGCTATCTATAGATCTTGTCTACCAGTAGTCAAAAAAACCTCTGGCTATATATAGCTATCTATAGATCTTGTCTATCAGTAGCCAAAAAACCTATGGCTATATATAGCTATCTATAGATCTTGTCTACCAGTAGCCAAAAAACCTATGGCTATATATAGCTATCTATAGATCTTGTCTACCGGTAGTCAAAAAAACTTATGGCTATCTATAATATAGATTTAGACTACTGGAAATCAAGAAAACTTATGGCTACATATGGCTATCTATAGATCATGTGTACTGGTAATCAAAAATATTATGGCTACATGTATATGGCTAAAAATATTATATGGCAAAATACATATATGTATATGGCAATCAAATCAAATGTCACTATGGTTAATAAAGTACTTTGTTAACCCTTTGGTGCTAGGATCGTGTCCATAACTAGTTCTGCTAAGGTCACCTTAAACCACCCAAACCATATGAAGAGCTGCGATGCCTCCAGTAACTAGTACATGGTCCTACTAAATAGGAAGCTATTCATATGGCTGGTGGTTTGAGGTGGTCTATGGAACAGTAGTTTCTGACTGTACAAGTACCATTGTAGGGTCAAGATCTAAATATTAAGGCCATCTGAAGATTTCGTCATGGTCATGAGATGTAAACAGGGTTAGGGCACGTATTTGTTCCCGAGGATTGTGGGTTCAGGTTAGCGTTAGCCCTGTTTACATCTCATGACCTTGACGAAATCTGCAGGTGACCTTAATATTTAGATCTAACCCCACTGTAGTATCTGTATCAGAATTCAAAAAGTGAACCTATTGTATGCTCTATGGAATATGTCATCAGATAAACAAGTAAACCTTTACTCGTCTATATCAGGTAGATGTGTTAATATAAATAATTGTTCAACCAAAAGAAAGATGCAATTTTCTGTGCTGATTTTTTTTCTTTTTTTTAGTGGGATGACGATAAACCAGTAAGAGAACCTATAACATGGGATCCTATTGGATAAACCAGTAAGAGAACCTATAACATGGGATATCCAATTGGATAAACCAGTAAGAGAACCTATAACATGGGATATCCTATTGGATAAACCAGTAAGAGAACCTATAACATGGGATCCTATTGGATAAACCAGTAAGAGAACCTATAACATGGGATATCCAATTGGATAAACCAGTAAGAGAACCTATAACATGGGATATCCTATTGGATAAACCAGTAAGAGAACCTATAACATGGGATATCCTATTGGATAAACCAGTAAGAGAACCTATAACATGGGATATCCCATTGAATAAACCAATCAGAGAACCTATAATATGGGATAACCCATTGGTTAAACAAGTCAGTCAACCAATGTAGCTAGATATCAGAATTCAAAGATGGAATCTATCATAATCTGTGTATCATTTAATCTTGTGTATCTAGCGCTAATTTCTTTCACGTTCTTTCAATATTAAATCTTTTAAAAACTCGAAAAAATGGTTTAAAATCACCAAAAATCATCTAATTTGTACTTGTGTCCAGAACTTCTCGGTCACTGTTGGAAAATAATCAACGCAATTGATTATTGATGTATAATGATTAATTTTTGAACAGTGGTCAGAAAATTAAATACTTGTAAATTGGAGACGCATTATCAAAATTAATCACTCAGCTTTAAACTAGACGCAAGATTAAATAATATCCAGGTTACAGTGTTGCATTACATATAATTGTATCATGTGTTAAACCTTTACTCGTTTTGTTCCTGTAGATGTGGATGAAGATGTGTTAATATAAATAATGCGATATCTTTGTTCGACCAATAAGATGTATGTGACGTCAGTAATGACATGTAGCTGTTCTCTAAACTTCGCTCTTTTAACTGATAATCTAAACGATACTCCATTTCTGAAAAATACAAATGAAAACATCATTTAATGAATTTTTACAAGAGAGAACATTCTGCACACAGTCAACTTTCTACCTTGAGAGTAGATCTCTGTAATGAATGGTCACCATATTGAAAAATTGGTGTACTATTTTGTTATGTGGTTCTAATCCGGTTTACTTCTTTAAAAAACTAAATAAACATTTTCAGTTTCATTAAACATGAAATTTTAATCAGAAGACATACTTCTCAAAACTCTTGAAGTATACTTAAAACAGCATTAGGTAAGATTAGATAATGAGCGACAGTTCTCGCTATAATAGTTAAAAAAAAACCCCAGATAATAAAAAGAGAATATGCTGAAAATTTCAATCAAATTACTTCCCTTTGAGCCAAGCTATTGGAGATACAATTATAGCCTAGTCTCGACTGTCATTACTATCATTGTTACGATAATTAACAAAGTCTCGATTATCCATTTTTACATTATTTTCATCGACCACAAAACGTATTCAAATCTACTAAATATCAGAGCCATCTGATGGCATCAAGAGTTGATTATGGTCTTGGTAAATTAATTAATGTTTTAATTAATAGTTTATATAATATTTCAAGCCAAAAGAGAGAGAGAGGCAGATTTAGTTCTTGCATAATGTATGTTTAATGTATTGAACTAAAATCTGCAATGAAAGAATTTAAATGTTGATCAACTAGAGGGGGTAAGTTTCATATGAAGAGCGTTTCACCTGGTGGACGATTGGTACACACAGTTATGATGACCAGACCTAGAGTGTCCACAAGAATTTTCAAAGTGATCAAGGGCCATAACTCTAGCAGTAATTATCAGAAATCATTGACAATCACTGGGCTTCTTCGTCTCACGACCTTAAACACTGTGTTGAAATTTAAAGTCAATCGCATATTAACTTTGACCTCTAGAGCGTCCACAAGATTTTCCAAAGTGATTAAAGGCCATAACTCTGGCAGTAATTATTGGAAATCATTGAAAATCAACAGGCTTCTTCGTCTCATGACCCTTAACACTGTGTATATGAACTTCATTCCTCTAGAGCGTCCACAAACAATTGTGGACAGACAGACGGATGGGGGCGACGGCAATATATGACCACATTTCAGTGCCGTTAAATCCTGAACAGGAATTGAGGAACAGGCTAAGCTTATCAACTCATCTCTCCAAATATCACATATCATATGTGTATCTTTATGTTTTCAACGAAACACCCAACAAATGCACAAAATTCTTGTTAAGGGCTGTAGGGTTTTATGAAGCCACCCTCAAGGATTCTCGATCTAAAAGAATCATGCACAAAATAAATATATCGGTCATTTGGATTTTCTCAAACAGAACTTATAATTTCTGTAGTCAAATCAAACACCATAAATAAAAAGAGACCTGAAAATAAAATCTAATAAAAGCTAATCCCGAACACATAAACTACTCTACATATACTAAGGCCTTTCTGTGTTACCCAGATAGATACACCAAATAGGAATTTAAACAAAAGACCGAATTATCAACCGTCAATACACGTCATTCAGCTGTCAGGACCTGTCACATTTTTGCATTGCGTCTTTATTGTAATTGAATACTGCGTTTTCCTCTTTTTATTGTTGGGGGGTTGGGTGGCTGATTGGTTAGAGCATGCAAGTTGTATCACAAGGTCTGTCATTGAGTCAACTGGCGTGGTTTCGATTCCCTGGTTGTAGGTGACAAGGAGTAGGGTCGCCTCTCCAACCTTGTGGGTTTTCTTCGGGTCCTTCGGTTTTCTCCCACTGCTAAAGTTCCCTACGCACAAGCAAATTATTGAAATAAAACTGAATCATATGGTAGTCCTGACATGCCCTAGTTTGTGTCGAGTGGACATTAAACTCTTAAGATATCTTGACTGGAAACAAATCCAAAACATGATAATAATAATAAATCTACAAAAGTCTGTTTGTTTCCAACGAAAAACAAAAATTTGAGCACATGAATCATTTATGCAAAAAATGCACAATACTACATGTCTAAAAGAGCAGACAGTTGAAGAAGAAAAGGAAGTTTAAGTTTAATCAGCAGCCATATTCTCAGAAAAATGGAGTATAGTTTCAATTACAAGCCAATATCGCAGAGTCTAGTTTCAACCACTGGCCCAAACTAAAAATTTTGAGAGATCGGAGGCCTTGGTCACAAAAACTTACATCCGCTAAAATCAATCGTAATTTAAAGGCGCTGCGACTCTTAAATTCATGATTTTAGGGAGTTATGTTTTCGAGAATAAAACCTCCAGTCAGAAAGATGAGAATGTTCATTAAGGCCACACCAATTTTGTTCTTCAGGAATATCTATTAAATTTCGCTCGCTTCTTAGGAACAGAATAAATAAAATTAAAGAAAAATAATTGTTTGCTCTGCTCATAGACTTGTAGTTCTGATTATTAAGTTTTGAAATATTAAAGATACATTATGTAAGATTTAGATAAAGAGCTAGCCATTCTTGCTATAATAGTTCGAAAATAGATAATGTAAAATGAATACTTTGAAAATTTCATTCAACTTATTCTATTACGAGCGAAGATATTAGCCTTTGAAGGTTTGACCAGACGTGTGCAATAATTTGAACCACCGTACTGATTGTTTGAAGCTAAGTCTCTCTCCTCCATGTTTAGCTTAAATCAAAATATGGCTGAACTGTTCTAATCTATTTAATATCAGAGAAATCTGATGCCATCGAGAGTTGACTATGGCCTGGATAAGTTAAATAATGTCTTATTAATAAATTTAGATAAAGTTTCAGGCCTAAAGAAAGACCTGCAATAGGCAGATTTAGCTCTTGCATAATGTATGTTTAAGTTTTGAAATATTAAACTAAAAATTTATTCCTGAGACTCAAGTGGTAACTGGTTTATCAAGGACCAGAAGAACTGAAATTCAATTTGGCTTGGCCTACGTAAGCGCTTAAGAATAAATAAGACCCTGAGTACACCAAGAGTTGTCTTCCATTACCAAAAATAGTAATACTCGTCTTACCACAGTTTACACATTCTCTCTCTACGTGAACGGTTTTGGGTTTACTTCTTCTAATGACACATACTGCTGTTTGATAAATAATCAAACATTATAAACATCAACATAATTCAAATCTCACTGTCTGACTCCAATAATAATAGTTATTATCTCCCTTGATATTATACCTTGCTATCATTAAATAACAACATAACGTCATGCTATATGTACCTTAATGCCAATCTCCCTGTCTGACTCCAATAGTAATAGTTCTTATCTCCCTTGATATTATGCCTCGCTATAATTAAATATCAACATATCGTCATGCTATACATGAACCTTAATGCCAATCTCACTGTCTGACACCAATAGTAATAGTTATTATCTCCCTTAATATTATACCTTGCTATCATTAAATATCAACATATAGTCATGGTATACAATAATTTAAACCTGACTGACTCCAATATTAATAGTTCTTATCTCCCTTGATGATAAATATAGTGGGTGATCGATTCATAGTCCGGAACGTCCCGAATTGACAGAATTGCAATCGAGTGACGCGGAATTCAGCCCTGTCACAGTTCTGTCAGTACCAACAGCTGAGGTGGCGTGAGTAGAATTGTGACGTATTTTAAGCCGGCACATGCGTTGTACTCCGAAATTCTCCTTTTCACTCGATTGACACTATTTTCGGAATTGAGAGAATTTAATTCCGGAACGTTCAATCCAGTATTCCCATTGGGTTTGCTCGATTGTCAGTTCAGAACATCCCAAATAAACATAATTGCAATTGATACAGTTCTGTCAGTCCCGACAACGGAGGTGGTGTTAGTAGAATCGTGACGTAATTAAACTCAACGAGTATGTTTCAGCTGTCATAGTTGGTCAATATATTTTCTTATGCAGTCAGCGTATGCATTCTAGCCCCAAATTGCCATTTTCACTTAATTGTCACTATTTTGGGGATTTAGAAATTCAATTCCGGAACGTTCAGACGAGTATTCCCTACAAGTTGCTATCAAAATATATCAACATTTGGTGATCCCCGATTGTCAAACGGGAACACCTGGAATTGACAGAATTAAAATCGCGTGACACAGAAATCAGTCCTGTCACAGTTCTGTCAGCCCCGACAACGGTGGTGGTGTGAGTAGAATCGTCAAGCTGTCATGGTTGATTGATATATTTTCTCACATCGAAAAAACTGTGCTCAGTCTTGAATCTGGTTTTAGTATTTTTAAAAGGAATAAAGTTAGTTACAGTGAATATTTCCGGTTAATTTTTAGTTGTCGTTACAAATGTATCAATATTGTTTGTATGTCTGGTGAAGTGGAACATAAGTATAAAGTGTTTTAGTCAAGGAATTAACAATCAGCCTAGAGCAAAGAAGTATATGAAGAGCCCCAGGGAAGAACGATCTAAGTCATTTTTTCAACGAACCCCAGTTAATGGCACCATCTGGTAGCAAATTGTATAAGCTTTCTGTGGAACAATCAATTTCAGGTAAAAACGATCAGAGTCACATCTAACCAAGGCTCTTCTGAAATGGTCTCCCAGACAAATAAGTCCATCGTACCCTTTATTTGACCTTAATTTGGCTGAAAAGTGGAAGTCAGTTGTTGTTCTGGTAATTATGATTCGTATTAAGTTGTTCTCGAAAAGACAAAAATGTGACTTAGATCGTTCTTCCCCTGGACTCCGCATATATCTAGCTCTCTTATTACTGCAATCTGATTAAAACACAGATCTTGTTTCGTTTCGTTTTTTTATAGTTCAAAATTTTGTTTTACTTGTCGTTACTACACTAGGATCGGGAAGAGTTGTTATATAACCCACGTTCTGGATGATGTGAGGGATTAGCCAATGAAACAGTCTGTTACGGCAAGTTTTTTGCGTGAGGTCCACGGAACTGTGGGTAACGCACTAGAAACATCAACACTGATTGGTTAATCGAATGTCTGACGTCATAGAGTCAAATGCCGCTCGTATGACCCCAGACACAACCTTCGAGTACAACTGGTCAGATCTTCATGTAGTGTAGGCCATCGAAAGTATAAAAAAAAAAAAACGAAATATAGAACTGTACTTTAATCAGATTGTTATTACTATCCTCCTTACCTACTAACATATCATCTACCTGTAATTTCCAGTCCCTTCCCTGCTAAAATATTGATGTTTATTAGGCCTACCTGTTCAAACCCCATCCAACCCCTCCCCCACTAATATATTGATGTTAATTAGACCTACCTGTTTTATCTATATCTTTAGGATCCAGATATTCTACCTGTAATTTCTGGGCCTCATTATCAAATTTCTGTAGCATCTTTAACTCTGCGCTCAGTGCTTCCTCATCTTTGGATTTACGACCAGACAGCCATTTAGCTAACAAAACAAAATAAATTTTAATTGTATTTTAGGTAACAATATACAAGCCATGCTGATGTATGTCAATTTCAAGCAAAATAAAAAAACAACCTGAAATTCAAATTCCCATTATATTGTGGTTTTTTTTTAGGAGAGAGAGAGAGAGAGAGAGAGAGAGGTTTTAAACATCCACTCAACCCCAAAATAGGTCATTTTGGGAATAACATGTAGTTCAATTTTATTTCATTAATTCGCCTGCGCGTAAGTAAAAGGGTCTTTAGCAGTGGGAGGAAACCGGAGAACCCGGAGAAATCCCACAAGGTTGGACAGGCGACCCTACTCCTTGTCACGTATGACCGGGGAATCGAAACCACACCAGTTGACTCAATGACAGACCTTGTGATACAACTTGCATGCGCTAACCAATCGACCACCCAACCCCCCAACAATAAAAAGAGAAAAACGCAGCATTCAATTACAATAACCACGTTAACCATTTGGCCATCCACCCACCCTGTAATCTACAGATTAATCTAACTTACAAAAAGAGAACTTTTTTGATGATTGACTGCTGGTTTTCTCGGAGGCCGAGTCTGAGTCACACTTATCGTATGGATCACTAACTTCTTCGATCTTTAGAGATTTATTATTTATCTGTTCCTCGGACATGGTTTTTAACGCAGCGTAAGCTCTCCGTGTTAACTTGACGTATGGTACTTTCTTTGGTGAATTATAATGATGAATGGGTAAAGGCATTATGGTAGCATAGTGTTTCAATACAAGAGGTTCTAATCTGTAAGCCTGAAACATATAAAATATGATATTAATTTCACTCAGTAATTTAATATATTTATTAATAAATGGGTGAGGGGGGGGGGGGGTCGAAGCTGTATTTTGTGGTGTCTTTTTCTATCAAAAATGAAATGAAATGGTGTTTAACATCATACTTTTTTGCTCCGACTGGGCTAATGAAGACAGGCATACACCATACAGTGTACTATGAGGGAAATTTTGCCCAGACAGCGGCACTATGGCCTACTCTTATATCAAATTCCAACTGCTAAGGGATCTTTTACATGCACAACAATGTGTACACAGGACCTTGTTTTTTTGTCCCATCTGAATGACTAGACAGCTGTCCTTGTCAGGCCCTCCACCCTGCACCACTGACCAGGGAAAACCATGCCTGAAAATCTTGATGAACTTTCTCGGTCAACACCGGGAGCGAATCCGCAGCCTACAGTCTAGCGTGCCTGCGTGTCACCCACTTAGCTATGTTTATCTTTTGAGATGTATTGGTACAATCTGGCTGGTCATGCCATTAAGGTTATCTAAATCTAGAGCGAGAGACAGACAGAGAGACAGAGAGACAGAGAGAGAAATGGGGCTTAACCTCCACTCGACACAAACTAGGTCATTTCGGGACTAACACATAATTCAACTTTATTTCAATAATTCACTTGTACGTAGGGGTCTTTAGCAGTAGGAGAAAACCAGAAAATTCAGAGAAAAACCTACGAGGTTGAATCTAAATGTAGAGAAAATACTTACGACAGGATCAGAAGGATGATAAATATTAAAGAGACGTTTACACACCGACGATGGTATAATATGTTCCTGTGTTCCCGTTCCCTTTGGTCTCATACCTCGTAATGCTAAAAATACAGCAAGTGGTGAACCAAGGCAAAATAGGTTTTCTATCTGAAATTATATTAAAATAGGCTTTCTATCTGAAATTATATTAAAATAGGCTTTCTATCTGAAATTATATTAAAATAGGTTTTCTATATGAAATTATATCAAAAGATAGGTTGCCAGGCAACGTAACATACGCCCACAGCAGCTATATCTTCCGGGCAGTCAACAAGAGTTGTCACATATTTTTACTTTTTTCGGTAATGAAACATTTATAATACATTAAAATCTGATTAAGAGTAACAACTCATTAAGTAATTATCAGAAAACCATTAGAATTTGTTTGTTTTTTATAAAGTTCTGCCCCATGCTAACGTTTAGTATACAAAACTTTTAACATCATGGATTTAGCTGTTCAAGTCATAAAGATTCTTGAAAATCAATATACTTGTTCGTCTCAAGATCTTAAACACTGTGTATAAATTTAAAGTCAATCGGATATTAACTTTAGCCTATAGAGCGTCCACAAGCAATTGTGGACGCCAGACCGACCGACGGACTGACGGACGGGGGCGACAACAATATACAACCACATTTCAATGTGGGCGTATAAAAACCTATCAGAGATTATATTAAAAAAAAAATCTGAAATTATATTAAAATAGTTTTTTTTATCTGAAATTGTATTAAACTACAATCAATAATTCTTCATATATTTGGGTAAAAAGGAAATTAAGTTTAATGTTTTACCTTCTGCTCCAGTTTGGATAATGAAAACTTAAACACTGTGTATAAATTTAAAGTCAATCGGATATTAACTTTAGCCTATAGAGCGTCCACAAGCAATTGTGGACGCCAGACCGACCGACGGACTGACGGACGGGGGCGACAACAATATACAACCACATTTCAATGTGGGCGTATAAAAACCTATCAGAGATTATATTAAAAAAAAAATCTGAAATTATATTAAAATAGTTTTTTTTATCTGAAATTGTATTAAACTACAATCAATAATTCTTCATATATTTGGGTAAAAAGGAAATTAAGTTTAATGTTTTACCTTCTGCTCCAGTTTGGATAATGAAAACTCCATGTAGCCTACACTTATTTCTATTTCTCCGAAAGACTAGACACGTTTCGTTGCCAAGCCCTCTGCACCAATGACAAAGGGAAACCAGGCTGGGAAATCCCGGGAAACCTTCCCAAACAACAGCGAAATCGAACCCAGGAAACCCTAATTAGTGCAACAATGTCATCCTTATTAACAAGCCACTCTGGCTCTCGTTACAAATATAATAGAATAACTTACTGTAAAATTGAGCATTGGTGTAGATTTTTGTTTCTCACGGACTGAGGCTTCGAGTTCATTTACTCTAAAAATAACCAAGTTATAATATTTAATATCAAATAAATACTCTAGTATCTTTAATATACATGAAAGTAAAAAACCTGTGTATTGAGAATGAATGCTGGATACAGGAATATCTTTAATTATATAATAATATACATGCAAGTGGAAAACAATGGAGAGAGAGAGAGAGAGAGGGAGAGAGAGAGAGAGAGAGAGGGAGGGTTTAACATCCACTCAACATAAACTAGGTCATTTCGGGACTAACACATGGTTCAATTTAATTTCAACAATTTTACGTCCTTGTCATGTAGAACCGGGGAATCGAAACCACGCCATTTGACTCAATAACAGACCTTATGATACAGCACACACACATTAACCATTCGGCCCCCTCAACCCCGCACAATGGAGTGAGAATAAATTGGGATTGTAAAACTTGTCTAAGCACTACATTTGAGACCAACATGTTGTAATATGTGAGAATTGACTTGAACAGTGATTTTTCCATTGACCCTTCTACAAATTCCAGCAGTCAAGCTTTCCTTTGGAATGACTGCACGTGTACACGAATGAATCTCAACCTCAGTCGAGGCATATTTTACCCCACGCCGTAACAAAGTTAAAAGAGGGATGTTTCCATAGCATATCTCATAAACCGTTAAAGATATATTTATGAAACTTAGTACACAGTAGTTCTACCTTCTGCTAATTAGAAATTTTCTCAGATTTAATAATCTTTGTGTTTCTATGGAAACAGTTTTGATATACAAGCATGTGGGATGTTGATGACTGAAATGAAATGGGGTTTAATTCCCAACTTTTCAGCGCCGACTGGGCTAATACAGATGGGTATACGCCATGAAGTGTTCTATTAGGGAAATTTGGACATGCCAGCTGTGCTAAGGTCTACTCTTATTTCCAATAAGGATTCTTTTATGTGCACGTGAGGGTATACACAGGACCTCATTTATTTTTGTCCTATCCAAACAACTATACGTTATCTATTTCCAGGCCATCTGTCCTGCAATACTGACTAGGTGGAACCACACCAGAAAATGCAGTTTCTTGGCCAACACAGGGATCAAACAGGACATTTAGGTTAGCTAACGTCTGACTGTGTTATCATGGCTTCTGTACCTAAAGATATTTTTAGACCAAGTAATGATGCCTACCTTCTTCTAGCTTTGTCTAACTCTGCTATTAATTCATCTGAACCACATGGTTGTTGTCGCTCTTCATTCTATAAAATATACAATCAAATATTCAGATCAAATATTATACAAGATTTAGATCAAATATAATACAGAATTCAAATCAAATATTGTACTGGATTCAAATTAAATATAATATAGGATTCAGATCAAATATAACACAGGATTCAGGTTGATTATAATACTGGATTCAGATCGATTATAATACAGGATTCAGATCAAATATAATACTGGATTCAGATCAAATATAATACAGGATTCAGGTTGTTTATAATACTGGATTCAGATCAAATATAATACAGGATCCAAATCAAATTATAATACAGGATTCAAATCAAATATAATACAGGATTCAGATCAAATATAATATAGGATTCAGATCTAATATAATACAGGATCCAGATCAAATTATAATACAGGATCCAGATCAAATTATAATACAGGATTCAGGTCGATTATAATACAGGATTCAGAATGATTATAATACAGGATTTCGGGACTAACATATGGTTCAATTTTATTTCAATAATTCACTTATGCGTAGGTTTTTTTTAGCAATTGGAGGAAACCGGAGAACCCGGAGAAAACCCACGAGGTTGGACAGGCGACCCTACTCCTTATCATGTACCACCAGGAAATCGAAACCACGCCAGTTGACTCAATGACAGACCTTATGATACAGCGCGAACATGTTAACCATTCAGCCATTCAACCCTCCAAATTAAATAAAATACTGGATTCAAATCAAATATTGTCAACAACAAATCATATGTTTAGATTGTTTTTATTGTAAAAACCAGTATGAGTGCACTATATGAACTAGGAACTGAGCATGACGTCATCTCAGCAATCTTGGAATTATGACTTTTATCAAAAATTCGAAGTTTGTCAATGAATGCACAATTGTCCAAAGAACAAACTTACTATAACGGAGGTAACAAATTGGTCGTACATCTTTAATGGATTCCATCCTGTGATTATATCATAGGTTATCACACTTCCTGTATAATACACAAACAGACGTTCATTTAAATATATCACCATAAACAATATACACCACAGTTGATGGAATGAGGGGATTGGGGGAGTTGGGAGGGACGGAGGGAAAGAGTGCTAATGTCCACTACACACAAATGAATGATCTAAAGTGCACACATTAGAACCAGTAGTGATAAGCCCACGAGAGAGAGAGAGAGAGAGAGAGATAGAGAGAGAGAGAGATGGGGTTTAACGTCGACTCGACACAAACTAGGTCATTTCGGGACTAACATACGGTTTAATCTTATTTCAATAATTCACTTGCACGTAGGGATCTTTAGCTGTGGGAGGAAACCAGGGGGCCCGGAGAAAACCCACGAGGTTGGACAGGCGACCCTACTCCTTGTTACGTACAACCGGGGATTCGACCCACGTGAGAGGCAACCCACAAATACAAAACATGAAAAGGTCATATTTCACAAACAGTTCTAGGTTGTCTGTTACACACACCTGATATCATATGCTTTCAATTAAATAAATCAATAACTTACCTAAAGAATGAGCAATTATTGAGACTTTGCCTCGATTGGCCTCAAAATAAGGATGTCGTGAACAAAACATTTTGTAAAGTCGGTTTAGTTCAGACTGAAGGCTGTGGGTGATCTGAAAACCAAAAGATTTAGATAAAGAGCAGATCGTTCTTGCTATAACAGTTCCAAAATAGATAATTCAAAAATAATATATTGAAAATTTCATTCAAATTTCTTAATTCTGAGCGTCGTTATCACTGTTTGAAGTTATTATCGCAGCAACGTCACTTGTTAATCGAGTCTCAGCCTCGCTTCTCCATTGTTAAATTAAATCATTAAATGGTGGTCATATTTTAATCTGTTTACATCTGCGCCACCTTCTGATGACCTAGAGAGTTGATCTGAAAGAAATTAACGCCAAATACGCAGGATTGAATGATACTCTGGTCTCAGTGACAGTGGACTTGTATCATAAACTAGCCTCTGATCTATACAGTGGACTTACTAACCTCTGATCAATACAGCTGACTTACTAGCCTCTGATCTATATAGTGGACTTACTAGCCTCTGGTTTTATACAGTGGACTTACTAACCTCTGATCTATACAGTGGACTTGTATAATATAATATATCCATGGCACTAGAGTTTAATATATTTCTTACACCTTTCATCTTGTTAGGAGTTATATTATCAACAGTATCTACAAAAAAAAATAAAAAATTTAAACAAGATTCTATAAACGGAAATAAAAAAATTCGCAGGATTCAAGATAGTTGCTAATCATTTATCAGAGAGAGAGAGAGAGAGAGGTTTAACGTCCACTCGACACAAACTAGCTCATTTTGGGACTAACATATGGTTTTTTTTTAAATTTTATTTCAATAATTCGCTTGCGCATAGGGGTCTTTAGCAGTGGGAGGAAACCGGCGGACCTGGAGAAAACCCATGAGGTTGGTCAGGTTACCCTACTCCTTGTCACGTACAACCGGGGATTCGAAACCATGCCAGTTGACTCAATGACAGGCATATGATACAGCGTGCACATGCTAACCATTCGGCCATCCAACCCTCCTAATCATTTATCAAGACCCCAAAGAAATGAAATGCAATGGGGTATAACGTCGTACTGTTCTGTTCTGACTGGGCTAATGAGGGAAATTTTGCCCGGACAGTGGCCCTATGGCCTACTCTTGTATCAAATTCCAACTGCCAAGGGATCTTTTACGTGCATGTCACATTATCTTATCCTTGACCCCAAAGAATAAAAATTGATTTAGTTTGACCTAAAGTCTGTCTCACACGGGCTTGTGTATGGCTCACTACACAACACAGCTTCACAGTTTCTTTGTGAGTAGGGGGTCTTTAGCATTGGAAGGAACGGGAGGGACCCGGAAAACCCATGAAGTTGGGAAGGCAACCCTACTCCTTGTTACGGACAAGCTTGGGATTGAAACCACGCCACTGGACTCAATGACAGACCTTATGATCTAAAGTGCCATGCATTAGACCATAGGTTCAAAACCTGTTTTGGGTGGCGACCCCATTCCAGACCCAGGATCAGATCGCAACCCCTCGAAGAACAAAGTCACATTTTACTATGAAACATCACTTTTATTATTGTTTACTTATTAAAAGTCTGATAACAAATTATTGATTTTTTTAATCAGTGTGATGGTTGCACCTGTTTTTCAGAGAATAGAGAAGTAGTTATATCCATATATACCTTGTGTTGTGTTTTGTTATGAATCGATTATCACAGGTAGATATTTCTGTTGGAAAGCGCGAGACTTGGTATTCGCGATGATATTTTCTATCGAGGAATCTGAGAGGTCTAGAGCTGGGTCCTAGACCAATCGAAATTAGTGACGAAAAATGTAGATTGTAGAGTGTTATGTGAAGGCCTTGATAAGATGTACGGAGTTAAAGCGAGATCAAGCCTTCTATTGAAGATGTATAGATAGCATTTTTTAAAAAAGTTCTCAGACTAGTCCGCAACCCCAAGAAAAGTGCTCGCGACCCAGAGGTTGGGAAACGCCGCATTAGACCACTTGAATACCGAACCCTGCATGCTACAATTGGAAAAAGGAGAAGAGCCTTACAATCTGATTAAAACACCGATCCTATTTCGTTTCGTTTTTTGTAGTTCAAAATTTCATTTTACTTGTCTTTACTACACTAGGATCTGGAAGAGTTGTTATAATATAACCCACGTTCTGGTTGATGTGAGGGATTAGCCAATGAAACAGTCTGTTACGGCGAGTTTTTGGTGCACAGAAACGTGGGTAACCCATTAGAAACATCAACGCTGATTGGTTAATCAAATGTCTGACGTCATAGGGTCAAAAGTCGCTCATATGACCTCTGATGCGACCTTCCACTACAACCGGTCGGATCTTCATCTAGTGTAGGCCATCAAAAGTATAAAAAAAAAATGAAAAAATGAAATATAGATCTGTATTTTAATCAGATTAGTAAATCAATCTATTTTTCCCCGGCGTTATTTACTTTACCTCCGTCAAGTTTTAACGATGACCTCCATTCAACCGGCAAAAATTCAGCTCTCTGGTTGGTTGAATCAAAATCGGGAAAAAATTTATATTTTAAATGGTTGACTTTTGTACGGAGACTGAAATCAAACAAAAAATATCACTGTAATAAGTCAGATCTACACCTAATTCATCTGAGCAGTCTGGCAGTAATTATCAGAAATCATTGAAAATCAATAGACTTCTTCGTCTCATGACCTTGAACACTGTGTATAAATTTAAAGTCAACTTTAGCCTCTACGTATACAGCGTCCACAAGATTTTTCAAAGTGATCAAGGGCCATAACTCTGGAATCAAAGCCATGCCACTTGACTCAATGACAGACCCTATGAAGTAATGTGTATTAATTAACCTTACGGCCACCATATTGCTCTCACTAAATGCCCTTTAAAGATATCATTTGTAATGTATTGGACGTTTTTAATGTAATGTATAAATATTATCATGTGTAATATATTGGACATTAAATTGTAATAAACAACAACAACATATTGTATCAGAATTTACTTCATTTCAAGTTTAAAATTCATTAGATTTTGAGTGTATTCCCATTATATCAGAATTGAATTAATCAATTCATTCAAAGTTTAAAATTTTATTTAGTGTAATCCAACTGGATATTACATCATTTAAAGATTAAAATTCGTCAGATTATTTAGTGCAATCTAATTGTACATGTTTTGGAATTTACTTTATTTAAAAGTTTTAAATTCGTTAGATTTTGAGTATAATCTAAATGTATCAAAATTTACTTTATTTAAAGTTTTAAATTCATTAGACTTTGAGTGTAATCTAATTATATTAGAATTAATTTGATCAACAATGACTAATTATATTGATATGACTGAACGACACAATATAACAACCCACTTATTCTAAAACAATGGAAGAGAAATCATATTCTGTCAATCAGCTGTAAATTATATGTCACAGGAAATCATGCTATCTTTCCACCACCTACACCAACTACTTGAGATACTTCAACAAGAGTTTGTCCATTAAAGGAGGCAAGTCTCTAACTCAATATCATCCACAGTTTTCAAGGGTATATAAAATAGCTAATTAAGTCTCTAAATCAATATCATCCAGTCTTCGACATTGCAAACTCGACTAATTGGTGATCATGTTATCTTACTGTGAAAAGATGAGCTTCTGATATCTAAGTCAAGGAGTTCAAGGAATGCTTCAAAAAATACCATACTCTAGTAATTAGCACCTCAACAAGCATAGATATTTGATAATTATATGTTTCTGGTTATTTTGAGAATGAGGGTGATATAGTGTCCCTTTATATTATAAAGTATGTACAATACCCTTATTACAGGGGTTTTAAAGGTATTCAATGAATGTGTTAACCCTTGTCGGTGCACGTTGTGAGTATAACATATCAGGTATCAAGGGGTCCATATGGACCCCAGTTATAATTCAAAGTTTTTACGTACAGATACATGTATGTCTGAATTAAAAGGCTGGGGTTTAGTTTTTATTTGTATTCATATTTGACAAGTGAAAAACAACTAAATCATTATACAAAAACATTTTAGTGACATTTGGAAAAGATTTAATAATTCTCACAAAATTGCTACTTTGTGTACTATGTGATAAAGAGGTTAAATGGCTATTCACGCTTGATACAAAAACCATTCAATATTTGGAATTCATCATTTAATTTTTGGTATTTGTAACATGCAGGTGTTAAAAGAGAGAACACTCTGGCATACACAATATGGTATCAGGCAGCAAACACATTAGCAAAATCCCAACTGTTGTAAGTTAGGGGTCCAATAACCCCTTGTTCCCCTCAAGTTTTGGGCCTGATTTGCATGTAACATAACTCTGCATGTGAAAAGCAGATGAATACCAAACTCTTCGCTACGTGTAAAAATGTATAGGAGACAAAGTCACTAAATTTCAGAAAGCAGTGCCCATTAGTTATTACAAAACACTATAAAACATGTGCATGGGGTCCACAGAGACCCCACGTTCACCGACAAGGGTTAAACAATAATACACTCTTAAGTATCTTATTAGGTGTGTCCATTGTGAGTATGATTTAAAATTAATTACATTTTATTTACAATTCCTCTTTAACATTTATGTACAATACCCTAATTTAATACCCTATTTTTTGTGGTATTGATAGAGTTCAAGGTTATTTTGGGTATGATATTATATATATAAGAGTGTTAGTGTCTCTTTAAATTCTACGTACAATACCCTAATTATGGTCCTAGTTTTCAATTTAGTTGAAATTAGTTGTACCTGATAATGGCTTCTGTCTAGTGATGATGGGTAGAAATGAAGCTGATAATGGCTTCAGTCTAGTGAAGTCAACTAGAAGCCAATTAATGATGTTACATAAATGACAAATCTTACGACATCACGGCCATTTCATCTGACCAGAATTACCCACGGAAAAATCAATATAAATCTGACATATAGCAAGTGTCTGACCGTCCATTAATGGGATTATTACAGATATTTGATACAGTTAGATAATAGTTATCGAATGGTCATACTGACCAGTTACACCCAGAGGTTGCAGTCAGCAAATTAGAGAGAGAGAGAAAGAGAGAGAGAGAGAGAAAGAGAGAGAGGGGGTTTAACATCCACTTGACACAAACTAGGTCATTTCGGCACTAACATCTAATTTAATTTTATTTCATTAATTCGTTTCCCCGTATGGGTTTTTTAGCAGTGGGAGGAAACCGGAGGGGAAAACCATGAGGTTTGACAGGCGAGCCTACTCCTTGTCACATACAAGCAAGGAAGCAAAACCACACCACTTGACTCAACAACAGACCTTATGATACAACGCCCACACATTAACCACTCGGCCACCCAACTCTCCAGCACACAGAGGACTATTTACTCTGAGAATAGATCTCTGTCCAAAATGGCCGCCATATTCAAAATTTAGTACTGGGGTATTCTATTTTGTAAGGATGTTTTAAACCACCATTTTACCATCTTTCAAACACACAAAGACTAAATAAATAATTTTAAAAATTCTTAAAGTAATATACTTAGCAGAGAGAGAGAGAAAGAGAGAGAGAGAGAGAGAGAGAGAGAGATGGGGTTTAAGTCCACTCTACTCCATACTAGGTCATTTTAGGACTAACACATGGTTCAATTTTATTTCAATAAATTGCCTGCGCGTAGGGGTCTTTAGCAGTGGGAGGAAACCGAAGGACCCGGAGAAAACCCACGAGGTTGGACAGACGACCCTTCTCCTTGTCACGTACAAGTAATCAAAACGACGCCAGTTGACTCAATGAAAGACCTTATGATACAGGGCACGTGCTCACCATTCGCCCCCCCCCCCCATTCCTTGAAGAACATGAAGATCCGTAAATAAGAAGTAAATAAGAAGCTCCACGTAGTGCCTAAACTGAAAACCGCCATGATAGTGTTGTGTTTAGATGCAGACATAAAATTTTTTTTGTCAAGAATGCATTACACCCACCCTACCCTACCCTAAATTTAAATAATTAACTTACTCTCTACAACATTTAACGATGCTTCCAGTTTCCATTTTCTGTCCGATACCATGTATTACAAACACTAGGTGCGTTATGTCTGGTGGTTTATCATCCATTATAGCTTCATAACAATACGCCCGATGTAACCTAGTACCAGCTGAAACATAGTAACAACATCGTAATCATTATAGATACGTAACAATACACCCAATGTAACCTAGTACCAGCTGAAACATAGTAACAACATTGTAATCATTATAGATACGTAACAATACGCCCGATGTAACCTAGAACCAGCTGAAACATAGCAACAACAGCGTTTTAATCATTATATATAGCTTCGTAACAATACGCCCGATGTAACCTAGTACAAGCTGAAACATAGCAACAACAACGTTTTAATCATTATATATAGCTTCGTAACAATACGCCCGATGTAACCTAGTACCAGCTGAAACATAGTAACAACATCGTAATCATTATAGATTCGTAACAATACGCCCGATGTTACTCACTGAGCAATCTGATTAAAACATAGTTCCTATTTTGTTTTACTTGTCTTTACTACACTAGGATCTGGAAGAGTTGTTATATAACCCACATTCTGGTGTGAGGGATTAGCCAATAAAATGGTCTGTTACGGCGAATTCTTGGTGTGTGATGCATGGAACTGTGGGTAAACCACTAGAAACGTCAACACTGGTTGATTAATCAATGTCTGATGTTGTGGACTCTAAAGCCGCTTGTATGACCTCTGACGCGACCTCCCACTACAACAGGTCAGATCTTTATGTAGTGTAGGCCATCGAAAGTATAAAAATCGAAAAAAAATGAAATATAGATCTGTATTTTAATCAGATTACTCACCGAGCCACTGTGGCTCCTAGTAGTACTATATCTAGATTGCGAAGATGGGTAGCTATAGTATATATATGGGGAGATAAGTTGATCGACTTTCTTGTCTTAAAGATACTTACATTTCTGCCAACCAAAGGAATGGGTGACTTTTCTCATAAATTTGGAGGAAGCAGATTCACTGAAGAGGAAGACTTCATTGGCTGAATTCCAGTCAATGTGAAATTCATGAAATTTTATGTTGTGTATCACTGAAATAGAGCAAATAAGTATAAGTTGTTATAGAGATGAAATAAAATGAAATGGGGGTTTAACGTCCTACTGTTCTGCTTCGAACTGGGCTAATGAAGACGGGCATACGCCATACAGTGTGCTATGACAGCGGCACTACTGCCTACTCTTTTGTATTTATCTTCCGTAAACCTAGAAATAATTTTACTTTAGGTTATCTTCATATATATATGCTTCATTTGAGTTACCATAACTAACAAATACTTACTGTACTTTTATATTTATATAGGAACCACATATTGCCATATGACACAGGTTAAAATCAATGACCTGTTGTCCTCTAATATACATGTAGGTACAGGTCTAGAGCATTAAACAACTTATATGACACAGGTTAAAATCAATGACCTGCTGTTTCTCTAATATAGATATCTATATAGGTCTCGCGCATTAATCAACTTATCATACGACACAGGTTAAAATCATTGACCTGTTCTATAATATAGGTATCTAAAGGTCTACAACATTAATCAACTTATAGTATGAATAACAATATGAAATATAAATTGGCCATTATTCAACCTGTCATCTATTGTCTGGTTTCTAACTACCACATAAAGATTTTTATTATCAGGAATATTCCACAGTGTTCTCAAGAGAGACTGGGTGACAAAATAAAACAGGACAGATAATATAGATGAAAAGAGAACTCAAAAGGGAATTAGAACTTTCGAAATCTTTGACAATAATATCTGAGTTGCCATAATATGACATAAAATTGATAATATAAATGAAATGAAATGTTCTGCCATAATCCAGGGGAAGTTGTCCGATATGCGCAAGTATCGAAAGGAACCCAGTTATAAACATATATTTTAAATCTTATCAAAATCAGATAAAAATTGTCCACAACCTTTTTATTACATACTTTTACACTATTTGCGTACAGGGAGTGGCCATTTTGTTGGCCCATTTCGATCTGATTTTCACAAAACTCTAAGTCAACAGTCTTTATGGTCTAATGGTGATATAATCGGATGAACAGGGCGACAACAATGTACATCCACTTGACAATGTGGGCGTATAAAAATTGTACCATACGCTAGTCCTGAAAATGACCTACCAGTAGTTTTATCTAAATCTTACATGACGCATCTTAAAGATTGTCTCAGAAATTGAGGGAGCTACGAGGGCTAAGTGAGTAAGAGGCGCTGTTCGATCCCCGCATTGCCCAAGAAAGTTCATCGGGATTTTCCTGCGTTGTTTCCCCTTGTCAGTGATGCAGGAGGGAGGGTCTGACAAGGACAGCTGTCCTGTCATTCAAATGGTTCGAAAAACCGAGGTCCCGTGTATACATTGGCATGCACATAAAAGATCCCTTGGCAGTTGGAATTCAATATAACAGTACGCCGTAGTGCCACTGTCAGGGCTAAATTTCCCTCATAGCACACTGTATAGCATATACATGTGTTCATTAGCCCAATTGGAACAGAACAGTGGGACGTTAAAACCCATTTCATTTGTCTCAGAAATTGCTTAGGATTTATAAGAATACATGTATATTAAAACTCTATTTTAGTAACAAATACTTCAGTCGGTGTATTTAATACAAGTTAATTCAAATCAAAATAAAAAGTGTCATTCTAAAGGGTTATTGCCATGGTTACACTTTCTTATCTTCTGGGCAAATTCTCATAAAACTCTAGAAATGGGGAAAAAACTAGACAAGGTTTGGTGTTTTTATCTGTAAATGAATCCATGACAAATAACTCTTCATTGTGTTCAATATATATTGTAAAATCTGTCTCAGTATATTCTCAGATAGAGAAATGAAGCCACTCAATATCATTTAGATCATTTAATGACTAACATGTGATATATTTTTATTTAAATACCCAGTACTTTGTTTGTCAATAGTGTCTTAAGTAGTGGGAAAAAAACTGGAAGATCAATAATGTTATGTACATGTAGCATCCTCCATCCTACTCAGGGGGGTTGGGTGGCTGAATAGTTAACAAACGGTCTGTCATTGAGTCAAGTGGCGTGGTTTTGATTCCCCACTTGTACATGTACGTGACAAAAAGTTGGGTCAAGCCTCGTGGGTTTTCTCTGTGATCTTCCAGTTTCCTCCCACAGATAAGACCCCTATGCGCAAGCGAATTATTGAAATAAATTAGAACAATATGTTAGTCCCGAAATGAGCTAGTTTGTTACGAGTGGACGGTAAACCCCATTTCTCTATCTTTCCCACTCTATTCCATGTCACATGTAGACACCTGGTTTTGAAACCACACCACACGACTCAATGACAGCTGAACCATATGATCTATGTGATATTTGACCAATCGGCCACCCAACCCCCTAAAGCCCTCATCACACCAAACTAGTTCTCACAACGTTCTGGGAAAGACCATAGAAAAGCATATTGTGTTTCTTGCTACCCAGAAATCACACTGCATAGTGGCATAGGAATCTCCTGTTGCGAGATGACACAGTGTGATTTCAAGCTTCATCCCAACTACAGTCAGAACTAGTTTGATGTGACGGGGGCTTAAAGGTTTAATAATATATGATATATTACCAGGTTTTGTTCCTTTCCCACCAGGCACTGATGGTACATCAACTATTTTCTGTCCCATAAATTTAGCTAAATGTTCTGTCTCTAATTGTGTAGCATAACCTTCCTGTAATGGCTGCCATGTTCCATCGTAAAACCATGTTCCCCTCATAATATTGGATATATCACCTGAAATATAGAAATTTGTTCGTCAGTTATTTATTTAACAAATGTTTAATACAAATTAAACTAACCATGGACTGAAAACTGTATTCAAAATTCAAACTAACATGTATATCTGATGAGATAAAGTATTTCAAGCAATGCACAAGTGCACCCATTAGACCATTCGGTCACCAACCCTCCATGATGGTTAAAAGTAAACACCATAGTTGTAATATGTATAAGAGAGAAGGAAAGAGACAGAGAGAGAGACACACACACACACAGAGGTAGAGGGAAGAGAGAGAGAGAGAGAGAGAGAGAGAGAGAGAGAGAGGTCATAAGTTTGGACAGAAAACCCTACTGCTTTGATCTTACTGATATTCACATACAAGCGAGAGACACACACACACAGGGAGAGGACAAGAGAGAGAGAGAGAGAGAGAGAGAGAGAGTGAGAGAGAGAGAGTTCATGAGTTTGGACAGGCGACCTTACTGCTTGCCACCTACAAGCTGGGAATTGAAACCACACCACTTGAGTCAATAATAGACCTAATGATCTACATGTAAGCACAGTATTAAACCATTCGGCCATCCTCATGCAGTTACCGTTATACACCTGAACTCACATGTACATTATTACTTTTACATGTACATGTTATACATGTATACTGTATGCTTCATGAAATAGGATGGCTAGTGGTCAGTATAAAATATATAACTTTATATGTACATGTATATACATATATTGTATGCTTCATGAAATAGGATGGCTAGTGGTCAGTATAAAATATATAGATTTATGTACATGTAACTTCACGTACACAAGGATAAGCTATCATATTTAATATTAAAATGGGACCCTGGCTAGTGATCAGTATGAAATATATATTTACCTATACAAGGTTTAGCTATTATGTACCTACAAGAATTAGCTCTCATGTACATATCAAGGTCTAGCTATGTACATGTACTTTTGTACAAAAGAGGTAGCTATCATATACCCATACAAGGTTTAACTATCATGTACATATACATATACCCATACAAGGATTAGCTATCATGTACATTACCCATACAAGGTTTAGCTATCATGTACATGTACCCATACAAGGATTAGCTATCATGTACATTACCCATACAAGGAATAGATATCATGTACATGTACCCATACAAGGATTAGTTATCATGTACATACCCATACAAGGATTAGCTACCATGTACATGTACCCATACAAGGAATAGCTAAGATGTACATTACCCATAAAAGGAATAGATATCATATACCTTTACCCATACAAGGATTAGTTTTAATTTTTAAGTAGATCCATCTACATGTATTTATAATGAGTAGTATATACAAGGATAAGCTATCTACATGTATCATTAGATATCAGCTACATGTATATACATGTATATCATTATAGTAGATCCATCTACAAGTACATGTATTTATAATGAGTAGTATACAAGGAATAGCTATCATGTAGCTACAGCTCCCGTCAAAAGGCAAAACCTAGTAACTCACATTTTTCTTATTTTGAGAAAACAAAGGAAATTGTAATGAATGAATATCAAATGCCAGCTCATCCACTGATTTGACTACTATTGAGTTACTAGGTTTTGCTGTGGTATACTAGGCAAATGAAGGAAGTTGCTAGGTTGTGTCATGGGTGTAACTGCTTACAAAATCAAAAGATTGGAATATCTATTACAACAACAGGAGGCACATACCCTAGTAACTACAAATTTGGTCCTAACTCAATTCTGATAAAAAAAAGTGAGTTACTAAGTTTTGCCTTTTGACGGGAGACATGTACATGTATCATTATATCAGCTAGTAGCTAATATGTCATTATTTCAGCTACATGTATATTAGTAGATCCATCTGTGTAATGACCTAATATAAAATCTGTGGTGATAAAACCAACAATCAGTGTTAATAGTTGTACAAACCATTAAATATAACATGAGTCATACTATACCTAACAACATGATATAAAATAACCTGAATGGTTAATTATTAAAGGTCATTTAGTCAATAATAACGAGCGAAGGATGTTGTTTCCTACAGGCACAATCCTACGGCCTTCTACCAAGAAAAATTTGTACTTTTGTCCAGACATGTTTAAAGATGAGAGAGAGAGAGAGAGATGGGATTTAACGTCCATGCGACACAAACTAGATCATTTCGGGACAATCACATGGCTCAATTTTTTTTCAATAATTCGCATGTGCGTAGGGGTCTTTAGCAGTAGGAGGAAACCGGAGGACCATGAGAAAACCCACGAGGTTGGACAGGCAACCCTACTCCTTGTCATGTACATGTGTACAATCAGGCAATCGAAACCATGCCATTTGACTCACTGAGAGATTTTATGTTACAACGCTGCACGCACGTATGTCCAACCCACACAGCCATCCAACCCCTCCATTAGATAAAGAGCTGGCTGTTCAAAAACAGATAATGAAAAATTAATCATCATTGCTTGATAACGGTGAGAGTATCCTCATTGAAAGGTTGCAGTTAAACATACATTATGCAAGAGCTAAATCTGCCCATATTTTAGGTCTTTCTTTAGGACTGAAATCTTATCTACATTATAAATTAGACATTAATTAACCTATCCAGGCCATAATCAACTCTAGATGGCAGTGCTAGCCTGTGATCTTTAGTGGACTGTAAGCCGATTTACTGCATAACTTTCCTTCTCGATTAAACAAATTAAATGGATAATCGAGACTATGCTGTTTATCATACTGACTTTAGTAATGATGACCGAGGCTTATGGGAATTTCAGTCGCTTAGTTCTCGGTTCATAGTGGATCAATTTGAATGAAATTTTCACCAAATTGCCTTTACATTATCTAGTTTTTAATTATTATAGTGAGAACTGCCAACTCGTTACCGAATCTCCCATAATGTATCTTTAATAAACATCCATAAAGCTGTCTGTTATAATATATCGCTTTCACTAAATGCCCTTTAAACATTAAAGATAGGAAGAATTAATATATTGAAAATTTCATTCAAATTACATTTTGGGAGGAAACCGGGGGACCTGAAGAAAACTCACAAGAAAGACCTGCAATAGACAGATTTACATGTAGCTCTTGCATAATGCATCTTGAATTGAGCATCTTTCTATTTTAACACAATGTCATTTAAAGCCCTAGAGGGGTGTTGGATGGCCGAATGGTTAGCACCTTGGCGCTGTATCATGAGGCCTGTCATTGAGTCAACTGGGGTTGTTTCGATTCCCCGGTTGTACGTGACAAGGAGTAGAGTTGCCTGTCTAACCTTGTGGGTTTTCTCCGGGTCCTCCGGTTTCCTCCCACTGCTAAAGACACCTATGCGCAAGCGAATTATTCAAATAAAATTGAACCATGTATTAGTCCCGAAATGACCTAGTTTGTGTCGAGTGGACATTAAACCCCATTTCTCTCTCTCTTTTTAAAAGCCCCAAAGCTCTTGTCTATCACTTTAAAACCAGTGTGGCTTTATTCTATCTAAAAACAATCATTTAAAGAAATGAAAAAAAAAAAGAAATGAAATGAAAAGAAAAACGTCCTACTTTTCTACACCAAATGGGCTAATGCAATGGCTAATGTACATGTCATGTAGTGTGTTACATTAATTGTACGAGGGAAATTTGGCTAAACAGTTTTGCTACAGGCTACTGCAGTACCATAGAGGGTCTAGTAGAGTCGCAGCTTGCATTCTCTTTTCTTCTTGTGGACAGCTTGTTTGTAAGGGCATTAACCAGTCATGGCAACCTTTTAAATCAATTTCCCTCATATCAAACTTTATGGCATATGGCATATGCCAATATTCATAGCCCAGAGTAGAACATTTCATTTCATTTCATTTGTTAAAGTAGCCAAGTCTCTAACTCAATTTCATCCAAAGTCTTACACGTTGATACAAATTATTTACCAGGAAAAAGTAGGCTTCTGATATCAAATATTTAAGACAAAATAAACATTTTACCATTGGTACACGAATCGTGTACCATAGTGCGTTTCAGCGTCATTTGTAACAAGTGACCAGAAAGAACGAGGCTAGACATATTCCACAACTCATGTCAAGCGGTGACACTATAACTTATCTAGAGAGCATGCGTAATAAACTGGAATAACCAGACGCTAGAAATTGCTATTCGGTTGAGACTCATGGAGTATTTCGCTGGACATAACTGATTTGAAATTAGAATCAAAACGGAAACAATTGAATGTAAATCAGTTTATATACAATCAGATTACATTATTATATGCATTGCGACCCATTCGTGTCAATTTCTAGGACCCAAATATTAGCGATTTAGCTCCTTTAAATACATGTAATCAATCTGATGATATCTAAGTACCGACTAAGCTGTGAAAAACTAGATATTGTCAAGATAAATGCCAATCAACAGCTTTAAAGACTCGTGTGTTTTCTAATATCTAAAAGTAAACTTGCATGTCCGTGTCACGTCTGATCCATCTGCTATCATTGTTTTCTCAAAATCAATAAAATTTCTTCAACGGCACAAAGCAGCATTAATAAAGTAGCTATATTTGTAAGTCTCTAACTCAATATCATCCAAAGTAGCATGAACTTATTTAAACATACATTATGCAAGCGCTAAATCTGTCTATTGCAGGTCTTTCTTTAGGTCTGAAATGTTATCTAAATTATTAATTAGACATTAATTAACTTATCCAGACCATAATCAAATGTCGATGGCATCGCTAGCCTGCGATCTTTAGTGGGTTATGAGCCGATTTACTTCACGATTTAACGATTAAATGGATAATTGAGACTATGTTATTTATCGTGCTGACTTTAGTAATGATGATCAAGGCTAGGCGGAAATTTCAACCACTTAGTTCTCGGTTCAAAGTGGATCAATTTGAATGAAATTTTCAGCAAATTCCCTTTACATTATCTAGTTGTTAACTATTATAGTGAGAACTGCCAACTCGTTATCTAATCTCCCATAATGTATCTTTAATTACCTACACAATATTCCACAGAATTATCTTATAGACATGACAAATCTTGTCGAACGTGTTTCATTGTTTGACAGTAAGAGAGACAAGTCAAATTATACACCTGAAAGGTATTCATTATAATTACATCCTGTTTTCTATAATCAGTCGGAACAGAACTGTAGGACATTAACCCCAATTTCATTTCTTACAATAATCACAGGAAGACATTATTGACAAGGAAACAGATATAGTTAAATATAGTAATTACCATGATCACCCCTCTCCCCCAATTTCATTTCTTACAATAATCATAGGAAGACATTATTGACAAGGAAACAGGTATAGTTAAATATATTAATTACCATTACTTGTTTTCTACATGTACTAACAATAATTATAGAAAAATATAAGTTGCCAGGCAAGACAATATTGCTTAAAGGTATTAATTTCCTATGTGTCTCTTACTTATAACCATAGGAAATATAAGTTGCCAGGCAACACAATATTGCTAAGACTTTTTCTGCTCCGACTGGGCTAATGAAGATGGGCATACAGCATACAGTGTGCTATGAGGGAAAGTTTGCCCAGACAGAGTACTACGGTCTACTCTTATTTCAAATTCTAACTTTCAAGGGTTCTTTTACGTACACGCATAGGTGTACACAGGACCCAAGTTTTTTTCCAATCCGAATGACTATACATTTTCCCTTTGCAGGCCCTTCATTCTACACCACTGATAAAGACGAACCATGTCGGAAAATCCCATTGAACTTTCCAAACAGGATCGAAAATGGGACCTCCAGGTTAGCGAGCCAATGTCTTATTCTTATTCACTGAGCCACTGTTACTCCCTTAGTGCAGGGGGGTTGGATGGCCGAATGGTTAGCACGCGCGCGCTGTATCATACGGTCTGTCTTTGAGTCAACTGGCAGGGTTTCGATTCCTCGATTGTACGTGACAAGGAGTAGGGTTATACGTGGGTTTTCTCCGGGTCCTCCGGTTTCCTCCCACTGCTAAAGACCCCTATGCGCAAGTGAATTATTGAAATAAAAATTAAACCATATGTTAGTCCCGAAATGACCTAGTTTGTGTCGAGTGGACGTTAATCCCCATTTCTCTCTCTCTCTCTCTCCCTTAGTGCAGAACAATAAAATGTTAACCACAGGATTTCATTTATTAAGGAATGATTATCCAGTCCTTAATCTTAATGAAAAATGACCATGCTGAGAGGAATATAATCTTGATAATAGAGACTACAATCAACATCACTTATCAAGTACGCTTGGGTGACTGATTTTATGAGACAAACATCAAATTGTTCCATATAATGATGTGTCGACGACAATTCCATTAATTAATGTTATAAATGTACAATAGTAGTAAATGTAGATCAACAAACAGTATCAAATCAAGTGAATGGATCCGGGGGGACAGCTGTAAGCGTTCCTTGCGCTGTACATGTATAGTCCTGGGCCTGTAAAAATACAGGCTTTACTCAAAATAAAAAGAAGTTGCTTTACAAAAAATATTTTATTGCGACCAGTCTTGAAGGTGGTCATCTTTTGAATGGCGATAGTACATGTATTACATGTATATCATGAATCATAAGCAGGCCTGGAAATAATGGTTTTACATGTACATTGTATGTACCTGACAAAATGAAATGAAATGAAATGGGGTTTAACGTCCTACTGTTCTCCTCCTATACTGGGCTAATGAAGACGGACATACGCCATACAGTCTGCTATGAGGGAAATTTTGCCCAGACAGCGACACTACGGCCTACTCTTATATCGAATTCCAACTGCCAAGGGATGTTTTACATGCATTTCAATATATACATGGGACCTCGGTTTTCATCTCATCCGAAGGACCAGATAGCTGTCCTTGTCAGGCCCTCCGTTCTGCACCACTTACAAGGGGAAACCACGTCGGAAAATCCAGATGAACTTTCTCGGCCAATGCAGGGATCAAACGCCCGACCTCCAGGCTAGCGAGCCAGCGTCTTAACCAACTAGCCACCGTGGCTCCCGCCTGACAAAATGTCAGACACTAATGAAATAGTACCTGACATTTTCAACTTAGTGCTGGACATGTATTAATAATATCAATAAGAAGGACAAATCAGTGCCGGACAAAATGACAGGCACCAGAGGTTTAGTGCCTGACAAAGCCTGAATCTGTGCCTGACATTGTCAGTGACAGATGCCTTACATGATTCTCAAGGATATAAATGATACCATTTATTGATAGATGTAATAGGGGGTGGGGTGGGGGAGGATGGCCAAATGGTTAGCGCATACAAGATGTATCATAAGGTCTGTCACTGAGTCAACTGCCGTAGTTTTGATTCCCCTGTTTTACGTGACAAGGAGTAATCCTGTTTTTCCAGGATTTTCCAGTACTGGAAATTAAATTTTCATTTTTCCCTGATTTTCAACGAGTGTGCAAACTTTACATACACCATGCACCACTTTATGCATCAATTGGGGGAAATTTTGACCATACGGCAGCGATACAGCCTATTCCAACTGTCATGGGTTCTTTTACATGCAATCAATGTGTACAATGGACACCTGAAAAGCATGACACCAAACAACCACAACCAGGAGTGAATCCTAAACCTACTGATTAGCAAGCCAGCACCTTATCCACTGAGCCACCACGTTACATGAATACCAAAATAGACATATACTTAACTATTGCAATACATCTATACGTGAACAATCAGAGAGCTGTGCTTAATATAACTTTAATTCATTCATACACAACCTCAATGATTCATACATATGACACCCTTACATTGATTTTAATCAAACACAGGATGTATATCATGTATGGCTAACCAAACCAGGATATTATTAGTATATTGTAAAATCTCCAGTCCTCTTATACTTATTATCTTTCTACTTGAGATATTTTCAGACAAACATCGATTTTATTTTACTGATGAGGAAAAGCTAAAATAAAACAGACTACTTTGATTTGTTGTCCTTTTCTCCCGGAAATAAAAAGAAACTAATTCAAAAAGAAAATGTAATTATTGTCTCTACTCAAGAGCTTTCTGTTCCAAATAATCAAGTCTGTAAACTTTTCATTTTAAATTAACGGGTTCTTAAACATGTTAACGTTCAGAGAATATGCTTCGAATTGTCGCCTAAATAAATCAGTAGCTGTTTTTCTATAAGTACATGTATGTGTTATAGTGTATTTATCTACCCAGTTACTAAATGCCACTTAAAGGATATAATTTCAGTATGTTCATATTCACAGGATCAAGGGAAGTTTCTTGAAAAGAAATGAAATGAAATGAAAAAAATGAAATGAAATGGGGTTTAGCCCGGATGCAACAAAACAGCAGGACGTTATTAAACCCCATTTTATTTCATTTCATTTCAGAATTACAAGCAAGCCTTCTAGTTGTTACAGCTCAAGAATGACATCAGTTTCCAATATAACACAACATGTATCTGGTCTTCTTGTAGTCAAATGTTTTCAGGCAATACCTGGTAATAAGATGACCTTACCATCAGGGTTATTGTTTAAAGGCAAGTTTACTGAATAAAAATGGTTAAACATACATTATACAAGAGCTAAATCTGCCTATTGTAGGTCTTTCTTTACAAATGTAGGTCTGAAATGTTACAAATGAAATGAAATGAAATGGGGTTTAACGTCCTACTGTTCTGCTCCTATACTGGGCTAATGAAGACGGGCATACGCCATACAGTGTGCTATGAGGGAAATTTTGCCCGGACAGCGGCACTATCGCCTACTCTTATATCGAATTCCAACTGCCAGGGGATCTTTTACGTGCATTCCAATATATACACAGGACCTCGGTTTTTTGTCTCATCCGAAGGACTAGACAGCTGTCCTTGTCAGGCCCTCTGTTCTGCACCACTGACAAGGGGAAACCACGTCGGAAAATCCAGATGAACTTTCTCGGCTAATGCAGGGATCGAACACCCGACCTCCAGGCTAGCGAGCCAGCGTCTTAACCAACTAGCCACCGTGGCCCCCCTGAAATGTTACATAAACTATTAATTAGACATTTATTAACAAAACAAGACCATAATCAACTCTTGATGATATCTTATGTGTTCGATTTTCTCTTGATTTGAATCTGATCTACTGCTCAACGCCAATTGATAATTACATGTAAATGCAAAAATGGATTATCGACACTATGTTTTTCTATCGTATCGACTTTAGTAATGATGAATGAGGCTAGGCCTAAAATTAAATCGCTAATATCTTGGTTCACAGTGAAGCAATTTGATTGAAATTTTCAGCATATTCTATTTGTGTTATCTACTTTTTACATATTATGACGACAACTGTCAACTCTTTTATCTAATCTCCCATAATCATGCTCCTTTAATTCAGGCTGAAAGACTCTTGCAAACCACTAACATGTATCATTTTCCTGTGCATCTTTAATTTCTGAAGCACTGTTATACTTTTCAAAGATATACAAATACATGTGACACAAACTACACTGTATGTCATTTCAGGACAAATACATGGTTTGACATATTTCCTATAATTCCCTTGCAGGTATCTGTCTTTAGCAGTGGGAGGAAACTTGAAGACAAGAAGAAAATGGCAGACAACATGATAATTACAGCCTTCAGCTGAAGTCTATAAATCAAAGTATATATACAGTATACGAGTTAATTGTATATCATATACATGTAAGGTGTCTTTATCCGTGGGAAGAAACCGAAAACCTACGAGATTAGACAGGCAACAGGCTAATTATAATACAAGTCAACAGGCATGTTTATCTGTGGGGGGAAACCGAAAACCTACGAGATTAAACAGGCAACAGGCTAATTATAATATACAAGTCAACAGGCATGTTTATCCGTGGGAAGAAACCGAAAACCTACGAGATTAGACAGGCAACAGGCTAATTACAATACAAGTCAACAGGCATGTTTATCTGTGGGGGGAAACCGAAAACCTACCAGATTAAACAGGCAACAGGCTAATTATAATATACGAGTCAACAGGCATGTTTATCTGTGGGGGGAAACCGAAAACCTACGAGGTTAGACAGGCAACAGGCTAATTATAATATACGAGTCAACAGGCATGTTTATCTGTGGGAAGAAACCGAAAACCTACGAGGTTCAATAGGCAACAGGCTAATTACAATACGAGTCAACAGGCATGTTTATCTGTGGGGAGAAACCGAAAACCTACGAGGTTCGATAGGCAACAGGCTAATTACAATACGAGTCAACAGGCATGTTTATCTGTGGGGGGAAACCGAAAACCTACGAGGTTCGATAGGCAACAGGCTAATTACAATACAAGTCAACAGGCATGTTTATCTGTGGGGGGAAACCGAAAACCTACGAGATTAAACAGGCAACAGGCTAATTATAATATACGAGTCAACAGGCATGTTTATCTGTGGGGGGAAACCGAAAACCTACGAGATTAAACAGGCAACAGGCTAATTATAATATACGAGTCAACAGGCATGTTTATCTGTGGGGAGAAACCGAAAACCTACGAGGTTCGATAGGCAACAGGCTAATTATAATATACGAGTCAACAGGCATGTTTATCTGTGGGGGGAAACCGAAAACCTACGAGGTTCGATAGGCAACAGGCTAATTACAATACAAGTCAACAGGCATGTTTATCTGTGGGGAGAAACCGAAAACCTACGAGGTTCGATAGGCAACAGGCTAATTACAATACGAGTCAACAGGCATGTTTATCTGTGGGGGGAAACCGAAAACCTACGAGGTTCGATAGGCAACAGGCTAATTACAATACAAGTCAACAGGCATGTTTATCTGTGGGGGGAAACCGAAAACCTACGAGATTAAACAGGCAACAGGCTAATTATAATATACGAGTCAACAGCCAGTTGACTCAATGACAGACCTTATGATACAGCAAGCACGTGCTTTCCATTCGGCCATCCACCCCCCTATCAAAGTAGCTGATTGTATATTATAATATTGTATATGGTTATTACATAATCTGTAAGTGGCATTTAGCGATTGGGAAACAGAACACGATTTCTATGGGAAAACAAAACAAAAGCACGATGTTTCAACAAGTAAATGGCTTCACCATGCATATCTTATATATTAAGCTCAAGTTTACTAAATGTCATTGTACTTGATAACGATAAGAGGATATTTGTCGAAACGTTGTGCTTTTAGAACAACACCAGTGATGTTTACCCATAGATATTGTGTTGCTAATGGAGAGAGAGAGAGAGAGAGAAAGAGAGAGAGAGAGAGAGAGAGAGAGAGAGAGAGAGAGAGAGAGAGATGGGGTTTAACATCCACTCGACAAAAACCAGGCCATTTCGAGACTAACATATGGTTCAATCTTATTTCAATAATTTGCAGGAAAACGGAGGACCTGGAGAAAACCTACGAAGTTGGATAGATGACCCTACTCCTTGTCACATACAACTGGGGAATCGAAACAACGCCAATTGACTCAATAACAGACTTATGATACAGCGCACACATGCTAACCATTCGGACATCCAACCCCCCGTTCTGTTAATGGTAATTACAGCTTTTGTTAAAAGTTTATAAATCAAAGTATTACAGTACAAATCAAGGTTAAGTACCAAATTCCCCCGAATTAAAAAATCGTGTGAGTCAGTGAATCAATGTGCTCTGCCCATGCTCTAAATTCCGCGAATTTGAGTAAACCGCTGACCACTGCGATTTTTTAAAACCACTGCGGAAATTAACACAACAGATCCACCGCGAAATTTAAAAAGTCAGACTTTTCACAGACGTACCGTCAATACATGTATAAGAATCGATTGTATACACCATTGAAGGGCAAACATTTTAGGTGAAGGGCCCAACACAAAGTTTTGAAACAAAGTTGCGAATTGGGCAACTATGTGATTGAGTGACGCTGCAAGCTATAAATAGACCTACAAAGATTATTAATCCTACAAAGAGAAGCATCTGATTAGAGCTTGGATCTGATCCTACAGAGAGAAGCATCTGATTAGAGCTTGGATCTGATCCTACAGAGAGAAGCATCTGATTAGAGCTTGGATCTGATCCTACAGATAGCAAAGCCTGTTTAGTTAGAGTTTGGGTCCAACAATAAGAAATTTTGATTTTTTATTTCATTTAGAGATAAAATTACTCATAAATTTTCAGATGTAGTAGAAAGGTCTGGCAGGCCGAATAACAAGGCTTTGCAGGCCAGATTTGGCCCATGGGCCGTAGTTTTCCCACCACTGGTATACAGCTTATTAATGATCAGAAGTCTATTGTATTATCAATAGTGCCGTACCATTGTGTATTATACAATATAAAAGTACATGAAAGGTTAAATACAATGTATATTCACTTCCTGATCATAACATCAATAATTCATCATATATTGGAAATCAATCAACATCAAGAACAATATGGCATTACATGATGTTCATTGTAGGTTCTAGCCTTGCTCTAATAAATCTAATGAATCAACTACAAGTACTACATGTATTGCTCTCATATGATGTTCACTATAGGTTCTATTCTTCTAGAAAAAAAGAGGAAAAGAGAGAGAGAGAGAGTTTAACTTCCAATCAACACAAACTAGGGGATTTCGGGACTAACACATGGTTCAATTTTATTTCAATAATTCGCTTGCGCATGGGGGTCTTTAGCAGTGGGAGGAAACTGGAGGACCCAGAGAAAACCCACAAGGTTGGACAGGCGACCCTACTCCTTGCAGAGAAGAATTTTTGACAGATGGAATTCAATTCCCTGTACAGAGTATCTGGCGTGTGTCCGACTTCATTAGCCCAATTGGTACAGAAAAGTA
Organism: Patella vulgata; assembly: GCF_932274485.2. Taxonomy (NCBI): domain Eukaryota; kingdom Metazoa; phylum Mollusca; class Gastropoda; family Patellidae; genus Patella; species Patella vulgata. The sequence continues at coordinate 73,871,404 of NC_065883.2, read as the reverse complement.
GAAGTTAAATTAAACCTCCGTCCATCCTCGCTTGCTTTAATAAATTTACTGAAATCAACTGCAAATTTGTACTAAATGTTGCCAACAAAATAGCCTTTGATAAAACACATTTTCTTTATAGCGAATACAAATTACTACCCTCAGGGAATCGCTACACAGTGCCAAAAAAATTCAAAACAAAAAGATGTCAGTCATCGTTTATCCCCCAAAGCATATGTACTGTATACTAAATCAAGCAGTATCAGACGAAATGCAATAGGCTGTGATTTGTTAACATGTATCTATTTATTATTTTGTATCAAATTCCCCATCTCTTCTCTATGTCTATGTTTAAGAATTCCTGTCAGGTAATAAAGAATTATTATTATTAAATGAAATGGGGTTAAAACATTCCACCTGGTTAGTGATCTAGAACATTATTAACTGACTTACTTGGACGGCTTGATTTGTCTGCCCGTAGGCGAGTCAGTTTCTACCTGGGTGACAGAAGCTGACCTACATTGTACATTATTATTATTATTATTATTTTTACAGCATATTTATAGTGCACCCTTTCATATAACCTGTTCAGAGGCACTTTACAAAATGACAATGTAATCATAAATAAACAACAAGATTATGGACATGTTAACGATTGTATACAGAGTCAGTTAAAAGCCTATTAAATAAATGTGTTTAAGTTGTTTTTTAAAAAAATATAGAGATGTACAATATCTTAAACTAAATGGTAGATTATTCCATAAAACAGGTGCATGTATAAAACTAATGTGAGGTAGAAATTAACTGTAACATTCATGAAAATGTACCACCATTCATATTATCTTATACATTTAATAATATAATAATTAGAAAAATAGAAAGAAATGGGGTCGTTTTAATTTCAATACACATTCATACTGACCAACTTCAGACAGCGGCATACCTGTACGGAAGGTGCAACCAAAAATGTGGGCAAGAAATAAAATGAAATGGAATGAGGTTTAACGTCCTACTCTTCTGCTCCGAACTGGTCTAATGAAGACAGACATACACCATACAGTGTGTTATGAGGGAAATTTTGCCTGGACAGCGGCACTATGGCCTACTCTTATATCGAATTACAACTGTCAAGGGATCTTTTACCTGCACACCAATATGTACACGGGACCTCGGTTTTGATCCCATCCGAACGACTAGACAGCTGTCCTTGTCAGGCCCTCCACCATGACTCCCTAAAAATTGTGGGCAAACATTGCACTTCTATATATTCAGGTGAACACATTTTAAACATTAGAGCCATTTTTATCGACCACTGATTAAATAAAGTTATTTGCATTCAATCAAATTGTCATCTTTAACGTCCATCCACGCCAAATCAATCACCCTAATCAACAAAATTATCGACACCGATTTCTGAAGCGATTACCACAAATTGCCAAATCACCTCTAGGTGTGATTTGACAATTTTTTCAACTATGTCCAGCTAATTATTTACAGCTAATCAGCGCATTTAACGAACTCGTCAAAGTACTTTGAATTCGATTATACCGTCAAATGACATCTACAGTAAATTCAAAATAGATTTGGCAAGTTGATAAAAAAAACATAGCAGGGTTAAATTGAAACAAGAAGTTTTAAAACTAATATTTCAATCTTTTAATGTAGTACAAAGAATGAATGAAAGAATGAATGAATGAATGTTGTTTTATGGCAAATCAGCACCAACCAGTCTATATTGTGCCAAAATAGTACAAAGAATACATGTATTACTAATATATATAAGTAGAAAGGCAACCCCTTTAACCAGAGAAGATAGACGAACTCCTGGTAGATTATAAACTAATTTATTCTAAACATTTCGGACTAAAGGAGGTGTCCTTCCTCAGTATTTATAGGTAAAATGATTGTGACGTAATAAGAGCGTTTAGGGTTGGTAGTGAGTGAATTGGATTAATCCTGATCGGCTACATGTACTTTAGATCAACTTTACGAGAGTTGTTGTAGTCTTCTATCACTTATTAATATATATTGTAATAAAAACTGTGAAAGTCGTGATATTACAAAAAAAAATAATAAAAATAGTGAAAATCAGGTACATGTACCACAACATGTGTATCCACAGCCCCCCCCCCCTCACACACACATAAAGAACCAAATATTCCTGTAAGTCTTAACATGAACTGGGTATGGCGTCCATCAATTTTATCATCATGACATTTTAATTTTATATTTCTTTTGAAAGAATATTTGGAAAACAGGACTTCTTTACTCCATTAAATCAAAATGCTTCCCCATAAAAGAAACACAGTCTTAAGAAAATAGTAATTACTTCATTGTTCAGGAAAAAACTGAAAATCCGAAATGTACCTTTCTTTCATAAACAGACTAAAAGAGCAATTACTGCATTTTACAGGCAGTGAATAGAATATGTCGGGTTTTTTTTAAAGCTAAGAACAGATTTAATCCTTGAGTGGCTAGGGTTAGGGTTAGGGTGATTGAGCACATTAAAAAACACAACACAATTTATATGGAATACAATCACTACTACATGTGTATAAACCAGTGATTGTATTCCATATAAATTGTGTTGTGTTTTTTAAAAACAGATTACATGTATCTGACTTAATGTGTTTTTTAATGAATAAAGATTGTCCGACTTGTTGTTAGAAATCATACTTGCAGGTGGAGACGACGGCTTATTACGTGTTTCTCATGTCATTTCACATCAGAACGAAGTTTAAATCAAAAATCAATAATGCGTTTTGCACAAACAAATACATACATACATGTTGTACAAATGTTACCTTAACAGACTTTAATGCTGTCTTGAAGGTTACACTGTGAGTCATGTTCAAAAGAAGCATTGAATTTAATTAATTTCATGTCTTCGGAGGTTCTAAAAATAATCTTAAATTCAATTTAAAAACACAACAACAACGACTCAATCGTCAACATCCTAACCTTCAAGGAAAGCTTAAAAAAATAGAATATTTTAGAACTACTAATCAAAATTAAATTTATGTTACCTTAACAGACTTTAATGCTGTCTTGAAGGTTACACTGTGAGTCATGTTCAAAAGAAGCATTGAATTTAATTAATTTCATGTCTACGGAGGTTCTAAAAATAATCTTAAATTCAATTTAAAAACACAACAACAACGACTCAATCGTCAACATCCTAACCTTCAAGGAACGCTTAAAAAAATAGAATATTTTAGAACTACATGTACTAATCAAAATTAAATTTATGTTATATTTTGTGTATGGAACTCATCAAATTTGTGATCTGTTAATTTTGTTTTAAGTGTGCTTTTTATCTATGTTACATGTATAATATCCTTTCTTAAGCGCCACAAAAACAGTCAAACTGACTGAATGTTCAGCACTCTAGAAAATAAATCTTATTATTATGCTTTGGAAGATACTGGAACAGATAATTTCTGGATAATTGTCTAAGAATCTTGATGTAAGAGAGTATGTTTGTTTAGCATTACAGTTGAAAAAAAGCTCCCCATTATTTCAGTATATTTATTTTATTGTTGAGAAACACTGACACATCACTGTGTAACTGTGTATACTACATATAGTTATAGAAAGAGAGAGAGAGAGATGGGGTTGAACGTCCACTCAACACAAAATAGGTCATTTGGACTAACATATGGTTTAATTTTATTTCAATAATTCGCTTGCACGTAAGGGTCTTTAGCAGTGGGAGGAAACGGGAGAACCCAGAGAGGTTGAACAGGCGACCCTACTCCCTTGTCACATACAATCCGGGAATTGAAACCATGCCAGTTGACTCAATGACAGACAGACCTCATGATATACAATAGGATCTGTGTATTAATTAGATTGGTTATGACTTAATAGCTCTTGCAATTTTTTTGCGAGTGTGTTTGAAATTACTCTCGAAAAGTTTAGCCCAAGTTATTTTTATCACACTTGCACTTTCTATCAAAATGAAGCCATGTACATGTAGTGTTTGACAACTCATCCAATATTATTAATATTTTCAAGCCTCTTATTTTCACTAAGAGTGGGATCGAATGACAGACATAATGATATAAAGTGGTATACTAAACTTATGCTGTCTCTCTGCAACTAGAGAACAGACACTTAGCTACTTGACAGACATTTTAATTCCTAAGTATAATTCGCAATTTTGAGAAGTATTTATTTTGTTTCCATTTAATAAAATAGAAAAGGTTTATTTAGAACCACATAAAAAATAGCATTTTAATTTTTAGATATGGCCGCCATTCAGGGCAGAGATCTATTCTCGAAGTAGATAGTCCGCTGTGTGCAGAATGCTAAAGTGCATGCATTAGACCAGTTGTTCTCAACATTTTTTTTGCCAAAGGCACACCTTGAAACACATGAAAAAATAGCAGCACACCTGGCTAAATATATATGAAAAATATTTGAATTTTGCAAAAAAAACCCATGGCAAATCATAGACAGCATACAACCATAGACACAGACTACTGTATGAACCTTCCGATCTTATAAACGAATTTCTTCGATTATGAACAAACTACTTAACTTTGGTTATTATAAACTTACCTGTGTGTTTGAAATCAACTCCCGTTAAATAAAATCCATTGCACAACTAAATATCCTAGCAAATAAAAAGGTTCTCTCTTGTAAAATTGAACTCATCACACACTTGGACATCGAGAAATACAAACATGGAAGCTAATTACGTCACTTATCGGGATAGATCATTTCGTACAAGGGGGTCGCAGCAAGACTTGTTTATATCGTAACGGTATTTGGCTCTTTTCCGCCAATCCAAATTTGTGTATGAATACACTATTGCTCTCGGACCCATGAGTTTGGGCGTTTACAACCATAAATACGCCCGTAGTCCGTTATTTTGTTTTCTTCTTGTATTAATTATTTGGTTAGAGAGTTGGGTGGGATTATTTCTTTTGAACACAGGTGCAGTAAAAAGAAGAACGACATTCGTTTTACGGGTCTTGAATCTCACCCTTAAATATCTTTACTATTTCCTGATGGCATTTTGTAGATCGCGATCATGCCTCAGCCAATCAACGCTTTGAATTCTATTACCGTAAAAGGTACCATGCCATATGAGTTATTGTATGCTACACAGATGCAGTGAAAATGGTTAAATTTGGCATGAAACTTTCACAAGTTTTTCCCACGGTCTGCATAATTAACACACAATAATACACGCAATCTGCGATGCCTTTCTTTTGTTTTAAATACATTTTTATAAAGACGACAAACGATATTTAGACACCCCGAACTGTTCTTTTCAAGAATGTTTCGATTTCAGTATCTGTCGAATAAACAAAAAAGAGTAATTTAATCAGGAATATTATTGACATGAACATTCGGAACGTGAATTAAATATGGAAATTATTAACAAGCGGTGACCTTTTTTGTTTTTGTTTTCCCGGGTAATCATAAAATTTTATAAATAGACTAATAAAAAGAGAGAGAGAAATGGGGTTTAACATCCACTCGACACAAACTAGGTCATTTCGGGACTAACATATGGTTTTTAATTTTATTTACATAATTCACTTGCGCGTAGGGGTCTTTAGTAGTGGGAGGAAACCGGAGGACCCAGAGAAAACCCATGAGGTTGGACAGGCGACCCTACTCCTTGCCACGTACAACCGGGGATTCGAAACCACGCCAGTCGACTCAATGACAGACTTTATGATACAGCGCGCGCACGCTAACCATTCAGCCATCCAACCCCCGGAAATGGACTAATAACCACAGAGCATTAGGATTAAACCCTGTTATGAAATATGATCAATTAAAATTATGAAATAGAGTGTGTTTATTTGTAAATGTTAGCCACAATGTTGCCTATAATAATTGGCATGCAGGGATTTAATATAGTTTATGAAAATATACATGTAATATACAGGATACAGGGTATTTACAATTATGGGTCGATGATTATGTGAAAGCAATATTTACGAGTATACGTGTAATCAGTGATATATTCATTGTGAATAAAATTTAGTAGACTGACAATCAATTAATTGTTTCCGAATTAATATTATTGTCTTGAGTTCCTAATCTTGTTGCCCAAACTTAAACATTCGAAAAGGTTGTGTGCTGTTTTGATAGCAGCACATGTGATTGTTAAAATTTGTCAATCTTTACCCCCCTTCAAAATATTACGACGGATTAGCTCACCACGTGACATGTGCAATGTTGTGATGGAGACTGTCGAAAATACAAGCAAAAACATTGACTTTTCAAGAGAGAACTATTTTTTTCGTTAGGATATTTAATTGTTCCATGGATTTTATTCAAAGGGAAGTGATTTCAAACACATAGGCAAGTTTTTAATAACATTTATTCAGTAGTTTGTTCACAATCTAAGAAATCCGTTTATAATTTACCACTGTTCAGACAGTAGTCATAGACACATACATGTAGAATGATTCAAACTAAATAAAGAAAAACACACAGCTATGAACTTATTGGTAGACACCAGTGAATACTCAATTAGGATCATGTTTTTTTTGCATTTTCTCAATCTGATTAAAACACATCTTCATTTCGTTTTTTTACAGTTCAAAATTTCGTTTTGTCTGTACTACACTAGGATCTGGAAGAGTTGTTATATAACCTGCGTTCTGGATGGTGGCATTTTGCGTGCAATGCTCGAAACTGGATAAACCACTAGAAACATCAACGCTGATTGATTAATCAATGTCTGACGTCATAGGGTCAAAAGTCGCATGTGCAACCTCTAACGCGACCTCCCACTACAACTGGTCGGATCTTCAGGTAGTGTAGGCATTCGAAAATATAAAAAACAAACGAAACGAAATATAGACCTGTATTTTAATCAAACTGGCATTTTCTTAAAATGACTCAAGCTATGAAGTTACCAGTAGAAACCATTGAATACTCAATTGGGATCACACGGTTTTTTTTTGCATTTTCTTAGCGTGCCATTAAAAACCACTGGGTTAGACCATTCGGCCATACACAGCATACAACCATAGACACAGTCTAGTCATAGACACATAGAATGACTCAAGCTATGAACTTACCAGTAGACACCAGTGAATACTCAATTGGGATCACACGTTTTTTTTTTGCATTTTCTTAGTGTGCCGTTAAAAACCACGGACCATTCGGCCATGATATCAGTCATTGTTTTTTAAGGCGAGCGATCGCTCTCGAGCGCCTCCGCTCACCTGAATGTTGACCGATGGGAGGTTCTTTCCCTCTCCTTAAAATCGAAAATCACTCTCCTTTACAAAGTCATAGGGGGTTTATTATCATTTATGAATGCAGGAATGACCCCCTAACATGCAGTTATTGATCTTCAGAACCATTTCCCATACACACAACTAATCTTTCTCCTTAATATCAGATCACTCTCCTTCATTTCTAAATCACTCTTCTTATCGAAACTGGGAGAGCTTTTTAAGGGGAGCGATTTTTTCAATTTGTTGATTAAGGGGAGTTTTTTCGGCTCTCCTCTAAAATACAAACAACAACGACTGTGATATCAAATGATAAAATTTGCTCACCTGACCAATATACAGGTATGCATTGTTTACTGTCGACATCCACTTCATACAATCCACCACGCACTAAAATTCTCTCCTTTACGTCTATATCTTTACTCACATCGGATGAATTAATAGCCAGCGCTCGATATCGACACTCTATCCTCAAAGAATCGTAACCAATGAATGGAGTCCATTTTTTCTCACCCTCTTGTTGGTAAAACCAATTAATTTCTTCTGGACGAAGATGATCAACGTATTCTTTCTTGGGAAAAAGATATTTCTTGTGACTCGGGGATGGAGGCAGAGAGGATTTCGTTCCCCCACTGCTGGTTTGAGAATTATTGTCATCATCGTCATCGGTATCAATCGGATGAGTAAACGGTTCCAAAGATGGATAAATCTGATCCAGAGAATTAATGCTTGATGAAGAACTTTGTGACACATTCATGTTTCCATCCGAATTTGATTGATCTTCCATTTTCTCAAAATTCTAACACAACTGCGGACACTAAAAAATAACTGACTTAACTAAAATTCTTATGTCTAAATTGACGACTAGGTTATTACTTTCTTGATAACAAATCTGTACAATTCAATAAAACAAAAATTCTATAAATGCTAAATCTATACACAGGAACTTTGATCCTGATCTGCATGTCAATCAACTCAATCACTACATGTAACTCCCACCGTGCACTGTAGGCCTATAATAAGGTGACACCTTAATGCTGATACGTAATTAAATTCATCACTTTCATGTAAATAGATTTATTAATTTAAAGCTCATTGATTTTCCTACAGATGTGTTGGCTTTACACGACAGCTGCCATTTTCTTTGAACAGGATTTGAACCAGCTAATTATATTGTTATTTAATAAACTAATTCCTTTTTTTAATTTGAATTAATGGAATTGATAATTGAATTGATAATAAATATTAAATGTATGCTGGAGAAGAACAGTCATCAATTTATAATCAAATCATTCATTCATAATAATGAAATGGCATTGTCACGATAACTTGATTTAAATTGATGTTACACTTACAGTACCTCAACGTTAGATCTTTAATCAGTAAATAGGCTGTTTCGTTTACGATTGTTTTTATTTTTTAATAAGGTGCGATGTTTTCACTGCTTTAAATCTATATTATCACAATTTCTAAAGTAAATTAAGCTTGACAAGGACATCATCCTGTGTATTTCATTTCACGTTCCAGATGTTTACACCATTTCCGACTGAATCTACACCACTTCATGCAATCATATCAACCTGACATATCCTTCCAGTCACTGTCTCTGTTGATTATCAACTTCAACCTGGCACGTGACAGTCATGTGACATGATATGTTATCTTGCGGATTAAAAATGGACTATGAATCATTTTAGTTTCACTCATTAATATAGGGACAAAGTTTTCTAATTAGTAAAAACACAAAATTTCAGTATTCTGCAAATGGAATCAAACACGCTGATTTGATTCATAATTTCTCATGAATTGCCAAGATCCACCTGCAAAAGTGGTTTCTAGTTCTTGAGAATATCCGTAAATTGATATAACATACAGTCTTGATTATACAGACGTACTGATCGACTGAAATAAAATTAAATCATTTGCGTGGAATGGTTACACCTCATTTCTTAAGAAATTTCAAGTAAAGTATACTCACAACTAATAGGTACACCTATACATATGCCAAGTCGAATATAACTTTATTATTTTCAACATATTCCAATCCCGTTATTCTAGGTGACGTAATCGAAGTTATCTCCCCTGATTGAATATTTGAACCTATGGAATTAGTAGTGTGACAATCGGGGCTAGTAAAATGTCCGCAAGAGTAGCAGCAGTGAAGGGCTTGTCTATGTGGAAACAGGGATGGCATGAAGTCCCTGAACTTATGTTAACTGGCGTACTTACTGCTATGTCCTGTGTGGGTTTCGGAGCAGTTGTATACGTACACAAGAAAGCCGGGTTCGCTTATGCAAATCGTCATAAGCTCTCGTACACGATAATTCGACCGGAGGCCGTTGACAAATCACTTGATTACGATTCTTATTACAACTAAATCCTTACCGTCATTATCATTAAGTAAGTTTATCAAGTTAAATATTCACCGAAATCACTGTGTATGCTAACAATACAAATGCCTGTATCTTCTGATTGGTAGCTTACTACATTATGATAATGCTATTACTATTTATTGAATGATATTTGAAGGTCAATGAATTAGATTATTCCTTAATCCATTTGGAATTTTGTTCAGGAGATTATTTTATTTCATTGTTTTTTTGAGTGTCCTCAGCTAAATCACATCGCTCACATTGCAACCCATAAAACATTTGGAAATTTTCTGGGAAATACCTCCCACCCGTTCGGAACCATATTTCTCAGTAATGAAATTAACTACAGTAGGCTACAGTACAGTACATGTCATTAATACATCGATAGCCAATAGCAATATTGGTTACCAATATGTTTTTGTGAAGGACACAAAAAAAAGTATTTCTTGAACTAAATTCCAAACGGGATTAGATTATTCCATAATAGGCTTAATTAAAGGGTGTAAAGAAACTAGATCATTTCAGTACTAACCCATGCATGGTTCAATTTTATTTCAATAATTCTCTTGAGCGTAGGGGTCTTCAGCAGTGGGAGGAAACCGGAGAAAACCCACAAGGCTTTGCAGTAAACAATTTTTCTGCTAAGCCAAAACCAAAGTTGTAAAAACAAATATAAAGTGATAAATGTTATTCACATAATCAATCATATTATACATTTAGGCTTTGCAGTAAACAATAAGTGTCCAAGACCAAAATTGTGAAAACAATAAAACTATTCAAAATAAAACTGTGTTTTGTGGTAAACCCCGACTTTATCGAAGTATTGCAATACTGCAATAATTTTTGTCAAGTATCTCTATACATGTATATTGCGATACAATTTCTGGCCGCAATACACAGTCCTATTAAAAGATAATTTCTGGACATGCTTCAATGAGGGTTCTCTCGTCTTTATCAAGGAAAGAATCAACAAAATGATGGCAGAAATAAGTAACTTTAATTCAATATAAATATGTCATGTATAACTTCTAGGTTTGCTGAAGATGAAAAGTTAATATTGTATTTTTGATATTTACATGTAATTAATAATTTTTCTCGTTTTTTTTTTTCAGGTTGTGTATAATAGTTTCGGATTGTTATATTTTGTGTTTTTGTCTGCTAACTTCAATTCTGTGAAAATGTGGCCGGTAATAATGGGGTTTGTGAGAACTTATGCGGTCTATATAACGTGGCCTGTAGCTGCTGTAGTGGGAGTGATAGGTTATAATTTCGAAACTATCATACGAAAAGATAAAAATACACCATGGAAAACCAAGAGTATACAAGAGGAACGGGATGAAAGAAAATTAAAAGATTTTGAAGAAACCAAAGACTTTACGGAAGTTGATAGTTTAAAAGATAAAACTTTTGTTCCTAAAACTATACTTGGTAGAAATGGCTAGTTCTTACTGTGTCCTGATTTTATTAAATAAATTTTTCAAAAAATGTACTATTTGACAAACTTGTAACTAACGGCAACCATTTATATGGAAACAGTTAAATAGATATAATAATAAAAAACATTATTTGAGATTCATTTATAACTCAGTCTGATTAAAACACAGATCCTAACTTGTTTCGTTTTTAATAATTTAAAATCTTGTAGTTCAATACACACAGAATCTGGAAGAGTTACTAAATAACCCACATTCTGGTTGAGAGAGAGAGAGAAATGGGGTTTAACATCCACTCGACACAAACTAGGTCATTTCGGGACTAACATATGGTTCAATTTTATTTCCATAATTCACTTGCGCGTAGGGGTGTTTAGCAGTGGGAGGAAACCGGAGGACCCGGAGAAAACCCACGAGGTTGGGAGAAGAGAGAAAGAAATGGGGTTTAACGTCCACTTGACACACACTAGGTCATTTTGGGACAAACGTATGGTTTAATTTTATTTCAATAATTCGCTTGCGCATAGGGGTCTTTAGCAGTGGGAGGAAACCGGAGGACCCGGAGAAAACCCTCGAGGTTGGACAGGCGACCCCACTCCTTGTCACATACAATTGGGGTTTCGAAACCACGCCAGTTGACTCAATGACAGGCTTTATGATACAGCGCGCACGTGCTAACCATTTGGCCATCCAACACCCCATATTCTGGTTGATGTGAGGGATTAGCTAATCTGATTAAAACACAGATCCTATTTCGTTTTGTTTTTTTATAGTTCAAAATTTTGTTTCACTTGTCTTTACTACACTAGGATCTGGAAAAGTTATATAACAGTTGTTCTGCTTGATGTGAGCGATTAGCCAATGAAACAGTCTGTTATGGCATGTTCTTGGTGTGCAATGCACGGAACTGTGGTTAACCCACTAGAAACGTCAACGCTGATTGATTAATCAATGTCTGACATCATAGGGTCAAAAGCTGCTCATACGACATCAAAGGTGACTTTCCAGTCAGATCTTCATGTAGTGTAGGCCATCAAAAGTATAAAGATAGGTTGCCAGGCAACAAAACATACGCCCACAGCAGCTAAATCATCCGGGCAGTCAACAAGTGTTGTCGCATAATTTTTACTTTTTTTGGTAATGAAACATTTAAAATACACTAAAATCTGATTAAGAGTAATAACTCATGAAGTAATTATCAATCTGAAGTCAATCACAGATAACTTTAGCCACTAGAATGTCACAAGTTTTTTCAAAGTGATCAAGGGGCCATAAGTTTGTCAGTAATTATCGGAAAATCAATCGGCTTCTTCGTCTCATGACCTTAAACACTGTGTATAAATTTAAAGTCAATCGGATATTAACTTTAGCCTCTAGAGCGTCCATAAGATTTTTCAAAGTGATCAAGGGCCATAACTCTGGCAGTAATTATCGGAAATCACTGAAAATCAATAGGCTTCTTCGTCTGTGTATAAATTTAAAGTTAATTGGTTAACTTTGACCTCTAAAGCGTCCACAAGATTTTTTGAGGTGATCAAGGGCCATAACTCTGGCAGTAATTATCGGAAATCACTGAAAATCAATAGGCTTCTTCGTCTCATGACCTTAAACACTGTGTATAAATTTAAAGTAAATCGGATATTAACTTGGACCTCTAGAGCATCTACAAGATTTTTTGAATTGATCAAGGGCCATAACTCTGGCAGTAATTATCGGAAATCGCTGAAAATTAATAGGCTTTTTCGTCTCATGACCTTAAACACTGTGTAAAAATTTAAAGTCAATCGGATATTAACTTTGACCTCTACAGCGTCCACAAGATTTTTTGAAGGGATCAAGGGCCATAATTCTGGCAGTAATTATTGGAAATCGCTGAAAATCAATAGGCATCTTTGTCTCATGACCCTAAACACTGTGTATAAATTTAAAGTCAATCGGATATTTACTTTAGCCTCTAGAGTGTCCACAAGCAATTGTGGACGACAACAATAGACGACCACATTTCAATGTGGGTGTATAAAAAAACGAAATGAAATATAGATCTGTATTTTAATCAGATTGGGGATTAGCCAATTAAATGGTGCGTTGGGTTGAATTCTTATGACCTGGCAAGCGGAACTGTGGGTAGACATTTGCAGCAACGGAAGACAAGTCAAAGCAGATGTATTTCTGAATACCTACCTGAAACACCAACGCCGATTGGTTAATTGAATGAATGACATCATAGAGTTAAAAGTCGCTCGTATGACTCCTGCAGCGACCTTCTATCGAAAGTGGGAGCCACGGTGGCTGGGTGGTTAAGACGCTGGCTCGTTAGCCTGGAGGTCGGGTGTTCGATCCCTGCATTGGCTGAGAAAGTTCATCTGGATTTTCCGACGTGGTTTCCCCTTGTCAGTGGTGCAGAACGGAGGGCCTGACAAGGACAGCTGTCTAGTCCTTCGGATGAAACGAAAAACCGAGGTCCCGTGTATACATTAGAATGCACGTAAAAGATCCCTTGGCAGTTGGAATTCGATATAAGAGTAGGCGATAGTGCCGCTGTCCGGGCAAAATTTCCCTCATAGCACACTGTATGGCGTATGCCCGTCTTCATTAGCCCATTATAGGAGCAAAACAGTAGGACGTTAAACCCCATTTCATTTCATTTCTATCGAAAGTATACAAAAACAAAAAGAAATATATAGGCTGAATTCTCAGGTTGAAATTTCGTCATCCTTGCTCTTGCTAAAGTGGTCTATAAAATCGGACAATCAATAATCGTGGAATCATCACGTGAACAAAGTTTTCCAATAAAATTTGTAAACGGGTCAGAAATTGATAACTTTTTTCTTTATAGTGTGGAACCATATTTGCATACATATAGGTGTGAGTTGGATCCTGAACAGCGATTTTAAATTTGGCCAATCATTGGTCCTGCTTGAGGGGTATGCAGTCAAACGGTATGGGGTCAAGTGCCATAGAATTTGTAAACAAAGCCATGTGCACGATTTACTTTACAAATTGCTCGTTTACGAAACTAACAGAGATTTGATGAGCCAAATTAACAGCCCATTCATGTAGGGAAAAGGTGTAAGAGTCCCAAAAGATATTTTGATCGACATCTAACTCAATATCAATTTCATTGGTTTCAACAATGAGTATATTTTTACATGTCAAACATTTACACAAATCAGTACATGAAACTTTACCCTTAAAACAAATACAGCGTCCACTGTTGCATCCGGTTTTACAGTTACACTGAACGACGTCAAGTAAGGATTTGGGAGCAGGGTCCTTAGTCATCCATACATTTTCCAATCCATTATTATGAACATATTGTACAGTTCAACCATTATTGTTTGGCGATGCTTTTGCATCCACTGACAAAGATCTTTTGTGGATGCAAGCCTTATACTTGGCACGCAATAAATGCTAATCCAATTCATCACTTGTTGGTGACATATTTTGTTTGGATGCAGTTTTTATGCAAAATAATTTATGACCCGCTTAATTTACATTTTGAAGATTACTTAAGTTACATGTAAAGATACATTGCCATGAAAATATTTATTGGGTGGTTATTTCCAATAAAAGTATGGCAAATTTGGTATATATGGAAAGTATAGACGCCCAATCTTACTAGTAAAATACTAGAATACTCGAAAAAAACACCCATGGGGCAAGCACTGGGAAAAAATGTCAGGGTATCACTCACAGGCAACCCAACTGTTGTGTGACGGCTTACTTTATGATAGCTTGACTGTGGGAGTGGGAGCGATTGTTATTTCTTGATCAAATGGTTAGGTGGTTTGGGGAACATTGAGGGGTGTAAACGTACAAAGGACTCCGCAATTAAGTGGCGGAAAAAGAAGTTGACAGAAAATAATTCAAAAATTTACTTAGGCCTCAATATATATAGTAAATGGACAGTACATGTAAGTATTGAAAAATACATTCTGAGAAATTCCCCCCCCCCCCAATCAAGTTACGTGAAAACATGGCTTCTAAAAACAGACAAAATCCCCTCAGTCCGGATATTACATATTATCTGATAAAGCCAATAATTGTAGGAGTTGATGAATAATGGCCAAGTTTGTGTAATATTGTCAGTAACTGTGATGCACCGGTAAGATGTCTGGGATCTGTTTCACGAAATTTTTAACCAAGATAAAAATCCAAATTTTAGTAATTTGATTGGATAATATTAGATTGATTTTAGTGCTTAGCCAATCAAAATTGAAGTATCTACTAAAATTTGAATTTTATCTTTAGTTAAGATTTCGAGAAACAGGGACCATGTTGTTAAGCCAAGACTGAGTGCTTTAAGAGTTTTATTTTCTGCCACCTGATGCTAAATAGACTATATCTCGACATATAGATCGTATTTTGGGGTTAATATAGTCTGAAACATCCACCATTTCACTTAAGGTGGGCTCCTCTGATGATCCTGTGACCCATGAAATAAAATTAAATAGTTCCAAAGGTACAATATCCCGTGCACTTTTCATATTACGGTCTGAAGATGTTGGTGGCCATGAAGATGCTACTCCTGGTTTATCTGCTAATGACATACATGTATTAAGGTCTGAAGATGTTTGTGGCCATGGACATGCTACTCCTGGTTTATCTGCTAATGACATACATGTATTAAGGTCTGAAGATGTTGGTGGCCATGGACATGCTACTCCTGTTTTATCTGCTAATGACATATTAAGATCTGAAGATGTTGGTGGCCATGGACATGCTACTCCTAGTTTATCTGCTAATGACATATTAAGGTCTGCAGGTGGTGGACATGCTACTCCTGGTTTATCTGCTAATGACAAATTAAGATCTGAAGATGTTGGTGGCCATGGACATGCTAATAAAAATTTAATAATGAGAGAAGCATCAAATAGTGTCTTTTCCAGATTAACATCAAGGTCAACATCACTCTCATTAGTACCAGTTCTCTCTTCAGTTGTTGAAAATCGAAGGGTGTCCATGAAACTCTCTACTGGCAAGGCATCTATGTACACTAATTCACTCAAATTTTTTCTATGTTGAGAACAGAATGTTAGTTGAGGAAAGTCTTTCTTTATTTTATATTTTAATCGATCAGCCCTGAAAAGATTTGTAAATTATGATGTCACTTAACACATATTCTTTTATGAAACAAAGACCATACATGTAGTATTTTAAGCATTAAACAAGTGCCTATTGTACAAGAAAATTTCAGATAGCGATGCATAATATGTAATATACTCATAAGGTTTTAATTTTTGGAGACTGGGTCTAAGAGGGGCTGTCACCATGGAGTACCCCCCCCCCTCCATCCCTCGCTATGACACTGAACACATCTTGAGCATGCCCAGTCTTTATACATCTACTTCAGCAATAAAATAAAAGAGGAAAGAAATGAAATGGGGTTTAACATCCTACTCAGCTAATGAAGACGAGCATACACCATACAGTGTGGTATGAGGGCAATTTTGCCCAGGCCTACTCTTATATCGAATTCCAACTGCAAACCAAGGGATCATTTACATGCACGCCAATGTGTACCTGGGACCTCGTTTTTTGTCCCATCCAAACAACTAGACAGCTGTCCTTGTCAGACTTTCTGTCTTGCACCAATGACAATTGGAAATCACGTCGAAAATCCTGTTGAACTTTCTCGGCCAATGGAGGGGTCAAATACAAAAAGAGGAATGAAATAAATACCTGATAAACTTTGCATTTTCACCAATTTTATCTTTAACCATATTGTTAAACATCTCTGTTAACTTGGTCATCGGTAATATATCTTGATTATCTATCAGTTTCTTTTGTAACACATCTTCACAAAACATAGCATAGACATCAGAATAGAGTTGATCATGTTCATTAACAGTACTGAAATATAAAATAGACATCAGAATAGAGTTGATCATGTTCATTAACAGTACTGAAATATAAAATAGACATCAGAATAGAGTTGATCATGTTCATTAACAGCACTGAAATATAAAATATTGACATTTGAGTTATATTAACCACAAATAAGTACACATCATAATTATTAGAAACACTGTAATTGGTCAAGCATTATGCTCTTTACGTTCTTCACTTCCTTTGTGTCTACCTATGTAGTGAGTAAGAAAAGGTTCTTTCTAAAAACAGTGCCTAAGTGTGTAAGACACTGGCTTGCTAGTCTGGAGGTCACTGGTTCGATCCCACTGTTGGCCAAGACGGTTCATTGGGATTGTCCAACGTGGTTTTCCCATATCAGTGGTGCAGGACGAAGTGTCTGACAAGGACAGCTGTCTGGTCGTTCGATAGAACAAAAAAAACGAGGCCCCGTTTATACATCGGAATTTTATATAAGAGAAGGCCATAGTGCCGATGCCCGGGCAAAATTTCCCTCATAGCACATCGGCCACCTTCATTAGCCCAGTCGGAGCAGAACAGTAGGATGTTAAACCCCATTTCATTTCTTCCAAAAATGGAGAGGAGACAAAAAGATACATGTAGAAAAAAAAACTATAAAGCCTACCTGACATGTGGAGATTTATCAAATAGAAATCTACAATAATTTTTATAGCAAACACGATGATATTTTACATTAATAGCTATACAGTCGCTGTCTCTAATGTGATTCAGAATACTATCATCTTTCTTCTGTTCGGCTGCTTGAAGCAATGAACCTGTAAAATATATAAGCTTACAAAAGATATATGAATTCAAATAACACTTGATGTCATTAAAAGCTGATAATAGCACCAAGAATCGTTCTGATTATTCCGATTTCTTGAAACAATTATAACAGGTACGGTACTGTACATGTAACTATGAGAACGTAACTAAAAACGCCGAGATATTCTGAGGTGCTTGTTTTTAGCTATGATTGGATGCCTTTAACTTTAAGCTCCAAGTGGCAAACTCAATTTCTTTATTAATGCATGTACCATCTTAAAAATAAGCTAATTTTATACTATTAGTACTTATTACACATACACAGCCTAATTTACTGAAACAACATTCATTTATCAGCAAATATTGACAATAAAGTAAATCAAGCGTTGTTTTTATCAAAATTGATTCGGACCTTAATAATATTAGTACTGCGCAACTCTGATCAGATTAGTACTTTGATTGGCTATTGCACACCAGACCCCCCTTATGTGTTACAGACGTAAATTTAAAATGTCGGAAAAAGCAATCTACTGGCGCTTTGATTTAAAAAGAGGGGATTTGTACCCATTTCAGGTAGGATTATATGCTTAATTGCAGTTGAGTGTGGCAGAAATATTATGAATAACAATAATCAATCGTTGTTTTGATTAAAAATAATGTCAATTTTGTTTACAAATGCCGGGTGCGAATCGCTACAGCATGTGCTACGTTGAAGTTAATAGCACCATTTCTTATCTCGAAACACAGAGGGTTGAGAGATAAGGTTTGTTATCTACTGTACATGTAGGCAATCAAATCCGACACTTATTACCTCCCTTGACAAATACTGGCTCAGATTGCATTTATATTATAAGTCTAAAGTTACAACACATTTAGTAGTTAAAATAAGGCTAGTTTTTTCACCAGATTTATCAATCAAAACAGCAGTCTAAGTGTTATTGGTGCTTCAAATAAAATAATACCGTACATAATATCTAACCTGCTGTTTTTGATTCGCACTGGACTAGATTGTCCCTCTTTTGTGTGGCCCCAACTCGAACATACTTGGATTTTTTCTTGCAAATTATACAGATATCTGGTAAAACTGACTTCCCTAACTCTGATGAAGTACTAGTAGTAACAAGTACTGCGCGATGATGTGATTTTAATTTCTTTGGTGGGATCATTGAAGGTGTAGGTGGTGAACGAGACACACTTTTAGTTTTTAAAATTAAAGTTGATGAAGGAGGCGTAGTAGGGGGCGTAGTAATACTAATAGCAGTTGTAGTTTCGGTTTGACAGACTGTAGATGCTGCCTTCTTCTTACTCTCTAGTTTTGCTTTTTTCTCGCATCTTTTAATTGCTTTTAAGAGCCTTGTTTTGTCCGTAAAACGTCTATAGCACGTTGGGTGAAATCCGAAACCACTACCGACTGTATCTTCAACATCTTTTGTAATCAATCCATTTGTATCAAAAAATGCTGCGATGCACTGGTCATTTCCATCCAACTGTAACCATTCTTCAGCTACGTCACGACATTTGTCCCATCTTGTCTTTGTAAAGGGTTCTGCGCCTTCGTTCTTAACACTATCTAAGTGAAGAATACAAGTTAATTGAGCTTTTGTCGCCATTTCGTTTAGCGTGGAGCTTCGTTCGTTCATGCGGTTCAAGGAGCTCGCCATTTGGTGTTTATCAACAACACAATTAAGCGAATGACATGATTGGTCGATTGTGGAAAAAATTATCACGTGACGCGGCGAACGACTTTGAACTCTGTCCAGTGACCTTGCGCACAATGAATTTTACTATTAATAAATAATCCGGATTTCCAAGAAGAATATCATCGCTGAACTAATACTATTAAATTTTGTGTTGAACAACATGGCAAACGAATATCACTTTATTAACTAAACACTGATAAAATTTCATTTAGACCGGCTTTGTAGGAGCGAAAACATATTTGCAATCTAGTGGTACTTATAGGGGCAATTGGCCTTATCAGTATTCTGGGTCCATATTCAAAGGTTTTTATTTTTCCACTTAACCAAGTGTCTTACCGTAACTCGGTATTCAAGGGTTCTATTTTACATTTACTTGGCTATGTCTCTTATCAAAAAGTCCTACAGAATACCATAGGCGTAGGAGCCGGGGGGCAGGACCCCCGTCCCCCCCCCCCCCAAAAAAAAAATTATTTTCGGGCAATGAAAAATTCGACGACCTTTTTTTTCTATTTACGTTTAGAGAAAAAATATAACTAACTTATTTCTATGAGATCCACACTGCCCGAAAAGTATTTTCTCGTCTTTTTCTTGTCCACTGCAAGCCCGAAAATATGCCCGAAGCTCTCTTATGATAGGTATGCCCGAAAAAACGGTATTGCCTGAAAATAGGTATTGCCCGAAAAACGACAGAGGAAACGAGCCAAATGGAAAACTGCTAGGAAACAGCCGGTTGCCAGGGTGGATTCGCCCGTTTTCGGTGGTGCGGCAGTGACCAAAACACTATATCAGCTGATATAGTGACCTTGCCTGACTATTTGAGAAACTGGACGAAATTGTGGACATTTTTGCTGGACGTCATGGCCGTGCCTCTCACTTTTTCTAAAAAGACTATTGGACTACTTGAGAAACTGTACGAAATTGTGAACATTCTGCTGGACGCCGTATGGACGTGCCTCTGAATATTTCTAATATGTTTTACTTTTGTTCCCCAGTCCTCATTTGTACGATCAATCTTGTGAGACGATTATCTCTGAATATCAAAATATTGTTTAATTAATCTAATACCTAGTTTTAGAATTATATTGATTTATATTATATTATATTGATTATATATAATCAATACAATATACTATATATTGATCATATTGATTTCGATATATATACTATATTGATTATATTATATTGATTTCGGGCAATTTTCTCTTATGCCCCCCTGAATTACTTTGAGCTTCAACGCCTATGCAGAATACCAGTGTAGTATTCTATAGAATATTCTAAGGGCTCACTTGCGCTTTTGAAAGAGTGTGTCTATTCTTCGCGTTCAATCAAATCTATACAAAAGCACAGCAACGTGACAGCCCTTCGTTTAATCTGGGGTCTTCCCTAAAACTTTGGACAGTGATTTAAGGTATTAAAAACGGCGAAAGTGTTGTTCGTCTCAAAACAATAAGTCTATTGTTCATATTATATCCACAGAGTAAATATCGTGTTGACAGTTGATAGCCTTATTTGTCACACAATTAGTTTTTCTGCAATATTCTGCTATGCACTGGTTAATTGGGCATAATAAAATCGTGAGTCATGACGTATACAACGTTATGTAAACATATTTGGTCCAATTTGGAGCTCTGTTTGGTATTGTTACGCAGTAAGCTATTGGTTGTTAATCGGACTATTGACCAGTCATAATTTAGAACAAGAATTTGCTTTGTTTACAGCAGTGCGTAGTGGGATTAGCTCTAATCAAACGAATCACTGCGAGGAGTATGGTAAGACCTTGTTTATTTCATTTCCCTCTCTCTCTGTTGCATACATGTATATAAGTGCCATATAAATACTTTATCTTCTAAATATTTGTAGGACATTGCAGGTAATAAAAAAAAAGAAAATGAAATCGTTACCAGTTTTTCGACAATGGAGTCTTTGGCAAATTCTCAATAATTGCTTAAAACTGGAAGGTGGAAAGAATCACATATAGCATCGCTGACTGGAAAAAATAATGAAACTTCCACAGACTCGATTCTAGTTCTATCATTTATTAACTGTGACTGAATCAGTGAAATAATATTACACAGAGGTTGAACGGGGTGTGGGGGGGGGGGCATATCTGCTTATTTGATAAAGAGTTTTTTGGGGTTTTTTTTTTAAATATAAATTAGATAACATTTCAACTAACACAAAAGTGTAATAAGTTATTTTCTAGTCCGTGTCCGGGTTTATACTCTTGCCCAAATGTTTATAAAAAAAACATGAAACAAGAATCAAGATGGCCGCCAATCGGGTCTTCCCCCGCCAAATCAATCCGCCTTACCTAGGTATAATTTAAAAACAGATTCTTACCTGCTGGTTGGCTCAAGTCGAGCCGTTTCTGGTTTAATGTGATTCTGTAATAGGAGTATTTGAACAACATCGTATACCGCCGAACAACTAATCGGGCGGATCAAGAGGGGGGGGGGGGTACCTGCTCAGCTACATAATTTTTTTTGTAAATCAACACTTTTTATGAGAAAAGTTTCTCGGCCGTGTGCTTTATCCTTTATCGTCAGATGTGGGACAGGATGGGCACTCAAAGCACGAGATAATGATATAGACATTATGTGATATCACAATTAATGCTTTGCATCCATGAAATTGAATCACAATGTCATTGTATTAATTCATAATAAAAATTGACGTCAAACGAGGTGTTGAATTTCTCTGTTTAAAAAGATCAATGTGTATGTGTATACGCCAACATGCCGATAGAGACCATGCGGGATATTTGAAAATATTTACTATCAAACATGATCGTATTAAAAAGAATACCTTCTGATGTAGGCCTATATAATCTTTTATTATATAGGCCTACATCAGAAGGTATTTTTGTTAAATACGATCATGTTTGATAGTAAATATTATATGATTTAGCAACAAATAGGAATAAAAGTAAAGAAGATTTAAAAATTTTTAAAAATATGAAGAAAAAAAACGATGTAAAAATATGAAGAAAAAATCACATGTGACATAGGTAAAGGCCCTCCTGTCCTCATGTACCTGTGGTCAGTTGTGCAAGGACAGGGGGTCTGACAAGTTGGTTTTGGAATTCTAGAGTACATGTATAAGCAGAATTAAACTCCACTGTCTGGGAAAAATCTCTCACATAGTTCACGGCATGGCGTTTGCCCGTATTCACTAAATCATGATTATTCCATATTAAAATGAAATGTCTTTGCTGTTCATATTGTTAAGAATCAGTCGATGTTTTTCTTATCAAGGTCAATTCGTTATCAAATAGATAATACATTATGCGCATTTGTAACTCGCGGTTATATGAATCGATGATATCTGACCACTACGTTCGAAGGTTAAATTGAAATTATATAGTTGAGAACCAATTGAAGGAGGAATAATTAGGTAAGCCAATGTGTAGATATTTGATATTTTCCCCATTGTTTACTCGCGTATTATGGTTTATTTTAAAGCCCCAACGTGCCAGAATAAAGGTTACATTTATAGAGTTTTAAATCGGTCAGTTCTAACATAGGTCATTGACATCACGGGGATATCTTTATTCTTTAAAGCGGAAATTGCACATTTTTAAGTTATATTTTTAAAATTTATTAAAATAAAGCCTGAAAATAGATAGTATCCATAAACAGTCCTACCTTGTTAAAGAATAATCCTATTAATCCTATAATTCACTATTGCCAACTGAGAAATTGGCAAAAATATCATTTTTCTCTTCATTTTTAAACGTTTGAAAAAAAGCTACTCCATGGTGGAGAATAGAAAACAATGGAGGTAATTGGGAGGTAATTGTGTTATTATTTCCTGTGTAAATGCGTTTTAAGTGTGAGAATGACACCTGTGATCGTATAATTGTGAGTTGACAACCTATTGAGCAAAAGACATAGAAATAATTACGTTTTGACTTTCTTAGAAAATTTGCAATTTCCGCTTTAACCCTCAATAAGAAATATTATAGTAATGCGAATTGTGGTATCTCTTTGTACCTGGTACCTTTTGTGCCTTTACTTTAATATAGTACCTGTGGGGGTTTTCTCACTTTGAAAATACATATCTGACTTGTTCTACCTTAAAGAGGACTGATTCTAATTATACTTTCACTAAAGATAAAAACTACACAAGAAAATCTTTATAAGCTTGCAAAACGATTTCTTCCAAGTTTAAGGCTAAATTCTTCCCTACCAGTAATTTGGTCTAGAGCTGGTAGACGTGTACACACTATTTTAGGTTTAGACAGAAATGGGGAATCTCCATGTTGGATTGTGTGTAAAATATTGGCCCCATACACCGTGCCATTGACTAACATAAATTACCCTTACTTTAAAATTAGGTTTCGTTGTTATTAAAGGCGCGGTCCTAGGTAGCACTTTGATATAAGTGGATTAAATGAAATGAAATGGAGTTTAACGTCCTACTGTTCTGCTCCTATGCTGGGCTAATGAAGACGGGCATACGCCATACAGTGTGCTATGAGGGAAATTTTGCCCGGGCAGCGGCACTATCGCCTACTCTTATATCGAATTCCAACTGCCAAGGGATCTTTTACGTGCATTCCAATGTATACACGGGACCTCGGTTTTTCGTCTCATCCGAAGGGCTAGACAGCTGTCCTTGTCAGGCCCTCCGTCCTGTATCACTGACAAGGGGGAACCACGCCGGAAAATCTGGATGAACTTTCTCGGCCAATGCAGGGATCGAACACCCGACCTCCAGGCTAGCGAGCCACCGTCTTACCCACTTAGCCACGTGATCCCCTATAAGTGGATTAAGTATGCAAATCAAATCCCAAATTGTGAAGAAATAGATCACACACCAAAATACTGAAACGTTCGAAAATGGAGTCTGTGTTTACATACCGGGTTACGTTTTACCCAATTAATGGTTGTTCAAATGTATAAGTGACTTTCCAACCTCGTGGGTTTTCTCCGGGTCCTCCGGTTTCCTCCCACTGATAAAGACCCCTACGCACAAGCGAATTATTGAAATAAAATTAAACCATATGTTGGTCCCGAAATGACCTAGTTTGTGTCGAGTGGACGTTAAACCCCATCTCTCTCTCTCTCTCTCTCTCTCTCTCTAAGTGACTTTGTAATTGGGACACCCAGGTACCACTATAACGCCAGCAAGGGTCTTATTATAGGGTTTTTCGGCAGCTCCACATGGGTTTGTTTACGTGGTTTCAGATATAACCAACGGTGGCATTTATTGAAGCAAATTTTAATTTCCAAATGTCTAAGTGATTATTGCCAATATTCATTAGTGCACGATACCATGGTTTTCTGGCCAACCTTAATGGCATTCTGAAATCCCAAGCTGCTTTATGACCAACACGCCTTGATGTTTCAAACTGTTTCGTCGTTTCTAGAAATCATAAAACCATTAGAGATCAGGGCATAGGCTATGATAAAGATGAAGGTGATACTTGATGTTGATCCTGGCAGTGATGATGCCCAGGCTTTGATGTTCATCCTCAACAACCCAGCCATAAAGATCATTGGTATAACTTGTGTTCGGGGTAATGTTGAGCTGGACAAAGTCTGTGTTAACATTCTGAGAATACTGAAAGTATGTGGTAGACTTGATGTAAGTATATATAAATTCAATAAAAACTAGTGTTTACAGAACGTTTGTTTCCTCCATACAGTGGAGGCTAATACATATAACACATCCGAAGGCATCTAACTGTCTAGGGTAGCCACGCCATGCATCCCCACTCCCGTTGGCACCCTTTGAGACAACCAACTAAATATGAAACTAGAACTGCGATATATCAAACTTTACAGAGCACACCTTTTTAGTTATATTAGATTTTATTGTAGTTTTTGGTAAAATTACGCCACTTCCGGTGCCGACAGGAAACTCTATCGGTAACAAAAAAAAATGATAATTGAGATAATGGAGCATATGAACTTTGTTTTATACCAATCGAACAATAAATAAGATTAAAATCTATGACCGAAAAACTGAATAAGCTAATAGAAAGACCACATTTTTGCTCAAGGCAGATGACTCTTTTATCTTGTGTAAAACACCACCAAAAAATATTCATTAAATAAAAACGATTTCTGTAAAAATTTTAATTTTCTAAATTTGGCGCCAAATATCTACGAAATTTGCCGAAAATCAAAAGTAGCGTAGCTATGTCCACTGTCTCCGGCTATGCCAAAATGCATCGAAAGTTAAAATTCGACGATTATTGTTAAAATTACTGCGATATTGTGAAAATGGTGACAGTTTTATGAAAATCGAATTATAATTGATACTTTTATGGACCAAAAACCTTGAAAAGTGACTAGTAGAAAATCGTCTATTTCTCTGGGACCGTACAAGTTAGAAACCATTTTGTGATATCTATATGACCGTATTCTTTTTATTTATCTGTTGATTTAAACTGAAAGTTAAAGTTTTCACAACGTAGTTAGTAATTATCAGTTGAAAAAAATATCGATTCTAAATTTTAAAAATACAGTTTTTGATAAAATGGCGCCACTTCCGGTGTCAATTTTGAATTCTAATCAATTTGATATAAAGCACATTTGTTTATGCATCAAGTGGTGTCACTTTTATGAAAGTCCAATAATAATTGACTCTTTTACTGGAAAAATAACACGAACAGTGACTCATGCAAAATTGCCTATTTCTCGGCAACTACTCATTTATTATTACAAACTAAATTTAACATACATTGTCTTCGTATGGATTAATACTACAAGTTTATGAAAATTACGAACAAATATTTTAAAATATGAAGACGCTAACTGGGTTATAAATAGCTTAATTTTACACCTTTTTTCACGTTTTAATCGAAATTGCCCGAATATGAAATCGAAATTAAAAAAAATCTGAGCTCAGGATTTTGTGCGCCTTTACAGGGCGCACCCTTTTAGATATATTAGATTTTGAGCAAAATAATATTTGCTTTCAAAAAGTGGTACCGAACTGTCCAAATTGTATTTTTTGGTAAAATTACGTCACGTCCGGTGCCGACAGGAAACTCTATCGGTAACAAACAAAAATTGAGACCACGGAGCATATCAATTTTGTTTTATACAAATCGAACAATAAATAATAAATCTAGGACAGAAAAACTAAATTAGCAATTGGCGGCTAACGCAAATTACCGCGACATTTTTTTTCACATTTTTGCTTAAGTAAGATGACTCTTTAATCCTGTGTAAAATACCATGAACAAATATTCATAAATAAAAACGTTTTTTGTAAAAATTTTAAATTTCTAAATTTGGCGCCTAATATCTACGAAGATTTGCCGAAAATCATGGCAATATTTTTCAAAACGACAATTTCGGTGATTTCGGACATTTCGCATCGTCGCAGAACGTTCACAATACCTTTATCCTCTAAGTCACACCCACTTTCCCAGTAAAACCGAAGACTTCGTAACGATGCGACGAATAGTTGCTGAGATCTAATCAAAATAAAAGAAGAAAAATAATAATAATAATAATAATAAAAATAATAATCCGAACAAAAACAATAGTGTTTCACACAAGCTACGCAGTGTGAAACCTTAACTAAAATATAAAAAATTCAAATATCTCCATCTTTTTATATGCGATTTATTTGAAATTATGCTGATTTATTACGAAATGCAGAGCCGGATTAAAATTATGTAGGCCCCAGAAAGATAGTTAAGTCTTATGAATTTTAATCAACTCACCCTCTAATTTGTGAGGCGATCACGTGGCTAAGTGGGTAAGACGCTGGCTCGCTAGCCTGGAGGTCGGGTGTTCGATCCCTGCATTGGCCGAGAAAGTTCATCCCGATTTTCCGGCGTGGTTTCCCCTTGTCAGTAATACAGGGCGGAGGGCCTGACAAGGACAGCTGTCTAGTCGTTCGGATGGGACGAAAAACCGAGGTCCCGTCTACACATTGGCGTGCACGTAAAAGATCCCTTGGCAGTTGGAATTCGATATAAGAGTAGGCCGTAGCGCCGCTGCCCGGGCAAAATTTCCCTCATAGCACACTGTATGGCGTATGCCCGTCTTCATTAGCCCAGGTTAGGAGCAGAACAGTAGGACGTTAAACCCCATTTCATTTCTAATTTGTGAAGACCTTCATGTCTGCAACCAGGACCTATTTTAAGGTTTTATTGGCAAAGCAGGGTTCCGATGTTTTGGTGTTCTGTGAAAATTTTCAGAATTTTGCCTCCCATAACACGATATCACGCTTACACTTTTGTAACCAAAATATAACAGGATTAATATATTTATATCTATAACCGCGTTTCAGTATCATTAGCAGTCTAAAGTCGATCCAAAGGCACCTGCACCTGACGATGTGGTGGTGGGAATACTTCAACAATACAAAATGTTTGAAACAGAAATCGAAATTGGTGGATGATCATAATGATAGCTCAGTTTGCCCGTATATCTTCTCTGATTCACAAGGCTACATAACATTTTTTCAAAGCACGGCTTTCAGATTTTCAAAGCACGGCTTTCAGATTTTCAAAACACGGCTTTTTTATCCAGAGGCATGCACATGTCTTCCGGCACGTTAAACTAGGCCCTGCCTGCAACCTCTAAGCCCTAAGGAAAGGTCGATGTATAGTATATGATGTATATAGTGGTGAGTAAGATATTAATCTTTACGATTCGACATAAAATGTGAACATTTAGGAGAATTGGTTTTAATTGTGGACCACTAATGTCGAAATGAAATGAAATGAAATGGGGTTTAACGTCCTACTGTTCTGCTCCTATACTGGGCTAATGAAGACGGGCATATGCCATACAGTGTGCTATGAGGGAAATTTTGCCCGGGCAGCGGCACTATCGCCTACTCTTATATCGAATTCCAACTGCCAAGGGATCTTTTACGTGCATTCCGATGTTTACACGGAACCTCGGTTTTTCGTCTCATCCGAAGGACTAGATAGCTGTCCTTGTCAGGCCCTCCGTCCTGCATCTCTGACAAGCGGAAACCACGTCGGAAAATCGGGATGAACTTTCTCGGCCAATGCAGGGATCGAACACCCGACCTCCAGGCTAGCGAGCCAGCGCCTTATCCACCTAATTACAGTGGCTCCCGGACCACTAATGTCACGAAGGTAAATAAAATGTTAACTAATATACAAATTCAAATATCCGATATGGAATAAGCTCTATTCATTAACCAGTGAAACATTTTATTTCTAGATTCCTGTATATAGAGGAGCACACCAATTCCTGATGGGTGGTACTACCAATGCTGCAGGTTTTCATGGTAATGACGGTCTAGGAGATGTAGATTGGCCTGAACATGCTGTGAACGCATTAACCAGAATGGCGAGAAAGCATTCGGGTAGGATTTTCTTTTGTACAGCTTCAAATTAGCATAGTTAAAAACCTAATATTTATGATAATAAACACTATATTGTATTCGTAACTGAACTGAGAAAAAATAACCAAGCTCAGAAGCACCAAGACCTAAATATTAGGGTTCTTCATCTCACCAATGTAAATGACATATATCAATTTCAAAACAATCAACGTCCGAATTTTATACCAAATAATACATTTTATGGGGGGGGGGGGGCTAATATAACCATTTGTATTTATTCTTATCTTTCAAGGCGACGTTTCACTGATTACATTGGGTCCCTTGACAAACATAGCTTTGGCAATTCGGATGGATTCATCATTTGGTGAACAATTTAAAGCAGTCTATATGATGGGTGGAAATTTCGAAGGTAATCGTTTAAAATTTTCTTACATTATTTTACGTTATGAATTGCGGCCTGTAGGCGACAAAAAGACACACAAAAATTGGGCGTGGCTCTGTCCCTGGGGATCGGTCATGCACTAAAAACAATAGGGGTCATCCTTAGGGTATTAGGAATAAGTATGCAGAGTTTCAAGACGACCCGTCAAAACACACACACACCCACACCTACACACTTACCTTATACACACAAACAGCGGTGATGGCATATTAGTTAAAGTTGCAATTTCATATTTTTAAGTTATATTTTTAAAATTTATTAAAATAAAGCCTTAAAATAGATAGTATCTATAAACAGTCCTACCTTGTTTAAGAATAATCCTATTAATCCTATAATTCACTATTTCCAGTTGAGAAATTGGCAAAAATATCATTTTTAACTTCAAATTCAAACGTTTGAAGATAGCTATTCCATGGGGGGGATAGAGGGAGGTAATTGTGTTATTATTTCCGGGGTCAAAGGATTTTTAAGTGGGAGAATAATACCTATGATCGTATAATAGTGAGTTGACAACCTATTGAGCAAAAGACATAGAAATAATTATGTTTTGACTTTCTTAGAAAATATGAAATTATCGCTTTAATACTTTCGCATTATGAATGTGGAAGTATAAAATAAATAGTGCCGTGCCACATTTTAATGAGAGAGCAGCTGACTAAACCCTGTCGAATATAATATTCAAGCATTTATAAAAATTTTATACAATATTTTGGCTTAGATAAAGCTCTGTACACACTGCCAACATTTTCGGTAACATTTTCGAAAACATCTCGGCAACACACCTGGGTAACAAAAATTTGACCCTGTATACACGACAACAGTTCCACAACATTGTGAGCAACTTCACAACCATTCCTTGCTGGTAGCTGCCATTTTGTCTACATCACTTGATTGGGTAAAACTCGTCAACATCATTAGCATCTTGGCAACAAAATCGACCTTGTATTTATTTCGGCAACATTTGGACAACATGTTGCTGAATGTTACCGAATGTTTCCGAATTGTACACACTATCAACTTTTTCACTAACATCACACCTGGTCAACATGTTACCGAAAATGTTGGCAGTGGCTACAGAGCTTACTGATGCTAACATAATTGGTCAACCTGAAATGGGGTATTCATGCGAAGTCGTGGGTCATGGTCTATAATAAAGTAATTTGAGACGATAATTATATATTTTGTTACGTCTAGAGTTATGGCCATTGTTTCACTTTCTTGACCCCTGTGAACGACAAAAGTTATCGTCCGATCTGTAAGAAATTTATATGCGTCATTTAAATTAGTGAAACGAATAAGCCTGTTGAATTTCAGCAGTTTCCGTTGTAGAGTTATGGCCCTTGTTGGACCTTGTAAATGCTTTGACAACAAGCATGAAATTTATATGTATCATTTAAATTAATGAAACGAAAAAGCCGATTGAATTTCAACAATATCCGCTAACTACTTCTAGAGTTATGGTCCATGTTTCACGTTGTTGGACCTTGTGGATGCTCGAACGACAAAAGTTATCATCATTTAAATTAAACGAACGAGTCTGTCGAATTTCAGCACAGTCCGTCAATTTAGCTGCTGTTGGCGTATTTTTCTAATTCGTTTCCGATAAACTAATTATACAGAAGGGTAGATATCTTAAATTTTATTTTCTTCTCCAGGAAAGGGCAATACGATCCGAGCAGCAGAATTCAACTTTTGTGTTGATCCTGAAGCAGCAGACATAGTTTTATTAAATATGTCGTGCAAAATATATATTGTTCCTTTAGAAACGTGCTTTAGATCCATTTTACCATGGGTAAGTAATTGAAATTATAACCGACCCAGTGTTAGTCTTTTAGAAGTGTGCGCTGAGCTTGATTTGAAACCCGCTTTTTGTTGGGCGGATTCAGGAGCGAACTAGTACATAGACGTCTCTTTTAAAATGCGTCTTTGGGCAGAATAGACAAACGAACAATGTCATGTGCATAACACTATAATATAGCTAGTTAGTTTAAGAAAGTCAAAACATAATTATTTCTATGTCTTTTGCTCAATAGGTTGTCAACTCACTATTAAACGATCATAGGTGTCACTCTCACACTTAAAACTCATTTACACCGGAAATAATAACACAATTACCTCCCTTGTCTTCTATTCTCCACCATACACTGGCTTTTTTCAAACGTTTGAATTTGAAGAGGAAAATGATATTTTTGCCAATTTCTCAACTGGCAATAGTGAATTATAGGATTGATAGGATTATTCTTTAACAAGGTAGGGCTGTTTTTAGATACCATCTATTTTAAGGCTTTATTTTAATAAATTTTAAACATATTATATAACATAAAAATATGAAATTGCAACTTTAATTACACTGTAAAAAATCAATTCTTAAATCAAGAAATATATACTCAATTAAGATTATAATTCATTAAATGGATATTTCTAATAATTTTCTTATATCTAGTTTTTGTGTTTGGTTTCCATTGAAATAAGATAACAGATTCTTATATTGCGCAGGAGAGGACGAAACCTATCGATATTCAGCATTTATAAGCCCACATAGAAATTTTATCATTGATGGACACAGATGAATTAGAGTTTTGATCTATATTATCTTAGAATTCCTTGATTATATGAGCTTCAGCAAAATCAAGAATTTCAATTTCATAAGATTTAAAATTACATGTATCATTAAAACAACCAGTGGAATATATTTGTATTTAAAAAAAACCAATGATTTTGATTAATTACATAAATATTCTGGGAGTGTTAAAAACGGGGCAAGAAATCTTAGTATTCAGTTATTTAATTGTTGCTCCCACCCGGACCTTCTGCTTTGAAAATATATCAGAAAATGCTGAGGCGAATTGTGCTCCGGCAACACAAACGAGTCCCAAAATACATTTTTATGAGTATAACAATTGTAAAATCAAACCAGACATTTAATGCCAAAGGTGTAGCTACCATACCCCTTTAGTATACGTTTAATATTGTTATTTGTAAAATGTATAAGGGTACAGTTTGATGTCTACTTTCGGCTTCACTGGTTTTCAGAAAATCTTACTGGTAGTTCCCGGTATAAAAAATCATGGCGTGGTTGTCATTTCCATGTGTGGACGGTTTCTTCGGTATTTGTTTGTGGATGTGATCCCAAACAACTTGAAAACCAGTGAATTTAGTGAGTTAAATGAATTTGTTAATGTGCGGTTAGATACGGACATCTAAACACATTCGGTAAACTGTTTTAGTATGTATATCGGTTGACTGTTAGAATTTCACTGTGTTTCATATTATGGGATTGAGCCCACCGGTTATTTTAATAAACATTGAACTTTGATTTGTCTTGACTTTAAATATACTGTGCAATTGGCACAAAAGGTTTTCAAATATTAGTCAATATAAGTACAGACACAGAGTACAGAAAAGTGTTCAAATTTGTATCCGAATATCCGTTTACTGTTATACTGTTCGCAAATATTTGGATACTTTAACTAGTCTATTCATCATCTGTCACTCTTATCGGTTCAACTATTCGTGTTATTTTGAAACGGTCGCTATCATCGGTTGTTTACCGTTTACAAAGATTTCCAGCAAATAATGCGTGAAATTGCCCACAAATATGAAATTGTTTTATTACTTTCATATAATTGTAAACATCCGAACTACACAAATGTTATAGCAAGGTTCCTACTAACTACTATACTGTGTATTTTACCGCCGATAACAGCTGGCCACTTACGTTGTCTATTCGAAAATCCAATGCTTGCAATCTGATTAAAATACAGATCTATATTTCGTTTCGTTTTTTATACTTTCGATGGCCTTCACTACATGAAGATCTGACAAGTTATAGTGGGAGTTCACGTCAGGGGCCAAAAGACCGACTTTTGACGTCAGACATTTGATTAACCAATCAGCATTGATGTTACTAGTAGATTACCCACAGTTCCGTGCAAAACACGCCTAAAGCTCGCCGTAACAGACCGTTTCATTGACTTATCCCTGACACCATTCGGAACACGAGTTAAATAACAACTCTTTCAGATCCAAGTGTAGTAAAGACAAGTAAAACGAAATTTTGAAAAATAAAAAAGAAACGAAATAGGATCTGTATTTTAACCAGATTTCAATGCTTGTGATCAGAAAAGACTGTGTTAGACCGTACCGACAAAGAAGCAAATCTGTACCCGGTGCAAATTATGTGACATTCCTATGCAAGGCTTTCGAACAAATTTTCAAAAGCTCTAGCCAGTTTGAGACAGTTGTCAAAAGTAGTAATACAGCTTGACAATTTGAACATTTTGAGCCGACCCCTGTCTTTGCAATGTCGGCATCTAATAATTCGGCTATGGTTTGTTTTTTTAAATATATAGAGAAAATAAAAAAAGTAGTTCCTTGTTGATTGACAAATCAAATTCATGCAAAGCGATATCTCCTAAGGAGATATCACTGTAGATTATGAAATTTATCACACAAGCGATATCTACTGTACAATGTATTTTTGGGTGATAAAAAAGAATCGATCTCTTCAAATAAATTCGTTTTCATTAATAAGAATTTAAAAAGCTTACAAAAATGTTATTTTTTTAAATTAAATTTAGACAACAATTTTAATCAAATTGTTAAGTGTAATAAAGATAGTTAGCCTCTCAATCTTCGCACGCAGCCATGGAAAGATCATGGAATGACGTTTTCTGATAAAAATTGTGACCTCTACAGTGTTCACAAGCTAAAAACGTAATTGCCGGACAAAATGGCTTCCCCTCATACGCAAATATTGTAAATATATGGTATATCAAGGTTTTGGACCCTCTAGAGAGAGGACACAATTTTGATCCGATTTTGATGAAACTTGAAATACATTTTTATAACCCAAAGATCTTGGTTCCTTTCAATATTCATGCATATCGGATCGTAACTTCCTGAATTATGGCCCTTGATTGTACGAAAAATCACTTCATTTTTTGAGCTTGTTCTCTGTCCATCTCTTGCAAAATGTGGGCGTATCTTGCATGGCAACCGCTTGTTTAAATTTAATGTGCTATTTTTCAAGATATTGTTACTTAAAATTAATCATAAAATAAAAAGATAATCTATAAAAAAAACAAATATTTTCTGAAATATTAAAATCATAAAATTTGGATGAATAATATTAAACATGCATTATGCAAGAGCAAAATCTGCTTATTACAAGTCTTTCTTTAGGCCTGAAATGTTATCTAAATTATCAATTAGACATTAATTAACTTATCCAGACCATAGACAACTCTAGCTGGCCTCGCTAGCCTGCGATCTTAAGTGGATTGTGAGCCGATTTACTGCACAATTTTCCTTCTCTATTAAACGATTAAATAGATAATCGAGACTATGCTGTTTATCGTACTGACTTTAGTAATGATGACCGAGGCTAGGCAGAAATTTCATTCGCTTAGTTTTCGGTTCATATTTGATCAATTTGAATGAAATTTTCAGCAAATTGCCTTTACGTTATCTAGTTTTTAACTATTATAGTGAGAACTGCCAACTCGTTATCGAATCTCCCATAATGTATCTTTAATTTTATTACTCACCAAACCAAGAAAGCAATCTACTTTTAAGATATCTTAAAGGTAGATTGCATTTCTTGGTTTGGTGAGTCATAGATCAGGGGCCTGTTTCACGGAATTTTAACTAAGATAAAATCCAAATTTTAGTAATTTGATTGGATAATATTAGATTGATTGTAGTGCTTAGCCAATCAAAATTGAAATATCTACTAAAATTTGGATTTTATCTTTAGTTAAAATTTCGCGAAACAGGCCCCTGATTTTAAAAATCATATGGGAACAATTTTCTTTGCAATCGTCAAGAAAATTATTGTTAATATAAGATTTTCAAAACTTAAATTAAGTTTTTCTTTCTTAGGAAAATATTTCAACTAGGTAATTTTTCTGGGTATAACTTATATGGTTGAAGTTCCTAAACACTATCATTGCAATCTATTTCAATATTTTATTTTTTCAGGATTTTTATGAAAAATGGACGAATATTGCTACATCTAAAGGAACATTTAACAAGAAGATAAGTCGCATCTCAGCCAATCAGATGTTAGCTGAAGTTACATTACGAACACCGGGGTACGCATCATGTGATCTATTCGCCATGATAGCTTTTATCCATAGCGATGTGGTTTTGGAATCTGCGGAAGCTTCTGCCTCCATTGAATTAAAAGGAGAACTGACCCGGGGTCAGATGGTGGTTGACTGGGACAACCGTTGGAGCAGCAGATTAAATGTCGTTATATATCAAACATTAGACGTAGAGAAAATAAAACACCACATGATGAATATGTTTAATTAAACATACATTATGCAAGAGCCAAATCTGCCTATTGCAGGTCTTTCTTTAGGCCTGAAATGTTATCTAAATTATTAATTATACATTAATTAACTTATCCAGACCATACCCAACTCTCGATGTCATCGCTGGCCTGCGATGTTTATTGGATTAGGTTCCGATTTGCTGTTCGACTTCCATTAATTATTTAATCATGAAAATGATAATCGAGGTTAGGCCGAAAATTCAATCGCTAAAACCTCGGTTCAGAGTGGATCAATTTGACTGAAATTTTCAGCAAATTGCCTTTACATTATCTAGTTTTTAACTATTATAGTGGGAACTGCCAGCTCTTTATCTAATCTCCCATAATGCATCTTTAAGTCATTTGTATGAATATTTTCTCGCCATGGACAGTGGCGTGCAGAATTTTGGTGATGCCCGGGGCCAACTCCCTGATTGTATGCACCAAGATTCAAGTATTGGGCCTAGTACTCAGAGATGTGAGACAGGGGGCATTTTTAATTCTTTTCGTTTTTTATAGTTCAAAATTTCGTTTTACTTGTCTTTACTACACTAGGATCTGAAAGAGTGAGTGTTATATACTCTTCAAAAAAAGTAGGGGTATTGAAATGCAATTATGGCCCCTTATAGTACGAAAATCGCTTTTTCAGCTTGTTCTCTGCCCATCTCTTGCAACATGTGGGCGTATCTTGCATGGCAACTGCTTGTTTATTCAAATTATCTAACGTATCTTGTACAAAGTTAACAGCGATAATTTCAAATTTCAAAAAACTTAATGTTACTCTTTGATTGGATGCTCATCAGAAATGGATGACCGTTGTATCCCACTTATTTATGGTCATTTATGTAATTATCCTTAGTAAACAGTTAAGTGTCTCTTGTACTTATCCTAGGCATAAATGTTTTTGTGAGTCTGTCGGAAGGAAGAGTGTTGGACTATCATTAGTTGTGCTATGTTGTGTGCACTTTAATACTAATATTTTGCAATTCAATTAAATATGGTTTAACCATTTAATCCCTATGTAGCTTACTACTTCTCTGATGTTTTCTTAACATGTATGGCTTCCCTTTTGTTTGGTTTAATAGTATGTTTACCCCTATTATCAGTCCTTTATTATTCCATTGATGTACCCTCACCTAGCCAATCATATCATGTATGGTTTCTCATGATTGGTTGTCCAATTAAAATTATTTACCCCTATAATTACCTATCAGTGGTCTCACTAATCCTTCATATGTATATTGCCTTTGATCATGTTGTTTTTATTCCTTTGATCTTGTTGTTGTCATGCATGGTTTCTGAATTGTTATTGCTTGTCTATATATAATTGCTCTACACATTTGTTACTGTACTTGCTTGAAAACGTTGAGAGAATACTCTTCGAAACGTCGCCCAAATAAATCAGTAATTGTTCTTCCATAAGTATGTGTTATAGTTTATTGCTCTATCCAGTTACTAAATGCCTCTAAAAGATCGATGACCGAGGTCGTCGCCCTCTCACCCGTTGCACTCTACTACCCATGGAGACACACCCAGATGACGACGCGACTGCCATGTTGAGATTTTGGCGCGCAAGGGCATGAAATTATCATCTTCAAGGTTGTTTAGCTTTAACCATTATATATTATTCTGTAAGTAGCCTAAGTATTTTAGATTAAGACCATGTGCAGTAGTAAAGCTACATTATCGAGTTGTTAATACGGTCCCCGTGCAGGCAATATATGTGACCGGTGACAGCCAAATGAGTCACTTGGGGTCAAAAAATAATACTTACAAAACACCCAATTTATACACTAAATTAATTAAATATTTAAATTTGTTTGGATTACTCCAATAATAGACAAGTTAAAGCATCGGATTTCGCAAAAAACGGTTTTTTAAATCAAGCTCTGGTAGCTATTTTACATCGTAGCTTTAAATGAGCATGCCCGACTTCCGACTCTTTTTGGCTGTCACCAGTCACATATTACTTTCAACATTGACCAATCTAATTAAAATACACATCTATATTTCGTTTCGTTTTTTATACTTTCGATGGCCTACACTACATACACCTTAAAGATGGTAACTGGCAGACAAAATGGCCGCCCCTCGTACTCAAATAACGTAAAAATATGGCATATCAAAGTTGTGGACACTCTAGAGGTGACAATTTTCTTCTGATTTTGATGAAACTTGAAATGTAAGTTTATATCCCAAGGATCTCGGTTCCTTTCGATATTCGCGCATATCGGACCGTAACTTCCCGAATTATGGCCCCTGGCTGTACGAAACATCGCGGTTTTAGCTTGTGGACCCAATAGAGGTCATAATTTTTTATCCGATTTAAAAAATAACGTTTGAATATATCACCGTTACACCCTAAGGACGGCTGAGTTCGAATTTCGTAAGAAAAATCGGACCAAAACTGACAGACAATATGGCCGCCCCTCATACTCAAATAGCATAAAAATATGGTATATCAATGTTGTGGACCCTCTAGAGGTCACAATTTTCTTCTGATTTTGATGAAACTTGAAATGTAAGTTTATAACCCAAAGATCTTGGTTCCTGTTGATATTCGAGTATATCGGATCTTAAATTCCTGAATTATGGCCCCTGATTGTACGAAAAATCGCGATTTTCGCTTCAGGTCCCTCTAGAGGTCACAATTAGGCTATTACCCGATTTATAAAAACTTTCAAATATATCACTGTTACACCGTAATTTTGGCTGAGTTCGAATTTCGTGAAAATCGGACTAAAACTGCCGGATAAAATGGCCGTCCCTCGTTCGCAAATAGAGTGTAACTTAACATCTGGTATATCAAAGTTGTGTACCCTAAGAGGTCACAATTTTGATCCGATTTTGATGAAACTTGAAATACAAATGTACATGTTTATAACCCCAAAATATTGGTTCCTTTCGATATTCGCGCGCATCAGATCATAACTTCCTGAATTATGGCCCCTGATTGTACGAAAAGTCGCGTTTTTAGCTTGTGATCCCTCTAGAGGTCACAATTATTATCCGATTTTAAAAAAAACGTTCGAATATATCACCGTTACGCCCTAATTTTGATTGAGTTCAGATTTTAAAAACCGTTTAAATATATCACCATCCCACCATAATGAATGTTGAATTTGAATTTCGGGAAAATCCAAATGAAACTGCCCGACAAAATGTCCAATCTTTGTACGCAAAAGGTTGTGGACCCTCTAGAGGTCACAATTTTTATCCGATTTTGATGAAACTTAAAACATATCTTTATATCCCAAAGATCTCAGTCCCTTTTGATATTTGCGCATTTCAGACCATAACTTTCTGGATTATTGCCCCTGATTGTACAAAATATTCCGTTTGTTTTTAGCTTGTTCTCTATCCATCTCTTGCAAAATGTGGGCGTATCCTGCTTGGCAGCCGCTGGTTAACTTATGGAATAACTTGCACTGCCAAAAATCACGAGTTACTCACGTCATCCAGAACGCGGGTTATATAACAACTCTTCCAGATCCTAGTGTGGTACAGACAAAACGAAATTTTGAACTATAAAAAACGAAACGAAATAGGATTTGTGTTTTAATCAGATTGGATTAACAAATTACTTCAGCCATACATACGGTAATGCGAAAGAGGATTTTGTGTGGGCTGCAGCATTTACTGCCTAATTTTCTGATTCCAACTGATTGAAAAGTAGGACGTTACATTCATTCAATGAAATTCCAACTGATAAGGGTTCATTTATTTGCCCGCCAGTGTGTTTGCTAGTTGCGATTGTCTCTAATTATACCGTGAGGTGTGTATGCTAGGTGCATAACATTTAATATTCAAACCTTTGTGGAATTTTTGGATGACATAGTTTATGTGGGCGTATGTTTCATCACCTGGCAACTGATTAATTAATCTTTGTGTGAATGCAGTCAAATGGAACTTTTGCCCAGGGGCGTACATAACGATTTACACAATCCCACCCCACAATGAATGTCAACAAAATACCGGCTATAACATTAAAGGGATAATAACACTCTTGCTGGCTTGAAAGCTCCAGAAAATAAATAATATCCCTATCTTAGTACTAGATGTTTAAGTGTCCTACCTGTTGTGTAAATTATCCATTCCACTTATTTTACTTGTCCAGAGGGTTCGAAAATATTTTTAAATCGAAGTTTCATTTGAAAAGGTTTACGTTAGACGTTTCAAACCATTATGTTGAATTTTTCAAACTGTTTAAATAAGGTGTGTTAAGATGAAATTTGTATCATCAATTAATTGAAATATTCTAAAATAGTACAATTTGTTGACCAGAATAAAGATTGGGACATATTACTGAGTTACACCAAGAGTGGTATTGAGCCTTTAAGTGTCCCGGTAGAACATAGACGGTATTGTATAATTATATAGTTGTTTGCCGATCGTTGTCTCGCTGGAAAGCAGTTTTATTTAAGTTGACATAAAGTTTATGTCATATATGATTGTGCCTATAACACTGAGCAACCTGAGAAAATTTTGAAAAATTGAGTCAATATCTTGGCATTTGAGGTCATTGCTGGGAGAAATTCTTGTGGACGAGGGGGCCAGAAATGTGAGTCAATTAGACAAAAACTCGAGATCTGCCCCTGTCAATTCCGCCTGTTTTGCAAGAGTTGACGACCCACACATAACTAGGCAGTTCAGTATAACCGTGAATATGATAGTGCTGAGACAGTATAAGACAACAGAGGAGTGGAAGAATGATGTTATTATGGAATCGAGCGCCGCAGGCGCGAAAAAATTTGAGATGTGTAACCGAGCTTTTAATTTTTGGGACTGGGCCTGACAATTTTTATCAATGTCATGGCAAATGGATCCAAATTCTCGTTAACGAGAGGATAAGAAATGGGACAGAATCTTGAGGCCTATCTGTCAATGTCGCCTGTTTTGTGAGAGTAGAACTAACAATTCTACAGTCTTTTGACCCACGACTCACTCACTAGTGGTACTACTAACTGGGCGATTCACTGTAACTGTGAATATGATAGTGATGAGATAGTAAAAGTCAGTGAAGGAGTTGAAGAATGATGGCATAATGGAATTGAGCGCCGATATGTAACTGGGCTTTTAATTTTTGAGGACTGGGCCTGAGGGCACTTTACCTCAATGGGGCGCTTACTTGGTCTCTGAAATGCCCTGGACATTGGGGAGAGATTTTGCAGAATTCTGATGGTCAGAAAACACCCCATTAATTCATTTAGTCTGAGACCGACTGCGGTGAGCACTTTTTTTTGAGACCGACTATTTTTTTGCCATGGGGTGAAAAACATTTTTTTCAAGGTTATTTTATACTAAAGTTTTGCGTGAGTAGAGTGACGTGTGCAGTGAACATTTATTTTAATACCGACTGCTCATATCTTACGACCGACTGCACTGATTTTGCGACCGACTTTGGGATCTATTCTGGCATTATTTTTTTACCTCATTAATTCATTAAGACGGCGATGCATAATTTTGAGACCCACTGCAGTGACTGCAATTATTTTGAGACCGACTATTTTTCTCCCTGGGGGAAATTTTGTTCTTAGACCTACATAATCACAACAGAATAAGAGTGAAACACATTAAGTTGACAAGGTTATTTTATACTAAAGTTTTGCGTGAGTAGCGTGACGTGTGCAGTCAGCACTTATTTTGATACCGACTGCTCTTATTTTGCGACCGACTGCACTGATTTTGCGACTGCTCTTATTTTGCGACCGACTGCACTGATTTTGCGACCGACTATTTTTTTCCCCACACATTTACGCCCCTGATTTTGCCCCACTGTGGGTTAATGAAATGTGACCTTTCTGAAATGGTATCCACTTAATATTGACAAACACCCTCACCCCCACCCCTTTAGCAACCTATCTAACCATTGAATTCACTTAACAAGCCACATGACAGTTAGGGGAAAATACATTTAACCTAGGGCAGGATTAACCATTCAGCAAAATAAGCACGTGCTTAGGGTATCATGGGAAGGGGGACACCACAGAATGTCTGCTTTGTGAGGTGGCGAATTCCCAAATTCAAAATATTTAATATAAAAATTAATTAAGAACTTTTAATTAATTTTCCATTGTTTATTTTGTCTTTTCTTACTGTTACCTTCTTTGTCTCAATATATAATGACGTGTAGAAAACCACAGAAAAACGGGGATCACGTGGCTAAGTGGGTAAGACGCTGGCTCGCTAGCCTGGAGGTCGGGTGTTCGATCCCTGCATTGGCCGAGAAAGTTCATCCCGGTTTTTCGGCGTGGTTTCCCCTTGTCAGTGATGCAGGA
Source organism: Patella vulgata (assembly GCF_932274485.2). Taxonomy (NCBI): domain Eukaryota; kingdom Metazoa; phylum Mollusca; class Gastropoda; family Patellidae; genus Patella; species Patella vulgata. The sequence continues at coordinate 73,829,749 of NC_065883.2, read as the reverse complement.
TAGAGGGCCTGGCAAGGACAGCTGTCTAGTCATTCGGATGGGACGAAAAACCGAGGTCCCGTGTACACATTGGCGTGCACGTAAAAGATCCCTTGGCAGTTGGAATTCGATATAAGAGTCGGCCGTAGCGCCGCTGCCCGCGCAAACTTTCCCTCATAGCACACTGTATGGCGTATGCCCGTCTTCATTAGCCCAGTATAGGAGCAGAACAGTAGGACGTTAAACCCCATTTCATTTCATTTCATTTCCTTAGTATGTAGACACGGCTATCCAGGCACTTGGGAAAGGTGTGGAATTAGAAGACTAGTCACCAAAAATATATGGAAACAAAAGTTTGCATTTCTAGGAAAAAATTCAATAGACGTTCAGATAGTTAGTTGTATATGGCTAGGTGAAGGGTTTCTAAGATTCTTTCATCCAGCATTAACTTGTATTATCTAAAGTATATCTGGGAGTGGACCATTCCTTGAAGAACCTGTCTACATGTTCAAGATGTTGGCATGTACGTAAAATAACCGTTGGCAGCAATTCAAAGAAGAATAGGCGGAGTGTATAGTTTAAAATAAATTGGTAAATAAATTCTATTATCGCTCATTTTTTGACTAGCTGGGCCTTGCACCAACTAAATCTGTTCTTTTGTGACCGGGACGTTAAACCCCATTTCATTTCTAATTTGTGAAGAAATTCATGTCTGCAACCAGGACCTATTTTAAGGTTTTATTGGCAAAGCAGGGTTCCGATGTTTTGGTGTTCTGTGAAAATTTTCAGAATTTTGCCTCCCATAACACGATATCACGCTTACACTTTTGTAACCAAAATATAACAGGATTAATATATTTATATCTATAACCGCGTTTCAGTATCATTAGCAGTCTAAAGTCGATCCAAAGGCACCTGCACCTGACGATGTGGTGGTGGGAATACTTCAACAATACAAAATGTTTGAAACAGAAATCGAAATTGGTGGATGATCATAATGATAGCTCAGTTTGCCCATATATCTTCTCTGATTCACAAGGCTACATAACATTTTTTCAAAGCACGGCTTTCAGATTTTCAAAGCACGGCTTTCAGATTTTCAAAACACGGCTTTTTTATCCAGAGGCACGCACATGTCTTCCGGCACGTTAAACTAGGCCCTGCCTGCAACCTCTAAGCCCTAAGGAAAGGTCGATGTATAGTATATGATGTATATAGTGGTGAGTAAGATATTAATCTTTACGATTCGACATAAAATGTGAACATTTAGGAGAATTGGTTTTAATTGTGGACCACTAATGTCGAAATGAAATGAAATGAAATGGGGTTTAACGTCCTACTGTTCTGCTCCTATACTGGGCTAATGAAGACGGGCATATGCCATACAGTGTGCTATGAGGGAAATTTTGCCCGGGCAGCGGCACTATCGCCTACTCTTATATCGAATTCCAACTGCCAAGGGATCTTTTACGTGGATTCCGATGTTTACACGGAACCTCGGTTTTTCGTATCATCCGAAGGACTAGATAGCTGTCCTTGTCAGGCCCTCCGTCCTGCATCACTGACAAGCGGAAACCACGTCGGAAAATCGGGATGAACTTTCTCGGCCAATGCAGGGATCGAACACCCGACCTCCAGGCTAGCGAGCCAGCGCCTTATCCACCTAACTACAGTGGCTCCCGGACCACTAATGTCACGAAGGTAAATAAAATGTTAACTAATATACAAATTCAAATATCCGATATGGAATAAGCTCTATTCATTAACCAGTGAAACATTTTATTTCTAGATTCCTGTATATAGAGGAGCACACCAATTCCTGATGGGTGGTACTACCAATGCTGGAGGTTTTCATGGTAATGACGGTCTAGGAGATGTAGATTGGCCTGATGAAGTCGACATGGAACTTATCCAGCCTGAACATGCTGTGAACGCATTAACCAGAATGGCGAGAAAGCATTCGGGTAGGATTTTCTTTTGTACAGCTTCAAATTAGCATAGTTAAAAACCTAATATTTATGATAATAAACACTATATTGTATTCGTAACAGAACTGAGAAAAAATAACCAAGCTCAGAAGCACCAAGACCTAAATATTAGGGTTCTTCATCTCACCAATGTAAATGACATATATCAATTTCAAAACAATCAACGTCCGAATTTTATACCAAATAATACATTTTATGGGGGGGGGGGGGGCTAATATAACCATTTGTATTTATTCTTATCTTTCAAGGCGACGTTTCACTGATTACATTGGGTCCCTTGACAAACATAGCTTTGGCAATTCGGATGGATTCATCATTTGGTGAACAATTTAAAGCAGTCTATATGATGGGTGGAAATTTCGAAGGTAATAGTTTAAAATTTTCTTACATTATTTTACGTTATGAATTGCGGCCTGTAGGCGACAAAAAGACACACAAAAATTGAGCGTGGCTCTGTCCCTGGGGATCGGTCATGCACTAAAAACAATAGGGGTCATCCTTAGGGTATTAGGAATAAGTATGCAGAGTTTCAAGACGACCCGTCAAAACACACACACACCCACACCTACACACTTACCTTATACACACAAACAGCGGTGATGGCATATTAGTTAAAGTTGCAATTTCATATTTTTAAGTTATATTTTTAAAATTTATTAAAATAAAGCCTTAAAATAGATAGTATCTATAAACAGTCCTACCTTGTTTAAGAATAATCCTATTAATCCTATAATTCACTATTTCCAGTTGAGAAATTGGCAAAAATATCATTTTTAACTTCAAATTCAAACGTTTGAAGATAGCTATTCCATGGGGGGGATAGAGGGAGGTAATCGTGTTATTATTTCCGGGGTCAAAGGATTTTTAAGTGGGAGAATAATACCTATGATCGTATAATAGTGAGTTGACAACCTATTGAGCAAAAGACATAGAAATAATTATGTTTTGACTTTCTTAGAAAATATGAAATTATCGCTTTAATACTTTCGCATTATGAATGTGGAAGTATAAAATAAATAGTGCCGTGCCACATTTTAATGAGAGAGCAGCTGACTAAACCCTGTCGAATATAATATTCAAGCATTTATAAAAATTTTATACAATATTTTGGCTTAGATAAAGCTCTGTACACACTGCCAACATTTTCGGTAACATTTTCGAAAACATCTCGGCAACACACCTGGGTAACAAAAATTTGACCCTGTATACACGACAACAGTTCCACAACATTGTGAGCAACTTCACAACCATTCCTTGCTGGTAGCTGCCATTTTGTCTACATCACTTGATTGGGTAAAACTCGTCAACATCATTAGCATCTTGGCAACAAAATCGACCTTGTATTTATTTCGGCAACATTTGGACAACATGTTGCTGAATGTTACCGAATGTTTCCGAATTGTACACACTATCAACTTTTTCACTAACATCACACCTGGTCAACATGTTACCGAAAATGTTGGCAGTGGCTACAGAGCTTACTGATGCTAACATAATTGGTCAACCTGAAATGGGGTATTCATGCGAAGTCGTGGGTCATGGTCTATAATAAAGTAATTTGAGACGATAATTATATATTTTGTTACGTCTAGAGTTATGGCCATTGTTTCACTTTCTTGACCCCTGTGAACGACAAAAGTTATCGTCCGATCTGTAAGAAATTTATATGCGTCATTTAAATTAGTGAAACGAATAAGCCTGTTGAATTTCAGCAGTTTCCGTTGTAGAGTTATGGCCCTTGTTGGACCTTGTGAATGCTTTGACAACAAAAGTTATTATCCGATCTGTATGAAATTTATATGTATCATTTAAATTAATGAAACGAAAAAGCTGATTGAATTTCAACAATATCCGCTAACTACTTCTAGAGTTATGGTCCGTGTTTCACGTTGTTGGACCTTGTGGATGCTCGAACGACAAAAGTTATCATCATTTAAATTAGTGAAACGAACGAGTCTGTCGAATTTCAGCACAGTCCTTCAATTTAGCTGCTGTTGGCGTATTTTTCTAATTCGTTTCCGATAAACTAATTATGCAGAAGGGTAGATATCTTAAATTTTATTTTCTTCTCCAGGAAAGGGCAATACGATCCGAGCAGCAGAATTCAACTTTTGTGTTGATCCTGAAGCAGCAGACATAGTTTTATTAAATATGTCGTGCAAAATATATATTGTTCCTTTAGAAACGTGCTTTAGATCCATTTTACCATGGGTAAGTAATTGAAATTATAACCGACCCAATGTTAGTCTTTTAGAAGTGTGCGCTGAGCTTGATTTGAAACCCACTTTTTGTTGGACGAATTCAGGAGCGAACTAGTACATAGACGTCTCTTTTAAAATGCGTCTTTGAGCAGAATGGACAAACGAAGAATGCCATGTGCATAACACTATAATAAAGCTAGTTAGTTTAAAGTTACAATTTCATATTTTCTAAAAAAAAAAGTCAAAACATAATTATTTCTATGTCTTTTGCTCAATAGGTTGTCAACTCACTATTAAACGGTCATAGGTGTCATTCTCACACGTACAACTCATTTACACCGGAAATAATAACACAATTACCTCCCAATTACCTCCCTTGTTTTCTATTCTCCACCATGGAATAGCTTTTTTCAAACGTTTGAATTTGAAGAGGAAAATGATATTTTTGCCAATTTCTCAACCGGCAATAGTGAATTATAGGATTAATAGGATTATTCTTTAACAAGGTAGGACTGTTTAAGGCTTTATTTTAATAAATTTTAAAAATATAACGTAAAAATATGAAATTGCAACTTTAATTACACTATAAAAAATCAATTTCCTATTTCAAAAAATATAAGAAAAAATCTTGTAACTAGAATCTTTTTTTCTGAAAATAAGAAAATATGAGGATAATTATCAAGAAATATATACTCAATTAAGATTATAATTCATAAAATGGATATTTCTAATAATTTTCTTATATCTAGTTTTTGTGTTCGGTTTCCATTGAAATAAGATAACAGATTCTTATATTGCGCAGGAGAGGACGAAACCTATCGATATTCAGCATTTATAAGCCCACATAGAAATTTTATCATTGATGGACACAGATGAATAAGAGTTTTGATCTATATTATCTTAGAATTCCTTGATTATATGAGCTTCAGCAAAATTATCATTAAAACAACCAATCGAATATATTTGTATTTAAAAAAACAAACAATGATTTTGATTAATTACATAAATATTCTGGGAGTGTTAAAAACGGGGCAAGAAATCTTAATATTCAGTTATTTAATTGTTGCTCCCACCCGGACCTCCTGCTTTGAAAATACATCAGGAAATGCCGAGGCGAATTGTGCTCCGGCAACACAAACGAGTCCCAAAATATATTTTTAGGAGTATTAAAATTGTAAAATCAAACCAGACATTTAATGCCAAAGGTTATCAAATATTAGTCAATATAAGTACAGACACAGAGAACAGAAAAGTGTTCAAATTTATATCCGAATATCCGTTTACTGTAATACTGTTCGTCGTGTCACTCTTATCGGTTTAACCATTCGTGTTATTTTGAAACGGCCCCTATCATCAGGTGTTTACCGTTTACAAAGATTTCCAGCAAATAATGCGTGAAATTGCCCACAAATATGAAATTGTTTTATTACTTTCATATATACTATTCAAAAAAAGTAGGGGATATTTGATTTTGGGGGCATAATACTAAAATATGCAAATGACTACGAAAAAAGTCACTATAGAACCTAACAGAAGAAACATTTCCAGTTACATGTGACGCCCAAACGCACCAATAGCTACCGCATGGAATGCAGGTGATGCTTGGGATCATCATGGGGGTCCAACCGAAGATTTGCACGACTCTGACTTTGAATGTTACAGTCATTGTGGCATTGAATTCCAGGGTGGAAACATCAGTTTAATTGTTTTAGTGACCAGAAAACAAATTTTGATATGCGTCGGCTTACGTGCCCTTGGCATGCTACAGATCGGCACAACACAGGCGGTTGTGGCGCGGACGATGAATGTTTCTCAGTCTGTCATAAGCAGGCTATGGTCCAGATACCGTGATACACAATCTGTACAGGACAGACCACGCTCAGGTCGACCAAGGGCGACAACTCAAGCCCAGGATCGATTTATCCGTACCTTGGCCTTGAGAAATCGTGTCATCACAGCAAATCAGATCAGCGCTCGTCTTCAAACAGACACTGGTGTGAGAGTGAGTGGCCAGACGATTCGGAATCGACTGCATAGGGGTCACCTTCGCGCCCGACGTCCTCGCGTGATCCCTTGTTTGAGAGATCATCACATTCAGGCAAGACGTCGTTGGTGTAGGGATCGTCAACACTGGGATAATCGACGCTGGAGCAATGTGATGTTTTCAGATGAGTCAAGGTTCACTGTTGATTTTTTGGACAGACGTAGGAGGGTGTGGCGTCGTCGAAACGAGCGCTTCCAAGACGTTAACGTCATCAGACATGATCGATTTGGGGGTGGTTCTGTTATGGTGTGGGGAGGCATCACTGTTGCTGGAAGAACGGCTTTACATGTTGTTGCAGGCGTGTTACAGGCCAGTACTACCGGGGACAACATCTTGGCAGTCCATGTTGTGCCGTTCGCACGACGTCATGGCCGCCGTTTCATCTTCCAGGATGACAACGCAAGAAGTCACAGGGCCAGGATCGTTACAGGTTACCTCCAACAACAGAACATCACCACATTACCTTGGCCAGCACTGAGTCCCGACCTCTCCCCCATCGAGCATGTCTGGGACATGCTTGGACAGAGGTTACGTCAACGTCCTGCCAATGTCCAAGAACTTGCTGCTGCGTTGCAACAGGAATGGGACAATCTGGACCAAAATGACCTTAGACGTCTCATTAGGAGTATACCACGTCGGATCAATGCTTGTTTGGCAAACAGAGGAGGATTTACCCGTTACTGACTTGGTTGTGATGCTGTGGTAACTTTGCTGTTTGACCCCGGGTATCATTTTACCCTTATAATGGTCAGTCTGTGCCTTACTTAGTCTAACGATCATTTGGAATAAATCGATGAATGTGAACTTCATTTCATTTTGTCATTTGTTTCTTCGTCATCTAATAATTCGGATATGGTTTGTTTTTTGAAATATATAGAGAATCTCCTATGAGTCTTTTTCATATCAAAAAATATCAACACAAGTCGATAAAGTAAAAAAAACCAGACTCTGCCGATTTTTTTTTTTTACTTTATTGACGAGTGTTGATATTTTTTTATATCAAAAAAGACGAGTAGGAGATTTTATTTATCACCCAAACCCTTCTTACATGCACAAATAAATAAATATAATTCTTTGCTATAGATTTCACTTTTACTGAACATGATTACATTACGGCGTAGTGATACATCATTTTTTGACAGCAATTCAACCATTGCAAAGTCCTTTATATTGATCCAGTTTTTCCATCAAGGCCAATTAAATAAAAATAGTTCCTTTTTAATAAGAAAGAAGTTACATTGAATAAAAAAGATGAATTGTTCTTTGAAAATAAAAAAGTAGTTCCTTCTTGATTGACAAATCAAGATCTTGGTTCCTTTCAATATTCATGCATATCGGATCGTAACTTCCTGAATTATGGCGCTTGATTGTACGAAAAATCACTTCTTTTTTTGAGCTTGTTCTCTGTCCATCTCGTGCAAAATGTGGGCGTATCTTGCATGGCAACCGCTTGTTTAAATTTAATGTGCTATTTTTCAAGATATTGTTACTTAAAATTAATCATAAAATAAAAAGATAATCTATAAAAAAAACAAATATTTTCTGAAATATTAAAATCATAAAATTTGGATGAATAATATTAAACATGCATTATGCAAGCGCAAAATCTGCTTATTACAAGTCTTTCTTTAGGCCTGAAATGTTATCTAAATTATCAATTAGACATTAATTAACTTATCCAGACCATAGACAACTCTAGCTGGCCTCGCTAGCCTGCGATCTTAAGTGGATTGTGAGCCGATTTACTGCACAATTTTCCTTCTCTATTAAACGATTAAATAGATAATCGAGACTATGCTGTTTATCGTACTGACTTTAGTAATGATGACCGAGGCTAGGCAGAAATTTCATTCGCTTAGTTTTCGGTTCATATTTGGTCAATTTGAATGAAATTTTCAGCAAATTGCCTTTACGTTATCTAGTTTTTAACTATTATAGTGAGAGCTGCCAACTCGTTATCGAATCTCCCATAATGTATCTTTAATTTTATTACTCACCAAACCAAGAAATGCAATCTACTTTTAAGATATCTTAAAGGTAGATTGCATTTCTTGGTTTGGTGAGTCATAGTCATTTATCTTTAGTTAAAATTTCGCGAAACAGGGCCCTGATTTTAAAAATCATATGGGAACAATTTTCTTTGCAATCGTCAAGAAAATTATTGTTAATATAAGATTTTCAAAACTTAAATTAAGTTTTTCTTTCTTAGGAAAATATTTCAACTAGGTAATTTTTCTGGGTATACGTGTAACTTATATGGTTGAAGTTCCTAAACACTATCAATCTATATCAATATTTTATTTTTTCAGGATTTTTATGAAAAATGGACGAATATTGCTACATCTAAAGGAACATTTAACAAGAAGATAAGTCGCATCTCTGCCAATCAGATGTTAGCGGAAGTTACATTACGAACACCGGGGTACGCATCATGTGATCTATTCGCTATGATAGCTTTTATCCATAGCGATGTGGTTTTGGAATCTGCGGAAGCTTCTGCCTCCATTGAATTAAAAGGAGAACTGACCCGGGGTCAGATGGTGGTTGACTGGGACAACCGTTGGAGCAGCAGATTAAATGTCGTTATATATCAAACATTAGACGTAGAGAAAATAAAACTCCACATGATGAATATGTTTAATTAAACATACATTGCAGGTCTTTCTTTGGGCCTGAAATGTTATCTAAATTATTAATTATACATTAATTAACTTATCCAGACCATACTCAACTCTCGATGTCATCGCTGGCCTGCGATGTTTATTGGATTAGGTTCCGATTTGCTGTTCGACTTCCATTAATTATTTAATCATGAAATGGATAATCGAGACTGTTGTTATCGTACCGACTTAAGTAATGATAATCGAGGTTAGGCCGAAAATTCAATCGCTAAAACCTCGGTTCAGAGTGGATCAATTTGACTGAAATTTTCAGCAAATTGCCTTTACATTATCTAGTTTTTAACTATTATAGTGGGAACTGCCAGCTCTTTATCTAATCTCCCATAATGCATCTTTAAGTCATTTGTATGAATATTTTCTCGCCATGGACAGTGGCGTGCAGAATTTTGGTGATGCCCGGAACCAACTCCCTGATTGTATGCACCAAGATTCAAGTATTGGGCCTAGTACTCAGAGATGTGAGACAGGGGGCATTTTTAATTCTTTTCGTTTTTTATAGTTCAAAATTTCGTTTTACTTGTCTTTACTACACTAGGATCTGAAAGAGTGAGTGTTATATACTCTTCAAAAAAAGTAGGGGTATTGAAATGCAATTATGGCCCCTTATAGTACGAAAATCGCTTTTTCAGCTTGTTCTCTGCCCATCTCTTGAAACATGTGGGCGTATCTTGCATGGCAACTGCTTGTTTATTTAAATTATCTAACGTATCTTGTACAAAGTTAACAGCGATAATTTCAAATTTCAAAAAACTTAATGTTACTCTTTGAATGGATGCTCATCAGAAATGAATGACCGTTGTATCCCACTTATTTATGGTCATTTATGTAATTATCCTTAGTAAACAGTTAAGTGTCTCTTGTACTTATCCTAGGCATAAATGTTTTTGTGAGTCTGTCGGAAGGAAGAGTGTTGGACTATCATTAGTTGTGCTATGTTGTGTGCATTTTAATACTAATATTTTGTAATTCAATTAAATATGGTTTAACCATTTAATCCCTATGTAGCTTACTACTTCTCTGATGTTTTCTTAACATGTATGGCTTCCCTTTTGTTTGGTTTAATGGTATGTTTACCCCTATTATCAGTCCTTTATTATTCCCTTGATGTACCCTCACCTAGCCAATCATATCATGTATGGTTTCTCATTTGTCATGATTGGTTGTCCAATTAAAATTATTTACCCCTATAATTACCTGGTCTCACTGATCCTTCATATGTATATTGCCTTTGATCATGTTGTTTTTATTCCTTTGATCTTGTTGTTGTCATGCATGGTTTCTGGATTGTTGTTATTGCTTGTCTATATATAATTGCTCTACACATTTGTTATTGTACTTGCTTGAAAACGTTGAGAGAATACTCTTCGAAACGTCGCCCAAATAAATCAGTAATTGTTCTTCCATAAGTATGCGTTATAGTTTATTGCTCTACCCAGTTACTAAATGCCTCTAAAAGACCGATGACCGAGGTCGTCGCCCCCTCACCCGTTGCACTCTACTACCCATGGAGACACATCCAGATGACGACGCGACTGCAATGTTGATATTTTGGCGCGCAAGGGCATGAAATTATCATCTTCAAGGTTGTTTAGCTTTAACCATTACATATTATTCTGTAAGTAGCCTAAGTATTTTAGATTGGGACCATGCGCAGTAGTAAAGTTACATTATCGAGTTGTTAATACGGTCCCCGTGCAGGCAATATATGTGACCGGTGACAGCCAAATGAGTCACTTGGGGTAAAAAAAATAATACTTACAAAACACCCAATTTATACACTAAATAAATTAAATATTTGAATTTTTCTGGATTACTGCAATAATAGACAAGTTAAAGCATCGGATTTTGCCAAAAAATGTTTTTTTAAAGTTAAGCTCAAGTAACTATTTTACATCGTAGCGTTAAATGAGCATGCCCGACTTCCGACTCATTTGGCTGTCACCGGTCACATATTACATTCAATATTGAACAATCTAATTAAAATGCAGATCTATATTTCGTTTCGTTTTTTATACTTTCGATGGCCTACACTACATACACCTTAAAGATGGTAACGGGCAGACAAAATGACCGCCCCTCGTACTCAAATAACGTAAAAATATGGCATATCAAAGTTGTGGACACTCTAGAGGTGACAATTTTCTTCTGATTTTGATGAAACTTGAAATGAAAGTTTATATCCCAAGGATCTCGGTTCCTTTCGATATTCGCGCATATCGGACCGTTACTTCCCGAATTATGGCCCCTGGCTGTACGAAACATCGCGTTTTTAGCTTGTGGACCCAATAGAGGTCATAATTGTTTATCCGATTTAAAAAATAACGTTTGAATATATCACCGTTACACCCTAAGGATGACTGAGTTCGAATTTCGTAAGAAAAATCGGACCAAAACTGAAAGACAAAATGGCCGCCCCTCATACTCAAATAGCATAAAAATATGGTATATCAATGTTGTGGACCCTCTAGAGGTCACAATTTTCTTCTGATTTTGATGAAACTTGGGTTTATAACCCAAAGATCTTGGTTCCTGTCGATATTCGAGTATATCGGATCTTAAATTCCTGAATTATGGCCCCTGATTGTACGAAAAATCGCGATTTTAGCTTCAGGTCCCTCTAGAGGTCACAATTAGGCTATTACCCGATTTATAAAAACTTTCAAATATATCACTGTTACACCATAATTTTGGCTGAGTTCGAATTTCGTGAAAATCGGACTAAAACTGCTGGATAAAATGGCCGTCCCTCGTTCGCAAATAGAGTGTAACTTAACATCTGGTATATCAAAGTTGTGGCCCCTGATTGTACGAAAAGTCGCGTTTTTAGCTTGTGATCCCTCTAGAGGTCACAATTATTATCCGATTTAAAAAAAACGTTCGAATATATCACCGTTACGCCCTAATTTTGATTGAGTTCAGATTTTAAAAACCGTTTAAATATATCTACTTCCCACCATAATGAATGTTGAATTTGAATTTCGGGAAAAACCAAATGAAACTGGCCGACAAAATGTCCGATCTTTGTACGCAAAAGGTTGTGGACCCTCTAGAGGTCACAATTTTTATCCGATTTTGATGAAACTTAAAACATATCTTTATATCCCAAAGATCTCAGTCCCTTTTGATATTTGCGCATTTCAGGCCATAACTTTCTGGATTATTGCCCCTGATTGTACAAAATATTCCGTTTGTTTTTAGCTTGTTCTCTATCCATCTCTTGCAAAATGTGGGCGTATCCTGCTTGGCAGCCGCTGGTTAACTTATGGAATAACTTGCACTGCCAAAAATCACGAATTACTCACGTCATCCAGAACGCGGGTTATATAACAACTCTTCCAGATCCTAGTGTGGTACAGACAAAACGAAATTTTAAACTATAAAAAAACGAAACGAAATAGGATTTGTGTTTTAATCAGATTGGATTAACAAATTACTTCAGCCATACATACGGTAATGCGAAAGAGGATTTTGTGTGGGCTGCAGCATTTACTGCCTAATTTTCTGATTCCAACTGATAGAAAAGTAGGACGTTACATTCATTCAATGAAATTCCAACTGATAAGGGTTCTTTTATTTGTACACCAGTGTGTGTGCTAGAGGCGATTATCTCTAATAATACCGTGAGGTGTGTATGCTAGGTGCATAACATTTAATTCAAACCTTTGTGGAATTTTTGGATGACTTAGTTTATGTGGGCTTATGTTTCGTCACCTTGCAACTGATTAATTAATCTTTGTGTGAATACAGGCAAATGGACCTTTTGCCCTACTGTTGGTTAATCAAATGTGACCTTTCTGAAATGGTATCCACTTAATATTGACAAACACCCCACCCCACCCCTTTAGCAACCTATCTAACCATTGAATTCACTTAACAAGCCACGTGACAGTTGGGGGCAAACGAATTTAGCCTAGGTCAGGATTAACCATTCAGCAAAATAAGCACGTGCTTAGTGTATCATGGGAAGGGGACACCACAGAATGGCGAATTCAAAATATTAATTTAAACATTAATTAAGCACTTTTAAAAATTAGTTTTTTATTGTTTTTTTGCCTTTTCTTATTGTTATTTTATTTGTCTCAATATATAATGACGTGTGTAAGTAAAACCCCAGAAAAACTCTAATCACGTGCTTGACGGATGGTTTATGGTTATTATTGTTTACATTTTGAGTGCTATATCGGGGCACCAAAATCGTCTATGTGATTAGGGCCTTTATAGGTTTTAATACGGAGCTGGCTTAGCCGCACTCTGGGTCAGGCGCTAATTTATGGGGGGTGGGGATTGTGAATGGCGCCCTATCTAAAGATTTGGAACCCCCCCCCCCCCACGCCTACGCCCACCTCTGGTAAGAGCTTCTAGATCCGATACTGACCTTTCTAAAATGATCCCTGAAATTACCCGTTCCCACACATGCACGCCGCGCACTTAGCAAAATGTGCACTTTCAAATTAAACTGGTACCGCTAACCACACCAAAAGATCCCGTAGTGTGTAGACACGACTATCCAGACACTTAGGAAGAGTGTGGAATTTGAAGACTAATCGCCAAAACCTGCGGGTACGTAAAATAACCATTGGCAGAAGAGTAGTCGGAATGGTACAGTTTAAATTGTTAGCCTATAGATTCTTTTATCGCTCATTGTTTGAATAGCTGGACCTTGCGTCAACTAAATCTGCTCTTTTTTGACCCGTCCTCTCCAAAAAAAAAAAAAATTAAAACCCCACGCGCCCCAGTATATATATATAGACTGACTACAAAAAAGCACTATATAAAAAATATATTATACAGTGTAAACTGGCCTGGCGAGTGCGCAAACAAATTGACTCCCATTTCCTGTGGTAAAGTCTAAACTATAAGATAGAGCCAACTGCAGATTTCGTCAAGGTCGCGAGATGTAAACTGGGCTAGGGCAGGGCATGTGATGTGATTGTTGACGAGATTGAGGGTTAGGGATAGGGTTAGGATTAGCGATTGCCCTGTTTACATCTCGTGACCTTTGACCAAATCTGCAGTTGGCCTTAAGCTTAACTATTAGACCTAACCATTTCTTGCTTCCTGGACAGCCGACACATCTTAAAAAATAAAGATGGCACAATATTGTTCTTTCTGGTAGATGTCGATGTGAATCACGTTGGATTTCAATAAGCAAACCTGTCTTCTTTTTTTTCTCTTCGAAACAAAGGTTGATTATTGTTAGACCTATTTATGACATTCTGCCACACCCACCTACAATTAAGCATGTAATCATAACACGGGTACAAATCATCTCTTTTAAATGGAAACTTTAAAAGATAATTATTCTCCTTATTTTAAAGGCAGTGGCTATTGTTACGACGAGTCGTAAAAATAGTCCTCGGGCTATTGTTACGACGATGCTTTCACAGCCCTCCACCGGCTAAGTTAAAAACTGAATAGTCGTAAAAATAGTCCTAACCCTAACCCTAACCCTTCCCATCTCTTAATTGCTGCCTTCAGTTCTGAAAACGTTGAAAATACTGCTCCTTTTTCAAAGCTGGTGTTGGGGAGATTGGCAGCCATTTTGGAATTCGTTCTAAACTTGTCTCAGGCTCGTCGTAACAATAGCCACTTTGTATTTTAAAACGCAAGAGGTTTGACGTCTTAACGTCGTGAAGGCGGGGCTAAATATTTGTTGTGTACAACAGCCTATCAAATTGCGCGACTTAGACAAAGGGAAAATAGCAATTAGAGAACGTGTCAGGGTCGCGCATGAGTAATGCGCCGTAATTATAAATGGCGGTTAAAAACACCGCTTGATTTACTTAAACTGACAATATTTGCAGATCAGCGAACGTTGGGCCGAGTGAAATTAAGTTTGACAGGTGAAACTAAAGGCATCCAATACAGCTAAAAACCAAACACGTCAGTATATCTCAATGTTTTTAGCTACGTAGGCCTATACGTTCTCGTAGCTAACCTTGACCTTGTCTGGAAGATTTATATCTAAATAACAAGATAACTTCAGACAGTGAGTTTTGATTTTCTTTTTATTCACCAAAAGCAACATAGAAGCAATTTTGTTTGTACTGCACGTGCCTATAATACAGTTTGAGATCATTGGCGGAAAATTAAGCGTCACACTGACGTCATAGTTAGAAACAAGAAACGTGGTCGTATGTACAATTCGGGCGTTTGAAAGAAGTCTGTGAACTATTTTAAAGAAATATTTTATATTTTCCCCCACTAACCGCTGCGCTAAGAAATTTATTGATATTATAACACGGGCTGTCCTAATCTACTGATTTCTGACAAGAAAGGTCCGTTGTAAGATCAGAGAACACAATATTTCTCGCTCTGCATACGTCACATCCTGTACAATCTGATTGGCGCGAATCCATATTGTAGATATTAAACGGAGAGCTTTACAGTGCTGGAAATTGACCAAAAAAGATCGCCGACATATTAGCTAACTGGAGAGAATTCAACCAATCAAATTCTGTAATTTTAGAGATATAGGAACTTCATTGGTTGAAAAGTTAGAATATGACACCAATCAAATTTGTCCATCTATCGCTCCAATCAGATTGGGACAATTCATTTGAAAATCGTATCTGCTTTTTATTGTGCCATAGCAATTAAAGTTACTTATTAAATAGGCCACTACAAATAAATACTACATCAAACCCGAAATTGAACGAATTGACCAACACAACAAATCCTACTTTCTACACTAACGAAATGACGCACATACAACGGCATCCTCGGTAACCCCCGTTGCATCGTCCGTGGAGGAGAACGGAACGATACCACGTCTCATGGGATACAGAAGATGAGACAACGACGATGCAACACGATGTGTTAGAATAACGAATTAAATTTAAAAAATATATATTCAGCTAGACATAATCAGGAGACACCCCTTCTCCACGCGCGATTACAGGCGCCTAGTATTAAACAAAGCCGCTTAAAAAAACGATATATTAAAACGTTAACACGAAACTTTTGCACATTTCTAAACCAGGTAGATAAATTAGCGTTTCCAAAAGTGGAATAAATATATTTATACTCCCAGCACTAAGTAATACTTATATATATTGAATATATTAATTAATAATAAAATTGAGAATAAATTTTTGTCTCTTATTATCTAACGATACAATATACACGTGATTATATTTATAATTCAACAATTAATTACAATTTTAACAATGGTGATGTATTTTGCCGTATATTAATTCAAGCGTATAATTTGCTTAAGCATTTGTATGAGCAGCCAGCAAAAAAAACTAATTTCAGAATCACAGAATTATTACAATTGAAATAATGCTTACATTTTTGTTTTACACAAAAATATGTTGTTTTTACATAATTTTTTTTTATCAATTTTTTTTTGGGACCGATTTTTTAAAAAATAATAACTACATCAGACAAAAAGTTATATACATTCACAATAAAACAAGATAAGTGAACAAATAATATTGGGAATTTTAACACAGTTTATTTTTTATCACGTAAATATATCAACATAGTTATTTCTTTGTATATAATATTTCCAAAATTAGATATTAAACTCTTCGCAATAACAGAGGGGGATAAACCACTCGTCAAACCTCAGCAGATTCCAGTACCCTACATCTAGCCTCGGCTGTATGACGAAGTCCACCATTGGAACTACTTTCAAGTTACGGATTACCAACGGCGTTGCCCATGACGACGCCTTTGAAGAATGTTTTATCATACAAATATTTTTAAAGTCTGAAGCTGTTTTTCTTTCAAGTTTATCCGATGTTCTTCAAACAAGGATAACTTTGCACTGACAATTCTACACACGCTTCGAACGACGCAATTTTGATAACTTCTTTTTAAAAGCAGCAAATTTTCTTAATAAGTAAACCGGTGCCGCATCGCAATTGTAAAGGCGTAGGTACATATCACTTACCGTCATACAGTCGAGGCTAGATGTAGAGTAACGGAATCTGCCGAGGTTTGCCGAGAGGGGGATAAACGATATATATCATTGGAAGAAAATAGAGGTTAATTTTCACCTTTCAACAAAAAAAAAAGTATCACAAAAAACGAAATAATATCGAACGTTTATTTAAAAACAGCGCCTCAGATTTTCACACCATTCTATCCTTTTTTCAAACTTACTCTTCGAGAAAAGGATATATATTATTTTAGGATTAACTTCACTTTTCGATACAAAGACAAAAAAGAGTATCAAACTTTTATTTTAAACAAAGGGTAAACTTATCTCCGGGATCGAGACTTCGATAGATTTTCACACAATTTATGCACTATTTTGAAAATTATATAAAATTTAACTCGTCGGAATAATAGATAGAATAAAATATAATATATATATTATTTTTGGAAGAAAATATAGGCTTACTTCACTTTTCGATAAATAGAAACAAAAGTATCATTTTAAAAAAAAAACTCGTTAAATTTTCACACTATTCCTGACAATAATAAAGGGAATAATAGGTGAATAGTAAATCGGAGAAAATAGATAAAAGTAACGATATTTTATTTATAAAAAAAAGGCGCGTTAAATTCTCACACATCGCACAATTTTCAAAATTATATTATATTTGAATCTTTGCAATAGGTAGAAGGGAATAGTACATGTATTTTGAAGAACACAGAGGTTAACTGCGCATGTCGGTGACAAAGGTCAGTGTCATACTTTTAAAACAAACATTAAATAATATATAATTTATAAGTACGTTGTTAATGATTAAGTAATTTGTGCCGCATGATATAATTCTGTCTTCTTTGTTTATATTATGTTTTGATTCACGTGCAACGAACGATATCACGATTATGTACGACATGACATTAAACGTAAGGGTGGTGGGGTCGGGGATAAATAAAAAAAATAACCCAAAACAAAAGATGGCGGTGAAAAATAAAATTGCTTTCCACGTTATTATGCTTTCATTGGTGGCGACTTCTTAGCTACAGTTCGTATTCTGATACCAGCTAGGTATGGATTCTTTCCATGTCGAGTTTTTGTTCCCTGAAAAGAAAAGGACAGTATAAGCGTTAAGAGAATACTCTTCGAAATTTTGCCTTAAATACATTAGTATGTGTTTATAGTTTTAGTGGCAGTGTATACATTAAACATTAAACCATGTTCTCTTATCACGATATTACCTTGGTTACATGTTTCGACTTTGTCATACACTTAAACTGTCAAGGGTTCTTTCACGTGCACACCAATGAGGCCTGTTTCTCGTCCCAGCCCAACAACTAGACAACTGTCCTTGTTACCCCCCCCCCTCCCCGTCCTGCACCACTGACACTGGCCACCGCATCCCCCATACACCTTGCTAGGGACCGGTTTCTAGTCCCACTCCAACGACTAGACAGTTGTCCTTGTCACACACACCCCACGTCCGGTCCCACTGACTCTGTGCCACCGCCCCCATACACCTTGCTAGATAGAATACAGTAACTTATTTGACTTAGATAATCCAAACCAATTTAGGCCATTCATAACTCAGGTTGTCGAGCTGTTTTTAAATACGTTTAAAGATAAACATGACATAAAGAGTATGTGTATAAAACAATATATACAATGACATATGAAGGTGTGGATGAGGTATGGTTGAAACATTCGTTATCACACGACAAACCTCGGCAGATTCCGATACCCCACATTTCTGAGGTTTTCCGAGTGATTCGTTATGACTTATAGCGAGGTGAAGCATATATCCTAAGTCTCGACAAAATACATATATCCAAAAACAAATTACATAGGCTTCATGATCGCACCGATCTTCCACGCTACCATATTCCGCGACTGGATATTTATTTCCATAAAAATAAAAAAGGACATGCGCACGTTAATCATGGCAATACATTCTTAATGAAATGTCCAATATACAAACCCATGGACACGGTGAAGCGCAGGAGACTAAGGGGGGACAATCCTTGAACCAATTCGTACTTTCAGTTGGTATTCACATCTCGTTTTGTCAACTTTTATCTAATCCGAAGCGAATTTAGCCTTCTGGTACACGGTTTTCGTCATGACGTAATGTATCATTACCAGCCACGCATGCTCATGTTTTCCCTACATTCATTTAAATACCATCATAGGCCCGATGTATTTATTGGGTAATAGAACGAATGTTCCCGACATTTGGGTAAGTATACATAATGACAACATCAGTGTCCTGGGGTAATACGACCCCATGTAGCCGAACGTAAGAAAGCTTTCCCTGCTCCACTTTAATCCCATACGCCCTAGGTATTAATTATCCCATTACTGAAAAAGATTGACCGTTCCCGACGTTTGGTTGAGTATATAGGATGCAACATCCACAAAATGAAGTAATGACCTGGTGTAATGCGATCGACGATGGTAGTCGAACGTTAGAAATCCCCCTACGTTCACTTTAATCCCATACGCTCCGTCTATTACGGAAAATACCGAGTGTTCCCGACGTCTGGGTGAATATACGCCCGAGGTGTTAACTATCTCATTACTGAAAAGAACGAGTGTTCAGATTGACAAAATCTATAAAATTAAGTAACGACCCTAACCCTGGCGTAATGAACCCAACGTAAGCGCCCCCCCCCCGCCCATTCTTTCCCCTGTATTTCCGTACGCCCGAGGTATTACAGAATAGAACAAGTGTTTCCCGGCGCTAAGGTGAGTGTACATAATGACGTCATCTATTTAATGAAGTAATGACCTCGCGTAATGCAACTTTAATACCATACGCCGGAGACATTACGGAAACTAACGAGTGTTCCCGGACGGTTGGGTGAGTATACAGGATGACAACATCAATAAAATGAAGATATGATATTACATGTGTACTAGAGTAACTATTGAATGGTTACCCTTTTCTTGATGATATGAGGCGATTTCTTGGCTACAACTGCTACGCGCTTACTTTCTCCTCCCTGCATAAAATCAGTTCCCTGAAAATATAAAAAATCACTGATGTAAGAAATAGTAGAACTTAAAGGGAGATAGAGAGAAATTGGGTTTAACGTCCACTCAACACAAATTAGGTCATTTCGGGATTAACACATGGAACAATTTTATTTCATTAATTCGCTTGCGTGTAGGTGGCGGACCCGGGAGAAACCCACGAGGTTAGGCAGACAATCATGCTTCCTATCACTTACAAATCTGGGATCGAAACCTCGCCCCTTGAATCAATGACAGACCTTGTGATTTAAAGCGCCCCGTCACACACCAGACCTTACTGGACCGCCAATCAAATGGTCTGTTAAGTCGAGCTCTTATTTTCTGGCACAGGGAACTGTGGGTAGACATTATCGGCGATAGAAAACCAATCAAAGTAAAAGTTGTATTTCCGAATACTCTCTTGAAACACCGACGCTGATTGGTTAATCGAATGACTGGCAGCATGGGGCCAAAAGCCACTCGCAAGACCCCTGACACGACCTCCTACTACAACTGGTTAAATCTGCATGTAGTGGAAGCCATCGAAAGTATAACAAACGAAACGAAATATATATCTGTAGTTTAATCAGATTGCGTTAGATGCTTTATCCCTGCCAGGAACTCCGCCCCGCACCACTGACAAGTATAAACCAAGACTTCAAACCAGCAAATTATACGTTCTCAGCCCAAACCGCGATCGAACCCGGGACTATGCTGGTTCTCAAAAACCTGTAGGAGCATTGACTTACCAGATCAGCGTCAAGTTTCTGTAGTTCATCCATAACTTTATTAATGGCTGCTGCATCCCCCTGGGATTTAGAGCTGACTGTGTTACCATTATCAGGGCAGGAGAACATGTGTTCAGTATCACAGGGGCATTCTTGTTCTTCCAATAACTTTTTGTTGTTTTCGGCGGAGTTTTTGAAATCTTCACGACAATTGTCTTTGGCTAAAATTAGAAATAAAATGAAATTAAATGGGGTTTAACGCCCTACTGTTCTGCTCCTAAACTGGGCTAATGAAGACGGGCATACGCCCATACAGTGTGCTATGAGGGAAATTTTGCCCGGGCAGCGGCGCTACGGCCTACTCTTGGCTAAAACTAGAGTTATTACATTAGTATATACTTGTTACATTTCTGCAACATTGATTGAGGTGGTAAGAAGTTGGGTTTAACGTCCACTCGACACAGACGTTGCCATTTCGGGAATAACATATGGTTCCATTTTATTTCGGGGTCTTTAGCAGTAGGAGAGTAAGGGCTGGTCCAGAGACCATGAATAGGCGGAGTGGGGCGCACGTTGCGAGCGCAGAAGACGCCAAGCGCACAACGGGTGGTCCGAGTGGCCTCCCCCGGAAAATTTCGAAAACTACAAGCCCGGAAATGCCATTTCAAGTGATGCGAGACAAGAATCCGATCTAAAATAATGATTTATAATGGGATTTTTTCAGTCAGAAATCTTGGAAAATTGTTCCTGGAGAGGCATGCAGTGGGGAGGGGACAGTTTCTTCAAGACAACCGCACAATTCTGAAAATTATTTTATTAAAACTCCTGACACCTGGATCCAGATACCGGGAGGGGGCGTGTGCGGGGTGCGTTCCCCACTAGACCCGCCCTTGGAGAGTCTCACCAGGCGTTACTGAACAAGAACGTCTGGCCAAACAGTACTGGGCAGGACTTGACTTGAAGTCGGGTCTACCGTCCGCTTAACGTCCACTGTGCATACCCAACACGAGCGCCCTCTACTAAACATTAGAGCCTGGCGTGTCCTCACTTAACAAAAGCGTTATAGCTGAAAAAAGCACATTTGTCCAGACAGTGCACGTATTTGGTTCTCTCTTTATACAATATCTTGAGGGTGGGATAGAATCTGGTGAAGACATCAACAATGTTGATATAGCTCATAGCTGCCGTTATGGCAAGGTTTGGATTTGGGGGCGTTTGTGTCAGGGCCGTAACTAGCTCAGAGCAACGAGGGAGACGGGGGGTGTTCTCAGGGGTGCTGTAAAATTGATGGACAATGTATATCTATTTTTTTATATGATCGACCCCTCACCCCTGCCCCCACCCCCGTCCCCCGTCTAGTTACGGGCCTGGTTTGTTTGGAATTTTTCACCAAAAGAGTTCCACAAGATGATATTGGACTGAATAAATTTTTGAGGAATATATAATTTTGTGTTTTTTTGTCTGTGCTGTGCAGGAAATTTGATTTCGAACAAAAATCAATTTTGCCCTGTCTATTACGTCTATTATATTATCTGAAATAGCGTGTCATGGGACCTGACTTAGAGACATGTAATCGTGAGCGAACTAAACCATTTTCTCGTATAATATATTAATCACCGACAGTCTTCGCTGTTCATGACATTTTGTCACGCCAGATTGTTAATCGACAGTCACGATTACCATCAGGCAAAACAAATTAGTCATCAAAGATATTCGGTGATAGGAAGACACTTAAATAACACACAAACACGACTTTATTTAGTGATAGGAAGACACTGAAATAAACACAACATTATGGATAACAATTACTAGCAACTTTAATAATGCAACGAATCAACAAACTTTTATATGTATTCGATGTAATCAAGGGTTGCTTTTATCGATAATCTACAAAGTTTATCAGAACTAATTGTGCTTGATACCGATAAGCGGATACTTATCGAAACGTCTTGCTTGTGTATAATAAACCAGTGATTGTTGTACCATATAACTGTGTTAGTTCTGTTATGTCTCGAATCGCTATCTCATGCTATAATCCTAATTTGGGGGGTTTTTGTGACCGAATGGTTTTAACCAAACGCGTTCGCGTTGAATCATAAGGTCTGTCATTGAGTCAAGTGGCGTGGTTTTCATTATCTGCTTGAACGTGACAAGGAGTGGGGTTGCCTGTCCAGCCTCGTGGGTTTTCTCCGGGTCCTCCGGTTTCCTACCATTGTTAAAGACCCCTACGCGCAAGCGAATCATTGAAATAAATTGAACAATATGTTAGTCCCGAAATGACCTAGTTTGTGTCGAGTGGACGTTAAATCCAATTTCTCTCTCTCTCTCCATCATCCTCTTTTGATCTATAGTTTGAGTTTACAGTTTATAAAGCAACCGAAAAATGGAAAATTTGAAACACTATTTTTTTTTTTATCACTAGTACCGAAAGTTCAAATAACAACAAAAATAGCACAGAACAATGTTATTTTACTTATTTTCTTCCAAATTTCGGGTTTTTCGTCCCTTCCGAATGACTAGAGACACAATCCGCCTCACCCCCACGAGCGCTACCCCCTGACAAGTGGAGAACGGCAAAGGTATTGAAAAATGCCGATGGTTCTTCTCTGGTTCTAATCAGGGAGTCCTACCGTGGGTACTGTAGGTTAGACATTTGACAAGTCTGGAAATAAAGCGCCAACCAAAGACATTGTCAGACACAGATATATGCTTGTTCATGGCCAATCCCATTGCTGCCTGCCATTTTGTTAGGCACAGAATTGTCATTTGTGTATTTACTGATGTTTTTAAAGATGGGTTCCCAGAAAAGTATTTATCGGGTGGTTATTTCCAATAAAAGTATGGCAATTTTGGTATATATGGAAAGTAGAGATATCCAATCTTACTAGAAGAATATTGGATTTCCCGAAAAACACTCATGGAGCGTATACAGGACAAAAATGTAAGGGTTCCCCTAATCGACAGCCCGACGAATAGGAATTTCTGCACGCGTGATGTCAAACTTCACACGCGAACATTGAGCGCTTGATGTACAAGTTGATAAACTTTATGAAGAGTTAGACGTACAACACTTTCTCAGATAAAAATGACGGAAAAAGACGCGGGTAGTGGATAATCCGAGAATTTAATTAGGATTCGATATTTGTAATAAATAGTAAGCGAGTAAAGACAACATCGTATTATGTATGCAATGAATTCTCCTCTGACTTCCAAGAGAGGTAAGTCACGTGACGTAAACATGACCTGGTTTGATCGAATTTTTATAGCAGGGCATTCCTTCGCAATGTATGAGAAGGATTTGAAGCAAAATTATGACAAATAAATTAGTTTGAATATGTTTTTAGTCCGTATATACCATTAAATCACCCAGTTTGTATGCGGGAATACAAAGTTAATAATGTCAGCTACTGATTCCATAGTGGATTTATATAGGCTCCGGTTTGTTTTCAGATCCAATAATTAAATATTGTATTTTTATATAACAGTGGTTCTCAACCTTGTTTTGCCAACGGCACACCTTGGAACACTTGAAAAAATAGCGGCACACCTGGCTAAATAATTTTGCAAAATAAAAACATGGTAAGTCAGACGTCATACCACGGTAGACAGAGACTAGTCATAGACAATATATAATTACTCAAACTAAATAAAGACAAACACAGCTACGAACTTATCAGTAGACACCAATGAATACTCAATTGGTTTTTTTTTTTTTTAACATTTTCTTAGTGTGCCGTTCAAAACTTTGCGGCACACTTAGGAAGATCTCGCGGCTCACTGGTTGAGAATCACTGCTTTATAATATGTAAATATTGATTGAATAAATACTATTAGGGGAAAAAAACTACAATTATTATTTCTGTTTTTTTGGGGGGGTTTTTTTTTGTTGTTAATTTTAGGACAGGTCATAATAAGGTATATAAAATATTACTGTACCTGTTTTTCCAATAGGACAAGGATTAGGAGGATTACAGTATGCTGGAAGAGATTTGTC
Organism: Patella vulgata; assembly: GCF_932274485.2. NCBI lineage: Eukaryota > Metazoa > Mollusca > Gastropoda > Patellidae > Patella > Patella vulgata. The sequence continues at coordinate 73,805,243 of NC_065883.2, read as the reverse complement.
AGATTTCACCTGTTTCTCGTTGGGTTTACCATCCGCTGTTCCTCCTGAAACAAATATATAAATACGTAAACATTTTAACACAACGGAATAGAATCTAGAAAGAACTTTGTTATCATGCGGTTTATCATCAGCAGTTCCTCCTCGAATAAATACATAAATACGTTAACATTTTAACAATTTAAACATACATTATGCAAGAGCTAAATCCGCCTATTGCAGGTCTTTATTTATTGGATTAGGTTCCGATTTGTTGCTCAACTTTCATTCATGATTTAATCATGAAATGGATAATCGATACTATTTTGTTATCGTACCGACTTTAGTAATGGTGATCGAGGCTAGGCCGAAAATTCAATCGCTAAAATCTCGGTTCAGAGTGGATCAATTTGACTGAAATTTTCAGCAAAGTTTCTTTACATTATATAGTTTTTAACTATAGAGTGAGAACTGCCAGCTCTTTATCCAATTTCAGCAAAGTCCCTTTCCATTATCTAGCTTTTAACTATATAGTGAGAACTGCCAGCTCTTTATCCAATCGATCCCTGCATTGGCCGAGAAAGTTCATCCAGATTTTCCGGCGTGGTTCCCCCTTTTCACTGATGCAGGACGGAGGGCCTGACAAGGACGGCTGTCTAGTCCTTCGGATGAGACGAAAAACCGAGGTCCCGTGCATACATTGGAATGCACGTAAAAGATCCTTTGGCAGTTGGAATTTGATATAAGAGTAGGCGATAGTGCCGCTGCCCGGGCAAAATTTCCCTCATAGCACACTGTATGGCGTATGCCCGTCTTCAATTGCCCAGCATAGGAGCAGAACAGTAGGACGTTAAACCCCATTTCATTTCATTTCTTTATCCAATCTCCCATAATTTATCTCTAATCAAATATGAAATAAGTTTTTTTATCATTGGGTTTACCACCAGCGGATCCTTCTCGAACAAGTATATCTAAATACGTGAACATTTTATTACAGCAGCATTTAATCCAACGGTGTTTTAAATTATTAATATTTTACCATAGCAGCATTTAATATCATGTAAATTATCAATTACGAAACAGTGTTTTAAATGATTTAAATTTTACCATGGCAATATCTAATATCATGTTAATTAACAATGACGAAACAGTATTTTAAGTGATTGAAATTTTCCCAGGTTTGCTGAACTGGACGCCATGTGTGGGCACGGGGTATAGGGAGTAGCGGACCCACGGGCCGTATGGCGTAACCTTAGCATTAGAATACTGTATAAGGGCGACATAACATACAATCCCGTTGCTGCCAGGGTATGGGTTGGGGAGTCTTCCCCTGGTAGTCCTTTTGGGCGTCACTTCTGGGATAAAGCATTGAAAAGAAATTATTTTCCTGTCGAGAAATTATAAGGACACAATTCACGTCTAACACCGTTTCTAGATGGGGTGGCGGGGAAGGGCGCAAATTCATTGACACTGGTATCATACATAAATTAGTTGTACATTTTACTTTTCGTTCGTCTTTTAAAGTTTTACTGTTTAGTTTCAAACATCAATATCGCTCACAACATACTGGCTTTACTTTACAAAGGTCAAAAGCGCCTGGCTTATTTTTTTCAAAATAGCTGCTCTAACGTTCGTACGATAACCGAAGGTTACCGTGAAATTATGAAATGGGGTTTAGCTTCCTACTATTCTGCTCCGACTGGGTTAATGAAGACGGGCCGAAGGTTATCACAACATTACTTTTCTTGAAAGCAACAAGGGGGGGGGGGGGTAACGTCCATTCGACACAAACTCGGTCATTTCGGGACTAACATATGGTTCAATTTTGCTTCAATAATTACGTAGCAGTCTTTAGCAGTTGGGGGAAAACATGAGGACCTGGAGAAAACCCCACTCCTTGTAACGTAAAACAGGAGAATTGAAACCACGTCAGCTGACTCAATGACAAACATTATGATACAACGCGTACGCGCTACACCCCCCCCCCCCACACACACACACACACACCCGCCTGGGCTAATGAAGACAGGTCGCCCAAAGGTTATCACGGCATTACTTTTCCTGAAAACAACGACCGATATATTCTCTGCGATATTTTACAAATGTCAGCCTTGTTTGTGACAGGATATTGAGTATATATCTCTCATATTGTTCCATGGTGGTTTACTCGACGCAAGACTGTATTAGTGAGTTTAACGTTATTACCGACCAGTAATTACTTTATTCCATAGAGATGGAAAATCCATAGATACGCGTGTCAACACTTAGCCATTGAGGTTAGATTTATTGGTAAGTCTTTCACAGAGATATACTAGAGCGTTTCCTTAGCGATACTCAGTAGCAATTATTATTTAGACATTTATTAACAAACGAGGACTGGCTGAAAAGTTCTAAGCCTGGAAAGGACATATTCCTGAAGCAATGGCCCGAGAAATCCCTATTTAGCCATTGCTGGATTTGCTTCTGATACTTGAGTTTTTGAGGGAGTGTGTCTATTCTTCCTGTTCAATTAAATCTATCCCAAGTACAGCAACATGACAACCCTTCGTTTAATCTGGGGTCTTTCCTAAAACTTTGGACAGTGGTTTTAAGGTATTAAAAACGGTGAAAGTATTGTTCGTTTCTAAACAGTATTGTTTACATTGTATCCGTTTTGATAGCCTCGTTTGCCACGCAATTAGTTTTTCTGCAATATTCTGCTATGCATTGATTAATTGGGCGTAATAAAATCGTGAGTCATGACGTAACGTTATGTAAACATATTTGGTCCAATTTGGAGCTCTGTTTAAAGCGCAATGATATTGTTACGCAGTTAGCTATTCGTTGTTAATCGGACTATTTGGAAACAGAAATTTGCTTCCATTACCTCAGTGTTAAGTGGGATTAGCTCTAATCAAACGAAACACTGCGAGGAGTATGGAAAAGGATAGACCAGTGGGGTTGGAAATTTTGTCACTGTTATAGTACATATTTTGATATACATGTAATTACTTATCTAAATTAACTAATTGCTTTAAAGTGGATAAGTTAATCTTTATTCCGAACCCTGATCGTTCTAATCTGAACGCACTGTCTTATCTATTCACCTTTTCTGAACATCTATTTTAAAATAATTTAATATTACTTAACATGCATCTTAGTCATTGATTTAGTATGTACCTATATTTGAGTTAGTTCTCAGTAATGTAAATACGTTAATTTATATCACATTTTGTATTATATGTTTAACCCTTATCATGTATATGTTCAAACATTTCTAGTAAATTATTATTAAGATATTAAATTGGCGATAGCGACTGGGTATAAATATAAGAGACGAAATACGGACAATTATGTTCATTCGTTAATAAACCCAGTTCGACGTCAAATAATTAGTACTTATGTTTCTTATAGGTGAGTTAGTTTATAATCGTGTCGCCTAATAATTTATTTAGTATATATGTTTATTTTATGTATAAAATTATGATGCGAAATAGTTTACTACACTTATTCACAATGTATGTTTCTTTTATGCATAATATGATAATGTGAAATAGCTTAGAATTACACTTGGTCACATAATATATGCTAAAATTATATATTCAATTATTCATTAATAGATAATTTGTAATTGATGTTTTAATTATAATTTCAATATATCTTTATTTGCATGTTCATTCGTTAATAAACCCAGTTCGACGTCAAATAATTAGTACTTATGTTTCTTATAGATTAAAGCTCCTTGAATAATAAATATTGTGAGAGCGCTGTGTTTCGACGTATTAGAGCTACGCACCCCCAGCATAAGAAGTCCTAAAATACGTGGGGGGTTGGATGGCTGAATGGTCAGCGTGCGCGCGCTGTATCATAAAGTCTGTCATTGAGTCGACTGGCATGGTTTCGAATCCCCGGTTGTACGTGACAGGGAGTAGGGGCGCCTGTCCAACCTCGTGGGTTTTCTCCGGGTCCTCCGGTTTTCTCCCACTGCTAAAGACCCCTATATGCGCAAGCGAATTATTGAAATAAAATTAAACCATATGTTAGTCCCGAAATGACCTAGTTTGTGTCGAGTGGACGTTAAACCCCATTTCTCTCTCTCTCCCTAAAATACGTCAAGTATAAACAAAAAGAGCACGCGCGCACCACCAACAAGCACAATCATTGAATGAATCATGCACATAAGAACTGCAACTGTAGTATTATTATTGTCTTTGTACCAGACCGGGATGGCGTCCTTACTGCGTTGCTGCGACCGTAAGGTGACCAGAAAACGCACAAGGTCGCCGGCAAACGTGAACAAAACTCGAAAGAATGTCCCAAAAAATTTCAAACTTGAAAAAGATCGAGTTCACACAGCTTTCTAGGTCAGATCGCAGAACCTTGGCGTTTGTTTTGAAAATGCCCAAAACAAACGCCGTGACTCGGCGATCATTGGCGACAATTGAGATCACAGCACGATAACTGGCGTTTCCAGACGCGTTCTTGACGCTGTAGTATACTGTATCTTTAAGGAATATATAGCAAGACCACTTTAACCCCTGTGCGGATACAGGGGGACCACAGGGGGTATTTAGTGACCCCACGACCATTTGTGGAGAATTGGTTCATAATTATTGTCTAGCGAGAATTTTATACATTGTAGCTACTTAACGTCGGGTATAATGCTGCAAATAGAACGGAAGTAAGGCAGTGACAACATTCACCATTGGACAAGAAACTAAGAGTATTACATTATCGGAAACAAGTTACAAGTGCCTAATCTGTTCTGTGCTCCTTGCAAGCTTTGTATTTGGAATTTTTCCAATCTGATTAAAACACGGGTCTTATTTCGTTTCGTTTTTTAGAGTTTAAAATTTCGTTTTATTTGCAGTGTAGGCCATCGAAAGTATACAAAACGAAACGAAATACAGATTGGAATTTTTCTTACTGATGATATTGTGTTGATTATTCTAATAATCTCGATCTATAATCAAATCTAGAAACTCTACCAACCCCGAAAAAAACGATTCTACATGGAATTGACAAAAGTTAATTTGCAGATTTCGATGGTTTCAAAAATACCTTATAATCAATATCTTCACTGTTATTACCTATAATATGGGGGTTTTTTAACTTTGATTGATTATTCTTCGGTCTTTATAAAAAGCTCTAATTTGATCGTATTTGATAATAACATTATGCATCCAAAAATCTGTTAAATCCGGAGTCTTAGATTACCCCTTGTTGCCGACAAAGTTTTTCGTGCGACGTGTTTGCACGCTGATTAACTCTCTTATAATCCCCAGGCATCCGCCACAAAGCCTCTTATGGAATTTATAACAATGCCACGCAACAATAAGTTTAACGTGTTTTAATGTCACTTAAACGAGCTAAAAATAGCTATGTTTATAACGCACCGAGCTGTCAACTGAGTAATTATCGAGTTCATGGCGTATAACACAATGATGATCAATCTCATCCAATTAATATTTTCTTTCACTATTTGTTTTTAATTAAGTACATTGTGTTCGTTGCAAGGCTTAATGGGTAATGAAGGAGAACTGCACAATAAAACACAGACCGAACAAACTATATAAAATGAAATGAAACGTCCTACGTTTCTCCACCGACAGGACTAATGAAGACGGGCATATGCAATACAGTGTGCTAGCCCAGGCATCGGATTACAACTGCCAAGGGATATTTTACTACGTGCACACCAATGTATACACGGGACTTCGGATTTTCGTCCCATCCGAACGACTAGATAGCTGTCCTGCACCACTGACAAGAGGAAACCACGTCGGAAAATCCCGCTAAACTTTCTCGGGGCTAGCGAGCCAGCGTCTTTCACTTTTAGCCACCGAGACTTTCCTAATGACGACGGGGGTTCCAGAAGACTTTGTAAACTCATCAACCGTGAGGCCATGTGAACACCCCCAAATAAAATATAATTTAATTTGGCTTACCCGACATCGACTGATATCCATATAAGGAGCTCTGTTCCAGGTGTTCCTGATCCCTGAGATTGGTTCCTGTGTAGGGTTCGCCTTTATACTCGGGGTCGTCAAAACCACCAATAGAATCGACCCAATCTTCATTGTCAACACTTCGGCTCTCTAAATCATCCCCAGTTCTGTAGTTGTCGTACAGGTTGGCCAATTGTTTCATTCGGTACATCCGAGCTAAATCGTAATAGCTACCGAACGCTGGATCTAGAGACATCTCGGCCATTGTCAGACATACCCCAACACTCAACAAAACTATCAACTTCATCATGGTGGTACCTTAAAAAAAAATAGAGAAAAATCTTTTGATCCATTATTTATCGAGGATAATGACAGGGTTCTGGAAATGGAGTTTTGTGGGCGGTGATCATGTGAAGACGTCTGTTGTTAGTTTTGCTGTTGCGGTTGACGGTGGCGATGATGAATAAATGAAATGAGGTTTTTAGAAGGACAGCTTTCTAGTCGTTCAGATGGGATGTGCACGTAAAAGATCCTTTGGCAGTTGGAATTTGATATAAGAGTAGGCCGTAGCGCCGCTCTGCGGGCAACATTACCCTCATAGCACACTGTATGGCATACTCCCGTCTTCATTAGCCCAGTCGGGGCAGAACAGTAGGACGTTAAATCTCCATTTCATTATGAAATGAGGTTTAACTACCTACCACGTTTCAGTATCAACTAAGCTAATGAATAGGGGGATACGGTACAGAGTATTATTCTATGAACGTAATGGTGGGCCCCGGTTTGTCGTCCCGTTCGAATTAATAGACGCCTTTTCTTGCCAGACCCGCCGTCTTCCACCAATAACAAGCGAAACTTAAAGATACATTATGGGAGATTCGGTAACGAGTTGGCAGTTCTTACTATAATAATTAAAAACGAGATAATGTAAAGGCAATTTGGTGAAAATTTCATTCAAATTGATCCACTATGAACCGAGAACTAAGCGACTGAAATTCCCATAAGCCTCGGTCATCATTACTAAAGTCAGTACGATAAACAGCATAGTCTCGATTATCCATTTAATCGTTTAATCGAGTAGGAAAGTTATGCAGCATATAGGATTCTAATCCAGTCGATATCGAAGGCTAGCCTTGACATCGAGAGTTGATTATGGTCTGGATAAGTTAATTAATGTCTAATTAATAATTTAGATAAGATTTCAGGCCTAAAGAAAGACCTGAAATAGGCAGATTTAGCTCTTGCATAATGTATGTTTAACTAGGCTAGAAAGTCAGGAGAAACTTTCTCGACCAACACCGCTGTCTTGACAAAATCTACATCATAGCACACTGCATGGTCTATGGCGCAGGAAAGCAGGAAGTTAAAGTAACCCAATTTCATTTCATGACATTTCAGACCTTTTTTGAGGAACGAATATTGGCCGTAAGTGGGCTGTTTTATTACAATAATTGTTAAATAATTTCGCTCTGGAGATTGCCATGCAGGAATTAACGGTTATTACGTCCCAGACAGAGTATGGAAAGGTCAGCTTCAAGCTGTGTGACAATAAGGGTTCCATTAATCAGGTTTTCTAACATAGTAGACAGGCTTGGGTTTATAATATCAAGGAAATCATCAGGGAATATCAGATAAATTAAAGGTTCCATTAAATACAGTTACAATTAACCGGGTTTTCTAACAGGACAGATAGACCTGGGTTTATATTATAACAGAAACCGTCAGGGAATATATATTAATGTAATATTTATTCCCTATCAGTTAAACGATAAATTATAGTTTCAACGCTCAAGAGGGAGGAACGGGGGGGGGGGGGGCAAAGAGAGAGAGAGAGAAATGGGGTTTAACGTCCACTCGACACAAACTAGGTCATTTCGGTACTAACACATGGTTCAATTTTAGGTTGGACAGACGACCCCACTCCTTGTCACATACAACTGGGGAATCGAAACCACGCCAGTTGACTCAATGACAGGCTTTATGAAATGAGAGAGAGAGAGAGAGAGAGCGAGAGAGAGAGAGAGAGAGGGGGGGGGGGTAACGTCTACTCAACACAGACTAGGTCATTACTATAGACTAACATATTATGGTTCAATATTATTTCAATAATTCCCATTTCGCCCAGGGGTCTTTACCTGTGGGGTGAACGGTGGACCCGTAGATAACTCAAGAAGTTGGACAGGTGACGTGACTCTAATCCTGGTCAATGAAACCTGTTTACTGTTTATTCTATCAACATTTTAACCAATAACGCTCCATTTAAATTTGTGTTATAAGGCAAGTAGATTGTTAAACTCCCATTTCCATTTCGTCTTAATACGTTACTGATTTCCTCCCACTGCGCGCAAGCGAATTATTGAAATAAAATTAAACCATATGTCAGTCTCGAAATGACCTAGTTTGTGTCGAGTGGATGTTAAAATTAACATTAACGTCAAACTCAACCATACCACGTGCTGTTAGTTATCTGGTTTTGGTAGCCATAAAATATATTTTTAAGAATCCATAATAAACAAAAAAAAACAAAAAAAAAATGGCTGTTGTTTGAATATATGGTTGGTTTGGTTTTCTTTATTTTTTGGAAAAAAAGACGTGTCAGTTATCCAGTCATCAAACAAATGCGCGTGTTTTTCTCCGTTTTAAAGAAACTCGTGTTATTTCGAATGGGTATTGAGGAGGTCACATGTCGATATTAAAATCACATTAAAATAATGTAGAAACAGCAAATGGCAGAGTGAGAAAATCTTGGGTCTTTGAACAAATCTATTGCGAAAGGTTAAGAGTTAGAGAGCTTATATTGTACGTCATTACCGCCGGTCAATACTTGAAAGGAAGAAAATATATTTTAACCACATATTTTTATTTTGCTTTTCCACAATATTTATCCCGCAATATTTTGTAATGGGGTGATGACATTTCAAGGATATGTGAAAAAAAAAGTGTTTTTTCACCTTGAGCGCTTTCGTAAACATCGAACCTAGGCTACATACATTAATTTTACCATTCCATATTGGCATCTGGAATAACAGATATCCATAATCAAAGATCACACAATAAAGTATAGGCTATATTCGCTGATAAAATACTTACAAGTCCTGATACGAAATTCCTTTTTTGAAAACGAAACAAACCTACCTTATTTCGCACTGGTGTTTTCCTTTCTCAGTGCCTCTGCAATTCCACCGTGGTCGTAATGGCGAAGACTGACGTCACGATTCCGTCTTGATCCGCCCGCGCATTATTAATATGCAGATGTTAGGTCTTAATGACGGCGTGAAACACCGCCATTGTTTATTGGGGGGGGACAGCTCATTTATGATATATAATGCGCGAACACCTGCAGTCAAATAATCCAGAGATTATTATTGTTATTTTGTTTATATTTATCGGTGTGGACAGTGTTTTTATTTGGCTGATTGTTAGTCAGATGTAAAACTGTGGACATTATTATTGATTGGTTAGATTCTTGACGTTGGTTATCTTTTGTGTTGCCATAGTTACCAGATATCGATTATGTCCATGCTATAGCGTTTGATTGATTGTCAGTTTTGTCAACAAAGTCACGTCACGTTAGTGTGTTTTAATTTGGATCTTGGCAGCCATCTCCCTTTTCGCACTCCCGTTTCTGTATATAATACGCTGGACTTGATGGCTCAATCAAACTCAAATGGCCTACTTTGGCAAGTTTCTTCGAAAATAGGCCCTACTTGTCTACGATATCATCCTAGCGAACATTAACCTCACCCCACCGACATAGAATGGTGGATATTAATTAGTTCCGTCTTTATTAGCCCAGTTGGAGCCACGGTGGCTAAGAACCTTGGCTCGCTAACCTCGTGGTCCCGTGTTCGATTCTTCTTTGTTTTCTTTTCTTTTTTTGTTTAAAGGTCATCGGGATTTTCAGGCGTGATTCCGGCCTCCTTGTCAGTGGTGGAGGACCGAGGGCATCACAAGGGACAACTTACATGTTTAGTCGTTCGGATGGAACGAAAAACCGAGATCCCGTGTACACATTGGCGTGCACGTAAAAGATCCCTTGGCCATTGGAATTCGATATAAGAGTAGGCCGTAGTGCCGCTGTGCGGGCAAAATTTCCCTCATACATAGTGCAATCACTGTATGGCATATGCCCGTGTTCATCATCACAGTCGGAGAAGAACAGTAGGACGTTAAACCCCATTTGATTTTATTTCATTCATTAACCCAGTTAGTGCAGAAAAGAAGGCTCGGACGTTAAACAGCATTTCATTTTATTTATTCATAGTCATAGGTCTGCAATCTTTAAAGACGGCTAAAATAATTTTTAGAAGATATTTACAGACTATATATCGGATTAGTAAATTCTCATTACAAAGGGAAAGTCCCGAGTGGATCCATAAATGAATTACAAAGTTTTCCCTCTTCTTATCCAGCTTTACTTTTACCAAGCACTAAAATCACTGACGTATGGTGAACATTTTCGTTTCAGTGTAATTTCCAGGTGTATAATTTGCACGAAACCACTGTCCCGACAGTCTGGACAACAGAGTCTAAATTAGCCATGCTGGTTTGTTTTTGTGTTGTGGCAAGGTGACTTTTTATTTCATTCCTTTGACAGTTGATGAAATTCCAGAATGTCGAAAATATTTAATGGTGCCCAGCTTGCACAGAGCTTTACCAAGAAAGTTAAGATTCCTGACAAACTGAAAGGCGGAAGAATGGAGAAAATTGGGAATTATTTTCACAATATTTATACCGATTACAAAATGGTGTTTATCGAACTTGGCGAAGATATGAAAGCCAAGCCACTGAAATCCAGCATTTACTGCTCCATATTAGCAGCTTCCGCAGTTCTTTTCAAGACGAACCCTTCAGAAAATAGTTTTAGGACACTTATGGTAGAAAGTGCCAATGACTTAGCATTAGTTGGGGACCCAATTCGAAACACCTCGTCGGACAATTACATGCAAAATTTAATAAACAATCACAAAGATGGTCGAGTGCATTACGTCAGCCTTGGTTTATTTTCGTTAATTTATTTGACAGATTATAGAAATAGTTTAGGATTATATGCCGCAAAGTGTAAATATGTTAAACCTAGGTGGTCACAGTTTCATAAAAGTATTTTAGATGTTGGTGTTTTCGGACGATGGATTTACACAGAGGAAGCAATGAAGGATTATGACGTAAATCCTGAGGAATGGGTTGAATGAATGGATGTACAAATAACGCTATAGTATATCGAAACAAAGAAAAAGAGATTCTTAAACAATAACATGTGTAGGCTACTGTACACGTCAACTAACAGCGTGGTTGAGATCTGTTTCATATTGAAGGATATGGACAAATAACGCTATAGTATATCGAAAAAAAGGGTAAAAAGAGATTTTTAAACAATAACATGTGTAGGCTACTGTACACGTCAACTAACAGCGTGGTTGAGATCTGTTTCATATTGAAGGATATGGACAAATAACGCTATAGTATATCGAAAAAAAGGGTAAAAAGAGATTTTTAAACAATAACATGTGTAGGCTACTGTACACGTCAACTAACAGCGTGGTTGAGATCTGTTTCATATTGAAGGATATGGACAAATTACGCTATAGTATATCGAAAAAAAGGGTAAAAAGAGATTCTTAAAGTAGTTAAGTCTTGAACCCAATATCATCCCAAAGTCTTTGACATTGAAAACACAAATTATTTGTCAATTTAAATCAACATCTATGTTGTGATCTTACAGAAAAGATGGGCTTCTGATATCCAATATTAAAGACAAAGTAAACATTTTACCATTGATACACAAATGCTGTACCATAATGTGTTTCAGCGCCATTTGTAACGAGGGACTCGAAGAACGAAGCTAGACATATTCCACAAGTCATGTCAAGTCAAGTCATGATAATTGATATACACTAAATTGTGTCATGTGCTTGACTTTCCTTAAAGAGCTAATGAGTAGAGTGTGAAAGACAATTTAAAAACTGATAAAAAGTGTCATTGCATTTAATCAAATTCATTTGGGCGATGTTCTGAAACTTTCACCCCAAAAATTATCAGCTGTTTACCATAAGTATGCGTTATAGTTTAGTGATTGATATTGTTTGAGATTTGACTGAATACCAGAATCTGTTGTTGTTCATAGTGTTTAACGTCCACTTCCACCAAGGGTGATATTGCAGACAAGTCAATTTTTTCATTTTTATTATCTTTCCTAGTGGAGACCCGGAGCAAACCCACATGGTTGAGAAGGCATATCTCCAAGCCTCATACGCTCACACCAGGGATCAAAACCATGACCGCAGGCCAGAGGTGACCTACCAGCTAGAGCTCGAAGCGCAACACTCTAGACCACTAGGCCATCCCAACCACCCTTACCAGAATCTGTCCCCCACTCTCACTTAGTGGTGAGTTACATGCATTGAATGAGCAGTGATTAACAATTCAATGGGTTTATTTCTCAGAAAACAAGAATGCCTATGGTTCAAATCCAGCTCATGTAGAGAAGAACCACCAAGATTTTTCAAACTTGATTCTCACTTGTCAGGGGTGACTCCTATATGTAGTCATTCAGATGGGACAACAAATCAAGATCTACCAATATTGCACACATTGGCTTAAACATAAAAGTAGAAACATTGGCAATTGGATGGAATTTAAAGAAGTGTAGGGAGAAAATACACTGTCCGAGCATAGTATCCCCACCTCCTTTTATTGTACACATAACCTTGTAATGAAAATGGCCATATTTTAGACCCAAAATGATCAAAATATAGTGTTGCCAAGATATTTTACGCTGTTCCATTTTCATAGTATTGTTTCTGAAACATTAAGTTTATACAGAGAATGTACAATTCTTGCATCAATTAAATGAAAATCACATATAATTTTCATGCTGTACATTGTATGAAATACATGTTTAATAAAACCATATCAAAACTTAATGTAGATCCTGAATGTTATGAATAGTAGAGCTTTAGATCATAAGGCCTGTTATTGAATCCCCTGTTGTACGTGACAAGGAGTAGGGTCGCCTGTCCAACCTCGTGGGTTTTCTCCGGGTCCTCCGGTTTCCTCCCGTGCGCAAGCAAATTATTGAAATAAAATTAAACCATATGTTAGTCCCGAAATGACCTAGTTTGTGTCGAGTGGACGTTAAACCCCATTTCCCTCTCTGTCATTGAATCCAGTAGCATGGTTGCGATCCCAAGGTTGTATGTGACAAGGGAGTAGGGTCGCCTGCCCATCCTTGTGGGTTTTCTTAGGGTCTTCCGGGTTAAACTTTAATCCCACTGCCAAAGAGAGAGGAATGGGGTTTAACGTCAACTCGGCACCAAATGTGTCAATTCGTGACTAACATATGGTTCGATTTTATTTCAATAATATGCTAGCGTGTAGGGGTCTTTAACAGGAAACCGGAGAGAACCCCAGAAGTGGGACAGGGGACCCTACTCCTTGTCACTTACAAGCGGGGACTTGAAACTACACAACTTGACTCAATGACAGACCTTATAACCATTCGGCCCCCCTCCCCCCCCACTGCTTAAGACAACTAGTGCTATATGTTAGTCACGAAATGACCCAATATGTGTCATGTGGACATAAAACCCCATCTCTCTCCACCAAGTTATGGGCATTATTTGTAGCCTGGCATACAACTCTGTACTTACATATATATAACTACCACACCTTGAATCATCTTGGCATCCCAACAATATGTCCTAAATCTGAGGAGAAAATGATCTATGGGGGGGGTGTGGGAAAGGTGAATCAAGCTCATGTAACAGATGGGGACCAAAGGAAGCCAAATGGCCCATAGCTATAGCCTGTCCGCCCCTGATCAAATTTTCACAATAAAATGAAATTAAATGGGGTTTAAGGTCCTAATGTTCTGCTCCAACTTGGCTAGTGGAGACGGGCATACGCCATACAATGTGTGATGAGGGAAATTTTGCCCAGACAGCAGAAATGAAATGGAGTTTAACGTCCTACTGTTCTGCTCCTAACCTGGGCTAATGAAGACGGGCATAGGCCATACAGTGTGCTATGAGGGAAATTTTGCCCGGACAGCGGCACTACGGCCTACTCTTATATCGAATTCCAACTGCCAAGGGATCTTTTACGTGCACGCCAATATGTACACAGGACCTCAGTTTTTCTACCCATCTGAACGACTAGACAGCTGTCCTTGCCAGGCCCTCTGTCTTGCACCCTCTGTGTACATGGAACCTTGGTTTTTTTGTCCCATCCGAACAGCCAGACAGCTGTCCTTGTCATGCCCTCTGCCCTGCACCACTGAAAAGGGGGAAACCATGTCGGAAAATCCTGAATCGGCCAACACCAGAATCGAACCCTCGACCTCCAGGCTGAGCCAGCATCTTACTCACTTAGCCACTGTGGCTCCACCCATACGTATAAAATTTATAACACAGTGAACAATGTAACAATATATTGAATATAGGTTAATATATATCAGATAAGTAAATCATGGTTAACATACATTGTATAAATATTAAATTATGACAACAAAATGGGCGTGGCTTGATATGCTGTTATTATAATTTTGATCTTTCTATCTGGAAGCTGAGCAGACAACGTGGATGAAATCTGTATTAAAAAAAAAACAAAGATGAAAATATATGGGTAAAGATAAATAGCGTATATCACATTAGTATTTCAGTGGCGGGGGGGGGGGGGTCGCTACCGACGTAACAGTCGAAAATTTTGAAAGTTTGAAGTCGTTTTCCGTGCAACTGAAGGAAATATACTCGTTTAAATGTATAGGCTCCACATGTGTCGGGGTGGTGGGAGGGGGTATGACCTGGACACGCGACTGGGCAGCCCACACAATCCCTCATGAGGCAAAAAGAAACGGTGATGAAAGGACCATAACTCCGACAATTGCTATTTAAATGTTATAAAAGTTCATTATTCATGTGTAACTGAAAATTTAGAAATCGCGTATTTCAGCTGGAATTGTATATTTTTTTAAATCGAATGCTTGCTCTTTACTTTTATTCTAAGAATTTGATATGGCTAAAAACGGCGAAGTCCGTTCCTGTATCTTTGGTAGTCGACCAGATGAAATACGAGCAAGAACTATAATTGTTTGTAATATTGTGATATTCATACCACCCACGCAAACTTACAAATTGCCGTTATAATTGAAAAGATTATCTGTAAACGGCTGGTATTGATAAACAAAATTGACTCTTGGTCTTTGAGGTCGGAAATAGTAAGAGGGGCGGGAAAACCCCATGATATCACATCTAGGTCAGCTTTTTAAAAATGAAAAGCGGGCGGTGGCCGATAAATACTCAACAGACATTGCGCTTAGTAATGCTAGTTTCCCACTGTCGTGCGATGGAGTGTCCCTTTTGAGTCCACGATTTGGTACGTGAAGATACGTTCGGATACGTCTCGATACGATCTAGGATCACCACGATTTCAGTGGTAGCACGAATCGTGAAAGTGGGAACCTAAGGGGCGAAGAGTCGCGTGAAAAAATCAAATAAATAATCAATCAATCGTACCATCACATCTGATTCTGCCATTTCCATCAACCTCCAATTCTTGTAAGAGAATCTCAAACTCCTCATCGGTTAGTTTATCTCCCAGATTCGTCAACATTCGTCTTAATTCTAGAGCACTGACGTAACCACTTGCCTCCCGGTCGATAGTAGCGAACGCTTCTCTCAACTGTTTGGCGTAGTTTGTTCCCTGGAGTGGTTCCACCAATTTACGATATTTGTTAAGGTCAACACCTTTACCTGAAAAATACACAACGTTGCAACTAGTTAAAGGAGCTATATCCCTATTTTTTGGCACATAGAAATGGACACAGATATGTCGCAGCGCATATGATAGTGTAATATGAATGTGTATATAAACTGATTTATATTCAACTATGTTCGGCGAAGAGTGCAAATTGAATGTCAGTATTTGGTTATTCCAGTCTACACTGGTAGTATTCTCCTGTGGGGTATGTTTGGCCTCGTTCATCGAGTCGCATCATTACAAATGGTGCTCTAAAGCATTCTGGCACGCGATTCGTGTGCCAATTTTAAAATTTTCATTTTGTTTTAAATATTGGATATCAGAAGCGCATCTTTTCAAGGTTGATTTAAATTGACCAATAAGTCGTGTTTGCAATGTCGCAGACTGTAGATGATATTGAGTTAGCGACTTGCCTCCTTTAATTGCGTATTATTGGCCGAATTGCGAACAAGAATTAATACGCAAAAGTTTTGTACAATATCTTATTCTTGAAAGATTTCATCCTCCAAATATATAACACGCTAAATCGAATGATCACCATTGAAGGTCCTGTGTACACATTGGCGTGTACGTAAACTTGAATGATCCCCATTGAAACCCTATATCCACGAATCACTACTTTTGTTTTAACTATACCCTTGTACTCATTGGCGTGTACGTAAAAGAACTCTTGGCAGTTGAAATTCGAATTAAGAGTAGTTCGTAGCGCCGCTGTCCGGGAAAATTTACCCTCAAAGCACATGATATGGTGTATGCCCGTCGTCGTTAGCCCATAGGACGTTAAACACCTATTTCGTTTGTTCTAACTACAAATTGGCTAGGTCATTTCGGGACTAACATATGGTTCGATTTTATGCCAATAATTCCCTTGCGCGTAGGGGTCTTTAGCAAGGGGGGAAACCGGAGGACACAGAGTTAGGAAAATGTCGCGCCATAACAACATGAACTGTTAACTAACGTCCCGATGAGTTATTTTAGCGCGATAGAATCACTTGTGAAAGATAAATCTCAAATAGGAATAACAGTTTAAGAATGGTGCAATAATGTTAAATAATATTATTCAGATGGATTTAGATGTGGGAAATTTGATATTTTAGCGGAAATTGCCAATACCGTGTCGTTGCTTTATAAAAACTATTAAAACGCAAATTGTCGGATTATGAGGGATAAAAAGCTGCCAAACTGAATAACTGAGTTAAGTCCCTGCTCGTCTGTTTTCAATCCGATTGTTTTCATGTTGGGAGATTATCTAGCTTTGATACTTTGTTTTCCTGCCCGGTAAATACATTGTAATTCTCTGTGTCGCTATTCAGTTTACTCGCATTGTCTTTTAGGATAAATTGATACATATTCCCCATGCTGCTTTCCCAAAAAGAAATCTAAAGCTCCCGTCCGACGGGGGACAACTTCTGTATAATAAACAAGTTCGTTTATGGCTAGAACAACCCAAAGATTTCCAGTCTCATTAGTTTCCAGCGAGTTTCGTCAAGCTCCGGTCATGAACGGCTGATTCTGGTCACGAACGGCTGATTCCGGTCACGAAAGGCTGATTCCGGTCACAAACAACTGATTCCGGAAAAGAAGATAAGAGATGAAATGGGGTTTAACATCCTACTGTTCTGCTCCTATACTGGGCTAATGAAGACAGACATACACCATGCATTGTCCTATGAGGGAAATTTTGCCCGGACAGCGGCGCTATGACCTACTTTTATTTTGAATTCCAACTTCCAACTGCCAAGGGTTCTTTTATGTGCACGCCAATGTGTACACGGGACCTCGGTTTGTCGTCCCATCCGAACAACGATTTGTTGTCCCTTGCCAGCCCCCCCCCACCCCATTCCTGCACTTCTGACAAGGGGGAACCAAGCCGGAAAAACCCGATGAACTTTCTCGACCAACGCAAGGATCGAAAACGAGACCTCCCGAGTCAACGTTCTACTCATTGAGCCAGCGTGGATCCTAAAGAAGATAAGAGACGCGGGAAGAGAAACACTATGAATGAATGAATCTAATAGGGCTTATCGTCCTACTCTTCTGCTCCAAACGCGATATTGAAGACGGACATATTCCTATGGGACAATGATTTCCGGAACAGCAATGACTTCCAACTGTTATGGTCCTTTTACGTACACACCAAAGTGTACACAGGGGCGTGGTGAACCAGGCTTTTGCACGAGGAACAAGATCCCATCCGGTCCCCACAAAAACAATTTTTGTATGTGTACGGGGGAGGGGGGGTGACAGTCCCTCCCAGTGCCACCGGGTAATATTAGGCTGTGTGGAACATGCTAGAGTCGATTTGTAGGATATCTGACCCATGGTATATGTATGACACTGGTTAAGCATTATGATTATAATTGAAACCACATAGAAACCGCGTGTTTTTTGCCATTTGCGAGGGGGCACAAAAACAAGGGGACGCAAAAACTTAAAACCATGACACAAAGCTCGTCATTGCGTCCCTCTCACTTAGTCCCTGTATGTGTACACAGGAACTCGTTTTTTTGTACCATCCGAACGACTAGACCATATGGTGTTGTTAGCACCACGGGTAAAAACTATAAATTGTAGCCTGGTTTAAATACTTACTACCGACACCTAATCGCTGTAACATGACATTTAACTCTGCGTCAGTGATGATATGACCCAGAGCACGGACTGCTGTACCAATTTCTTCTATAGGTATATAACCACTTCCACGTTGATCAAATAATCGAAACGCTTCTGTTCATAAAATAATATACAAGATAATGTTAATATTATTATTATATAAATTTTATCAACCCTAGGCTGTCTATTATGATACAATCTGATTAAAACACAGATCCTATTTCGTTTCGTTTTTATAGTTCAAAATTTCGTTTTACCTCTCTTCACAACACTAGGATCTGGAAAGAGTTTTTATATTACCGGCGTTCTGGTTGAAGCGAGGGATTAGCCAATGAAACGGTTTGTTACGGCAAGTTCTTGGCGTGCGATGCACGGAACTGTGGGTAAACCACTAGAAATGTCAACGCTGATTGATTAATCAATGCCTGACGTCATAGGGTCACAAGCAGCTCGTACGACCCCTGACACGACTGTCCAGTACAATCGGTCAGATTTTCATGTAGTGTAGGCCATCGAAAGTATAAAAAAAACGAAACGAAATATACATCTGTATTTTAATCAGATAGATCAACTCTAGGTTGTCTACTATGATACCACAATGATCAGCGGTGAATTTTCGCTAGGCCGCTACAATCACTGATAAGGATGACATCGATGCGACTTAATGAGCCACAAATATTAACTTTTTTCCTGCGACAAGTTAAATTCTAAAACATTTTTTTCATGTATTAGAAAAATAAATAAAGGCGTTTGACGTATTTGTAGGTAAACAAAATTATTTCCTATTTAGTGCAAATGGTTATTAAAATGAGTAAAAGTCTCCATTCTGCCCGAACTAGAACGTCTTATGTAAACAATGCACGCGCCATTAAGCCAATGATTGACGCCGCGTGATGAGACGTCACGTGTTAAAGGTAGTCATCTTTTACAGAGATATTAGAAGACTTTCGTAATCCTCTGTGAAACAGATTGCTATGATACTAATAAAACTTGAGCTTTAGGGCTCCTAATCCCGGAGGGGAACAACCAACAAGTTATTCTAGTTCACATTGCTTGACATATTTTAGTTGTACTGAAGTGGCGAGACTCTTGCTCTACAATCATATAATAGTAGTGAAAAGAAGGACCGGATTAAAAGACAGAGAGAGAGAGAGAGAGGGGGGGGGGGGTAACGACCACTCGACACAAACTAGGTCATTTCGGGACTAACATATGGTCGATCTTATTTGAATTTTATTTCAATAATTTCGATGGCCTCCACTTCACGAAGATCTGTGTTTTAATCAGATTGTAATAGTATAATTATTCATAACTTTCTAAAAACTCTAGAAGTCACGTTATAGCATATTCGGACGGAGCCAATCCGCCCCTCCTTGTCTAAATCAAATAATTTCATGTACCCATGACATGACAGTGGATATATCCTTTACAAGTTGGTGTTTAATTTGCATATACCATTAGGGTTACCGGTATATCACAAATATACCGTTAGGGTTATATTACAAATGACTAATATTGTATTACAGATTGTATTAAACCCATATTATTCAAGTGTGTGTACATACCTGCTACCTTATCTCCTGAACTCTGAAATATATAATAAATTATGAGGTAAACCAATTGAAATGAAATGAAATAGTGTTTAACGTCCTACTTCTCTAGATCTACTGCAGGGCTAATAAAAAAAAGGATACACGCCATGTAGTGTGCTATGGGGGGGGGGGGGGGCAATTGACCCTGGCAATGGCGTTACTGTCTACTCTTATTTTGATTTCTACTGGCCAGTGGATCTTTTACGTGCACGTCAATGCATACACGGGTCCTCGGTTTTTCGTCCCGTCCGAACGATTAGACATTTAATAACATGAAAAGACCATAATCAACACTAGATGCCAACTTATGTGTTCGATTTTCAATGGATTTGAATCCGTTGATGATTAAACGCAAAAATGGATGATTGAGACTTTGTTAAACATACATTATGACGTCATATTAATAATGATGTCATTGTATTAATCATATTAAACATACATTATGCAAGAGCTAAATCTGCCTATTGCAGGTCTTTCTTTAGGCCTGCAATGTTATCTAAATTATTAATTAGACATTAATTAACTTATCCAGAACATAATCAACTCTCAATGTCATCGCTAGCCTGAGATATTTACTGGATTAGGATCCGCTTTGCTGCTCAACTTTCATTCATGATTTAATCGAGACTTTGTGTTTTTTTTATCGTACCGACTTCAGTAATGATGATCGAGGTTAGCCTAAAATTCAAACGCTAATATCTCGGTTCGGAGTGGATCAATTTGAATGAAATTTTCGGCAAATTCCCTTTACAGTATCTAGTTTGTAACTATTATAGTGAGAACTGCCAGCTCTTTATCTAATCTCCCATAATGTATCTTTAATAATCTATAATCCTTAATAAAAGAAAAGAATTTAATGATACTTACCATGTTGAATGTTGTATACTATTATAGGTTGAATAGGATGTAAGACAATATAGGGCTTTATCTACAAGGACATCTATAACATCAGCAAGTTTATACGTATCACGGATACTTCAAAATATCTGAAATATATAGATATATATATATAAATATACATAGTCCTAACACTAATTTAAGACAGAGAGAGAGAGAGAGAGAGAGAGAGAGAGAGAGAGAGAGATAGAGAGAGATATTAGGGACTAACATATGTTTCAATTTTATTTCAATAAGTCGCTTGCGCGTAGGGGTATTTAGCAGTGGGAGGAAACCGGAGAACCCGGAGGAAACCCACGAGGTTGGACAGGCGATCCTACTCCTTGTCACGTACAACAGGGGAATCGAAACCATGCCAGTTGACTCAATGACAGACCTCATGATATAGCGCGCACGTGCTAACCATTCGGCCATCCAACCCCCACACTATTTTAAATGGTGGGGGGGGGGTCTAACGCGTGCGCTTAGATAATAAGGCCTGTCATTGAGCCAGGCTTTGCTATATTCAGCTAAATCATGTAATTCAGGCAAAAATAGATATATTCTGTTAACCAAACCTGTGCACCCCACCCCACGCCTTACTCCCTTCTCACCTAACTACATTATAAGATTGAATTAGGTATTTTGTTCGATTAAGACATCTTTACACATCGCCCTTGAATCAGTAGTGAACAAGGAAGCGTTTATCTATGCTTATGTATGTTTGTTCTAATGTGATTATTCTTTCATTTTGTAATTGTATGCTACTCCCCGTGGGCGTTTTTATGCAATAAACTTACTTACTACTTACTAGACCGTATATAAACGTCTAAACATGCACCGATACTCACGTTTATTATCTTAGATAAACAGTTATAAATGTAGATATCTAGTTGCTTACTACGTAATAAGTTATATCATTATAAATTCACTATTAATTGGCAATAGATAAACAAAACAAACCTAGATTACTGCCAAAATGCACGGTTACTCAATTAGTAAGGCTCGATCATGGGGATATACGATGCAGTTTACTGTCGGGCAGCGCCGCTTCAGTCTTCCCTTCCTCGAATTCCAACTATCAAGGGTTATTTAATCGTCTTGTCCGTACGAATGGACGCCCTCCCTACCACCCAGGAAACAGGATCCCGGGCATATGTGTTGCAGGTTACAACGAGGGAAATATTGCCGTACATCGATGCTTCAGTCTTCACTCCCTCGAATTCTAACTGTCAACTGTTATTTAATCGTCTTGTCCGCACAAATGAACGCCCCCACCCCCGCCCCGCCCCGCCACCCATGAAAAAGGATCGCGGACATATGTGATGCAGGTTACAACGAAGGAAATATTGCCGGACATCGATGCTTTAGTCTTCCCTCCCTCGAATTCTAACTGTCAACTGTTATTAATCGTCTCATCCTCACGAATGGACGCCCTCCCCCACCCCACCCCACCCCACTTATAAAACGAGACCGAGAAACCCCGAGGAACTAAGTCAAAAAATGGTGATGAGACGTTTTAGATAGAAATATAAAAGACCTATATACTTACTGCCATGTTTTACTGCACCATATTGTATGTATATAACAGATTATATCAAGTAACACCCAGACTCTATTGTATCCTATTGTGTGTATATATGTAATAAGTAAAATATATACAGTATGTGTAATCTATTTAACCTTTCAATTATCTCGACTGGTAGACGTAATATCTACATTAATTACTTCATATACTAAATATAAACAAGGGCGCCGTGATCTATAAATAGTCTTGGCAGCTTTGTATTCAAGGTGATTGCATAAATAAAACATGGAAAGGAGAGAGAGGGAGAATGGCGTTTAAAGTCCGCTCAACACAAACTAGATCATTTCAGGACTAACATATGGTTCAATTTTAGCAGTGGGAGGAAACTAGAGGACACACACACGAAGAGAGAGAGAGAGGGGGGGACAGAGAGGGGGTGATGGGGTTTAACGCCCACTCAACACAAACTAGGTCATTTCGGGACTAACATATAGTTTAATTTTATTTCAATAATTCGAGTGCGCGAAGGGGTCTTTAGCAGCGGGAGGAAACTGGAGGACACACACACGAAGAGAGAGAGAGACAGAGAGAGAGAGAGGGGGGTAAACGCCCACTCAACACAAACTAGGTCATTTCGGGACTAACATATTGTTCAATTTTATTTCAATAATTCGATTGCGCGAAGAGGTTTTTAGCAGTGGGGAGTGGTCGTTAACACTGAAAGGAAACCGGTTGGGGAGGGGGGGGGGGGTGAGAAAACCCACGCAGTTAGGCAAGCGACCCTACTCCTTGCATTGATGATGATATGTTTGTATATAAATGTATATATTGAAGATAAAATGAACGAATATACGTATATCACACAATGAAGAATGGAATTGAATGTTAAACCAATTAATCTCTTCAGAAATCAACAATAAGCTTATTGAATATTTATTAAGTTAATTATTCAACAAAAACCATGATCAGTGGATTATCTTCACGTCCATGGATTATGTGGGATAAATAATTTGTTTTCAGATTTATACAATGGACAATCCGACTGCATAGACACCTGGTCCGGAATATTTGTACTTTTCTTTTATTCTTTTTTTATTTTTTTGTATGTATATAGTTAAAGGGCGTATGGCTCTATTTTTTGAAACTTTGAAATAGACCAACATGTTTGTAAAAGCACATATTTATATAATATGTACAGTGATTTATATTTAATTTTTGAGAAAAAAATATCAAGATTTCTACTCAATTATGTTCGGTGAAATACGCAAACAGTTCAAATTGAACGGCAGTCGTTTACGCCCGCTTAGGCAATTCTACACGTTTTTAAATTATTATTTTGTGAATCAGTCTTTACTAGTTGCTTCCGTATTATGTTGTAGAATATGTTTTTATTTCTTCATTACAAAATGGCACCCGAAACCATAGGTACACGACCCGTGTACTGATTATAAAATGTTAATTGTGTCTTAAATATTTGATATTAGAGTCCTATAGTTTAACTACAAGATAACAAATCAATATTGATTGAAATTCACCAATATTGAATACTAATTCGTGTTTTTAATTTCAAATATTATGGAAAATATTGAGTTAGAGACTTAGCTCCTTTAACCTCATTTCAATTCAATATTAAACAATGAAGTCATTATTATTATTCAATAAATATCTAAATAGGCCCAGTAGGCAAAAAAAACAAAACAAATGCGAAGTAAACACATAGTATACACAGCATACGTATATCTAAGACGCCATTAAGCCTGACAAGGACTACTGTCTAGTCATTCGGATGGGACGAAAAACCAAAGCCTTTGTATACATTGGCGTGCACGTTAAAGATCCCTTGTCAGTTGGAATTCAATATAAGAGTAGGCCATGATGCCGCTACCCTGGTAAAATTTCACCCATAGCATGGCGTATGCCCATCTTCATTAGACCAGTATAGGAGCAGAACAGTAGGACGTTAAACCCCATTTCATTTTATTTCAATATTAAAAAATGAAGCCATAATTATTCAAGACATATCTAACCGAACACCAGTAGGCAATAAAAAAAACAAATGCAAAAGTATACACAAAGTAGGGGTCTTTAGCGGTGGGAGGAAACCCACGAGGTTTGAATGGAAACCACGCCGCTTGGCTCAATGACAGACCTCGTGATCAAACGCACACGCGTTAACCATTCGGCGACCGATCCCCCCCCCCCCCAATATTAAACAATGCAATGAAGCCATATATATTCAAGACATATCTAATCAAGTCCAGTAAGCAATGAAAACAAAAACAAATGCAAAAGTATACACACAGTATACGTATTACACACAGTATACACACAGCATACGTATATCAAAAACGCCATTAAAAGTTGTGTATTTATGATCTGATATATTAATAGATGTGATTTGTTATTAAAACAATATCGCTGGTTCATTCCATTCTCTTTACATTCAATATTCAACAATCTCTATAATAAAACATGATTTATAAAAACTCAAACCAACAGGTGTGGACGTACAAGTGTGATGGACCACATCACGAATTTTACAAAAAATATGGCTTATTTTCACCTGTGTCCTATTTTACCTGTTAAATTTACATTCGGATTAATAAAATTACTGACACAGCCAGGTGTAAACACCAACAAAATGGAGATATTTTGTAATAAAACTAAATGCATTTCATACCTGTATTGATGAATTACAAACAGGTATTCTTGTATATAAGACAGTCAATACTAACCCACGGATCTCTGGACGAATTCAATTTGTTGTCATAAGCTTCATGAATGAAAACACATCACCTACATATAGCCTCCATGAAACGATGAAACGTGTCTATAGTTTTAACAAGCCCGTCTTACGGCTTTTATTTAGGTCACTTTTCATTTGTTTAGCCCATGAATAAAGATAATAAATAACTACGTGATCTACATGAATTAACATCACTGGAAAAACTAAATAAAGGGATGATATATACTCGATTGACATGCCTTGATTTGTTTTTTTTAATACAATTTTGAAGTGACGACCTTGTTAGCTGGTTTTTGGGTTTTTTTCTTTTGTTACGATTTTGTTAGTAGGCGGAAATGTATTTATTAATATGTTGTCTAATTTGTATTAAGATATTATAAATCGAAACTTAAATGCCACCTCGCTGCATATACCAGTGACGTTGTGCTTCGAAGTGTTGAGCCACTGCCCAAAAAGGTGAAATTTGGGAAGTCGGGAAGACGAGGTTTATGTCAAAAGAAGGGAGCGTCATGGGTTAGATTTATTGCGATCCCTCTCGAAAGGAAAAAAATCAAATGGTTTCAAAATAGTTTCTAACTCTATTAGCACACAACTGCCATGTCTGCTTACTACAGATGTGAAAGCGAGAGGGGTGGGGGGGAGAAATGGGGTCTTACGTCCACTTGACACAAACTAGGTCATTTCAAGACTAACATATGGTTCAATTTTATTCCAATAATTCGCTTGAGCTTAAGGGTCTTTAGCAGTGGGAGGAAACCGGAGGACCCGGAGAAAACCCACGAGGTTGGAAAGGAGGCTCTACTCCGCGCACGTACACTTGTCTCAATGACATACCTTATAATGCAACGCACATGCGTTAACCATTCGCCCCCTCCCCACCCACCACCCCAGATGTGAAAGCTCTGTTTAATTCACAGTCACTATGTATGGTTCTGCTTAGATTCTGCTCAACCTATCGTTCAAATGTCAAACATATAACATTGTGGATTGATGCTCAATTATCGAACCGTCGCTATACCAATATCCAGTAAATTGCACCGACTGCTCCAAACACGATTCACCAATACAGTAATCGATTATGATTTGCGTAATTGGAATAATAATATATTTAATCGTCTATTGTCTCACCCCTTTGTCAAGGAACCATATGCAGTGTACAGTTTGACGCAAACGTTAAAGAACCCTTGACAGTTGGAATTAAATTGCTGTCCGGGCAAAATTCCTCTTATAACACACCCGTCTTCATTTAGCTCGAACGGTGCAGACAAATAGAAAATGAAATGGGGTTTAACGTCCACTGTTCTGCTCCGAACTGGGCTAATGAAGACGGGCATACGCCATACAGTGTGCTATGAGGGAAATTTTGCCCGGAGAGCGGCACTGTGGCCTACTCTTATATCGAATTCCAACTTTCAATGAATCTTTTACGTGCACGCCAATGTGTACACGGGACCTTGGGTTTTCGTACAATCCGAACGACTAGACATCTGTCCTTGTCAGGCCCTCCGTCCTGCATCACTGACAAGGGGGAACCACGCCGGAAAATCTGGATGAACTTTCTCGGCCAATGCAGGGAGCGAACACAGACCTCCAGGCTAGCGAGTCGGCGTCTTACCCGCTTAGCCACCAGACAAATAGGACGTTATACCCCATTTTCATTCATTCATTCTTACCTTTAATGTTTTTATCTGTACAATGTGATCATCCACGCACTGGTCTTCTCTGATTATAACTAAATTCACACACTGTATAAATCTATAATATAAGAACCTTGGTATATAACTAAATCCACACACTGTATATAATCTATAGTATAATTTCCCTCCTGGCGTATCCCGTCTTCATTATCCCGGTTGGTGCATAAAAGTGGGACGCTAAACCCCATTTCCATTCATTCAGTCTTACCTTTAATATAACCCTAATGATGTTTATATATGTACCGCCATCTTCCATACACCGGTCTTCTCTGATTAAAACTAAATCCTCACAATGTATACAGTCTTACAGGCTGTATGTATTATAACTTAATACACGAATGAACCCAGTTCGACGTCAAATAATTAGTACTTATGTTTCTTATAGATTAAAGCTCCTTGAATAATAAATATTATGAGACCGCTGTGTTTCGATGTATTAGCTATGCACCCCCAGTATAAGAAGTCCTATACAAGTCAAGATGGACGTTAAACCCCATTTCATTTCATTTCATTTCACGCCTGATAATCAAGCAGCGCACGCTCTAGGTATGATGTATCGGTGTTATGATGGAATCCTCGTGTATTATTTATTTTAATTATTGATGATATTATATGATGAAAGTACGCGGGAGAGTATCTGGTATCAAATTAGCCAGTGGCGGATCCAGGTAGAGGTCCTAGGATCCCCCACACCCTGAATGACAGTATAAAATATCACGTATTCGACGTCATAGGTCTGAAAGGTCTTAAAGATACGTTATGTAAGATTTAGATAAAGAGAGAGAGAGAAATGGGGTTTAACGTCCACTAGACACAAACTAGGTCATTTCAGGATTAACATATGGTTCAATTTTATTTCTATAATTCGCTTGCGCGTAGGGGTCTTTAGCAGTGGGAGGAAACCGGAGGACCCGGAGAAAACCCACGAGGTTGGACAGCCAACCCTACTCCTTGTCACGTACAACCGGGGAATCGAAACCCCGCCAGTTGACTCAATGACAGACCGTATGATACAGCGCGCGCATGCTAACCATTCAGCCATCCAACCCCCCCCCAGTAGATAATGAAAAGGGAATATGTTGAAAATGTCAGTAAATTTACTTCAGTCTGAGCGACGTTAAGGCTATTTGAAGAACGGAGTAGTCTCGATTGTCATTGCTACTGTTGCTGCGATAGTAAACAAAGTCTCGATTATCCATTTTTTAATTAAATCATTAACCGCCAATCGTGTTTAAATCCGTTGAAAATCAAAAGCATCCGATGGCATCTTGAGTTGATTATTGTCTTGGCAAGTTAATAAATGTCTAATCAATAACTTATAATAACGTATATAACATTTAAGGCCTAAAGAAAGACCTACAATAGGGAGATTTAGCTCTTTAATAATGTATCTTTATGTGTTAAAAATGCCGGATTTAGTATCGAAATAGCTAGAGGCGGGTCTAGGTGGAGCCCCCCGCCCCTCTCCCGCCAAACACACGCACTATATGACCGAATAAATAAATCAGTTATTATTCTGTTGCTGTGGAACGTGTTAATTTGAACTTATTGTTGGTTGGGGTGATGTAGCTAATGAAATGTCCAGACGAGAGAATGGGTGGATCTATATTTCGTTTCGTTATTTTATACTTTCGATGGCCTACCGAAATTTTGAACTATAAAAACGAAACGAAATTGGATCTGTGTTTTAATCAGATTGGAGATTAAAGAGAGAGAGAGAGAGAGAGAGAGAGAGAGAGAGAGATGGGGTTTAACGTCCACTCGACACAAACTAGGTAATTTCGGGACTAACATATGGTTTAATTTTATTTCAATAATTCGCTTGCGCGTAGGGGTCTTTAGCAGTGGGAGGACCCGGAGAAAACCAACGAGGTTGGACAGGCGACCCTACTCCTTGTCACGTACAACCGGGGATTCGAAACCACGCCAGTCGACTCAATGACAGACTGTATGATACAGCGCGGGCACGCTAACCATTCAGCCATCCAACTACCTGGAGATTAAAGAACCTGAGGTAGTGGTCAATAAGAATACTAGAAGAATGTTTAATCATTTCATTGATTATCAAGTCTGGTCCGCTGGATTTGTTGTTCTTTAGATTTCTTATGGTTGTTTTAAATTCAATTGAATGTTTACTCGGGGGACCCCCCCCCCCCCCCGGAACCCCTCTAACCAAATATTCTGTGTCCGCTTCGCTATTGAAATTAGCTCGTATCAATCTTGTATTTCACCACAGGTAGACGAGATACAGCAAGTGAGGAATTTTGCTTTAGAAAGAGAAATCAATGAATGAATGTAAGAGGATTGGGTGAATAGTCGCTTCAAAGTGTTGTTTATCCGATCTGTACATAGCGTGGAAGAAAATGGTTAATCAATTTATAATAAGATGGGTGTGGTCGTCATCACCTCTTACGTTTCACAAGTCATACACCAACAATATACATACTGGTTGATTGATATGTAGGGTTCGATCCAGGTGTTGGCCGAGAAAGTTCATAGGGATTTTCCGACGTGGTTTCCCCTTGTCAGTGGTGCAGAAAAGCTGTCTAGTCATTCGAAGAGGACGAAAACCGAAGTCTCATGTACACATTGGCGTGCACGTAAAAGATCCCTTGGCAGTTAGAATTTGATTTAAGAGTAGGCCGTAGCGCCGCTGTCCGGGCAAAATTTCCCTCATAGCACACTGCATGGGGTAAACCCGTCATCAATAGCCCAGTCGGATCAGAACAGTAGGACGTCAAACCCCATTTCATTTCATTTCCAATATACATACTGGTTGGTTGATATGTAGACCTTAAAGTCCGCTTCAAGCGATGGTAATATCGCAGACAGAAATTGATATACTTACTATAAACTATGTCGACTCTACTCCCCCTATTGGATATTGGTTGGGTTCATCCATCCCGCTTCAAGTGATTTTATATCAATAAGAAATTAATCAGAAAGGTTGAGTAAATCATTGATTATAACATCATGGATGTATGCCAATCAATAGAATATATTACATGTGTGTGTGTGAGAGAGAGAGAGAGAGAGAGAGAGAGAGAGAGATGTGGTTTAACGTCCACACGACATAGACTAGGTCATTTTGGGACTAACAGATGGTTCAATAATGCGCTAAAGCTTAGGGGTCTTTAGCAGTGGGAGGAAACCAGAAGACCCGGAGAAAACTCACGAGGTTGGACAGGCGACCTTACTCCTTGTCAGGTACAACCGGTGAATCGAAACCAGGCAAGTTGACTCAATGACAGACCTTATTATACAGCGCGCACTTGCTAACCATTCGGTCATCCAATCCAGCTTATCTATTTATAAGTGAAGATGTAATATATACCAATTGAACTGATACCCTTGGTAAATAAGTTAAACTGATAACACATCCATATAGGATAACCATGAATTAAATTGAAGAATATATGAAGAACTTGAAGATATATCTATAAAACATGGTAGGAAGGTTACTTTTGTATATATATATCTGTAATTCAATTATATAATAAACAAACTAATTCAATTAAGCGAATTTTGGTCTATAGAGGGCTTCCACGTGCGATGAATTAAGACCGAATTAGTAAATTGGCTAAGAAAGATCACACCCATTAAAATATCTCTTTTATTATTGTGCGCAGCAAAATGGCCGTTAGTTCTTATTAAGGTCTATCAAACATTAAAATTGACCCTGGGTGTTTGAGAGAGAGAGAGAGAGAGAGAGAGAGGGGGGGGGGGTTAACGCCCATTCGACATAAACTAGGTCATTTCAGGACTAACACATGGTTCAATTTTATTTCAATAATTCGCTTGCGCGTAGGGGTCTTTAGCAGTGGGAGGAAACCGGATGACCCAGAGAAAACCCATGAGGTAGGACAGGTATCCCTACTCCTTGTTACGTACAGCCGGGGATTCGAAGAGAGAGAGGCCAGTTGACTCAATGACAGGCCTTATGATACAGCGCGTACGTGCTAACCATTCGCTTCCCCCCCCCCCCCTACATATTTTCAGATGTTTTATAATATGTTGTTGGAGTCAATATGTATTGTATATTTGTTTTATAGGCACAACCACACTTTACAGACGAGAAAATATCCGGTAAGGAAACATTTTCGTGAAATTACAATAGAATATGTACCAATCTGATTATAATACAGATCTATATTTCGTTTCCCTTTTTTTTTCTTTTTTTTTTTTTTTGGCTTTCGATGGCCTTCACTACATGAATATCTGACCAGTTTTACTGAAAGGTCGCGTCAGGGGTCGTGCGAGCGACCTTTGACCTTATGGCGTCAGACATTGATTAATCAATCAGCGTTGGCGTTTCTAGTGGTTTACCCACAGTTCCGTGCATGGCACGATAAGAAGTCGCCGTAGCAGATAGTTGCATTGGCTAATACCTCACGCCATCCAGAGCGCATGTTATATAACAACTATTCCAGATCCCTGTGAAGTAAAGACAAGTAAAATGAAATTTTGAACTATAATAAACGAAACGAAATAGGATCTGTGTTTTAATCAGATTGGAATATTACATTTGTTTTGTTGTTTATAAAAGCCTATAAAAAGTTCATAGTCGAGATCAGTTATTCAATTTGATTCGGTTGTGGTAACTTTCTCCATGTGTACTAGTTTAATGGAATGGAATTAAATGTCCCGCGGGCGCCAAGTCAATTCCTTGGTCATTTTCAGACTAAAATGGTAATTTGTATTTCACTTCTCACGTGTGAAAAGCGACGTATATCGTCTTCGTGAGCACAGTTAGTGCAGAACGGGTCATTCCATTGGTTCATTCATTGTAGTTATCTCCCCTTAGCTAATCATGTGATGATTACTGAAAGTAATCTGAAGGTGTTCGCCTGCTCCTGTCTCAGAACTGTCAGGCATAAGATGGTCAAACTGGGAGCTGTTAGAGCGAATAAACAATAAACAAGAAAATCATAAAAGAACGCAAATGGATAGAACATGTCTTATACTGCCTGCATTTTATTAGAACCCATAAGTCAAGCGAAAGCGAATAGTTCAGATGACAGCATAATTCGCTTGCGTGTAGGGGTCTTTAGTAGTGGGAGAAAACTGGGCAAAACCCAGAGAAGTGCCACGAGGTTTTACAGGTGGCCATACCAGGGAAATCAAAACCACACCACTTGTGTCAATGACGGACCTTAGCATCTAACGCGCACCCTTTCAATCATTCGGTCACCCCCTCTCCCATCCCTATAAATCTATTTATCAAATCAGTGTTTTATTGTAGAATTCCGTGAAGCTTTTACATTATTTGATAAAGATGGCGACGGGTTCGTGTCGGCTGATGAACTTGGAACTGTTATGAGAGCTTTAGGTGGAACAATCACTGATGCTGAATTAAATGAAATGGTGGCATCCGTAGATACTGATAGTGAGTAGAATATACACATTCTGTACTAAAAATTAAACTTCTATCCAGTGAATGCTGTTAAAGAGGGGCCTGACAAGGACAGCTGTGTAGTCATTCGGATGGTATGAAAAACCGAGGTCCCGTGTACACATTGGCGTGCACGTAAAAGATCCATTGGCTGTTGGAATTCGATATAAGAGTAGGCTGTAGTGCCGCTGCCCGGGCAGAATTTCCCTCATAGCACACTGTATGGCGTATGGCCGTCTTCATTAGCCCAGATCGGAACAGAACAGTAGGACGTTAAACCCCATTTCACTTCATTTCATTTGTTAAAGAGTCTGGAGAAATGCATGATCATCTTCAATATCCCGGTTCGTACAGAAAAGTATTACGTTAAACATTTAGTGAAAGCTAATTGTAGGCCGGTTGGGGAAGTTCGGGAATCTCCAGAGTCCACAATGGTCTCTTTATATAACTGAATATTTTGGGGAATACTAGTAATAACCCTAATCCTTTCAAGATGGGTAAAAGGTAATTTGGATCCAAGTTCAGTCTTCTAAAAAGGGTTAGAGTTAGTATTCCCCAAAATACTCATTTATATAAAGCGGCCATTGTGGAACTCTCCAGCCGGCCTACAATTAGCATCTCCCTGTCACTGAGTCAACTGGCGTGGTTTTGATTCCCTGGTTGTACGTGACAAGGAGTTCGCCTGTCCATCCTCGTGGAATTTCTCCGGGTCCTCCGGTTTCCTCCCACTGCTAGTTCTGTAGTTCATCCATAACTTTATTAAGGGCTGCTGCACCCCCCCCCCCCTGTGATTTAGAGCTGACTGTGTTACCATTATCAGGACAGGAAAACATGTGTTCAGTATCACAGGGGCATTCTTGTTCTTCCAATAACTTTTTGTTGTATTCGGCTACCACGCCCTTTGGGTGGGTCAAGAAGTCAAATCGCAATCCGACATGACTGAGTACCCAGCCAGATTTTGAAGGATAGACAATTCAATCTCGCTCCCAGAGATGACTTTACCCTTCGTTGATCTCTGGTAAAACTCGCCGTCCATTTTGAAATCGGCAGCATTTCATTTTAACAAATCCTGCCTATCGGTAGCCACGGGGGGCGGAGCTAAACAACTGAATTCACGTCGATTAATGACCGGCGAATTTTACCAGAGATTGTAGACATTTATGGCTATTAACCCATTCATTCATTCAGTCATTTATTCTGTTTTCAGACTGAGGGTTAGAAATTAGACCGCTGCACACAAGCGGGTTATTTAAGAATTATTTATCATATGTTAGTCCCGAAATGACATAGTTTATGCTGAGTGGACGTTAAACAACATTCTCTCTCTCTCTCTCTGTTTCCAGAAAATAATTTAATCGACTTTCCAGAGTTTTTAACCTATATGGCTAAAACGTTATCTAAGAAGGAATCACCGGACACTGTGTTAGAAGCCTTTGCTGTCTTCGATAAAGATAATAATGGTTTCATTAGTGCTCGTGAATTACGTCACGTGATGACGAATCTGGGTGAAAGGTTAACTGATGAAGAAGTGGATGAAATGATCAGAGAAGCCGACATGGATGGAGATGGACAAATAAATTATACAGGTGACTAATTGTTATCGAAATTCATTGTTCCGCGACATTTCGTTCTGGAGTAACCCCCACCCCCTCTCCCGCCCTTTTCCGGAAACCTTGTTAACCTGATGGACCCCACACCCACGACCCTTTCCCGAAAACCTTGTTGACGCGATTGTTTTGCAAATTTGGCGAGAAAATACAATCGATAAGAAATAAAACATATTCAACATAATTCAGGGGGGGGGGGGACGCCCCAGGGGCGGTGGCAATAAGCAATATACAGGTCAAATCATCAGAAGATGAATCATGTTTTCAAATGTTTGAGCATACTATACTTATCAATTAATGAACATTTTCGTACAACAGAGAAAGTTTCCATCGATCCGCCATTCAACCTTTAGTTCTTTGGATAGTTGCAATCGAATGTGTATAATTTCGACATGTCCCATTTACCATCCACTGACCGTGAATACCGATGTTCCAGAAATATGTTACGATCTGGCCACGTCATGCTTTTTTTTCTATTTCAGAATTTGTGAAGCTGATGACGGAATAGAGACCAAATCAGAAAATAAAGCCAGCCACATCTCGATCCCAATTGCTGGAATTAATAAATTAATATCCCAATTGCTGGAGTCCATATACATGGTATATTACCATTCCACGCTCATCGTGTCAGGGTCAGACAACTCTGTATAATATTTAGAAAACTTTATTCATAACAATTCAATTATATAATCAGCATACAAAAAATATCAACACAACATAGCACATATCAAGTATTACATTTCCAGAAATATATTTCCCTATAAACTGTTTGTAAATATATTTAAAATGACCACTCGTATCAAGTCATTTACATATCTATATATTTTTACAGATACCTTGTAAAATGTCTCATTATTTGTAAATAAAGTTAAAATGACCGTTTGGTTCCCGGTCTTAATAAAATTGTAAAATTATATTACCTTTGTAAATCATCATTTACAGATCGTATAAAATGACCATTTACAGATCGTATAAAATGACCATTTATAGATCGAAGATCGAATAAAATGTCACATAATTCGTAAATATATTTAAAATGACTGTTTCGTTGAAAAATATTGTTCAAAATTGAAATGAAATGTTGTTTAACGTCCGACCTGTCTGCATACGCTATGCAGTGTCCCATCAGGAACATTTTGCCCGAACATTGGCGCTACGTACTATTCACGCAAACAGGACTTCGGTTTTCCGTCCCACTCGAATGACTAGGCGCTGCCCTTCCCAGACACTACCCCCTGCACCACTGACAAGGGGAAATCGAAGGAACTTTTTCGGCCAACACCGGAGAAATTAACGTTGAATAAACTTGTGAGCATGCTCCATCCCCACATCACATATGTTGTATCAAATTAACCAGCATGACTGTCCAATTTTGGCCCCGGTGCGAATTTGGGTACGGTGCGAATTGGCCTAGGGCGAATTGGGGCCCCTGACAAAACCGGGTATCCTACTAGTTGATAATAAAACATCGTATCGCCGTCATTCAGTTCAATGTCACATTTCTTCAATCACACACTATATAAAATAACCCGTATCAGGTCTCAAATAAAACAACAATCGGATTAAAATAAAATATAAGTTGTTACA
The DNA here is from genome assembly GCF_932274485.2 of Patella vulgata. Classification (NCBI taxonomy): domain Eukaryota; kingdom Metazoa; phylum Mollusca; class Gastropoda; family Patellidae; genus Patella; species Patella vulgata. Next base: position 73,769,946 of record NC_065883.2, on the reverse strand, counting down.
AAAACAATAATACATGGAATAAAACAACAGTGTCATTGTGTCCTGACTGACGACTGATGTTAAACAGTTGCACGTACCCTTGGCATTGTGGTATTATTTTTATTTGTGGAAAATCCAATAAAACATTTACTCCCAAAAGTGTTACTGTGTTTTGGAAGATTTGCAATATAAAGTCACTCTATCGCACTAACACTAAGCACTGGAGTCTATGCACGTACAACACATGGAATGAAACAATGCGTCGAGTCATTGTGTCCCGGAAGACTTGGTTGCAAGAAAATGTTCACTAAGCACAGGGTATTCTTCTCTTTTTTCTTGGCACTAACCTTTTATTTTTATTATCAAAATGTCTAGAAGGCATTAAATAGAAGTAACTGTTCGTCATCATCAGATATCGAGGCGTAGGACGAGGTGGACGAGCTCCTTGTGTAGTCGGTTGGATCTTCGGATGAGTCATCTGAGTCACTGGAAAATGTTTCATCTTCAAAACCTAAGGTACCGAAATTCAGAGCTTCTTTAGGATCATACTTGGAATAAGAACATTCGAGGAGTTCGCGGGCGCTGTCGGGTTTAAAACTGAGAAGGAGTGGTGTTCGCTTTGGGAATTCTGGTACTTTTGGTGTGGAGGTCTGAGGTGGAACAGAAAGACTGTACTTCGTGGTAAAGCTGGACACTAACCATGGGCAACAGCAGCATGAAGATTTCGTGGGAACTGAAACTTGAACATCTTTGGGAATAACGGAACACCTGGAAGCTCTGATATTTGATTGATCTGGGCTAAAGCTTTGGGATGATCTGGTACATCTGATGGATCCTGCACGATTGGCGATGTTCTTGGCGCATCTGTTGTACGGTTCTAAAAATGGCGGTAAAAATTCCCAGGATCTCATGGCAGGGGTCAGATAATCTGGACAGAAGTTCTGCATCAAGCTGATGGTCGTGATGACTAGTACCATAAACAGCAGGAAGGAGATGAAAATGATAACATAATGTGGTCCGGCTAAGGCGAATCCGAAGATGGCAAGAGGCAACAGGAAAAACGCCAAGGTGATCACAGCAACCATAACCCATCGATATTCCCGGATCTTCTCGCTCAGAGACTCTGCAAAGTGTATAGGTATCCTGCTGCTGTAGGGAATGCAGTAGAACAAAACCAGGCCACATATATTAAACATTAGATGACTGCTGAGAATCCGGAGACCCGCGGCAGACGTCATCGGATCGGACATAGCTTGCAAGAGGATGGAAACTGCTGCTCCAGTATTGGATCCAACTATCAACGGATAGACTTTCTCTGTATTCAGGAACCCAGCACCGATGATAGGTAACGCGGCACACTGGATCAAAATATTATCCTGTACTAACATAGTAACGGCACATCCGACAGCAACCAGACCAAGTCCCTTCAGGTATGAACAGTAGTCTTTGGGTACGTTGGTAGACATAGAATAGGTAGAGTTATCTTTCCTTGATACGAGCTTGCTGGTGAGGATGGTGAAGACTATACAACCTATCAAGCTGGTTATCATCAGTAGTAATCCTATTGTCACTGTGCTTAATCCGCTTTCACATAATATTCCTCTACCTAAAACATAAAAGAAAAAGTGGTATGCTAATAACTTTAATAACCACGTTTAGTTATGATAGAGAAGTCATATCTGGTGAAAGATTACGAATGTCTTGCTCGTACACAAGTATATGTAGACCCCTCAAGCTTCAATGTCCCTTGTTTGAGGCACAGTCGTCGCTGCTCAAAAGTGAAGACCGGTTGAAATATTTCAGAAGGCCTACGCCCGGTTCCATCCCTAATCTGACCCTTTCTTAAAAACACCCTGATTATTTTCTTGGAAACATGTCACAATGTATAAATTATTACTTACATTGAATGGTTCTGTTAAGTGAGACTGTTTCGTATGTATCATATGTGGTGTCATTAAGCTGAAGCTGTAAATATAATCAACATATTTATTAATAAATATTGTTTAGAAAGGTCTACATTGTACGGTCCCCAAGCGAAAACTCTTAAGTAAAATCGACATAAAACTTGACATGCTTGTTCCTTTGACAATTTTGCGGCAATTGACGGGATTCCGTGTCCATATATATTCTTTTTATCGACTATCGACAGTCGTGGTAGTGAAGACGGTCATGGGGTGAATGTTTCCCAGACAGCTGATTTACCAGTTACGTAATGATAATCTAAAATGCCAAGAATCAACAGGTGAAATATTTACCTGTAGAATATAACCGGTGATTGGTTTTAATACACCTTGTAATAAACCATATTGTTGATAGGTAGCGATAACAGGAAAATCTTCATAAAATATCCACGCAGATACATGCACCAAAAAACCTGAAAATACAAAGTGTGTAAGGTATCAATAAATTAGCACAGATTACCTAGATGGGTGGTATCATTAATGGGATAACGGGCCTGATAAGATGGGATATGCAAGGAAGGGCCTGAAATGGGGTTGAACGTCCTACTGTTCTGCACCGACTGGGATAATTAAGAGGAGCGTATGCCATACGGTGTTCTATGATGGACACCGGGTCATCCCTCTTTTTAGCAAATGGCGAGTGTCTGGTATATGATACCAGGTAATCGAGGATGGATAACAAGAAATAAGGTTGTTAATTTACCTGTAGCCAATTCTAATGGTAGTAATATTATCGTCGTAAACCAGTGAACCAGGTGTGATAATAAAACACTACATACAGCCTGACTAAATCTACATCTCTTATTGACTAAAAACATGGCCGTCAGTGCTGGTGTCAAACTAGAACCAATATTCATCCCCATTATTAACGGTATGGCTGCAGACAGGTGAATAACTGAAAAAAACAGAAGAATTTGTTAGGGTGTACCAATACTAACGATATGGCTGTTGACGGGTTGCATCTATTTCATAAGGCTAACTTCAAGTTTGGTCAAAGGCCACGAGATAGAAACAGGGCTAGTGCTAATCCCAACCCTAACCCTGGACCTATCCCATTATTAACGGTGTGTTCTGCAAGACAAAATGTATATGGTGGATTTTGGTAGGACTCTTCGCGTGATCGCGATGGAAGTTTGAGGTGATCCTACTTTGTGTCAAATGCAAGCTTGGAATAGAACGACCCAGAGACAGATCTTGTGGTCTAAAGTACAAACGTTAGAACCCCCATTCTTAATGTTAGAAAGAATGATAACTTACTATTATCTGTAACCATGGTTATTATGATAAACAAAGTAACTTGTTGATTCTGTAATATTGATGACGCCAGGATACCAACCATCAATGTGGTGATAGGATTACATAAAATATCAGGTCTCCATAATAAAATATAATCTGAAAAATAAAAATTGAACAATTGTAAATTTCAAGGATGTATATCACATTTCAAGGATGTATTTCACGGATGTATTTCCGTATTGAATTTTTGTACCCGTTCAAATATTCGAATATGAAAAGCTTTTCAATATTCCATGGTAATTCAAACAATAGAAAATCCCATAAATCCAAATCGATCGTTTGAATTTTCAAATAGATTCAATTAATGAGTTTGAATTTTCAAATAGATTCAATTAATTTTGCCTTGGCAAAAAGCAATGTGAGACAACAATACAAATTACCTTTTGCAGCCCATCTACCTAGCCGAAGCAATAAAAGTGGAATGATAAATGTTAAAAACAAGCTTTAAAAACGTACCTGTTGAATTTTCTCCCAATAGAACAGTTGAAGATGTAAAATATATCAGTGACGTCATAAATAGGAAACTTAACACCAATACGCCAACAATTATTGATAATCTTTTCAATATACTCATCGTTTCAACTGAAAATATATATTCAACATAAATCATAAAACACAAAATAAACTTCCATTTGCATTCGAGTGGTTCTACAAGGCTATTCAATCTGATCAATAGAAATGAAATGGGGTTTAACGTCCTACTGTTCTGCTCCTATACTAGGCTAATGAAGACGGGTATACGCCATACAGTGTGCTATGAGGGGAATTTTGCCCGGACAGTGGCACTACGACTTACTCTTATATCATCGAATTCCAACTGCCAAGGGATTTTTTACGTGCACGCCAATGTGTACACGGGACCCCTGTTTTTCGTCCCATCCGAACAACTATAGACAGCTGGCCCTCCGTCCTGCATCACTGACAAGGGAAAATCTAATCAATAGTGGTATTGATCAGTTTTGTTGTATGGAGTAATAATAATCAATAATATTCAAAAATAACAATATATGGATAATGCAAAAATTCTACAAATCTGAAAAAGACCCAAAACTTAAATAGAATATTCGATAGAAATTTCGAATATTGACATTCGAATAGCGAAATCAAAGATCTAACATGTCTAGTTGAGACAGTTATTCTTACGTCCCTGGGTGAATAATGAACGAACGAACTTAGTTTATCAATAATAATTTAAAAAACCCAACAGATTTACTACTTTATTACCATGCCACATTTGAATATCCATATACAGATATCTGTATAAAACAAGTTATAAAAGATTTAATTAGTCAAAGGGAATTATTCAATTAATCTATGAGAATATTATGAACAAAATAGATCTATGGCAATATCCTGAAACACAGAAGTTTGAAATTAAACATACCTTTATTTCGAGGACGATGTGTGGGCAAGATCTCCATGTTTCAACAACAAATAATCCTTTATCACAATTAAATGTGTATATTCCTTTGTGTTCTGAAGTAGGTATAACTATAAATAAAACGTTGTATTTAATTCTCTTGAAGCGCTTTGTAGGACTGCAAGTAGATATATAACTGGAACTCTGTTTTTCGCCTTATATACTCTTTCACTAACTAAAATAATCAACGTTTACTCACGTGGCTTCAAAAAACTAATGCTTACTTTATGATTGTCTAAACACTACTCAAATATACCGCCAAAAGCCTATCAACATCGCTTTGATTAACCAGACTGTCATGGCGGCCATTGACTAATTAACTGTTATGAAGTGCTGGATAACCGTGTCACAAAGGTAAGCTGTGATTTGATTACACCTGTCGTAATTAGCTATTTAAAAGTCCATTGCTTTAGAAAAACTGAGGATTAATCAAAGACAGCGGTTTTTGTGATTTAGATGGTTTCATGACCTGATAATCACCTGACACTCCAGGTAATGGTTGTATTGATCTATTGAATTACCTGTATCTCAATACGAGAGGGCGTTCATTAAATCAAGTTTTATTTATTTGTAAGGACATTTAAAAAGGTGTTTAATGCATTTTTAAAAGAGATTACGTTTACACGTTGTTTCAAGTTGTTATTACATTTCATCTAATCGTAAAGTAGAAGTTACTCTCTCTCTCTCTCTCTCTCTCTCTCCTTAAAACTGACATAGGGAAATCTCTCTTTTTTAAAGATAATTTTTTAATCAAACTTTGTAAATGTGAACTGTTTTGATGTAGATAAAGAACGTCATTACAATAGATAAACGATATGTCCCTTGAATTATAGTGTCCGTGATGATTATCCAAGTTGATGCAGAAGAAATTAATCCCTGTTTCATTTCTGTTTCATTTTAAATATGTAATGATTTGTTCACCCCAAACTTAACTTTTACATATCTTGTTCACCATCAGTAATGTGAAATGGAATGGGCTTTAACGTACTACAGTTCTACTCCGACTGGGCTAATGAAGACGGGCATACGCCATGCATTGTGCTATGAGGGGAATTTTGTCCAGACAGTGGCACCATGGCATACTCTTATATCAAATTCCAATTGCTATCGTATCCACGGTTTCTCGGTTTTTCATATCATCAGAACGATAAGACAGCTGTGGCCTTGTCAGAAACCACGCCGGAAAATCCCAATGAACTTTCTCGGCCAATGCAGGGATCGAACACGCAACCTCCGGACTAACAAGCCAGCGTCTTACCCACTTAGCCACCGTGGCTCCTTAGCAGTAATGTACTGTTTCTAGAAATGAAATGAAATGGGGTTTAATGTCCTATTGTCGTCAAGCTGGTCTAAGCCTACTTTTTGGCTCTTTCTGGCAAGTTTCTTAGGAAGCAGACGCCAAACACCCACGGACGAACGAACGCCTTGTCTTCTGCACCTGGGCTAATACACCATACAGTGTGTGCTGTGAGGAAACTTTATATCGAAATCTAAATGTCAACGATTCTTTTACGGCCCATCCGACCGACTATACGTTGTCCCTTGTCAGGCCCACTGTCCTGCAACGCCGACAAGGAGAAACCACGCCGGAAAAACTTTCTCGGCCAATACTGTAATTGAACACGGTACGTCCAAGTTAGCGAACAAATGCCATACCCACTGAGCCACCGCGACTCCCGTCTTCCCTTGTATTAGACATCCAAATTCATTTGAATATTATATGCGGGAGTTGGATGGCCGAATGGTAAGGTAAGCACGCGCGCGTTGTATCATAAGGTCTGTCATTGAGTCAACCTCGTGGGTTTTCTCCGGGTCTTGAATATTATACCACCAATATCGTTGTACAACATTAGACACACACCAAGAACATGTCTTGAAATCGCCATCGTCATGTTTTTAGAACTTAAAAATAAAATTCGAAAAATAACTCAGGAAGTGGCAAAAAATGGACACTTAATTTATTTTGTAAAACATACATTTTATTTGTTTTGTTCTCTAATTTTATTTATTCGTTTGTTTGTATTTAAATAGATCTATTACATTACATGTACCTTTCAAGGAAATATTGTGTTATATAAATGTCTTGTTCGTGATTTCCTTCAGATACCATTGTCTAGTTCAGAGTTCATCAAGTTTAATTATTGTTAAAGGTAAGATCATCCCGAGATAAGAGAGAGAGAGAAATGGGGTTTAACGTCCACTCTACACAAACTAGGTCATTTCGGGACTAACATATGGTTTTAGTTTTTTATTTCAATAATTCGCTTGAGCATAGGAGTCTTTAGCTATGGGAGGAAACCGGAGGACCCAGAGAAAACCCACGAGGATGGACGGGCGACCCTACTCCTTGTCACGTACAACCAGGGATTCTAAACCACGCCAGTTGAGTCAATGACACGCCTTATGATACAGCGCGCACGTGCTAACCATTCGGCCACTTAACCGCCCTATCTTGAGATAAAAACAATGAAATGGGGTTTAACGTCCCATTGCTTTAGATAACAATGTCTGGAGATAATTATTTAGTTATATATAGTGAACGGATATTGCCCGAAGACCTTTTCAATAATCTTATGCTAATGCAATATTTGTCACTTACCTGTGGGGGAATCCCGAGAGAGAGAGAGAGAGAGAGAGAGGGGGGGGGGGGTCTAGTCTGGCTAGATCATAAACAGTTAAATGAAATAAGGGAGGTCAAACGTAATAGACTCGTAGACAGTTGAAAAGAAATATGCTTGCCATGTAAAATTTTTATAATGCTATTTAGCAACAAGGGGGCGGGTCCAGGGTGATCTGTTCGGAAGGGGGGGGGGGGGGCGGTCAGTTCCCCATCGGAAGTATGATGTCTATATTATTAAGTATTAAGACTATTTGACTTTTATTCCGGTATATATAATCACATTTTAATTTTAAGTAACTAAGCTAAAATCCAAATTTTAGTAATTTGATTGGATAATATTAGATTGATTTAGTGCTTAGCCAATCAAAATTGAAGTATCTACTAAAATTGGATTTTATCTGTAGTTAAAATTTCGAGAAACAGGGCCCAGAGCCTTAATAGCCCTGACCCATTGTTGCTCCCGATTGAAGGGCACATTTTATAATTTAAAAATTTATAAAGATAACTCCACAATTTATTTAATTAGAATTTAATATTTTATTAATTTTGGGAAAGTTAGCAGGTCAGCAACTGTTCAAATAATAATAAAGACGAATGCAGTGTGAAACCATAGATCATTCAGGGTGGGGCTGTGTACGGTTGGGGAATTTGTAAAAGGGGGTTTAATTTCCGTTTTCGTGTTAAAGTGATATTATATAAAGGCATGTGTAGGCGTTGGTTAACCCAGCTTGGTGCTTTCTTTATATTTTCTTTAAAAAAGTAATTCGATTTGACGGCCTTCATCGCTGAATTGGAAAAACCTAACACATGTATATAATCACATTTTAATTTTAAGTATCAATTTCCTTCCTTTCTCTTGACATTACGAATGAAATGGATGGAGTTAAAGCGAGAATTTCAAATTTTCTAAGAAAGTCAAAACATAATTATTTCTATGTCTTTTGCTCAATAGGTTATCAAATCACTATTATACGACCATGGGCATTATTTCCCACCCTTAAACATTTGACACAGAAAATAACAACACAATTACCTCCCCTGTTTTGCTATTGACAACATGGGACAGCCATTTTCCAACGTTGGAATTTGAAGTTAAAAATGATATTTTTGCCAATTTCTCAGCTGGCAATAGCGAATTATAGGATTAATAGGATTAGGATATCATCTATTCTAAGGCTTTATTTTAATACATTTTAAAAATATAACTTGAAAATTTGCAATTGCAACTTTAAATCATACTAAACCTACACTGTCTGTCTACAATGAGCTCCGCTTGAGAACAGACACTAAGCTAGTTGACAGACATTTTAGTCCTAAATCGACGATTTTAGTCGAAAGTATATTTCGAGAATGCTTTCATTTGATAAAATTGAACAGGTTAAAACAGAGTCTTTTTGTGAACCGGAGTAGGGCCGCATTACAAAAACAGTTGTTGGATATGGCGGCCATCTAGGGCAGAGATCTATATTCGAAGTAGAGTAGATAGTTCTCTTGTGTGTAGAATGGGAGCTAAATGTCTCACGTATCTCCATTAACCGGGATAATGAAGACGGGCATACGCCATAGAGTGTTCTATGAGGGAAATTTTGCCCGGGCAGCGGCGTTATATCGAATTTTTTTTTAAAATTTAGACGGGGGACGGGTATTTTTTATATGTATATATTATGTTTGTTTTATTTTTTTTTATTTTGGAGGGCGTGTGCGTTTGTGTGTGTGTGTGTGGGGGGGGGGGGGGTGGATGTGTGACTGGGTAGGGGGGTATATTGGGCGCGTGTGTGGGGGTGGGCTGGGTAGGGGGGTATATTGTCATGTACTTATTATATAAGACCTGGAAATGACCAAGGTATATATTATCTATCTATATTAACCTATAATACAGGTATGTCTAGAAATGAGAGGACGTGATACTAGTTGATATAAAATATAGTCTTGTGACAGGTGTATGATGTGATCAGACCTTAACTTATAATACCAATTATTGCTGCATCATGGCGACCTTTGTGACTTATTATCAACACACGATGGACAGTAATTGAGCTTTATCGTCGTACTTTGCTGCTCTTTTACGTGCACACCGACATGTACACGAATTCCAACTGCATGAAGGGGTCTAATCTTACGAATGGGTCTCGGTTTATAGTTATCTTTTTCCTTGTCGGTAGGTTGGATGGCCGAATGGTTAGCAGGTGCGCGTTGTATCATAAGGTCTGTCATTGAGTCAAGTGGCGTGGTTTCGATTTCCCGGTTCTTCGTGGCAAAGAGTAGGGTCGCCTGTCCAACCTCTTGGATTTCTCCGGGTCCCCCGATTTCCTCCCACTGCTAAAGACCCCTAGCTACGTGTAAGCGAATTATTGAAATAAAATTGAACCATATGTTAGTCCCGAAACGACCTAGTTTGTGTCGAGTGGCCGCTACCCCCCCCCCCCCCTCTATATATATATATAGCCCCTCTCTCCCTCTCTAATTCTCTCTCTCTCTTTCTCTCGTTCTCTTTGTAAGATAAACCGTCCTGCAAAATTAATTCTCGGGGAAACAACGGGGAAACACTGGGATCGAATCGGACCTTCTCGTTTCACTGAGCCCATTTAACTAAGCTAAAATCCAAATTTTAGTAATTTGATTGGATAATATTAGATTGATTTTAGTGCTTAGCCAATCAAAATTGAAGTATCTACTAAAATTGGATTTTATCTTTAGGTCAGCAACTGTTCAAATAATAATAAAGACGAATGCAGTGTGAAACCATAGATCATTCAGGGTGGGGCTGTGTACGGTTGGGGAATTTGTAAAAGGGGGTTTAATTTCCGTTTTCGTGTTAAAGTGATATTATATAAAGACATGTGTAGGCGTTGGTTTAACCCAACTTGGTGCTTTCTTTATATTTTCTTAAAAAAAGGTAATTCGATTTGACGGCCTTCATCGCTGAATTGGAAAAACCTAATACATGCACTCATAAAATCGGGAAAACCATGCGTCCTGTCAACCGAGAACTGTCCATGATCAAATCATCAGTCAATCACGTCTGGTTAATCAAGAACCATGGGTTATTGCCGTGCATTATCAATGATTTCTATTTTTAGACTCATCACGTGAAAGATAGATCAACCACTTGTCAAATAAAGAAACCTGGGCGCTAGACTTCATAGTAGATTTAACGTCTACACGTCTTCTAGGAAATTACGGACAGGAAAGGGTTTTAAAGAATTTATGATAATGATTGGAAATCCAGCTATAAGAGGGGGGAGCACCATGATGACAGAGGTGAGTTTGGACACATTTTAATGTAGCCCATGCCCTATATGTACTATATATTGTTGAGATACGGCATATACGCAACGAATTATTAAAAAGAAACTAGTAATTATTTCAGTTTTGTTTACAACCAAGCTGGTCTAAACCAGCCAAAATATCAAATATGACATTGCATCATTTAAGACAGTTAAATGTTAGTTTTCTTACGTATTCATTTTATTTTTAAAATCAAAGTAGCTTTGATCTAATGTGGTCGATAGATTTATTGCATCCCTTTGTACCGTATATTATATTGATACTAACAGATGTTTAATAGTAACAAGAGAGAGAGAGAGAGAGAGATGAGGTTTAAGGTCCACTCACACAAACCAGGTCATTTCGGAACTAACATATATATGGTTCAATTTTATTTCAATAATTCCCTTGCACATAGGGGTCTTTAATAGCAGTGGGAGGAAACCGGAGGATCCAGAGAAAACCCACGAGGTTGGACAGGCAACCCTACGCTTTGTCACGACAAGCGGGAAATCAAAACCACGCCAGTTGACTCAATGACAGACCTTATGATACAGCGTACACATGCTAACCATTCGACCATCCAACCCCCCCTTAATAGTAACAAAAGATTCATTTTGCAAGCAATTTTGGATTGTAGTAACTGTTGTCACTTTTGTTTTCTCTTTATTTAGGGTGTGGTGGTTACTGATGCAGTGGCAATTTATCAGTTCCACCAAACAGACTTTAAACAAATTCCATATTCTTTAAATGGTGCAAAGTATATTAGACTCCTCCTTCACACACATATATTGTTTTTTGGGGGCTGGAACACGATCTTTAATTGTTCCTTGTGCAAAATCATAGGTGACCACGCCCCTGATTGGTTAAAGTATAGCTAAGTCTCTAACTCAATATCATCAAAAATCTTCGATATTGAAAACACAAATTATTTGTCAATTCAAATCAACATTGGTCTTGTGATCTTCAAGACAAAATAAACATTTTACCATTGGTACACGAATCGTGTACCATAATGCGTTTCAGCGCCATTTGGAACAAGGGACTCAAAGAACAGGGCTAGACATATTCCACAAGTCATGTCAAATGGGGACGCTATATTGTTATCTGGAGAGCGTGCACAATAAATACCATCGGTGTAGACTGGAAAAACCAGGCGCTAAAGATTGCCATTCACACGAGACTTGTGGCATATTTCGCCGAACATAACTGATTAGAAATTACAGTAAAAACAGAAACAATTAAATGTAAATCAGTTCATATACAATCAGATTACATTATTATATGCGTTGCGACCCATTTTTGTCAATTTCTAGGTCCGAAATATTAGCGATTTAGTTTCTTTAACACTCTCTGAATATTATGTTGCTCCAAGATATTTTTAGTGAGTAATTAGCCCACCTGGAGCAGAAATGTAGGACATTAAAACCTCATTTCATTTTATTTATAGCAAGGCGATATTTAAAGATACATTATGGGAGATTCGATAACAAGTCGGCAGTTCTCACTATAATAATTAAAATCTAGATAACGTAAAGGCAATTTGCTGAAAATTACATTCAAATTGATCCACTATAAACCGAGAACTAAGCGAATAAAATTTCTGCCTGGCCTCGGTCATCATTACTAAAGTCAGTACGTTAAACAGCATAGTCTCGATTATCCATTTAATCGTTTAATCGAGAAGGAAAGTTATGCAGTAAATCGGATCACAATCCACTTAAGATCGCAGGCTAGCGATGCCATCTAGAGTTGATTATGGTCTGGTTAAGTTAATTAATGTCTAATTAATAATTTAGATAACATTTCAGGCCTAAAGAAAGACCTACGATAGACAGATTTAGCTCTTGCATAATGTATGTTTAAAATATAATTTTTTTATATGTGTGTAACGTAACTACATTTTGGTAATATTCAAATACAGCCCTGTAGAAAAATCATCAGGGCAGTGGCATTACTGAATTATTCAAATATATACCGGTAGTCCTATAGAAAAATCGTCAGGGCAGTGACTTACTGAATTGATACAAATTACAATTTTTTGCTAATTTAGTTTAATTATTTAAAGATACTTTCCCACATACAACCTGTGTGATTTGATGATATACATTTGTATTTGGTCTAAAAACATATTCAAACTAATTAATTTATCAAAAATTTGCTTCAAATCCCTCTCAAAACTGTGCATTGCGAGGAGGTACCCCAAGCTATAAAAAAAAATCTGTTTTTAGAAGCCATGTTTGTCACCTAACTTGATTGAGGGGGGGGGGGGGTCCATTTTTCAGAATGTATTTGTCATTACTTACTGTCCTTTTAGCATACATATTGAGGCCTAAGTAAATTCTTGAATTATTTTCTGTCAACTGCTTTTTCTGCCATATATTTGGAGAATCTGTTATATGTTATACATCCCTCAATGTTCCCAAAACCGCCTAACCATTCGATCAAGAAATAACAACCACTCCCACAATCAAGCTAGCATACCATAAGCCGTTACACAAGCTGTCGGGTTGGCAGTTAGTGATACCCTGACATTTTTACCCTATACATTGTACTTGTCCCATGGGTGTTTTTCGGGTAATCCATATATACCAAATTTGCCATACTTTTATTGGAAATAACCACTTGATAAATACTTTCGTGACAATGTATCTTTAAAACTGCCTTCATTAACCCAGTCAGTGCAGAACAATAGGAAGTATAACCCCATTTCATTTATTATCAAAGCTTGCTTTTGTTTGACTCTTTTCCCCAAAAACAATTATGTGACTCATGACGTTAAGGAAGGAAGGGATTATTAATCTACATAAATAGAATCACAGATATCTGTGTGCGTGTTCGCCAAACATACTTCGTCACCGCGATCCACCCCCATATTTTTGGTAAAAATTAACCAGCCCTGTGAATGTTTGAGACCATCAAATTTGAGCCCTGGCAAATTTGACCCAGTACCAATTTGGGCTCCCAAACAAATTTCGCCCTGGGCGAATTTGACCCTGTGCAAAATTTTTACCCTGGCGTATTTAGTCCCAGGCCAATTTGAGCCCCGGGCGAAGCTGGGTATCCTGTTAGTAATATTATAAATGACAAATGTAAAATTTAATGACAATGTTTTTGACTCCTGATACCTGGATCCTAATTATTGCTCCATTTAGCCATTAGGATTGACCTGTAGGTATGCATAATCTTTCTAGAACACCTAGTACCTCTTCTTATTTGTGTTAGTCCCGAAATGACCTGGTTTGTGTCGAGTGGAGGTTAAACTGTCTCTTTGGAAATATGGACAGTGAATGGCCGAATGGTTAGTAGCAGGTGTGCGTTGTATCATAAGGGCTGTATTTGAGTCAACTGACGTGGTTTCAAATCCCTGGTTGTACGTGACAAGGAGTAGGGTCACCTGTCTAATCTCATGGGTTTTCTCTGGGTCCTCCGGTTTCCTCCCATTGCTAAAGACCCCTACGCGCAAGCGAATTATAGAAATAAAATTGAACCATGTTTTTCGTCCCGAAATGACCTAGTTTGTGTTGAGTGGACGTTAAACCCCATCCCTCTCGTTTTAACTCTCATAAATGTGTGTGCCACAGTGTTCTTGGAATAATCGTGAAAATAATGCTGATTCCGATTTAGCAATTTTAGCTAAAAGAATACATTAATTTTTGGGGTAACCATAAATACATGTATAATCTTTTTGTCTAATGAATTGTGGAGGTATGCTTGTCTGTTACCTGCGTAATGTCAGTTAATCATTATCTCACCTATCAGCTGATTGAGTTGATCAGGTGGGAAAAGATTAAGAAGTAATACAGGTGATGATATTAACACCCTCATATTAAACTCGTATTATATTTCCTCGTTTTTGTTTTTATCTTTGTTCGAATTATTTTACATGAGTCATTGACATCACATGTTTGTCTTATGACTGATGTACGCATCACAAAATAAATTGAGCAATTTTTTGTTATTTTAAAACAAAAGTCAAACTTTTAAAATGGATGTCAAAATTTTAAAATGGGAGTCAGAATTCTAAAATAGAAGTCAAAATTCTAAAATGAAAGTCAAAATTCTAAAATGGATGTCAAAATTACGTTAAAATTTTAAAATGGAAGTCAAAATGGAAGTCCAAAGCCTTTTATTAAATCATTTTAAACAAGAAAAGAAATGCTGTTAATTTATGAATTACATGAAATTAGGCACACTGATCAGCAGTGAATATTCGTTAGGCCACTACAGTCACTGGGAGGGATGACATGTGGGTTGAAAAGAAATGAAATGGGGTTTAACATCCAACTGTTCTGCTCCTATACTGGGCTAATGAAGGGATCTTTTACGTGCATTCCAATGTATACACAGGACCTCTGTTTTTCGTCTCATCCGAAGGACTAGACAGCTGTCCTTGTCAGGCCCTCTGTCATGCATCACTGACAAGGGGGAACCACGCCGGAAAATCTGGATGAACTTTCTCGGCCAATTCGATGTGGGTTAATAGCAGGCCAGGAAATAACGGTTATAGATGTACCTGACATTTTCAACTTAGTGCCAGACATGTATTAATAATATCAATAAAAAAGGCAATTGGTGCCGGACAAAATTACAGGCACCAGAGGTTTACTGCCTGACATTGCCTGAATCTGGGCCTGACATTGTCTGTGACAGGTGCCTTATTTCCAGGCTTGGTTTAATTAATAACTATCCATATTAACTATTTCCCTTTTGCAAATTAACTTTTAGAATATTTTTTGGAAGTA
Source organism: Patella vulgata (assembly GCF_932274485.2). Lineage (NCBI taxonomy): Eukaryota > Metazoa > Mollusca > Gastropoda > Patellidae > Patella > Patella vulgata. Next base: position 73,754,658 of record NC_065883.2, on the reverse strand, counting down.
TTAGAAAATTAAATAAAGGTGTTTGAAATATATCTGGATAAAAAATATTTCCTATTTAGTCAATGTGATTAAAATACAGATCTATATTTCGTTTCGTTTTTTTATACTTTCGATGGCCTACATTACACGAGTATCTGACTGGTTGTTGCGATAGGTCAGGTCAGGGGTCATACGAGCAGCTTTTGACCTCATGACGTCAGACTTTTGATTAACCAATCAGCATTCATGTTACTAGTAGATTACCCACAGTTCCGTGCAAGACACGCCTAAAGCTTGCCGTAACAGACCGTTTCATTGACTATTCCCTCACATCATTCAGAACACGTAAATGATAACAATTCTTCCAGATCCTAGTGTAGTAAAGACAAGTAAAACGAAATTTTGAACTATAAAAACGAAACGAAATAGGATCTGTGTTGTAATCAGATTGTTATTTAGTGTAAAAGGCACCATTCTTCCCGGACCACAGTTTACTCTACGACATCTTATGTAAACAATGCACGTGCCAAGAGTTTCTTGTCATCAAAACCTGAACAAAAGGAGTTTCTCCGTCATCTATCATACCTTGTGTAGATATTTGGATCCATTTTATTTTCTAAAAGTTATTTCCAACACTTAAACATACATTATGCAAGAGCTAAATCTGCCTATTGCAGGTCTTTCTTTAGGCCTGAAATGTTTTCTAAAGTATTAATTAGACATTAATTAACTGATCCAGGCCTTAATCAACTCTTGATGGCATCAGATTTCTCCGATATTAAATAGAGTAGAATGGTTCAGCGATACTTTGATTTAATCAAATATGGAGGACCGAGACTTTGCTTCGATCAACCAGTACGGTGGTTGAAATTATTGCACACGTCTGTCAAACCTTCAAAGGCTAATATCTTCGCTTGCAATAGAGTAATTTGAATGAAATTTTCAAATTATTCATTTTACATCATCTACTTTCGAACTATTATAGCAAGAATGGCTAGTTCTTTATCTAAATCTGACATAATGTATCTTTAATAGCACTATATCCCAAATATGGCAGAGAATTTGTGTGTGCCTGGATTTTCTCTTTAGTTTAAAGGAGCTAAATCGCTAATATTTGGGACCTAGAAATTGACACAAATGGGTCGCAATGTATATAATAATGTAATATGAATGTATATAAACTGATTTACAGTCAATCGTTTCCGTTTTTGCTCTAATTTCAAATTATTTATGTTCCACAAAATACACAAAAAGTCTCAATCGAATGGCAGTCTCTAGTGTCTGTCCAGTCTACACCAATAGTATTTATTGCGCATGCTCTCCAGATAAAAATATGGTGTCACTGTTTGACATGACTTTGGAAAATGTCTAGCTTCGTTCTTGAGTCCCTCGTTACAAATGGCGCTGAAACGCATTCTGAACACCATTCGTGTACTAATGGTAAAATGTTTATTTTGTCTTAAATATTGGATATCAAGCCCATCTTTTCCTGGTAAGATTACAACATCAATGTTGATTTGAATTGACAAATAATTTGTGTTTTTAATGTTGAAGACTGTGGATGTTATTGAGTTAGAGACCTAACTACTTTACTCGTGGGTTTTCTCCGGGTCCTCCGGTTTCCTCCCACTGCTAAAGACCCCTACGCGCAAACAAATTATTGAAATAAAATGGAACCATGTATTAGTCCCGAAATGACCTAGTTTGTGTCGAGTGGATGTTTCTCTCTCTCACTTTAATGTCAGTTGTGGATCTTTTTCTGGTCTTTAGCTACTGTTTCATCTGCATAATATATATACATGATTATACAGAGTGACATCAATTGATGGCATGACTTCTGATATAAGTCACATGACAACATCGGTTAATTAATATGATAAGACAGGTCAGTAACCCACATACTGACCAGTAGATATGTCCTTGTATTAACTGTTTTAGGTCAAAATAGAAAATCCAAGTGGAGGACGATAAAACCCCCACACTAGATACTTTAAGGAGGGCGGAAGATTCCCAGTATAGGTTTTTTTTGCGTTTAATCTATTTTTAAAAAACATTCACTTTTTTAATCCCAGTCCAGGGATTATTTTTTATTAGAGTAAGGCGCATGCGCCAAAATTAGTATAAATAACTTGGATTATTTTTTGTTATATCATTTTCAACTCTGGCTGATGAAGGGCAATTAGCCCGAAACATGTACTGGACTTAGAATATAATTTTTAAAAACCATCTAGCAGTGTTGTGAAGTCTGGGGATTCTCTCTTTTTTGATGTTTTAGGTCAAGATAGATCAACACACATTCCACCATCTAAATTACAGACATAACTTTCATGATCCATACAGATTACTGACAGTTCATGACATAAAAACAACTTAATATAAAAAGCTGCTTAATTTCTATGGGATATATATTGGTATGCTGGGTGATTAGATATTGGTATGCTGTTTAGATCTTTATCTGGAGAGAGAGAGAGAGAAATGGGGTTTAACATCCATTCGACACAAACTAGATCATTTTGGGACTAACACATGGTTCAATTTTATTTCAATAATTCGCATGCGTGTAGGGGTTTTTAGCAGTGGGAGGAAACCGGAGGATCTGGAGAAAACCCACGAGATTGGACAGACGACACTACTCCTTGTCACATGACAGACCTCATGATACAGTGCGCACATGCTAACCATTCTGCCATACAACCGGGAAATCGAAACCACGCCAGTTGACTCAATGACAGACCTTATGATCCAACGGGCACATGCTAACCATTCGACCACTGATGATGGGTCTCCTAAATTTTATTATACAATGTATTGTACAAAATTATTTAGTCAAATCCAAAGTGAAGCAACATCGGCTTTAGGGGTTTTAGCCCAGGGATTGTTGGCAGCTGAAGATCCTCCAGAGATAATACCAAAAAGTTATTTCATTTGTAAATGATGAATAAAAGCATCAGTAAACTAATTTATCAATTTAAAGGAGGCAAGTCTCTAACTCAATATCATCAACAGTCATCGATATTGAATTTAGTACTTATTGGTCAATTTAAATCAACATTGATGTTGTTATCTAACTGTGAAAAGATGGGCTTGTTATATTTAATATTTAAGACAAAATGAAAATTTTAAAATTGGCACATGAATTGCGTACCAGATTGCTTTCGAGCAGCATTTGTAATGAAGCGACACAATGAACGAGGCTAAACATACCCCACAGGAGAATACTACTGGTGTAAACTGGAATAACCAGACGCCAAAGACTGCCTTTCAATTTCGACTCTTTACATATTTCGCCAAACATTACTGATTAGAAATGACAATAAAAACAGAAACGATTGGATGTAAATCAGTTTATATACATTCATATTACATTATTATATGTGTTGCGACCAATTTGTGTCTATTTCTAGGTGCCAAAGAATAGCGATTTAGCTCCTTTAACAAAAGTGCAAACATACTATGTCAAAGAAACAATGTACTATTTTCTTTATTTGATATGTAGTTCCATTGATGTTGTTGTTGTTATTTATTAAAGATTTAACGTCCAATACATGAAATATGATATCATGGACAGGTTGATTTAATTGAATTATTTACAAATAATGGGTTGAGAATTGGTAGAAACATAAAATAAAAACATCTGTGTATATCAAAAGTCACCTTAAAACTGGTAAAAACATAAAATAAAAAGTCCTTAGTATATTATTATATTAAATCATGCAGCAGGCTGAACCGCCATACTGTCCTACAACAATAGTTCCCTTCGTCGTAACTTGATATGTAGTTCCATTGATATTGTTGTTGTTGTTTATTACAGATTAAACGTCCAATACAATGAATATGATATTATGGACAGGTTGATTTAATTAAATTATTTACACTTGAAAATTGTTAAAAAACACACAAAAAAAAGAAAAAAAAAAGTTCCTCAGATTCCAAAGTTTCTTAAAGCACACTTATAGATTCGCTGTCGTGAGAAGAGAGGGCGGGTCATCTTCTCCCTTTCATTCGTTCGTTCGTTTGTTTCTGGAGTTTAACGTCCACTTCCACCTAGGGTGATATCGTAGACAAAGATGTTTCCTAAGAAACTTGCTGCAGGAAGCCGTAGGGATTAGGCTTGGTCCAGTTTAATTTGAGACATAGTCTCTAGTCTCTTAGCAGGGAATGCCCAAGTTAAAAATCTCATCGAAAGGACAGGAGAAAGTTTTGGGGTAGAAAAGGAAGGATGGTCGAGCGGGCGCAATCTGGCCCGCTTGGCCATTAATGCTACAATCGTTATTTGGGTAAGTAGGTTGGTCTGACGGTCAGTCGGGCCCGCCGCCTGTCCGACCTAGATATAGGGTGCATAGATGCTCTGACCTTTTTGGTCGGTAGGACTGTCAGCCGGGCCCCATTGATGTTCATTTATATATCTTAAATGTCTTTATGTAAGAGTTCTCACCAATCATCTTTTAATCATTTACTTGTAGCAGTATAATGATAATATAGTCATTAATCCCTGTATTAATTCTTTCCTTCATTTTAATGTCCAAAGTGTTGTTTTAAAAACTTATTTAAATTTCAATAGCTTTCTTTTAATACAAATTATACACAAAGCCATTAATCTTGGCCACCCAGCCGACTCATTAATAGTTTTAATTGTTATCATAATTCAACCTTCACTCTGTGTAACCAATTAAGCTAGAATTTCATAATTGTTAAATTATGCCATTCAAGGATTAAAGAGACAAAAAAACACCTTTAATTAATTAAAGGATTATAATTTTGCACTGAATAATAACTCATTTTATAAAATCCTAGTAAAAACATTACTGGACAATAGGAACATTTCAGTTATTCAAATAATGTATGTCCACCTGTGATTAATGAGCAAAACGATTGGTCAAATTAGATTGTTGACACCTGTATGATGACATGAGTACAGGTAAAACCCCCCAGGGTAAATCAGGTATATATTCTTGAGTCAATGGTGGGTTGGGAATAACTGCTGATCATATGCCAGAAATAGTTGTTCACATGTCATTTACACATACGAGGAAGAGGAAGTTACAGTTACAAGTTACAGTAACAAGTTTAGAATCTGTGCAGGGGATTAACAGATCTGGGAAAGAGAAACTTTAGTTAACAATTCTCAAGTCTAGTTCCCAGTTTCAAGTTGCGTAGCCATTAACTGTCAGGAAAAAGGAACACTGGTTCCCAGTTTCAAGTTGTGTAGGGATAAACTGGACGGATAAAGGAAACACTGAATTCCCAGTTTCAAGTTGTGTAGCTATAAACTGAACGGGGAAAAAGGACACTGGTTCCCAGTTTCAAGTTGTGTAGGGATTAACTGAACGGAAAAAAGGAACACGGGTTCCCAGTTACAAAATTAAGAACTGTGGGGATTAACTGGGATAGAGTTATAAGTTTAAAAAACGTTTGGAGATTAACTGGACGCCATGTACAAAACAAAACGTGTTAGATTCCTTGGTGTAAGTTTATCAGAATTATATTTTGTCCTTTCTTATAACTTGTTTGTAATTTAATCCTGAAAGTGCATTTTTATGAAATCTGCTAGGTATAGGCCAATTGAGTTACCTAAGGGGACTAAATAAAGGATGTTATCCTATGGGAATGTCAGCCTAGGGTTATCTGAAGAAACTGGATAAAGATGTTATCCTCTGTTAATGTCGGGCCTAGGGTTATCTGATGGAACTGAATCAAGATGTTATGCTATGTTAAACATTATGCAAGAGCTAAACCTGCCTATTGCAGGTCTTTCTTTAGGCTGACATGTTATATAAATTATTAATTAGACATTAATTAACTTATCCAGACCATAATCAACTCTCGATGGCATAGCTAGCCGCTGATGTTTATTGGATTAGGTTCCGATTTGCTGTTCGACTTCCATTCATAATTTAATCATGAAATGGATAATCAAGACTGTTTTTTATCTTATCGACTTTAGTAATGATGATCGAGGCTAGGCTAAATCGCTAAATTCTCAGTTAAGAGTGGATCAATTTGACTGAAATTTTCAGCAAATTGTATTTACATTATCTAGTTTTTAAAGGGCCAATCCCGATAATATTTTGGAGAATAAAACTGCTTAATTTTGTCTTAAAATCCTCTACCTTAGGGCCGAGCAACTAACTCAATATATGTGATTGGTTTTCAAACAACTTAAACCTGTCAGTCTTCATCTGGAAATGAAGACCGGTGTCCCAAGCTGTATTATGCGGTGTCTGGATAAAACCAGACTTTTACTTTGTAACAATAGTGCGTAGGTGAAATTTATCTTTTGTTATCAAGTACAGCACATGGGCCATTCATTGGAATCGATTATCAGGTCACCCACGAAAAGATTGACCTGAAATCTTAAAAGTGTTACCTGTCCGGATAAGCAGTTTTGTCGTTCACGTCCAAACGACTGAATATTTTGAGCTTAAATTTTGAGATAGGGTAAATATACCATTCCTCTATATTTTGGCGCTTAAATTTCATACGTACTCGGACTTTTAGTTTTGAGACTATGTTAAAATCGGGATAGTCCCTTTAACTATTATAGCGAGAACTGCCAGCTCTTTATATATATAATCTCCCATAATGTATCTTTAATGTCATTCAACTTCCAATTCTGAATTAACCTTGTCTTTGTATTTAGTGATAGCATCTGGTGCATTATTATGGGTTTTTTTTGTTTTTATGTTCGATCAGTTATATGCAGTTATCAATGGCATTGTCTCTTTTCAACATTAGTGCTTTGAAGTTTGGAGGCTTTTGGCTGTTGGTAAAAAAAACGCAGTTTTCAATTTGACTTGATTTGACTGCAACATACTTTTGTTATTACTTATCTCTTTAATAGTGCAGCATACATACAATTAAATAGATTTCCTAGTCATGATACAGTATTTATATAATATGAATCATACTTTAAAATACCAGTCCAAAGTAGGACAATATTACTCAATACAGTATTGTTATTGACATTTAGTAACTGAACATATTAAGACAAATTGGTACAATTTTATGGATACACAATTCTTGATAAAGACAAGAGTATACTCTCGAAACGTCGCTTAGTATTAAACTCAGTAATTGTTTGTCTATCAAATTGTACATTGTTTTAATATTAATATACTAATGAATTATTATAAAACTTTATAATTTGTTCAAGTAATTTAAACAATAAGTAGTAAATACTTATCTTTTGTTATTTTCATTTTTTTAAAAAGTTAACCGATTTCTTTGTTGAACTGATTACAGATTTTATATAGTGAACATGTAAAATTGGTATAAAATGAATTGAAACAGGATTTATTTTATGTCCTATTTTAATGGTTAATTATAGACAGTACAGGTAATAATTATAATTTGTATAATTATAAATTAACAGGTGTAATTTTCATTTTTTTTCAGATGTTACCAGAAATTAGAGTATTGAATCCTCGGACACATAATACGTGGGAAGAGGGTCGTTACGCAACTTACGATATTCATATACAGGTATGTCATCATTGTCAGTTTCATTATACGGCTGCACATCTGACTTGATTTAAACAATATTTATTCAAATAGGCCTACATACACTGTCAAAAGGTAAGGATTCAAAAACAAGCCAAAGGCTTATATTAATTCGTCTCCTTATTTAATAAATATACTACAAATACAATTATAATAGGAACACTTCATATACAAAATATATTTAATAGTATGGTATTTTCTATTTACTATTAATCGTGCATGTTAGTCATTTAATACAGGCGTCATATGTCCATCCATCATTTACATATTCATGCTAATACCCATAGAGACCTCATTAATATCTGATGTTTTTGGTGTGACATGCAATGTTTATAATTAGCATGATGCAGGGGTGGATCAAGGAATTTTTGCAGGAGGGGGTTTGTCAGATTCCTGAGACAATGTATCTCTCCCCCCCCCCCCCCTCCCGCATGGTCTCTATCGTCATTTTGGCGTATATACATACACATTGAGCTTCTTAAAAAGAGATATTCAACACCTCGTTTGACATCAATTTTTATTATGAATTAATACAATGTCATTGTGATTCAATTTCATGGATGCAAAGCATTAATTGGGATATCACATAATGTCTATATCATTATCTCGTGCTTTGAGTGCCCATCCTGTCCCAACATCTGATGATAAAGCACACGGCAGAGAAACTTTTCCCATAAAAAGTGTTGATTTACCCAAGAAATTATGTAGCTGAGCAGGTATATTGCTGACACCCCCATCTGTCCGTCGATCCAGTGCTCTATCTGTCCTTCAACCATCCTCCACATTTTCTTGCTAACACGTTTACAATATGTTTAAAATTTATATGGATTGCTTACATTAGTGAGATGTTATTGCTCTTTGTCACAGCAGTTCTCATCCAATCTATTTGAAATTGATATGTACTGTTCAGATTCTTTAAATGAAGAAGCATACCTCCTACTATATTGCCCGAGTCATTACCCTTGTTCAATTTATAGATTCCACGAAAGTCAACAAAACCCTATGTAGCCTATTGTCCATATCATTTGACAGAAGTTTTCATCCAGTCTACTTGAAATTGATATGTATTGTTTAGATTCTTTAAACGAAGAAGCCCAGAGTTATTCCCCTTGTTCATTTTATACACATGAAATTCAGATGAGAACCTATTATTGACCATATTGTGTGAACCTGCTTACAATAAAAAAACACCCAATGTTTTGTAACATTATTTTTCAACATAAAATTTATATTTTGTTTCAGACGGAAAACAATGCTTACAGACTTCAGACATCCTGTAGTGCGAGAAGATACTCTGAATTTTTATGGTTACGGAAAAAATTGAAAACACATCATCCCTCAGTGTAAGTATATCTGATTGGAGAGAGAGAGAGAGATGGGGTTTAACATCCACTCGACACAAACTAGGTCATTTCGGGACTAACACATGGTTCAATTTTATTTCAATAATGCGCTTGCGTGTAGGGTCTTTAGCAGTGGGAGGGAACCAGAATATCTGATTGAATCCTGGATTTTCCGATGACTTTCCCCTTTGTCAGAAGTGGAAGATGGAGGGCAAGGTATAGAACAAAAAGGTGCACGTAAAAGAAACCTTGACAGAATTCGAAAAAAGAGATGGCCGTAGTGCCACTGTCCGGGCAAAATGTCTGGTCACTCGGATGGTCACTCGGATGGTACAAAAAAACCTGATGTTCCGTGTACACTGAGCGTGCATGTAATAGATCCCTTGCCATTTGGAATTTGATACCAGAGTAGGCCGTAGCCCTGCTTTCTGGGAAAAATTACGCTCATAGCACACAGCATGGCGTAAGTCTGTCTTCATTAGCCCAGTCAGAGCAGAACAGTACGACATTATACCCAATTTCATTTCATTTCTTTCTATTAAAAACACTGATAATTTATGCACTTACAAACCAACTTAGATAACATGACCAAATTCAAAGTAACCCCAGATAAAAGTTATTTCACTGATAACCTTATTTTTAAATGACGTCTGCAAAGTACATATTATTAAGCATGTACTTATTTTAATATTGTACACTTACTATCAATTTTATTATATCTCCACATGGTACAAATTATATACCGTAAAACATTATGTGGGAGTCACATGATTATAGACGTACACGATTTTATCAAAATAATATAATTCATTTTGTAACCCTTTTGATAAATTTTATGATACAACTTTTATTATACATGTATACTTTATGCGGGAGCCACATGATTGTAGGTCTACATGGTTTTAATAATCTAATTAATTTTGTCACCCTTATGAAGTTATGATAAATGTAAACCTAAATTTTATTATACAACTTTTATTATATCTCCTTATATTATAAGGGAGCCATGTGATTGTAAGCCTGCATGATTTTAAAGTAGCTAAGTCTCTAACTCAATATCATCCAAAGTCTTCAATAATGAAAACACAAATTATTTGTCAATTTAAATCAACATTTATGTTGTGACCTTACCGGAAAAAGATGGGCTTCTGATATCCAATATTTAAGACAAAATAAACATTTTACCATTGGTAACAAAGGACTCGAAGAACGAGGCTGGACATATTCAACCTGTCGTGTCAAACGGTGACATCATATTCTTATCTGGAGAGCATGCGCAATAAATACTATCGGTGTAGACTGGAATAAGCAGACGCTAGAGATAGCCATTCGATTGAGACTTTTGGCTTATTTCGCCGTACATAATTAACTGATTTGAAATTATAGTAAAAATAAAATGATTGAATGTAAATCAGTTTATATACATTCATATTACATTATTATATGCGTTGCGACCCATTTGGGTCAATTCCTAGGTCCAAAATATTAGCGATTTAGCTCCTTTAATAAAATAATAAAATAATGTATTTGTTTTTTGTCACCCTTATAATAAATGTTAACATAAAATTTTAATATAGTAGTACTCTTATGATTAATTATTGTTTTATATCTCTGCCTTGTACAATATAGCTTAAAGTATGTATATATGGGAGCCATCATGTACTTGTACAATATATTTTAAAACTTGGAACAATTCTAAAAATTGGTATATTCTCCCACAGCTAAAGACCCCTACTCACAAGAGAATTATTGAAATAAAATTAAACCATATGTTAGTCCTAAATTAGTCGAGTTTTTGTCAAGTGGATTTTAAACCCCAAAGCTTTTTGTCCTAAACTGGACTGTAAATCAATGTTATAATATCAATATTTGTTCATTTTCTCTGATAAATAAATTTATATTTATACAAATTCTTTTACTTCCAGAAAATGTCCTCCGTTACCACCTAAGCGATATTTCTGGAATACATTTGGTCGAGAGTTCCTGGAAGATAGAAGAAAGGGTCTTGAAGATTATTTAAATGAGTAGGTATTTTATTGTTCACTGTATTGGTCCAGTTATAGGATTAGCGCTAGCCCTCTTTACTTGAGCCAACTGGCATGGTTTCGAATCCCCGGTTGTACGTGACAAGGAGTAGGGTCGACTGTCCAACCCCATGGGTTTTCTCCGGGTCCTCCGGTTTCCTCCCACTGCTAAAGACTCTACGTGCAAGCAAATTATTGAAATAAAATTAAAACCATATGTTAGTCCCGAAATGACCTAGTTTGTGTCGAGTGGACGTTAAACCCCATTTCTCTCTCTCTCTAGCCCTGTTAACATCTTAAGACTTTGACGAAATCTGCAGGTCCTAACCCTTACCCTAACCCACATATGACATTATGATATTTGAAGACAGAATTAAAAAACTCATCAATCTCGATCACAGAGATAACTTTACCCTTCGTTTATCTCTTGTAAAACTTACCGGCCATTAATCAGTGTGAATTCGGTTCCTAAGCCCCGCCTCCAGTGGCTACTGATTGGCAGGATTTGTTAGAATGAAATCTGCCAATTTCTAGACAATTAAATGAAATGAAATAAAATGGGGTTTAACGGCCTACTGTTTTTCTCCGAACTGGGCTAATGAAGACGGGCATACGCCATACAGTGTGCTATGAGGGAAATTTTGCCCGAACAGCGGCACTACGGCCTACTCTTATATCGAATTCCAACTGCCAAGGGATCTTTTACGTGCACGCCAATGTGTACATGTGTACATCGATTTGTTGCATGAGTTATATATTAATGATCCTTGGAACATTTTCCACATCTTGACATCAAAAGTTCATTCATAGCGAAAAAAGCAAGTGATTCGGCTAAAAACGTGAAATTTCTGAAGAAACACGAGTTTAAGCCACCATTTTGCATCTTTATGAAGCAACCGACAGAAGGATAAATCATGTGATATTCAAAATGGCCGATGAGTTTTCTCAGTGTGTCCACTGCTTTTGAGATACAAGAGGGTGCTGTATGTATAATAGTTTAATTTTAATGTTTAAACCTTGTAGAGACATTTATATAAATTACAACTTAATATAATATGAAATATTTGTATTTATTTATAGATTACAGAATGAGATGTTATACTTATCAGACGTGACCTTTCATCTGTTTGTACAAACAAGTTTAACGACAGAAGATATAGACAGTTATTTAAACGGGGACTTGTCGGAAGACGATCTCAATCAAGTCTGGTTAATGAGCGGCAAAAAAAATAGCCATGGAAGGTAACTACAAATGTTTAATATGATGTTGATATAGGGGAATCTATATGTAGGCGTAGTAGGCAGTGACAGGAAATTGGGCACTCTTGAAAGCTAATTAGCCTTTACCTGGGTTACCTCCCTTATTGTAAATATTTACTTTTAGTATGGCCTTTAGCGAAAATTATAATATGATCTGTACTGTATGAAATTGCCTTCCATAACCTACAAAAGAAGAAATATGCGACAACCATTGTCGAGCGCCCAGACTATTTAACTGCTGTGGGTGTAGGTATGTTTCGTTGCCTGGCAACCTATATTTTTGTATGCAGTATGGTTCTTCTGCTCTTACTATTACAGAGGTATTTAGTGGATAATCAGAAACTCGTGAAACCCTGAAAGTTTGTTTAATAAATATTTATTTTATTTTTCCAGCCAACTACACATATCGACATCTTGTCCACATCAGCTAAAGTATTTAGGAGGTTCCGACGGAGACGACACCTTATCACCAGATTCAAACCATTCCGGAGGACTTTCTAGATACGGTAATTCGCTATCGAACAGTTGGTTAGACATACCAGAGACACCTAGTGAAAGTTCTGATTGCAACTCAGTTGATTCAGGGGAAGATAACTCTAGTGCCAGTGACAAGACTAATACAGTTATTGTCCATAATAAAGCTACAGTGCAAGGAAATTCGTTCTTTCATAAACTAGGTTTTGGTCGTTCACAGACCAGCCCAGCGTTCAGTATAAATTCTATTAACGATAAGTAATGTTAAGTACTCTTAGGAAATTATGAGATCAAAAGAGAGGAACTTCAAGAGACCTATGTTCAAAGGGCCAAAATGCCAACGATTGCTGTATATGTTGTGTTATCAAGGTGCTTCTTATAATATACTGGTACTGAACATTTGAAGCTACACTACTATATAGTAGGCCTACTTCAGTTTGTTATCCAAGATGTTTATAATTTATAGTAGGCCTACTTCAGTTTGTTGTCCAACATGTTTATAATTTATAGTAGGCCTACTTCAGTTTGATGTTATCCAACATGTTTATAATTTATAGTAGGCCTACTTCAGTTTGATGTTATCCAAAATGTTTATAATTTATAGTAGGCCTACTACAGTTTGATGTTATCCAAGATGTTTATAATTTATAGTAGGCCTACTTCAGTTTGATGTTATCCAACATGTTTATAATTTATAGTAGGCCTACTACACGTTTGATGTTTCCAAGATGTTTATAATTTATAGTAGGCCTACTACAGTTTGTGATGTTATCCAAGATGTTTATAATTTATAGTAGGCCTACTTCACGTTTGATGTTATCCAACATGTTTATAATTTATAGTAGGCCTACTTCAGTTTGATGTTGTCCAACATGTTTATAATTTATAGTAGTCCTACTACATGTTTGATGTTGTCCAAGATGTTTATAATTTATAGTAGGCCTACTACACGTTTGATGTTGTCCAAGATGTTTATAATTTATAGTAGGCCTACTTCAGTTTGATGTTGTCCAACATGTTTATAATTTATAGTAGGCCTACTACACGTTTGATGTTGTCCAAGATGTTTATAATTAGTGACAAACATACACAGGTCGTAGAATAATGACTCATAAACTATATAGTAGGCCTACTACAGTTTGATTTGTCCAAGAAGTTTATAATTAGCCACAAACAAACAGACCGAAGAATTATAACTTATAAACCAGTTGATAACCAATTTCAAAATACAGATGTGGTCTTGTTGTAGTACAGTAAAGGACAGTATTGATATTAGTTGAAATATTTTGTGTGTGCTGGCCTGGCTGCTTTTTATGGTTTGGTGAAAAATACATGGTTGTTGTTTATGGACATTTTAAAAGTTTGTTTATGAAATTTATTTTGCAAGTTTTGAAAATTTATTTATGTTCTTGAAACTTGTTTATGGATGTTATAAAATGTAATTTACCGGTATGTATGGATGTTTTAAAATGTAACTAATGATATAAAAAGAGCATATTTTATGAAGTTTATTTAAAATATACACAGACCACATTTTATTCAACTTATATAATGTATATATTTTTTAAGTTTTTTATTTTAACTCGAAATAAAATTTTAATGTTGTTAGAAAACATTTGCATTCTGATATTTTTATGCCTACCTTGCAATGCGCATCACCTAGTGGAACATTCCCTGGACAGATGTGTATCAGCTTAGCTAACTGTCCATGTGATCCTAACATCCTGGCCTTTAGGTCGTTACCCCTCCCCAACATAATTTTGTCATGTAGTGTCCACAATAAGGGGTATGTTTTTCTGACACTGCCTCCATTATTCCTATGAGGGAATGGGGTTTAACATCCTACTGTTATGCTCCGACTGGGCTAATGAAGACGGGCATACTCCATACAGTGTGATATGAGGGAAATTTTACCCAAACAGCGGTGCTACTGCTTACTCCTATATCGAAATGCAACCAACAAGGGTTCTTCTACTTGCACGCCAATTTGTACATTGGACTAACATGGTTTAATTTCATTTCAATAGTTCGCTTGCGCGTAGGGGTCTTTAGCAGTGGGAAGAAACAGGAAGACTAGGAGAAAACCCATGAGGTTGGACAAGCGACCCTATTCCTTGTCACGTACAACCAGGGATTCGAAACCACACCGGTGGAAGCCAACGTAAAATACAACTAACTCCCAGACACACTCTACTTTTACAAATGAAATTTTATTAATACTGAGGAAAATTATGATCAACATTTTTACTCCATGAATGTAATCCTCCATTTATATCTTTAATTTCAATATTATTGTCCAATAGCTGTTGCTTTAATGTATTAACTGCTGACTGAGAGTCATTACCACGGCGACAAACAACAACAATTGGCACTTTATCATCACCATTTGATTTCAACTGATTAATTCTGTCTTTTACTTCTGATATTTTTTCTTCTTTTTGAAGTGAAGAAACTGGAATGTCTAAATATTGGTTAAATAAAATAAACTCTTGTTTTCTTATTCCAATAAGCCTACTTAAGCTAATTATGTTTTCCTTTTGTATTCGGTAACGAACCGTAATAATAGAATATGCCTACCAAATCCATGACATCGCTGACACAATAGGGAAAAGTAATGCTAATAATGATGATTAGGCCTACTTGTACAATTGCTGGTTTATTGAGCAGTATGTAGCACAGAGAGGGAGAGAAAGAGAGATGGGGTTTAACATCCACTCGACGCAAACTAGGTCATTTCAGGACTAACATATGGTTCAATTTTATTTCAATAGTTTGCTTGCGCGTAGGGTTTTTTAGCAGTGTAGGAGAAAACCGAGGGACCCAGAGAAAACCCATGAGGTTGGCCAGGTGATGCTACTCCATGTCATGTACAACTGGGGAATCGAAACCACACCAGTTGACCAGTATGTAACAAGGCTGGGTGATTTGTGGCTTTTTTGAAGAGGGACTTCAAATAATCAAGTAAGTAACAAACACTCAAAACAAACGTAACCACCGTTCACTGACTACAGCAAGCGAGGACGGCTAAATATCGGTAATTAATATAACTGTAAACAATAGAGTTTGGCCCAGTTACTGGAGATCGCAGGTGTATGGTATGGCACGTGTTTCACAAGGCGCTGGAGAAGGGTGGCCTAAACCATGCACTTTTACCTTAAACACCTGCCAAAGTTGCCCTGCGCCTTATCTATGCATGCGCCTAATACACCGAAAAATACGGCAGGAAGTTTATCATATGGAGAATCCACGGAATACTATCCAGTGTACTGGACTGTTCTGTATTTGTATGGGGTCGATGAAGGGGATTATTATATCAAGAAGCTGATGAATTACAATTGTCAGTTTAATCGTATTGACTACCGTATTTGTATGAAAATAAATCCTATGAAATCTGGGATGGCTAGTTTAAAAATATAAGCCATATTTTGTTAAAGGATACTGATAGTTTGTGTATTTGGTAGTTGACATATTTCTAATTCTACAGGTTGTCGTACATCTACTAATATATGAGGTTTCTTTTCTTCTAACATACTTTTATATTCCTGAAAATAGACATATAATAAATTAAACGTCTGCACAACTTTAAGAGTACTAGTATTTTTAAAATAATGAAAAGTGTTGTGTGGAGCTGGGAAATAGTGTAAATATATGTCAATTATGAAAAGTTAAATAAAATAAAATTAAGAGAGAGAGAGAGAGAAATGGGGATTAACGTCTACTCGACACAAACTAGGTCATTCCGGGACTAACATATGGTTTAATTTTATTTCAATAATTTGCTTGTGCTTAGGGGTCTTTAGCAGTGGGAGGAAACCGGAGGACCCGGAGAAAACCCACGAGATTGGACAGGCGACGCTACTCCATGTCACGTACAACCGGGGATTCGAAACCACGCCAGTTGACTCAATGACAGGCCTTATGATACAGCACTCACGTGCTAACCATTCGGCCATCCAACCCCCGAAATAAAATTAAATTAAATGAAATGGGGTTTAAGATCTGTGCACCAACTGGGCTAATGAAGACTGGCATACGCTATGCATGTGAGAAATTTTGCCACGGCAGCAGTATTTTCAACTACTCTTCAACAAATTCCAAGGGTACATGCCAACAATTAAAAAGATGGATCTCGTTTTTTTGTCCCTTCCAAACAACAAGACACTTTTTCCTTGCCAAGCTCTCCATCCTACAGGAAATCAGTCTGGATAATATGGAAGAACTTTCTGGACAAACACTGGGGTCGAACCCATACCCCCTAATTAGTGAGCCAGTGTCATACACATTAAAGACCCATGGCTCCCAATCATGAAAAGAGAAAAGCTGTGTTGAAAGAAGTAAATTGTGAACTAACCTTAGCAGACATTCTTTGTTCTTTCTCTAAAATATTCATAGCTTTATCCTAAAAATCATAAATTCAAACATCAATTCAAAAGCTTCCAAAAAGTGCACATTCCTACACTTTTACTCAAAACATTCTCAGACTTAAGTTATGATTTTACTCAAAATTGTTCGCCTTATTTTAACTAAAATATAACCCTATATAAAACTTTTGTTGTTTTAATGTATCGAATACATCAATAAGAAACTATGTACAAAGTTCTATGTTTCTGGATCAAAGATATTTCTCATAAACAGTGATTGAAAGTTGAGTAAATTCTTATGAGAAATATATTTCATACAAAAACACACCACCTATTACAAGTACGATCAACATGAAACTTGGCAGGGTTTTTCCTTGGATAATTTTGCATTGACTGACAGACTTCGATTTCTTATATGACGTTACAATTCCAAGATGGCTTTTATGATGTCATACTCAGTTTCTGGTCCATGTTTGAAAAAAAGGGCCTACCTTATCTGATGCCTTTGCTCCACAGAATTGTTCATAATCTATTAACTGAGTTATAGTTGGTGCATCACCACAGACTGGACAAGATGGCTGCCTTCCTCGTAGTTTCACACATCGGAATGTTCCGTCTATAGCATCAAATAACAACATTCTCTGACCAAACGATGCTAATTTATAATAAGGTATAATTTATATTGTAACATGGACGGGAGATCTTCCTTTGTTCTTTTCGTTGAATAAGCAGATTGTTTTCCCTCTAGTAGATTGGGTGGAGCTTAACCGTGCAATAACTAGACATGTTCAATGTTATTGCACTCTTTTGCTGGTTTACACTAGTTTTAGTAGAAATCATATAGAGAAGTGGGGTGGGTTCCCTATGCAATAACAACAAGCATGTTGAGCAGGTGCCAATGTTACAAGTCATTTATAGCACGCCTCTGGTTAAACCTGTTAACTCATGAAAGCTGTGCTATAAATATAACTTAATTAACTTAATATTTTCAACAGTGGTACACAATGACCTAAGCAGGGGACCAACTTTAAATAGACCTATTACTGTTAAAATAGGGGAATCAATAGATGTATGCTTAGTGAAAAGTTTTCAGATTCTATTAATCATACATTATGCAAGAGCTAAATCTGCCTATTGCAAGTCTTTCTTTAGGCCTGAAATGTTATTAATTTGACATTAATTAACCTATCCAGACCATAATCAACTCTAGATGTGATCTTATGTGTCAGATTTTCAATGGATTTGAATCCGATTTGCTGCTCAATGCTCATTGATTATTAAATCCAAAAATAAATAATTGAAACTATGTTTTTTTATCATACCGACTTTAGTAATGATGATCAAGGATAGGCCTATTATTCAACTGCTAATATCTCGCTTCAGAGTGGAGCAATGTGACTGAAATTTTCAGCAAATTCCCTTCACATTATCTAGTTTTTAACTATTATAGTGAGAACTGTCAGCTCTTTATCTTATCTACCATAATGCCCCTTTAAAATATTTATAGAAATGTTTACATCAACAGAAGGATACATTTTATTCCAGATGCTATTTTAATTGCTTCTAATGCCTGCATACATCCAATTATTCCTGGCACTGAAATAAAGAAATTAAATATCCAAACATATTTGCAATATTTCTGTCCTCATTTAACAACTATGATTTTTTAAATCACACGCAACAGACCTGTCACCATATCATCCAATAAAATTAATGTTTTTAGAGAAATTATCAACACCTGTAGGAGAGAGAGAAATGGGGTTTAACTTCCACTCGACACAAACTAGGTCATTTCGGGACTAGCACATGGTTCAATTTTATTTCATTTAATCGCTTGCGCATAGGGGTCTTTAGCAGTGGGAGGAAACTGTAGGACCCGGAGAAAACCTACAAGGTTAGACAGGTGACCCTACAACTTGTCATGTACAACCGAGGAATCGAAACCACGCCAGGTGACTCAATGACAGTCCTTATGATATAGCGCACACATGCTAACCATTCGGCCATCCCCCGCTGTAAGAGCTGTTAGGGACTGTGATAGGGAATGGTAACAGTGCCATGATATTATGATGATTTGAAAACAGCCCTATACTCGGCAATCTCTGCAGATGATATAAACAAGCCAGTGCCACCTATAAGTAATGGCTAAAATCTGTTGATGAGCCTCTTTCTAATTCAATTGAATCCAAGCTGCGAGATAAGCTCTCTTTGATATTTTGATTTTCCTTCCTTAATTAAATGTCAAATAATCAATCCGAGTACATTTTAGCGTGGACTAAGGCATATAAAAATAGACATTGTCCTAAAAATTGACCATCAGCACCAGTGACTTTAGACAGCCATGGTACTTTTCTAAACTAAGAGAGAGACAGAGAGAAATAGAGTTTAACATCCACTCAACACAAACTAGGTCATTTCGGGACTAACACACGGTTCAGTTTTATTTCAATAATTCACGTAGGGGGTCTTTAGCAGTGGGAGGAAACTGGAGGACCCAGAGAAAACTCACGAGGTTGGACAGGCAACCCTATTCCTTGCCACGTACAACCAGGGAATCTCTAAACTAAGAGCATAAAGAAAATCGTGTTCTGTATCTTTAACAATAGTTGGGGAGTTGGATGGACGAATGGTTAGCATGTGTGCACGCTTTATCATGAGGCCTGTCATTGAGTCAACTGGCATGGTTTCGAATCCCCAGTTGTACGTGACAAGGGGTAGGGTTGCCTCTCCAACCTCGTGGGTTTTCTCTGGGTCCTCCTATTTCCTCCCACTGCTAAAGACACCTACCCGCAAGCTAATTATTGAAATAAAATTAAACCATATGTTAGTCCCGAAATGATCTAGTCTGTGTCGAGTGGATGTTAAACCCCATTTCTCTCTCTCTTTAACCATAGCTGTATTCAGATTGCATTGCAGAAAATTTCCAGAAGTGGTTCAAAAGTGTTCTAAAAGTTGGGGTCTTGAGCATTCCCTAGTGGATGGAATAGTTTTTGCAATACAAATATCATTATCATAATTTAAACTTACCTACACCTACGACTCCACCATCAGAACAATTTGTAACAGTTTGGGGTGGAGGGGGTTTAGGATACAAACATCTATAACATGGTCCATTCTCATAATTATATACAGTTAACTGAAAAATAACATGGTCCATTCTCATAATTATATACCGTTACATTCTCATAATTATGTACAATTAACTGTAATACATAAACAACATTTTTACCAATCTTACACAAACATAGTTAAACCAATTTATAAAGATAGAAATAAATAACAGAACGCAATATCTGTTTATTTTACCATGAACTGGGCCTCAAGTTGAAGCGCTACTCATTGCACGTCACAATTCCAAGATGGATGCAATGTCTTCATACTCAGTTACTTGTCCACAGTACATTGGTATCTGTTTAAATCAGACATGTATTTTTGGATATGTCTCCATTGTAGACTCTTCACTGAAGTAGCGACACAGTCTCTCGGAATCGAGACTGTTTACAATATTATCGCTATATTGTCTTCATCAATTGATTTGTCAACTTACAATATCTCCTTAATTCCTTTACTACAATCTCTTTCTTGAAATATAATTAAAATTCTGTGAGATGTATTAATTCTGAAAGTTTTAGTAATCTATTAATGTTCCTACCTGTCCCTCGAATCTAAGAGCACTACCTGAGACGAGAGTTTTACCTGCTATAACACAAGCATCATTGAGTAAATACCTGGTAGCCACATTATCTGTAGCATCTAATACTATATCATATCTAGTCAGGTATTAAGGATCAAATATATTGATTGCTGTATAAAAGGGGTAAGGGTCTTATGGGGGTTGAGTAGCTGAATGGTTTAACGAGCGCATTTTAGATCATAAGGTCTGTCATTGAGTCAAGTGACATGGTTTTCATTCCCCACAAGGAGGAGGGAGAGAGAGAGAGAAATGGGGTTTAACGTCCACTCGACACAAACTAGGTCATTTCGGGACTAACATATGGTTTAATTTTATTTCAATAATTCCCTTGCGCATAGGGGTCTTTAGCAGTGGGAGGAAACCGGAGGACCCGGAGAAAACCCACAAGGTTGGACAGACGACCCTACTCCTTGTCACGCACAACCGGGGATTCGAAACTACGCCAGTCGACTTAATGACAGACTCTAACCATTCAGCCATCCTACCCCCCACAAGGAGAAGGGTTGCCTGATCAACCATGTGCAGACGAATTATTGAAATGTACGTTACATCCCATTAACCTCTGTCTGTTTAAAAGGATTAAACACCGTTATTAAAAGTTGAACTCAAAAGAAATGTCAGTTCAAAAGTCATTCAATTCCATTCATTAAAAAAAGGTTATGTTGAATTGATTATATGTCAAAGTTTGCCATCCTTGCACGATATATAATAAGATATGGCCAAAATCAGATAGCAACACCTATAATTTTCCCTGAAATCATTCGAAGAGCAGCTTCTTAATTTGTTTAAATCAAAGCCGGGAGATTTGTTTTCTTAATTAAATGTTAAATAATCAATTTGAGTATATTTCAGGTAGAAACCTTGAAATTTAGGTATTAATTGTCCGAATAATATAAAAGATTCAAGACTAGTGTACAGTTGTTTGATACTGTTATTTTTTGTTGTAATTGTCTAAATTACTATTTATTTGTCTTCTTTAAACAACATTATTAATATATATATTTTAATCAAAACTTCTGGTCGCCTGTCCAACCTCGTGGTTTTTTTTCCGGGTCCTCCGGTTTCCTCCCACTGCTAAAGACCCCTACGCGCAAGCGAATTATGTAAATAAAATTAAACCATATGTTAGTCCCGAAATGACCTAGTTTGTGTTGAGTGGACGTTAAACCCCATTTCTCTCTCTCTCTCTCAAAACTTCTGCAGACAATATTTAGGATGCAGTATCAACACATATGATTACTGGTAGCTATATGAAATCTTTTGATAAAGGTCGTTTTAATCCAATTAAATCCAATGAGTACATTTTAACAAGAAATATGATGCCAAAGATGAACAGCAACTTATAATGACAAAAAGTAAGGTTGTAGAGTAAGTGACCTAACACCAGAGCTCATACATTCATTCTAGCTAATATACCCTCAAGCTGTTTGACCCACTTTACTCACTGTCCTCAGAAAAACTAGGTCACTAACAACAGTGTAGGTATTTAAAATTTAAGGGGAAGGAACTCCTGTCCACAGTTGCCTCATATGTTTCAATGACTTTTGCAAATAAGTTTTTATTTTTACAATTTTCATTTTAAACATTTTAATCAAATTGTACAAATTCTAATACTCAATTAACATGTATTCGCAGACAGAAAATTTAATGGAAAATGCATTTTATAAAATTCAAAAACCTTGGCCAGAAAACTCGCTGATAAAACAACATACTAAAAATAGTATACCATCTCATGACTTTTTATTTTTACTCTGGTTTCTCCTCATATATCGAGTAAATCTTTCGCCTTTTACTAAAGATTTCCGTGGGGAGGAACAATTTAATGAGTCTATAGACAATTTTTTCAACCCTACCTAGTAGGGTAACATTAAATAAAAAGAGATTGACCCATTCCCTTTTATTTAGGTAGCATTTATGCAAGCTAAAAAGTTCAAAATAACATTTAACTTAGATGGAAATGAAATTAACATTTATTAAAAGTAAGTGACCTAATTAAAGAAACATTAGTTAAGATTTAGATAAAGAGCTGATCATTCTTACTATAATAGTTCGAAAATAGATAATGAAAATATTGAAAATTTCATTTAAATTACTTCATTCTGAGCCAGGTTATCACCGTTTGTAGTGTTGACAAGATGTGTGCATTGTGGTAACCAGAGAACTGGTATATTCAAGACTTGGCCTCGCTTTCCCATTTTTAAATGGCGAACCATTCTAATCTAGTTAAAATCTCAAGTATCCAATGCCATCATAGTTGATTATGGTCTGGATAAGTTAATTAATGTCTAATTAATAGTTTATATAACATTTCAGGCCTAAAGAAAGACCTGTAATAGCCAAATTTAGCTATTGCATAATGTATGTTTAAGAGAAGAAAAATGGTCATTGTCAGAGAATACTGAAAATACAGTTTACAGTTTGGGAATTGATATTCATATTCAACAATTTGTATGGTTTATGAAAACAAATTATTATGGCTTGCTAAGGTTCATTTACTAGAGGACCAAAACCACCAATATAAGGCTTATACTCTATAGTAAGGATTACCTTTTCCAATAAACATGTCAAACAGCACATGTTTGATTGATAAGACTAGAGGATAAAGAATGATTTTTGTCAGAGGGGATCTAACTAAGATTTTAGTTAAAAGATAATGATATAAAAAGGATACTGTGATATTATAGGTAGAGCATTAGAACTGTTTAAAGCTAGGTGATAAGGTACATATTCCACACCAGAATTTAACCTGAAACATAGTCATTATAATCATATTTTAAATTTAAACATATGTTATTGATCATAAATCATTAAAGGGATGAAAGACAAGTGAATTCACTTACAAAGCTTTTCTGCCTACCTCACAAATACCTGATATACATCATTATTAAAACACTATACATGTAATAAATATTAGTTTATATCATTCTAATATATTCATAACTATACTTCTATATTCTAACCATACTTCTATAATTATAGCTACAAATTTGATAGGGGGATCACGGTGGCTTAGTGGGTAAGGCGCTGGCTCGCTAGCCTGGAGGTCGGGTGTTGGGTGAGAAAGTTCATCCCGATTTTCCGGCGTGGTTCCCCCTTGTCAGGGATGCAGGACGGAGGGCCTGACAAGGATAGCTGTCTAGTCATTCGGATGAGACGAAAAACCGAGGTCCCGTGTACACATTGGCGTGCATGTAAAAGATCCCTTGACTGTTGGAATTCGATATAAGAGTAGGCCGTAGTGCCGCTGTCCAGGCAAAATTTCCCTCATAGCACACTGTATGGCGTATGCCCGTCTTCATTAGCCCAGTTCGGAGCAAAACAGTAGGACGTTAAACCTCATTTCATTTCATTTCATTTCACAAATTTGATAATTATAGCTACAATTTTGATGATTATAGCTACAATTTTGATAATTATAGCTACAATTTTGAGAATTATAGCTACAATTTTATACGGAATATACTAAAATTATAATCATATCCCACATATTATACAATAAATGATATTAAATAAACTTAATGTTTGAAAACACCATGATTCAAAAAACACAGACAAGTTCTTGCCAAGTGACCAATTATTTTGATGAGGCTCTTTTTAATACGATTGAATCCAATTTGTCATGGTCAGATAGTTGGGCAAATTTTAATTTTGGGATATCTTCGACGTCTTCTAAATGACTCGCTTCATTTGAAACAAATTCTGTCAGTTGATTCAAGGGTGGTAATTATCTAGATGGTGTCAAAATGAAATAAAATGAAATGGGGTTTAACGTCCTACTGTTCTGCTCCTATACTGGACTAATGAAGACGGGCATATGCCATACAGTGTGCTATGCGTGAAATTTTGCCCGGGCAGCGGCACTATGGCCTACTTTTATATCAAATTCCAACTACCAAGGGATCTTTTACGTGCACACCAATGTAAACACGTGCCCTTGGTTTTCCGTCCCATCTGAACGACTAGACAGCTGTCCTTGTCAGACCCTCCGTCCGGCACCACTGACAAGGGAAACCACGTCGGAAAACCATGATTCACTTTCTCAGCCAATGCAGGGATCGAACAGGCAACCTCCAGACTACCAAGCCAGCGTCTTACCCACTTAGCCACCGTGGCTCACCGGTGTCAAATTAGTTGCCCAGTCCATATATGGGGTGCAGAGGTCCCTTGAGTTGTTAATGATGATTTCTTCTTTAAATCACATGGCATTCCTCAAGGTATTAATATCCAATTCTTTTTCAAGCTGCCTGTCCAACCTCGTGGGTTTTCTCTGGGTCCTCCGGTTTCCTCCCACTGCTAAAGACCCCTACGCGCAAGCGAATTATGTAAATAAAATTAAACCATATGTTAGTCCCGAAATGACCTAGTTTGTGTCGAGTGGAAGTTAAACCCCATTTCTCTCTCTCTCTCTCTTTTTCAAGCTGGCTATTTGAGTTGTCCTACCTGTGACAAGAAGTGGCAATTGATTGTGATTTAGACATTCCTACACGATCTTCTGTATGAAGTATCTGACGATGTAGATTACTTAATTCTACTTCATCATAATCTACAATACCTAGCCTACCTGAAAATATAACGCAATACACAGGTAGCAACATGGGTGACTACATGATACGTCCACAGGAAAATATAACTCAATACACAAGTAGCTACATGGGTGACTACATGATACGTCCACAGGAAAATGTGAATCCAGATAAAAATAGAGAGTGAGGAATCGAAAAATGAAAATGGTGGTGTATAAACAGACAAATATGTGGCAGACAAATGACAGACAACAGTGGGATTGTACCTGATTTTCTATTACATGTAGTTAATTACAGGTGTGTTGAATACATTTGTCACTTATTGTTCAGTAGAAAAGTTAAAACCTAGCCTCACAAATGTGTGCAGTGCGAGAGGAATGCGAAACTGAAAATGTAGGTATAAAAAGACAAATGACAGGTAACAGTGGAAATGTACCTGCATTTGTTCCTGATAGGGGGGGGGGTGGATGGCCGAATGGTTAGCACGTGCGCGCGCTGTATCATAAGGCCTGTCATTGAGTCAACTGGCGTGGTTTCAACTCCCCGGTCGTATGTGAAAAGAAGTAGGGTCGCCTGTCCAACCTCGTGGGTTTTCTCCGGGTCTTCCGGTTTCCTCCCACTGCTAAAGACCCCTACGCGCAAGCGAATTATTGAAATAAATTTTTTTTTTTTAAAAACATGTTAGTCCCGAAATGACCTAGTTTGTGTCGAGTGGACTTAAACCCATTTCTCTCTCTCTCCGTCTCTCTTAGTTCCTGATATTGTCTGTGACTGGAGGTTTATTTCCAGGCTTCTATCAGGTAGAAAGTAAAATATTGCAACTATCCAAAAACCATTTTCAAGGTTAGGGTTAGGATTATGAGAGTTATTTAAAGACCACAGAAAAAAAAAAATGTTAAACTAACCTATGCCAGCAGCCGCTAAATAAACAGCAGACGGACAACCCAATCCTCCTGCTCCAACTATCAATACGCTACTGTTAGTTAACTTCACTTGACCTTAAAATACAAAATATAAAAAACTTGTATTAACATTTACATGTGACCCTTTAGTAGAAAATATAACACTGATCTTCATCTTTAAATCTGATGGCAAAATGATACATATATCATCCAATGGCATAAAATTCAAAATTAAAAACACGATTAAAATTCAATATTGGTCCATTTCAATCAATACAGAATATAGAAAACCTGTATTAAAGATGCTGTGTGTTATGAGAGAAATTTTGTCTACTCTTTTTTATCGAATTCCAACTGTCAATGTGTACAATTACGTTTTCTGTGCCAGCACTTGCTGCAGTAAGGTTGTGGAAAGAAACATTGATAACAAACAAAATAAAATGGCGAGTGAGATTTATACCAACTCACCTGTAACACCTAATTCTGGTAATATCAATTGTCGACTATATCTACTGATACTTTCATTGGATAACTTGTTTACTTTATCTAAAGGTTTTAAGGCCTCTTTTGTAATGTCAGTTCTTAATGACAGTTGTTTTTCCTGGCGGGAAAAGAAAAGATTTAAGCATGGAACGAAATCTGATTTTATGTAATTATCACTCATTTTAAGACATTTCAAGACAATATACATGATTGTTTTTCTTCTATGGTAACATTTTTTTTCTTCTTAGAATTGCAACTGTCAAGCATATACATATCGGTTGTTCCGGCTCTAACTAATAAGTCTCTCTCTCTCTCTCTCTCTCCCTTTGGTCAGATCACACTTGACCCCTTTCCTTTGACCATAATGTATTTTATATTCCATTGATCTAGACAGACTTTAACGCTATATAACAATGGTTCACAACCTCTTTCCACTCGGAGGCTCCTCTGGGCATTTTACAAATCTTCCAAGATATTTGTTAAATCAAACATGGGCCTTCTTAATCTAAGAGAGAGAGAGGAATACGGTTTAACGTCCACTCGACACAAACAAGGTAATTTTGGGACTAACATTTGGTTCAATTTTATTTCAATAATTCGCTTGTGCTAGAGGTCTTTATGGCAGTGGGAGGAAACCTGAAGACCCGGAGAAAACCCACGAGTTTGGAAGGCGACTCTACACCTTGTCACATACAACTGGGGAATCGAAACCACGCCAGTTGACTCAATGACAGACCTTGAAGGCTTGATGCAACACAAGCTAACCATTCGGCCATCCAGCCCCACCAAACATGCAGCTGAACAAAAAGTAAAAATTAAATCCTTGTAAAGTAACAGCATGTTTGTCATTTGGTCATGAAAAAAAGCAATATCCAGAGAGTTCTTGGATTTTCGATTGACTGAATTTAGGATTATTTTGATCACGTAGACTACAGTACATGAAACAAATTGAAATTATTTTAAGTTCATAATTATGACTACTGTCTGATTCATCGTAAATTTTAAACGGATTTCTTCGATTATGAACAAACTACTTAACTTTGGTTATTATAAACTTACCTGTGTGTTTGTAATGAACTCCCGTTCGATAAAATCCATTGCACAACTAATTATCACAACGATGAGAACAATTTCTCTTTTGAAAAATTTGAAAATTTACTTGTAATTTCGACAGAGGCGATGTCAACAATGTCTTCGTGACGTATTGGTCGAATCCAATATACCTGTTGCGGGGGTTGGTTAACATTGAAAGATAGTTTGACAGCGCGATCATTTTGATCGTATATGGGTTTGGGCGACGAAAAATATCAATTGAAGGCAATTACATAGGAGATTTATATGGAAACCATTGATCGCCAGTCTATCAAATTTTCTTCACAATTAAAATATCACTGATTGCACGGATACTCGTAAAAATAAAGTCATGAATAAACTATAAATATCCTATCTTCTTTATGTTATAAATAATTTAACAAGGATCATGAAGCTTACCTCCGAATTCTCTGAGTGTATTTTTAATTTTATACGCATTCTTTCGATCGAATAATAACCGCTTCAGTAACATCTTTAAGCGTGTTGCGGCAGCCCTCAGCGTGTCTATTGCCGTATTGGGTGCCCGGGTGGGTATATAATGCTACTAAGCCCGTATGACCCCGTAAGAAGCGGAACATTAATTCTCGATTCGACAGTTTTGACCGAAGTGTGATAAAGCCCGTAAAACGAATGTATAGTTGTGTTTGTGCGGCATGCGTGTTCAAAAGTAAATAATCCCATCCGAGTCGCTAATCAAATAATTAGAACAAAATATTTCAAAAAGTAAAGCTATAAAATTTGCAGAGATTTTACTAGAATGTAAAAGACGGTAACTAAATACAGGAATGCGGTTAGTTATGTGTGCGAACGCTCAAACTCAATGCCAATTGTCGTAGGTATCCAGACCACTCGGACCAAAGACTACTCGGACTAAGACCAGTCGGACCAAAACAAGACCAGTCGGACCAATTAAATTATATTATAAGGCTAGACAATATGCTATTTATTTATTATTAAATCACAATACAAAGAAGCAAATAATTCTTATACGGAATTCTTATATTTAGAGTTGTTTGGTTCAATTTTGTGTACGTAAATAAATCAACGATTAGTTTTAAAATTAATTAATAATGGTGCAAAAAAAAAATATCAATCTAATTTTTCTTTACTCTTGCAATGAGACTCGGTATTTCCAGACTTTTGACAGTTTCTACATATACGGGTATACTGTTCTTGTCTGATAGCCTAATTTTACTTTTTCCACATTCGCGGTATCCCCAGTGGTTTCATTCCGTTCTACCCCACTAACCCCTGGGTTACTATATATGGGGGGGGGGGGGTGGAGACACGTTTTCAAGTTATCCGCCCTTGATGCGTTAATATAAACAGCACATAATAATACGAAGACCGGACGTTTATATGCCCCTTTTTAATCGTGACTACAAGTGTGGTTCTCGATATTTTGCGATTTTGAATACAATTATCAATTTATTCAAACAACACGTTATTATTAGTTCGAGTAGTCATATTAAAACACACACAATTATCAATTTATTCAAATAACACTTTATTATTGGTTCGAGTAGTCATATTAAAATAAACACAATTATCAATTTATTAAAATAACACTTTATTATTGGTTCGAGTAATTATATTAAAACAAACGCAATTATCAATTTATTAAAACAACATTTTATTATTGGTCCGAGTCGTCTTTCTGTTGGGTCCGAATAGTCTTTTTGTATGGTCCGAGTAGTCTATTTGTTTGGGCTGAGTGGTCTATCACTTGGTCCGACTGGTCTTGAACCGAGTGATCTTTGGTCCGAGTGGTCATGGATTCTTGTCGTAATTGTACTTGAATTTCCTATACTGTCACCCCTAATACGAAATGATATCTTCCGCAGAGTGACGTAACCATCTTCCATATTGGTATTTTTCTCTGGGAAAAGTTTGTGATATTTCAATTTTTCAAGAGAGAACTTGTTTTCATCGTTGTGATAATTAGTTGTGCAATGGATTTTATCGAACGGGAGTTCATTACAAACACACAGGTAAGTTTATAATAACCAACGTTAAGTAGTTTGTTCATAATCGAAGAAATCCGTTTAAAATTTACGATGAATCAGACAGTAATGATTAAATGAATCAGAATGCCTCCTTTTTAAATTTAATGGCTAAATAAAATGAGATTTATACCTTTTCCTGCAAAGTCATTTTCAGTTTTGCGATTTCTGCATTTCTTTTTGACAATTCGTCTTTTAAAAGTTGCAATTCATCCATCTCAACTATGTCAAAATTCATAAACTTTCTTGCGTTCTTTAAAACTCTCAGTCGGGAGCAAATCAAATGTTTACATTTTGACGTCACTTCCTTTAACAGGTACTTGTAGTCTCGTTTGTCATGTGGTTATATAGCAAGGGAGATTACTCCCGTGAATTATACACGTCTGGTAAAACAAGACATCTTTTAGCAGACGACGCGTGTCTTTTGACAGCTCTCGTGGGACCAACCAGGACAAGTCCAAGACGCTGAATTTTTGACAGACGTTACAAACAACCGTCATGGCCAGAACAAAGCAAGCTCCTTACAGAAATGCGCATACTCCTGAGAATCTAGTTCAGAAAATATTTGCTTCAAAGATTAAGTCCCACAACAAAAGAAGGTCAGATGTTGAAATAAAAGCTAGAAAGAAAACAAAACGCTATCGACCCGGGGTCAGAGCTATTAAAGAAATTAGAGCTAACCAAAGAAGTACAAAATTGCTGATTAAAAAATTACCATTCCAGAGATTGGTAAAAGATATTACTGAAACACATTTTCCTGGATTGAGAATGCAAACAGCTGCCTTAGCAGCACTTCAGGTAGTGACCTCATTATAATCTAAAATTTAAGTTTTCAAAATATTCTACCTAGGCCGCCCTAATGCTTCTAAATCATTCAGTTAGCTAGAGAAGGGAGCCACGGCGGTTCAGCGGGTAAGACGCTGGCTCGGAAGCCTGGGGGTCGTGTAGGTCCTATTCAATCCCAGCATTGGCCGAGAAAGTTGATCAAGATTTTCAGGCGTGTTCCCCACGTCACTAATTATGTCAGTGGTGCGGGACAGACAGAGGGCCTGGCAAGGGACAACGTATAATTGTTCAAGGTCCCGTGTACATTGGCATGCACGTAAAAGATCCCTTGGTGTATGTCCGTCTTCATTAGCCCAGTCGGAGCAGAACAGTAGGATGTTAAACCCAATTTCATTTCAATTTCTCAGTTAGCTAGAGACTCTTATTCTTAAAGGCTCAATACCACTCTTGTTGTAACTGAATAATATGTCCCAATCTTTATTCTGGTCAACAAATTGTACTATTTTCCAATATTCCAATTAATTGATGATACAAAACAAATTTCATCTTAACACACCTATTCACCTAATTTAAAAAATTGGAAAAATTCAACTAAATGATTTGGACAAGTAAAATAGGATTTAATGGATAATTTACACAACAGGTAGGACACTAACACATCGAGTACTTAGAATAAGGCTATTTTTTATTTTCTGGAGCTGTCGAGCCAGCAAGAGTGTTATTGTCCCTTTAAGCTTGTCTTACTCCTGACTAGGAGTAGAATCAGGAAAGGTTCATTTCAGTTTAACATGAACAACAGTAGGCTGGAGGAGGTATTTCCAAGATCAAGGAGAACTGCACTGCCACTTATCAACCATTAGTTTAATTAAAATCATCTGTCATTATCTGATTTTTACACTAGGGAACCTAAGGCTAAGTTCTAATCATCATATCAAAGTTCTATCAAGCAAAAATTTAGTAAAGATCTATATAATATCCCCAGCGACAATCTTCCATTAGCTTCTGAAACCCCCCAGGCCTAAGGAATTACTCCCATTATATCATTCACCACATAAACTAGTAGTAGTACACAATTTGAATCAAGTTCACCATGTGACGCCAACTTCAAACAAAGTACTCCAAACTTTAAAAGAAACATAACCGACATCTATCACCGAGTAATTTCTATAAAGACAGTGCACAGATGAATATAATTAATATGAATTCCCCCCTTATTTTTTTTTTGATTAAATAAATATTTGTTTTTTTTTTTCATTTACCAGGCATTAAAACATAGCTTATTGATTTAAAAATTGAAATTGATAAATTAAAAAAAATTCTTTTGCACAGGAAGCCACAGAAAGCTACATTGTTGGTCTATTTGAAGATGTGAACATATGTGCCATTCATGCCAAACGGGTGACAGTGATGCCAATGGACATGAAATTAGCACTGAGGCTTCGAGGAGATAAATATATATACCATGAACTTTGTTAAACTCGAATTAAAACACATTGATTGTGTCTGAATATTAAGTTTTGGAAAAAAAAAATGAAAAAGCAAAAAAAAGATCTCAGTTGGCACGTTTAGAACATTGATTGTGTCGTGCAGGATATTAAGTTTTCGAGAAAAATGAAAAAGTGAAGAAAAAAAAATATCTGTTCATCTTTAGAACATTGTAGCATATTTTAATGTATGGGTAATTATTCCTAAGGTTGATACTTTAAGAAATTCAAATGAAATTGTTTATTCCTTTGTACATATTATTATAGATTTTAATTATTTATATAAAACCAAAGCAAACCTGTGATATTTATAAATCATGTACATACAGTAACATTGTGTTGAATTATTCTTATTCTTGTTATTATTAAATATTATTGATTAAAAATTAAATTTATTATGTTCCCAAGATTTGTTGCAATGTTTTTTTTATTCCACAACCAATCTGTTAATATTAAGAATAGTATGACGGTGGCTGACTATATGTTTTGTAGTAGAGTATTTTGCGTAACAATGCATGGAGTTTCTTTTATTTCCTCTTATTTACCATGGGGGGGGGGGGGGGGTAGATGGCCGAATGGTTAGCATGTGCGCGTTTTATAATAAGGTCTGCCATAGAGTCAACTGGCGTGGTTTCAATTCCCTGGTTGTACTGGCAAGCAGTAGGGTCGCCTGTCCAACCTCATGGGTTTTCTCCAAGTCCTCCGGTTTCCTCCCACTGTAAAAGACCTCTACACGAATTATTGAAATAAAATTGAACCATGTGTTAGTCCCGAAATGACCTAGGTGTCCAGTGGACGTTAAACCCCATTTCTCTCTCTCTCTTATATACCATACAATGTTATAGGGAGTGTGAAGGGTAGCCCAGTGAGTCCTTGTCTTTTAGTTAAGTGTTTAAAATGGATTTTACCTGGAAGTTGGCGACTATCGTGATATAACATCACACATTATGCATTTGGTGAATAAATAATGACACGAAAATCCCATCAAAAGCCACAATTGGAAAATGCATTAGCCAAACTTTCCATTTACAATAAATGTTAGTTAATTAACATTTTTTTGGAGGGTTGGATGGCCGAATGGTCTTAAAGTGTACGTTTTAGATCATAAGTTCTGTCATTGAGTCAAGTGTAATGGTTTCGATACCAAGATTGTACATGACAATTAGTAGGGTCACCTGCCTAACCTCACAGGTTTTTTCGGGTGCTCTAGTTTCCTCCCACTGCTAAATAAAATCAAAGTTTGTCAGTCGATGGGCAATTGTCCAAGGAACATGTTAACTGTACTTGGATTGGCAGAGCTTTTTAAGCGTCGTCCCCAAGAAGAACAAGATCAGTAGCACTTGCCAATGTCTTGGAAATGTGACATATCAAAAATCAAAGCCTGTCAATCGATATGCAATTGTCCAAGGAACAAGCATGCCAAATTTCATATCAATTGTACTTGAATTGGCATAGCCTTGGGCTTTTTTCAAAGAGCATCAACCCCAAGAAGAACAAGATGAGTTGTGCTTCGGCGACAGTTCCTGGTCATTCGCATAGCCTTGGGGACAGTTCCTCGTCACAGAATAATAAGAGTACCGTAATTGGATTAATACTAAATGTCTATCAAGAAATCAGTTTTACACCAAAGCTTTGTCCAAAAGGAAACAGATGAAAATGTAAATCATAATGACAATCTCTAATATGCCGTTCAGACGCTAATATTTACGCTATAGTTCAGACGCTAATTTTTACGCCATAGTTTAATAACGGCAAGATTTATCAGCCAGGAGAGTGGAGCGCTCATACATATACGCCAAGCCAGCTTAATTTCTGACAGCCACGGTCAGCATTTATAGTTAATTATGTATTTATCCTACTTAATTAGCGGTTAGAGTCAACTAACTACACATTGTCACATACTGCCATTTTTATCAAGAAGATATGGTACTTACTCAGGTGAGAGAAAGAGAGAAATGGGGTTTAACGTCCATTCGACACAAACTAGGTCATTTCAGGACTAACACATGGATCAATTTTATTTCTATAATTCGGTTGTGCGTAGGGGTCTTTAGCAGTGGGAGGAAACCGGAGGAAACCGGAGGACCCGGAGAAAACCTATGAAGTTGGACAGGCCACCCTACTAGTTGTCACGTACAGCTGGGGATTAGAAAGCACGCCAGTTGACTCAATGACAGACCTTGTGATAAAGCACGTACATGCTAAGCATTCGGCCATCCAACCCCCCACTTACTCAGGTCCAATTAAACAAATTAAATAAGCTACCTGAAATTGGAATTTTTAAGCTGACCTGTTCTGACAGGAACGATAATGCTAAGTTCCCACTATAAAAATTCATGCTGCGATTGAAATCATGGTTTTAATCGTGGAGTAATCATTGTGATTCTATCAGGTCTTTTCATATCTTGAGGTCAGTCGTAGCAATCGTGTTGATCGTATCGAAACGTATCCGAACGTATCTGCACATACCTGATGATGGACTCAATAGAGACAATCCTATCACAATGCATCGCACGACAATGGGAACCTAGCATAAGCCAGCTTAGAAAAAGGTTTTTTTGTAGACAGGTTCTTACTAGCAAGCCCTCGCCCACCGCTTGCGTTCAGATGACAAAGTTCACAATCATTAAGCGTCTGAATGGCCTATAAGATAAATGCAATGTACACAAATGACTACAGAGGTTGTTTAGCAAGTCATCGTTTTTATTTAAGTTTATCACTTACATTCAACAAGGAAAAACTCACAAGACAAAAACAAGACCTGAAATGAACGCCTCCTAGCGTATTTTAAATGTATGTCATAAATTGAATGGGAGGTGGAATAATAGATATCTTTAGCATTAATAAAATAAAAGTATTAATTTCTTACATTAAAGTAGACAGTGCTGAATGGAACAACTATATAAATATTCTACTCTATTTTTACAATAAATTACATTTACAAAAATATTAACAAGATAAAAGGAATAACAAGTAAATTATCTGAGATTAATATGCAAGAAACAAGCAAGGGCAGAGAGGGAAAGCGAAAGGTGGGGTTTAAGGTCCACTCACACAAACTAAGTCATTTTGGGTCTAACATATTTCAAAAAGTCACTAGCATGTAAGGGTTTTTAGCAGTGGGAGGAAACAGGAGAACCTGGAGAAAACCCACGAGGTAGGACAGGCGACCCTACTCCTTGTCATGTACAAGCGGGGATTCAAAACCATGCTACTTGACTCAATGACCGAACTATGATCAAATGTGCACACGTTAACCATTCGGCCACCCAACCCTACGAAGTAGGGATATAATGGAGTGGGGTCTTGTCAACCCAATAATTCAGTCATTTTGATACAAACATATTAATTTTTTAAAACATGTTAAATTTTTTATTTCTATGAGTACGTGCAAAGCAATTTATGGGAAATTTGTCTGAGCAGCAGCGTTTCTGCCTACTCGTAAATTTCAAACTGTAAAGAGATATTTTTCCTTCATCCAAACTCCCAGCCATATTTTCGATTTCAGCCACATGAGTGCCTGGCTTGAAAAATCGTGAAGGATCTTCTCTGCCCAAGAAATAAGTATTGTAATACATCTTGATCTTATGACAGTGCCAAAATATTTGTGTTTGGGTTGATCATCAGCTAAGGTGAATCATACATGTACGATAACGACCATAGAAATGGCAGTCCATGAATCCCTGACCATGGTATGAAGGGGTCATCCGTGACCCGGGAAACATCTTGCGATATTAATCTCAGATTTTAAATCTTAAAACTATAAAGTAAAAGTAGGCAAAATTATGACTTAAGTAACAAATATATGAAAATAACCAATTCAACAAATAATATATAAATAGTATTTAGAAACAAACTAATCCCACAATTAATATTATATTTTTACTTATATAATACATACCAGAATATCTATTTGTGACCAAAGAAGAATTGATGAAACTCGGGGCACCTGTCACAGATATTTTCTGTGTTTGTAATTTTATATAATTAATACATTCCGACATAAAGTTCAAAGTACAATACAGGAATTAAATCTATCGTAATAATGCATGACATAAAAATAAAACATATAAATTTTTAATGTTACAAAAAACGAAGAAAAGTTAAATTAGATGAAATTTTTTTATAGTTATTTATGTCTTTTTTAAAATCTTAAACATAGATTTTTGTAAGTATTACATAAACTTGCCATAAACAATATATAGGGCCGTAAGCATCAACATTACTTAATCCGAAATATTAAAAAGTCACAGTTAATGACAAAATAGAGCATACATAAACCCTTAACTGGCCAGACTGGTAAAATTTTTTTTACATCACGCTTCGAGAATCATTAGGATGAAAATTGTCAAAAGATGTCAAATGGTGATGCTTTTGAAATCCCAGCGTAATCGTGGTCTCACGTCTGGATGAAAATTGTCAAATGATGTGATTTGGTCACATTATTTTCATCAAGGTTTATGCGCCATCAGACTTAAAATTGCCAAAAGATGTCAATTGGTCATGCTTCTTACATTGCAACTGAAGCGCCAGCATGGTGCTTAATTGATAAAATACGACTTTAGCTAAACGTAAGTGTGGTGGATACGGTCCTTAGGTTATATCTGAAAACAAATCACAGTACGTAACTACTAAATAAAAATTGTACATCGCCATCTACAAATGTACGATACTATTTATTGCACTCTTTATAGCCAAGTTACACAAAGTGTGGTTTAAAGAAACGCTAATTAATAGATAAATTAGCCACCTAAAATAAATATACACACATCATAATTCTATGGAAAAGAATTACAGTTTATTACTGAGCAACAATTACCAACTAGGCTTTGCTTGTCTTTAATTAATAAATGCTCAGTAATAAACATGTTCTGTGTATTTCCAGTTCAATAACGGAACGGTCGCAAAATGTCCACACTTGCGCCTATTAACCCGAGGAGACATCTCGAACCAACCACC
Source organism: Patella vulgata (assembly GCF_932274485.2). NCBI lineage: Eukaryota > Metazoa > Mollusca > Gastropoda > Patellidae > Patella > Patella vulgata. The sequence continues at coordinate 73,717,791 of NC_065883.2, read as the reverse complement.
AGCCCATCCGCGCTGACATAGTAATAAAATATTGATCTAGGTGACTAAATAACCAACATATAATTTATCATTTTTTATCCATACAAGAGTTGAAAATTTGCGAGGCTCCCATACTAAATGCCACTGAAACAATTTAAAGTAAGCAGGCCTACATCTATATATATTATCTATACCATAATATTAATTTAAAAGTTGAATTAATCAAAAAGAATGATAATTAACTATTAATAGCCATATAAATTGTTATCTCGCGATACTGATGAACACTGTATTAAAAAGTTGAATGAATCAATAATAATTAACTATCATAGCCATATAGATTGTTATCTCGTGATACTGATCGATGAACGCTGTATTAAAAAGATCAATCAAATATTAAATCAAAAGATGAATTAATCAACTGATTAACGATAATTAAACATACATTATGACGTCACATTAATAATGACGTCATTGTATTAATCATATTAAACATACATTATGACGTCACATTAATAATGACGTCATTGTATTAATCATATTAAACATACATTATGCAAGAGCTAAATCTGCCTATTGCAGGTCTTTCTTTAGGCCTGAAATGTTTCCTAAATTATTAATTAGACATTAATTAACTTATCCAGACCATAATCAACTCTCGATGGCATCAGATTTCTCCGATATTAAATAGATTAGAACAGTTCAGCCATATTTTGATTTAAGCTAAAAATGGAGGAGCGAGACTTAGCTTCGAACCACCAGTACGGTGGCTGAAATTATTGCACATGTCTTGTCGTCAAACCTTCAAAGGCTAATATCTTCGCTCTCAATAGAGTAATTTGAATGCAATTTTCAACTTATTCATTTTACATTATCAATTTTCGAACTATTATAGCAAGAATGGCTAGCTCTTTATCTAAATCTTACATAATGTATCTTTAACTATTAATAGTCGTATAAATTGTTTCTTGCATTAACGATAAAAGCCAAATTAAAAAGATCAATCAAATGAGGTAATATACAGTTTTTATGCATAAGTAACAACATATTCCAATCTGATTAATATTCAAATCTATATTTTGTTACGTTTTTTATACTTTCGTTGGCCTCCACTACATAAAAATCTAACCGGTTGTATTGGGAGGCTGTGTCAGGGGTCATAAAGCAACTTTTGAACCTATGACATCAGACATCTGGTTAACCAATCAGTGTTGGTATTTCAAGTGGCAATTCAGAAATATAACTTTTGCTTTGTCGTGTGCCAGACGATAAGAACTCGACTCAACAAATCATTTGATTGGCTAATCCCTCACATCACCCAGAACGCAGGGTACTTAACAACACTTCCAATTAAATCAAAATTTGAACTATAAAAAATGAAACGAAATAGGATCTGGGTTTTAATGAGATTGAACACATCCATATTAACATTTCTCCTACGATATGAAACACTGAACAACATAAATGAATTTTTTGGCTAACATATGATTAAATTTTATACAGTAGAATCTGTATGAGCAGGGTGGCTGCTTAATGCAGATTCTACTGTATATATAATTCCCTTTGAATAAAAATTAATTAAGATAAATTTGACTGATTATTAATCAAAATAACATGAATGAATCTACACATTCAAAATGATTTTCATTGGTGTCTTTAATTCTTTTTTTTTTAAACATTTATAATTGATTTAAATAAATGAATATATACCATCCAGTACATAGGTCAATCTTCTCAGCAATAGTCTCCCTTACTCAGGGCTAAATATACATATTTACTGTAGGTCCAGGCTTATAGGGCCTGTCTCTTGGACATTGTCTACTCCAACACAATAACTACTGCCTTGCTGAATAATGTCTTTCAAGCCTGTATTTACTGTAGATCCAGGCATAAGGCCGGCCTCTTGGTTCTCTTCTAGCACATTACAGTGACAACTGCCTTGCTATGGAAAGTCTTTCAAGGCTGTAGTTACTGTAGATCCAGGTATTGGGCCCACATACTGGACCTTGTCTACCCCAACACAGTGATTACTGCCTTTCTATGGAAAGTCTTTTAGGGCTGTACTTACTGTAGGTTCAGATTTATGGGGTCTAATGGTTCTCTTCTAGTACAATACAGTGATTACTGCCTTGCGGCATAAAGTCTTTCAGGGCAGTATTTACTGTAGTTCTGCCTGACCCTTGTCTACCCCAACACTGCAGTGACCATCGTTAGGAAAAATGTGAACACGGTCCTAACTCATACTTTTGGGATCGAATATGAATCGAGTTTAACATGGTTATTTTTTCTTTGGTCACATTTACAATGTCAGGGAAAAGAATTTTGCCCCGATAGTGGCATTTCTATTTACTCTTCATTGAATTACAATTTTCAAGGGTTGCATGACGTACACAGGTAAACCTCGATTTTTCATCCCATCCGAACAACTAGGCAACCCAGGAGCAACAAGTGGGAACTAGGCAACACAGCAGCGAGTACTGAGCTTGATAAATCTGTAGGTTATTCTCGGAATCGAGCCAGGAACATGCTAACTGAAAGTCCAATACCATTACCGATCGACTATCACAACCCGCAAACACTCTGGACCCACATGAGACATGATCACTGCAAGTCCAATACCATTATCGCACGACCACAGCATACTCTGGATCATTGTGTAACACGATTATTGCTGAGCAGATTGACACAATTGTTTGGTGCAGTTTAGCTGACTGACACAAATGAACATCCTTACTGTTCTTTGGCAGATGAGTTACTTCTGGTGTATTCTGAATTACGACATTTCAATATATACACTATTTCAAACATATCTCATATCTCAGAAGTCAATTTTGACTTTATCATGATTTTAAGTCTTTATGATTTCCACGATGAATGACTGACTGACTGCAGTAAAAGCTGGTATCTCAGTTAACTTTCATCACTAACAGCCTCGTCGTCATTTATACTAGCACTAGCATTTGACACACCTACAGCTCCATATGATGCCGATGCTGATCGCGACTCTTCTGCGGTGTTATTCTGGTCAGGTTTATCCAATAAAACATTAGCAACGAATGGCTGAAAGATAAAAATAATAATTTTATTCTAGAATTTTATCTTTTTAAAAAGTTTTCTGCACTGATTGGGCTACTGACAAAAGGTCTGCTCTCCCGTCAAAAGGCAAAACCTAGTAACTCACTTTTTTCTTATTTTGAGAAAACAAAGGAAAACGTAAAGAATGAATATTAAACCCCAGCTCATCCATTGATTTGACTATTGAGTTACTAGGTTTTGCTGTGGTATACTAGGCAAATGAAGGAAGTTGCTAGGTTGTGTCATGGGTGTAACTGCTTACAAAATCAAAAGATTGGAATATCTAGTACAACAACAGGAAGCAACTACAAATTTGGTCCTAACTCAATTTTGATAAAAAAGTGAGTTACTAGGTTTTGCCTTTTGACGGGAGTGCTGTATACATTATACAGTGTACTTTGAGAGAAATTTTAACTGGATAGCAATGGGCGTCCTTGCTAAAGATAAAGGGGCATAATTTATAGAGCAGACGGTCACATGTGACCTCATTGTTTACCATTCATCATTGTTTTCCTGTACATTTATAACATTCGGATGTGTTGACAAACATTAGTTTTTAGCGTTGACATGGAATTTAATACCGATTCGTCGAAATACCGTTCTCTTACCATCACTAAGTACACGTGGAAACGAGATTTTACTAGCGACTCCTGGTGGGAATTCCTTCTGTGAGGGTGCCTACGTCAAAGTCAAGGTGTATATGGGACCTTGGATTTAATTCCTATCGGAACGACTAGACATAACCCTCCCGGTTAGTGAGAGAGAGCTTTACTGAAATAAAATAAAATGGTGTTCAACGTCCTACTATTTTTCTCCAAACTGGGCTAATGAAGACAGGCATACAGTGTGCTAGGAGGGATTTTGTGCATGGACAGCAGCACTATGGCCTACTTTTATTTCGAATTCTAACTATCAAGGATTCTTTTACATGCACAGGACCTTGTTTTATCGTCCCATACAATCTACTATATGGTGTCCTTTGCCAGGCACTACTGAGAACTGGACAATCCAGATGAACTATCTCATCCATAGTCGGAATCGAACACGGGACCTCCAGGAAGCAAGCCGAAATATTACTCACTGAGCTCACAGGAGGGTGAGGTGGTGGATGATATTTGGCCATTCTTACCTTTTGTCCAGTTTCCACCACATTACCACTGTCTTCACGATCTCCAAATTGCTGTAGGAAAAAAAATAAAATAGAAATGCTTTAAAACTTATAGAAAACTTTATTTAATAGCATAAATCTGCAGAAGCAAATACAAGATTTTAATCTCAAGCAAATTCGTACTGTCTTAATACACAAAAAAACAAAAGATGCACAATCAGAAGAATTTAGGTGAAGAGTTAGTAAGAAAACAAAAGAGAAATATCATTCAAAAGTGCATCAGTATCATAGCAACAGACTATAAACATTAGTATCATAGCAACAGGTGCTAAACATTATTGTCATAGCAACTGATGCTAAGCATTAGTGTCATAGCAACAAACACTAAACATAAGTGTCATAGCAACAGATGCTTAACTTTAGTGTCATGGCAACAGACTTGAAAAATTAGTAGTGCATTTGGTAATCGAAGTAAAAGTGGATCATTCCTGCAAATTCTTGTGATGATACACCCGACAGACGACAGATTAAATTAAAACTGTATATGATAATAAATTATATTTTCGATATTACTATACATTACGCAACACTGACAAATTCTTTCTTTGCCGTGGATAAAACTTAAGGCCATACCAATGTTATTTTTTATTTAGTTCTTTGTTTGGGGACTTGATAAGCAAATAAATGATATTTTCGATATTACTATACATTACACAACACTGACAAATTCTTTCTTTGCCGTGGATAAATCTTAAGGCCATACCAATGTAATTTTTTTTATCCTTATATGAAGCAAATTTATATTAGCTTTTAGCTTATTTTTGTACCATATCTTTCAAACTGTAATGAATTATATGATGTTACTTACTTGTGATATTTCAAGAATAGGAGAGATAGAGAGAAATGGGGTTTAACGTCCACTCAACATAAACTAGGTCATTTCGGGACTAACATATGGTTTGATTTTATTTCAATAATTTGCTTGCGCGTAGGGGTATTCAGCAGTGGGAGGAAACCCATGAGGTTGGACAGGCGACCCTACTCCTTGTCACATACAACCTGGGAATCGAAACCCTGCCAGTTGACTCAATAACAGACCGTATGATACAGCGCGCGCGTGCTAACCATTCGCCCATCCAACCCCCCTTCAAGAATAGGATTTGTTAACATGGTTCTTACTATTTGAAATAATTTGGCCTGAATATTTGTAAAACAGTATGGTGATTTAATTTAGTACAACTAGTCTCACAACAGACATGATTCTGATTATGTATCATATATTGTTCTTTGAGATAAAATGTCCTACTATTCTGCTCCGAACTGGGCTAATGAAGACGTATAGATGCCATACAGTGTGCGAAGAGGGTAATTTTGCCTGGACAGCTGCACTACTACCTACTCTTTATTTCAAATTCCAACTGTCAAGGGATCTTTTATGCGCATGCCAATGTGTACACGGGACCATCGATTTTCATCCCATCTCAACGACTAGACAGCTGTCCTTGTCAGGCCCTCCATCCTACATCACTGACAAGGGGGAAACACGGCAGCAAATCTGGATGAACTTTCTCGGTCAATGTCTTTGAGATAAACAAGAGAGTTTTGTTTTTAAATGTTTTATACCAACCTGACCTAATGTATATTCAGCACCACCGAGCTGATCATCCGAAAGATGGCACAAGAAAAATAAATCATAAATAAACTAGGATTCAGTCTCAAACACAGATAATAGCCTAGTATGGATATATAGGACACATACAAGTGCCGGATTTACCTATAGAACTACGGGGCCTCCGGCCAAGGTAACAGTATATAATATTTTGAAAGATGTCATAAGCTGTTCTTACAGGCACTGTAGTCTTAAAGGTCACCGGTAAAGCTTCATATTTTTTTTAAATAATGCAAGTAATTATGTCAACATCATGGCTTGTTTATTAGAGGAAAGTTACGACTACTCATGGAGAACGACAGAAATCGCTAATGTTGAAATTTACCTGTGGCAGGTTAACATTGAACATTGACATTCAGGATCGTGTTATAGTTTTGGAAAGGATATGTTGACATAATTACTTGCATTATTTAAAAAAATTATGAAGCTTTTCTGGTGAGCTTTAAGCATTTGTCATCCTCAGCTTTACTCAATTGTGCTTAAAGCACACTTTGATAAGTGGCTTACCCTAGGGCCTCCCTTCATCTAAATCCGGCACTTTCCTTTAAGCTTTATATTGTCTTTCTACACAGCCATGCAACAAGGCCAAGACACATCTTTTCAAAAGCAGATAATATTCAATTGCAACTACATTCAACTAGTTAAGGCCACTGATCGTCATTTCCATATCGATATCTAATTTGCATATCAATATCTAATTTACATATCAATATCTAATTTGCATATCAATATCCAATTTGCATATCATAATTTGCATATTGATATCTAATTGTTAACGGCATAATCCATGCTAAAATGTCCTCAAATTGATTATTTAAAAATTAATTAAGAAAACAAAACCATGATATCAATTGTAGATAATCTCATGGCTTGAATTCAAACAGATTAAAAAGAGGCTAATCTAAAGATTTTTCATTCATAGAGGGAGTTTATTTTGTTAATATCGTCTGCAGAGGATGCTGAAGTTTGTGAAATTTTGAATTCATCAGATGTTTGAAAATACTGAACAGAATTTAACCATTTTGGACTGATGTTCCTTTTACAGACGGTAAGAGATTCAATCAAAATTATTTTGGATGACGATCAGCGACTGGAACCAATTTTGCATGCAATAGGCCATCTTTTTCAAATGTCCATAAATCAAATTTAACAGAGCAATAAAAACATGAAGAATTTAATTTAGTTCTGAGTCCCATGTTTCCTAAAGGATTCACTCTGCAAAATGATTTAATACATCGTGGATATATATACAATCGAACACTTCAATAAGGTACTCATTAACAGTCTTACACAATGGGACAAATTCACAAAAACAACAGCATAATAGTTACCAATAGCATAATAGTTACCAATAGCAACAACGTAGTTACCAATAGCAACAACATCGTTACAACAGCATAATAGTTACCAATAGCAACAACGTAGTTACCAATAGCAACAACATCGTTACAAATAGCAACAATGTAGTTACCAATGGCAACACCATAGTTACCAATAGTAACAACATAGTTACCAATAGCGGCAACACAGTTACCAATAGCAACAGCAACTAAGTTTATTAACACCAACACCAAATCATATTTTAAATATTAGTATTAGTAAACAATAAGTTTATATAATACCATAGCCAAAATATGAAATTAAATCTAAATAGACAAACGATTATATGTGTTCCATTCCCTTTAAAATGAAATCTCTATTACAACAACACTGGATACTGTACGATATCATACAATATCTAAATAGAAACCATTATAACAAATCCTTAAACAGAATTTAAACCCAACCACCACCTTACACCTACATTAAATGTTTAATCACCACAAAGAAAATAAAACTACAATCAGATAGAGCAAGGACTATAAATAAACAATGGGTTGTCAGGCAATAAGATACACCCAGCAGCATCCCTATTTTCAGCAGTATCCATGAAATGGGAAAACAGAGACAATAGCACCACAATGTGCACTCCCATTCATAGCAAGCCAAAATGGGGTTTCTGAGGCTTGTCCACAGGGAGAACTTTTAAACTAATGAACACATGTTATTTGCAAATTAAATAGGGGGGGGGGGACTCTTCAGAGTGTTTACAAACTGTTATTGACTGGAGTGAAAACTCTGTAGAAAAGTCAATGCATGATTATAAATGTTGATATGGTTCCTCCTTATGATCAAACCAAACTATCACAAACAAGTTTTTAGTGGATGACGATACTATATTCTCACATGATAATACACATGCAGATGTATAAAAATAACGACTCAGCCAAATATTGAACAATGATGTACCGGGTATACTGAACAATAAAGCTGTATACTGAACATTCAAGCTGTATATTGAACATTCAGGCTGTATGGAACATTTAAGCTGTATATTGAACAACAGAGATGATTTTTGAACAATAAAATGTATATTGAGCAATGATGATTGATGTATACGGAACAACAAACAATGAGGATGTATACCAAACAAATATGATGATGTACATGTATATTGAACAATACAGTTGTTTGAAGAACAAAGATGTATATTGAACAATAAAGATTGAACAATAAAGCTGTATATTGAACAATGAGCTTGTATGTATATTGAACAATAAAGATGTATATTGAAGAATTGAAAAATCAAGATGTAAATTGAAAAACTGAACAATAGAGATTGAACAATAGAGATGAACAATAGAGATTGAACAATAAAGATTGAACAATAAAGATGTATAGTGTCAGAGTTCTATTAAGACTGTACAATCTACTTGTATTTACCATTTTTGTTTTTTGTTTAGGGTGGGGGAGGAATGACCTCAGCTTCTGGAATAAATGCTAATTGTTAGCCAATTGTACAGGATTCACCCTTACCAGGAAATAGAATGGGGTTTGACATCCTGTCACTACCTTTGATCGTACCAAGTTTATTCTGAGACTATCACACAGCCCAAGTAAAAATTGTATTTTCTACTCAGCTCTGTGAAATATAGGACCAGTCCAAATTGATTGGTTGTCATTTTACATTGTAAGTCCAGTCTACAAGTTTTTCTATTTTTTTCTGTTGTTTCTCAATCAGCCATTTTAATTATATTCGCATTGATTTGTGAGATATGTTTTGCAATGGTTATCAAGTCTTCTCATTACAAATGAAATGAAATGAAATGGGGTTTAACGTCCTACTGTTTTGCTCCGAACTGGGCTAATGAAGACGGGCATACGCCATACAGTGTGCTATGAGAGAATTTTTGCCCGGACAGCGGCACTACGGCCTACTCTTATATCCAATTCCAACTGTCAAGGGATCTTTTACGTGCACGCCAATTTGTACACAAGACCTCGGTTTTCCATCCCATTCGAACGACTAGACAGCTGTCCTTGTCAGGCCCTCCATTCTGCATCACTGACAAAGGGAAACCACGCCTGAAAATCTGAATGAACTTTCTCGACCAATGCAGGGATCGAACACCCGACCTCCAAGTTAGCGAGCCAGCGTCTTACCCACTTAGCCACGTGATCACAAATGACTTACAAGACCGTACAGAACTTGTTTAAAATTCCCACTGTATCGTAAATAATGGATATCAGACGCCCATATTTTCATGGTTTGACAAAAACACCAATATTGATTAAAATGGACCAATACTGAATTCTAATTCATGTTTTTAATGTCAAATATTAGTGATATAATATTAAGCTAAGGGTTATTCTCCCTTTAAACGAAGCCGTTTTAAATCATGCAGTTCAATGTGAATACAAAATGCAGACAACATCAGGCCAAAAAAAAAAATATCTGTGCTTACAGTTACTTGGCCACAAAATACAGGGTTCGTCGGTCAGAATTCAAAAAAAAAAAAAAAAATTGTGTGGGTTAAGATTGGGTAGAACTAAATTAATTTTTAATAAACTACATTGATATTTGCAGTTTAACATCCTACTGTTCTGCTCTGACTGGGCTAACGAAGACGGCCATACGCCATACAGTGTGCTATGAAGGATATTTTGCCCGGACAGATGCGCTAAGGCCTACTCTTTTATCAAATTCCAACTGCCTAAGGATTTTTTACGTGCACACCAATACACAGGACCTTGGTTTTTCATCCCACCCAAACAACTAGACAGCTGTCCTTGTCAGGCCCTCCGTTCTGCACCACTGGCAAGGGGAAATCATGCCGGAAAATACTGATGAACTTTCTCAGCCAACACCAGGAGCGAACCCGCGACCTCCAGACTAGTGAGCCAGCATCTTACTCACTTAACCACCGTGGCTCCCTTGCAGTCTATAGTCTCTGTGATGTCATTTTAAATATCGTAAAGTGATTATTATATATTTCTAGCTTAATTAATGAGTAAGATTCTACAAAATAATGCTGATTCGGACTGTTATAATAATGAAATTTCTGCAGAAGACCGCATTATTGGACCTGGGTTAAGAGAAAAAAGGGTTCGGGGGGTGGGGGGGCAATTTGGGCTAAAAAAAAAATAGGGTCTGTCGAGTAACTGTAAACAAAGGTAATTTTTGTTTTGGCCTCATCTAAATATTCTACATCTATATATGTGCAATCTATATCATGTATACAATAGTGCTGATCTTGTAAAATAAGAGTGTCATGAAAATCAAATTTAAGGCCATAAAAATCAAATATTCTGGTCCTCATAGACAATCCTTACCAAAAATCTGATGTGGGAGTGACGTTTTTATTGTTGTCTTTTTATTTTGTAAAAGGAGCAAAACTGGGCTAAATGATTCTCATAAACATTTCATTTATCTCATCAGTAATTTATGAGACTGTTTTTATTTTTTACATTTTTTTAAATGAAAACAGATCATACAGCCCTTTTTAAGTGACACAGGAATATATCAGAACTACAGCCCTTTTTAAATGACACAGGATTATCTGAGAACCCAAATATTTTTTTTTAAATCGCCTAAAATCTCAATTGTAAAATGTTTTAACAGGCAAGAAAATTTTAAAATAGTAAAATAATATTCTATAAATGTCCAGAAACCAGTAAAAAAAAGATTTGCTACTTTCTTTTTATATAAATTGTATTTTAACGTTAATAAGTATATTTTTATGATGTAAATAATTTGTATAGAATAAACCATCTTAATAATTACATGTGAGCCCCGGGGAAGAACGATCTAAGTCACTTTTTCAACGAACCCCAGTTAATTGCGCTATCTGGTAGCAAATTGTATAAGCTTTCTGTGGAACAATCAAATTCAGGTAAAAACGATCAGAGTCACATCGAACCAAGGCCCTTCTGAAATGGCCTCCCGGACAAATACAAGTCCATCGTATTTATTTGACCTTGATTTGGCTGAGAAGTGGAAGTCAGTTGTTGTACTGGTAATTATGATTCATATTAAACATCATTTTAAAGTTGTAATTAAACCCACTCGTTGTTCTGTTTCGTCCAAAAGTCTGTTTTGCCTTTTATGCGAAAAGACAATAATGTGACTTAGATCGTTCTTCCCCTGGACTCATCATGTATATAGAAAATACAGGTATCATGAATAAGGCCTGTTGAAATTTTAACATAGTGAGGTCGGAGCGAGAGAGAGATGGGGTTTAACATCCATTCAACACAAACTAGGTCATTTTGGGACTAACATATTGTTCAATTTTATTTCAATAATTTGCTTGCGCATATGGGTCTTTAGCAGTGGGAGGAAATCGGAGGACCCGGAGAAAACCTACTCCTTGTCACATACAAGTGGGAAATCGAAACCATGTCACCTGACTCAATGATAAGACTGTCTGATCCAACACACACGTGTTAACCATTCGGCCACCCCCCCCCCCACCCCTCTGAGGTTCGGAACACATTAATACAATTATACTTTGGATATTAGACTTAAGTGCTTCTCTCTAACACTGTTGGAAGACATTGTCCCGAACTGTATTCCGAAACCTGCCTAAAAGCAAACCATGCTATATTACGGGGGGACCATATCAATAAAATTTTACTTTGTAAACAACTGTTGGAAGCCAAGTCGACCCCTAACCTTGAACAGAAACCCAGTTTAAAAGCAAACCACGCTATTGTGAGGTTAAAGCGTATTAAGAAATTTTTTACCTTGTATGTTGACGGACTCAAGTGTTTAAACCAACCAAAACATATTCTACCAACTAGTACTATCAACGTTACAAATAAGGCAACGCTTGAAAACAACACAACAGGTTCTCGTACTCCATTACCTGAAATATATAATATCAAATATTCTAGATCTAATACTGAAATATATAATATCAAATATTCTAGATCTAATACTGAAATATATAATATCAAATATTCTAGATCTAATACTGAAATATATAATATCAAATATTCTAGATCTAATACTGAAATATATAATATCAAATATTCTAGATCTAATACTGAAATATATAATATCAAATATTCTAGATCTAATACTGAAATATATAATATCAAATATTCTAGATTTAATACTGAAATATATAATATCAAATATTCTAGATTTAATACTAAAAAAAAAAAAATGATATCAAATATTCTAGATCTAATACTGAAATATATAATATCAAATATTCTAGATTTAATACAGGGGGGTTGGGATGGCCTAGTGGTCTAGAGTGTCACGCTTCGACCTCTAGTTGGCCGGTCACCTCTGACTTGCGGCTGTGGTTTCGATCCCAGGTGTGAGCGTATGTGGCTTGGAGATAGGGGCTCCTTCTCAACCTCATGGCTTTACTCCGGGTACTCCGGTTTCCTCCCACAGCAAAGACCCCTGCGCGTGCGCTAAGATCATTAAAATGAACTTGTCTGCGATATCACCTTCGGTGTAAGCGGACGTTAAACGCTAAGAACAACAACAGATCTAATACTGAAATATATAATATCAAATATTCTAGATTTAATACTAAAAAAAAAAAAAATGATATCAAATATTCTAGATTGAATACTAAAAAAAAGATATCAAATATTCTAGGGAGGGAGGGGACAAGAAAAATAAATTTTCAAATCCATTTTTGGATTGATGTTCCTATTAGTATTAGAGATCCAACTTTCACAATATTGTAGTTTGCAAGGGATTCCTATCTCGCTCAAATCTTGCTCACAGTCTGTAAGGAATGGTAACCAAAATGAAATAGGGTTTTACGTCCTACAGTTCTGCTCCGACTGGCCTAATGAAGACGTGTGCTATGAGGGAAATTTTGCCCGGGCAGCGACACTGTTGCCTATTCTTATAATGAATTCCAACTGCCAAGGAATCTTTTACGTGCATGCCACCAATGTGTACACAGGACCTCAGTTTTTGCATCCCATCTGAAAGACTAGACAGGCTCTCCATTTGTCACCACTGCAAAGGAGGAAACCACGTCGGCAAATCCTGACTGCTAATCAAATGATGGACAGAAAACAATTGATATAAAATAACTATAAAATATACCATACCTGCTCGTAGAGCGGTGAAGAATACAATCGTAAACTGAAGCAGTATCACAGAAATAATCACATAATTCACAGCAGACGCATGTATATGTTTGTTGATTCTTGATGCTTTATACGCAAAATAAATATTATACCGATCGACAATATGTTTAAATATCATATACACTAGACCTGAAAATAAACACAGATTTAAATGGATTAGAACATATGTGTGATTTGAAAATTTAACGATAAAATAGATAATCGAGACTTAGTTAATAAAGGATCTATGCTACATCTTCAAACAGCCAAGAATAAAGTAATTTGAATTAAATTTTCAATATATTCATTTTTCATTATCTATTTTTAATCTATTTTAGCCAGAACGGTCAGCTCTATAACTAAATCTTACATAATGCATCTTTAATACAGAGAATAACAGTTACAATAATATATTGTGTCATCAGTTCTGATAAATTATAGCCATTACTTTTTCTGTTTCAAAACTGTAATTAATCTAGTCTACAATTTGGTGGAACAGGAGGTACATGTTTGTGTGGTTGGTCAATCTGAACAACAAATTTTAAAGTGGCATTTAGTAACGCACTCAAGTGTCGGAATAAAACATGATATAATTATATGATATACTTGGATGTTTATTTCTAGTGACATTCCGACGAGGATTCTCTCATCTTGATCAAGGAAAGTAATGCTAGAGGAAGACAAAAGACGCCCACGTTTGAGCAACAGTAATGATGTTTATAGCTACCCTATGTATATAACTACAATGCCCACTATATAATAGTAATAGTAAGTTACTAGTAATTTACATACATGGACAAGACATCATACTCAGAAAAACACAAATAAACAAACAATTCAAAAAAGGTGAATGGATCCGGGGCTAACCGTAAGCGTCCACTGCGTTGTACAGTATGGTGCACTAACTGGGGTTTCCTGGGTTCGATTTTGCAGTTGTTTGGGAAACTTTCTCAGGATTTCCCAGCGTGGTTTCCCTTTGTCATTGGTGCAGAGGGCCTGGCAATGAAACTTGTCTAGTAGTGCTGGCACGATTTTTTCCTGAATCGATGTATCGCGATTCACCATCTCCAATTCGCGTATTGAATCACAAGACGCTGAATTGTAGTATCACGATTCTCTTTTTGTGGTTTTTTTTTTTGTCGCTTCACAAAAGGTATACAAACACTCTTACTTTGTTTTGATCAACATCAATATCCTGATATAATTTTTTTTATTTCTTCAACATCGGCAGGACTATAAATATCAATTACTCATTTAACCTGTTGTTTTCTTGGTAAACATTGACCTGGTTATAAATCGTGATACGAAATATCGTAGACCTGAATCGCAATATGTATTGTATCGTGCCTGATGTGGCAATACCCAACTACATATAATTGATCTCCCCACTATATATACCCATATTATATACATAACTTACCAAACGGAACTATAAGAGGACAGAGTATACTGTATGATACAGTTATAGCAAATACACACAACATCCACGCATACTGACATCCATATTGAAAATCCCACAATACAGACTGAAACATAAATATATATTGGCATGTGTTGATATGACAATCAAATATATTAGTATAGATCTGATCCAACCTTCCTAGGATTATCAGTCATAGTTGTAGTTTGTGTGGTTTAATGTTCACTGAGGGAGATATCAAAGACATATGTTTTTTTTAAACTTGACAGAAAGAGAGAGAGAGAGAGAGACATGAGGTTTAATGTCCACTCAACACAAACTAGGTCATTTCAGGATAAACATATGGTTCAATTTCATTTCAATAATTTGCTTGCAGGTAGGGGTCTTTAGCAGTTGAAGAAGACCAGAGCTTCCAGAGAAAAACTACGAGGATGGACAGGGCGACCCTAGTCCTTGTCACATACAATCAAGGAATCTAAACCACGCCACTTGACTTGACTCAATGACTGACCTAATGATGCAACACACCCCTACCAACCCCCCTAAAGCTCATATATTTATTGCAAAGGGAGCCACAGTGGATCAGTGAGTATGCTTCACTAACAGGTAGGTCTCAGGTTCGATCCTCACAATTTTTCAGCCTTGTTTCCCCTTGTGCAGTACAGCATGGAAAAGCATCTAGTTGTTCAGATGGGACAAAAAGAATGTAAAGTCTTATGTATACCATTGGCATGCACGTTTAAGATCCCCTGACAGTTGGAAATTGAAATAAGAGTAGGATGAGTGCAGTTCTCCAGACAAAATTTCTCTAATAGCACATTACACAAAGAGAGAGAGGGAGAGAGAAATGGGGTTTAACGTCCACCCGACATAAACCACGTCATTTCAAGACTAACATATGTTTTTTTAAATTTTTTATTTCAATAATTCGCTTGCGTGTAGGGGTCTTTAGCAGTGAGAGGAAACCAGAGGACCCGGAGAAAACCCACGAGGTTGAACAGACGACCCTACTCCTTGTCACGTACAACCGGGGATTCAAAACCACACCAGCTGATTCAATGACAGGCCTTATGATACAGCGCGCACGTGCTAACCATTCGGCCATCCACCTCCCCACATTACACAATGTTAACCTCTATTTCACATCTTTCTCAGGTAACAAGCATACATCTTTCAAACCTTTCAAGCATTATCTCAAGCATCGAATCCATTCAAGACAAAGGTTATTAAGTGAGTAAATTCCAAATCAGTTTTAAATGGGTCTAATCAGTATGATATGGGCCTAATCAATTTTAAATGGGCCTAATCAGTTTTAAATGGGCCTAATCAGGCCTAATCAGTTTTAAATGGGCTTAATCAGTTTTAAAAGGGTCTAATCAGTTTTAAATGGGCCTAATCAGTTTTAGGGCCTAATCAGTTTTAAATGGGCCTAATCAGTTTTAAGGGTCTAATCAGTTTTAAAAGGGTCTAATCAGTTTTAAGGGTCTAATCAGTTTTAAAAGGGTCTAATCAGTTTTAAGGGCCTAATTAGTTTTAAAAGGGTCTAATCAGTTTTAAAAGGGTCTAATCAGTTTTAAGGGCCTAATTAGTTTGAAAAGGGTCTAATCAGTTTTAAAAGGGCATAATCAGCTTTAAAAGGGTCTAAGCAGTTTTAAAAGGGTCTAATCAGCTTTAAAAGTGACTAATCAGTTTTAAGGGCCTAATCAGTTTTAAAAGAGCCTATTCAGTTTTGATAAGAGCCTAATCAGTTTGATAAGAGCCTAATCAGTTTGATAAGCCTGCTTACCTTTCTAACAGCGCTACGTTCAGCAGCCGATCTAGCCCACATCAAGCGTATGGTATAGGTGAATAATTCAGAGAATCGTATTAATTCTAAGCCGGAACCAATGAAAGCAGAGGTGATGACATAATTAACGAAGAAAGCACCATTACCAGCTAAAAACATACACCTGAAATCATATAAAGATAGGTTGCCAGGTAAAGAAACATACAGCCGCAGCAACTAAGTTGTTTGAGGAGTCAACAAGGGATGCCCCATATTTTTTCTTTTGTCAGTGATGAAAACATTTGCTTGATATCTATATCTGTATGTGTATCGAAACGTAACATGTTAATAAATTCAGAAGTAGTAAACCCATATAAGTGTCTTTAATCAAAATGACCAGTTGTTGATTTTAAATTACGCCGAAAACGGCCAAATAACGACTTTCTGTAAGATTGATTCATCAATATTTCTGTTAATATTAATAGAAAAAATAATTATGTGAATTACTGGTCTCGTTTGACGTTTGGATGGAGTGAAAATCAGTAACCCCACGTACACCAAACCTAGAATATCCACTACTTAATTCCAGATAATTCTTGATCGACTAACAACATGAAAACATAGTACTTACTGCCAGCGAATACTATGTCCTTTCTCTATAACAAACAATTCAAACAAGGCCTTAGCACTGAAATATAACATGACAATATTAAAACAAGGCCTTAGCACTGAAATATAACATGACAATATTAAAACAAGGCCTTAGCACTGAAATATAACATGACAATATTAAAACAAGGCCTTAGCACTGAAATATAACATGACAATATTAAAACAAGGCCTTAGCACTGAAATATAACATGACAGTATTAAAACAAGGCTTTAGCAATGAAATATAACATGACAATATTAAAACAATGCCTTAGAACTGAAATATAACATGACAATATTAAAACAAGGCCTTAGCACTGAAATATAACATGACAATATTAAAACAAGGCCTTAGAACTGAAATATAACATGACAATATTAAAACAAGGCCTTAGCACTGAAATATAACGTGACAATATTAAAACAAGGCCTTAGCACTGAAATATAACATGACAATATTAAAACAAGGTCTTAAAACTGAAATATAACATGACAATATTAAAACAAGGCCTTAGCACTGAAATATAACATGACAATATTAAAACAAGGCCTTAGAACTGAAATATAACATGACAATATTAAAACAAGGCCTTAGCACTGAAATATAACATGACAATATTAAAACAAGGCCTTAGCACTGAAATATAACATGAAAACATTAAAACAAGGCCTTAGCACTGAAATATAACGTGACAATATTAAAACAAGGCCTTAGCACTGAAATATAACATGACAATATTAAAACAAGGCCTTAGCACTGAAATATAACATGACAATATTAAAACAAGGCCTTAGCAATGAAATACAACATAATAAGAATTCATATATAAAATTTATACTTAATCATTAGTTCTTCTGAGCCTTGTGAACAATGTATTATTCAAATTTGAAAACTTTAAAATAGAGTTTTTAGCTCCTCCATTTTTAGCTTAAATCAAAATATGGCTGAACTGTTCTAATCTATTTAAAAGTCTCTTTTGTCTTTAAACTCCTCCCCTACTTGTAGGCCTAGCAGGATATTAGAATGGATATTATAGCCTAATTTTCAACCCTTCTTAAATAAAGTCATGACTATTATTATTATTTGTTTGGGATGAAATATGGAGATCCACTTTGTATACATTGGTGTAAACGTAAAAGAACGTTTGAAAATCGATTAAGCATAGCAAAAAAAGCTTGCTGTCCAGTTGTCTGTGCGGAGCGGTGTCCATCAAATGGGCACAAAACCAGACCCAACTTTTCTAGAGTAAAATTTTGAGTAGAATACGATGCCAAGTGGTAATCAGTCCGCCGTTGAGACGTTTCCGAGATATTTGGGGTCAAAGGTCAAATGAGGTCATTTGCACTGAAAAATTTCCTCACACAGCACAGGCGACAATATACCTTGTCATGTACATCCTGGGATTCGAAACCCCGCCAGTTGACTCAATGACAGATCATATGATACAGCACACACATGTTAACCATTCGTCCGTCCATCCCCCCCCCACACACATATAATAAACTCACCTAGTAAGTCCTAGAGAAGGTAGAATAAGCACCATTAATAATAAAAATATGAAAGTCTTCCTCATCACAACATGATGTTCTCCAGTCCTGTTGAAATAAACAATTTATACCATACATTTATACTATTACCAGATATAGTCCACCAACATTTCCCCATGTCAGTGGTGCAGCACGGAGGACCTGGCATGGAACAATGTCTAGTCTTTCGGATAGGACAGAAACTGAGGTCTTGTGCACACATTGGTGTACATGTAAAAGAACTAATGACATTTGGGTGGGAGAGAGAGACAGAGATTTTAGCAGTGGGAGGAAACCGGAGGACCCGGAGAAAAAACATGAGGTTGGACAGGTGACCCTATTCGTGGTCATATACAACCAGGGAATCGAAACCACGCCAGTTGACTCAATGACAGAGATTATGATACAACGCGCACACACGCTAACCAAGCGGCCATCCACCCCCCCCCCCCCCCGCATTGACAGTTGGAAATCAAAAAAAGAGTAGGCCGTATCTTAATCAGAGTTACATTTCTACAATGATTCTCTTGTCGTTTTCAAGCACAGTCCTGATAGAGTTAGAAACAGTAAAATAAGAACATACTTGGTCCAATGGCCAATATACTGATCAGAATAATAGACTATATTTGGTAGAAGGGCTGAGAACGTCCACAGTAATATAGTAGGTAGAAACTGGACCAGTAGCGGACTCTGAAATATAAAATAAACATAGTGTTAACCTTGTCAATTGTATTTTCTACATGTATCCACCTTTTTTAGCCCAGTCGGAGCAGAAAAGTAGGACGTTAAACCCCATTTCATTTCTGTGTACATGTGTCGGGAGCCAAGGTGGCTAAGTAGGTAAGATGCTGGCCTGAATTGCCCAAGAAAGTTCATCAGGATTTTCCGAAGTCCCGTGTATACATTGGTGTGCACGTAAAAGATCCCTTGGCAGTTAGAATTCAATATAAGAGTAGGCCATAGTGCTGCTACCCAGACAAAATTTCTCTCACACCCAACCTCCAGGCTAGCAAGCCAGCATCTTACCCACTTAGCAACAGTGACCCCAATTTACTTTAAAAGTCTGATGAACGCATTAAAGAACCCTTGATAGTTTGAAACCAATGAAACGTAGATATGAAAATATATCCCTCATTAGCACAATGCTTGGCATTTGCACCTCTTCACTGGTGTAGAAAAGTTCAACCCCATTTCTTTAAAAGTCCAATGGACATATTAAAATAGACTTATGTGTAGTTCATCCAATTTACTCATGTAATCCAATTAACTTGTGTAATCAAAGGATACATTAATATAGACTTACGTGTAGTTCATCCAGTTTACTTGTGTAATCAAAGGAGTCCATTACATTCATCAACATGACTGGTGTTGTTAGAAAAAATAATAATATAAATAACAAACTGTTAATTATAATCGCCTTTAACCACCATTTCCACGCAGGTGTCGCTAGATTCTCCCTGAAAATAACAATACATCAAGCCCTTTAATACTGCTGGTGTCGCCAGATTCTCCAATACAATACAACAAGTCCATAAACACTGCTGAAAGGATCTGATTCTCAAAATTTATAAAGTTCCTTCAACACTACCATAAATTGTTTCAATGGCATTTAGTAATTGATCTGTATATACAGGTCATAATTTCTATGGAATACAATTACTGATTATTACTGAGCAACATTTCGACTAGGCTTCTCTGGTCATTATCTAACTGGAATACACATTGCTTGATTGTAAAGCGGTGGACACATTAGCTAAATCAATCGGCACCAAATATTATTCGGCCAAATGGGTGGACACACCAGGCGAATCATGTCACATGATTGAACATGGCGGCATCCATGTCTTCAAACAATCACATGACTTTTCAATATGAGTGGATAATGAGTGGTGATTGGCTAATGAATTCTACAATCGGACGAATGCTTTGACAAAGCGGACACACCAGGCGAATATAATTCCGTCGAATATATCAAACATGTTTGATTCGGTAGAATCATTAGACCGAATAGAAATTTGTCCGAATGACAGTGGACACACAAGGCGAATTTCGACACCGATTGATTCAGCCGAATCATTCGGCTAGTGTGTCCCCCCGCTTTAACAAAATTTGTGATTGTTAACAATATGGCTTTATTGTCGTAGAATTACAGATTTTGCCTCTGACCCAACCTTGATACGATATCACTCCTGGTGGAAGTGGACGTTAGAACGCCAGGACTGACGGACCTGACCCAAGAGATTTTATGGAGAACTATCATTCCTTTGGTTTTCACCGATGATCATTATTTTATATCTGTTTTGTTGGAATGTTGATTTATTAAACTTATAGATTTTAAAACTCACCAGTATACATTATCTGGTGCTGGAGCAAACTTCACTTCCCAGTCTTGAACAGCCAATTCTAAATACTTTCCAGAAGTTTGAGGATTGTGTGTACCCTTACAGTTAGCTCGGAAGTCAGTTCGAACCCTGAAAATAAAACAACAATAATTTTCTATAGCGCTGAACATTACTTTGGAAGTCAGTTCGAACCCTAAAAATAAAATAATAATAATTTTCTATAACGGTGAACATTCCGTAAGTTTGACTGCTCTGTAGCGCTTTACAAACCCAGAACAATCTAAAACGCCCATTTCTTCGGTACGACATGGGATAGCAAATAATAAAAACTTACTTTTCGGCCATCCCTTCTGACTGAAAAGTGACGAAAGCAATGCCAATAGGATCTTGATAGGCATTTACTTTCTCTTTTTCACATTGTTTAGTTAATCTTTCTTCTTTCTCTGTATAATAATCCATAGCATCAACCTATAACATAATCAACAAGAATATTCAGTCATCAATATCCTGTACCCTTGTATACTACGGAAACACAAGATTGATTAAATCTGAGAAATTTCTTATTAGGGATCTTTCGCATCAGTACGAAAACGAACATAGCTTCGTTTACGTTTTCGTATTGTCTAACACACAGTTTCGCGATCCGACGTACGATAATAGCTAGATGGCGTTAATTTCCACTCCATGAACTTCTATGTCAAATCAAAGTTTTCAATCAAGTGTACAACAAATCAAGCAGAATATTGCTTTTGAGCACATTCTACAAACTCTACAAAATCAACAATATACACAAAGGCTCGAAAAATGGTGGAAAATTCAATATATGAGACAAGAAATATATTCGTTTGCATACCAACTTAAATCCAGCTCCATACGCGTAACGTTTTTCACTGGCCAAACACTCATTACTGATTGACGTCACAAGTACACACAAATCGATGAGGTTTTCGTACCGATGCGAAAGGTCCGTATTACCCGATGGCAAAACTATTATAACAGGTCGATGTTTGTATAAAGTTTCATAAAGATATCTTGAATGGTTTATGAGCAATCTGATTAAAACACAGATCCTATTTCGTTTCGTTTTTATTGTTCAAAATTTTGTTTTACTTGTCTTAGCTACACTAAGATCTGGATGAGTTGTTATCGTTGACGTATTCTGAATGGTGTGAGGGATTAGCCAATGAAACGGTCTGTTACGGCGGGCTTTAGACGTGTTTTACACAGAACTGTAGGAAATCCACTAGTAACATCAATGCTGATTAGTTAATCGAATGTCTGACATCATAGGGTCAAAAGCCGCTCATATGACCTCTGAAGCGACCTATCACTACAACCAGTCAGATCTTTATGTAGTATAACATTGAAAGTATAAAAAAAAACGAAACAAAATATAGATCTGTATTTTAATCATATTGGTTTATGGGATGAACAGAGGCTATTTGAATATTCCTCACTTAAAGTCCCATTGTACAATTTGCATTTCCCAATAAAATATTAAATTTCTCACGGCTTAATCCACACTAATATATGTACCCAGATTGGTTATTTACAATTTAATTTAACCAGCGGCTGCCAGGCAGGATACGCCCACATTTTGCAATAGATGGATAGAGAACAAGATAAACAAAAAAAGTAATTTTTCGAACAATCAAGGGACATAATTCAGGAAGTTACAATCCGATATATGTGCGAATATCGAAAGGAACCAAGATCTTTGGGTTATAAAGACATATTTCAAGTTTCATCAAATTCGGATCAAATTGTGACCTCTATAGTGTCCACAAGCTAAATTGTGGACGGACGGACAAACAGGGGCGACAGCAAAATACATCCACATGAAAATGTGGGCGTATAAAAAATACCAACACTAAATAATCTCCCAGTTTGAATTCAATCAGATTTGATATGTTTGCGAACAACAATATAGCAGTGGGATTTTTGTCCCATCCTAACGACTCGACACTGGTCTTTGCCAGGCCCTCGCCCTACACCACTGATAAGGGGAAACTATGCGGGAAAATCAAGAAAATATTCACAGCCAACTTCTGGATCAAACCTTCTACATCCAGGTTAGCGAGCCAGCGCCTTCGCACTGAATCACCGAAAATGATAAAACCCAAAGCAGTTCCACTAACCTGTTTACAACCACAGCAATCACAACCACATAGATGACCACATGGGTAGGGTCTCATTAACGGTCTAGTACCACTTGTTGATAGTTCATTAGTAGAATGAAGTTTAGCCTCTGCTGCTCTTTCTCTGGATAAAAAGAAATGAAATGAGGTTTAACATCCTACTGTTCTGCACAAACTGGGCTAATGAAACGGGTAAATGTCATACAGTGTGCTGTGTGGGAAATTTTGCCTGGACAGTGGCGCTACGACGTACTCTTATATCGAATTCCAACTGCCAGGGGATTATTAACATGCTTTGAATGGAATACACATGATCTCAACTGACGTTTTTTCTTGCCAGGCCTTTTGTCCTGCACCACCGTAAATCTGGACTGGAAAATAATGTGGATTCAACTACGACTTCCTGGTTAGTGAGTAAGCACCATTTTCTACCAGTCACCATGGCTCCCTTGTGAAATGAGAGAGAGAGAGAGAGAGAGAGAGAGATATTTTAAAACCGTACTCACCTTTTTTTGTCCAACTGAACAAGTTTAGTTATATTATAGGCAAATTGTATATCATCAACAGATACTTCAGGGTAAGCTTCACTGTAATATAAAAAAATAATAATTTTACATCAGCTCACTCACTTCATCAGTAAATTTTTTATAAATGTATCGATTCATATTCTAGTTTTTACCTGAACAGCAGGATTTTCAGTCCTGGCATTGTAGTACCACAATATCAGTGTCCATTTTTCAGGCTATGACATTGTAGTGCCACAATATCAGTGTCCATTTTTCAGGCTATGACATTGTAGTGCCACAATATCAGTGTCAGTTTTTCAGGCTGACATTGTAGTGCCACAATATCAGTGTCCGTTTTTCAGGCTGTGACATTGCAGTGCCACAATACAAGAAGCCTTTACTTGAAATGAGTGTCCAGTTTTTCCGGCTTTGACATTGTAGCTCCTTTACTTATTTATGTTCAGTCAACAACTCTTGATATTGCAGGAATCACAAGGTAGGATATCAGAGATACACCAAAAAAGTGACATTGTAGTGCCCACATTAGAGTGGTCCATTCTTTTCACTTTAAATCCAGATGGCAGACCTCCAGAGAGAGAGAAATGGGGTTTAACATCCACTCGACACAAACTAGGTCATTTCGGGACTAACATATGGTTTTAATTTTTTATTTCAATAACTCGCTTGCGGGGGAGGAAAACGGAGGATCCGGAGAAAACCCACGAGGTTGGACAGACGACCCACATACAACCAGGGATTCGAAACCACGCCACAATATTAGATAGACATGGGGTTTAACATCCACTAGACATGAACTAGGTCATTCAGGACTAACATATCATACAATTTTATTCCAATAATTCGCTTGTGTGTAGGGGTCTAGGCTAGATAGGCAACTCAATCTTTTTTGCAACAAATTTTTAGGGATCAAAACCAAGCCTCAATGACATATCTTATGATCTAAAGCGCACATGTTGAATCACTCGACTACCCAACAGCCATGCCCCGCACCCCCAGCATATTTTAAAAGACTGACAAAAATACAGATTGTTCATTTTCAAATGTGACTTGTTTTCCATGTGACAATTTCTTTAGAATTATCTGTTGATCATAATTTGCGGACTAATTATCCGGGGACAAATTGTCTGGGGACGAATAGTCCGGGAACAAGTTGTCAGGGGACGAATTGTCCCGTACCCATATGTAATAGAGATTATTTAGCTTTAATAGGAATATATAAATATCTTACTGGAAGTGTTCTTTAAGTTGGTTCTGGAAGCATCTATTTTTAGGTATATTAGAGATGAATAATGTTCTTGATACCTGATGAAATATAAGAATAAATTTCATAATAAAAATATAATTAAAGATATATAATGGGAGATTAGATAAAGAGTTGGCAGTTCTCACTATAATAGTTAAAAACTAGATAATGTAAAGGGAATTTGCTGAAAATTTCAGTCAAATTGATCTACTCAATCATCATTACTAAAGTCGGTACAATAAAAAAACATTGTCTCGATTATCCATTTCATGATTAAATCATGAATGAAAGTTGAGTAGCAAATCGGATCCTAATCCTGTAAATATTGCAGGCTAGCGATGACATTGAGAGTTGATTATGGTCTGGATAAGTTAATCAATGCCTAATTAATAATTTAAATAACATTTCAGGCCTAAAGAAAGACCTGCAATAGGCAGATTTTGCTTTTGCATAATGTATGTTTCAGTCTTCAAATTCTGCCACATGCTAATGTTTGGTATATAAAACATTTACTATCATGAATTTAGCTGTTCAATCAAATTATCAGAAATCGTAGACAATCCATGCTCTTAACCCATTTGACCCTGATCCAATTAAAAGATTAGCTAGTGGATTATTGTTAACCCTAATACCCTCTACAAAATTGCAAATAACTAAAAATATATTTTCTATACATAGAAATACTCTGTTACAAAAATGTACAGATTGTCGTTTCTTTCCAATGATATAAAATTCAATTTTACAAAGTAGAAATTATATTACTATAAATAACATTGAAAAGTCAGTTCCACTAAAATTATGACTTTTCTGTCATAATGGTAAAATAACGTGAACAAGTATCCCCTAATAATTTTTTTTTAAAAATAGAACACAAATATAGTCCCTCACGGTGGCAGCAGTGTTCAAAGTAAATGTAAATATAACTTTTAAAAAGAAATATCACCCCAAGTGACGGTCACTTCATCGCTATCGGCATTTCAACATTTCTGCCTTTCTTTGGATATATGGTCGTCTTCTTTGCTTTATTGCGTCAAAAATAAAAATATATAGTTGAAATCTTCGACAATCTCTATGTAGCTTGTATTAAATCCCAAAAGTTTTGATTCAATTTAGTTTTCCAATTTAGAATTATTAGCCGTAAGTTTTGTGTTATCGTCTGTTTGAAAGCGTACCGTATCCAAGATGGCGGCGACAAGCTGGATCTCGGCTCGAGTATCCGTATTCTTCGCATCATAACGGCAGTAAATCATAAAAAATCTGATTCCATTTCACTCTTTATATAATAAAATTATTAGCCGTAATTGACAACGTGAAAATATTGGAATACTGCCAAAGTCATTGACACGGTGTGAATTTTCATCTCTGACCTATTACGTAAATACTGGAAGATCCTTTGTTGAAAGGTATGTTTTTTATTCAATAATTGGCGAATATAACATTCCTTGCCATTGGGTGGTTTATTTTTATTACTCAATTACCATTAATTTATGAAATAAACACAATAGAAATCTGTTGATTGATCTGGCGCTTTTGTTCGCTAATGCCGTTGCCAAGAATGATGGGTCCGCGAGTTGATTCGCTACCGTGAGTCACTTGGTGCGAGTTGTTTCGCTATTGTCAAAAATGGGTTAAACAGTGTGTCTAAATTTAAAGTCAATAGGATGACAACTATCAAGAGCCATAACTCTGGTGGTCATTAAGAAATGAAAAATAATTTATTTCACTTACTTGTTCATCCTCTTCAAACTCTAAATTAACGTGAAAATGACGAACAATAAAAACGACAATTAACAGGTAAATAACGGAAAACACGGCATGTACCCATTGTAGAGGTGAACTGAAAATATACAATCAAAATTATATTGTTTTAAAATACAGGTAAATAACAGAAAACACAGCATGTACCCATTGTAGAGGTGAACTGAAAATATACAATCAAAATTATATTGTTTTAAAATACAGATGTGACATCATCCTTTGATGTTGTATCGTTATTTCAAATAATGTACAGGCAATGTGTCAATCGTTTATTATTTATACTAGATGAAAAATTGGACTCAAGTGATATATTTCATTGAAAAATATGTGCGGAGTATCTGGATTTTAAGTTGTTTAATGGTCTCGAGCTTAGGACATTCCGTAATATATTGAAACAAAACTCCGGCTAACGTTCCTGTGCATTATCAATATTATTACTTAATGTCTTGCTCTCCACCATTAAACCATACATAAAATATTGTCGTAGTAACAAGAACTGGTTGATTTTTTTGTTCTAGGGGCTCCGCCAATTCCAGTATGATCGAAATGAAGCTGAGCATGCTGGTTCTTTGGACAAATGTGCATCGATTTACAGAATTCAATGGCTGCTATGATGTCATGGTCGGATCCCGATTCATAAAATATGATTTGATGTTCCACAACCTGTTTAGTATTGACAAATGGGGGGGGGGGGTAATGTCCACTAGACTATATAGATTTCAATAATTTGCTTCTGTGCACCGGACTGTATGAGTGGTAAAGCAGGATATCCTACCGTTCAATCCACAAGTATTAGGGATGTGAGCATCATAAAAAACAAATGGCAGTACATCTTTGATCTGCATAATAAATGAAATGTAATGGGGTTTAACACCCTACTGTTCTGCTCCAAACTGGGCTAATGAAGACGGGAATACGCCATAAAGTGTGCTATGAGGGACATTTTGCCTGGATAGAAGCACTACGGCTTACTCTTATATCGAATTCCAACTGTACACAAGACATCGGCTACTTTATCACTTTCCAGGCCCTCCATCCTATACACTGACAAGAGGGGTATGAAGTTATAAGTTTGACATTAATTACATTACAATCAAACGACTTTCATGAAATATTGTTACATTATTCTTTCAAATTAACTACATAGTTCTGGATGAATTAATTCATAATTATTGATATTATAATGATAAATGACCTACTTGGTTGGTACATTGCCAATAGTTGTATGACTGAACTCTGTAGCGTTTCCCACTAGAATAAAAATAAATATTGATTAAGATCATTATGGATAAATAACGTTACAAAGCGTGAATATTGGTTAAAAGCTGCCATATTGTTATTCATTTATAAACAACAACCATGGAGAGAGAGAGAGAGAGAGAGAGAGAGAGAGATTTGGCCCTACACTGTTAGGGTGATCCATGAACTCTACAGAAAGTTGGTCTGGACACAGCTAGCTGCCATATTGTTATACATTTATAAACACAACCATGGAGAGAAAGATTTGGCACTACACTGTATTAGGAACATAAAAACTATGTGGGGTCGACACCATGACACTTCATGCGCATCAATGAAGGAATTTGACAAGAGAGAGAGAGAGAGAGAGAGAGAGAGAGAGAGACAGAGAGAGTTTAATGTCCACTCAACACAAACTAGGTCATTTTGGGACTAACACATAGTTCAATTTTATTTAAATAATTTGCTTGCATATAGGGGTCTTTAGCAGTGGGAGGAAACTGGATGACCCAAAGGAAACCAATGAGGTTGGACAGACGACCCTAACCCTTATCACGTACAACCGGGGAATCAAAACCACGCCAGTTGACTTAATGACAGACCTTATGATGCAACCCACATTTGGACATCCACCCCCAGAAATAGGATCTGTGTTTTCATCGGATTGATAAACTGTTAGAATTTATAAATTAAAGATACATTATGTAAGATTTAGATAAAGAGCTAGCCATTCTTGCTATAATAGTTCGAAACTAGATGATGTAAAATGAATAATTTGAAAATTTCATTCAAATTACTCTATTGCAAGCGAAGATATTAGCCTTTGAAGGTTTGACAGACGTGTGCAATAATTTCAACCACCGTACTGGTTGATCGAAGCTAAGTCTCGTTCCTCCATATTTGATTAAATCAAAGTATCTATTTAATATCGGAGAAATCTGATGCCATCGAGAGTTGATTAAGGCCTGGATCAGTTAATTAATGTCTAATTAATACTTTAGAAAACATTTCAGGCCTAAAGAAAGACCTGCAATAGGCAGATTTAGCTCTTGCATAATGCATGTTTAATATACATATTCAACAATTAGTAGGAGTAACCCTGTTTAACGGCAACAAATCAGTCTGGATTGCATAGACTTATTCCCCTTATAACCATTATTAATCTATAAATAACATCTATATATACATTATATAATCATTGATTATTAATTAGTTTTAATCGTATCTATTGTCAGGATTGTTTGTTAATCATCGGAATTAAGTCATACATCACAGGTTCCCTGTTTGTTGTCTATAATTACTCTCTACATAGAGACCTGTGAAGATAATCAATACTAAGGCCTTATCAATTTAATTCTTATTAATAAAGGGGGGTTGGATGGCTGAATGGTTAGCGTGCGCGCGCTGTTTCATAAAGTCTGTCATTGAGTCGACTGGTGTGGTTTCGAATCCCCGGTTGTACGTGACAAGGAGTAGGGTCGCCTGTCCAACCTCGTGGGTTTTCTCCGGGTCCTCCGGTTTCCTCCCACTGCTAAAGACCCCTATGCGCAAGCGAATTATTGAAATAAAATTAAACCATATGTTAGTCCCGAAATGACCTAGTTTGTGTTGAGTGGACGTTAAACCCCATTTCTCTCTCTCTTATTAATAAATGAAATGAAATCGGGTTTAAGGCCCTACTGTTCTGCTCCAGATGGTCTTATGAATATAGGCATACGCCATAGGGTTTAACATCCTACTGCTCTACTTCGACTGGGCTAATGAAGATGGGCATACGTCATATATGAGGGAAATTTTGCCCAAACAGCGGCACTACGGTCTACTCTTATACTAAATTCCAACTGCCAAGGGATCTTTTACCTCGGTTTTTCATCCCATTCAAAAGACTAGACAACTCTTTTGAAAAGACAAAAATGTGACTTAGATCTTTCTTCCCCTTGACTCTTCAATTATTTAAATTGGTGTAGCCTTATATAGTCCCTGGTGCCTTTATCAGTTAATATGGCCAATATATGGAATAATTACAGGCATGTTTTGTACCGTTTGATGGTCTGATCAATAGTCCCACGATACAATTCAGTTTAAGATGAAACTTTATCCATCAACAATCGCAAGCACAATATTCAATGAATAACTTCACGATAAACTGCTCCCTTTGGTCATAACATATGCAATTTCATTACCAGTGCAAGAGAGTGGGTGTTAGACAATTTGTTCAAGATAATATTTCTGCAAACTGCCTGGCTATCACCCAATATCTTGTCCCTAGGGACCGGGTATATGTCAGAGCTTTCTTCTAAACACTTCATCATGTGTTAACAAATTTGGTTTTGCAATTTTAAAGACCAGAATTCTAAACTAATGCATATAGTCAGTAAAGTGTCAAAAGGGTGTATCTAAGAATTTCTAAATATTAAGACATAGAACCTTTTGCATTTCAAAATTTCCACAAATCAAGATACAACATTTGGACACATAATACCCAGAACAGTTCTAATCGGCATAGAGATACACAGCTTAGACAGAAATGTGCATATTAATTGGGAGATTTTAAAATGCAAAAAAGTGTATTTGACTAATTTCCCGAGATACACCCTTTTGACACTTCACCGACGATATGCAGATAAGAAACCTCATCTCTCAACCCTCCATGGTTTCGAGATAAGAGATGGTGCTATATAGTTTCAACTGGCAAACCTCCAATTTAACACTAATCACATCTGGCTTCAAATAAGCAAATTCAACAATTTTTTCATCAAAACAATGATTGATTATTGTTACTTATAATATTTCTACTGCATACAATTACAACAAGATGACTAGTCATCACCATCCCGCGCCCTTGAACTTGTTTTGAAGGCATAAGGAAAAACAACTTCTTGGAATATCAATGGGACTAGTCAGAAGATTCATATTCTGATCATAGTAGCTCGGCACAGTCCCTACTCCCTGTAAGGATTGCACAACAACCTTTGCCTACCTCAATCAGCTGCTGTATGTTAAGCATTAAGCTTATACATCAGAAAATAAAATACTTTAATAGTTTGATGTTTGTATAAAGTTTTAAAAAGATTTCTCTGAACAGATAATGAAATATGCTCTACACATGAAATCGGGACAGAAGGAAGGTCATCAAAAAATAAAATAATAGGTTGATGAATGTAAAAGTGTTATAAAGGTATCTTGAACAGTTTCTGGGATATGCTCCAGAATAATAATTATATACCAAAAAATAATTCAAATGTGTAGTAAAAATCATTCAACAGATAATTTTTTTCCATGGCAACACAAAAATTATTAAATCCGACAAATTTCTAATTAGCAAAAGGCACAACTACTGTAATAGGATGATGTGTGTTCAAAGTTTCAACTAGTAAGAATATTTATATATTCTGAGCACAGTAGTTCAGCATGTTGGGGTTGCACCATCAGTTGCACGCCTAATTCTTTAGACAAATCTCAAATTCCGACACATGGAATATCAATTCACAGAATTTCATACTCTGGTCACAGTAGCTCGGCAAGGCAGGGTCGCTACTCCCTGTAAGGTTTGCACGACAACCTTTGCCTACCTCAATCAGCTGCTGTATGTTAAACAATAAACTTATACATCAGAAAATAAAATACTATAATAAGTTTCAAAAAGATTTCTCGAACAGATAATAAAATATGCTCTAGAAACAAAATCAGGACGGAAGGCTGGATTTCAGAAAATAAAATAATGGGTAAAATTATTTTAAAGGTATCTTGAACAGTCAAATGTGTTTCCATGGAAACACATAAAATTATCAAATCTGAGAAATTCAAAATAAGTGCCAAGAAGATATCTTGAACGGTTTATGAGATATGCTCCGGAAACAAAATTGTACACCAAAAACTAAGTCAAATTTGTTTCCATGGAAACACAAAAAAATATCAATCCCAGAAATTCCTAAATAGCAAAAGGCACAACTACTGTAATGAGTAGATGTCTGTACAAAGTTTCAAAAAGATATCTTGAACGGTTTATGAGATATGCTCCGGAAACAAAATTATACACCAAAAACTAAGTCAAATTTGTTTCCATGGAAACACAAAAAAATATAAATCCCAGAAATTCCTAAATAGCAAATGGCACAACTACTGTAATAGGTTGATGTGAGTGCAAAGTTTCAGAAAGATATCTTGAACGGTTTATGAGATATGCTCCGGAAATAAAATTGTACACCAAAAACTAAGTCAAATTTGTTTTCCATGGAAACCCAAAAAATATAAATCCCAGAAATTCCTAAATAGCAAAAGGCACAACTACTGTAATAGGTTGATTTGTGTGCAAAGTTTCATAAAGATATCTTGAACGGTTTATGAGATATGCTCCGGAAACGAAATCGGACGGACGGACGGACCCCGTTTCAATATCCCTCCCTAACTTCGTTCGGCGCGGGATAATTAAGCAGAAAATCCCACCTGACAAGGGTACAAATCCCCTTTTTTTTAAATCAAAGTGATAATAGATTGCTTTCTTGGACATTTTAAATTTGACATCTTTAGCACATAAAGGGGCGGCAACATGTACAATAGCCAATCAAAGTACTACTAACTTGATCCGAGTTGCACAGGAGTAATATACCGTAATTATGAATGTCCGTATCAATTTTGATAAAAAAAATAACGCTTGATTTACTTTATTGTCAATATTTGCTGATAGATGACTGTTGTTTCAGTAGATTGGGCAGCGTATATAGTGTAATTAGTTCTAACAGTATAAAATCAACTTTGCCACGTGAAACTAAAGGCACCCAATGGTAGCTAAAAACAAGCACATCAGTATATCTCAACGTTTTTAGCTACGTTCTTCTAGCTAATGCATATGCTAATGCACTTACTTAAACTAGTCCAAAAATGTTTTCAATTCCGTACAGTTTTTATTTAAAGTTATGATAAATTGAAATTTATTCAATCTATGCAGCTTGAGTGAAACAAGCTGCCAACAAATTTGTAAGTTAATAGTTGAAGATTTTAGAAAATAATCCTGAGAACAGAGATTTCTGTTGGTAGTAGAGGGCTCGACAAGACTTTTTATATAAGATTGAGCTTGGGTGCTTAAAGGTTTGAAGACACACAGGGGTTACTTTGAACTTAATTCTTTGCTGAATTGGGAGCTAATGCAGGGATTTGTTACACAATTGACATTATTCGGGAACATGTCACTTAACACCGTATCAGATTATGACCCACAGATGGTCGACACTGGCACTGGTCTGACAAGGTCAACGGCCCTGTAGAAGTCATTAGTTACTACCCCTGGCCTGAGTTATGATGCAATAAATAGCCAACTGCATAATCTCTTCCGTTGTTCTTTGTCTAGAAAGGCATCATAAGCAGAAATCTAACTGAGGTTATTGAGTCAAGGTGGGAGCGTCTGAATTAAGACCAAAGAGCGGCCCTGTAAGTTAGTTGGGAGTTGGCACCCAAGGGTGTCAAGCCAAACTAGGACCACGGCTCCCTCAACACAAGCTAATTACCGAGTCTTAAGTTTTGTACATGATATGGTTAAAGAGGAATAAAAGTATTATATGAAATTTAGACCAGTGTTGTCATCAAGAACCTGACTTAAAGACCCCAAAAGTGTAACAGATTGCAATGGTTACACATACAAGAAAACAGAAAATAAATCAGACATGGGTATTTAAGATATTTCATCATTTTGAGAAAACTATAGATATTTTGTTATCTATATTTATTGGCTACATATAAAAGAAAATAAAAATTAATGAGGTGTGGGTACTTACAGACATCTCCTTGGAAATTGACTGGTAGTATAACACAGATAGATAGAACACATATAATAGCTACGTATATAATTAAATATCTCTGGAATGATAAATACTGTATAGCATCACGACCACATTTATGTAGAATATCAGAATCCCTAGGAAAAAAAAGACAAAAAAACACCAATCAGGACATTTCAGGACTAACATATGGTTCAGTTTTATCCACAATTAGCTTGGAGTAGCAGGAGGAAACGAGAGGGAGAGAGAAAGAGAGAAATGGGTTTTAATGTCCACTCGACAAAAACTAGGTCATTTTGGGACTAACACATGGTTCAATTTTATTTCAATAATTCGCTTGTGCTTAGGGGTCTTTAGCAGTAGGAGGAAACCGGAGGACCCGGCGAAAACCCACAAGGTTTGGACGTACAACCGGGGAATTGAAACCAAGCCAGTTGGCTCTATGAAGGACCTTATGATGCAGCATACACGCTCTAACCATTCAGCCATTCAATCTCCCCCACCCCACATTAAATTAAATGTTCCATTAACTTAGGATATCTAGTGACTTAACAAGATACGTCCATCATTCCCGGGATAGACACTTGTCTTCCATCACTATCTTACTGTCCTTGGATATCATATGTCTCATTCGCTCTTCACTTACTTTATCTGGTGACTAACAAGACAGGTGTAGCACGGCCAAACAGAATTAGAAACTTGCCGTCATCTCTATCTTTGGATATCGTATGCAAATGAATAATTTACACAACGTTATCCAGGTGATGAAGTAAATGAGTCAAATGTCCACACACGATATTCCACTTGATTTTATTTGCTTCGTTACTCACCTTACTCGGTAAAATGCTGGTATCCATGACAACAAGTTCTTATCTTGTTTATGTAATGACGTGTCAAAGGATTCTTGAGATCCATGAAGGTTTCTTTTATCATTATCTCCATAAAATAAAGATGTCCACCTATAAATATACCAAAAATAACCCATTTTATTGCTGAAACATGAAAGAGAGAGAGAGAGAGAGAAAGAGAGAGAAAGAGAGAGAGGGGGGGGGCAAATTTTTATTTTCGGATTTCTAAAAACTTTAATTTTAATTACAACCCCTGATTGGATGCCCCAACCCCCTGCCTGAAATGGAAGCGCCAGCCCCAGCCCCACGCCTGAAATGGAAGTGCCAGCCCCTTCACTTATTCCGATTGGATACCCCCTCCTCCTCCCTGAAATGGAAGCGAGGGGCCCTTCACTTGTGTCCAGTTTAAAGCTGACCATTCAATTTTGATAATAAGTGTCTAATTTACAAGCGTTTAATTTCTCGATCACTGTTAAAATCATTGTGTCCAGTTAAAGCTGACTGTTAAATTTTGATAATGAGTGTCCAATTTACAAGTGTTTAATTTCCTGACCACTGTTCAAAAATAAACAACCAAATTAATTATTCGTGTATACTGATTAATTTTTTAACAGTGGTCAGATTATTAAAATTAATCAGTCAGCTTTAAACTGGACAAAAGTACAAATTAGATGATTTTGGGTGATTTTTATGAAATTTTTAAACAAAGATTTGATATTAAATGAATGTGAAAGAAATTAGTGCTAAATACACAATATTAAATGATACCTGGATTACAGAGAGTCTTGATCTATATAGTCATAATTATCCAAGTCAGGTTTACTAAATGTTTTTAAATTATGAATGACAGTTTATCTCTGATAACTATGTTTATATAAATTGATTAAATATTCTAATTATGCGAAATATCTAGAATGAAGCAGGTGTTACAACAGACAGGTTTTTATGTTCATTGTATTAAACAACAACAGGGACAATAATTCTACTTTCACTCTTTATCAGTTAAATGATTGTTTTTATGGGGGGAGGGGTCAGTTCAGGCACAGTGAAGCCTGAAAGTAATTACAAAGGTGTCTCTGGTTGGTCAAATTAACCAAGTATTTTTGTGTACATGTATATATTGTCTTGTTATATTTTCATATTTTATCATTGCTTGATAATGACTAGAGAAGCCTAGTCGAAACGTCACTCAGTAAAAAGCAGTAATTGTATTCCATAGAATTGTCACCTGTATATTCCAGTTCAATTACTAAATGCCATTGAAACAATTTAATATAAAATAAATGGAAAAGAATTAAATGAAAACTGTACCAAACCGAAAGCACATTGTAAAAAAACAACGACTGCACGGTAATTTCTTTTTTGTACTAAAACTAGAGAAAAACCAAGCCAAACTGGACATGTTATCCTAAATCTATAGAAAGCCTGAACTTCATCATTGTACTGCTCTCGACCAGTCTCACTGTCGCTTTTACATTTTGTAGAATACAATTATAGCAAAAAGATTTAGCAATTTTCAAACAAAATCCACAATACTAATGTTATTAGACAGAATGTCTATACCAATAGTATTATTGGTACCAGTATAAAATAGAATACCATGTGTTATTAATATCTTCTTTGATAGTAATTGAACATATTAACACAAGGTACAATTTTATTGATATACATTACTGGGTTTATTACTGTGCAATGTTGTGTTCTTAATTAATATTCTATAAGCTTGTACTGTGTCTTTAAAATAAAGAGTTTACAGTAAATCCATACAGTGACTGATAGACTAAATAACCTTGTCTCTGAAACATAACACACAATATTGTGACAAATTATAGAAACAATGTATAAAGCAATTAAGAGTTTTTCTCAATAGTTCTGTTTTGTTCCGCACTCTGTTTCACGTTTTAGCAACACACCATCATAAATATCATAACAGAATTAAATGCCAATATCATTACAGAGTATTTCTAATACTCCAGTCAGACTGGGGTGGCGTCCTTATTGCACTACTACAGTGACGGAAAATGGTCCCAGAGCGCATCAAGATCACCAAAGGCGTGGCGGAAATGCCAGATATCGTGCTGTGGTCTCAATGGTCGCCGAGTCACGGAGTGTACGCCAAATTTCTGCGATCTGACCTGGAAAGCTGTGCGAGTGTGTCTTTTTTCAAGTTTGTAATTTTTGGGAACATTTGTCGTATGGTCACAGGAGCACAGTAAGGACGCTACCCAGGTCTGATGGTGGGTATAATTAAACATCATTCATTGTTATTAGGCAAGCAATTACCTCACACTTGAAATTTATAATAAAAAAAAATTAGTACACCATATCCAAAATAGTAAATAAAAAGATTATTCATTCTAAAATTTAGACTTTTCATAACCTCCACAAGCAAGTTAGGCAAGCAACCCAGTCACCTAGTTACCACATTCATTCACTTAATCTGGTAACATTTTTTAGAGATTTTCTGTAATTGGGATGCTATTTCAAAATTTTGTTAGTCTGACATTTTTTTTGCTGGGGTAAATGAAAGACAGAATTAGGTCACCAGAAGTGTTTAACAGCTTCAGGAAATAGCGTTAATAACCTTCCATTCTCTTTAATAGACATCAACTACAAATACTTTTATGTAATGTAGCTTGTTCTGACTACAAAAAAATTAGGTTCACCTTGCTATTTTTCATATTTAATTCAGGCCCAGTATTTAAAATCAGAGTCTGTAATTTGGTATTTTCTGGCATTAACTAATTCTATGCCCACCAGCAGTTTTTTTTAAACTGGTGGCTTTAAAGTTTACAGGTTCAAAGAAAATAACAAAAAAAATTGATGATGGGGAAGTCCGACGACAAGAAACTTCTCAGTGTTAACCCAAAACAAGAGTATAATAGAATCAAATGGTGATTTCTACAGGTTGTACATTCTTATATCACAGCTTTCATGAGTTAACAGGTTTAACCAGAGGCCGTAGGCCGAGGTGTTAAACCTGTTAATGAAAGAAGCCATGCTATAAATGACTTGTAACATTAACTGACACCTGCTCAACATGCTTGTTGTTATTGCACAGAAAACCCACCCCACTTCTCTATATGATTTCTACTAAAACTAGTCTAAACCAGCAAAAGTGTGCAATTACATTTAAGCTCCAGCCAATCTCCTAGAGGAAAAACAATTTCCTGTCCATGTCACAATTATATATAAAGTTTGACTGTCTATAAAAACACCACTCATGTCGTCAGGCTGAGATGTTAAACCTGTTAACCAATGAAGTGTGTCATAAATGACTCGTATCACTGACACCTGCTCAACATGCTTGTTATTACTGCACAGAAAACCCACTCTACTAAAACTGGCATAAACCAGCAAGCGTACGTGCAGTAGTAATGAAAATGTCTAGTTATTGCATGGGTAAGACTCCAATTAATGTACTTGAGCGAAAATAATCTTCTTATTTAACGAACAGAACAATGGAAGATTTCCGGTCCTTGCTACAATTATATACAAAGTTCATTAATAATATATTCCTTTCCTTAACCTTCACCATCTATAAATACCATGAAACACTAATCTACATGATAAATTAGATTGTTCTATCACGATAGGAAATGTTTGCAGATGGATTTACTGCTAAATGTACACAGTGGGCAGAGAGAGAGAGAGAGAGAGAGAAATGGGGTTTAACGTCCACTCGACACAAACTAGGTTATTTTGGGATTAACATATGTTTTAATTTTATTTCATTAATTTGCTTTCGTGTAGGGGTCTGTCTTTAGCAGTGGGAGGAAACCGGATGACCCAGAGAAAACCCACAAGGTTGGACAGGCGACCCTACTCCTTGTCACGTACAACCAGGGAATCAAAACCACGCCAGTTGATCACTCAATGACAGACCTTATGATACAACCATTGGGCCAACCAATCCTGTTTCCATACCGTAGGACTGTATATTAGTTCTTCGGGGCCACCAAATACAGCTATTCATGGGCAGTTTAGTAGGCGGTCTAAGAACCACCACTTTTGGATGCTTTGAGACGGTCCAAGTGCCAAAGTGTCAATGATATGCTAAATGTAGTTTCTAGTGGGGGGGGGGGGGGGGTTGTTGTTGATAATATTTCAGTTGGCCTAAATGTAGTTTCTAGTAGTCGGGTTCGTTGATTATATTTCAATTGATCTAAGAGAAGTTTCTATAGTGGGGGGAGGGGGAGGGGCGAGAGGGGTTCGTTGATATTTCTAGTAGGGAGTTTTGATGAGGATATTTCAATAGGAAACAGAAGTTATATAGTCCTGTTACCACTGTTTCTCGTGTATTTTGTACACGAGGAGCAGTCCATTTGCTGATTACACTATTTTGCTTGAATACACTATTTTGCCTATAACGTTTTTTAGGACTTCGAATTCTGTCTTATGGTTTGGATTGTTTGTACTTGGTTTTATTTTATTTATAGTAAGGTACATTGATGATATTACAGTTGGCCTAAAAGAAGTTATAGTAGGGTGGTTTACTGATGATATTTCAACAGGAAACAAGAGTTTCTAAGAGTGAAGTAGGTTGGATAAGTACCTGACTACCAAATATTATACTATATACATACTTACATATTATAACGTTTAGATTGAAAGCTGAACAGATTACATCTTTTAGAATAAAATAATCATTGATAAGATATGAAACCTATTATACAGTAACCAACACCAGAATAAAGCCCAATGCCCAGAGTAAAGCCCAAGGTCCAGAATAAAGCCCAATGCCCAGAGTAACGCCTAAGGTCCAGAATAAAGTCCAAGGCCTAGGAAGTCTTATTAGCAAAAGCCTTGGAATTTGTGAGGATCTCAAAATGTTATTAACACCAAGATTCTTGATGAATATTTTCACTGCCATTCATTTAAAAAATAAACCCATTGATCTCAGTTCTCTTTCAAATTATCCTTGGATTCAAGGTTTTCTCACGATTTACTCTTGGCAGAATTCTTGGAGATATTTTAGGCTGTTTGAACTCAAATTAAATGTCAAAAATGTCAAAAATATAATGATATCATCAAAATATAATTATATAATTGAATACTATCTGATGCAGTGGCTGTGCTACATATAATTCATGCACATAGTACACTGTCCTCTGAATTACCGTCTTGCTTATAGATGCATCAAAAAGGATTCAAAGAATTAACAATTTCAACTGAATTGAATATTTAAACATCAAATTCATCATTTGTTGTAACTACACAATATGGTGACTAGATTAAAATTGGTGGATTACTTTATTTTCTAACTAAAAGCTTCAGATTTTTCCGATAGATACCCAAGGGTTAGCAATATCTGAATGTCTTGCCTTGTACCTGGATTACTTGAAGATACATTATAGGGGATTAGATAAAGAGCTGGCAGTTCTGACAATAATAGTTAGAAACTAGATAATGTAAAGGGAATTTGCTGAAAATTGATCCACTCTGAACTGAGAATTTAGCTTTTGAATTTTGAACCTAGCCTCGATCATCGTTACTAAAGTTGGTACAATAAAAAACATAGTCTCGATTATATCCATTTTTTGATTTAATCAGCAGCAGCAGATCGGTTTCTAATCCAATAAATATCGCAGGCTAGTGATGCCATCGAGAGTTGATTATGGCCTGTATAAGTTAATTAATGTCTAATTAATAATTTAGATAACATTTCAGGCCTAAAGAAAGACCTGCAATTGGCAGATTTAGCTCTTGCATAATGTATGTTTAAAGTTTTTGATAAATTTGTTTAAAGTTATCTAATTTATGAAGACTTTAACTTGTCTGTCGGGTCATACCAAACTTATTCAAATGGACATTTTCTTTTTATAGAATTTGTATTTGGCTTTAAGCTTACTGTGTCTTAAGCCAAGTATCGTGGAGAGGTTTTCATGTAATTTACCTCAGATGAGAATTGATTTTACAATTACATGTTGCTAATTTTCCCACAACTAAGTTTGAAAAAAATAAATTTCTATTTTAAGTGGCAAATCTGTAAGGAATACATTTATAACGAAGTTAGAACAAAAATAAATGGCTGTGAGATACGATGCATGTTTCTTGAATAAAATAAAATTATTAACTCGAAGACGCAAGTCATCGATATTCTGCACCCTTGTATACCAAAAACTAAGTCAAATTTGTTTCCATAGAAACACAATTATTATTAAAGTGTCTGCATCATTTGTATTTTTCGGAAAACATATTAAATTTTCAATAGCTTAATCCATTGTAAAATGTACTCAAATTGCTTATTCAAAATTTAATAAAGAATACAATACAATATGAAAAGAAATGGGGTTTAACACTTACAGTTCTGCACCGACTTGGCTAATGAAGACGGGCATATGCCATACAGTGTCCTATGAGGGAAATATTGCCCGGGCAGTGGCACTACAACCTACTCATATATCGAATTCCAACTGCCAAGGGATCTTTTACGTGCACGTCTTACTCACTTAGCCACCATGGCTCCGTTAACCAACTATGCAAAAATCTTACAAGTCTGTTCTTTGATATGAAACATACATTGACATTGGGTCATTTTCTTCAAAAGTAACATCTGCTGTCACAAAATGACTAAAAACAAGGTTAAAAATTCACCAAGTACCAGTAGATTCTACTAGAAACAATCCATGAGAATAGCTTGTACCAAAGGCAGATATAGAGGACTGAGATTCAAGGCATTAGGTGTCAATTTTATTAATAGTTCACCTGGTTTAATGGTTGACAGCGAGACAGTAATTAATATATTGATACAGCACGAGGACATCAGTCTGAGTG
This sequence comes from Patella vulgata, assembly GCF_932274485.2. Lineage (NCBI taxonomy): Eukaryota > Metazoa > Mollusca > Gastropoda > Patellidae > Patella > Patella vulgata. The sequence goes on along the minus strand of NC_065883.2, from coordinate 73,676,526 downwards.
TTATATCAAGATATTATGCAATGCCTGGCTCAAGATTATTAAACAACATAGAATACTGACACTATGAAATTGTTCCTTGTGTCCAATATTGCAACTAGTATAAATAATGTACGCTTGACACATTGCACATACCATTATTTGAAATAATGGTACATCAACATCAATGGATGACGTCACATCTGGTTTTTTTAGGAAAGGATAGGATACAGGAAGCATACATGAAAGGAAAGACGAAACAAAACCAATATACAGAATATAATATATATATAAGGAAAGAAGACGAGACACCCTACAAACCCCAAACAACTAAGGTTAAAAGACAACTACAGCTGAAACAATGTTTCTGAACTCTTGACACTTTTCTTATACACAATATAACTAATGTTTACTGACATTTTTTTTATAAAAAACAGAGAGAGAGAAATGGGGTTTAACGTCCACTTGACACAAACTAGGTCATTTCGGGACTAACACATGGTTCAATTTTATTTCAATAATTCGCTTGCGTGTAGGGGTCTTTAGCAGTGGAAGGAAACCGGAGGACCCGGAGAAAACCAAGGAGGTTCGACAGGCGACCCTACTCCTTGTCACGTACATCAAGGGAATCGAAACCATGCCAGTTGACTCAATGAAAGACCTTATAATACAGCGTGTGCGCGCTAACTATTCTGCCATTCAAGCTCCCTTATACGAAATAAACAATAAAATAAATATATAATCAAATTTCTTCAATTCTTAAAAAAAAATTAATAATTTTTTGATTTAAGAGAGGAATTAAATCTTCTTATCAAATTTACTTGGGATCAAAATCATGCCACTTGACTCAATGACGGACCGTATGTCGACTACCCAGGACAGTGTGCTATTAGGGAAATTTTGCCTCAATAGCGGCGCTACAGCCTATTCTTATATTATCGAATTCCAACTGCCAAGGGATCTTTTACGTGCACGCCAGTATGTACACAGGTTCTCCTTTTTCATATTATCCGACAGTTCTCCCTGTTAGGCCTTCTTCTGCACCGCTGACAAGGGGAAAACAACCTAGAAAATCCTGATGAACTTTCTCGGCCAACACCTGAAGCGAACCCGCGACACACAGACTAGCGAGCCAGCGTCTTACTCACTTAGCCACTGTGGCTTCCACAATCAACAGTTGAGAAACATTGCTAAAAACTAAGAATACTATATACAAGACAATGGTGGTATAAAATAATAAAAATATAAGATGGTGCCCTACACATTATACTGATTCTCGGACCCAGTTACAGGAGCACTGTGAAAAACAACATCATTAAATAAAAAATAAAAAATTAAGCAAATAAAAATAAAATTCAACAATTAAAATTAAATTAAACTGCTTAATAATAATAAATGTGTGGACGTGTTGTTTTAAATTAAAATAAAAAAGCTGATGTTTAAAGATACATTAGTTAAGAGCTAAATCTGCCTATTGCTAGTCTTTCTGTAGGCTTCGGATGTTATAGAAATTATTAATTAGACCTTTATTTATATGACAAGTTCAAAATCAACTTGAAAATCGAGAATATGTGGGTGGAGTTATCGCCTGTCAATCAAATGATGGGCAATTCTCAGAGACGGTGCGGACACAGTTGATGCCTATTTCTAGTCCAAACTTCCAATAGTGACAACTATGTTCCGAATAAAGTAATTTGACTGAAATTTTCAATATTTTTTTTTTTTAAACATCTATTGTTGAATTATTATAGCTAGAATGGCCAACTCTTTCTTAAACATACATTATGCAAGAGCTAAATCTACCTATTGCTAGTCTTTCTTTAGACCTGAAATGTTACATAAACTGTTAATTAGACATCTATTAACAAAACAAAACCATAATCAACTCTTGATGGCATCGGATACTCAAGATTTTAATTAGATTAGAACGGTTCGACATTTAAAAATTTAATTTAAAAATGGGAAAGCGAGGCACACAACTTGTCAAAACAGTGATAACTTGGCTCAGAATGAAGGAATTTGAATGAAATTTTCAATATTTTCATTTTAAATTATCTACTTTTGAGGTATTATAGCGAAAATAGTCAGCTCTTTATCTAAATCTTACAGAATGTATCTTTAAACTCTTAACTAATGTATCTTTTAAAAAAGCACTAAAATAATCCACTATATTTATATTCATTAAATAAAAGAACATATTACAACAACTTTTAAATAAATCGTTTTTTTTTATTTTTCTAATCAAGCAAGAGAATTGATAAATATACATTAAATTATTACAGGAATAGAAGAGCTGGATCTCTTTGATCTATGGGTAAAATAGCGGTCACACCGAAAGCTAATTTACAAGTCGAATGATATTAAAATATTCATTCAGTTTAAACGATCAACTTTAGAGCAATTTTGGTGCATTTCAATATTTCAAAAATCTATAAATCTTTCAAATCAAAATATATCTTTTCAGATGAGGCAAAAGAGACCTGGCAGTTGACATTCAATGAAAAGAGAGAGAGAGAGAGAGAAATGGGGTTTAACGTCCACTCGATACAAACTAGGTCATTTCGGGGCTAACATATGGTTCAAATTTTAATTCAATAATTTGCTTGCACATAGGAGTCTTTAGTAGTGGGAGGAAACCGGAGGACCTGGAAAAAACCCACACACAAGGTTGTACAAACGACACTACTCCTTGCCACGTACAAGAGGAGATTCAAAAACGTATCTCACTTGAATCAAAGACAGACGAACATGTTTACCGGGTTCTCCTGTTTCATCCTACTGCTAAAGACCCATACGTTCAATCAAATTAATGAAATAAAATTGACCTAGTTTATGTCGAGCGGACATTAAACCCATTTCTCTCTCATTTCACTGTTTATTTTAGGATATTAGTTAAATTGAACAAATCAATATTAAAAATTAAATATCAAAGAGATCCGGCTTACTAATGCTAAATATAGATATCAACATAGATTTACTTCTAATATGAAAACGACAAATATAGTGATAAAAAATCTTAGGTTACAACAGAAATTAAACAAACACAACTTACTTCTCTTCAGCACGACTGACCAGCGCTAATCTGCCATAATCCCAGGCCAATCTCCGGAGGATAGTAAACAATATCAATAGAATCTGAAAATTAAAGATGCATAAATTGTCTCAATGGCATTTAATCATACATTATGCAAGAGCTAAATCTGCCTGTTGCAGGTCTTTCTTTAAGCCTGAAATGTTTTCTAAAGTATTAATTAGACATTAATCAACTGATCCAGGCCTTAATCAACTCTCGATGGCATCAGATTTCTCTGATTTTAAATAGATTAGAATGGTTCAGCGATCAAATATAGAGGACCGAGACTTAGCTTCGATCAACCAGTATGGTGGTTGAAATTACTGCACACGTCTGCCAAACCTTCAAAGGCTAATATCTTCGCTTGCAATAGAGTAATTTGAATGAAATTTTCAAATTATTCATTTTACATCATCTACTTTCCAACTATTTCTTTATCTAAATCTTACATAATGTATCTTTAGTACATGTAATTGAAATGAAATAAAATGAAATGGGGTTTAACGTCCTACTGTTCTGCTCCTACAGTGTATACTGGGCTAATGAAGACGGGCATACGCCATACAGTGTGCTATGAGAGAAATTTTGCTCGGACAGCAGCACTATGACTTACTCTTATATCGAATTCCAACTGTCAAGGGACCTTTCCTGTGCACGCCAATGTGTACACAGGACCTTGGTTTTTCGTGCCATCCGAACGACTAGACAGCTGTTCTTCTCAGGCCCTCTGTCCTGCATCACTGACAAGTGGGAACAACGTCGGAAAATCTGGATAAACTTTCTCAGCTAATGCAGGGATTGAACACCCGGGCCCTTATTCACGAAAACTTAAACTAAGTTTCAACCGAAATTTTAAGAAATACTGAAACTTCATTGGATATATGCAAATTGATTTTACTGGTCAGCCAATCGAATTGCAGTATTTCTTAAAATTTCAATTGTATCTTAGTTTAAGTTTTCGTGAATAAGGGCCCTGACCTCCAGGTTAGGAAGCCAGCATCTTACCCACTTAGCCACCGTGACCCCCAAGATTTAGTAATTAAACTGGAATACACAGGTTACAAGTCTATGGAATACAATTACTGCTAGATCTATTTCATAAGGCCAACTTCTGGACACAAGTACAAGCAGGCCCCGAAAAAATGTTTTGCCCCCCCTCCCTCTTCACTGCCCCTCCGAAGCTAGCAAGCTGGCTACGGGCCTGAGTACTGAGTACAAGTTAGATGATTTTTGGTGATTTTAAACGATATTTACAAATTTTTTAAACAAGGATTTGATATTGAATGAATGTGACAGAAGCTTGTGCTAAATACACAATATTAAATGATAGCTGGATTACAGTGATACCATCAAAAATATTTTATTAGCCTCAGTATCTTTAATTCAATGCTAAATATGCATGAATTTAAAGATGGGTTGGATGGCTGAATGGTTAACGTGCGCGCGCTGTATCATAAAGTCTGTCATTGAGTCGACTGGCGTGGTTTCGAATTTCCTCCCACTGCTAAAGACCCCTATGCGCAAGCGAATTATTGAAATAAAATTAAACCATATGTTATTCCCGAAATGACCTAGTTTGTGTCGAGTGGACGTTAAACCCCATTTCTCTCTCTCTCTCTCGCATGAATTTAACCAAATTCAGGAAATAGTTTAATTTGATCAAGATTATTTTCACCATGACAGCACGTTGCTAGGGATCTGATTCAATGAATAATTCTCAATAAATTGTCTGGTTTTATGGCTTATTACATGTGAAATTCAATACTCCATTCAATTTTACTCGGATAAATCCGTTGAACATTAATATCAGGATCAGTCGAACATATAAAAAATATTCTGATTCTCAGATAAACAAGATTACATGACCTATTTTTATTCCAAAAAAATAAAATAAAAACAATCTCTTTTTTGATTGACCACATTACAAGAAATACAATTCCATTCATAACCAAGTTAAACGGTATTCCAGCATAGTTCAGAAACAAAACCAATGTTTCTGTTTGGTGCTTTCTATTGTATACCTTGATGTTACTACCTTATGCAAAAATTTAGCGCTTTGCACTCTTACTTACCGGTATTATTCCAAAACAACGCCCAAGACAAAAAGGGTCCCTAAACTAGAAAAGGACCCCACACAAGGGGAGAACATTAACTTCTTATGGGGCCCCCGAGCCTGTCATGCTCACGGGCTCCTGCTCTGTCCATTTCAGACAGACAGTGTCATTTATTTACCATGTTCCTGAAGCAACGACTGCGAGTTTTAAAACATCTGGACGTTGCTTGTTTACTTCACAATTCCCGAACTTATAGCTATGTTATCTACAGAAACGTGAGCAGTAGAGTCAAATCAGAGGTTGTGACATCGCGACCTACACAGAAAACTTGACATCAAATGAACCTTGAACTTTGCAACTCGATTATCACAGGTAGACATTTTAGCTTGTAAGCGCGAGACTTGGTATTCGCAACGATCAAGGAATCTGATAGGCTCACAAGTTGGACTTGTACCCAATCGAAATTAGTGCCGAAATATGCAGGGTATTACGTGAAGGGCTTGATAAGATGTACGTAATTAAAGCAAAATCAAATCTTCTATTGAAGATGTTTACTTACCAGAAATACAACTACATTCACAACCAAATTAAACGGTATTCCAGCATACTTTGGAAACATAACCAACGTTTCTGTTTGGTTGTTGTTGATGCGAGTGTTACACACATCCAAATCACTAGCAGGACCAACAGTCGGAAATATTCCACTCATCTTGTCTGTGTTGTTCAAACGTCGTTGGTATTCTTCTTCTAACTTTTCATATATTTAAAGATTCACCATGCTGTCTCAATCATCTGAAATTAGTCAAATTGAGGAGTATTTAAAGCGACATAGTGTCTTGAGTACATATGATGAATACAAACTGAAGTTGCTCAAAGCAAAATAAAGTTGCTCAGAGCAAAATACAGTTTCTCAAAGCAAAATAGAGTTGCTCACAGCAAAATAACGTTATTGAAAGAAAATGGAAACTAGACAGAACGAAGGATACTTATAGCTCTTAATGAGAGCCCCTTGATGGGGTAGTCGATCATTCAGGGAACTAATGAGAAATCCTTAGTGGGGTAGTCGATCATTCAGGGAACTAATGAGAACTCCTTAATGGGGTTTCGATTCCCCGGTTGTACGTGACAAGGAATAGGGTTGCCTGTCCAACCTCATGAGTTTTCTCCGAGTCCTCCGGTTTCTTCCCACTGGTAAAGACCCCTACGCGCAAGCAAATTATTGAAATAAAATAGAACCATATGTTAGTCCCGAAATGACCTAGTTTCTCTCTCTATCTCTATCTCTCTCTTTCTCTCATTTAGTAATTATTGAACTAGATATATACAAGTCACAATTCTATAGAATACAATTACTGCTTATTACTGAGCAATGTTTGGACTAGGTTTCTCTAGTTATTATCAATCAATGATACATCGCCCAGTAATAAGCACTGATTGTATTCCTTAGAATGAATGTGACCTGTGTATGACATAGCCTTGATTATCATGTACACTGTGACATTTTTGCTTTACACTACTTTATTACTGGACGACCTTTCAATCAAATATGCAAATTAGAGGGTACACTGTGACATTTGTGCTTTACACTAATTTATTACTGGTCCATGTTTCAATCAAATATGCAAATTAGAGGGAAAATTACAATCTTGCTTTCTTATTTAACCTGATGCCGAGATGTTGGCGTATCAGTGGGATGTCTCTGATTGGTCATCATTAATTAAGTATGTTTTACGTATAAATATATTGTCCAATCACAAGTTGGTAAAACAATAGATAGATGAGTTGAAATCATATACAGTTTCGTTCTATCATTAAAGTTTAAAGAGAGAGAGCGAAATGGGTTTTAACGTCCACTCGACACAAACTAGGTCACTTCGGGACTAACATATGGTTTTAATTTTATTTCAATAATTCGCTTGCGAGTAGGGGTCTTAAGCAGTGGGAGGAAACCGGAGGACCCGGAGAAAACACACTAGGTTGGACAGGCGACCCTACTCCTTGTCACGTACAACCGGGAATTCGAAACCACACCTGTTGACTCAATGACAGGCTTTATGGTACAGCGCGCATGTGCTAACAATTCGGCCATCCAACCCCCATTACAGTTTAAAGGCTCCATAAAAGTTTGTTAAACCTGTTTTGTCCAACCACATTTTATATTCTATGAGAAAATCCTAGTTGATCAGTGATTATATTCCATAGAATTGAGTCCAGTGTATTGTATTTAACAATCCTAGTCAAAACGTGTTATAAACAGTAATTGCATTCCAGAGAATTGCGATCAATATTTAAAAATTACAATTTACAGGTTGTGATACATCCATTCTAATATACTTGTAGCAAGAACTTGTACATGGTATATGACCACACTATAATTGTTTTGTATATTTTTTTTTATTTTAAACATTTGTATGCATAAAATCTACATCAATCTATCATCTTCAAGGTGTGCTACACAATGAATGTAACCACATTAAGTTTTTATACAGGTATATACATAAAACATATGTAAATCTAACATTTTTTATATAGGTCTAGTAAAAATAGAATATCTTAAAGACACATAAAATAAATCTACCTGTTGCAGGTCTTTATTTGGCTTCAAATGTTATTTAAAGGAGCTAAATCGCTAATATTTGGGACCTAGAAACTGACCAAAATGGGTCGAAACACATATAATAATGTAATCTGATTGTATATAAACTGATTTACATTCAATCATTTCCGTTTTGACTCTAATTTCAAATCAGTTATGCCCAGCAAAATACGGCATGAGTCTCAACCAAATAGCAATTTCAAGCGTCTGGTTATTCCAGTCTATTGCTGAGGCTCTCCAGATACATGTAAGATATAGCGTCACCATTTGACATGAGTTGTGGAATATATCTAGCTTCGTTCTTTCTGACCACTTGTTACAAATGACTGATGCTGAAACGCACTATGGTAAACGATTCGTGTACCAATGGTAAAATGTTTATTTTGTCTAAAATATTGGATATCAGAAGCCTACCTTTTCCTGGTAAAATCACAACATCAATGTTAATTTGAATTGACAAATAATTTGTATTTTCAACGTATAAGACTTCAGGTGATATTGACTTAGAGACTTACCTACTTTAAACTATTATTTAGACATTTATTAAAGATACATTATGTAAGATTTAGATAAAGAACTGGTCTTTCTTGCTATAATAGTTCAAAAATAGATAATGCAAAATGAATATATTGAAAATTTCATTCAAATTACTTTATTCTGAGCAATGTTATCAATTCAATGTTTGTACTTTTGACAAGACGTGTACATTGATTGTTTATTATTGTAATCATGGTGCTGGTTATTTGAGGCTTAGCCTCACTTCTTCGTTTTTAAATTAAATAATTAAATAGCCAAACCGTTCCAATCTACTTGAAATCGGAGCTGATTATAGTTTTATCATGTTAATAAATGTCTAAATAATAGTTTATGTAACATTTAAGGCCTAAAGAAAGACCTGCAATAGGCATATTACGCTCTTTAACATGACACGCCCATAATGTACTCTCTATACATCGGATGGCAGAGATTTAAATGGATTTGAAGGCTCGCGAGATTTAAAATTTTAACGGTAAAATGGATAATAGAGACTTAGTCTTGTTTGTCCAGTACTGTTGCTACGATACTGAACGATCTGCGCTACATCTTCAAACATTGATAACTTTGCTCAGAATAAAGAAATTTGAATGACATTTTAAATATATTCATTTGACATTATCTATTTATGAACCTATTGTGGCACGAATGGTCAGCTCTTTGTCTAAATCTTACATAATGCATCTTTAAAGAAAATAGTTGAAAATGCTAGAATTGCTAACCCATGTTCAAATTCCTCATCTATATTCGATGATTGAAATGACATCATATTTCAAAATGGTTGAAAAGAGAGATAGAGAAATGGGGTTTAACGTCCACTCGACACAAACTAAGTCATTTTGGGACTAACACATGGTTCAATTTTACTCAAAAAATTTGCTTGCTCGTAAGGGGTTTAGCAGTGTCACGTACAACCGGGGAATCAAAAACAGACCTTATGATACAACGCACATGCGCTAACCATTCGGCTATTCCCCCCCCACCTTCAAAATGATTGAAACAGCATCTTAATATAGAGAGCTGAAATACATGTATGGTAGCATTATCTTAAAGACAAAACTGCTAATTTGTATTCAAATTGCTAACCTATATTCAAACTGCTTGTCAAATTTACAATGTGTTACAGCACAGAGCAAAAAAACGCTATGCAAATAAAATAATGTAAAATAACAAAAAGAGATTTGTACCCAGCCAGTGAATCTGTTTAATTACAGTCATTTTAAAAAACAAAAGTACAACAATGCTTCAGGCTGAGCAAAAAAATAACTGGCATTACTCATTTCAATCAAAACCCAATTGGTATGTCTGGACAGGAAATGTAGAAATGTATTGCTAGCTATTCTTATCTCTGTTGTAATTAGAAAGTCTGAGATACACATCTTGTACGAGCGGTCCTCGAAGACAATATTTATCTGAAAGACTGTCTCCTTGTAGTTGTACAAGATGTCAGTGATAGAAGTATACTCGACATGTACTATATTGACAAGAACAAGGAAGGAGGGATGTGATGCTATATTTAACAGAAAGAAGTGTTGTTCACATCTGAGAAGTGTCCGATAAAATGCCAGATAAAGTGGGAACCATATGGTCACTTTATTTCTTGGTCTCTTAAGAGAGAGAGAGAGAGATGGGGTTTAACGTCCACTCGACACAAACTAAGGCATTTCGTAACTAACACATGGTTCAATTTTATTTCAATAATTCGCTTGCGCGTAGGGGTCTTTTGCAGTGGGAGGAAACCGGAGGACCGGGAGAAAACCAACGAGGTTGGACAGGCGACCATACTCCTTGCCACGTACAACCAGGGAATCGAAACCCCGCCTCTCGGCCTCTTAAAGGTCACTCTATATTTATGTCACAGTGTATCACCAAGTCAAGGTACACTGTAATGTTGATAATATTGATATCGTTGACTAAGCAATAAATAACTTTTATAAATGAATCTATAAATGTTTGTTCTCAGACAGGTTCACTGTAATACATGTTTAGTGTCTGTTCTCAAGCAAAGTAGGGGGTTCGAATCCCCGCTTGTACGTGACAAAGAGTAGGGTCGCCTGTCCAGCCTCGTGGGTATTCTCCGGGTCCTCCAGTTTCAAGCCACTGCTAAAGACCCCTACGCGCAAGCAAATTATTGAAATAAAATTGAACCATATTTTAGTCCCGAAATGAGCTAGTTTGTGTCGAGGTACTCTCTCTCTCTCTCTCTCTCTCTCTCTCTCTAAGCCAACTAGTCTGTAGACAGTCTAAGTTTAGTAGGATCCTTTGCAGATGATACATTCTGTGCCACCTACATGCCTGGAAATAACGGTTTTAGATGTACCTGACATTTTCAACTTGGTGTCGGACATGTATTAATAATATCAATAAAAAAGACAAATCAGTGCTGGACAAAATGACAGGCACCAGAGGTTAAGTGCCTGACAATACCTGAATCTGTGCCTGAAATTGTATGTGACAGGTGTCTTATTTCCAGGCTTGGGGCCACCTATACTACTTCCGGTTCAGGGTTCCATATAGGCACCGCACCTCGCCGAATCGATCGCTAGTTATACATGTATCACAATTGATCCTAGTACCGGTATGAGTTTTTGTTCTTACGAGACACCTATTTTGATTTTTCTGGAGAGAAAAATATAAAATAATCCAAAAAAGAAAGTACTTTTGGTTTGGCCTAATTTCCCACAAATTTAAACACAGATTAAAACAAAACTGAGAATTCAAGACAAAAACTCGACTGGGAATTGGTTACAATAATGTACAGAGAACAATACCAGACAAAAACTTGACTGGGAATTGGTTACAATAATGTACAGAGAACAATACCAGACAAAAACTGATTGGGAATTGGTTACAATAATGTACAGAGAACAATACCAGACAAAAACCCGACTGGGAATTGGTTACAATAATGTACAGAGAACAATACCAGACAAAAACTGACTGGCAATTGGTTACAATAATGTACAGAGAACAATACCAGACAAAAACCCGACTGGGAATTGGTTACAATAATGTACAGAGAACAATACCAGACAAAAACCCGACTGGGAATTGGTTACAATATGAACTGAGAACAATATGACATGAGTTGTAAAACAGGTGGGATGGTCGATGTTGATTGTTCTCTGTAATAGTTTTATTGATTGTAACTAACTAAAAGAAACAAACTTCTCTTCCACTTAATCACATAGAATAACAATTTATATTCTCAGACAGTTTCAGTGTAATACGTGTATTTAATAAATAGCGTTAAATATGGTGTCACTGAGAAGAATGTCTCGTGGTTTTTATGATTACTAAGAGAGAGAGAGAGTTGGGTTTTAACATTTGGCGGCTTGTCCTACTCTGTATCCAATGCATGCACCTACATAGGATTGACAAGGGAACACGTCCAGGAGAGGGGTTTAAATCCCATTCAGACATCCTGAATAAAAATATTGTTAATAAAAAAATAAAAAATACAACCACAAAAAAACTTCCATCAATGATTGAATTTGCCAAAGGGATGGTAAGGAAAGGGAGTTGAACATCTCAATAGCACAATACTTTGTTATTTTGTAACCCCGCACCTTGTCACTTACAAGCGATGAAGCGAAAGCTCTTCACTTGACGCAATGACAGACCTTCTGATCCAACGCACACATGTTAGCTATTCAGCCCCCCCCCCCCACCTATCCCCCAAAACCCCAAGGGACCTCCTCGGATAAAATCGAGATAGAATCCGGGACCTCCCGGGCAAGTTGGTTGGTGAGCCAGCACAAAACTCAATGATCCATCGTGCCCCCTCCCCCCCGATTGTGCTATATGCAAATAATTAGCCTTTTTTAAAATACATTAAGGGGCATTATGGGAGATTAGATAAAGAGTTGACAGTTCTCGTTGTAATAGTTAAAAAAAATAGATAACATAAATAGAATATGCTGAATATTTCAGTCAAATTGCAACACTCATAACCGATATATTAACTTTTGAATTTTAGGCTAGCATCGATCATTATTACTAAAGTCGGTACAATAAAAACAGTCTAGATTATCCACTTTTACGTTAAATTAAATATCACAAATTATATTCAAATCCAGTAAATATTGCAGGCTAATGATGACATCGAGAGTTGATTATGGTCTGGGTAAGTTAATAAATGTCTAATTAATAATTTAGATAACATTCAGGCCTAAAGAAAGACCTGCAATAGACAGATTTAGCTCTTGCATAATGTATGTTAAATAGTTTATATAACATTTCAGGCCCAAAGAAAGACCTGCAATAGGCCGATTTAGATCTTGAATAATGTCTAATTAATAATTAAGATAACATTTCAGGCCTAAAGAAAGACCTGCAATAGGCCGATTTAGATCTTGAATAATGTATGTTTAAACATGTTATAATCCACAATCTTATTTAGCTCTTGCTTACTTTAAAAAAAACATCAATTGGCTACTCATAAACAGTGTAATTAATAAACTCTCAGGACTAAATTAAATGTAAACAGTGAAATACCATGTGATTAGGGTTTCTATTGACTGTGGTTGAGTACTAGAATAACAAGACTGAATTAGTAAAAGTAATAAACGATGTTCATAAGGCCAAACAAATTGAAGTGTTAGTTCTTCAGGAATTTGATCAATACATAATCCACTCAGTTCTTGTGTGCGATATTTTGTTAAATCTCAGAATTTTAATTTTTGGAACTAAAAGCTTTTGAGACAAGCAACTAAGTGCCTTTTTGCTTTAATATTAGTAGTTCTTTTCTTAAAGAGAGAGAGAGAGAAAAATGAGGTTTAACGTCCACTCGACACAACCTAGGTCATTTCAAGACTAACATATGGTTCAAGTTTATTTCAATAATTCACTTGTACATAGGGGTCTTTAGCAGTGGGAGGAAACTTGAGGACCCCGTGAAAACCCAAGAGGTTGGACAGACGACCCTACTCCTTGTCACGTACAACCGGGGAATCGAAACCACGCCAGTTGACTCAATGACAGACCTTATGATACAGTGTGCACATGCTAACCATTCAGCCATCCAACCCCCCAGAGGCAGAATTATTAACAGGCGTTTCCGAAGAACAGAAAATCAAAGAGTAGGTTCGCCTGTCCAATCTCATGGGGTTTTTCTGGGTCCTCCGTTTTCCTCCCAGTGCTAAATAGACCCCTATGTGCAAGCAAATTATTAAAATAAAATTGAACCATATGTTAGCCCCGAAATGACCTAGTTTGTTTCCTATTTCTTAAGGGGGAAAAAATGATTGCCCTTCTCAAAATCTTTCAGTTCAAATTTTTAAGTTTTGTAATTTTAAATAAAACATCTTTCATGTGATTCAAGTGACTATTTATTAATCATGCACTATTCAAGAGCAAAATCTGCTTATTACAAGTCTTTCTTTAGGCCTGAAAATGTTATCTAAATTATCAATTAGACATTAATTAACTTATTCAGACCATAATAAACTCTCGATGTCAAGGCTAGCCTTCGATGTTGGCTGGATTAGATTCCTATATGCCGCTAACAGCCATTGATAATTAAATTAAAAAAAGTGGATAATCAAGACTATGTTGTTTATATTAATGATTTTAGTAATGATGATCGAGACTATGCAAAAATTTCACCCGCTTCTTTCTCGGCTCATAGTGGATCAATCTGACTGAAATTTTCAGCAAATTACCTTTACACTATCTAGTTTTTAACTATTATAGCGAGAACTGCCATCTCTTTATCTTATCTCCCATAATGTACCTTTAATCAAGATCCTGATTTGGCCTAAGGAGATAGACCAGTCAATATCTATTGATTTCACCATTGTAAATTAATGAACTGTCAATTATACAAGACCTAAACCAGAATACCACATTAACACAGGACATAAAAACATGGCCAGTCAGCAGAAAAACACAGGAGGATAATAAAATGGCAATAATGCATAAATTCTATCAAGAAACTTCATAAAACTGGAGGAAATATGCAGTTGGTCTTGTTAATTAGATCTAAAATGGCAATAATGTATAAATTCTTTTAAAAAAACTCCAAAAAACTTGAGAAAATATGCAGTTGGTTTTGTCAATTAGATCTAAAATGGCAATAATGCATAATTTCTTTCAAGGAAGTCAAAAATACTTTAGAAAATATGCAGTTAGCTTTGTCAATTAGATCTAAAATGGCAATACTGCATAAATTCTTTCAAGAAACTCAAAAATACTTGAGTAAATATGCAAGTGGTCTTGTCAATTAGATCTAAAATGGCAATAATGCATAAATTCTTTTAAAAAACTTGAGGAAATATGCAGTTGGTCTTGTCAATTAGATCTAAAATGGCAATAATGCATAAATTTTTTCAAGAAACTCAAAAATACATGTACTTGAGAAAATATGCAGTTGGTTTTGTCAATTAGATCTAAAATGGCAATAATGCATAAGTTCTTTCAAGGAACTCAAAAATACTTGAGGAAATATGCAGTTGGCCTTGTCAATTAGATCTAAAATGGCAATAAAATGCATTTCTTCTTTCAAGAAACTCAAAAATACTTGAGGAAATATGCAGTTGGCCTTGTCAATTTGATCTAAATAATGCATAAATTCTTTCGAAAAGCTCCTAAAACCTTGAGGATATATGCAGTTGGCCTTGTCAAATAGATCTAACCCTCTGGTAAGGGAAAACCAGGCTAGAAAACACAGAGACCGAAATTTCATATTAGATTTTCCGATACAACTTATGGTACATATTCTACCAATACATCATGTTCCTGAAGCAACGACTGCAAGTTTGACAACATCTGGCCGTTGCTTGGCCGTTGCTTGTTTACTTCACAATTCCCAAACTTATAGCTACATTATCTATGTGAGCAGTAGCGTCTAATCAGAGGATGTGACATCGCGACCTCCACGGAAACCTTGACAATGAATAAATGGATCTTGACATTTGCAACTCGATTATCACAGGTAGACATTTTAGCTTGAAAGCGCGAGACGACTTGGTATTCGCGACGATCGAGGAATTTGATAGGATCACAAGTTGGGCTTGTACCCAATCGAAATTAGTGCCGCAATATGCAGGGTATTACGTGAAGATGCCAGTACATGTGCTTTGATGTAAACACATGCAATAACACTGTATGGAATTTATTCTATGACCACATTGGCCATATCACTCAACATAAGAATAAGAACTTCGTGCTTCAGATAAAATTAATCCATCTGAACAACCCCGAAACTTTTAAGACAAATTTATCAGACGATGGAAAGAAGTAGTGCATTGTTTTAGATAGGTGGGATAGATTCAATTAAAGATACATTATGTAAGATTTAGATAAAGAGCTAGTCATTCTTGCTATAATAGTTCGAAAATAGATAATGTAAAATGAATAATTTGAAAATTTCATTCAAATTACTCTATTACGAGCGAAGATATTAGCCTTTGAAGGTTTGACAAGACATGCACAATAATTGCATCCACCGTATGGTTGTTCGAAGCTATGTCTTGCTCCTCCATTTTTAAATTAAATCAAAATATGGCTGAACCAGTCTAATTTATTTAAAATTGGAGAAATTAGGTGCAATCAAGACTTGATTATGGCCTGGATCAGTTAATTAATGTCTAATTAATAATTCAGATAACATTTCAGGCCTGAAGAAAGACCTGCAATAGGCAGATTTAGCTCTTGCATAATGTATGTTTAAGTCATCACAAAGCAAAAGAAATGTCTATATATCACAGCTACCAAATATGTCAATGATTTGATCAAAGTCAGTTCATCCTTTTACTCAGAGTATCACAGCCCTGTTCTCTAGTGTTCCTATCATGTATCATATGAATATCTGGATGTCAGGGTCTACACTATTGTACAAGATCATCCAGACCCAAAACAGGCTTAGTAGAGAAGGTCTCAAGAGCATTTGTTACACCATTACAGATACATAACACCACTTTAGCTAAATAATAAGTTATTTTATTAAATTACTGGTCATTAATAAAGTCCATAAAACAATTTATGAAATTGCCATGGTAACAAAATATCACTATTTTGCAATTTCTATCTGAGAAGCAAGCCCCAGGTTTATAGTGATAACGTACAGATAACAATCTGCCTCCATAAACTAAACACAACAATCAACTACATACACAAACAGAAACAAATTAAACAGAATGACCCCGTAAATGTTTTAGGTCATCGAATTTGGACCCCGAGCGAATTGGGTCTGGCCCCCGGGCGAATCAAGAATCGTCACTACACTCCACCCCCACACATGTGGTATCCAATTAACCAGGATGACCCCATGAATGTTTCAGGTCATCAAATTTGGGGCCCAAGTGAATTGGGGCTGGCCCCCAGGCGAATCAAGAATCGTCACTACGGTCCACCCCCAAAACATGTGGTATCCAATTAACCAGGATGACCCCATGAATGTTTTAGGTCATCAAATTCGTGCCCCTGGCAAATCGTGGTCCCTGGGCGAAATTGGGTAACCTGCTAGTAATACATAAAATTACCTCAAAAACATGTAAATTGTAAACCAAACCAGTTAACTTCATTTAAACATCAATATAATGGATTTAAACTCTTCAATAATCGAAAATTCAAAAGACAAACAAATGGGAATAGAATGTCACTTAATTATTCATGAACTTAACTCGATTTACTGTAATAAACTATAACACATACTTATGGAAAAACAGCTACTTACTTATTTGGGCGATGTTTCGAAAAGTATTCTCTTAATAACGTTGAGAGATTACTCTTCGAAATGTCGCCCAAATATATTAGTAGCTGTTTTTCTATAAGTATGTGTTATAGTTTTTTGCTATATCCAGTTATCTATAAATGCCTCTCAAAGATTATTGTCGATTTACTATGTTTATGTGTGCAAGGCAGATAATGATTACTTTCAACAGACAAGTTGAAACCAGACTTGAAAACCCAGAATCAGGGCCCTCATATAGGGGGAGGCTGAGGAGGGCATATGCCCGGGGGCGACACTTATTTGGGGGCGGCAATTATCTAAGTGCATACAAGAAATATTCACTGGATGCCCCTTGGAGGCTGAGCTAGCAAATCACCGGCCTTCGCTTACCCTAAACCTATGTAAACCAGTTCATATTTCAGCAAATAGAAAGAGTAGAATTATGATTTTTCCAAGATATAGGGTTTTTCCATCAAATGGATGGTTGTAGGGGAAATAAACATAAAAATTTACATATACATGTAAGTTTATTTAACAAATAGTTAGTTAGCTGAGGTGGAGGTGGAGGTGGAAGGGGACGTCACTGAAACTTTTGCCCTGGGGCGCCACTTAGCTTGTGAGGGCCCTGCCCAGAATTTTTGACAGGAGAACTTGGCTCCTGGGGAAGAATTTCAAACTTAACAAGAGGGGTCAGTTGAGGACATCCAAACCAGGAAGGAAGGAATAGTGTAGACTGAGTTTAGAATATTTTAAGTCCGAAATCCACGGTTTTAGTCGAAAACGTTAAGAACTGATGTTTTAAATAAACATTTTAATTTTGTCACTACATCTGATTAAAACACAGATCCTATTTCGTTTCTTTTTTTATCATTCAAAATTTTGTTTTACTTGTCTTTACTACACTAGGATCTGGAAGAGTTGTTATCATTACCGGCGTTCTAGTTGAAGTGAGAGATTAGCCAACGAAACGGTCTGTTACAGCGAATTCTTGACGTTTAATGAATGGAACTGTGGGTAAACCCCTAGAAACATCTAACATCATAGGGTCAAAAGCTGCTCATACGACCCCTTATGCGACCTTTCAGTACAACCAGACAGATCTTCATGTAGTGTAGGCCATTGAAAGTATAAAAAAAACGAAACGAAATATAGATCAGTATTTTAATTAGATTGATGTTATAATAATCAGATTTCTGTCACTATCACTGGTCAATTTTAAATAACCATTTTATCAACAGTACCAGACAAACGAATTCTGGAGTAGATAAAACATTTTTTTATCAAATATACCATCTCTGTCTGGTCTTTAGCAAACAAATGTCTGGATCCAGACATTTCCCTTATATAAGGTTACAGATAAAAAATTCCAATATTTGTTTAGGATTGACCTTAAAGATGGGTTCCCAGAAAAGTATTTATCGAGTGGTTATTTCCAATAAAAGTATGGTAATTTTGGTATATTATATGGAAAGTAGAGATATCCAATCTTACTAGAAAAATACTGGATTCCCCGAAAAACACTGTAATGGTTCCCCTTAACAACAGCCCGACCATTAGGAATTTCTGCACGCGTGATGTCAAAGGTCACACGCGAACATTGAGCGCTTGATGAACAAGTTGATAAACTTTATGAAGAGTTAGACGTACAACACTTTCTGAGATAAAAATGACGGAAAAAGACGCGGGTAGTGGAGAATCCGAGAATTTAATTAGGATTGTAATAAATAGTAAGCAATTAAAGACAACATCGTCTTATGTATGCAATGAATTCTCCTCTGACTTGCAAGAGAGGTAAGTCATGTGACATAAACATGACCTGGTTTGATCAAATTTTTGTAGCAGGACATTCCCTTGCAATTACAATGTTTGAAAAGGATTTGAAGCAAAGTTATGACAAATTAATTAGTTTGAATATGTTTTTAGTCCATATATACCATTAAATCACCCAGTTTGTATGCGGGAACCCATCTTTAATAGAACACGCTTCTCATTCTCATTCTCAATTATATAATTTGGATTTCTTGGAAGACTAAAATACATAGAGGAGCCACTTTATCCTGAAATTCAATATTCTCTCTTTACTGTTCTTTTACTATCTTATTAAACAGCGTTATTAACACAGACATTGATAAGACTTTTATAGTAGTATCTGAAGGTTCTTTTTCTAAAGACTTTGATGTTCCTGTGATGGCGCTAACCCATAATTGTGACTCTTATATTAATGTACTGTAATGAAAACTTGATTAAAATCTACACTTTTACTAAGGTCAATTTGAGTTATTACAATCTGCTACAATTTTCATACCTCACAACCAACACTGACAGAGAGAGAGAGAGAGAGAGAGAGAGAGAGAGAGAGAGAGAGAGAGAGTTTAACACATTTGACACAAACTAGGGCATTTCGAGACTAACACATGGTTCAATTTTATAACAATAATTTGCTTGCGCATAGGGGTCTTTAGCAGTGGGAGGAAACCGGAGGACACAGAGAACCGGGGAATCGAAACCATGCCAGTTGACTCAATAACAGACCTTATGATACAACGCGATGAAACTTGATTACAAGCTACACTTTTACTAATTTCATTTTCAGATGTTATAATATGCTGTTTTAGAACGACCCTGCTACAACCAACACTGACATTTCTTATTGGCAACGAAGTATAAATTCCATAACCTTCAATACTTTGGAAGCTGAACAACTTCATTGACAGATTCATAATAAACAACATGTTCTTACTGTCTTCGAAAATTGCGCAATCCATTTCCATGTCACCGTTCAATACGCAGGAATACGATTTATTACGCAAAACCTGGGCGCCTCATATAATTACAGTAATGTTCCACTATCACATTATCTCCATACTGCTCAATCTACAGATTTCTATTTTGTATAACGTTTTCTGGTCGTTATAACATGATATATAACACCAACCTGCTCATTATAGCCATCTAAATCTATTACGACATCTCAGATAAAACGCCAATTCTTTCTTTGATTTACTTGCTCATTTAAATCCCCCGATCATGACAGAAAACATTCATGTAACACGGACGCAATTTACTAGATTACAGTTTTCATTAAATCGGACTTCTGTTACGTTCAAAACGACGTTTTTCCTCTCAGTATTTCTTCAGACCAACGATTATTTTATTCCAGTATTCCAGCAGACTGACTTTGTTGGCCATTTCTGTTACATGTATGTTCAGAACAACGTTTTTCCTGTTAAGAATATGCCAATTCTGTTCAGTATTTCATTCAAATTGATCCACTATGAACCGAGAACTAAGCGATTGAAATTTCCGCCTAGCCTCGATCATCATTACTAAAGTCAGTACGATAAACAGCATAGTCTCGATAGGTTAATAAATGTCTAAGTAATAATTAAGATAACATTTCAGGCCTAAAGGAAGACTTGCAATAGACAGATTTAGCTCTTGTATAATGTATGTTTAAATGATACCTGGGTTACAGTAGCTAGAAGTGATTGGTTTTACATTCTGTCAAGATAACTCTGTGTGGGTGAATCATAATGTCACATTAACTCTATATTAACATGATAAGTTATCAGTTGTTCAATGAATCATACATTACATTAACTAATTCACTGTTTAACACATACAATGATTTCATGAATCATTATCATCACATATACTGTACAGCCCCTGATCCTCGATTGGAGGGGTTTTGAATCTCTCGCAAACTTAAATATTATGAAAGATGAATGAATCTCTCATAGGAATATCAGTTCCGAGATAGAAAGTTTACTTGTCCATGCAACACAAACTAGGTCATTTCGGGACTAACATATGGTTAAATTTTTATTTCAATAATTCACTTGCGCATGATGGTCTTTAGCAGTGGGAGGAAACCGGAGGAGTAAGGAGAAAACCCACGAGGTTGGACAGGCGACCCTACTCCTTGTCACATACAACAGGGGAATCGAAACCACACCAACTGACTCAATGATACAGCGCGCACATGCTAACCATTCAGCCATCCCCCCTCCCCACCCTCCACACGGATTTTCGGTTTAAATATGGTTTAATTTACAAAGATATAAAGTCCAGGTCAGACTAACGTATTTTTTGCCTGATCGCACCAATTGAAAATCATCAGCGATTTTTTAACGGACAATCACGACTTGTGTATTTCATAAAATATGAATTTCATAAAATATAAATTTCATAAAATATGAATTTCATAAAAAATGAATTTCATAAACTTTGAACTTAATCAAATCTGAACTTCATAAAATATAAGTTTTCAACGTTGAAGAGATGAGCGCAGACTCAAACTTGGTGTGACACTGCACCAATCTTCTAATCAGAACAATATGAATTTATGTTAATATCAAGTCAGAAATATATCAAATACAGAAATTTTCATACGTCAAGCTTATAGCTGTTACAAGGTAGCAAAAATATTGCAGGTATCATTGATAAAATAAATATCTGACCATCAAGATAGATGGCAATCAATGTCGTGACATTATTAAAATCGAGTATAAAAGACTAATGTAGTCAAAAAGCAACTAATATACGGATATTATTGACAAAATCAATACAAATATCTGGCCATCGAGATCTGCAGCAATTAATTTCATAGCATAATTAAAGGAGCTAAATCGCTAATATTTGGGGCACAGAAATGGACACAAACGGGTCGCAACGCATATAATAATGTAATATGAATGTAAATAAACTGATTTACATTCAATCGTTTCCGTTTTTACTCTAATTTTAAATTAGTTATGTTTGGCGAAATACGCCAGAAGTTTCAATCGAATGGCAATCTCTAGTGCCTGGTTGTTCCAGTCTACACAGAAAGAATTTATTGCGCATACTTTCCAGATAAGAATATGGCGCCATTTTTTGATATGACTTGTGGAATATGTCTAACCTTGTTCTTCGAGTCCCTTGTTACAAATGGCGCTGAAACGCATTATGGTACAGGATTCGTGTGCCAATAGTAAAACGTTTATTTTGTCTTAAATATTGGATATCAGAGAGAGAGAGAGAGATTTAACCTCCACTTGATACAAACTAGGTCATTTCGAGACTAACATATGGTTCAATTTTATTTCAATAATTCACTTGCGCGTAGGGGTCTTTAGCAGTGGGGGGAAACTGGAGGACCTGGAGAAAACCCACGAGGTTGGACAGGCGACCTTACTTCTTGTCACATACAACTGGAGAATCGAAACCATGCTAGCTGACTCAATGATGATGTTTCATATTCCGCTTAAACGTCTCAATTGGAAGTAGCATGATCTGCAGAGATGATCGACCTGTCCTTCTAAAGTAAGAGATGAATCTACAACTACGCCAAGATTTTTAACATCATCAGAAACTAGGATGCTGGAATCTCCAATGGTTATACTAATTTCCGATAAATCATGTACATGTAGTTGCTTTTTTGTTCCAAAAATGATCGCTTCAGTCTTATCATCGTTGAATTTTAATTTATTTGAGGACATCCAAGATTTTATGTCTTGAGAGCACAGGGTTATGGTATTTATGGCATTAGTAATCTGATTTGTTAAGAAAGATGACATTAGTTGTGTATCGTCAGCATAAGAAAAATGGTTGATGCCGTGTTGACAGATGATTTCCGAAACACATGACGAGTACAGTAGCATCTAGAGCATTCACAAATTGTTCAAAGTGATCATGGGCCATAACTCTGGCAGTAATTATCGGAAATTGCTGAAAATCAATAGGATGGATGTAAACTCTGTGTATAAATTTAATCGGATATAAAATTTAGCCCCTAAGAGCGTCCACAAACAATTGTGGACGCTGGTCCGACGGACAGGGGCGACGACAATATACAACTACGTATCAATGACAACTATCTGGCCTGTCGAGATTTGTCGTAATTACTAAGATAACAAGATAAAAGTTTAATGGCAGATCTATACGACCCCAGGTCACATTCTCGTGTAAGATTTTCCAGTACAGACGTAAAGTTTGTGATCACTAGTGGATAACCGTATTAGACGTATCAACGACAATCAGCATTAGAAGATTTTCACACTAATAGGCAATGCCGTCAAACTGCACAAGACTACATAGAGATCTTTAATGGCTAACCATATTAGACAAACAGTATTAGATTTTCACACTAATAGACAATAATGCCAAACTGCACTTTTACATAGAATTTCTTCAGTGAAGAAGCTGCAAATACCAATATAAATTGGAATGTAGTTAATGGAAGCTGTCAGCTACTATGTATGAAAACCATCAAGACAAACTCATCTAGTGAATAATGATTTTTTTTTTTAAAAAAAAGAATGTTAGAATGAATCTGAGTGCAGAAGCTGCGAATACCCGGATTTACCGTAGTGAATCGAAGTTGTCAGCTACAGTACTTGTCTAATGAATTGAAATGGGCTTCAACAACCTACTTTTCTGCACCAACTGGGCTAATGAAGATGGGAGAGAGAGAGAGTTTAATGTCCACTCGACACATACTAGGTCATTTCGGGACTAACATATGGTTCAATTTTATTTCCATAATTCGCTTGCGCATAGGGGTCTTTAACAGTAGGAGGAAACCGGAGGACCTGGAGAAAACCCACGAGGTTGGACAGACGACCCTACTCCTTGTCACGTACAACCGGGGAATCGAAACCCCGCCAGTTGACTCAATGACAGACTTTATGATACAGCGCGCACATGCTAACCATTCAGCCATCCAACCCCCCTAATGAAGATGGGCATACATCATATCATATAGTATGTTATGAGGGAAATTATGAATGGACAGTGGCACTATGACTTACTCTTACATGTATATTAATTTCTGACTGTCAGTGGTTCTTTTCACGTGAACATCAATACGTACAGGGGACCGCTTTTTTGTCTCATCAGAAGGACTAGACACTAAAACAACAAATAAACTAACATCCTAGATGTACTCCATATTCAAGATAATCAATTTCTGACTGTCAATGGTTCATTTACGTGCACATCAATATGTACAGGGGACCTCTTTTTTTCTTGTCTCATCCGAATGACTAGACACTAAACGCTAAAACGACAAATAAACTAACATCCTAGATGCACTCCATATTCAAGATAATCTTCAGAATCCTATTCAATATTCATTTGATCATATAAAATATGTCACATAAGTCACATATTGGATGGGTCAGAAATCGAATTGATCCTAATATCAAAAGCTACACATTAGCCCCTGGGGCGTCATAAATCACAGGTGCCTCAAAAAATTTCATTTATATTTTGTTGTGTTGGGTCAATGTCCTATTCTGGTACACACCTTTGTGAGACCTTTTGGTTTAATTGTCTTACGAAGGGCCTTCAAAATGAAATGAAATGGTGTTTAATGTCCTACTGTTCTGCTCCTACTGGCTAATGAAGATGGGCATGCACCATGTAGTGTGCTATGAGGGAAATTTTGCCAGGACAGCAGTGCTACAGACTACGTGCATGCCAGTGTGTACATGGAACCTCGGTTTTTCGTCCCATCCAAACGACAATACGTTGTCACTTTCCAGGCCCTCTGTCCCAGTCCCACACCACTGACAAGGGGGAACCACGTTGAAAAACGGGATCGAACACGGGACCCCCAGTTTAGTGTAGTTTTATACATACATGTACCACCAAGCCTTATATAGCTTAGGTCCTAAACAAAGGCTAAATATGGCATTGAATCCAATTAAAGTCCACAATAAATGTCATATCCCATTTTTTAGATGAACCATATGTAAGCCTAGAGCTACAATAATCCATTAGAAGACATTCTCTTTAAAAACACAGCCATTAAGATTGCGCTGTCAAACCCAAAAATCTTATACAACTAAACACATGCAGCACTTTACCTTCTCATAATCCTAAAAAAAGAATCCTGAATAAATTCCTGTTGGTCATATACAAGTTAAGTATGAACAGGAGCATCGATGAAACTGTTAGCTTGTCGTCATGGCTAACACTATAGAAGCTTGGTTGTCCGTGTACCGCTGCCTCAAGTACATGTGGAGTATTGATTCCCACTCTCTGTGTCTCTCTCTCTAGTCTGCACAAATCACATGTTATTATAGCCAGCTCATGAATATTTTAACTCTATACAACTATATCAAATCATTTAGTCAATATTAATAGTAAGCACAATTCAAATCTAACCAATTTTTTTTTTTTTAAAGATACATTCCTTCCAGGTTTTGGGGTTTATTTAAGATAAATCCTGTTTTCGGGGGTTTATTAAAGATATATTCCTCCAATGTTTTCGAAATTTATTAAAGATATATTCCTTTGATGTAACAAATGTTTTTCTTTTACCGATACACTCCTTTCAGGTTTTGGGGTTTAAGATAAATCCTGTTTATCCGGGGTTTATTAAAGATATATTCCTCCAATGTTTTGAAATTTATTAAAGATATTCCTTTGATGTAACAAATGTTTTTCTTTTAAAGATACATTCCTTTCAGGTTTTAGGGTTTATTTAAGATAAATCCTGTTTTCGGAGGTTTATCTAAGATATACTAGCCTATTCCTCCAATGTTTCGAAAATTTATTAAAGATATATTCCTTTGATGTAACAAATGTTTTTCTTTTAAAGATACATTCCTTTCAGATTTTGGGGTTTATTTCAGATAGATCCTCTTTTCGGAGGTTTATTAAAGTTATATTCCTCCAACGTTTTCAAAATTTATTAAAGATATATTCCTTTGATGAAACAAATGTTTTTCTTTTAAAGATACATTCCTTTCAGGTTTTGGGGTTTATTTAAGATAAATCCTGTTTTCGGAGGTTTATAAAAGATATATTCCTCCAATGTTTTGAAATTTATTAAAGATATATTCCTTTGATGTAACAAA
The DNA here is from genome assembly GCF_932274485.2 of Patella vulgata. NCBI lineage: Eukaryota > Metazoa > Mollusca > Gastropoda > Patellidae > Patella > Patella vulgata. The sequence continues at coordinate 73,650,773 of NC_065883.2, read as the reverse complement.
TGTTTTTTCTTTTAAAGATACATTCCTTTCTGGTTTTGGGGTTTATTACGATAAATTCTATTGCATGTTGGGGCTTTATTAAGAAAATGTTCCTACATGAAGATCTGACTGGTTATAGCGATTTGTCGCGTCAGAGGTCATACGACAGACTTTTGACCTATGATGTCAGACATTTGATTAACCAATCAGCATTGATGTTAATAGTAGATTACCCACAGTTCCGTGCAAAACACGCCTAAAGCTCGCCGTAAAAGGTAATTTCATTGGCTAATACCTCACACCTTCCAGAACACGTCAATGATAACAACTCTTCCAGAACCTAGCGTAGTCAAGACAAGTAAAACGAAATTTTGAACTATAAAAAACGAAACGAAATAGGATCTGTGTTTTAATCAGATTGAATGGATTGCTCATTTTATTTCAAATCTTAGAAACCATATCAACATGAAATGAAATGGGGTTTAACGTCCTATACAGTGTAATGATAATCTTTGAGTGGCATTTAGTGATCGGTAAACAGATTAACAGAACACAGTTTTTATGGGATACAATCGCTGGTTTTATTCTAAAAACACAACATTTCGACAAGTATCCTCTTATCGTTATCAAGCACAATGACATTTAATAAACAGTGTGCTATGTAGGATACATTTTGCCTACATGTCGATTGTCAATTGCCAGGCTCTCCATCCTGCACCACTGACAAGGGGGAACCCCGCCAGAAAATACTGATGAACTTTCTCGGTCAACGCATTACCCCACTTATCTTATTTCGATTTCAAGTCAGGTAATTCGACAAATGAAAAAGGTGACGACTGAAATTTATTTTAACTAATTATATAACCAAGGCTGAAAATCATAACAAATAATTGGTAAGCATGCTTATTAATTGGACTAAAACATGGTTCAATTTTATTTCAATAATTTGCATGAACGTAGGGGTTTTTAACAATGGGAGGAAACCGGAGGACCCGGAGAAAAAACCCCGAGGTTGGACAGGGGACCCTACTCCTTGTCACGTACAACCGGGGAATCAAAACCATGCCAGTTGACTCAATGACAGACCTTATGATACAGCGTGCATGTGCTAACCATTCGGCCATCTACCCCCCCCCCCCCTGAAAGGCACAGGCTAAATTGTAAAAGTGTCATTAACAGTAGCAATATCATTGAGAGAGGGAGAGAAAAATGGAGTTTAACATCCACTCAACACAAACCAGGTCATATCGGGACTAACATATGGTTTAATTCTATTTCAACAATTCGCTTGCGCGTAGGGATCATATACAGTGGACCAATGAGGTTGGACAGGCGACCCTATTCCTTGTCATGTACAACCGGGGAATCGAAACAACGCCAGTTGACTCAACGACAGACCTTATGATATGAATGCAATCCCCCGGCCCCCTCAACGTAATTGGTAAGCATGTATATTGATTGGTCTATGAATATCTGACATGAAAGGCACAGGCTAAACTGTAGAAAAGTCAAAAACAGTAGCAATATCACTGCCAATAGACACCCAAAACCTATGGCAAAATGGAACACATGCAATTTCTTGAATTTGCAAAAGAATGTCAAAATAAATGTAACTAACGGATTGTCACAGCTGGAAACTAGTTAAGATGCATCAAATATATTGTGAAATGTGTAATACTAATCACAATAAAACTATATATATCATTTCCGGTGTTTTTAAACAATATTTTGCATTATTACACCTTAATCTTGTTTACCTGATGTCTTATTCTGTCAAGCGATGGTCAAGGTGTCAGTAAAAATCACGTGATAAAATTGCTTCCCCTTACCTAGTTCACTTCCGGTGTAAACAAATACATTACCTAGAAGTTAATAATGAGTTTTAAAGATAAATGTAATGGGCATTTATGTTTGTTTGTGACTCCCATTTTTGTGTTATATGTTTTAATCTTAAATATCCGACCCTAACCCTAACATAGAAAGTAGGAAGTTCTATGTGGACACAATACGGACGGCTAACCCGGGCCCGTATCTAGACACCATTTAATTTCCCCATTGAATGATTGACTTCAATGTTAATTCTTGTCACTTTGCGCACCTCCAACTTTCCCCAAAATTTTCGTTGGGCTTAATGCTTTTCACCACAGACAGAGGAACAAATGGTCATGTCTTTGCACTAAAATTTGTATGAGGTTGACCACCAAAATTTTGTGATACACAAATTTGAAGAAGCATACTAAAAACATGTAACTAGTACTAGTTCAGCCATAGGCCTACATATCACCGTAGCCACCCTGATAACCCGGTTATCCTTCCGCCTTAAAATCATGAATATTTACCAAAACCTGGCAGAAAATATTAATTCAAACCTTCTTCGTCCATTCTAGACCAAAAAAATCAACAAAAATGGGCATGCAAAAGGGGAGAAAAGAGACAGAGAGAATTGCTATGGGTACCCAGATGGTGAAATTTAATGGTGGTCTGCCTCCAGTTCTAAAAACGGAGTTACTTCCCTTTACCTGTGTTATGTCTGTTTTTATGAAATTAAATTAAGAAATTTTGAAGCGGGTATAAACCAATAAATACAAAAGTGTTCAAAGTCAACGAATATTTGCCCACCTATACTTTTTGAAGGATGGCTTTCAAATTTTCAGGGTCTGTGGTAATAATTTGGTCTGGAGAGAGAGAGAGAGAGAGATGGATTTAGTTTCCACTCAACACAAACTAGGTCATTTCAGGACTAATTTTTGGGACAGAACTTTACACATGGAATCCATAGGTCTACACCTCTACTAAGTGAACCAAAGTGAATTCCCTATGACCAAGTCACTAGGAAGCATATTTAATGAATGGATTGGATTGGATTGGAATATGTAGGAGTTTTAGGTCTTGTCAACATGGTTTGACACTAACACATGGAAATTATCATATTTCTATGGTTACATTGTGTGTAGGCCTAATGCGAGTTGGAGAACTTTCCGTCAACACTTTTTCAAATTCCAAATACTAAGGGCTTTTTTCCGTGCATGCCAACGCATTAATAGGTGAAAATTGAATTAAAACATTTTTCGTACTACCCGAACTACTAGGCCACTACTTCATTTTCATATAGGATTGTAGATTAGTTACTTGTAAAAATATGCCCCATCATAATGTGTATGATAGATGTACAATGGAAATGAAATGAAATGGGGTTTAACGTCCACTCGACACAAACTAGGTCATTTCGGGACTAACACATGGTTCAATTTTATTTCAATAAACCGGAGGACCCGGAGAAAACCCACAAGGTTGAACAGGCAACCCTACTCCTTGCCACGTAGAACCGGGGAATCGAAACCCCGCCAGTTGACTCAATGACAGACCGTATGATACAGCGTGCACTCGTTAACCATTCGGCTAGCCTGGAGGTCGAGTGTTCGCCACTGCCGGGGCAAAATTTCCTTCATAGCACACTGTATGGCGTATTCCCAGGTTAGGAGCAGAACAATAGGACGTTAAACCCCATTTCATTTCATTTCACAAAAGAAACTTAAAACAGAATTGATAAATAAGTTAATATTTTATTGATAAGCTGTTGTCTGATCATATTTCAAAAAGCCCAAATTTATATAAATTATTGGTCATTCCTAAAATAATGCATTCAATACATGACAAAAACAATCATTTTCACCTGAATTAAATAATTTAAAGCAACATTAAAAACACATTCTCAACAAAAAAAAAGGTCATTCTCTTAAAGGGACAATAACACTCTTGCTGGCTTGAAAGCTCCAGAAAATAAATAATATCTCTATCTAAGTACTAGATGTTTAAGTGTCCTACCTGTTGTGTAAAATTATCCATTACATCCTATTTTACTCGTCCAGAGGGTTCGAAAATATTTTTAAATCAAAGTTTCATTTGAAAAGGTTTACGTTAGATGTTTCAAACCATTATGTTGAATTTTTCAAAATTTTTAAATAAAGTGTGTTTAGATGAAATTTATATATTGAAATATTCTAAAATAGTACAATTTGTTGACCAGAGTAAAGATTGGGACATATTATTCAGTTACAACAAGAGTGGTATTGAGCCTTTAAGCTTTTAAAAAAAAAAAAAACAATTAAAAAGTCTTTAAATTTCTCAACTGAAATGCAAATTCATACCAGTAATAAGAATTTGTATTATAAACAGCAGCCTTATATGGCCATTTTCTAAATGACATAGTTTATTAAATATACATTATGTAAGATTTAGATAAAGAACTGACCATTCTTGCTATAATAGCTCAAAAATAGATAATGTAAAATGAAAATTTCATTCAAATTACTTCATTCTGAGACAAGTTATCACCATTTGTAGTTATGACAAGATGTGTGCATACTAGTGGTAACCAGGGCACTGATATATTTGAGATTAAGCCTAGCTTTCTCATTTTTAAATTAAAATTTTTAAATGGCGAACTGTTCTAATCTAGTTAAAATCAGGAACATCTGATGCCATCCTGAGTTGATTAGGGTCTGGATAAGTTAATTAATGTCTAATTAATAATTTATATAACATTTCAGGTCTTAAGAAAGAAGACCTTAAATAGGCAGATTTAGCTCTTGTATAATGTATGTTTAAACATTATTGACTGTAAATGTTTTGATTTATGAGTAGACCTGGAAATAACATATTTGGTTATATACCACAAAATGTCAGGCATTATTGAAGTTCTATTCTATGTGATAATTTTAAATTAGTACCTGACTTGTATTAAAATTTATTAATAAAAACACTAAAATCAGACCAACAGTACCTGACATAATGAAAAGCACCAGCTGTGCCTGACATTGTCTGTGACCGGTGCCTTATTTCCAAGCCTGTTAAGGAGAGAATTCATTTTATTTTTAATTCTGCTCTTTATATTTGATTTATGAGAACGAAAAAATAATTGATTTCTTAATTTGATTTATTTAAAAAAACAATAATCATTAGTCTAAATGATACCACTAGGGATATATTATACCTTTTTTCCTGTTATACATGTATTTCCTGTTTGATTATTTGAATTATTACTTTGATAATTGGGTAAATACACAGAGAGCATTTATTGAGTACTATTAGTAGGGCTACACAAAGATCATTTAATTGAATAGGGCTACACAAAGAAGATCATTTAATTGAATAAGGCTACACAAAGAAGATCATTTAGTTGAATAGGGCTACATAAATAAGATCATTTAGTTGAATAGGGCTACACAAAGAAGATCATTTAGTTGAATAGGCCTACACAAAGAAGATCATTTAGTTGAATAGGGCTACACAAAGAAGATCATTTAGTTGAATAGGGCTACGCAAAGGAGATCATTTAATTGAATAGGGCTACATTAATAAGATCATTTAGTTGAATAGGGCTACACAAAGAAGATCATTTAGTTGAATAGGCCTACACAAAGAAGATCATTTAGTTGAATAGGGCTACACAAAGAAGATCATTTAGTTGAATAGGGCTACACAAAGGAGATCATTTAATTGAATAGGGCTACACAGAGAAGATCATAAATGGGTACGAGAAAGGATACAAAATGATCATTTCTTGGGTACTAATAGGCTATACAAAACAGACCATATTGAGAACTAATAAGGTTACACAAAGAAAATCATTTATTGAGTACTGATAGGGCTACATATAAGATTATTTATTGAGTACTAATAGGGCTACATATATATGATCATTTATTGAGTACTGATAGAGCTACACAGAGATGATCATTTATTGAGTACTAATAGGGCTACACTTAAGCCCATTTAAGGGGTACTAATAGGGCTACACAAAGAAGGGCATTTATTGAGTTCTAAAAATACTACACACTAGATAAAAACACAGTTAATTTTAATAAGCAGTAGAAAAAAAGATGAGTCTTTAAAAGCTCCTTATTAAAACAGCTAAGAGATTATGAATTCTTTATGGTCAAGGTAATGAATTCCATAGGTTTGGTACAGTGTATGAGAAGCATCTATTCTATGACCGAATGACCTAAGTCTATAGTTGGCGGACTTCAGAAACAAGCATTGAGGACAAGTAATCCGGTGCTTCACCTTTCTGATATTTATAGGCCTATGTACAGAAGTTTGAACTTAATTCAACATATACCCTGTGAAATCTGGAGCTGCTCGTCGGGATGTTTTTATCAGGTGAAACAATTTAAATTTTTTTTAAAAAAAAAACAATTCTTTAGATTGGCGTGACCTGGCCGCAGAAGACTTGCTTCTTGTGACATGTATATTACATGGTAGGCTATTATGATATTCTTCAATCTTGAAAAACATCAATCTGATTAAAGTACAGATCTATTTTTCGTTTTTTTTTTTTTTATATATACCCGTTACCTTCGATGGCCTACACTACATGAAGATCTGACGAGTTGTACTGAAAGGTCGTGTCAAGGGTCGTACGAGCGGCTTTTGACCCTATGACATCAGACATTGATTAATCAATCAGCGTTGACGTTTCTAGTGGTTTACCCACAGTTCGGTGCATGGCATGTTTCATTGACTAATCCCTCACATCAATAAGAACGCCTATTATATAACAACTCTTCCAGATCCTAGTGTAGTAAAGACAAGTAAAACGAAATTTTGAACTATAAAAAACGAAATAAAATAGGATCTGTGTTTTAATCAGATTGGTAAAACATAGGTTTAATATGTTAAAAAAATTCCATTAACAAAAGGACCAAACTACTCTACCCCTATAAATATAATTGAATAATTTTACAATATAATAAATTTACACTTTATATACTAAATACATTATAGACAAGTATACACACAGTTTCAGAGATATAACAAGTACATAAAATAGGTTGCCAGGCAATAAAACATACGCCCACAGCTGCTAAATCGTCTGAGCGATCCACAAGGGTTGTCACATATTTATCCATTTGTAGGTAATGAGGGGCATTTACAAGACCATTTCACATAGATCTTACTAATATAAATAATGCATATAAATTTCATACATACCGGGTGATAACTTTTGTCATTAAGAGCGTTCACAAGGTGCAATAAAGTGAAACAAGGGCCATAACTCCAGAAGAAATTAAGGGAAATTGACAGTAGTGTCAATACCTTATATCAATTTGAAAACAATCAAATGATAAATGTAGTTCACAAAAAAGTGTGAGGGAGAGGGGTTTAATATAGGCTATGCCTATTCCCTAATCCCTATTCAGATACAAATCTGAATAAAATATTGCTTATAAAAAAAAAAAAAAGTGTGGATGACTGATGGACGAGTGCGACAGCAATATACGACAACATTTCCATGTGGGCGTATAAAAATGGATATCCTCAATACTATGTATTTATATCTTGTTAGGCCATGCAAAAAAAATATTCTGATTCCTAGACAATCCTTCCTAAAAATCTGATGCGGGAGGGTTTTCTCCGGGTCCTCCGGTTTCCTCCCACTGCTAAAGACCCCTACACACAAGCAAAATATTGAAATAAAATTGAACCATGTGTTAGTCCCGAAATGACTTAGTTCGTGGCGAGTGGACGTTAAACCCCATTTTTCTCTCTATATATTTTTGATCCTAGGATGACTACTGGGCTAACATCACGTTTCAAGGCACTACATTTATCTCATTAAGTTGTTGAATGCATGATTATCCAGTATCATTTATCTCATCATGTTGTTGAATGCATGATTATCCAGTATCATTTATCTCATCATGTTGCTGAATGCATGATTATCCAGTACCATTTATCTCATCAAGTTGTTGAATGCATGATTATCCAGTACCATTATGATTGTCAATAATGTTTATGAGAGTTGGATATGATCAAGAATTTGATGTCCAGGAATTTTTGTTACAGTTACATCTCAAAATAATTTCTTGTCAATGTGACATCCAAATTTAATATTAAATATCCCAAGTTTACGCATGATATAAGTACAAATTATAGCCCCTCAAACAACTTTCATTTCTTTTGCAACATTAAAAAAATTGGGGACAAAAATTATTTTGAGATGTAAACAAAATTCCACTACGTCATGTGTAATAATTGAGCCATACAGTACATTTGCGGTTTCATTAGAATCGTTTCTATAGACTTATAACCTGTACCCCACAGAAAAAATTAACATACAATAATGAATGAGACTGTTATTATGAGAAGGTCATGCATCTCTTTTTTTAAGTGACAAAAGAGTAGGCCTATCTGACAACCAGAATATTTTTCTTATTTGGCCTTATATGGGACTTTTAGTGAAAGGCCTTTTGTCATATAGTAGGGCCTACATCAGGGGTGGCCAAACTTTTACATTCCATGCGCCGAATATAATACCTACAACTTCAGATGAACCATATAGAAAGCTTCCCGAAGACTTTTTGACAAATGTTAACAGAGATAGAAACATTATTAATTATCTGAACAACTCCAGGCGTGCAATGCTACAAATACGTCACATCAAGGACCAAGCATTCCAAGTTTCATGTCGTTTGTACTGTTCGAAGGGGGTCATCCCCCAAGATGCAAAACAACAAATTGTGGCACGGTTCATGGTCCAGAGATGTTAACAGAAATAGCAACATTGTTTACCTTAATGAGACTTTTGATTCGGTGCAGTGATGTCACTTGGAATAGTCCAATGTGGAACTTGTGCCATGGGTTGGCCACCCCTGGCCTAGATAGTGCAAGCTAAAAAATCTTTTCTATACATAGCCATATATGGTGGCAACTGTTAGATCACATGATCTCTAATATTAACGATTTGTTCTAGAAACACACACACACACCTCCACCCTTTCCTTTGTATTAGTCTTCAATACGATGGTAATCTCAATTATTACAGATTTTACACCATGGACAATTTTTAGCGGAAATCGGTATCCCCACTTGGTTAACCAATGGAAATAAGTATCCACTCTTGGTTAACCAATGGAAATCGGTATCACCACTTGATTAACCAATGGAAATCAGTATCCCCATTTCATGGTTTACCAATGGAAATCGGTATCCCCAATTTGTTAACTAATGGAAATCAGTATCCCCATTTTGTTAACCAATGGAAATCAGTATCCCCATTTTGTTAACTAATGGAAATCAGTATCCCCATTTCGTTAACCAATGGAAATCAGTATCCCCATTTCGTTAACTAATGGAAATCAGTATCCCCACTGGTTAACCAATGGAAATCACCTACTTACAACATATATCACGGCTCCATTTATTTACATGTGTAATGTCTGTACCGGCTGATTTACAAATCAAAATTTTTAAATTATTTTTCTAAAACCTGACTTCACGTATTTCTATAACCTCTTTTTTCAGATCGAATTCTGTCTGATGCTAGTCTCTTAGCCATTTTCCCAAACAAGTCACAAATTTCTGTGCATTGTCAAAAAGAAATGAAATGTGCTTTTCATCCCACTTTTCTGCATGTGCCATGCAATGAGCTATGAGGGAAACTTTGCCCCAAATTCCAACTTGGTTTTTCATCCCATCTGAACAACTAAACATTGTTCCAGTTAGTATTGGAAGCCACGGTGGCTCAGGGAGTAGAACATTAGCTCGCTAACCTAGAGGTCCCATCGATCCCTGCATTGGCTAAAAAAAGTTTATTAGGATTTTCCAGGGTGGTTCCCCCTTGTCAGGGCCTGTTAAGGGACAACGTATACTCGTAAGGATGGGACAAAAAAACGAGGTCCCGTGTACACATTGGCGTGCATGTAAAAGAACCCTTGACAGTTGGAATTTGAAATAAAGAGTAGGTCGCAACACTGCTGTTCAGGCAAAATGTCCCTCATACCATGCCCGTCCTCATTAGCCCAGTAGGAGCAGAACAGTAGGACGTTTAACCCCATTTCATTTCCTTCCAGCACCACTGACAAGGGGAAACGAGGATGGAAAATTCTGAAGATCATACTTGGGTAATATGTGAGTCACTTTCAGAAGTTCTGAAAATTTTGATTTGTAAGGCTGCTGGTGCCGACTACAAAATAAATGAGGTTTACAGAACCAGGAGAACTGATTCTATACCTCTAGTTGTGAAGCTATAGGAAAGCCCTATTGGTCAATAAACCATGCATAAAACTCACTGTAACCCAGGTATCATCATCTTCACTGGCCAAGGGTTATGATTCGCTTATCTTTCTTAAAGAAAGTGAAGCGAATCATAACTCTTGGCCAGTGAAGATGGGGTATCAATTTAATCTTGTGTATCTAGCACTAAATTCTTTCACAATAGTTTAATATCAAATCTTTGTTTAAAAAATCGTTTAAAATCACCCCAAATCATCTAATTTGTACTTGTGTCCAGTTTAAATTTTGATAATGAGTGTCCAAGTGCTTAATTTCCTGACCACTGTACATTATATATACATCAATAATGAATTGGGTTGTTTATTTTTAAACAGTGATCGAGAAATTAAACGCTTATAAATTGGACACTCATTATCAAAATTGAATGGTCAGCTTTAAACTCGACACAAGTACAAATTAAATGCTTTTTATTGAATGAATGTGAAAGAGATTAATGCTTAATACCCAAGATTAAATGATACCCGGGTTACAGGGATCTGAAGCCCGATATGTTAACACAAAATATTCTTGCCACAGCGCTCGATAAAATTAAAAAATATAAATATCAAAGAAAAACACAGATCGCCTTCCATTAACAAACACAACACAAAGTTAACCTAAATCATAACCTCAAAAAATCACGTGGATGATATCGAATATGTATTCGTCGTTTCTTGATAAAACGAAACATAAAAAACAGAATTACCATAGAACACACCGAAAAAAACACAAAAACCGTTTTCATGGAAGGTGGCGTTGGTGTCACAGGTTCCTTCACTATTTCGCTATCTATATTTGGATTAATTAAATTTACACGAGCGTCTTTATCGCTTTCTATGTCAATATTATTATTATTATTATCAATATCGTTATTGTCTATGTTGTTATTTTCTATAGGATTCGCGTTAACGACCTTTTTAGGACTATTTTTTGCGTGATTGTCTTCCTCGTAATATGTATAATCGGCATCCTCGGGATTATTTTTCTTTCCATTTTCTTTATAATCCCCTTCACCACCCTCGTATAAATTTTTCTTTATTTCAATTTCTTTCGGTCTTAACCCAAAGTGAACTACTTTTTTCTCTGGATGTTTCTTACTGTCCGCGGTATTGTCACCATCTGGATAAAATTCGTCATCGTTTTTAGCATCGTTATTGTAATCAGGGTCGTCGTCGTCCTCCTCCGCATCTTCCTCCCCATCCTCATATTCGTCTTCCTCTTCATCTTCCTCTTCGTCATCTTCAACAACCTCGTTTGGGTTGAGGCCGTCTTCGGCAGGATCAGGGTTCAAATTAATACTAGGATCTTTCACCGGTATTAACCCTTCTTGTTTGACTTTCCGAGAATCGCCTCCGATGACGGGGGACTGATCCAACCCTTGACCCAACAAGGAACGCGATGTTTCTTGTAGTATATGATGTGAACTATAAAGATCCAGGGGACCAGGATCTATGAGATATCGTAAATACATGACAAGGGCTCCTGTAGCAACAGCAGTAGTGTGGGCCATACAACCATCTGAAAGAGGAAAAAAAATAATGTTATTATGAGCCAAAATTGACTGCCAATGTTAGTTTAGGTTAAACCAATTAAAATTTGACACAGGGGTGTCAAACTCATTTTGATTCACGGGCCACATGAACTAAAATTTTACATCACATGGGCAGGAGATATAAAAAAAATTCTAAAAACAAAGCCAAACGTCCTTGAACGAGGTGATTTTTTAGACTAGTTTCCAAATTGCCAAGATATAATACTGAACACAACATTCTCTTGTATTACATACAACTTAGATATCTATGACATACGGCACAGAAGTCAGAGTTTTACTGTGAACTGGAAAACAATAATAAATGATTTCCACCGCTAGTTTCTAAGAATTATCAACGTCAGTTTGTTGAAATTTGTTCCAAGGGCCAGATGTTTAACCACCCCTGCTCTATCACATTTCAAATGATGAATATCGATATGGTTTGTTCTCTCATGACTACAAGTATTCAAAAATCTCTCATGACTACAAGTATTCAAAAATCTCTCATGACTACAAGTATTAAAAAATCTCTCATGACTACAAGTATTAAAAAATCTCTCATGACTACAAGTATTAAAAAATCTCTCATGACTACAAGTATTAAAAAATCTCTCATTACTACAAGTATTAAAAAATCTCTCATTACTACAAGTATTAAAAAATCTCTCATGACTACAAGTATTAAAAAATCTCTCATTACTACAAGTATTAAAAAATCTCTCATTACTACAAGTATTAAAAAATCTCTCATGACTACAAGTATTAAAAAATCTGGCAAAACCTGTAGTCTCGATCGCATTCACAAGCCAATTGTTGATGCAATGATTGACCCAACTGTCAGACAAGCTGACGGCCGGCCATAGGGTGGCACATGATGAGATAACAGTACTTCAGATGAAGTTAAAATCATTAACTTTTTGGTTGGAACTGGATGAGGGCTTTATGGATAGACTCTTATGACCAACACTCCAGATTCAAAAACTTGTGGGAAAATTGTGGAATCTTCTAGTTAAAGAAGATCGACAACGGTGTGGTGAAAGTGACCTCTAGCAGTGACCTCTAGCAGCGTCGGATGGACATTTGAATTACTGGAGAGTCACCACAATGTAACTAAATAGTCCGCGGAGGAGCGTTGAAGATGCACAAAACACCAGCAGGGGTTTACTAGTCCTTCTGCAGACGATTTGAGAGAGAGAGAGAGAGAGAGAGAGAGAGAGAAAGAGAGAGTGAGAGAGAGATAGAGTTTAACGTCCACAAATAATGTCATTTCGGGACTAACATATGGTTTAATTTTATTTCAATTATTTGCTTGGCATAGGGGTCTTTAGTAATGTGAGAAAAACTGAGGACCCAGTGAAAACCCACAAGGTTGGACAGATGAACCTACTCCTTGTCACATACAACCGGAGAATGGAAACTTGGGACTGTAGTAAATACATTTCCATGGGAAATCCTAAATTATTTCCATGGGAAATCCTAAATTATTTCCATGGGAAATCCTAACTTATTTCCAGTGGAACTGACCTGGATCTGTGTCACTTAATTACCTACTCAATCCAGCATATTATCAACGTTAATCGGGATGAATAATAGTTGTATACCCAGTAGTCAAATAAATTTGAATATTATTCACCATATCTTGATGTCCAATTGGCCATATTCCTGGTCAAACGTTTAGAAAATAGTGCAGAACATGACTGGCATATACAGGTGAAACAGCATCTATGATGGAGAGGACGACAGCGTAGTCAAGGATACATAGCACACGTGCAGGTTTTTTTTTGAAAATTGGACTATGGTAAACATATTTCCATGGGGAAAACCTCAACTACTTACACTATAACTCAGGTATCATTTAGTTGTGTTGTTTCAGCAGGGGTTGTTGTATTTAATGTTTTGTTTCTAGCTGTGTTGAGTAATTAATTAATTGAGTAATTAATTTTGAGAAACTAATCAGTTATAAACCTAACACTAACCTAACCTAATAGTGAGTTGACAACCTATTGAGCAAAAGACATAGAAATAATTATGATTTGACTTTCTTAGAAAATATGAAATTATCGCTTTAAACTACACAATAGCAGAAACCCAATAGTTTTCTATGGTTCTCAACAGATTTAAACAGTATTCAAACAATGGTTTGAAACTAAACATTAAATACAACAACTTCTGCTAAAACAACACAACTAAATGATACCTGAGTTATAGTGCTATATACCAACCTTTCATCTCTTTTTCTGCTAATAATTTCCTTCCAACGTAAGCAGTATTTTCATTGGCACTCATCAGCTGTCGTTGTTGCCCTTGCCCTATCACATTAGGTTTTATATTGTCATTTAATTTTATCACATTAGCACCCATTGGCTGTAAGCCCTGATATAATTTTGAATTTTTTAAATTATTAGTATCACTTGGTGGTAGAGGGAATACAGAATTTTGTCCTCTTCGTTGCATGGGATTATTAACATCATTGTTGTTATTTATATTCACAATGTTCTGCTGAAGAAATGGTGCCAGGGTGTTCAGATGCACACCATCTGGATTATTATTTTGCTGGCCAACAGGTGCTTGGAGGTTATTTACACCATTGGGGTTATAGTTCTGTTGTCCAATAGGTGCTTGCAGGTTATTTGCACCATTGGGGTTATAGTTCTGCTGGCCAACAGGTGCTTGGAGGTTATTTGCACCATTATTTAAACCTGGTATCGGATTATTAAAATTTGCTGCTAGTCTATTTACTAGATTTGAATTCTGATTGTTCAAATTTTTACTATAAACAGAGTTTGTATCTACACGTTGATCAAACTGAGATTTCAAAATATTAGATGATTGGATATTTTGACCACGATTATGAGGTAGAGTGTCCATGTTATTATTTTGTAAACTTTGAATATTTTTCGAATTCTGTTGTTGTAGTTGTTGTTGCTGCTGCTGACCGTAGTTGATATTCTGTGGTAGCATGTCTAAAGGACCATCCATATTTTGCATTTCAGGTTTCTTTCGAATTTCCGAACTTGATGTTGCAACATTACCTTTCGGATCTCCAAAACATCCGGATGGAAACTGCCACGACAACACTTGATCCAAATATTCCTTCTTTAAAAATTCATAAAATCCTAAGCTTGGACACACAAACTCTGAAATAATAATTATAATCATATATTATATATCGCAATGAATAACTGGAATTCTAGCATGTGGAATACTTTTGTGTGAGGGAGAGGGAGAGAGAGAGAGAGAGAGAGAGTTTATCATCCACTTTACACAAATTAGTTCATTTCGGGACTAATACATGGTTCAATTTTATTTCAATAATTACTTGCATGTAGGGGTCTTTAGCAGTGGGAGGAAACCGGAGGACCCATAGAAAACCCACGAGGTTGGACAGTCACGTACAACCAGGGATTCGAAACCACGCCAGTTGACTCAATGACAGGCCTCATGATACATGCTCCCCCAGCAGCGGGAGAACTTGGCCACCCACCTTCCAGAAATGAAAGGATTACTATTACGATATACAGATGTATGTAAGGTCTGACACTTTTAAGCCACTTATATTTGTAAATATTTGTATAGTCTACTTAGAAAAACAACAAAAAAAATTAATATTTTCAATCACTTAGCATATGAATATATAATAATACTTATATAAACTCAATTTATTTATTCAACAATCTTATACAAGCTTTAAATAGAGGAGTCAGGAGGCAAGAATGAAGGGAGTCGAAATTCAAGATATAATAGTTATATTTAAGATACATTATGTAAGATTTGGATCTTGCTATAATAGTTATATTTAAGATACATTATGTAAGATTTGGATCTTGCTATAATAGTTATATTTAAGATACATTATGTAAGATTTGGATCTTGCTATAATAGTTATATTAAAGATAAATTATGTAAGATTTGGATCTTGCTATAATAGTTATATTTAAGATACATTATGTAAGACTTGGATCTTGCTATAATAGTTATATTAAAGATACATTATGTAAGATTTGGATCTTGCTATAATAGTTATATTTAAGATACATTATGTAAGATTTGGATCTTGCTATAATAGTTATATTTAAGATACATTATGTAAGATTTGGATCTTGCTATAATAGTTATATTTAAGATAAATTATGTAAGATTTGGATCTTGCTATAATAGTTATATTTAAGATACATTATGTAAGATTTGGATCTTATATTAAAGATGCATTAATCTATGATTTAGATAAAGATTTTGTCTTTCTTGCTATGAAAGGTCGAATATAGATAATGAAAAGTGAATATATTGTAAATTTCAATCAAACTGCTTTATTCTAAGCGATTTTATGAATATTACAGGTTTTGAAAAGAGCAAATTTATAATAGGTGATCAGAACACATATCCCTTTGCTTATACTCCCAAGTTGTATCTTTAGAGGGTCTGGCAACGGATAATGAATAGTCGTTCAGATAGGACAAAAAACAATGGTCAAATGTACATATTGGTGTGCACGTAAAAGAACCTTTGGCAGTTGGAATTCGATGTTAGAGTAGGCTGTAGGCGTATGCCCATTTTCATTAAACCTGTCGCAGCAGAACAGTAGGACGTTAAACCCCATTTCATTTCATTAGCTCAGTCGGAGCGTTAAACCCCATTTCATCCCTTTGCATATACTCCCAAGTTAATTCTTCACTAAAAGCTAATGGCCCTCAAAAAACGTGTGCTTAATATACAAACCATTTGTTATGCACCGTCATGTACAGATTTTATACAGGTACAAAAGAAATTCTTTTTTTGTAGAAAATTACATATAAATACGTGTACAGATGGCTTAACACTGCGCTATTTAATCTTACGACAAGATTTAGGGGATAGGGTGGGGTGATTTGGAAGAGAACAAAGAGTTTACCAGACCGGCACCAATGAATTTCCCACACTCTCAGGAAATAAAAGTAAATCATGTCTTGGTAAAAAGTCAAAACTATATATAGAACTTAATAAAACTGTTTAAGAAATTATTTCACGTTTGGATTATTTTTTTGGGTATGGATTGAGTTTTATTTAAATAACATGACATATGTTGCAAAAGCGTGCAAGTGTAATCTATTAAGGCAGAGAGAGTGAGAACCTCTGTATCTAGAACTATATCAAGTGTAATCTATTAGTGTAGAGTGTGGTGTGGGGGGGGGGACCTCTATAGCTAGAACAATATCAAGTGTAATATATTAGGGTAAAGGGCGGTGTGTGTGTGTGTGTGTGGGGGGGGGGGAGGGTTCTATGTCTAGAACAATACCAAGTGTAATATATTAAGGGATAGAGGGAGGATCTTTATATCTAGAACAGTACCAAGTGTATGTAATATATTAGGGTAGGATAGAGAGGGGGGAGGGGGTCGTCTAGAACAGTACCAAGTGTATGTAATATATTAGGGTAGGATAGAGAGGGGGGAGGGGTCCTCTAGAACAGTACCAAGTGTATGTAATATATTAGGGTAGGATAGAGAGGGGGGAGGGGGTCGTCTAGAACAGTACCAAGTGTATGTAATATATTAGGGTAGGATAGAGAGTGGGGAGGGGGTCGTCTAGAACAGTACCAAGTGTATGTAATATATTAGGGTAGGATAGAGAGGGGGAGGGGGTCCTCTAGAACAGTACCAAGTGTATGTAATATATTAGGGTAGGGTAGAGAGGGGGGAGGGGGTCGTCTAGAACAGTACCAAGTGTATGTAATATATTAGGGTAGGATAGAGAGGGGGGAGGGGGTCGTCTAGAACAGTACCAAGTGTATGTAATATATTAGGGTAGGATAGAGAGGGGGAGGGGGTCCTCTAGAACAGTACCAAGTGTATGTAATATATTAGGGTAGGGTAGAGAGGGGGAGGGGGTCCTCTAGAACAGTACCAAGTGTATGTAATATATTAGGGTAGGATAGAGAGGGGGGAGGGGGTCCTCTAGAACAGTACCAAGTGTAATATATTAGGGGAGAGGGGGTGGGGTCCTCTAGAACAGTACCAAGTGTAATATATTTGGGGAGAGGGGGTGGGGTCCTCTAGAACTGTTCCAAGTGTAATATATTAGGGGAGAGAGAGGAGGTGGTGGCCTCTATATCTTGGGTAGAGAGGGTGAAACCTCTATATCTAGGGAGAGAGTGGAAAACCTGTGGACAAGTCCTCAGCACCCCAGTGTGCCCCCTCCCCACTCCCGCAATATGAAATTTGTTTCCAACACTTGTGCTACATCGTATTAAAACAATTTTCATTGAATTTCTAGATCTGTTATTTTCGCTATTTCTATTTTCTAAATTTAAAGTTAATTAATTCTTTAAAAAAAAAACCCAAAAACCTGATATTAATAAAAACTTTTTGCAGACAATTATTCATATGACAATTGTAATCTATAAAAATATTTAAATCCAATGTGAGCCTTGAGTCGACAATGCCATATTTTATTACTGTTGATTGGCTTTTTAAAACGATATATGATCCTTATAGATGTAATGCTGATAACAGATATAACATGTAGGTAAAGAACTTGAAACCCAAGCCATGACATATTACACTCAATAAAATACTTTAACAAGACAGGGTGTGGTTATTTTAATACAGCATTATATAACAGCTATCAGTTGGTTACTGGCTGGTTTTTAACTTGTAGCAATATCACAGAGAGAGAGAGAGAGAGAGAGAATGAGAGAGAGATTATCATCCACTCTACTCCACTCCACACAAACTAGGTCATTTTGGGACTAACATATGGTTCAATTTTATTTCAATAATTCACTTGCCCGAAGGGGTCTTTAGCAGTGGGTGGAAACCAGAAAACTCAGCCACCAAAAGAGAGAGAGAGAGAGAGAGAGAAAGAGAGGGAGAGAGAGAGAGAGAGAGTTTAACATCTACTCAATACAAACTAGCTACTTTCGGGACTAACATATGGTACAATTTACATTTGAATAATTTGCTTATTGCTAGTCAGAGAGAGAGAGAGAGAGAGAGAGAGAGAGAGGTTTAAGTCCCACTCAATACAAACTAGGTCATTTTGGGACTAACATACAGTACAATTTATATTTAAATAATGTGCTTGCACATAGGGGTCTTTAGCAGTGGGAGGAAACCTGAGTACCCGGAGAAAACCCACAAGGTTAGGCAGGTGACCTTATATCATTTCATGTACAAGTGTTGGATCATAACCAGGCTACTAGACTCAATGACAGACTTTATGATCTAAGGCACGCATGTTCAAAATTTGACCCATTTATTTCTTCATGCTTTTTTAGATTAAACATACATTATGCAAGAGCTAAATCTGCCAATTTCAGGTCTTTCTTTGGGCCTGAAATGTTATCTAAATTATTAATTAACTTATCCAGATCATAATCAACTCTCGATGGCATCACTAGCCTGCGATATTTACTGGATTATGATCGCATTTGCTGCATGACTTCAATTCATAATTTAATCATGAAATGGATGATCAGGACTATGTTTTTTATCGTACAGAATTTAGTAATGATGATCGAGGCTAGGCCGAAATTTCAATTGCTTAATTCTTGGTTCATAGTGGATCAATTTGACTGAAAGTTCCAGCAATTGCCTTTACATTATCTAGTTTTTAACTATTATAGTGAGAACGGTCAGCTCTTTATCTTATCTCCCATAATGTATCTTTAACAAGGTATACATACACATGTATATAAATTGTACAATTGTCAAACTATATCAGGAAGATCAATGTCATGTTATACGTATTATATACTTTATAACCCTTTGTTGTAAGTTACCTAATATTATCTATAATCCACTACTATGGATATCTATTATTCAATATGGTAAATCCAATATTTTGTATACATTATTAATATCTGAAGACGCCCATAGAAGGCAGACAGCTAGCTTATACATGTGTATGATTCAATGTATGTCAGAATGATGTGAAGTGGAGAACGGTTTACCTGGACATATTTTTTTAATTATTTATGCATTTACATATATATTGCAATTTATACTGGTACTCATCTTGTGTGTAGCAAGGGCATATACATATATATTGCAATTTATACTGGTACTCATCTTGTGTGTAGTAAGGGCATAGCAATGAACCGAAAGTAACATAAATTTGAAACTTGAAGTGTTAGTCCATCGCCACAAAACCCATGTTTCTCTCCTGACCGAGCTACTCCTATAAACCGAATTTCAGCCTCGGGACAACCGTAGTGTAGCCACCAACCCTGAACAGACAGACAGACAGACAGACAGACAAACAAACAAGCGACAGTCACAAATATTAGTATAGACTTTGTGTATTCATACCATACAAAAGCAGCCCTGAACACTATATGTGTAAGAAGGGGCTATAACATATTTTTATATAATACAAATAAAAGGGTCAATTTTTATTAATAGATTATAACCTATATGTATGACCTAAAAGACGTGTATCACTTCGAAGAACATACCACCCTTATTATAAATTTTATTGAGGGCTAGATAATGTAGATAAGAATTTATTGACAAGAATAAGCAATTTTGAAGGCGTTCTATAATAAGAGTTCAAATCTTTCAGTTACACATACACATACATGTACTTTAAAGGGACAATAACACTCTTGCTGGCTTGACAGCTCCAGAAAATAAAAAATAGCCTTATTCTAAGTACTAGATGTGTTAGTGTCCTACCTGTTGTGTAAATTATCCATTAAATCCTATTTTACTTGTCCAGAGGGTTCAAAAATATTTTTAAATCCAAGTCACATTTGAAAAGGTTTACGTTAGGCTTTTCAAATCATTTAGTTGAATTTTTCCATTTTTTTAAATGAAATTTGTATCATCAATAAATTGGATTATTGTAAAATAGTATAATTTGTTGACCAGAATAAAGATTGTGACATACTATTCAGTTACAACAAGTGGTATTGAGCCTTTAAGGTGACATACTATTCAGTTACAACAAGTGGTATTGAGCCTTTAAGGTGACATACTATTCAGTTACAACAAGTGGTATTGAGCCTTTAAGAGAATAAATAATCTAAAGATATGTTTTGGGTTGGGTTTTTTTAACAGAACACAATTTTTATGGGAAACAATCACTGGTTTTATTCTAATAGCACGACGTTTCGACAAGTATCCTCTTATCGTTATCAAGCACAACGATAAGAGGATACTTGTCGAAACGTCGTGCTATTAGAATAAAACCAGTGATTGTTTCCCATAAAAATTGTGTTCTGTTATTGTGTACCCCAATCACTAAATGCCACTTAAAGATTGGTTTTTTTTAACAATATTGAACAATGTGCTAGTCCCAAATTGACTTAGTTTGTGTCAAGAGGCAATTAAAACAAATTTCTCTCTCTCTCTGGTTAAATAAATGAAATGAAATGAAATGGGGTTTAATGTCCTACTCCGAACTGGGCTAATGAAGACGGGCATATGCCATACAGTGTGCTATGAGGGCAATTTTGCCCGGACAACTGCACTACAACCTATTCTTATATCGAATTCCAACTTCAAGGGATCTGTTACGCGCACGGCAATGTGTAAACGGGACCTTGGTTTTTCGTCCTGCGTCACTGACAAGGGGCAAAAACGCGAAAAATCTGGATGAACTTTCTCGGTCAATGCAGGGGTCGAACACCGGACCCCCAGGCTAGCGAGCCAGCATCTTACCCACATAGCCACCGTGACCCTGAGGTTAAATAAATAAATACATAAATATATAAATAATTGTTCGTATACTTAAGGTGTGAGTCTATCCGAGGGGGGGGGGGGGACCTCTATAGCTAGAACAATATCAAGTGTAAAGGGCGGTGTGTGTGTGTGTGTGTGTGTGTGTGTGTGTGGAGGGGGGGGGCTCTATGTCTAGAACAATACCAAGTGTAATATATTAGGGGATAGAGGGAGGACCTTTATATCTAGAACAGTACCAAGTGTATGTAATATATTAGGGTAGGGTAGAGAGAGGGGAGGGGTCGTCGAGAACAGTACCAAGTGTATGTAATATATTAGGGTAGGGTAGAGAGGGGGGAGGGGGTACTCTAGAACAGTACCAAGTGTAATATATTAGGGGGGAGAGGGGGTGGGGTCCTCTAGAACAGTACCAAGTGTAATATATTAGGGTAGAGAGGGGGGGCCTCTAGAACAGTACCAAGTGTAATATATTAGGGGGGAGAGGGGGGTGGGGTCCTCTAGAACAGTACCAAGTGTGATATATTAGGGAGGAGAGGAGGGTGGGGTCCTCTAGAACAGTACCAAGTGTAATATATTAGGGAGGAGAGAGGGGGTGGGGTGGGGGTCCTCTAGAACTGTTCCAAGTGTGATATACTACTGGAGAGAGAGAAGGGGTGGACCTCTATATCTAGGGTAGAGGGTGGAAACCCTGTGGACAAGTCCTCAGCACCCCAGTTTGACATGCTATGCTCAGCTCCAGTGCACCCCCTCCCCACTCCCGCAATATGAAATTTGTTTCCAACACTTGTGCTACATCGTATTAAAACAATTTTCATTGAATTTCTAGATCTATTATTTTCGCTATTTCTATTTTCTAAATTTAAAGTTAATTAATTCTTTTAAAAAAAAAAACCAAAACCTGATATTAATAAAAACTTTTTGCAGACAATTATTCATATGACAATTGTGATCTATCTTAGCATAATAAAAAAATTTAAATCCAATGTGAGCCTTGAGTCGACAATGCCATATTTTATTACTATTGACTGGCTTTTTAAAACGATATCTGATCCTTATAGATGTAATGCAGATAACAGATAAAACATGTAGGTGAAGAACTTGAAACCCAAGCCATGACACTCAATTAAATACTTTAACAAGACAGGGTGTGGTTATTTTAATACAGCATTATATAACATATACATCAGTTGGTTACTGGCTTGTTTTTAACTTGTAGCAATATCACAGAGACAGAGATAGAGAGATTATCATCCACTCCACTCCACTCCACACTAACTAGGTCATTTTGGGACTAACATATGGTTCAATTTTATTTCAATAATTCACTTGCCCGTAGGGGTCTTTAGCAGTGGGTGGAAACCAGAAAACTCGGCCACCAAGTGAGAGAGAGAGAGAGAGAGAGAGAGAAAGAGAGAAAGAGTGAGGGTTTAACATCCACTCAATACAAACTAGCTACTTTCGGGACTAACATATGGGACAATTTACATTTGAATAATTTGCTTATTGCTAGTCAGAGAGAGAGAGAGAGAGAGAGAGAGAGAGAGGTTTAAGGTCCACTCAATACAAACTAGGTCATTTTGGGACTAACATACAGTACAATTTATATTTAAATAATGTGCTTGCACATAGGGGTCTTTAGCAGTGGGAGGAAACCTGAGTACCCGGAGAAAACCCACAAGGTTAGGCAGGTGACCTTATATCATTTCATGTACAAGTGTTGGATCATAACCAGGCTACTAGACTCAATGACAGACTTTATGATCTAAGGCACACATGTTCAAAATTTGACCCATTTATTTCTTCATGCTTTTTTAGATTAAACATACATTATGCAAGAGCTAAATCTGCCAATTTCAGGTCTTTCTTTGGGCCTGAAATGTTATCTAAATTATTAATTAACTTATCCAGATCATAATCAACTCTCGATGGCATCACTAGCCTGCGATATTTACTGGATTATGATCCCATTTGCTGCATGACTTCAATTCATAATTTAATCATGAAATGGATGATCAGGACTATGTTTTTTATCGTACATAATTTAGTAATGATGATCGAGGCTAGGCCAAAATTTCAATTGCTTAATTCTTGGTTCATAGTGGATCAATTTGACTGAAAGTTTCAGCAATTGCCTTTACATTATCTAGTTTTTAACTATTATAGTGAGAACGGTCAGCTCTTTATCTTATCTCCCATAATGTATCTTTAACAAGGTATACATACACATGTATATAAATTGTACAATTGTCAAACTATATCAATGTAGGGATCGAACACCGGACCCCCAGGCTAGCGAGCCAGCGTCTTACCCACTTAGCCACCGTGACCCTGAGGTTAAATAAATAAATACATAAATATATAAATAATTGTTCGTATACTTAAGGTGTGAGTCTATCCGAGATTTTTTATTCTGAAATGTTAAAGCTATTGAATTGAAAATAGTACAGGTAGTTAGGAAATGTAATGAACAAGGAAAACAAGTTGTTGCCAGGGTAACACATTTTTTGGGAAAAAATTATGAAAAACGTTTTTTGTTACTTTATCAACTTGTGTTGATATTTTTTGATATCAAAAAAAACTGGTAGGAGATTACCTATATCTACCACAGAAATCAGACAAAGCAATTTGAATGCAGTCCTAAAATGAGACATTTATCTTTATTAGTGCCAGAGATAAGGTGTACCTACGTTTTTCATACTTTTTTGCAAAAAAAAAGGGTTACCCTGGCAACAACTTTTTTTCTTTATGTATATATATTAAAACTTACGCTGTTCGAGAAATAAATCCTGATAATCCTGTTTGATTTTTCCTTTCATGTAAACATGAACCACTGCAGCCATTTCAAAAAAATTATTGGTACAGAATTCCTGTTGCATAGCGCTGGTACTCGTTCCTTTTGACGATCCAAGCAGACTATTCAATTCCTGTAAACAATTTGTCTGAAACGAGAAAACACATGTAATGAGACATACATGAAAATGATATAATGGAATGGAATGGGATGGAATGGAATGGAATGGAATGGAATGGAAATGAGAATGGAATGGAATGGAAATGAGAATGGAATGGAAATGAGAATGGAATTGGAAATGGACTGAGATTGGAAATGGAATGGAAATGAGAATGGAATGGAATGGAAATGAGAATGGAATGGAAATGAGAATGGAATTGGAAATGGACTGAGATTGGAAATGAAAATGAAAATGAAATGAAAATGAAATGAAATGAAATGAAATGAAATGAAATGAAAAGAAAAGAAAATAAAAGGACATGGGGTTCAACATCCTAACTGTTCTGAACCAACTGGGTTGATAAGATGGCTGAAAGATAAAACACATGTTATTATGAGACGAAGTGCAGTTATAACATTTCCATATGTGATGTCTGGAATTCTAATCAATGCACATTTCAGATTATAGTACAAGATGGTATATACCATTGTTTAATTCATACATGGCCCAGCCAGGAGATACAGTAACTCAGTGAGTAAGAGAGAGAGAGAAATGGGGTTTAACGTCCACTCGACACAAACTAGGTCATTTCGGGACTAACATATGGTTTAATTTTATTTCAATTATTCGCTTGCGCGTAGGGGTCTTTAGCAGTGGGAGGAAACCGGAGGACCCAGAGAAAACCCACGAGGTTGGACAGGCGACTCTACTCCTTGTCACGTACAACCGGGGATTCGAAACCACGCCAGTCGACCCAATGACAAACTTTATGATACAGCGCGCGCACGTAGTGAGTAAGACGCTGACACACTAACCAGGAGATTTAAGGTTTGATCTCGGTGTTTTCCGAGACGAGAAATTTCCCCTCTTGTCACCTGTACATTGACATACTTTGTTGTTTTTTTTATCCAAACCAAACAACTAGTACCACACTGGGTTTGAAATATCAGTAGGTAAGACTCTAGCTCTCTAAACCAGATGTATGGAGTTTTATCCCGGTGTTGGCTGAGAATTTCCCTGGAATTTTCCATTGAGGCTTCCTCTTGTCATGCTGTACATTGGGGTTTTTTTTTATCACATCTGACAAGCAACACACTAGACTTAAAATAACCTGAAAGTTCTTCTCTGCTCGAGATTCCAGTGCTCTTACCAATTAATTACTTCAGTCTTGTGTCGCTGTCCGGGCAAAATTTCCCTCATAGCACACTGTATGACATATGCCCGTCTTCATTAGCCCAGTATAGGAGCAGAACAGTAGGATGTTAAACCCCAATTCATTTCATTTACAATATTTCTTCTATATAATGTGTTTTGTTTTGTGTTCCACTGTACAGTTGGACCTGGTCGTCTAGGAGAGAGAGAAAGAGAGAAATGGGGTTTAACGTCCACTCGACACAAACTAGGTCATTTCGGGACTAGCATATGGTTTTATTTTATTTACATAATTCGCTTGCGTGTAGGGGTCTTTAGCAGGGGGAGGAAAATGGAGAAAATCCATGAGGTTGGACAGGCGACCCTACTCCTTGTCACTTACAACCGGGGATTCGAAACCACGCCAGTCGACTCAATGACAGACTTTATGATACAGCGCGCGCACGCTAACCATTCAGCCATCCAACCCCCCCTGGTCGTCTAGGAGAATTGATGTACCAAAAGCCTACATGCAGTGACTTCAGTTGTTGCACATACATAGCAGCCATGGTCTTGTGTTTTCCTATTTATTGCTGGTATATGAAAGAAATCATCATTATGGATATTTTTTTATCAAAGTGGCATCATATAAATTCTCTTCTCTTTCACACCTTTCTCTAGGTATTGTCAATAAACTAATGTTTTAAAGCAAATGCTTTGAAGATGTACATTTCGTGCTGGTTGTGATAAAAACAACATTCATACTGGAGACATGCTGTTCTGGGAGAAATTAATATCTAGTGAAGTGCCTATTTTGCAAGAAATTAATGGTTGGTAATTGCCTGTTTAAGATGCAAAGGTGTGAAAGATAAAATAAAGCTTTTCTTTTACTTCTAGCAGTAATAAAAATGTTTAAATGTTGTTTAAGCTACCCAAAGGGATTAACTACATATTATATGACTTCCTGTATGTATTGATAGACAGTTTATGTCTTAAACAGTCTCAAAAATATCACAAGAACAAATATATATCTATTTGTGAAGATATTTTCGAGAATTTTTTGTTTAAAACGAGAATTTTTTGTTTAAAACGAGAATTTTTTGTTTAAAATGTAGTATGTCTCTAAATTATGACAGGAAAAAACTAAATATTTATTCTTGAAGATTCCTGTGAAAATGTTTTCTTCAAATAAAATGTAGCCTATGGTCGTGAATAGTAGGTCCATGTTAAGGGTACACAGAACCTGGGTTTTTTTCGTCCCATCCAAACGACTATATGCTATACTTTGCCAGGTCCTCCGTCCTACAGCACCGACAAGGGGGAACCACGCCGGAAATTGCCAATGAGAGAGAGAGAGAGAGAGAAATGGGGTTTAACATCCACTCGACACAAACTAGGTCATTTTGGGACCAACATATGGTTTAATTTTATTTCAATAATTCGCTTGCGCATAGGGGTCTTTAGCAGTGGGAGGAAACCAGTGATGGGATTTCAAAATTTTTCTTGTCGGACATTTTTTTCCCAAAAATAAAGGGGCATAACTCTTTTTTAAGCAGACGTTTTCAAACCACAATTAAGAATCACGTGTCAACAAAATATTCAAATTTATACGTAATAAAAAAATATCTTCACCTCGTTATTTTTCATGCTTAATTCCCGTACGGTATTAAAATTTATGTCAATAATATTCTTACAAAATTACATGACATCGTAATACCATAGAATGAAAGTGTGACGACTACTGTCAATCGATACCTGTTTCAAATTCCCCCCAATTACCGTATTTTTCGGGTCATCTTACTCACTGAGCCACCGTGGCTCCGAATGGCGATCAGAGACTTTCGATCCATATAAAACAACTTATAAAATATAACGAAACATAATTCACATCTGATTTATAATAAGACAGAAGATATAAATAGGTTGAACACCATTGTGGGGGGATGGATGGTCGAATGGTTAGCACCCACACTCAGTATCATAAGGTCTGTCATTGAGTCAACTGGCGTGGTTTTGATTCCCCGGTTGTATGTGACAAGGTGTAGGGTCGCATGTTCTCCGGGTCCTCCGGTTTCCTTCCAAGCAAATTATTGAAATTGAATCATATGTTAGTCCCGAAATGACCTAGTTTGTGTCGAGTGGGTGTTGAACTCTCTCTCTCTCTCTCACCATTGTCCAGCAGCCCATAAGGCCAAATATTTAGACAGTGTAATCTAATCACTTTCTCGTGTTAACAACATGTATCATTTTGAAAAAGCTTGGATGATAGATGTGGACGACGGACAGACAGTGAAGGTGACAACAATATACAACCATATTTCCATGTGATATACAATAATAATATCAGGCATTTTGAAAAAGTTTGGATGATAAATGTGGACAACGGACTGACAGATGATGTGACGACAGTATTCGACCATATTTCCATGTGATATACAATAATAAATAGAATACAAAATGAATTTAATTCATCATCCCTGAAAACGTTGGATAAAACGATGATTTTTTGGATATTGTATGCTATTTATTATTATCAATTTATTCTAATATCAAATGCATCATTTTCACATAGTCTATGTGGGAGAGAGAGAGAGAGAGAGAGAGAGAGAGAGAGAAAAATGGAGTTTAACTTCCACTCGACACAAACTAGATCATTTCGGGACTAACATATGGTTCAATTTTATTTCCATAATTCGCTTGCGCGTAGGGGTCTTTAGCAGTGGGAGGAAACCGGAGGACCCAGAGAAAACCCACGAGGTTGGACAGGCGACCCTACTCCTTGTCACGTACAACCGGGGAATCAAAACCCCGCCAGTTGACTCAATGACAGACCTTATGATACAGCGCGCACGTGTTAACTTTTCAGCCATCCACCACCCCTCTATTTATTGGATGTTTCTCACCCTTCCATGCGAGCATATAAAAGGCATCTACGCTTTCAATAGCAACTGCTTCCGCAATTAGCAAATATCAATACTGGTTGATCAAATATTACCTTTTCTGCCAGCATGGTCCACAATATCTGATGAGTGATTCCGTATTCTGTTAAACCCTTCATTGTCATCGTATCCAGACATTCCTTGCCAATATAACAAGTCTTTTTATCACTGCGATTACTCCCTGTTAGCTCGGCCATACATTTATCACTCGTCGCTTCATCAATTTTAACTGTGAACAAAAGACATGTCAGGTTTAAGTGGAATCGCTAATAAAACGGGAGTTTGAAATATCTGCAATCAATCAGCGACAATTTGACATATTGGTAAACTCAATAGATCTGACATTTTGTATTGATCACCAGGGAAAATATGCTACTTTCAATCCGACTACAAACAACATACAAGAGCTACTAATTTCTAGAAGCTTGGTCAAATATTTATTCACTTTCCGGGAGACGGATAGTCATCTTATATATCTTCCGTAGGAATCTGTTAATCAGCTCTAAAAATAATCTGCCGGCAGTAATATCAAAATTATACCATAACAGCCATTTTTTATTTTGATAAAGAAAATCATGGCTACAGAACAATGGCAAAGAAGACTATTGTCATCATGGTTGTGTACCCTTCTGTACCAAAAATACAGTGAACTTTTGGTTCCATGGAAAGAGAAAAAATTATTTAATATACATGTATAATACACTACGCTGCTGGAGTTTGGGACTAGAATCGCAGAACACGGCGGAAAAACTCCCTGTTCCGCGGCGGAATCTGGGAGAATCGCTAGCGGAATGCCAGCTAGCCAAATATCACGATGTATGCTTAGCAAAACAAGATGAATTCCTAGAGAAACACGGTGAATTCCTAGCGAAACACGGTGGAATCTTAGAGAAAAATCGCCGTGGAATCAAGCGAAATTTCATCGCGGAATCGTAAGAGAATTCAGAGTGGTTTTTTTTCACTGCGTCCCCGCGATTTCGTTCCCCAAAATTTGGGAGGAACTGTAGGTGTACAAGGTTGAACAGTTTACGAGATATTCTCCAGACGCAAACACAGGAAAACGGAGCTCATATCCTTTCCTTTACTTTTTTCATTGCAGGATAAACCAGAAGACGATGGAAAGAGAATTTTGCCTAGACAGAGGTTTCTGTCACTTGTTGGTCCTTACACTTTTAATCCTCTATCAAATGACTGAGTCGTGGTGGCTCAGTGATTATGGTGCTAGCTCACTCACCAGGATGGCCCAGGTTTGGTCTTGAGATTGGCTAAGAAAGTTCACTTTTCTTCTGGTTTCCCCTAGTCTGTGGCACAGAACGGAAATAACTAAATGAAATGGGGTTTAAAGTCCTACTGTTCTGCTCAAACTGGGCTAATGAAGACAAGCATATGCCATACAGTGAGCTATG
This sequence comes from Patella vulgata, assembly GCF_932274485.2. Taxonomy (NCBI): domain Eukaryota; kingdom Metazoa; phylum Mollusca; class Gastropoda; family Patellidae; genus Patella; species Patella vulgata. The sequence goes on along the minus strand of NC_065883.2, from coordinate 73,621,122 downwards.
AGGGAAATTTGCCACGAGAGTGCCGCTTCAGCCAACTCCTATATCAAATTCCAAGGGATCTTTTACATGCATACCAATGTGTACATGGGAGCTTGGTTTTTTGTGCCATCCGAACGACTAGACATCTGTCCATGTCAGGCCCTCCGTCCTACACCACTGGAACCATGCCGGAAAATCCTGATGAACTTTTTCGGCCAATGCAGGGATCGAAGACAAGACCTCCAGGTTAGCAAGCCAACATCCTACTCACTGAGCCACAGTGGCTTCCTGCACGGCTGAAAGGAACAGGATCTATATATAAGCCTGGCACCGAGTTCAAAAAACGAACAGGTTGCCAGCTGGATCGGTCGAATAGGTCGCTAGCCGAATAGGTCGCCAATTTGTGTTCGGTTAATATCTGTCACGTTTCAGCTATCACCTGATGTAAACAATTAGCCATGTGGCTTAAATTGTGTCACAGTGTCCAGTTTAGAAACTTAATTTACACAAACGCGTTGTATATTATACCTTCAAAACACCGTAAGTTCTTGTTCTTAATATCCTAATAAAGATTACCTTTCATCAGATTTTCTGCCAAACGGCGAGACGATCACAAAATACAGCGCTAAACTTGCTCCAAATTTGTATGTTTACTATAGTGACCAGTGAGCGTGTCGAACCAACTACGTCACTTCCGGTATTAATAAAAATTAATTTCTCGCTTGCAAATTATTTTTTGCATATGTTATAGGAGGGATTATTTCTAAATATATATTTATTATTTATGGAAACCTTATTGAAAATCGTTGGTCTTCCCCTTTAAGTTAAGAATTTACTCAAAATTGTTCGCCTTATTTTAACTAAAGTATATAGCCCTTTATAAAACCTTCGTTGTTTTAATGTATAAAATACATCAATAAGAAACTTAATTTTTGTGCTTCTGGGTCAAAGATTTTTTCTCATAAACAGTGATTGAAAGTTGAGTAAATTCTTAACTTAAAGTCTGAAAATGCTTTGTGAACTCGGGGGCTGGTGTGTGGAGAAAAGTTCAACCCTATTTCATTTATCAAATTTCTCATCTTTACTTACATTGTTTAGTTGACTTGTAAATTTTAGGCGTCCAACGTAATGCTTGATCTAGTTTTCGATGTTTGTGTAAAATATTCCATGGCTGGCCAATCACATAGCTCATACTATTGTAATAGCCCTCATCATCTTTCCTAACAAACTCGATCGCTTGATTACTGATGAGAGTACTGACAGATGCCATGGTCCGCAGGCGTGACAGAATGTCCGATGATAAATGAGTGTGACTCCCATTCTGATGTTCGGCAAGTATTAACTGTAAATGACCTGGAAAATAAAAGATAAAAGATAGGTATGCTGCAATGAAATGAAATGAAATGAAATGAAATGGGGTTTAACGTACTACTGTTCTGCTCCTATACTGGGCTAATGAAGACGGGCATACGCCATACAGTGTGCTATGAGGGAAATTTTGCCAGGGCAGCGGCACTATCGCCTACTCTTATATCGAATTCCAACTGCCAGGGGATCTTTTACGTGCATTCCAATATATACACGGGACCTCGGTTTTCCGTCTCATCCGAAGGACTAGACAGCTGTCCTTGTCAGGCCCTCCGTCCTGCATCACTGACAAGGGGGGACCACCGGGTGTGCTGCAATATTAGTCCAGGATATAAAGAGCTTTTTTAAAGGATTTATTATCGGATCATTTCTTGTTGCGACCCACATATTTTATTATAGTAAAGATTCAGTATCAGATCATCTCTTGGCATGGCCCGCATATTGCAGTGTAATGGTTCTTTATCGTATCATTTCTTGGTTTATCCCGCATATTGTTGGATCATTTCTTGGTATGGCCCGCATATTGTAGTGTAATGGTTTAGTATCTGATCATTTCTTGGTATGGACCGCATATTGTTGGATCATTTCTTGGTATGACCCCCATATAGTGTAATGGTTTAGTATCGGATCATTTCTTAGGTAGGCCCACATACTGTGGTGTAATGGTTTAGTATCGGATCATTTCTTGGTGTGACCCACATTTTGCAATGTAATAGTTTAGTATCGGATCATTTTTTGGTATGGTCCCCATATTGTAGTCTAATGGTTCAGTGCTGCATTATTGCTAATTTATTTTGGCCATGCTTCGAAGAGTATTCTTTCAACGTTTTCAAGCATGACATTGAGAAAATATTCTTTGGATTCAAAGAGTATTCTTTCAACTTTTTTAAAGAATTCTCTTTGAAGCATCGCCAAAATCAATAGTAATTGTTCTCCCATGAGATTCGAAGAATATGTTATAGTTTATTACTTATATACCGTGTAATAAACTAATTGTCTGTTATAGTTACTGTGATTACTGTTATCAATTATTCAACTCAGAACTGGAACAAATGCCATCAATTATTGTAACTACAGTGTAGCTACAAAATGACATGAAATGGGGTTTAAAATCCTACTGTTCTGATCCGACTGGGTTAATGAAGAGAGAGAAATGGGGTTTAACGTCCACTCGACACAAACTAGGTCATTTCGGGACTAACATATGGTTTAATTTTATTTCAATAATTCGCTTGCGCGTAGGGGTCTTTAGCAGTGGGAGGAAACTGGAGGACCCGAAGAAAACACACGAGGTTGGACAGGCAACCTTACTCCTTGTCACGTACAACCGGGGATTCTTAACCACGCCAGTTGACACAATGACAGGCCTTATGATACAGCACACGCGTGCTAACCATGCGGCCATCCAACCCCCCGGGTTAATGAAGACGACATATGTCATACAGTGTGCTATGAAGAAAGTTTGGCCTGGACAGCAGCATTATGGCCTACTGTTATATCGAATTCCAACTGCCAACGGAACTTTTACCTGCACACCAATGTATACACGGGACCTCCGTTTTCGTAGCATCCAAACGACTATACGTTGTCTCTTGTCAGGCCCTCAGTCCTGTACCACTGACATGGAGGAACCACGTCGGCAAATTCAAATGAACTTTCTCAGCCAAAGGGGGAACGAATTCCGGACCTCCAGACTAGCGAGCCGATGTCTTACCCACTGAGCCACTGAGGCTCCCCGAAACCAATACAATCAATTAGCTACATGTACAGGCCAATCTGATCAAAATACAGATCTATATTTCGTTTCGTTTTTTTATACTTTCGATGGCCTACACTACATGAAGATCTGACCGGTTGATGCGATAGGTCACATCAGAGGTCATATGAGCAGCTTTTGACCCTATTGCGTCAGACATTTGATTAACCAATCAGCACTAGTGTTACTAGTGGATTACCCATAGTTCCGTGCAAAACACGTCTAAAGCTCGCTGTAACAGATCGTTTTATTGGCTAATACCTCACACCATTCAGAACACGTCAATGATAACAACTCTTCCAGATCCGAGTGTAGTAAAGACAAGCAATACGAAATTTTGAACTATAAAAAAACGAAACGAAATAGAATCTGTGTTTTAACCAGATTGATGTACAGGTATGAAGAATAACAGAATCCAGGCACTACAGATGGACAACATGCATAGGCCTACCTATACCAGGGAGTTGGGTGCCTGAATGGTTCAACGCATGTACATTAGATCATAAGGTCTGTCATTGAGTCAAGTGGTGTTGTTTTGATTTCCCGGTTGTACATGACAAGGAGTAGGGTCGTCTGTCCAACCTCGTGGGTTTTCTCTGGGTCCTTTGATTTCCTCCCACTACTAAACACCCCCTATGCGCTCTCTCTCTCTCTCTCTCTCTCTCTCTCTCTCTCTCAAAGTATGAGGCTGACCTTAAAAATATCTTTGTTTCGCCTAACGCGACCGACTAACTAAAACCACCCCCGACTTAAATTATTTTATTGCACTTTTCCGTGACCTTTTTATTTTATTTTGTGTGTCAACCTGAAATATATCACGAGAGTTATTTCCCTTTACTATGGCTATGGTTTGATTCATTATTAAAACTGGTTGATCAAGACGAAAGCATCATAGGTGTCGCTTCTCAACAAAATGGTTGCAGACGAAAGCACGTCCATTCCCACGAAATGATATTGAAAATATCCGTTTTCGAGAAAAATGAAAGCACAACCCGCACGATCGTTATAAAACGTGTTGAGGGAGTTTCAAACGTCAGTTTGTGGCAATTCGTGTGCGAGTCGTGCATCACGAAAAATCCCGATGTGATTGATTTGTTTGCCAATAAAAGAAGATGAATGTTTGCACCCGGAAAATTATCAAGCTGTCAAATTAGCTCTTAAAAAAAAATCTGAAAAAAAAAAACGACCTACCGACCCTTCTCCTCGATTGTGGGTCGGGTTTGGTGAAACAAAGATATTTTTAAGGTCAGCCTGACACAACACATTCCATCAAATTAATTAAACTTATAAAAAAACTTTGCTATGAATTAGAAGTGAAGCGATAGTATTATGTTTTGTTTACATCAGAAATATTATCAAACTCTCACAAACTTTCCAATGAATGGACTCTTTCAATGTTTTGTTATCTATATCCCTCTTATTGGATAACATTAACCCCTTGAGACCCAAATTTTAACCCTGTCTATTGAAAGATGTTATAAAAGAAATTTTTTAATATTTAATTACATGTTTGTAATGTATCCAGATGTTACGTACACACCCAAGGTATTTTCAACATTTGATGACGCTGTGAAGCAGATTAGAAATAAAATAAAATGGGGTTTAGCTACCAACTGTTCTGCTCCAACTGGACTAATGAAGACATAGCCATACAGTGGGTTATAGAGAAGTTTTGCCTGGACAGTGGCGCTTTAGCATACTCTTGTATCAAATTCCAACTGCCCAGTCGGAGCAGAACAGTACTGAGTAGGATATTAAACCCAATTTCATAATAGAGAGAGAGAGAGAGAGAAATGGGGTTTAACGTCCACTCGACACAAACTAGGTCATTTTGGGACTAACACATGGTTCAATTTTATTTCAATAATTCGCTTGAGCGTAGGGGTCTTTAGCAGTGGGAGGAAACCGGAATACCCTGAGAAAATCCACGAGGTTGGACAGGCGACCCTACTCCTTGTCACGTACAACCGGGAAATCAAAACCATGCCAGTTAACCCTTAACCGGTTGACGTCATTTTGACGTTATGACATCAAGTGGTCAGGCTAAATAAAGGGTGACGTGAAATATTTTGTATGCCTATTTCAATCGACTACTGCCGAATAATTTTAAGTGATAGACTCTTGACACCAATAAAAAAGTTTCTAGGGATAAGTTGATCTAGAATTTGCAAATCATTCTAAATCCTTTTCATCAGAAATATCGTCTTCAGAATCGGTGTCATCGATATAATCCAATTCGGAATAATTCATAAGTATTTCAACCACTTTGAGCGTCTTTAACGTTCCCGACATCGTTAAATTACGTTTTTCGTCAAAAAATGTTGACCAAAGACATGTTTTTCTCAATGCCCTTGACAAGACATGTTCCTGTCTGACACGCATGCATGGCCATTATCAATTAAATACGAAACTAAATACTCAAACGTGGCTTATAAAAAAGGTTCTTGCTGTGGCCGTGACCACTTAGCTGTATAATGTTGTGGTGACTATAGTCGACAATGACCGGTTAAGGGTTAACTCAATGGCAGACCTTATGATACAGCGCACACGTGCTAACCATTCGGCCATCTAACCCCATATTTCATAATAGAGACACTGGCTCTCGAACCTGGAGGTCTGTTGGGTTTAATCCAGGTGTTGGCCGAGAAAATTACCCCGCATTAAAGTTACAATTTCATATTTTCTAAGAAAGTCAAAACATAATTATTTCTATGTCTTTTGCTCAATAGGTTGTCAACTCACTATTATACGATCATAGGTGTCATTCTCACACTTAAAACTCATTTACACCGGAAATAATAACACAATTACCTCCCAATTACTTCCCTTGTTTTCTATTCTCCACCATGGAGTAGTTATCTTCAAACGTTGGAATTTGAAGATGAAAATGATATTTTTGCCAATTTCTCAACTGGCAATAGGGAATTATAGGATTAATAGGATTATTCTTTAACAAGCTAGGACTGTTTATAGATATCATCTATTTTAAGGCTTTATTTTAATAAATTTTAAAAATATAACTTAAAAATATGAAATTGCAACTTTAACCTGCATGGTTTTACAGTGTCAAAAGAGCAGGACAGAACGCCTGTTGAAGTGGAACAGTGCATAGTTGTGTGGATGGGATGAAAAAGAAACTGTGACAGTTGTTATTGAACTAAGAGTCAGCAGAAATGCTACTGCCTAAGCAAGATTTCCATCATAGCACCCAGTTGGTAAAAAAAAAAGAACCATTTAATTTGTTCTTATAGCTGCACATGCAAAAAAAAGAGAGAGAAATGGGGTTTAACGTCCACTCGACACAAACTAGCAGTGGAAGGACCCAGAGAAAACCCACAAGGTTGGACAGGCGACCCTACTCCTTGTCACGTACAACCGGGGAATCGATACCCTGCCAGTTAACTCAATGATACAGCACGCGTGCAAACCATTCGGCCATCCAACCCCCCTGTACATGTGAAATCTAGCAATATCTCACTTTTACACAACTAAATCTAAGATAATTTGTATTATTGAAAATAATTTTTAGTTCAATGAAATGAAATGAGATTTAACGTCCTACTGGACTGGGCTAATGAAGACGGGCATACGAAATACAGTATGCTTACGGCCTACTCTTATATCGAATTCCAACTGCCAAGAAATCTTTTACGTGCATGCCAATGTATACATGGGACCTAAGTTTTTTTATCCCATCAGAAAGACTAGACAGCTGACAAAGGGAAACCATGTCAAAAAATCCTGATGAAATTTCGTGGCCAATGCAAAATGTTTAGTTAACACATTAACTATATGTGTAACTTTAATTTAACATCAATACATTATAAAATTACCAGTAATCGACGTAATTACAAGGGGCATTTATATGCTAGTGTTTGATGTATGGAATGAAACTATTTACCTATCCTCACTATCAAAGGCATTTGTCTCATCCATTAATACTTTTAAAGGCATTGGAGCGTTGCAAATACCAAATCCATTAATTGAATAAGTCGGTGTTTCTATACTATGCGGTTCAAAAGTGGTATGTTATTTTTCAAGATAAAATCAACACTAAAGAAATTCACGCATAGAAATTTTTATAATCTCTAACTTTTATCCATAAATAAGTTTTAATAAAAAAGAGGGGATTAGGGAGAAGGTTTCATAAATAACTTAATACGACAACTACCGGTAACGCAAAAATGAAATATAACACTAAAGATAAAATCAACACTAAAGAAATTCACACATAAAAATTTTTATAATCTCTAACTTTTATCCATAAATAACTTTTAATAAAAAAGAGGGGATTAGGGAGAAGGTTTCATAAATAACTTAATACGACAACTACCGGTAACGCAAAAATGAAATATAACGTCTATCTTTTCTGAAAAAACCAGGCTAAGTATGAAGACGAATATACATGTATGTCACGTCGTGTACAATGAGGGAAATTTAGCACTGGCAGCAACAGCTTCGGCCTCAACTAACTGCAATGTATCGATACAGTATATCGGCAAGAGTGGAAATAAGGCACCTGTCACAGACAATGTCAGACACCCATTGAGACTTTGTCAGACACAAAACCTCTGGTGCCTGTCATTTTGTCCGACACTGATTTATCATTTTTATTGATATTATTAATACATGTCAGGCACTAAGTTGAAAATGTCGGGTACTATTTCATTAGTGCCTGACATTTTGTCAGGAACATCTAAATCCGTTATTTATAGGCCTGTGTATCAGTCGATATAGCAATATTTTTTGACAGACCTATTGTTTTAACATGTAACCAAACATTATTTCACACTGATTAAATAAACTAAATGGGCCTTTAATTATAAGTGGAAGTAAACCAGAGGAAAGGCAGTTGACCATATTCTTTATCTAGTAGACTTGCAATCTAAACCACACCACTAGAGGGGGTGGGGTTTAACGTCCTACTGTTCTGCTCCTAACCTGGGCTAATGAAGACAAGCATACGCCATACAGTGTGCTATAAAGAAAATTTTGGCCGGACAGTGGCACTACGGCCTACTCTTTTATAGAATTCCAAATGTCAAGGGATCATTTACGTGCAAGCCAATGTGTACACGAGACCTCAGTTTTTCTTCCCATCCAAACAAAGAGACAGTTTACCATCCTCCCAAATGTTACCACCCTCCCAAAATTACTATCCTCCCAAAATTACTATCCTCCAGAATGTTACCATCCTCTGTTATCACGTAAAACGCAGAATCAAATAATATTTTCCCCTTCCACAAAGATTACCTGGTTACCATCTTCCCAATGGTTACTATCCTGTCAAAAGGTTACCACTGTCCACCACCGAAAGGCTACCATCCTCCCAAAGGTTACCATACCCTTAATGGTTACCATCCTCCCAAATTTTACCACCCTCCCAAAATTACTATCCTCCCAAATGTTACCATCATTACTATCCTTCCAAATGTTACCATCCTCCCAAAATTACTATCCTCCCAAATGTTACCATCCTCCCAAAGGTTACCATTCTCCCAAAGGTCACCATCCTCCCAAATGTTTAACCATCCCCCCAAGGTCACCCAAGGGTTATACCATCCTCGGGGGTTTGGATGGCTGAATGGTTAGCGTGCGTGCGCTGTATCATAAAGTCTGTCATTGAGTCGACTGGCGTGGTTTCAAATCCCTGGTTGTACGTGACAAGGAGTAGGGTCGCCTGTCCAACCTCGTGGGTTTTCTCCGGGTCCTCCGGTTTCCTCCCACTGCTAAAGACCCCTACGCGCAAGCGAATTATTGAAATAAAATTAAACCATATGTTAGTCCCGAAATGACCTAGTTTGTGTCGAGTGGATGTTACAATGTTTAACCATCATCCCAAAGGTTAAACCATTCTCCCAAATGTTTAACCATCCTCTCAAGGTCACCATCCTCCAATATGTTTTGCCATCCTCCCAAAGGTTATACCAGCCTCACAAATGTTAAACCATTATCCCAAATGTTTAACCATCCTCTCAAGGTCACCATCCTCCAATATGTTTTGCCATCCTCCCAAAGGTTATACCAGCCTCCCAAATGTTAAACCATCCTCCCAAATGTTTAACCATCCTCCCAAGGTCACTATCCTCCGACATGTTTTACCATCCTCCCAAAGCTTACAATCCTCCCACCTTGACAACGTTGAGAGATTCCTTAATAAAACAACCTCGTGGGTTTTCTCCGGGTCCTCCGGTTTCCTCCCACTGCTAAAGACCCCTACGCGCAAGCGAATTAAGTAAATAAAATTAAACCATATGTTAGTCCCGAAATGACCTAGTTTGTGTCGAGTGGACGTTAAACCCCATTTCTCTCTCTCTCTCTCCTTAATAAAACATCACTTTAAAGTGAAATACTGTAGTAATTGTGTTCCATATTTGGTTTTTGTGTTTATTACTATATAAGTACTACACCCTACTAAGAACAGGTGGTTTAGATTACAAGTCGTTTCTTGCACTAGGTTATTTGCTATATAATACAAGGGTCAAAGGTCAACTTCATACAAAATGTGTAACACAGGTTGTATGGTACATTTAATCTCTGTTTTCATTCAATTCATAAAAAAAAAACCATCACCATGGCCAGTAAACAAGTCGTATATTATACCAACTCAGTCTAGTACTTATCTTGACACTGACTTCTATATGTATAATAATATCGTCATTTATCGTCATCTTAATACTGAAGAACAGTTTCTAAGGCACTGTTGGTTGTTATATTCACTGATTATTTACAGAGCAGGGTTTTGAAACAAGAATGTTTTGAGTGAAATCCATGACATTTCTATAGCTAGACCGAAAACATTTTTTTTTAATATTCTTAAGCTCCTAATAATTTATATAACCACAAAGAGTCCATAATGTTACAATTATCTGATAATTCTAGTGTTTTGCACCAACAGAGTTTAATAGTGTGTGCTATGAGGGTGAGATTTTGCCCTGGCAGCAATGCTACAGCCTGTTATTTCAAATTCCAACTGCAAGAGTTCTTTTACATGCACGCCAACGTGAGCACAGGACTTTGGATTTTTGTCCTATTGGAATGGCTAGACAATGTCCTTGCCGGGCATTCCCTCCTGCACTACGAACAAGGGGACACCACGCAAAACTTTCTCAGTCAAAATCGGGACCGCTCCCTATACAGATATATATACGCGGAGCATAATAGTAAAATAATTCTATATTGGAACCAAGCGTGATATATAATTCTATATTATCATCAAATCGAGCGTGATATACAGTCTGATAGAAAACATGTATTATCTATTATACATGTAACACATCCACCCATCACGATAAATTACAACAATCAGTCGTGCTTGACTTTTAATTTCATTTCTTCAATGCCCTACATGTACCTTACTGAACTAATGAAGAATGTCAAGTCAACATTTAGAGAGAGAGAGAGAGAGAGAGAGAGAGAGGCATAGGCTTTAATGTCCACTCGACACAAACTAGGTCATTTTGGGACTAACACATGGTTCTATTTTATTTCAATAATTCGGTTGCGTGTAGGGGTCTCTACATTGTTTACTTATTAAAGATAATCCATCTTTGATGCCAAGTTAACGTGTATATACATGTCTATCCATTAATTAATATTGAGTATTAAATACTAAATGTACCTGGTCATAGAAGTTAGATATACATGTACATTTATTATACAACCTCGTGGGTTTTCTCCGGGTCCTCCAGTTTCCTCCCAATCAAATTGCAGTATTTCTTAAAATTTCGATTGTATCTTAATTTAAGTTTTCGTGAATTAGGGCCCTGTATTTTAAACAGATTGATCACGATAATAAACAAGTTCAATCGTGCTTGACTTTTTAACAAATTTTTAATGTCCTACTTTTCTGAACTGATAAAAAGCGCCATACACCATGAAATTTGCTATGATGAAAATATTGCCCGTTTGTTCACTCTTTATCAAAATCCTTTAAACTACACAACAGTAGAAACCCTAAACCCCAGGTAGTGCTGTACTTAAACATACATTATGCAAGAGCTAAATCTGCCTATTGCAGGTCTTTCTTTAGGCCTGAAATGTTTTCTAAAGTATTAATTAGACATTAATCAACTGATCCAGGCCTTAATCAACTCTCGATGGCATCAGATTTCTCTGATATTAAATAGATTAGAATGGTTCAGCGATACTTTGATTTAATCAAATATGGAGGACCGAGACTTAGCTTCGATCAACCAGTACGGTGGTTGAAATTATTGCACATGTCTGTCAAACCTTCAAAGGCTAATATCTTGACTTGCAATAGGGTAATTTGAATGAAATTTTCAAATTATTCATTTTACATCATCTTCTTTCGAACTATTATGCCAAGAATGGCTAGTTCTTTATCTAAATCTTACATAATGTATCTTTAATGTTTAGTTTCAAACCTCTTTTGGGAAACTGTTGAAATTCATTGAGAATTATAGAAAACCCAACACTCATTATCTAATCTGGACATACCATTTTATACTACAAGTATGTGATAGTTGAAATCCAATGGTTCTCTATGATTCTCAACAGATTTGAACAGTTTTCCAACAATGGTTTGAAACTAAACATTAAAGTAGCTACGTTTCTAACTCAATATCATCCAAAGTCTCACACATTGAAAATACGAATTATTTGTCAATTCAAATCAACATTGATGTTGTGATCTTACCAGGAAAAGGCAGGCTTCTGATATCCAATATTTTAAGACAAAATAAACATTTTACCATTGGTACACGAATCATGCGTGACCAGAAAGAACGAGGCTAGACATATTCAACTGGAGAGCCTGCTTAATAGACTGGAATAACCAGACGCTAGAAATTGCTATAGGGTTGAGACACATGCCGTATTTCGCTGGACATAACTGATTTGAAATTAGAGTCAAAACGGAAAAAATTGAAAGTAAATCAGTTTATATACAATCAGATTACATTATTATATGCAGTTCGACCCATTTGGGTCAATTTCTAGGTCCCAAATATTGGCGATTTAGCTCCTTTAAATACAGAAACTCCTGCTACATGTAAAACAACATGATTCTCAACAGAATTGAAGAGTTTTCCAACAATGGTTTGAAACTAAACATTAAATACAAAAACTCCTGCTAAAACAACACAACTAAATGATACCCGAGTTTTAGTGCTGCTGTGATAAACTATAACACATATTTATGGAAGAACAATTAATAATTGATTTTCCAGATGTTTCAAAGAGTATTCTTCCAACATCTTGGGAATTATCCATTGTGCGTGCAGTTTGAATATAATTCACCTAACCTTTATATAGAGGAAACAAATCAAGCTATGTGAATCTCATAATGACCAAAAACTTGTGCCTTTAAACATACATTATGCCAGAGCTAAATCTGCCTATTGCAATTCTTCCTTTAGGCCAGGGGGGTTGATGGTCGAATGGCTAGCATGTGCGCGCTGTATCATAAGGTCTGTCATTGAGTGAACTGGCCTGTCCAACCTGGTGGATTTTCTGCGGTTCCTCTGGTTTCCTTCCACTCCAATGAATTAATGAAATAAAACTGAACCATATGTTAGTCCCAAAATGACCTAGTTTGTGTCGAGTTGACGTTAAACCTCATTTATCTCTCTCTATCTTTAAGTCAGAAATGTTATATAAACTATTAATTTGACATTTATTAACACGAAAAGACCTTTATCAACTCTCGATGCCATCTTAATTATATGTCAGATTTTCACTGCATTTGAATTCGATCTGCTGTTCCCCGCTCATTGATGATTAAATCCAAAATTGGATAATCAAAACTATATTTTTCATCATCGTACCGACTTTAGTAATGATGATCAACACTAGGCCCAAAATTCAAACGCTAATATCTTAGTTCAGAGTGGAGCAATTTGACTGAAATTTTCAGCAAATTCCCTTTACATTATTTAGTTTTTAACTATTAGAGTGAGAACTGCCAGCTCTTTATCTAATCTCCCATAATGTATCTTTAACTATTATAGTGAGAACTGTCAGCTCTTTATCTAATCTCCCATAATGTATCTTTAACTATTATAGTGAGAACTGTCAGCTCTTTATCTAATCTCCCATAATGTATCTTTAACTATTATAGTGAGAACTGTCAGCTCTTTATCTAATCTTCCATAATGTATCTTTAACTATTATAGTGAGAACTGCCAGCTCTTTATCTAATCTCCCATAATGTATCTTTAACTATTATTGTAGGAACAGTCAACTCTTTATCTAATCTCCCATAATGTATCTTTAACTATTATAGTGAGAACTGTCAGCTCTTTATCTAATCTTCCATAATGTATCTTTAATGTAGGCTACACATACCGGTACATATATTTCATGATGTCATTCATTCCTGATATAACAGATATCAAACCTAACAAAATAATGACATAAAACATTTTGTTTTCTTATTCCACATTTTTCTTACTTTATTTCTGATTTTACAGATATCAATATTACAAAATAACAACGCGGACCTTGTTTCAAATTATTTTTCAACTATTTATTTCCATTTTTTCTGATTTCAAAATTTTCTTTCAAGTCTTTATTCAACATTTTTTTATGTCTCACATGAACAGAAAACAAGCGATTATAATGTATTTTTTTTATCAAATAATAATGTAATTTAAACGAAAAAGTTTATCAGAACAAGCTTTTGAAACATCTTCATATATCAGTTCTTCATCTAAATGGCCTACAATGGCTGTAAATGGTGTGTAGATTTATTCATGAGGAATACGAGAAGCTGAATGGTGTAAGTGTTGTGATAGTATAAGAGAAATTTTCAAGGTAATTTATAAGATATAATTGTAACGATTATTTTGATATAATCAGTTGTTGATCTCTGTATGGTTGATATGAAATGACTGGGTTAACAAAGACATACTGTACAGTGTGCTATGACGGGGACATGTTTACTTTGGATATTATGAGTTGTTGATCTCTGTATGGTTGACGTGAAATGAAATGAAATGGGGTTTAACGTCCTACGGTTCTGCTCCGACTGGGTTTATGAAGATGGGCATACGCCATACAGTGTGCTATGACGGCTGATATTTTGTCTGCACATGTTTGTTTTGGATACAATCAATTGTTGATCTCTGTATGGTAGAAATGAAATAGAAATGAAACAAAAACGAAATGAAATGAGGTTTAAAACGTCCTACTGTTCTGCTCCAACTCGGCTAATGAAGATAGGCATACAGCTGTACGCCATACAGTGTGCTATGACGGAAACTTTACCCGGACAGCAAGGGTTGGGGTACAGGGTGTAAAGTTCTCCCCCCCCCCATAAAATAAATTCAAGTTAATATTAATTATAATCTACAGAGAAGTGCCAATTCTGAGTTCCCCCATTCCCCTAAATTTAAGTGCTCCTTTTACTGATTAACTCACCCTCCCTTCAAATATTCTTAGATTCACACTAATTTTCTTATTCATTTCTTATGTAATGAATAATAATGAGGTTGCCGATCTCTCGACAGAAAAGAGACAATCATCTGAAGGTGTTAACAGGTTATGGTCCTAACATCTTAATTTTTGTTCATTTCTCATTTACTTATAATAAATGAGGTTGCCGATCTCTCGACAGCAAAAAAGACAAGCATCTGAAGGTGTTACTAGGTTATAGTTGTAACATCTTTATATAGTATAGCACTGATAATTACTGGACGAAGATAAGCCGTCTGCTATCAATCATTATTTGATTACATGCTTAAGGCCAACTTAATCTTCTACACAAGCTCGACAATTCTGCCGCCTTTCTTGTAGCCACTGTTATAGTGAGATTGTATCATTATGAGCTTGCGTCTTTCTCGTATAATTATGGTCTTAAGACAAGTCTTGGGTCTTGTTGTATCTATTGCTAAGTTTTTCTCATTTTGAGTGAAAACTATATCATTATGGGCCTGGGACAAGCCTTGCATCTTAATTTCTTGTAGTGAAATTGTATCATTATGGGCTTGGGACAAGGCTTGGGTCTTGTTGTATCCATTACTAAGTTTTTCTCATTTTGAGTGAAAACTATATCATTATGGGCCTGGGACAAGCCTTGCATCTTAATATCTTGTAGTGAAATTGTATCATTATGGGCTTGAGACAAATCTTGCGTCTTTCTTGTTTTCATTGCTAAGTTTTTCACTGTGAAATTGCTTATCATTTTGTTTGAAGCCTGTATCATTATGGACCTGGGGGAAAGGCTGCCCGAATGGTTATTGTGTGCGCCTTGTATCATAAGGTCTGTCATTGAGTCAACTGGCGTGGTTTCGATTTCCGGTTGTACTGACAAAGAGTTGGGTCGCCTGTTCAACCTCGTGGATTTCCTTCCACTGCACGCAAGCAAATTATTAAAATAAAATTGAACCATATGTTGGTCCTGAAATGACCTAGTTTGTGTCGAGTGGACATTAAACACCATTTCTCTCACACTCTCTCTCTCTCTCTCTCTGGTATCCATTGCTAAGTTATTCTCTGTTTTACTCTGATATTTTTTTTTCATTTTGAGTGAAGCCTGTATCTTCACAGGCCCGGTGGGAGAGAGAGAGAAATGGGGTTTAACGTTCACTCGACACAAACTAGGTCATTTCGGGACTAACACATGGTTCAATTTTATTTCAATAATTCGCTTGGGTCTTTAGCAGTGGGAGGAAACCGGAGGACACGGAGAAAACACACCAAGATTGGACAGGCGACCCTATTCCTTATCACGTACAACCAGGGAATGGAAACAATGGCACACGCCCGGGGCTGTGCAGAACTTAATCAGCGGCATAATGTCCTATTCATTCAGCCTGAATAGGCAGGGGATCACGTAGCTAAGTGGGTAAGACGCTGGCTCGCTAGCCTTGAGGTCGGGTGTTCGATCCCTGCTTTGGCCGAGAAAGTTCATCCAGATTTTCCGGCGTGGTTCCCCCTTGTCAGTGATGCAGGACGGAGGGCCTGACAAGGACAGCTGTCTAGTCCTTTGGATGAAACAAAAAACTGAGGTCCTGTGTATACATTAGAATGCACGTAAAAGATCCCTTGGCAGTTGGAATTAGATATAAGAGTAGGCAATAGTGCCGCTGCCCGGGCAAAATTTCCCTCATAGCACACTGTATGGTGTAGCCTATGCCCGTCTTCATTAGCCCAGCATAGGAACAGAACAGTAGGGCGTTAAACCCCATTTCATTTCATTTTCATTTTCATGAATAGGCTGAAACTGTCAGTCACAATTATTGTGTACATAGGTACCTACATGTAGCTACTATACTAGCAATAACCTACATACACGGTACACAGGTCCTTGTACTGCTGTATGGACCATTGTTTGTTTGTTTAACTTAACTTCAATTTTACTTCAAACATATTTGCGTGATATCTGTTTCATTCAAATTTTATAAATAAACTCAATTCATGATTATGTTTCATGAAGTTTCTATCATTGAATACACATAGCTCAAAGCCATAACCCTAATATTTACCAAGCAAATAAAATCCTGCATGAAACATTCTTATAGAAAAAAATCTTTTCATATTTTACAACATAAAAAAAAAGAAATCTGTTTTTTTTTCTAAATGATATTCAATTATTCAAATCCACGCAGAACGTACAGCATGGGTTTCATTTACTTTGCTGGAGGAAATAATTTCCACTTAATCTTTAATAACACACATAGTATATTCAATTTTCCCAAGATTCTATCACATCCACATGAATTATTAAACAATGAAGTGTAAATGAGCGATGTTTTCGCTCCGAGGGAATCGCAAGTTCATAAACATTCCTGACACTAATCAATAAAGATTATTGAACAGATTTGTAGTAAAAACATTCCTTCTAGTTGTCTAAATATAAAAGAGAATTTGTATCATTTTCCTCACTGAAGATAACAGATTTCACATATTGAAAGAGAATTCGTATCATTTTCCTCACTGAAGATTACAGATTTCACATATTGAAAGAGAAAATGAGAGAGATAGAGAGAGAGAGAGAGAGAGAGAGAGAAAGAGAGAGAGAGAGAGAGGGAGGTGGGGTTTAACTTGGGGTTTAACGTCCACTCGTCCACTCGTATTATATTTCCTCATTTGGGTTTTTATTTGTTGAGTTGAACCGTAGGATTAACAGGTAGCGGCGGCTTGCTCAAAAGCATGTACGAGGTTCACAATGGACATTTTGAGTTATACAAAAGTGCAACTGTCAGCCCCACAAAATTATACCATGTACGTCATGAATTTGTGTCGTGTAGACGTTAAACCCCATTTCTGTCTCTATCTCCTTCTCCCTTATATCTTTCAAACCCTTTTATAAGATGAAATGAAATGAAATGAGGTTTAATGTCCTACTGTTCTGCTCCGACTGGGCTAATGAAGACGGGCATACGCCATACAGTGTGCTAGGAGTGAAATTTTGCCTTGACAGCGGCACTATGGCCTACTCTTATATCGAATTCCAACTGTCAATGGATCTTTTACGTGCACGCCAATATGTACACAGGACCTCAGTTTTCCGTACCTTCCGAACTACTAGACAGCTGTTCTTGTCAGGCCCTCCATCCTGCACCACTGACAAGGGGGAACCACGTCCAAACCCTTTTATATAGCGGTATCTAAATATAAATACAATAAGATGAGTGCATTAATGTGACAAGGATATAATTAATTATTAACGACCATCCATGTTTACTGTACCCGACATCAATAGTTTTACCGATGGCTCTGATAAATTCAATGATTAAAAAAGACCTAAACTTTATATTTGGTACACAATATTAAATATTTACACATGAAATAAAAGAAGTGAAATGAAATGGAATGGATTTTTTCTGCACCTAGCGGGCTAATGAAGACAGAGTGATGAGAGAGAGAGAGAGAGAAATGGGGTTTAATGCCCACTCCACACAAACTAGGTCATTTCGGGACTAACACATGGTTCAATTTTATTTCAATAATTCGCTTGCGCGTAGGGGTCTTTTAGCAGTGGGAGGAAACCGGAGGACCCAGAGAAAACCCATGAGGTTGGACAGGCGACCCTACTCCTTGTCACGTACAACTGGGGAATCGAAACCCCGCCAGTTGACTCAATGACTTACCGTATGATACAGTGAGCGCATGCTAACCATTCGACCATCCAACCCCCCACAGAGTGATGAAACTCCGAGTATAGATTCATTACATCATTACCATGATGAGAATTTTCTGCTTAGGCTGAAGCGGCCAATACATGTTCAATTTTTTCGTCAATTAATTGGTGGCAATTAACTGATATAAATTAATTGGCGAAATTGACCTTGCCCACACACGATCAATGTTTTAGCGACAATTTTCATTCTGATCGAAAACTTCGAGATGAAAACATCTCTGCCACTAGCACACACGGTATATTTAATTGACGAGCCGTCAATAAATATCAAAGGAATTTTGATACGTCAATTAGTTGATTCAATTAAATTGTTTCAATTAATTCGCCGTCAATGTCCTCCATACATGTTCAATTTCTTTGTATCAATTAATTGACGAAAAAACTGAACAAGACTTTGGAACATAACTAGACTGCTTTTAATTGAGGTAGAATGTTTAAACTTGATGTAGATGTTCATTAGATGAATGACTTGACTGAGTTCAATGATAAACATTTCGAACTAAAGCTAAGCAATTACATTGGTCAATGCTTTAGGACAAGATTAAATTTGATTCTATCTGATAGAGAGTGATGAAACTTAGTGTATAGTTGATAATCAGTTTGATTGCTTGATACATTGAAAAAAATACATTTTTGATAAATTAATATGTGTCATCTATTTATTTTGGGATTTTGGTGGGGGGACATCAGCCTCACTCTTGGCTTGTTCTATTACATTTTAGGATTATAATTTGAATTGTGGAGAAGCCACTGTCTGAGCGAAATCCTCAGCCATAGAAATACAAAATGACCGCAGTAGTGTTTCGGCGAGTCATCAATCTTTTTTTAGTCTCAAAAGGACGCTAGTAGAGTTCCGTTGAGTCATCAATCTTTTTTAAGTCCCAAAATGACGCTAGCAGAGTTTCGTCAAGTCATTCCATCATTCTTTTTTTTTTGCCCTGTCTTTAAGGTGACACTCTTGTTGATCATGTACTAATGAAAGCATTCCCTTGTGGTAGATTTCTTGTCATTGCAAACAGTATGGGGTATGCTCCTCTTCGTTAGAGCAGAACAGTAGGACGTTAAAAGCCATTTCCTTCATAACTTCCTTTAACAATAAAGGCCAGAATTAACTTTGGTCATAATGACCATGAGTTGGTCATAACGGCCATAATTTGGTCAAAACAGACAAAAACATCAATGTATTCATTAGCCCAGTAGGATGTTAAACCCCATTTCATTTCATTTTATATGAATTACATGTACTTTGCCATTTTGAGTTCTATTTATTGCTCTCGCACCGTCTTAGATTCGATTTCCCTTTGACAACCCATATTTTTTCGCATTTGGTTCCTTTTGGAGACTTTTCTAAGGAACCAAATATCCATCATTCTATGCGGGTGGCATTAAGGTTAATGTCCCCTTCCAGCTAGGGTGATATCATAGACAAGCATTCCGTCGAAAAGGCCTGTTCAGATTTCGTAAGTCATTCCCCTGCAGTGTATCATGTTGTGCATACTCAATGACCATATCAACCATGAAACATGAAATATGAATTTATAATTGTGTTGTATATTACCAGGTAATATATATTACCAGGTACAAAAAACATCAAATATGAAACTATCATTATATCTTTTAATTTATTACCAGTTAATGTATATTTCTACATGTACGCATAAAAACCAGAACATCAGGGAACATTACACATACCCGTATACCATTCTCCTGGGGTAATTAACCATGAAGGTACTTTATTTGGTAAGTTAGTGGGGGATTAAGTCTCCTCAACAAATCCATGAGAGAGCGATTTAGTTAAATACACCTAGTATTTCAGATGACATATTCGTCTAGAGTGTTGTGACTAGTAAAGTTTTAAATAAAATACTAGGGCCGTTTGGATAGCCTAGTGTTCTAGAGTGTCGTGTTACTAGCCTTAGCTGGTCGGTCACCTCTAGCTAGTGCTACATGTACATGTATGAGAGAGAGAGAGAGAGAGAGAGAGAGAGAGATGGGGTTTAACACCCACTATACAAAAACAAGGTCATTTCGGGACTAACATATGGTTCTTTTCTTTCAAAATTGCGTGTAGTGGTCTTTAGCAGTGGGAGGAAACCAGAAGACCCGGACAAAACCCACAAAGTTGGATAGACGACCCTACTCCTTGTCGCGTACACGGGAATCGAAACCACGCTGGTTGACTCAATGACAGACCTTATGATATAACGTGCCCGTGCAAACCATTCGGCCATCCAACCCCCCTGCTACATGTATGAGGGAAATTTTGTACGGCCTACTCTTATATTGCATTCCAACTGTCAAGGGTTCTTTTACATGGAAGTCATGTGTACATGGGACCTCGGTTTTCATTCCATCCGAAAGACTATACATCATCACTGGCCAGGCCCTCCGTCCTACACAGCTGCACTATTGACAAGGGGGAAGCATGACGGAGAATATCCCGATACACTTTCTCAGTCAACACGGAGTAAACAATGAAGAAAGGAACAGTATGACACTAAACTCAATTTCAATTTTTGAATGGTGACAATTCACTCTCAATATACAATAATCTCTCATACAGTAAAAACCTAGCAACAAACAATTTGACATTCTATTCACTTTACAAACAGCCACACCCATCAACAAACTCCTCCAATACTTAAAGTGAGAGAGAGAGAGGACTGTAACATTCATCCAACATAAACTGGGTCTTATTGAGACTAACATATGGTACAAGTCTGTTTCAATTACAGGTGTTAAGCAGTATGAGGAAATCGGAGGATCCGGAGAAAATACAGAAATGCGACCTGTATGTCATGTACAAGGGTTGGATCGAAACCACACCACTTGACAGACCTTATGAAACAATATACAGGTCACAATTCTATGGAATACAATTACTGCTTTTTACTGAGCGACATTTCGACTAGGCTTCTCTAGTCATTATCAAGCTATGATAAAAAATGAAAATATGACAGGACAATATATACATGTACACCACAATGCTAAGTTAATGATGACAAACCAGGGATGTAACTTAATTACGTGTACCTAATGGTAATCTGATTTAATTGTACGCTAATAAGTAATAATACCAATTAACCTAAAAAATTGACTAATTGATTAATGGATAAGTTGTTGTGGAGTATACACAATGATTAGTGGGTTTTAATAATACAAACGTTGCAAGAAAATGAAAATTGATGAAATGTTATCAACGACCCCTTTCACTGAAATAAATACAAATGGTAAAAGGATAGATTGTTGTGGAGTATTTACAACGATTTGATGAGGTTTTGATAATGACAACATCCCACGAAGATGAGATTTGATTTGTGTTATGACCAAAATAATTGATATGTGGATGTTGATGCGAGTGATTACACTGATATACGAAAAACCCTTAGAACAATGACTGCACAAATGATCAATAGTCCCCTGAAGGCTGACAATTTAAAATATTCCAGTAACAACTTTAAGTTTGTAATAACCATCATAATATGCAAAAATGACAACTAATAATTCCCAACTATTTTTATTTTTGCTTTTCAGGCATTTCTGCTTTTCAGGCCTGCGGTTATTGTAATTTAATGCACTCAATATTTCTAACCCTGCTTTTCTACATCACCATAACATCCAGTGAAGTACCACTCAATATTTTAAATTGTCAGCCTTCAGGGGACTATTGATCATTTGTGCAGTCATTGTTCTAAGGGTTTTTCGTATATCAGTGTAATCACTCGCATCAACATCCACATATCAATTATTTTGGTCATAACACAAATCAAATCTCATCTTCGTGGGATGTTGTCATTATCAAAACCTCATCAAATCGTTGTAAATACTCCACAACAATCTATCCTTTTACCATTTGTATTTATTTCAGTGAAAGGGGTCGTTGATAACATTTCATCAATTTTCATTTTCTTGCAACGTTTGTATTATTAAAACCCACTAATCATTGTGTATACTCCACAACAACTTATCCATTAATCAATTAGTCAATTTTTTAGGTTAATTGGTATTATTACTTATTAGCGTACAATTAAATCAGATTACCATTAGGTACACGTAATTAAGTTACATCCCTGGTTTGTCATCATTAACTTAGCATTGTGGTGTACATGTATATATTGTCCTGTCATATTTTCATTTTTTATCATAGCTTGATAATGACTAGAGAAGCCTAGTCGAAACGTCGCTCAGTAAAAAGCAGTAATTGTATTCCATAGAATTGTGACCTGTATACTCTAGTTCAATTACTAAATGCCATTGAAACAGCTTATGAAACAATGCCCATTTAATAGGACAAAATAAAACCTAAAACTAATACTAGTGTAAGTGAATCGTTCAGTGATTTGCGGGGTTGTTTTTTTTTAGAAATTGTGTTTAACGTCCACTCGACACAACCTAGGTCATTTCGGGACTAACCTTTGGTTCAATTTTTATTTCCATAATTCGCTGGCGGGTAGGGGTTTTTAGCCATGGATGGAAACTGGAGCACCCAGAGAAAACCCACGAGATTGGACAGGCGACCCTACTCCTTGTCACGTACAACCGGGGAATCGAAACCATGCCAGTTGACTCAATGACCTTATAATATAATACGCACGCGCTAACAATTCGGCCACTCCCACCCTCAAATCATTCAGTGTAGTGTAGTGCGTAAAGATTTATTATAAACCTTATCACAATCTTTGAAAAAAAAATGACAGCCACATCCTTCACCCACCTACACATACTCGGATACTTAAACAAGATCACAATCTCTGAACGAAAAATGAAATACTGTGGATCAAATTTGATCATGAAATATTAATCTCAATTACCTCAAGTGGATTAGATGTGTTTGATATCAACCTGAAACCAGAAACCACTGAGATCTGACTCTTTAATTTACAAGTGGTTTGAATCACAACGAACCCTGACATCAATTACTACAGGCTCTCACTGAAACATTTTTTTATTTTATCAAAGATAATGCAAGAGCTAAATCTGCCTACATAGATATTTATTTTGATTTCAGATGTTCTATAAACTATTATTTGAACATTTATTAACATGATAAGCCCATAATCAACTCTCTGGGTCAGTAGATTAAAACGCTTCAGGCATTTAATGAATTATTTCAAAAATGGAGAAGCAAGGTTAAATCTTGAATAGAGAGAGAGAGAAATGGGGTTTAACAGCCACTCAACACAAACTAGGTCATTTTGGGATTAACATATGGTTCAATCTTATTTCATTAAATCGCTTGCAAGTAAGAGTCTTTTATCAGTGGGAGGAAACCAGAGGACCCGGAAAAAAACCCTTGAGGTTGGACAGGCAACCCTACTCCTTGTCACGTACAGCGGGCGAATCGAAACCCTGTCAGTTGACTTAATGACAGACCTTACGATACAGCGCACACATGTTAAACCATTCGGCCATCACCCCACCCAACCCGCAAAGGTTTAAAAGCTATTAATAAGCCTCTTTAAATTCATAAATGTAAATTCAAAGTAATTTATTAATAAACATCTTTACTGTACAATAAATTAACGAAGATAAGATCCGACACAGGTAAAAACACATCAATTTACCTACATATAAGATAAGATCCGACAGTTTTATCTCAGGTAAATACACCTCAATGAAACATCTAATCTGTACAGGTAAATAAATAATACAATCATTTGTGTCTGGAAGGTGAATTAGTAAAATGACAATTAAACTAGCAATTAACATAACAATTGATAAAATACATGTACATTCAGTTGGAACTGGCAGTACTTAACATATAAACTGTCCAAATGAGCTCCTAAGGAAAACCAAATGATGAGCCCATAAAAATACATACAATAAATGAAATGAAATGGGGTTTAACATCCTACCGTTCTGCTCCGAACTTGGCTAATGAAGACGGACATACGCCATACAGTGTGCTATGAGGAACAGCAGCACTACGGCTTACTCTTATATCGAATTCCATCTATCATGGGATCTTTTACGTGCACACCAATTTGTACACAGGACCTCGGTTTTCCGTCCCATCCGAATGACTAGACAGCTGTCAGACCCTCCATCCTGCACCACTGACAAACAGAAACCATGGCATACAATAAGCACCAGAGAGAGAAATGGGGTTTAACGTCAACTTGACACAAACTAGGTCATTTCGGGGCTAACATATGGTTCAATTCTATTTCCATAATTCGCTTGCGCGTCAGGGTCTTTAGCAGTGGGAGGAAACCGGAGGACCCAGAGAAATCCCACGAGGTTTGGCAGGCGACCCTACTCCTTGTCACATACAACCGGGAAATCGAAACCACGCCAGCTGACTCAATGACAGACTTTATGATACAGCGCGCACGTGCTGACAATTTAGCTATCCCCCCACCCCCACCCCCAACCCAATAAGCACTAGAACAACTTCATATATTAATTCCATTGCCATTATCTATATATCTATATGCTATGTGAAATTGTGTCATTGTCTCATATTTAGATTACTCATTAACAAGTATTGACGATTCCATATTGTCATCAACTTTATGTACAGAATCTATCATTAAACAGTCATTATGTATTTATCTCTATCATTGAGATTCAAGTCCTATACATTACCCTTTATGACAAGTGTCAATGTTTTCATAATGTTTTATGACTTTTTAATTAAGTGTGCCATTAATGGACACAGGAAGTCAAAGATTACATAAAATCTAAATCAATGAAAGTGTCAACATTTTCATAACTTTTTATAACTTTTTAATTAAGTGTTATGCTGATTCAGGATTAACATATGGTTCAATTATATTTCAATTTTATTTGCTAGGGTGTAGGGATATATAGTAGTGAGAGCGATAATAAAGACATAGGAATATGAGAGAGAGAGAGAGAGAGAGAGAGAGAGAGAGATGATTCACCAAAGTAGGGCCTAACTGTATAGGTAATTAGACAATAAATTAAGTGTTACACTGTTTCGGGACTAACATATGGTTCAATTTTATTTCAATAATTTGCTAGAGTATAGGGATGTTTCGCAGAAGAGAGAGAGAGAGTAAGAGAGATGATTCACCAAGTTATCTGTATAAGTAATTAGACAATAAATGGATGGAATTCTAATAAAGTGATACATGCATATAACAGTAGACTATATAACAGTCTTAATTGGTTTCACAGGTTTAAATATCACTTAATTATCACTCAATTATCACTCTCGCCAAAACATTTGTCGTTAATATTTTAAATAATATCATTGGAAATAATCATAGACTACTGTACTCTAAGTACCTACAATATCCTAATTACCTTAAATAACAACTGACTCATTGTAATAACCTAAAATACATGTAACAATTGACCCAAGAATTTACTCATAGTAATAACCTAAAATAACAAATGACTCACTGCAATAACCTAAAATATCAATTGACTCATCGTAATAACTTAAAATCACAATTGACTCATTGTAATAACCTAAAATAACAATTTGTTATTGACTCACGGTAATAACTTAAAATAACAATTGACTCATCATCATAATAACTTAAAATGCAAGACTCACGTTTACTTAGAATAATAACATGTTCTTAGGTATGTCAGGGTATGTTCTGGATTGTTCGAGTGTCAGGGTATGTCCTAGATTTGTTTTACAGCAGGGCCCATTAAGCTAAATAAACTAAATGTATTTGAAAAACACTTAAAATATAACTCTGATAAGTGATTTTTTTTTTTTTCAATTTCAATCAGTTCCAAAATGATCTACTTAGCTTGACTTGACATTAAAACAATTTTTTATTATGATTAAACTCAAAATGATAATGTCAGATCTACAGTTTGCAGACCAAGAACAATTAGAGAAAGTTCAACTTTTCTTAAATTTAAATCAGAGTTAAAAACACACTTGTTTAAATATTATTACAAACTGTGATGTGACATTTGTTAAACGCTCAGAAATATCACCAGATATAATGAAGCGCTATAGAAGATGAATAATAATAATAATAATAATTTCTCAATTTATATGTCCTCAAATAGCTTCATGACAAGATCAGCTTAGAGAGGGTGAGAAATCGGGGTTTTAACATCCACTCGAAACAAACTAGATCATTTCGGGACTAACATATGGTTTAATTGTATTTCAATAATTCGCTTGTAGGGGTCTTTAGCAGTGGGAGGAAACTGGAGGACCCAGAGAAAATCCACGAGATTGGACAGACGACCCTAATCCTTGTCACGTACAACCGGGGATTCGAAACCATGGCAGTTGAGTCAATGACAGGCATTATGATACAGCGCACACATGCTAACCATTCGGCCATCAACCCCCCATCAGCCTAGAAACTGACAACAAAAACATATTTCAACATTAAAACTTCAAGCAGAGAAATACTCACCTACATTGTATATTAGATGTAATGAAATGAAAAAGGGTTTATTGGCCTACCTTTTTGCTCCAACTGGGCTAATGAAGACCAACATACATAATACACCATACAATGTGCTATGAGAAAGAGAGAGAGAGAGAGGTCATTTCGAGACTAACACATGGATTTTATTTCAATAATTCGCTTGCGCATTGGAGTCTTTAGCAGTGGGAGGAAACCAGAGGACCCGGAGAAAACCCACGAGGCTGGACAGGCGACCCTACTCCTTGTCACGTACAACCGGGGATTCAAGTGCTATGAGGGAAATTTTGTCCAGATAGCGGAGCAACAGTCTTCTCTTATTTCGAATTTTAGCTGTCAATGTGTGCACAGGACCTGTTTTTTTGCCCAATCCGAATTATTAGAAACTATTTCTTGTCAGGCCCTCCATCCTGCATAACTGACACGGGGAAACAAACAAAGTCGGAAAGTCCTGAGAGGAACTTTCTTGACCAACACCATGAGCGAACCCAAGACGATCTGATTATCAAGCGAGTGCCATACTCACTGAGCCACTGTGGCTCTCGTAATAAAGATGACATCAAACACAGACGTAATGAATGTAACCTATAGATACCCTACAAGGATATGTAACGAATGTAACCTAAAGACATCAAACAATGAACTTTTTCGACAAACACCAGAAACGAGCTGGCTTGCGTAATAAGGACTACAGACAAGGATATACAATAAATGTAATGCAAAGACCCCAGACAATGGGCCACTGTGGCGCCCGCAATAAAAATGACATCAAACAAGGATATATCATGAATGTAACCTATAGATCGCAGACAAGGATATGTAATACTTGTAACCTGAAACCTGAATGTTTTGACAGTCTATATTTACAGTTTTACACACCTGGTTTAATGTGGGTGTATTAAACACAGGTCTGGTCTAACATACATATACATACATGTATGTACACCTGTTTAAAAATGCATTACCTGTAGTAAGATTTAGAGAGAGAGAGAGAGAGAGATGGGGTTTAACCACAAACTAGGTCATTTTGGGATTAACATAATATGGTTCAATTTTATTTCATTAATTCCCTTGCTCTTAGTGGTCTTTTAGCGGTGGGAGGAATCCGGAGGACCTGGAGAAAACCCACGAGGTTGGACAGGCCACCCTAAAGGTACTCCTTGTCACGTACAACCGGGGAATCGAAACCATGCCACTTGACTCAATGACAGCCTTTATGATGCAACATGCACACGTTAACCCAACCACCTTAGATAAACAGATAGCTGTTGTTGCTTTAATAGTTAAAATAAGATAATAAAAATTTCAGTCAAATTAATTTATTCTGAGTGTTTAAGTAAGTAAGTAAGATTTTATTGCATCCATTTAGGACAGCATACAATATAAACGTGTACATAAAATTATAACAATATGACAATTATTACAACATGAAACAACAGTATTGTATCAGGACCTCCCTTGAGGACAACATACAATATATACAAAATATTAAATAGAAGTGCATGAAGTTATGACAAGAAATAGCTAATTGTCAAGTAGGTACGAATGCCATGATATAAACAAAGTCTGAATGTCAGTCCTTAATTGAGTGACGTTCATATTAACTCTGAACTAATCTGTTCAATATCTAAGCCGACCAATGATCTAGAGAGTTGAATATGGGCAAACCATGTGAATAAATAAACCCGGTCATTTTGGGACTAACACATGGTTCAATTTTATTTCTATAATTTGCTTGCGCGTAGGGGTCTTTAGCAGTGGGAGGAAACCGGAGGACCCGGAGAAAACCCACAAGGTTGGACAGACGACCTTACTCCTTGTCAGGTACAACAGGGGATTCGAATTCATAAATACTGTATAAGATTTGAATCTAGAAAAAAAGACCTGCAATCGAAAGATTTAGCTCTTTAAATCCATTAAAATGATTTTGTGTTCAAAACTAAATATCACAAAACTACAACCATCTCTCGTTGCGGAAAACTAATCTCATTCAACTCGAGCAGATTTAGCTCACGAACAATGTATCTTTAAATGCAGATCTGGTCTAGCATGTTATGCATGTACGTATATGTAACCGTGTCAGACTTCAGTTAAAAATTTATTAAACTTTCAAGTGTTGTTTATGAGAAACGTCTTTGATCCAGAAACACAAAACTTTCCACATGGTTTCTAATTGATGTATTTGATACATTAAAACAACAAAAGTTTTATAAAGGGCTATATTTTAGTTAGAATAAGGCGACAATTTTTTCATAAACATTGCTTGAAACTTAACTTAAATCTAAGAATGTATTTGATGCATTAAAACAACAAAATTTTATGAAGAGCTATATTTTAGTTAAAATTTGCGAACAATTTTCTCATAAACAGTGCTTGAAGTTGAGTAAATTCTTAAAGATACATTATGGGAGATTCGATAACGAGTTGGCATTTCTCACTATAATAGTTAAAAACTAGATAATGTAAATGCAATTTGTTGAAAATTTCATTCAAATTGATCCACTATGAACCGGGAAAAAATGGGCTTCTGATATCCAATATTTAAGACAAAATAAACATTTTACCATTGGTACCTTGAATCGTGTACCATAATGCGATTCAGCGTCATTTGTAACAAGGGACTCGAATAACAAGGCTAGACATACATGTATTTCACAAGTCATGTTAAACAGAGACGCCATATTCTTATCTGGAGAGCATGCGCAATAAATATTATCGGTGTACATTGGAATAACCAGACGCCAGAGATTGCCATTCGATTAAGACTTCAGACGTATTTCGCCGAACATAACAGATGAGAAATGACAGTAAAAACAGAAACGATTGAATGTAAATCAGTTTATATACATTCATATTATATTATTATATGTGTTACGACCCATTTATGTCAATTTCTAGGTTCCAAATATTATTGATTTAGCTCCTTTAAGTCGAAGAATGTTTTGTGAAACCAGACCCTGGTCTGGTAAAAACTAGCATGTTATAAATATGTATTGATCTAGCAGTGTATATATATATATACACCTGCCTAAGTGTTGTGATGTAATCACTGATTGACTCTCAATGTAAATGTGTATTCTCTGTAACATCAATACTAACGTGTACTTTGAAACTAAGATAGACAGAATCTGTTGGATTAGGTTGAAGAATTGGAATGCGTAATACCCTTTTAACTGAAGAGATGTTTGTAGATTTACTTAATGTTTACGTTTAAAAAACAACTATTTTTTTTATCTGTCTACTGTTCGCGTTAAAAACAAAACTAGAAGCAGTAAACAGTTCAACTCCTGTGTTACACAACGACATGGGAATTAACGTCCTACTTTTCTGTACCTGCATGAACTAGGTTATTGAAGACAGGCATATGGCAAGCGAGTGGGACAGAGAAATGGCATTTTATGACACAAACTAGGTCTTTTCCGGACTAACATATGGTTCAATTTTATTTCAATAATTCGATTACCCATACATGTAGGGGTCTTTAGTAGTGGGAGGAAACTGGAGGACCCGGAAAAAACACCACGAGGTTGGACAGGCGACCCTACTCCTTGTAACATACTCCACTGGGAGGTCAATGCCCCACTATTTTTAATAAGGTATACCATTAAATTTTCGTGGACAACCAGATGGCGTCGTGCTTACATGTATTGCACAGTGAACAGCAGAAGATAGATGAAATTTCAGTTCAAAATACTTTGTAAATACTTAACAGAATTGAACCATTTTTGAATTGATATTCCGATAGATTGGAGACGGTCCTGTACATATGTCATACATGTATGTGCATTGTGTGTTATGGTTAGGGTAAGGGTAAGGGCAAGGGTTATGCTTGGTCCAGGGTTCAGGTTCGGGTTAGGGCTAGCTCTGTTTACATCTCAAGACTTTGACGAAATCTGCAGGTCCTAATAACCCTTTCCCTAACCCTAACCCACATATGATGTCAGGGCTTTCTCCTGGTGCATCAGGAATTTGAGTGGGCTTTTTGTAGCATTAAAACATATTTAACTTTACCTGAGCAACAATAAATGGTGCATCAGTGGGCATTTTATATCATTAAGATACATTTAACTTTACCTGAGCGACAATAAATGGTGCATGAATGGGCTTTTTGTATCATTATCTCACATGTAACTTTACCTGAGTGACAGTGGGCTTTTTGTATCATTAAGATACAGTTAACTTTACCTGAGTGACAATAAATGAACATGACAACTGTCCATTGTGTTGATAGTATACTATTCAAAAAAAGTAGGGGATATTTGATTTTTAAGTGTTATTAAAGTCACCTAATGAAACTGACGAAGAAACAAATGACAAAATGAAATGAAGTTCACATTCATCGATTTATTCCAAATGATCGTTAGACTAGGTAAGGCACAGACTGACCATTATAAGG
Source organism: Patella vulgata (assembly GCF_932274485.2). Classification (NCBI taxonomy): domain Eukaryota; kingdom Metazoa; phylum Mollusca; class Gastropoda; family Patellidae; genus Patella; species Patella vulgata. Next base: position 73,590,142 of record NC_065883.2, on the reverse strand, counting down.
GTAAAATGATACCCGGGGTCAAACAGCAAAGTTACCACAGCATCACAACCAAGTCAGTAACGGGTAAATCCTCCTCTGTTTGCCAAATAAGCATTGATCCGACGTGGCATACTCCTAATGAGACATCTAAGGTCATTTTGGTCCAGATTGTCCCATTCCTGTTGCAACGCAGCAGCAAGTTCTTGGACATTGGCAGGACGTTGTTGACGTTGACGTAACCTCTGTCCAAGCATGTCCCAGACATGCTCGATGAGGGAGAGGTCGGGACTCAGTGCTGGCCAAGGTAATGTGGTGATGTTCTGTTGTTGGAGGTAACCTGTAACGATCCTGGCCCTGTGACATCTTGCGTTGTCATCCTGGAAGATGAAACGGCGGCCATGACGTCGTGCGAACGGCACAACATGGACTGCCAAGATGTTGTCCCGGTAGTACTGGCCTGTAACACGCCCTGCAACAACGTGTAAAGCCGTTCTTCCAGCAACAGTGATGCCTCCCCACACCATAACAGAACCACCCCCAAATCGATCATGTCTGATGACGTTAACGTCTTGGAAGCGCTCGTTTTGACGACGCCACACCCTCCTACGTCTGTCCAAAAAATCAACAGTGAACCTTGACTCATCTGAAAACATCACATTGCTCCAGAGTCGATTATCCCAGTGTTGACGATCCCTACACCAACGACGTCTTGCCTGAATGTGATGATCTCTCAAACAAGGGATCACGCGAGGACGTCGGGCGCGAAGGTGACCCCTATGCAGTCGATTCCGAATCGTCTGGCCACTCACTCTCACACCAGTGTCTGTTTGAAGACGAGCGCTGATCTGATTTGCTGTGATGACACGATTTCTCAAGGCCAAGGTACGGATAAATCGATCCTGGGCTTGAGTTGTCGCCCTTGGTCGACCTGAGCGTGGTCTGTCCTGTACAGATTGTGTATCACGGTATCTGGACCATAGCCTGCTTATGACAGACTGAGAAACATTCATCGTCCGCGCCACAACCGCCTGTGTTGTGCCGATCTGTAGCATGCCAAGGGCACGTAACCTTTCATTTTGGGTAAGCCGACGCATATCAAAATTTGTTTTCTGGTCACTAAAACAATTAAACTTATGTTTCCACCCTGGAATTCAATGCCACAATGACTGTAACATTCAAAGTCAGAGTCGTGCAAATCTTGGGTTGGACCCCCATGATGATCCCAAGCATCACCTGCATTCCATGCGGTAGCTATTGGTGCGTTTGGGCGTCACATGTAACTGGAAATGTTTCTTCTGTTAGGTTCTATAGTGACTTTTTTCGTAGTCATTTGCATATTTTAGTATTATGCCCCCAAAATCAAATATCCCCTACTTTTTTTGAATAGTATATATCAACTTGATATGATACCTACCTGTGTATTATGTATCTAGGTATATACATGTAGTGTGATCAGTGAACCATGTACATGTACAGGTAGAAAAATGTTATATTATCCCACACCTGACATAAAGTCAATTTCACTTCATCATAACAAGCCTCGAGGTTATTACATCCAGGTGTCTAATCAACCAGTTTAAATCTGTGTTTTTTGATTATTTATGTTAAAACCAATAAATATTTATGATAAATTTGCCCATAATACTTATCGTTAAGATCAAATTCTATGGGAATCTATTTTATGTCAGAGCAAATGCACTCACTATTGTGTAGATTTGTCATAATGTCACGTGTCATACTCTATTCCCACGTGGCTAAATGGGTAAGACGCTGGCTCGCTAGTCTGGAGGTCGGGTGTTCGATCCCTGCATTGGCCGAGAAAGTTCATTCAGATTTGCCAGCATGGTTTCCCCTTGTCAGTGATGCAGGACGGAGGGCCTCACAAGGACAGCTGTCTAGTCGTTCGGATGGGACGAAAAACCGAGGACCTGTGTACACATTGGCGTGCACGTAAAAGATCCCTTGGCAGTTGGAATTCGATATAAGAGTAGCCCGTAGTGCCGCTGCCCGGGCAAAATTTCGCTCATAGCACACTGTATGGCGTATGCCCATCTTCATAAAGCCCAGTTTAGGAGCAGAACAGTAGGACGTTAAACCCCATTTCATTTCATTTTCATTTATTCCCTGTATATAAGGTAAAGTGGTGTAACTTTGACAAATGGGTGGTTGGATCGCCGAATGGTTAGCACGCGTTTGCGCTGTATCATAAGGTCTGTCATTGAGTCAACTGGCGTGATTTAGATTCCCCAGTTGTACATGACAAGGAGTAGGGTCGCCTGTACAACCTTGTGCGTTTTCTCTGGGTCCTCTGGTTTACTCCCACTGATATTGAAATAAAATTGAACCATGTGTTAATCCCAAAATGACCTAGTATGTGTCGAGTGGACAATAAACCCCATTCCTCTCTCTCTCTCTCTATTCCCTATGCATTTACTGTATTTATTTCGCTGCATTAACGAAAAAAATGTTATTTATCATCGGATGCTTACATGTCAAAGTTACAGTTAGTATTTCTAGTGTTAAAATGCGGGGAGTTTGCAAAAGAATCAAAATATCAAAATCCCTCATGTGACGCTCAGCTGCTTTAACAATTAATAATACCGATAAACACGATAAACACGTACATGCTGTTTGGACCACAAGGATTACAAAATTTATCTTAACAGTAAATCTTAATGGTATTGATTTATCAAAACCTGGAGTTATACAATATGTCTTTGTTTATATCCAACATACATGTACATGTACTAAATATCAACCAATACCATCCCAATACCCTTAAACATTCTCTCAAGTACAGGGCAGTGTGCCAGCTGAGAGAGAGAGAGAGAGAGAGAGAGAGAGAGAGTTTAAGATCCACTTCGACACAAACTAGGTCATTTCGAGACTAACATGGTTAATTTTATTTCAATAATTCGCTTTTATTTAAATAATACCCTTAAACATTCTCTCAAGTACAGGGCAGTGTGCAGGCTGAGAGTTTAAGATCCACTAGACACAAACTAGGTAATTTCGGGACTAACATATGGTTAATTTTATTTGAATAATTTGCTTGCGCATAGGGGTCTTTAGCGGTGGGAAGGAACCAGAGAACCCTGAGAAAATCCACGGGGTTGGACAGGCAACCCTACTCCTTGTCAGTGCAACCAAGGATTCAAGACCATGTCAGTTGACTCAATGACAGACTTTTTGATACAGCACACACATGCTAACCATTCGGCCATCCAACCCCCCTGTGTGCCAGCTGATATTTGTGTGTATCTGGTAAAACCCAACCAAGCCAATCCATGCTTCTAATAGTACATGTATTACAATAATTACATATATTTTCATGTAGACCAGGAAATGAATTTTAAAATAAAACAACTAATGTATAAAATAAAGACTGGGAAGTGAATAAAAATAAAAAGATAATGAGAAACAGGTTTTAGAATCCACTTGACACAAACAAGGTCATATCGGGACTAACATATGGTTCAATTTTATCGTAATTATTTGCTTTAGCAGTAGGAGGAAACCTGAGGTCTTGGAGAAAATCCCTGAGGTTGAGCCTGCGACCCTCCTCCTTGTCATGCCAATTGACTCAATGACAGACCTTATGTAATATGATCTGAAGTGAATGTCTTAGACCACTCCCCCTACATGTAATCCCCTATACCTGTAGGTAGGTACAATAAATAACTAAAGGTAATGCCCTCCCCCCCACCCTATACCTGGGTGTACAATAAAGAACTAAAGATAATTCCCATCCCACCCTATACCTTGAAGTACAATAAATAAAGATAATTCCCGTCCCCACACCCTATACCTGGAAGTACAATAAATAACTAAAGATAATGCCCCCCCCACCATACCTGGAAGTACAATAATTAAATAAGGATAATGCCCCCCCCCCCCCAACCCTATACCTGGAAGTACTATAAATAAAAAAAGATAATGCCCCCCCCCCCCCACCAACCCCACCCTATACCTGGAAATACAATAAATAAAAAAAGATAATGCCTCCCCCACCCACCCACCCTATACTGTACCTGTACGTACAATAAATAAATAACTAAAGATAATGATTTATATTGGAAGATAAATTGTGATATATAATCCATCTAATGAAGACAGAAATACAGATATATATAATCTGTAAGCTCTGAAAGCCCATTTCTCAGTTTGAATTCACAACTCCACATATTTCCCTAAATGTCAGGTCAGTATACACAGAGAAACGCCTCGGGGCATACTTTTACCGACTCTCTAATATCTGTCATAAGATCAGACGTATTACCACATTTTTCTAGCAATTTCTCTTTATTTACTTTGTAAGTGAGCCTGCTGTAATCCGCAAATTCCTGATGTTTTCAAACGTCAAAATGAAATGGGGTTTAAAGTCTGACTTTTCTGCACCAGCCTAAAGAAGAATCAAGGCAATAAAACTGTAATCCGAAAATTCCTACTGTTTTCAAACGTCAAGTAATAATCTTCAAATATATGAAATGAAATGGATGTCAACGTCCTAATTTTCTGAATCAAGATGGACAAATGCCATAAGTGAACTATAGTGACATTTTACCCGAGATTCCAAACCAGGGGCGTGGTGACCCATGCTTTTGCACGAGGAACAAGATCCCGTCCGGACCCCCAAAAAACAATATTTTTATGTGTGTGCAGGGGAGGAGGTGGGGTGGCAGTCCCTCCCAGTGCCACCGGGTAATATTGGACTGTGTGGAACATGCTTGAGTCGTTCTGTAGCATATCTGACCCACAGTATATGTTTGAAACTGACTGACCATTATGATTATAATGTTGAAAACCACATTGAAACCACGTGATTTTTTGCCATTTGCAAGGGGGCGCACGAACTCTAAACCATGACGCAAAGCTGGTCATTGCGTCCCTCTCACTTAGCCCCTGTTCCAAACTGGCCTGGGATATTTAATGTTTATACTTGACCATGAAGTGAACGAAAGAGGGGAGCCACGGTGGCTAAGTTGGTAAGATGCTGTGTGTTCAATACATGCATTGGCCGAGGAAGTTCATCGTGATTTTCCGACAATGATTGTCAGTGGTGCAGAACAGAGGACCTGACAAGGACAGCCGTCTAGTCGTTTGGATGGGACGAAAAACCGAGGTCCCATGTATACATTGGTGTGCACATAAAAGATCCCTTGGCAGTTGGAATTCGATATAAGAGTAGGCAATAGTGCCGTGCCCAGGCAAAATTTCTCTCATAGCACACTGTATGGCGTATGCCTGTCTTCGTTAGCCCAGTTCGGAGAAGAACAGTAGGACGTTAAACCCCATTTCATTTCATTTGATTTTTCACTGAAAGTGTTCCGTGATCAATAATGTCATTATTACATGTACACATAGCTTTAAGGTAATCGCTATTTATATCCCAATAAAACGAGTAAATGGATACAATTTATATTTATACATACATGTAACTCGATCAATCATTATCTATTGTCTGTACATATAGGGTAATTGGCTCTATATACTTCCTCAGGGGACTAATCATACAGTATCAGGTAAATATAAATAAACAATTACTTCTCCGTAGGAGTAGTATACAGAAGTAATCTAGGCCAGGTCACTTTTGCCATTTGCCATTCGAACTTTAGCTGGCATTAGAACAGAAAAGGTAGTTGCACTTTCGACCAATTTCTATCTGTTTTCTATAAAAGTAGGTAATTGGCCAAATGTATATATAATATATACTTTCACTCCCCCAATCCCCTAACGGACGATACAGTTTCACGTACATGTGAATTTAAAGCATACAGAAGCAATTTGGGCCAGGTCATCTTTAGCTGGCATTATAGAACAGAAACGGCTGAGTGCTGTATCATATTTCCAGAAAAAATAACATGAATCTCTCTTACTATTAATTGTGGGAAAAAAAAAAAAGACCGCAGTTTTAGCCAAGTTTTCTTCAAATTTCAACTGCTAATGCTACGTTCCGACTATCATGATTCGTGCTACAATTAAAATCATGGTTTTAATCGTGGTGATCCTATCAGGTCTTATCATATATTGAGGTCAGTTGTAACAATCGTGTTGATAGTATCGAAATATATCGGAACGTATCTGCACGTACCAGATCGTGGACTTCATAGGGACAAGATGACCCGGGTTGTACGTGACAAGGAGTAGGGTCGCCTGTCCAACCTCGTGGGTTTTCTCCAGGTTCTCCGGTTTCCTCCCACTGCTAAAGATCCCTACACGCAAGCAAATTATTGAAATAAAATTAACCCATTTCTTAGTCCAGAATGACCTAGTTTGTGTCGAGTGGATGTTAAACCCCAACTCTCTCTCTCTGGTGACAGTCATTGTTTTTTTACAGTGAGCGATTGCCCTCAAGTGCCTGCCGAGCACCAGAATTTCGACCGTGGGGAGGATTTTCTCCCTAGCTATACTACTGAAAATCACTCTTCTTTACAAAGTCATGGGGGGGGGGGGGGGGGTTATTATCTTTTATGAAACTAGAAATGACCCTCTTACATACAGTTATTGAACTTCAGAACAATTTCCCACATATACAACTAATCACTCTCCTTAATATCAATTCACTCTCCTTAATTTCTAAATCATTCTTCTTACCGAAACTGGGAGAGCTTTTTTAGAGGAGCAATTTTTTTAATTTGCAAATAAAGGCGAGCTTTTTTCGGCTCTCCTCTTACATACAAACAACAACGACTGGTGGTGGGGGGTCCGGGTCCTATATGGTTAATGTGAATGACATGATTTTGTTTTCGTCTGACGATGTGATTGACACCTACATTTGTAGGTTACTAATCATATGCACTACATGAACATTAAACTAAATGTCATAGACTTGGCACAAAATACCAATACTACACCATAACATGCGAGGGAAAATGTGAAATATGAAAAGTAATGTCAGTGATGTCAGACAAGTCATTGGGTACATGTTAATGATAGAAAATATGTGCAGGACATATTGTTGTTGTTGTTTGGATTCATAGAGAGTGAAATGGGGTTTAATGTCCAATTCCATACAAACTTGTTTATTGAGGGGAAGGAGAGAGAGATGTGATTTAACGTCCACTTGACACAAACTAGGTCATTTCGTGACTAACATATGGTTCAATTTTATTTCAACCAGGTTTGCTCTGTCCAGAAGACCGACGTGGCTTCGATTCCCCGGTTGTACGTTAGTCCCGAAATGACCTAGTTTGTGTCGAGTGGACGTTAAACCCCATTTCTCTCTCTCTCTGTACTTGTGTTGATTATGTAATTAAGATCCACTTTTACCAGAGGTGCCAAACCAAATCGTACATTTCTCAGATAATATTTCATTTTTTTCCCAGCTCAATCCACACTAAATTATTCAGTTATTGATAACTTATTTTAACATTTAATTCAAATCTGTATTTTGGGTGACAGACTTCGGTGTCAATTCTAATCAGGCATTTTTCAGATAATACCTGTATCTAATTTTGTTCACACCTTTATCTACACTAAAATAGATCCATATTGATAATCTAATTAAACATTAGTACATGTACATGTAATTAAAGTTACAATTTCATATTTTCTAAGAAAGTCAAAACATAATTATTTCTATGTCTTTTGCTCAATACATGTAGGTTGTCAACTCACGATCATAGGTGTCATTCTCACATTTAAAACTCATTTACACCGGAAATAATAACACAATTACCTCCCTTGTTTTCTATTCTCAACCATGGAGTAGCGGTCTTCAAACGTTTGAATTTGAAGAGGAAAATGATATTTTTTTGCCAATTTCTCAACTGGCAATAGTGAATTATAGGATTAATAGGATTATTCTTTAACAAGGTAGGACCACCATCTATTTTAAGGCTTTATTTTAATAAATTTTAAAAATATAACGTAAAAATATGAAATTGCAACTTTAAGATAATCTAATTAAACATTTAAAGATACATTATGCAGTCATTGTTTTTTAAGGCGAGCACCTGCCACTCACCTGAATGTCAATCGTGGGGAGGTTTTTCTCCCTCCCCTTAAAATTGAAAATCGCTCTCCTTTACAAAGTCATTGGGGGGGGGGGGGGGTATTATCATTTATGAAACCAGCAATCACCACCCTAACATGCAGTTATTGATCTTCAGAACCATTTCCCATACACACAACTAATCACTCTCCTTAATATCAGATCACTCTCCTTCATTTCTAAGTCATTCTTCTTATCGAAACTGGGAGAGTTTTTTTAGGGGAGCGATTTTTTCAATTTCTTGATTAACGACTGATTATGTGAGATGAGATAAAGAGCTGGTAGTTCTTACTACAATAGTTAGAAACTAGATAATGTAAAGGGGAATTTGCTCAAAATTTCAGTCAAATTGATCAACTCTGAACCGAGAATTTAGTGATTGAATTTTGGACCCAGCCTCTATCATCATTACTAAAGTCAGTAGTAAGTACGATAAAAAACATTTTTTTATTTAATCATGAATGAGCATTGAGAAACAGATCGGATCCTAATCCAGTAAATATCGCAGGCTAGCGATGACATCGAGAGTTGATTATGGTCTGGATAGGTTAATTAATGTCTAATTAATAATTTAGAAAACATTTCAGGCCCAAAGAAAGACCTGCAATAGGCAGATTTAACTCTTGTATAATGTATGTTTAATTCAGATCTGAGTGACTCACTTTATCAGGTGTCAATCCCAATCAGCCATTTATCAGACACTAACTGATTTTGTCCACAGCTTGATTTACACTAAAACAGATCCTTTTTATAGGTGCCAATCTCAATTAGGCATTTTTCAGATATTTAATTATTTTCACAACTTATGTGTATACCACACTAATATATAGATATTCATGTTGATAATTTAATTGAATATATAATTAATATCTTTGTTATCAAGTGTTGTATACTTTTACTTGTGTGAAACAGTAAATCCATCTGTTACATATTCTCACTTTGTACTTCATCTTTTCTTTGTCCAGTACTAATCATGCACCACACTTCTTATCTATTGTATAATTTTATTTGTGTGAAACATTAAATCCATCTGTTACCTATTGTCACTTTGTACTTTGTCTATACTTTGTCCAGTACAAATCATGCATCACATTTCTTATCTATTTGTGATTTTCCCGCGTGGTTTCCCCTTGTCAGTGATGCAGGACAGAGGGCCTGACAAGAACAGCTGTCTAGATGTTTGGATGGTACGAAAAACTGAGGTCCTTAATTCGATATAAGAGTAGGCCGTAGTGCCGCTGTCCGGGCAAAATTTCCCTCATATCACACTGTATACCCGGGTTCAGTAGATCAGTGGGAGCAGAATAGTAGGACATTAAACCCCATTTCATTTCATTTCAATATTTGTGACTGGTGGTTGTTTGTTTGTCTGTCTGTCTGTCTGTCTGTTCAGGGTTGATGGCTACACTAGGGCTGTCCCAGGGCTGAAATTTGGTGAATAGGGGTAGCTCGGGCCAGGGAGTTATATAGGCTTGGTGGTGTTAGACTACTGCTTCCGGTTTCTAGGTTATACTACTACTATTACTACTTTCTGTGACAGGGGTCTTCAGTCCAGACTTACCTTTGCGTACATTGTATACACAGCTAACATATATTTTGTACTGTTCGTTAGTTACACATCAAATTTAGATTGTAAACAGCCCGATATTCAGGGTTTAATGCCCTATTTATCTGCAATAACCGGGCAAATAAAGACGAGCATATGCCTTGCAGAGTGCTACGCCCTGGGCGGCCCTACTCTAATTTCAAATTCCAACTGTGAAGGGATCTATTACGGACACATCTATGTGTACACAGGACCTTTTTGTTTGTCCCATCCAAATGACTACACATTGTCCCTTGCTGGACACTTCGTCGTGCACCACTGACAAGGTGGAACCATGCTGGTAAACTTTCTCACCCCAAAACCTGATCGAACACAGGATCACGCAAATGAGAACTTTCGGACAGTTCAAGGAATAAAATAAACTCTTGTGCATTAAATAAGTACATATTAAATATGTATTTTTAATTAACAAACACATGAATAGAAATATAATATTTGGCTACAAGTTTCTGAATTGGCTAATAAAATTTTGATTTGGCTAAAGGTTTTAAGAGTCGGGGGGGGGGGGGGGGGGTCACTGACAGTGTCAAGATGATCCTCACAATATTGGTATTAAATTCATTGGAGTTAACTTAATGGATCCAAATTTCAACATTTTTTCAAGGGGACTAGTGCCTCTCGCCCCCACCTCTCCCTTAAAAAATACCCTTCCACCCGATAAAGCCCTAATTCAGCTAACAATTAATTACATTTGGATGCATGGTGTATGATAGCATGGTGTATGATATTTGAAACCAATGACATTGTATTGTATATTCAGTTTGTATAAATGTTTATTTTATGATCAGTCGTAGAATACCGCGTTTTATCAGTGAAATAAAAGTGTTATTCCACTGGCTAGTTGTTTTTACCTAAAATGATTGTAAAATCATAAAATAAATAGAACATTTGTCGTTTTGTCGTGAATAACATATTTTATTTCATCTCTAAGCAAGAAAACGTTTATATTTTCACTCATGCTATGCATTCGTGAAAATATAAGTCTTCTCGCTTCTCGATGAAATAAAATATGTTATTCACTCTAAAACGACAAATATCCTCTATATATTCCTGCACCATATACAACTGTGGTATATTAGATATATCACAGTTACTAACGTTACTAGACTGTAACCAACAGAAAACACACTAACAGTATAACACGGGTCAATGTTAATATCAAGTACAGAACCACAACAATGTTGACATTTGTTTACATATATATAAATCAGATACCAAATCCTAACTCCAAAATTATTTGGGTCTGGAAAGATTCTCTCCCTTTCGATCTTGTTACTGCACGTGAATAACGAAGGCGATTGCGTACGTATAACAGTTAAAATCTAGACACTCCATGTCTCAATTTATGCGTTAAAAGCAACCTCTGTGATCGACTGCCATTTAGAATGGGTTGCCAAATTGCTTTTGGGTGTAAATTTATACTAGCAACACAGCAACAGCTTTACGCTTCTCGTGCATTATGAGTATAACCCATCATAACCCAACATCTTAAGCAATTCACTCACCTTCTAGGGCTCGCAGGCCAAAAAGTCCATCCAAATTTAAATCCCTGTAATTCTCTCGGTAAAAACCTATTAATGTCTCCAGAGAATAAATCACCCTTTTTAGGGGTGAGTTACTATTTTCACATTGTAAAAGCGGCAGCATAAACAAAGACAGAAATAGCAGAACTTTGGTCGCCGCCATTTTCAGCAGGCGACCGCTGATTGCCCTGTGTACCGTTAGATGTCGCTCTGAACGATTTTAGCTGAAAGTTCGTCTGCTATCGTGGCTTCTTCGTTCGTCATAAATCCTTTTCAGTTGTGGGCTGTATATAGCTGTATTTAAACGAACAAAACGAGCAATGTTGGCAAGTTTTATCGACGTTGCATGACGTGGATGACTAGTTATTTACTATGAGTTAATATCCATCTAATTATCTTTCATTTGTTTTGGGGTTATTATCAGACCATAAGCCTACCTACCTACATAAAAATAATAATAATGGGCCTAAAAATGTAGGTAGAAAGTGTTTTCAGGCTTTTGTATTCTGAAATAATAGCAACGGTCTCGGTTTAGTTTATTTACCTATTTTTATAGACTTTCTTTTGTTTGTTCTATTCGGCATCAAGATAATATCGCGAATTATGAAACTTTTCACACGAATTCGTTTCTTGTTTACATCTTATTTTACGCCACAAATATGAGACGTATAGCTGTGTGGAGATTTTATTGTTAAACCCATGTCTTGAAATAAACATCTTTTCAATTGGGCGTAAGTCATGTTTGACTACGAATACAAATTATTATATCATGTGGTAAATTAAATGAAATGAAATGAAATGAGGGCCTACATGACTGTCTACACCAAAAAGGCTAGTTAAGACGGGTATGGGATAAATTTGTGGTTCTAAACCTTTTTTTTTTTTTTGCTAACGGCACACCTTGGAACACATAAAAAATTATCGGCACACCTGGCTAAATATATACATGAAAAATATTTTAATTTTGCAAAATAAAAACATGGTAAGTTAAACGGAATACAACCGTAGACAGAGACTAGTCATAGACACATAGAATGACTCCATATTAAATAAAGAAAGACACAGCTATGAACTTATCAGTAGAGAGAGAGAGAGCAATGGGGTTTAACGTCCACTCGACACAAACTAGGTCATTTCGGGACTAACATATGGTTTAATTTTATTTCAATAATTCGCTTGCGCGTAGGGGTCTCTAGCAGTGGGAGGAAACCGGAGGACCCGGAGAAAACCCACGAGGTTGCACAGGCGACCCTACTCCTTGTCACGTACAACCGAGGATTCGAAACCAGGCCAGTCGACTCAATGACAGACTGTATGATACAGCGCGCGCACGCTAACCATTTAGCCACCCAACCCCCCACTTATCAGTAGACACCAGTGAATACTCAATTGGAATCACGTGGTTTTTCGCATTTTCTTAGTTTGCCGTTCAAAATTTCGCCCAGGCCTATTCTATCCGTAAATATAATAGTTTCAACTGTTTAAAAGGTAGCCGAAAAAATACTTTTTTAATACCAATTCAGAAATTGACGATATCTGTATCATCAAGTAGTTCGGATGGGACGAAAAACCGCGAGACCCCGTGTACAACATATTGGCTTGCATGTAAAACGTATAAAGGCATTAAACCACATTTCATTCAATTAAAGATACAATATGCAAGAGTTAAATCTACCTATTTTAGGTCTTTCTTTAGGCTTGAAATGTTATTTATTAAAGGGACAATAACACTCTTGCTGGCTTGAAAGCTCCAGAAAATAAATAATATCTTCATCTAAGTACTAGATGTTTAAGTGTCCTCCCTGATGTGTAAATTATCCATTACATCCTATTTTACTTGTCCAGAGGGTTCGAAAATATTTTTAAATCGAAGTTTAAATTGAAAAGGTTTACGTTAGACGTTTCAAACCATTATGTTGAATTTTTCAAATTTTTAAGTAAGGTGTGTTAAGATGAAATCTGTATCATCAATTAATTGAAATATTGTAAAAAAATACAATTAGTTGACCAGAATAAAGATTGGGACATGTTATTCAGTTACAACAAGAGTGGTATTGAGCCTTTAACGTAACCAGACCATAATCAACTCTCGATGCCATCAGATGGCTGCGAGAGGGAGAGAGAAAGTGGGGGGGGGGGGTGTTAACGTCCACTCCACACAAACTAGGTAATTTCGGGACTCACATATGGTTCAAGTTTATTTCAATCATTCGCTTGTGCGTAGGGGTATTTAACAGTGGTAGGAAACCGGAGGACCCGGAGAAAACCCACGAAGTTGGACAAATGGCTGCGATATAAGTAGATGTAAATAAGCTTTGTGGTCGATACGGTTACCGTAAAAATGGATAATCGAGACTTTGTTTCTTATCGTAACAACGGTAGTAATGGTGATCGAGGCTAGACTATAATTGTATCGCCGATATCTAGGCTCAGAGCGAAGTCATTTGACAAAATTTTTATCTATTTTTGACTGTTATAGCGATAACTGTCAGCTCTTTATCTAATCTTACCAAATGCCGCTCTTTAATTTCCTTATAATCGAACCTAAAGTACTCGCTTTACATTGGTCATAAAAAAAACTAAAAATAGTTAATGTCATTCCTACTCGTGTGTGATATTACAGCCTACGGAAAGGAATAAAAATGAAAAACATAGCAATTATTCGTTTGATGGGGATGCAACTGTGCCTTTGACAGGTCACACATCAAGCTTTGGTCTCCATGTAGGAAATCGCGTGCATTAAAAACAGCTGCAATTTATTATCTTTTTCACCTTTTCCAACCAGGAACGGTTTCTATGCACTTGGTGAGAGAGAGAGTAGGCCTAATAGAGTTAAACGCCCACTCGACACAAACTAGGTCATTTCAGGGCTAACACATGGTTCGATTTTATTTTAATAGTTCGCTGGCGCGTAGGGGTCTTTGGCTATGGGAGGAAACCAGAGGCCCGGAGAAAACCCACGAGGTTGGACAGGCGCCCCTTCTTTTTCACGTATACAAGCGGGGAATCAAAACCACGCCACTTGACGCATGACAGACCTCCAACCATATGTTAGTCCCGAAATTAACTAGTTTGTGTCGAGCGGACGTTAACACCCTCGCCCCCATGTTCCTAAGCAACGACTGCGAGTACATAGTGAAAGCGAGATCAAGCCTTCTATTGAAAATGCCCCCCCCCCCCCGCTTGCACTTGACAAGGAGTAGCGTGGGTTTTCTCAGGGTCCCCTGGTTTCATCCCACTGCTAAGTTACCCCCCCCCTCTCTCTCTCTCTCTCTATCTCTCTCTCTCTCTTCTCTCCCCCGCCCCATCTCTCTCACTCAGAATAATTACCATGAATACCTAAGATATATGTATATTATATTACTGTGTTCATGAGTAAAAGATGTTTGTGTGTCAGAATGTATTGTATATTAGTTAATTATACACGATACTAGTTCATCTCTGATAACCAGGAAGTCCGGCGTTGGCCGCGAAGGTTCACCTGGATTTTGCGCCATGGTTCCCTCTTGTCAGTCGTGCAGGACACACGGCCTGGCGTGGAAGAGATAGTCGTTCGGATGGGACGAAAAACACGTCCCATGTACACATTGGCGTACGGCCTACACTTATATCGAATTACAACTGCCAAGAGATGTTTTACGTGCACGCCAATTTGTACAAGGAGCTCGATTTTTTGTACCATCCGAAAGACTATACGTTGTCTATTGCCAGGCCACTGGCACCACTGACAAAGAAGAATCACGCCAGAAAATACCGATGAACTTTCTCGGCCAACGCAGGGGGATCGAACTCGAGACCTCCAGGTTAGCGAGCCAAACGTTTTACTCACTGAGCCATCGTGGCTCCCCAGCTGGGCTAACGAAGATGGGGTTAAATCATCCAGTGTGTTATGAGTATGAGGGAAATTCCCTCCTACTCTTCTCGAACGTTCAACTACCAGGGTTTCTGTTTCGTGCACGCCAACTGAACCTCAGTTTTTCATACCATCCGAACGACTAGACGCTGTTCCTTGCGCTTTAAATCACAGGGTATGGTATTGGGTTTAAGTGGTGTGGTTTCAATCCTACACTTGTACGTGAGTATAGGGTCGCTTGTCTGAGTTCGTTGGTTTTCCCCGGGTCCTCCTGTTCTTCCCATTGCTAACGAATTCTTGTAATAAATAAAAAAAATGACCGTTGACCTCTGTCTCTCTCTGTTAGATTTTGTTAGATTTCAAAAATCCCTTCATGGCACCACCCATATAATAAAATAAAAACTGGTCAAATTGGTGTACGCTGGAGATATCAGAATATTTTGTTGCGCGAGAGAGAAAGAGAAATGGGGTTTAACGTCCACTCGACACAAACTAGATCACCCCGGGACTAACATATGGTTTAATTTTATTTCAATAATTCGCTTGCGCGTAGGGGTCTTTAGCAGTTGGAGGAGGAAACCGGAGGACCCGGAGAAAACCCACGAGGTTGGACAGGCGACCCTACTCCTTGTCACGTACAACCGGGGATTCGAAACTACGCCAGTTGAATCAATGACAGACCGTATGAAACAGTGCGCCCGCGCTAACCATTCGACCATCCAACCCCCCATAAAATAAAAGAAATGACCGTTAACCTCTGTCTCTCTCTCTGTCTCGCACATATCTTTTGTTGGATTTCAAAAATCCCTTAATGGCAGCACCCATATAATAAAATAAAACCTGAAGACATCAGAATATTTTGTTGCGATCGGGAGATATGTAAGTTAGAATTTAGAGATCGGTAGGTGATAAGCCCAATAATAAAACAAAGCTAGGCTCAGATAAGTGGTCTAACATACGCTGGGTTCGTGTCAGATTAAAAATCGGCTAATCTCCCGATCGCAACAAAATAATATCATGTCTCTTCAAAATATTTTTCCATCTTTCTAGTTGAAATGAATAACGTTACCAGCTTCCTTTCAATGATCTCTGGAATAAAAGAAACTGCACATATCAAAGGAATTTAGATTTTCTTTATAAAAAAAAGACCCGTATTTTTAGACGTGAAAGATTTCACATGCTGACTGCACGTGTAGAACTATGTCTAAACCAGATGTCGTGTAAATTACTTACTAATAGTACATTTTAATCAGGTTCATTCCTGTCCCCGGTCGCGTTTTTTTAGCCAATTAGGAATATTCTAACATCATAAAGTTCGTTTAGCACCTGCAAGTGTTAAAATATTTCTGAATCTGATTGATGATGACCCGGTAGCTGCAGCATGATGACCTCAACTCATATTAAAATGTTTTGGATCTCGAACGGTGCATTATGCAGTTGCAGTAAATATGTTTATTGTACACGTGACTTGACTGTATCCTCTATGTCAGAGTTTCAGAAATGTTCAAAATATGATGACCGGAATTATAAAAAAATGTGAAAATAGAAAAACAAAATAGTCTTTAGAATGTTTTGTCAAGTTTTGTATTGGTTGTTTTATTGAATAAACATTTAGTTCAAGCAAGCAAAACAACTTTTGGGGGCGACGCTCCTCCTAAAAAAATAAAGCCTACGCCTTCGCCGCCAATTCGATCGAGATAAAACATAGATTTCGATTTTTGATATGACGCAACAATTCCAAGATGGCTACCGTGACGTAAGATTGTGGGTTAGGATAAGGGTTAGGAATGGCCCAGGGTTAGGGTTAGGGCTAGCCCTGTCTACATCTCGAGACTGACGAAATCTTCAGGCCACAGCCCTTATACCCTAACCCACAATCCACATATGACGTCATAACACCTGGCTCCAGTGGATGGAAAAAAACGCTTACCGCGCGCTCGTAGGCTACTTGTATTCATCATTCCTGAGTTTTTTATTAAATGAAATGGGGTTTAACGTCCTACTCTTCTGCTCCAACTGGGCTAATGAAGACGAGCACACGCCATACAATGTGCTATGAGGGAAATTTTGCCCGGACAGCGGCGTTATGGCCTACATTGATATCGAATACCAACTACCAAGGGATATTTTACGTGCACGCCAATGTAGGCCTAGCCTACGCATAGCCTACACGGGACCTCAGTTTTAGTCCTAACCGAACGACTATACCTTAAAGGAGCTAAATCGCTAACATTTGGGACCTAGAAATTCACAAAAGTGGGTCGCAACGCATATAATACTGTAATATGAATGTATATAAACTGATTTACATTTAATGGTTTCCGTTTTTACTCCAATTTCAAATCAGTTATGTTCGGCGAAATAAGTCAGCAATCGAGTGCAAATTTCTAGCGTCTAGTTATTCTAGTCTACATAACTCCATTTGATTTGGTGCAATGTGTCTAGCCTCGTCCCTCGAGTCTCAATACAACTGGGGCTGAAGCGCATTATGGTACACGATTCGTGTACCAATGTTAAAAAAATTATTTTATCTTAAATATCGGATATCAGAAGCTCATCTTTTCCCGGTAAGTTTACATCATCAATGTTGATTTAAATTGACCAATAATTCGTGTTTTCGATGTCGAAGATTTTGGAGGATTTTGAGTTACGGACTTAGGTCCTTTAATCCCTTGTCAGACCCTCTCTCCTGCACCACTGACAAGGGGGAACCACGTCGGAAAATCCCGATGAACTTTTTCGGCCAAGTCAGGGATCGAACACAAGACTAGGACCGTAACTAGCTCAGAGCATCGGGGGGGGGGGGGGGTGTTCTCAGGGGTGTTGTAAAATTGACGGAAATGAAATGAAATGAAATGGGGTTTAACGTCCTGCTGTTCTGCTCCTATGCTGGGCTAATGAAGACGGGCATACGCCATACAGTGTGCTATGAGGGAAATTTTGTCCGGGCAGCGGAACTATCGCCTACTCTTATATCGAATTCCAACTGCCAAGCGATCTTTTACGTGCATTCTAATGTATACACGGGACCTCGGTTTTTGTCTCACCCGAAGGACTAGACAGCGGTCCTTGTCAGACCCTCCGTCCTGCATCACTGACAAGGGGGAACCACGCCGGAAAATCTGGATGAACTTTCTCGACCAATGCTGGGATCGAACACCCGACCTCCAGGCTAGCGAGCCAGCGTCTTACCCACTTAGCCACGTGATCCCCTAAAATTGACGGACAATGTATATCTATTTTTTTATGGTCGAATAATTTTTCACAGGGGGAGGGGGGGCGAAACTTTTTGCAGGGGAGCCCTACGCCCCCCCCCCCCGTTACGGAGCCGCACAAGACCTCCAGGTTAGCGAACCAACGTCTCACTCACTGAACCACCGTGACTCCCCTGGGCTAATGAAGACGGGGATTACTTTAACAACGCTATTATGCATCAGCCTGCGACACAAATTGTAAATCAATCCTCGGAGAATGGAATAATCCTGTTTTTTTGTTCCAATCTTACAAATTGCGTCGATGCAAGCGAGAGAGATTGAACTGTTCTACTATACCAATGATCTGAAATTCCTCGATCAGAAGAAATCGTGGATTGAACCGTCGGAGAAACGTGACTTGTTTTCTGTTTTGTTTCCGAGAGATTTTCTCGTCAATTATGTAATGATTTAGTCACATTTTCCAATCAATGCTTTTGTAAATTTGTGTCCAATATGCAGGTCTCTGTGAATATAATCTTCAAGTGGCATTAAGCGATTGGGAAACACATTAACACAACACAATTTTTATGGAAAACAATCACTGGTTTTATTCTAAAAACACGACGTTTCGACAAGTATCCTCTTATCGTTATCAATCACAATGAATGAATGAAATGTTGGTTTATGGTACCTCAGCACCAACCTGGTTATATTGAGCCAAATGAAGCACAGTGACATTTGCCCCGGTTCAAACTAGGAGTTCCTGGGTTCGATCCCCGTGTTGGCCGATAAACAATTCTTCGGGATTTTGCAATTAGGTTTTTTTTCTTCTGCCAGTGGTGCAGGGCAATGGGCCTGATAAGAAAAGGAGGCCTTGTCCTTTAGACGACACGAAAAACTGAGGTCAAATGTATACCAATTTCCATCATAGCAAACTGCTCTGTATCATAATTTCTCAGGCCCGTAACTAATAAGGGGGGTGGGGGTAAAAAGTTTCGCCCCCCCCCCTCCCCTCGTGAAAAAAGTGTCGACCATAAAAACAATAGATATACATTGTCCGTCAATTTTACAGCACCCCTGAGCTAGTTACGGCTCTGTAAGTTCTGTCGATTCCCTGGTTGTACATGACAAGGAGTAGGGTTGCATGTCCAACCTCGTGGGTTTTCTCCGGGTCCTCCCACAGCAAAAGCGAATTATTGAAGTAAAATTCAGCCATGTTAGTCCCGAAATGACCTAGTTTGTGTCAAGTGGACGTTAATCTCATCTGGCGTGGTTTTGATTCCCCGGTTGTATTTGACAAGAAGTAGGGTTGTCTGTCTAACATCGTGTGTTTTCTCCGGGTCCTCTGGTTTCCTCCCACTGCTAAAATTGAACCATATGTTAGTCCCGAAATGACCTAGTTCGTGTAGAGTGGACATTAAACCCCATCTCTCTCTCTCTCTCTCTCTCTCTCTCTGTAGACTGGCGTACAGGCTATGTGTGTGTTGGGGTGGGCAGGGGCAAAATACTCCCCCAAATACTGATCTTCATGGCTGATAGGTTAAAGTGCTCTCTCTTCAAACAGTCTACTCACAATCTAGGTTTTATTTAGCGTGAGGGAGCAACAGTGAGTAAGACGTTGGCTCGCTAACCTGGGGTTCCCGTGTTCGATCCCTGGGTTGGCCAAGAAAGTTTATTTCATTTCATTTTGATCAATTGTTGATTGTTAACCGCCATTAATAATTACTGAAAGCAACCACTTGACTTAGATATTTGATACCAAAAAGAATCTTAATGACAGCAGTAAGGAGAGTGCATTGACTGCAGTGGAGGTCTTTCATCTCTAGACCCCCCCCCCTCTCTCTCTCTCTCTCTCTCTCCTTTATTTTCTGCCTGGGAGCCCCGGTGGCCGAGAGAGAAAGGCACTAGACCCCCCCCCCCTCTCTCTCTCTTTCTCCTTTATTGTCTGTCTGGGAGCCACGGTAGCCTAGTGTGAGAAAGGTACTTGCTTATCAACCAGAAGGTCCGGAGTTCGACATGAACCAGAAGGTCTGGAGTTAGACATCAAACAGGAGTTAAATTTTTTTATAAATATTCCTCGATTAATTAAACGCTGATTAATAACATCAAGTATGTAAGTGTGTGTGTGTGGGGGGGGGGGGGCTATGTTTTGAGTACATATTTAAAGGTAAGGGCCTATGGAACAATTATTCTGGTTTAAGTGTCAAGCAGTCAGATAAAAAAAAAATGGCCACCAAAATCCAAGATGGCTGCCAATTTGCAGCCTTTTTTTCGCATTACGACTCATAATTTTTGTAATGTTGAACCTAGAATGGTGATTTTGGTCTCTATACCTAGGTTTGCATGTATGCGTAATTCAATAAAAATAAAATAAACATGATTGGAGCATATCTTCTCCAATATTTGAGTCCTGCTTCCAAGTAAAATCTTACACAATTGCTAGAGAAAACTCCTTGAACAATACATTCAAAAATGGCTAACAAATTAACCAAAGCTCCTATATACATGTTAGTATTGGAAATTGTTCTAGTCCAGCTACTTCTCGCATATACACTTGTACTCACGTGTGCACTTAAATTTTGTCATCACGCATTTGCACTTAGAAACCCCATTTCATTTCTTTCACATTTTAAAGACTTCTTTCCTTTTTAAATAAATCGTTCTAAAGGAGACGCTAAGTTATCTTAGTACGAAATAATATTCTTTATCAAATAATCCCTGAAAAGTTGTCCCTCCGGCGACGTATAACTGTCAACATTATCAAATTAATAAATAATAAGATGAAAATAAGGAGCACATTAATACAATTATGAAAATAGTAATTGACAAACTACGACATAATAATGGTTTTAAATTAACGGTTTTTTAGATCCACACAAATTATCTCAACGTTTCAACAAAATCGTATTTCAGAAATTAAATGTTTTCCTGTCTATTTCCCCCTTAAACAATAGATTTATCTTTTTTTTTTAAAGGGACAATAACACTCTTGCTGGCTTGACAGCTCCAGAAAATAAAAAATAGCCTTATTCTAAGTACTAGATGTGTTAGTGTCCTACCTGTTGTGTAAATTATCCATTAAATCCTATTTTACTTGTCCAAGGGGTTCAAAAATATTTTTAAATCCAAGTCACATTTGAAAAGCTTTACGTCAGGCTTTTCAAATCATTTAGTTGAATTTTTCCAATTTTTTATATTAGGTGTGTTAAGATGAAATTTGTATCATCAATTAATTGGAATATTGTAAAATAGTACAATTTGTTGACCAGAATATAGATTGTGACATATTATTCAGTTACAACAAGAGTGGTATTGAGCCTTTAAGACAAAAAACCACAATCGATTTGGTTTATAGTTTTATGTTGTTAACCACCGCACACGAAAAGCAATCTGATTAGAATACAGATCTATATTTCGTATCGTTTTTTTTATACTTTCGATGGCCTCCACTACAAGTTTAGCGAGACAAAAAAAATTTGAACTATAAAAAACGAAACGAAATAGGATCTGTGTCTTTTCTTAACCTTTGTCCTTGTCGGTGTACGTGGGGTCTCCATGGACCCCATGCACGTGTTTTATAGTGTTTTGTAATAACTACTTGGTTGCGTTACATGCAAATCGGGCCCAACGCTTGAAAGGAACATGGGGTCCAATCGGACCCCTAACTAATAACTCACAGATTGCACGAAAAATCACGTGGACACGATTCGCAAGTCAAGCATTAATGTCGCATCATCCTATAGGACTGGACAAGTCATTGTACCTAGGCCTGGCAAGAAACTGTGTCTAGTCGTTCGGGTGGTACGTAAAGCTGAGGCCCCGTGTACACGTTGGCATGCACGTAAAAGAACCCTTGGCAGTTTAGATTCGAAGAAGAGTAGGTGGTTTGTGTCGAGTATACGTTAAACCCCTTTTTTTTCTCTCTCTCCCTAGGGACTTTAAAGAATGTGGCGCCCCCATATATAATTTTCAAAAAAATTAGGGGATATTCAGAAACAATACAAAACTGCGGAAATGCACTGATGTTTTTATTAGAGCTAACCAGTGTATACTAATAACAGGCCAATTGCCTACACATGAACATAAACAGTTCACATGGGCGGCTTATCTGACGGCCCCATTTCACTCGCAAAGAGATATACCCTCAAAAGTGAAAATGGACGTTTTTGATTTTTGTCTTAATAATGAGTAATTGCTCCACCAATCCCCAGACCTTCAGCAATTCGTCGCGGCATGCTCCTAATCAACGGTCCAATCACGATTTGGGGCAATCTGACCCATTCCTCTTGCAGTGCCACGGCCAATTCTTGCAGTGTTGTCGGTTGGAGTTGACGTCGACTAACACGTCTCCCGATCAAATTAAACGTAACACATTAAAGCAAAGATACGCTAAACAGTAAATATTATTCAAGAACCGATAGGAAAGCAAACATGGATAGGATAAACCAGCAAGCGTCAGTTTTCATCAACCCTTCCTTGAAGCGTCAAATTTGACAATGAACCCCTCCCACGTGTATGACGCTATTGCGTGTCGCACATGCAACTCAGTGGTTCTGTTGGGGCGATAAGTTCTTCATCTGTGAACTTACTCTCAAAGCATGTCAAGTGTCCATGACTATTTATCATATCACAACCTGCATAGGTATTTGCATTTCAATATCCCCTATTTTTTTTTGAAGAGTATATATATATAAACCATTAAACCACAAAACCACAAATTTGCATTTTACAAAACGTAGTTTATATACGTCATTATTAAATGAGGCAAACAAAGTAAAAGTAAGAAAAGACAAAAACAATGAAAAACTAATGAAATGTTCTTAATTAATTTTTAAATTAAATATTTTAAATTTGACATGTAACAGAGTAGACATTCTATGGTGCCCCTGTCCCATGATAGGCCTACCCTTATTTTATTTAATGTTAATCCAACCCTGCTCGCTTAGTTAGTGCTAAATGATAAGGGCAGGTGTCATAGGTCACGAGATGTAAACAGGGCTAGCACTAATCCCAACCCTAAACCTAACCCTGGACCTAGCCCCAATGTTTACCCTAACCATAACCTACAATCTCACCAACAGCCACGTGCCCTAACCTTGTTTACATCTCATCGACCTTGACAAAAACTGAGTTGACCTTAACAAATAGATTAAGCCTTGCTCGCCTAACATCACTACCACACCCACCCTAATCCAGTGTCTCTTTCATCTTAGATTTCCGGCGTGGTTCCACCTTATCAGTGATGCAGGACGGGGGGGCCTGACAAGGACAGCTGTCTAGTTGTTCGGATGTGACGAAAAACCGAGGTCCCTTGTACACATTGGCGTGCACGTAAAAGATCCCTTGACAGTTGGAATTCGATATAAGAGTAGGCCGTAGTGCCGCTGTCTGGGCAAAATTTCCCTCATAGTACACTGTATAGCGTATGCACGTTTTCATTAGCCCAGTTCGGAGCAGAACAGTTTGACGTTAAACCCAATTTCATTTCTCTTTCATTTTCCCCTCTATGCAACCCCCGCTCCCTTATTAATCCGATTCTGTTTTATATGGCGACTGACTTTGTTCCCACACAAATGTCTAAATAGTTTCAAGAAGACAAAAAGAATATTCCTGATTATTTCAGAAGGTATTGTTAAAACGATTAATGTCACGTGACTGACTGTCTGTTTTTTTTGTTTTGTATTCTATTTCTTTGAATGGGAGAAATGACTTTAACAGATTCAGCACGCGTAATAAAGGGAATAATTCCTTTTACAGACTGCTTTGTGTTCTTGTAAATGTTTAATATTGAATATTCAGAACCTATTTCGCCATAACGGAACATCAAAAGATAAGAATATCCCTTTGTTTATTAATCCGCACTTTTCTCAAAACGTTCAATGAACGTCTTTATGGAAATGAAATGAAATGGGGTTTAACGTCCTACTGTCCTGCTCCTAACCTGGGCTACGCCATACAGTGTGCTATGAGGGAAATTTTGCCCGGGCAGCAACGTTATGGCCTACTCTTATATCGAATTCCAACTGCCAAGGGATCTTTTACGTGCACGCCAGTGTGTACAAGGGACCTCGGTTTTTCGTCCCATCCGAACGACTAGGCAGCTGTCCTTGTCAGGCCCACCGTCCTACATCACTGACAAAGGAAAACCATGCCAGAAAATCCCAATGAACTTTATCGGCCAACACCGGGATCGAACACGAGACCCCCAGGCTAGCGAGCCAGCGTCTTACCCACTTAGCCACCGTGGCTCCTGATGTAAAGGAGTTGAACCTATCTGATTCAGGTCATAATAAAGTATTGAAATGAGTTCATGCGGGATATGCTCTATGGGATTAAACTCTTACTTGAAAAGATTAAAGATACATTATGGGAGATTCGATAACGAGTTGGCAGTTCTCACTATAATAGTTAAAAACTTGATAACTTAAAGGCAATTTGCTGAAAATTTCTTTCAAATTGATCCACTATGAACCGAAAACTAAGCGAATGAAATTTCTGCCTAGCCTCGGTCATGATTACTAAAGTCAGTAAGACAAACAGCATAGTCTCGATTATCTATTTAATCGTTTAATCGAGAAGGAATGTTATGCAGTAAATCGGCTCACAATCCACTTAAGATCGCAGGCTAGCGATGCCATCTAGATTTGATTATGGTCTGGATAAGTTAATTAATGTCTATTTAATAATTTAGATAACATTTCAGGCCTAAAGAAAAACCTGCAATAGACAGATTTAGCTCTTGCATAATGTATGTTTAATTGAAAATGAAATAAAAACGGGGTTTACCGTTCTACTTTGCTGCACCAACCGGGATAATAAAGACAGGTATACGCCATGCAGTTTGTCATGGGGGAAATTTTGCCGGGACAGTGGCGTCTCCGTCGAATTCCAACTGTCAAGGGTTCTTTTACGCACAGGAGACCTTTGTATAACTAATTATATCCCACATTATGTCCTATATAAGTAATTGTATTCGATAGAATTGTGTCCCATATAAGTAATTGTATCCCACAGACTGTGTCCTGTATATAAGTAATTGTATCCCACAGACTGTGTCCTGTATATAAGTAATTGTATCCCACAGACTGTGTCCTGTATATAAGTAATTGTATTCCATAGAAGTGTGTCCTGTATATAAGTAATTGTATCCCACAGACTGTGTCCTGTATATAAGTAATTGTATTCCATAGAAGTGTGTCCTGTATATAAGTAATTGTATTCCATAGAAGTGTGTCCTGTATATAAGTAATTGTATTCCACAGAAGTGTGTCCTGTATATAAGTAATTGTATTCCATAGAAGTGTGTCCTGTATATAAGTAATTATATTCCATAGAAGTGTGTCCTGTATAAGTAATTGTTTTCCACAGAATTGTGTCCCACACTGATCAGCAGTGACAAATTAAATTCTAAAACATTTTTGTTATGTATAAGAAAAATTAATAAAGACGTTTGACGTATTTGTAGGTAAAATTTTTTTCTATTTTAGTGCAATGAGTAAAAGGCACCATTCTGCCCGAACAAGTAATGTCCTATGTAAACAATGCACACGGCATTGAGCCAATGATTGACGCCGCATGATGTGACGTCACGTGTTGAAGGCAGTCATCTTTTACAGAGATATTAGAAGACTTTCGTAATCCTCTGTGAAATAGATTGATTGTGACCTATGCAAGTAATTATATTCCATAAAATTGTGTCATGTATGTAAGTAATTATATTTCATAAAATTGTCTCCCGTATGTAAGTAAATGTATTCCATATAATTGTGTATAGGTTTCTGTACTTATCCTGTGTATAAGAAATTGTATTCCATAGAGCTGTTGTCCAGGCAAGATATCCCCTTTTTTTTATTAGCCCAGTTGTTGCACAACATTGGGATGTTAAGCCCCATTCATCTTCGTTTCATTTCAACAGAGCTGGGTCATGTGTATTGTTACACCTTTCTGATATTAAACAAGTATATAAAAATTATGCGGCCTTAAACTGTGTTCAACGAACCTGAACTACCACTCCTCTTCAATTCTATAATATACACAGCTACGGTGCATAAGCCCATTAAAAGAATAAGATAAGATAAGATAAGATAAGATGAGATTTTATTGTACCGAAACATCCATTGAGAACAGCATACAATATAAACATAATGTACATGTCATAAATAATAATAAGTGATATTTTGGGGGGAAAAAAACCCCCAAAAAACCCAGGTGCATTTTATGTCGGTAATTAGATTTTCTCTAGCTACGAGAACGTAACTAAACACGCTGAGATATACTGATGTGCTTGTTTTTAGCTACGATTGGATGCCTTTAGTTCCAAGTGGCAAACTCAGTTTCTTTATTGTATGTACCATCTTAAAAATTAATTAATTTTATACTATTAGTACTTATTACACATACGCAGACCAATCTACTGAAACAACATTCATTTATCAGCAAATATTGACAATAAAGTAAATCAAGCATTGTTTTTTTTTTTCAAAATTGATTCGGACCTTCATAATTACGCCGTATTACTACTGCGCAACTCTGATCAGATGGGTACTTTGATTGGCTATTGCACACGAGGCCCCGCCTTTATGTGTTACAGACGCAGACGTAAATTTAAAATGTTGGTAAAAGCAATCTACTGTCGCTTTGATTTAAAAAAAAAAGGGGATTTGAACCCGTTTCAGGTAGGATTATATGCTTAATTGTAGTTGGGTGTGGCAGAAATATTATAAATAACAATAACCAATCGTTGTTTTGATTAAAAATATTGTCAATTTTGTTTACAAATGCCGGGTGCGAATCGCTCCCGCATGTGCTACATTGAAGGTAATAGCATCATCTCTTATCTCGAAACACAGAGGGTTGAAAGATAAGGTTTGTTATCTAGATTTTCTCCGGTTTATATCCGGAATAAAATGAACTTTATTCCTTTATGGTACGATCGATAAAACTGGACCTACCATTCCTCTTATTTCTATATGCTAAAAGTTTCTATAGAAGTGGTAGGTATATAAATCAAGGTTTATGACTACATCCGGCTTTAAATTACCTTTATTCGTTGATCTTTTCTAGAGGATGGGCAGGGGGGGGGGGGGATAATGATTTATGAGTAGGGTTTTACCAATAGGCCTATGTGTTTCGTGGGCGATAAACCCACTTCTCTCTTTCGATTCCCTGGTTGTACGTGGCAAGGAGTAGGATCGCATGTCCAACCTCTTGGGTTTTCTCCGGGTGCTCCGGTTTCCTGCCACTGCTAAAGAATCCTACTCGCAAGCGAATTATTGAAATAAAATTAAACCATATGTTAGTCCTGAAATGACCTAGTTTGTGTCGAGTGAACGTTACCCCCCCCCCCCTCACTCTCTCTTTCTCGTAGATGTGGGCCTGTTTCACGAAATTTTATAATTAACTAAGATAAAAATCCAAATTTTAACTAAAATTTGGATTTTTATCTTAGTTAGAAATTTCGTGAAACAGGCCCCTGGGCCTGACACTCCTCTGAATAGCTTTAGGCAACGTATTATAGACCTACTAAAAGCTTCTAATGAAAATGGTAGTAGTATATTATAATTATAATTTCCCAAGGTTATGAATTAAACAATCTTATCGTGACATTCTCGCCATATTAAACTGTATAACAATAGTCTAGTGACGTATAAACAATCCGCTGGAAACCTTTCATTTCTCTTCATTTCTGTCCATTTGATTAATAGCCACATTCCATCAGAATTAACTGATGGGAAAAAAACCAATAAATACAAGCCTACACATCGAGGCGCTGACTTTTATTATTTAATGTATGTAGAAGTTTTATCAAACTGACATCTTACCACACACGTACCATGACAACACGACCACCGACAAGCGAGTATATATTAATCAATTTCCGAATATCGTAATCTGATCGCATTATCGTATCCATCACATTGCATTTTCCGGATGTGTACACGCGTCTCTTTAATTTAAATCATAATGACCCGGAAGTTCCTATTCACATGTATTTAGAGTTGAATTTATCTAGTACTTTTAGATAAATTTATCTGACATATATTGAAAGGTGAATTTGTTCGATATTTGGAGGTACGTTTATCTGATATTTAGAGGTGTATTTATCTGATATATAGAGGTGAAATGTCTGATATGTTGTGGTCAAATATCTGATATTTAGAGGTGAATTTATCTGATATTTAGAGGTGAAATATCTGATATTTTGAGGTGTATTTATCTTATATTTAGAAGTAAATATATCTGATATTTAGAGGCGTATTTATCTGATATATAGAGGTGAATATATCTGATATTTAGAGGTAAATATATCTGATATCTGGAGGTGTATTTATCTGATATTTAAAGGTGAATATATCTGATATTTAGAGGTGTATTTATCTAATATTTAGAGGTGTATTTATCTGATATTTAGAAGTAAATATATCTGATATTTAGAGGCGTATTTATCTGATATATAGAGGTGAATATATCTGATATCTAGAGGTGTATTTAACTGATATATAGAGGTGAATATATCTGATATCTAGAGGTGTATTTATCTGATATCTAGAGGTGAATATATCTGATATCTAGAGGTGTATCTGATATTTAGAGGCGTATTTATCTGATATATAGAGGTGAATATATCGGATATCTAGAGGTAAATATATCTGATATCTGGAGGTGTATTTATCTGATATTTAGAGGTGTATTTATCTGATATTTAGAAGTACATATATCTGATATTTAGAGGCGTATTTATCTGATATATAGAGGTGAATATATCTGACATCTAGAGGTGTATTTAACTGATATATAGAGGTGAATATATCTGATATCTAGAGGTGTATTTATCTGATATCTAGAGGTGAATATATCTGATATCTAGAGGTGTATCTATCTGATATATAGAGGTGAATATATCTGATATCTAGAGGTGTATTTATCTGATATTAAGAGGTGAATTTATCTGATATTTAGAGGTGAAATATCTGATATTGAGAGGTGAATTTATCTGATATTTAGAGGTGAAATATCTGATATTTAGAGGTGAAACATCTGATATTTAGAAGTGAATGTATCTAATAGTTAGAGGTGAATTTATCTGATTATCTGATACTGGATATCTGCCAATACTATACAATGAATGAAGACTGTGGGGAAACCACACAGGAAAATCTTGCGGTATAATCTCGACCAACACAGGTACCTCCTGGTTAGTGAGTCCCTGCATCTTACTTACTGAGTCACCGTGGCTCCTAGAGAATTTGATATACATAGGTATTTGGGACAATTTGATTGGCCGGGGTGGGTGTGTGTGTGTGTGTGGGGGGGGGGGGGGGGCATAGAATAGCACAAATAGTGCCAGATACCAATTAAGTGGAATGTACCATTTTTTTGCAGGATATAAATATTGACATTATTGAGATCCTTGATACTATCAAAAAGTTCTTTTAACCTATTTGCCACGAATATCAGTATTTAGGGGAGTACTTTTCACCTCTCCACCCCAACACACACATAGCCTGTACGCCCTTATTAGTATTTAAACATGAGTAATAGGGCCTATACATCATTTTATTATACACAATAACAAAAAAAAAACTAACAATAACAAATACACCAATATTCAGTCATCTCCTCGCATAAAATCCACCAACATTGAAATAATTGAATACATACAAAGTTTCTAGAAACATAATTTTTTTGTATAGTCAATTTGTACACTGTCTTGCGCATCATTAAAGATTCATTATGTAAGAGCTAACCCTACCTATTACAGGTTTTTATTTTGGCTTCAAAAGTTACATAAATTATTATTTAGACATTTATTCACATGACAAGCCCATAATCAACTCTACACCCCATCAAATGGCGCAGATTAAAATACAGAGTCTCCATTAAGATGAGTCTTCTTTAACAAGTAACGTTGCTATGTCAACAACGTTTCATGTCAGAACTTCAAACTGTGATAACATAGTTCAGAATAAAGTAATTTGGAAGAAATTTTTTATATATTAATTCGAATTATCTATTTTTGAACTACGGTATTATAGCAAGAACCTTCAGTTCTTTATCTAAATCTTACATAATGCATCTATAACAATTAATTCCATAATCTTTGAATTCAAATATTTCAAAATTTTTACCCAATTGCATTTCTTTCAAATTCATAACAATGATGTTTGCCTTTATCTTAAATTCATAAATTTATATCAAATTTGAGCATAAGAAATAGCAATATATTCTACAATTGTTTATACAAATTTTTTTTTGATTTTTAAATGAATGTGATCATGGAATTTATTATTATTTGTTACCACATAATAAAATCCTTGATCAGATTGCTTTTATTATCGTTTTAAACATGCTATAAAAATTACTGGTCATATAAACATAGAAATTGAAGTTATTTTAATGAATTCAAAGTTATTTTAATGAATTCAATTCAAAGTTATTTTAATGAATTCAATTCAAAGTTATTTTAATGATTTCAAAGTTACGTTAATGAATTAAAAAATTCAAAGTTATATTAATGAATTCAAAGTTATATTAATGAATTCAAAGTCATTTTCTCTTTTATTATCATATACTATATTACAATGAACTCAAAGATATTTTCTGTTTTATCAAACATTAATGTCCCATAAAACTAACTTATAATGTAAACTCATAAATTGAAATTATTATGACAAATTCAAAGTAATTTTCTGGTTTCTAGAAGTGAAAGACCTCCACTGCAGTCAATGCACTCTCCTTACTGCTGTCATTAAGATTCTTGTTGGTATCAAATATCTAAGTCAAGTGGTTGCTTTCAGTAATTATTAATGGTGGTTAACAATCAACACTTGATCAAAATGAAATGAAATGAAATGAACTTTCTCGGCCAACCCAGGGATCGAATACAAGACCTCCAGCGCATAGTGGTCTTAAGCAGTGGGAGGATTTAAGTCCACTTGAGAGAAACTAGGTCATTTTTGGACTAACATATGATTCAATTTTATTTCAATAATTCACTTGCACATTGGGGTCTTTAGCCGTGGGAGGAAACTGGTTTGACAGGCGACCCTACTCCTTGTCACATACGACCGGGGAATCGAAACCACACAAGTTGACTCAATGACAGACCTTATGATACAACTAACCATTTGGCCATCCACCCCTTCACCCCCCCCCCCCCCGACCCATCCACCCAGATTCTTTGAAAATGAATAATGGATACCGGTGTCACAATATTTGAATTTGAACCCAGATGATAAATGTACCTGGTAATGGGACTGAATATCTACACTCCACATACTACATGTTCAGCACACGATATTCCAGAGTTCCTTGATTCAACCAATCTTCTGTGCTCCAGAATCAAATTTCAACCCATGAAGCATGAGACGGACTCAAATAATTAACATTTTATTTGGGTCCTCAGATGTATGTTAAAAGATTTTTTGGGTTGTACCTCTAGCGATGACTGTACAATCCTGCACAGAAGATAGAGAATGTTACCATGTAACAAGTGTAACCATATTTATCTCTGAGATTAAATACAGTATAAAGGAGCTGAACCCTTGGAAATCTGGGATTGCTCCTTTAATAAAAAAAAACCAAAACAGACAAAATTATTTTTTCATGATGACACCATTTACTTATCCTGCTAAACTTATGCTAGGTCCCACTATCACAATTCAGGCTACGATTGAAATTGTGGTGATCCTATCAGGTCTTATCATATATTGAAGTCAGTCGTAGCAGTCGTGTTGATCACGATCGTATTGAAACGTATCCGAACGTATCTACACGTACCAGATCGTGGACTCAATGGGGACAATCCTATTGTAACAAATCGCACGACAGTGGGAACCTTGCATTAACAAAAACTTCAAAATGTCTGCAGGGTCTAAATCTGATGTTATATGCTATTATTAGACACCGGTATCCATTCATCATTTTATTTGAGACGATTAAAAGCTGAAATTTAAAGACTCTATACATGATTTTAGCACAATAGAATCCTTTGCAAACTTCAATATTGGGAAAGATGAATTTCTAATATTACTATCAGTTCATAAATGATTCAATTCCATTCAGAGAGACAGAGAGATGGGGTTTAACTCCACTCAACACAAACTAGGTCATTTCGGGACTAACATATGGTTTAATTTTATTCCAATAATTCGCTTGCGGGTAGGGGTCTTTAGCAGTGGGAGGAAAGAGGAGGACCCGGAGAAAACCCATGAGGGTTGGACAGGCAACCCTATTCCTTGTCACATTATTCCATTCAGTATTTACAAAGATATAAAGAATAGAAAATTGCATCGGTCTATGCTGATCCCCATCTGTATCTTCTGTGAACCAAATTGATGGACCTTTTTTAAATCTTATTGAAACCAAGCTGGAAGATTATCTAGCATTAGTATTTTGATTTTGGTTTCTAATTAAATGTTAAGCAATCAAATTGAGTACATATTTACCGTGGATTGATATTTTAGCGAAAAATGCAAATCATGCATCGTTGCTTTAAAACAAGACTCTAAAATCGATGTAAAAAAACAAAATGGCAAGAATTATAGTCAACTTGACATTTCAAATATTAAATGAGTTATTCCTTTAAACATACATTATGCAAGAGCTAAATCTGCCAATTGCAGGTCTTTCTTTAGGTCTGAAATTTTATCTAAATTTTTAATTAAACGTTAATTAACTTATCCAGACCATAATCAACTCTCGATTATCGTACAGACTTTAATAATAATGATCAAGGCCGAAATTTCAATCGCTTACTTCTCGGTTCATAGTAGATAAATGTGACTGAAATTTTCAGCAAATTGCCTTTACATTAGTTTTTAACTATTATAATGAGAACTACCAGCTCTTTATCTAATCTCCCATAATGTATCTTTAATTAAATGTTAATCAATCAATACGAGTACATATTAACCGTGAATTGATATTTTAGCGAAAAATATAAATCATGCATTGTTGCTTTTAAATAAGACTCTAAAATCAATGTATAAACAAAATAGATAGAATTCAAATATTAAATGTGTTATTCCTTTAAACTTCAAAGAAACAAGAATACAAATGTATGTTTATTTCCGAATGTTTTTAAATCGGC
Organism: Patella vulgata; assembly: GCF_932274485.2. Classification (NCBI taxonomy): domain Eukaryota; kingdom Metazoa; phylum Mollusca; class Gastropoda; family Patellidae; genus Patella; species Patella vulgata. Next base: position 73,556,903 of record NC_065883.2, on the reverse strand, counting down.
TGCCATTTTTTGACGTAAATGATTGACAAAATATTCTAAATGGAAAGAAGTATGCAAATGTATACTTAAAGATGGCTAGATCTATTTCTCAAGGCCTCTTCCAGATTTCGACAAGGTTGCCGAGATGTAAATAAGGTTAGGGTACGTGATTGTTGACGAGATTGTGGGTTAGGGTTTGGGTAAGGGTTAGGTCCAGGGTTGGGATTAGCGCTAGCCCTGTTTACATCTCATGACCTTTGACCGAATCTGGAGGGAGCCTTACGAATTAGGTCTAACCCTTATAGATGCATTACGTAAATAAGGTAAGTGCAAGAGCTAAATCTGCTTCTAGTAGGTCTTCATTTTGGCCTCAAATGTTATATAAACTATTAATTAGAAATTTATTCACATGACAAGCCAAAGATTACGCTATTTTAATCAAAACTTTTAACACCGATAACTTCGCTCAGAATAAACTTGACTGAGGCTTAGTCACATTCCAATACTCATAACTTAGCTCAAAATAAAGTATAATACAACACAGTTCTATGGCTAACAATCACTACATGTATATTATATATACACGACGTTTGGACATGAATTCACTGGTCGTTATCAAGCATACAAATTACAAAATGAATTCTTGTCGAAACGTTGTGTGTATATAATATAGTGATTGTTATCCATAGAACTGTGTTGTGTTATATTATGTTCTATCGCTAAATGCTATTCAAAGATTACATTAGGATAAAGTCATCTATTTTTGAACTATTATCGCAGGAAAGACCAACCAGCTCTTTAACTAAATCTGACATAATGCATCTATAACCAGGAACCGTTTACTAGAATTTAGACGGGGGGAAAATACAAAAATTTATGGTAATATCATGGTAAGATTACAGCAAGAAAGGCCAGAACTTTATCAAAATCTTACATAATGCATCTATAACTATCGACCGTTTACTAGAATCTAGAAAGGGAAAATACAGAAATTTATCGTATATCATGGTAAGATTACAGCAAGAAAGGCCAGCGCTTTATCAAAATCTTATATAATGCATTTTACTATGGACCTTTTACTAGAATCTAGACAGGGAAAATACAAACACTTATGGTAATATGTTGAAAAGATTTCTATAAAGATATCATATATATATAACAAATAGATATAACAACCACTAATCTCATATATAACCATACATTCATCCATACTTTGTTATTAATGTTTCTAATTCAACTTGGGCTTCTTTATCCTGTGGAAAAAAAACAAAAAAAAAATAATTCAGGAATAAAATGGGGTTTAATGTTCTTATTTTTTTCTCTGTTCACCAAACAATGTGCCACGAGGGAAATTTAGCCCTGACAGCAGCGCTACGGCCTACGTTCAGCTCTGACTGGGTTTATATCGCATTCAAACTGCCAAGAGTTCTTTTACGTGCAAGCAGCTAATGTGTATACAGGACCTTGGTTTTTTTTGTTCCATCTGAATGACTATTTGTTGTCCCTTGCAAGGCCCTGTGTCCTGTACCACTGACAAATGAAATGGGGTTTAACGTCCTACTGTTCTGCTCCTATACTGGACTAATGAAGACGGGCAAATGCCATACAGTGTGCTATGAGGAAATTTTGCCCGAGCAGCGGCACTATCGCCTACTCTTATATCGAATTCCAACTGCCAAGGGATCTTTTACGTGCATTCTAATGTATACACGGGACCTCGGTTTTTCGTCTCATCCGAAGGACTAACCACTGACAAAGGGGAACCATACCGGAAAATCCAAATAAAACTTTTTTGGCTTAACACCGGGATGGATAACTTTAAAAAAAAAAAACCAATAAAATATAGGCCTACTTACGTTAGCATCTTTTATAGGGACTTTAAAGGCATTATTTAACCATTCTTTGGCCTTATCATATTTTCGTAATTCTATATAACACTGTGAAATATAAAAACAAATATAACAGTGTAAAATATAAAACAAAACAAATATAACAGTGTGGAATATAAAAACAAATAAAACACTGTGAAATATAAAAACAATACAATATATAATGTTACGTATAAAATATCAGTCCTTCACGTTTAACTTAAGTTTAAAGTGTGCATTCACTTCTGTTCGACGCACCTTGACTTTCACGCAAATTAGCTAAATCACTCTCCAAAGTATTGAGATTAATAACTACTTTCAGTTTTTGTTTATTTTAAAACTGCATACGTTCGAGCTATCAGTTTCCATGATGATAATTCTGACGCTTCCATATTCACCAAATATATCACCCATGTTTTCATTCTGAAATCTAATGCTAGTGTAGGCAGTATCTTCCATAAGGACATATAAAGAAAATGTTAATCAAGACTAAAGCATAAATACAATTCAAGAAAATGTAGACTTACTCATGCAATATAATTATGAATATTTTTATATGGGAGCTTTTTTCTCATTTTTGAAATAAGCAGAAGTTTTTTTATGTTTCCAGCACAATTTCATAAATGTGAAGGACTGAAATACATTATAATTAACTATACACAGACAATTACATAACTTTAAGATATTTCATCATGCGGCTTAAATTCTAGCATTCAAGCGGCAGTTAGATATCTCCAATGTAGGTTGGGGCTGTCTGAACAATTCCACCAAGTTCCGACAAAATTCCATTGAGAACTTTTCATATACTGCATTTACCGTAAAAGTCAAAATATGATACAGAAACATAACTCAGAAAAACTTGTTTGAAATTTACGAATGGAAAAATTAAAAATTTTGTGAGTTCTTGCATATACCCTAATTATTTCGTTTTGTTTTTTTTTAGTTCAAAATTTCGTTTTACTTGTCTTTACTACACTAGGATCTGGAACGGTTGTTATATTACCAGCTTTCTGGTTGAAGTGAGGGATGAGCCAATGAAACGGTCTGTTACGACGAGTTCTTGACGTGCAAGAACTGTGGGTAAACCACTAGAAACGTCACCGCTGATTGATCAATCAATGGTTGACGTCATAGGGTCAAAAGCAGCTCTTACGACCCCTGACACGATCTTCCACTACAACCAGTCAGATCTTCATGTAGCGTAGGCCATTGAAAGTATAAAAAAAAGTAACGAAATATATATCTGTATTTTAATCAGATTACCCTTATGTATTTTTCCACCAAGATTCACATAATTTTATCAAGAATTTTGTTCTGTATCACTTTCCGAAGAATTGATAAGTTTGTATGTAAACAGGGAGATAACTCCACTATTTGTGATCAAAACAATTTTAATTCAAAAGAATTATTTCCTTACAAAAAACATTTACTCGAATTTGAAAAATAAATCTGTTAAGAATATAGAGAAGTTACTTAAAATTTAGGAATGGAAAAATCCTAACGTGAAGTAGCCGTGTTTGCGGAAAATAAACCAAGGGGAATTAAGCCTGATTGTCATTTGTCAACAGACTAATTCTGGTAAACATGTACATAAAGGTTTACCCATGTCCGAACATTTAACTTACTTTAGCAATAAATAACATATTCTCCTTCCACTTTACTGGTTTTAATTTATCAGCCTGAAAAAAAAAATAATTAAAAAATACAATTACCAGTAATATTATACATAGTAGGTTTGTCTACTTTCAGAGGATTCGATTCTCAAGTTGCCTGAGAAAGTCTCGAGGATTTTTCAGCCTTGAGTTTCCATTGAACGAGATGCAGGATTTAGGACCTAAAAAGGAAACCACAGTTCCGTACACCCTTGGCAGCCCCATGAAGGATCTCCTGAAAATTGGGAATCATGACATAAGAGTAGGTCCTAGCAACGCTGTTCGAACAAACTATTTTGGAATCCTTACCAACTATTTTTCACCCTGATTTTTTTCTGGCCACATGTGACACAAGGAGATTTATGCGATTAAAAAATATACCCAAAATATGTTTAAACTGATCAGCCATTACGAGATTCGAACAAGCGCAGACCACGTTTTTTTAATCACAAAATTAACTTAAATTACTATAAAATGATTCCTTTTTGCAAAAAATAAAAAATCACAGTGAAATATAGAAGGTAAAGCTTCCAAAAATAGCCTTAGAACAGAGGTGGGGAGAGCGGTATTTTCATATTGCAGCTATATAGGGACTTACAGGAACAGTTAGGGGACATCGTCCGATCAGAGACAGTTCCTAAAGGAACTAAATTACCTGTAGGAATTCTTCTAATGCTTCTTCTATCGTGGCAGTTGGCGGAGAGGCAAAAAGTGTAGAAGCTACTTTTCTTTCTAACCATGACAACATATACACCTAAAAAATTCATAGAACATTTATTATTAAAGAACTTATTATCTAGAAAAACACTCAAAGGGGAGGCAGGGCTATATGCATAGCTATTATTTATATTTGGCTAAAATTTAATCTTTGATATACAGTTGAATTCAAAATACATTCCTTGTTTACCCATTCATAATGTCATTAATTGTAAACCAACGTTATTTTGGCAGTCAACTAATTTAAACAGGCAATATGAAAGAGCTAAATCTGCGTATTACAGATCTTTCTTTAGGCCTTAAATGTTATATATATTATTAATTAGACATTTATTAACACGAGAAGACCATAATCAACAGATTTAAATCAGATCTGCAGCTCAGAGTGAAGTAATTTGACTGATATTTTCATAATTATTCTCTTTATATTATCTATCTTTTTAAACTATTATAGCAAAAACTGTCAGCTTTATCAAATCTTTAAGACGTGGGGTTTACTTTGCAGGTTCTCGGATTAAAAAAGCTGAAAATGGCCATAAATATGCTTATTCTTGCTATCTCTTTTCTCTCCATCAAGTTTGAGTGGTGGCTAAGTGGGTAAGACGCTGGCTCGCTAGCCTGGGGAGGTTGGGTGTTTGATTGCTGCATTGGCCGAGAAAGTTCATCCAGATTTTCCAGCATGGTTCCCGATTGTCAGTGTTGCAGGACAGAGGGCCTGACAAGGGCAGCTGTCTAGTCGTTCGGATTGTACGGAAAACTGAGATCCCATGTACACATTGGCGTGTACGTAAAATATCCCTTGACAGTTGGAATTCGATATAAGAGCAGGCCGTAGGGCTGCTGTCCGTGCAAAATTTCGCTCATAGCACACTGTATGACATATGCCCGTCTTCATTAGTCCAGTTCAGAGCAGAACAGTAGGATGTTAAATTTCATTTCATCCTGACGATAAATAAAAGCTTTAACTGATGCTATACTTACACTATAACACCATCGCCCTAACATATAATGATTTGATGGGTCTGATGGGTTGAGTTCTATAGCTCGCTTCGTGTGTTCCTACAAAGAAGAAAAAGATAGGTTGCCAGGCAACGAAACATAAGACCACAGCAACTAAATCATCCTAGCAGTGGTTTCAATTCCCCGCTTGTACATGACAAGGAGTTAGGTCGCCTGTCTAACCCCATGGATTTTCTCATGTCCTCTGGTTTCCTCCCACTGCTAAAGATCCCTATGCACAAGCGAATTATTGAAATAAAATTGAACCATATGTTAGTCCCAAAATGACCTAGTTTGTGTTGAGTGGACATTAAACCCCATTTCTCTCTCGCCCTCTCATAGGCGTACGGGGAAATTTTTGACTGGGGGGGGGCGGTGGTGGTTGGTGCCCAAAAAATGTAGTTAGGTTCTTAGTATATTACATAATAATAATAAATTTGCTGTTAAATTGGACACATTCAAGAACACAATATCTTTTATTGTACAACTTTTACAAAATACAATTATTGTGTGCCCAAATTTTCCCAGCATTTGGTGCCTAAAAGGGGGGGCGGCCGCCCCCCCAGCTCGTACGCCTATGCTCCCTCTCTCTCTTTTATCTAAAGACACAAAATTTTCAACGATACATATTCATGTTTCATGCGTTATCTCTTTGATAATAATATTATTATTATAGTTTCTTACCCGAATTAGGAATCCATTTTTAATTTTATCTTGTGTGCTTTGATATTCATTTAGACTTCCAAGTGTTATAGCATACCTAAAAATAAAAGTACGTTAAGAAAACAAAAATTAAACTTTTGAAAGAAATTTATAGAATAATTACTTTTGACTATCAACAAAAACTGAGCATGGTATTAATATGTTGAGAATTAAAGATACATTCCCAGGTACAAACTGGGTAATTTGATGATATATTTGGACTAAAAAACATATTCAAACTAATTAATTTATCATAATTTTGCTTCAAATCATTCTCAAAACACTGCAATTGTGTCAAGTGACTTACCTCTCTCAGTCTTAGCAACGGAAGCGAAGTCAGAGGAGAATTCATTGCATACACAAGAAGATGTTGTCGTTAATCGCTGACTATTTATTACAAATATTGAAGCCTAATTAAATTCTCGGATTATCCATGGCCTGCGACTTTTTCCGTTTATCAACATGTACATCAAGTGCTCAATCTCCGCATGCAACCTTCGACGTCATACGGGCAAACACTCCTAATTGCGGGCTGTTGATTAGGGAAACACTTACATTTATGTCAGGTATGCACACCATGAGTGTTTTTCATGGAATCCAGTATTTTTCTAGTAAGATTGGATATTTCTACTTTCCATACATACCAAAATTGCCATACTTTTATTGGAAATAATCACCCAATAAATACTTTTCTGGGAACGTACCTTTAAGCACTTGTCTAGTGCACACAAAACTAATCATAGGCACATCAATGGAAAAGATGTAAAATGGGGTTTAATGTCCTACTGTTCTGCTCTGACTAGGCTAATGAAGACGGGCATACGCCACACAGTGTGCTATGAGAGAAATTTGGCCCGGACAGTGGCACTATGACCTACTCATATCGAATTCCAAATGCCAAGGGATTTTTTACATGCACTCCAATGTATACATGGTACCTCGGTTTTTCGACCCATCCAAATGACTAGACAACTGTCCTTGTCAGACCCTTCATTTGCATCAGTTATACATGTACTTATTTGATTCCCTGATGAACTTTCTCAGTCAACACTTGGAGCGAACCTTCGACCTCCTGCCTAGCCACTGTGGCTCCCCCAAACGACAAGAAGGGACTTCATTGGGTTCATTTCACGTGTAAATTTTAAAATAAAATATTAGTAATACTGTACCATTTATGTGCATTACCATCTTGTTGGTTTAAAGACAGAGAGGTAGTAGCGTTTTCTACGGCTTCGTAAAGAAGTTCTTTTTTTCTTTCAGGATTACCCTGTTCGTTAAATATCTGCGCCAAGAGATACGCTGACTTAGATAATCGCCAATAATATTCTTCTGTCCCTGAGATCTAGAAGAGAGAAATGAGATTTAATGTTCCCTTCACAATAATGAGAAATTGAAATGAAATGAAATGGGTTTTAACGTCCTACTGTTCTGCTTCTATACTGGGCTAATGAACCCGGGCATCCGCCATACAGTGTGCTATGAGGGAAATTTTCCCCGGGCAGCATAACTATCGCCTACTCTTATATCGAATTCCAACTGCCAAGGGATCTTTTACGTGCATTTCAATGTATACACAGGACCTCGGTTTTTCGTCTCATCCGAAGGACTAGACAGTGGTCCTTGTCAGGCCTCACAATAATGCTCAGAGAGAAGTAGAAATGGGGTTTAACGTCCACTGCAAAATTTTGCAAACAGGTCGGATTAAAAAGGTATTTTTCCAAGAAATTTTGTCGGCCAACACCGGGATCAAATCTGTGGCTTCCTGGTTAGTGAGTAAGTACCATACTGTGGGAGGCCGAGAAGACTCAATTCATAACAAATAGTAAATAAGTTGTTATCATCATATTTAGTATGAAACAAGGCTGCTGAGGGTCTAGAAGATAATGCTAAAAGCTATTCCTATAATTGGACCGAGGGCCTGGCAAGGGACAATGTATAGTCGTTCGGATGGGATAAAAAATTGCGATTCTGTGTACACATTGACATGCACCTAAAAGATCCCTTAGCAGATGGAATTCGATATAAGAGTGGGCAATAGTAGGCCCCTCTTAACATCCTAATCTGAGAGAAATTTTGCCTGAACAGCTGTGCTGCAGCCTACTCTAATTTCGGATTCCACATTTCAGGAGTTCTTTCAAGTACACAGGTCCTTGGGGAGACAGAAATGGGGTTTAACGTCCATTCGATACAAACTAGGTCATTGCGGGACTAACACATGGTTCAATTTTATTTCAATAATTCGTTTGCGCATCGGAAACCAGAGGACCCTGAGAAAACCCATGAGGCTGGACAGACGAACCTACTCCTTGTCACATACAACCGAGTAATCAAAATCACGCCAGTTGACTCAATGACAGACCTTATGATGCAGCGTGCACGTGCTAACCATTCGGCCATCCACCCCCCCTATAAACTATGGTACCTTTGATTTGTTTGCAATTAAAAGTTCATAGGCCAGCTGTTTATCATCATTACTCCCTTCAAATAAATCTTCTGTTTGTTTGAAGATATCCCGAGCTGCGATGTCCGTTCCTACTGTCGAGTTTTCTGTTAACTGAACATATTCACCTGTTAGTTCCTTCAGGGATTCTAAATCACTCCTGAAAAAAGAAATGTTTTAGAATGTTTCTGAAAAATATTTTGGTCAACAGAATTTGACAATCACAAAAACTTTCATTCTGTATGAAGTATTGTAGAGAGAGAGAGAGAGAGAGAGATGAGGTTTAATGTCCAGGTCAACACAAACTAGGTCATTTTGGGACTAACTCAATTTGGCAATCACAATAATTTTCATTCTGTGTGAAGTATTGTAGAGAGAGAGAGAGAGAGAGAGAGAGAGAGAGAGTGGGTCCAATGTCCACCCGACACAAACTAGTTATTTTGGGACTAACACGATCAAGAATCTGATGTCAAGTAATTTTGGTTACATCTACATCTCAAAATAATTTTTGTCCCCAAAATTTACACAAAAGTATAATTTGTACTTAATTCAATTGTCGATTACATGGTTCAATTTTATTTCCATAATTCGCTTGAGTGGAAAAGTATTTAGCAGTGGTAGGAAACTGGAGGGCCCGGAGAAAACCCACGAGGTTGGACAAGCGACCCTACTCCTTGTCACGTACAAATGAAATGAAATGAAATGGGGTTTAACGTCCTACTGTTCTGCTCCTATACTTGGTTAATGAAGACGGGCATACGCCAAACAGTGTGCTATGAGGGAAATTTTGCCTGGACAGCAGCACTACGGCATATTCATATATCGAATTCCAACTGTCAAGGGATCTTTTATGTGCACGCAAATGTGTACACAGGACCTCGTTTTTTTCGTCCCATCCAAACGACTAGAGAGCTGTTTATGTCAGGCACCCTTTCCTGCATCACTGACAAGGGGGAACCACGCCGGAAAATCTGGATGAACTTTCTTGGCCAATGCAGAGATCGAACACCCGACCTCCAGGCAGTAGTGGGAGGATATTGGATGACCCCAAGAAAACCCACCAGGTTCAATAACTGACTTTATGATCTGACCTGCATGAGCTAAATCATTCTCCACCCAACACACTAGTAGTGCTGTTTACAGTAAGGGGGTATTAGTATTGTTACCCTAACAGTGGTATACCAACAAAGGCAGAATGACAATCTGGAGGATAGATTCAATAATCCCCCCTAAGGTACAGGACTACTAGGGTTGTATGGTACTGGTTCAGACATCCTAGTTTTAAAAACTCTTAAGTGTGAGAAGAAGAAATTATTGATTTTTTTCAGAATTCAGTCAAGAATAATCTCTATTATCAGATAATACATGTAGAACAAATTCAAAGAAGATGATTAAAGCAACTTCTAACAAACAAATATGTATAGTAACCAATTGCATCATTATGGGAGATTGACAGTTCTCGCTATAATAGTTAAAAAATAGATAACGTAAATAGAATATGCTGAAAATTTCAGTCAAATTGCTCTACTCTGAACCGAGATATTAGCTTGGTCTAATAAATAATTTAGATAAAATTTTAGGCCTAAAGAAAGAGCGGCAATAGGCAGATTTAACTCTTGCATAATGTATGTTTAAGCGGAATAGTGTGGTGGATTTCGCAGTGGCCAGTGGCTATAGACAGATTGGCTGATGAGAAGGTAATAATAACATTCAGCAATGCAGTGTGTGGGATAAATAGACCTTATACTGAGATCTTATTTGATGCCACAGCCTGGAGCTCAATGTAATCATAATCCGATTCTATCAGGAATCATGTGGTGTACTTGCTTATGTCAGCTTATTTTAATCTTTGATCATCAGGTGGTGTTTAATCGCCTTTCAATTAGCAAGAGTTGTCTCCCATTAGTGCGATGAAATCGATTGTTTTGCCGGCATTATGGCGTTATTTATCGTGTTTTTCGAGAGAGAAAATGCAAATTTACTTACCCGCCATACGCGTCTTGATATATATCATCATCATCTTCGCCGCTGCTTGCTGTTACAGAGTAAAAACCCTGCAACCTCCGTCTTTTTCGAATGGTGAACTTCTCCTGGAAAGCTCCGACCTCATCACGAAGCTTTGCAACCGAGGCCGCGAGCTCTCTCAAGTCACGGCTTATAGAATTGAGGCGAACCAATAACAGTGTCAAGCCACTGCCTAAAAGAACGCTTGCCCCAATTCCCGAAATAATGGTTGCATTCTGTCGAAAGAATGACATAATCAGTCAAGTTGTTTAGCTTAGTTATAATAATAAATATATTTCAACCATAATTATCAAAATAGTAACCTTTGATGCACAACTGGTACGCCATCTATGGGCCGATAACTCGTTATGGCCAAAAAATGTTTCTCCGAACTTTACGTCAATGGTTAAAATAGTTTACCAAATATTCTTGTAAAAATGAAATATTATCAAAGTCAAACTACGAAAATTCTCCACCTTATAACACATTTTAGTGGTCTTAGAATTTTAAGTAATTGGATGTTGTGTTCGCGGGAAATTTAACAACAAATTCTAGGCCTATGTTGATAAGCCTATATTGACTAATAAGCTTCGAGAATATTGACTATTTTCATCAGAAATGTCCCAAATAAAATTCAAAAATATATATATATATAAAAGAAAACGTTTGCCACAATATTAAAATTGCAAAAATGAGTTTCCTGTCCACAAGAAATTTTTGGTTATTACTTATCATTAGGTGATTTAATAGACCCCTTAAAAAATAAATGGAGTTGCCTCCCATGAAATCCAACAGTCCATAATTTTAATTTTTATCCAGAAAAGCAACACCAAGTCGGACATTTGTGTTGTTGAAAAGGTAGTCAGCACGGCCCAGCAGACCCCCGCCCCCACCAAAAAAAAAAAATCACAACAAAAACAAAAACAAAAAAACCCAACAAAGACAAACTATAAGCATCATAATAAATCAATTGATGTCTGTTAACAAATAGGTTCCGAATAAAAAAAAAATGGGAACCAAATAAGTACTTACATGTATAACTGATGCAGACGAAGGGGCCTGACAGGCACAACTGTGTAGTCGTTCGGATGGAACGAAAAACGGAGGTCCCGTGTGCACATTGGCGTGAACGTAAAAGAAGCCATGATAGAGTTGGAATTCGATAGGCCATAGTGCCGCTGTCCGGGCAAAATTTCCCTCATAGCGTCCGCATTCATTAACCCATGGGGATCACGTGGCTAAGTGGGTAAGACGCTGGCTCGCTAGCCTGGACGTCGTGTGTTCGATCCCTGCATTGGCCGAGAAAGTTCATCCAGATTTTCCGGCGTGGTTTCCCCTTGTCAGTGATGCAGGATGGAGGGCCTGACAGTGACAAGGACAGCTGTCTATTCGTTCGGATGGGACGAAAAACCGAGGTCCCGTGTACACATTGGCGTGCACGTAAAAGATCTCTTGGCAGTTGGAATTCGATATAAGAGTAGGCCGTAGCGCCGCTACCCGGGCAAAATTTCCCTCATAGCACACTGTATGGCGTATGCCCGTCATCATTAGCCCAGGTTAGGAGCAGAACAGTAGGACGTTAAACCCTATTTCATTTCATTTTTTCCCTCGAGTCGCATACGCCCCGAGAGAAACCGGTTACCCCGATTCAGTGTTTTTCTTTTTGTTGATGTCGGAGACCGAACAAGATAAATTAATTAAAACAGAAAAGCTTGTTCGGTCGGTAATGTTTTTTTTTTATTTAGCATGATTTAACTATCCAGATGTGTCCTCTGGGTTTTCAAATTATAATTTATGTGAAATTTGAGACAAATCTCCCCACCCACAGCCGGTTTAAAATTCCTTTTAAGTCACGTGCATTATACCTTTCAGATTTATCGTCTTGGGTATTTCGAAAAAATTTCACGGACTCTAATGTAAAAGTCTTGATTTGCTCTAACATCAGGAGAACCGCGCTATACACATAGCCGCGGACGAAACATAATCACAAACGAACATTGCTAAAGACTACCAAATGAAGTGAGTGGATGCGAGGGCTCTAAGGCAATGAATGTTAGGGGCGCAGACATTTCGGGTTACAGACGGCAGCCATCCCACCCCACTCCATCAGAGAAAATTTAACCGCCGCAAATACGTTTTTCTGCTAGTCGATTTGTAAGTGAAATCTAACTCTATGGCGACCCGAATTACAATAATCCAGTCAGACTGTTGCATCTGCATTCACCCACAAACGCATTCTCCCAAACCCCCAACAAACAAACGGAAGAGTGAGCACCTCCCAAACATCGTATTATGCTCAGCCCTTTCTTTGATTTTCGCAATTTGATTAAAATACAGATCTATATTTCGTTTAGGTTTTTATACTTTCGATGGCCTACACTACATGAAGATCTGACCAGCTGTACTGGGAGGTCGCGTCAGGGTTCATACCATCGGCTTTTGACCTATGACGTCAGACACTGATTAATCCATCAGCGTTGACGTTTCTAGGGGTTTACCCACAGTTCCGTGCAGAGCACGCCAAGAACTCGCCGTAACAGATCGTTTCATTGGCTAATTCCCCTTATCAACTAGAACACCTGTTATATAATAACCCTAGTGTTGTGAAGACAAGTAAAACGAAAATTTGAACATTAAAAACGAAACGAAATAGGATTTGTGTTTTAGCCAGATTGTGAATTTCGTAGATAACGAAACGAAATAGGATTTGTGTTTTAGCCAGATTGTGAATTTCGTAGATAACGAAACGAAATAGGATTTGTGTTTTAGCCAGATTGTGAATTTCGTAGATAACGAAACGAAATAGGATTTGTGTTTTAATCAGATTGGGAATTTCGTAGATAAGAAACCTCATCTCTCAACCCTCCGTGTTTCGAGATAAGAGATGGTGCTATTTTGATCCACCTGACAAGGCCCGATGCAGATCAGATCGGGTATCAATAAGCAAACCTGACAATTTTTTCTTCAAAACAACGATTGATTATTGTTATTTATAACATTTCTGCCACTTCCAACTACAATTAAGCATATAATCCTACCTAACACGAGCACAAACCACCCCTTTTAAATCGAGGCGATAATAGCTGGCTTTTACCCGGCATTTTAAATATGACATCTTTACGTCATGAAGGTGGGGCTAATTTTTATGTCATGTACAACAGCCAATCAAAGTACTAGTTGCACAGGACTAATACACCGTAATTATGAATGTCCATATCAATTTTGATAAAAACAATGCTAATTGAGTCCAATTAGGGATAACGTATAGTTGTTCGGTTGATACGAAAAACCGAGGTCCCGCGTACACATTGGCGTGCACGTAAAAGAACCCTTGACAGTTGAAATATGAAATAAGAGTAGGCCACTTACATTTACGCCACTTTGCTGAATGAGATAGGTTCAACTCTTTTTTACCACTTCACGGAGGTGTTATTTATCATCAAATGGGAGATGGGGTTTAACGTTTCATTTTCTCAAATAGTGCCAAAAGCTCGTGATTTTAAATTGAAATCATCGGTGCTATATTACAAAGCAGTGGAGTAATTTATTTCAGCAGTGGCGCATTTGTCCCACTACTTACTATTTCCAACCTCGTGGGTTTTCTCCGAGTCCTCCGGTTTCCTCCCACTGCTAAAGACCCCTACGCGCAAGCGAATTATTGAAATAAAAATTAAACCCTATGTTAGTCCAGAAATGACATAGTTTGTGTCGAGTGGACGTTAAACCCCATTTCTTTCTCTCTCTCTCTCTCTCTCTCTCTCTCTCTCTCCTTACTATTACCAAGTTACTAGATGACCTGGGGCCGGTTGCTCGAAACTAAGTTATTTTAAAGGGACAATAACACTCTTGCTGGCTTGAAAGCTCCAGAAAATAAATAATATCTCTATCTAAGTACTAGATGTTTAAGTGTCCTACCTGTTGTGTAAATTATCCATTACATCCTATTTTACTTGTCCAGAGGGTTCGAAAATATTTTTAAATCGAAGTTTCATTTGAAAAGGTTTACGTTAGACGTTTCAAACCATTATGTTGAATTTTTCAAAATTTTTAAATAAGGTGTGTTAAGATGAAATTTGTATCATCAATTAATTGGAATATTGTAAAATAGTACAATTTGTTGACCAGAATAAAGGTTGGGACATATTATTCAGTTACAACAAGAGTGGTATTGAGCCTTTAACAATCCTTTAAACTCGTTATGATTATCTTGCGAACGTGTCATTTGTTAACGGTCCGTTAAAGTTCTGTTGCTGGAGAGTCAATTTCATTATCCGTTAGCTAACGGATTGATTAAAGTTAATCCAAGAGAAGACTGTTCATTGGCTGAATTTTAAATTCAATGTACATGTATAACAACTTCCTAGAAGTTAGTATTAACAAGAAACTGAAGACAGTGGGACAACTGTGCAGTCTGTTCACTAAACTTGATTAAAGACAAAAACGATAACTGTAGAATTTACTACAGAAAACACTATTAAAAAAACTAAAGAATACTTTATTTTTTTCCTTTAGAAATTTTAACATAAATCTGTAGGAAAAATTATGGGATTTGCACTACAGAAATTGTAGAATAGTTAGGGCCATTATTTCCTACAGGCCCACAAAAATCTGTAGAATACTATATAATTTAATTCTATAGAAAATGGAATAGCCCCCACCCCCCGCCCCATCGCCAAACCCTCTAAAATGTTCAATAGAAAATTACACTGGTAATCTATGACGTTTTGCTAAGGATATACGTATAATGCTATCGTTAAACAGTAGGACGTTAAACCCCATTTCATTTCATTTCATTTCAATGCCATCGTTAAATAGATAACGGAGTCCAACACCTCCGTTAAATATAACGGCAAGTTAACGACATGTTAAAGTTAACGGGATTTTCTCTCCGTTAGAGATAACGATCCATTACCATGTTAACGAGTCGTTAAAAGTTAACGGAGTTTTAACAACCAACCCCTGAGTACTTACTAATAAATATACTTAAAAAATATACTTGCTAAGAATATACGTATAATGCTATAGTTAAATAGATAACAGAGCCCAACATCCCCGTTAAACATAACGGCAAGTTAACGACATGTTAAAGTTAAAGTAGCTAAGTCTCTAACTCAGTATCATCTAAAATCTTCGACATTGAAAACAAGATTTATTTGTCGGTTTAAATCAACATTGATGTTGTGATCTTACCTCGAAAAGATGGCCTTCTGATATCCAATATTTAAGACAAAATAAACATTTTACAATTGGTACACGAATCGTGTACCATAATGCGATTCAGCGCTATTTGTAATATGGGACTCGAAAAACGAGACTAGGCATATTCCACAAGTCATGTCAAACGGTGACGCTATATTCTTACCTGGAGAGCAAGCCCAATAAATAATATCGGCGTAGACTGGAATAACCAGACGCTAGAGATTGAAATTCGATTGAGAATCTTGGCGTATTTCGCCGAACCTAACTGATTAAAAATTACAGTAAAAACAGAAACGTTTGAATGTAAATCAATTTATATACATTCATATTACATTACTGTATGCGTTGCGACCCATTTGTGTCAATTTCTAGGTCCCAAATATTAGCGACTTAGCTCCTTTAACGGGGCTTCCAGCAACAGACTTTATCCCCGTTAAAGATAATGATCCATTAGCCCCATGTTAACGAACCGTTAAAAGTTAACGGAGTTTTGAACAATCGGTCCTTGAATAGCACGGCGAACAGTTTCAGATTTCATTTGTATGGACCGTTTTGCCTCAATACCTAATAATAAATATACTTTAAAAGAAAATCTTTTGTACGGCACAACAAACGGCTTCAGATTTCATATGGGACCTTTATTTAAAACAATTTGTATGGGCTGTTTTTAAAAAACAAAAAAAAAACAAAAAAAAAACTAGCTAACTATTACACTATTATTTCAAACCATCTACAAGATCTTTATCAATACCCATCTAGAACTTGGTGTGACGTAAAACAAGGCCTATCAATTTCTGTTATTTATGACATTAAAAGGAAAATAGTACTTGATGACTGAACTGATTCAGTGGCATAAAATAGCTTTATTGTTTTTGTTCGAAAACAAAATTGGACGGCGTCCTAATAGATACGTCTGTACTCTGTATAGTGACTAGATTATCTCTAAAATGATAAAACGAGAGAGAGAGAGAGAGAGAGAGAGAGAGAGAGAGAGTTTAACGTCAAATCGAAACAAACTCGGTCATTTCGGGACTAACACATAGTTCACTTTTATTTCAATAATTTGCGCTTGCGCGTATAGGGTCTTTAGCAGTGGGAGGAAAACGGAGGACCCGGAGAAAACCCACGAGGTCGGAAAGGCGACCCTACTCCTTGTCACGTACAACCGGGGAATCGAAACCACGCCAGTTGACTCAGTGACAGACTTTATGATACAGCGCGCACGTGCTAACCATTCAGTCATCCAACCCCTAAAACGAAAGAGAGAGAGTGAGAGAGAGAGAGAGAGAGAGTTTAACGTCAAATCGACACAAACTCGGTTATTTCGGGACTAACGTATAGTTCAATTTTATTTCAATAATTCGCGCTTGCGCGTAGGGCCTTTAGCAGTGGGAGGAAACCGGAGGACCCGGAGAAAACCCACGAGGTTGGAATGGCGACCCTACTCTTTGTCACGTACAACCTGAGAATCGAGAAACCACGCCAGTTGACTCAATGACAGACCTTATGATACATCGCGTACACGCTAACCATTCAGCCATCCAAGCCCCTAGATGATAAAACATTACAGTTAGAGAGAACTGGGGTTAAAGGCACCATCCCGATTTTTAACAGAATCACAGAAATGATCCCTTGACAGGTGGAATTCGATATAAGAGTAGGCCGTAGTGCCGCTGTCCGGGCAAAATTTCCCTCATAGCACACTGTATGGCGTATGCCCGTCTTCATTAGCCCAGTTCGGAGCAAAACAGTAGGACGTTAAACCCCATTTCATTTCATTTTATAGAGGGGTGGTGTATTATACCTTGCGTCAAAATATCGACTCAAAATATTGAGACGTTTGGACGTGAACATAAAAATCGCCACAAAACCGCTTATCCGGACACGTAACCCTTTTAAGATTTCGGGTCAATTTTTTCGTTGGGTGACCTGGTAGTCTATTGCCGTTCCTTTCAAGGTCCATACAGTGCATGGCCACGTGCTGTACTTGATAACGAAAGGTAAATTTCACCTACACATTATTTTTTATACAAGTCTGATTTTATCCATACACCGTAAAATATATCTTGGGACACCGGTCTCCATTTCCCGATAAAGACTGGCGGGTTTAAGTGGTTTGAAAACGTCTAACCCTAACCCAAGACCTGGCCCTAGGCCTTACACTAACCCTAACCCACAATCCCGGCAAAAATCATGTGCCCTACCTAACCCTGTTTAGATCTCGTGACCTTGGGTAAATATGCATTTGGTCTTGTCAAATATAGCCATTGTACACTTGACCATAACATAGAACGGGACAAGGAGTGGGGTCGTCTGTCCAACTTCGTGGGTTTTCTCCAGGTCCTCCGGTTTCCTCCCACTGCTAAAGACCCCTACGCACAAGCGAATTATTGAAATAAAAGTTAACCATGTGTTGGTCCCGAAATGACCTAGTTTGTGTCGAGTGGACGTTAAACCCCATTTCTCTCTCTCTCTCTCTCTCTCTCTCTCTCTCTCTCTCTCTCTCGTTATTAACAAATGATAGTTTAACTCTCCCACATCCCTCATTAATAATTCTACTGCACTCAGAGATCGAAGCTATAGAACTAGAGACCAGCCTGGAGGTCGGGTGTTCGATCCCTGCATTGACCGAGAAAGTTCATCCAGATTTTTCTGCGTGGTTTCCCCTTATCAGTGATGCAGGACGGGAGGCCTTGACAAGGACAGCTGTCTAGTCGTTCGGATGGGACGAAAAACCGAGGTCCCTTATACACATTGGCGTGCACGTAAAAGATCCCTTGTCAGTTGGAAGTCGATATAAGAGTAGGCCATAGTGACGCTGTCCGGGCAAAATTTTCCTCATAGCACACGGTATGGCGTATGACCGTCTTCATTAGCCCAGTTCGGAGCAGAACAGTAGGACGTTAAACCCCATTTCATTTCATTTCCAAACTCACCGGGGATTAATTTAAAATATAACATATCAAAATCTCTGGGGAAGAGAAGCGTGTGTAAGGTCTGTGTAAATGAACATTTGTTGTCATTCAAACTTCATAAACAAGTCTTAAGGATAGGCACCTAACGCGATGGAAAACCAATCTGTATCCGTTTCAACTTTCTTCCGTTTATGTACACAGGAAAAAAAACTGTGATGTTATGTCAAGACGAAATAGGGGGAAAACCCACTAGTTGCACAATTGATAAACCAGTCCCAAATTTCTGTTTTTCGGTGTCTTTGGTTTTTTTTTCTTCGGAACTTTGAAAGTTGTAATGTATTAAACAAACATTATGCAAGAGCTAAATCTGTCTATTGCAGGTCTTTCTTTAGGCCTGAAATGTTATGTAAATTATTAATTAGACATTAATTAACTTATCCAGACCATAATCAACTCTCGATGCCATCACTAGCCTGCGATATATAGTGGATTGGGATACATTTGTTTCTATTGTACCGACTTTAGTAATGATGATCGAGGCTAGCCTAAAATTCAAAAGCAAATGTTTCGGTTCTCAGTGAAGCAAATTGACTGAAATTTTCAGTATATTCTCTTTACATTATCTAGTTTTTAACTATTATAGTGAGAACTGTCATCTCTTTATCTAATCTCCCATAATGTATATTTAATGTATTTTAAAAAGGCTAATTATTTGCATATAGCACAATCTGTGGGGGTCACAATGGATCGTTGAGTATTCCGCTTGCTCACCACCTCACCCGGGAGGTCCCGGATTCTAACCAAATTTTATTTGAGAAAGTCCCTTGGGGTTTTGGGTGGCCGAATGGTTAACGCGTGCGCGTTGGATTAGAAGGTCTATCAAGTGAAGTAGTGAAAAGGAGTAGGGTCACCTGTCCAACTTCGCGGGTTTTCTTCGGTTCCTCCCATAGTTAACGATCCCTACGCGCAAGCAAGTTATTGAAATTAAATTGAATTATGAGAGAAATTTTGCCCGGGCAGCGGCACTATGGCCTACTTTTATATCGAATTCCAACTGCCAAGGGATCCTTTACGTACGTGCACGCCAATGTATGAACGGGACCTCGGTTTTTCGTCACATCCGAACGACAGCTGTCCTTGTCAGGCCCTCCGTCCTGCACCATTGACAAGGGGAAACCACGTCGGAAAATCCCTGTGAACTGTCTCGGCCAATGGTGGGGGGGGGGATGGCCATATGGTTAGTGTGTGCGCGCTGTATCATAAGGTATATCATTGAGTCAATTGGCGTGGTAACGATTCCCCGGTTGTCCGTGCCAAGGAGTAGGGTCGCCTGACCCATCTCGTGGGTTTTCTCCGGGTCCTCCGGTTTCCTCCTACTGCTAAAGACCACTAAAATGGAACCGTGTGTTAGTCCCGAAATGACCTAGTTTGTGTCAAGTGGACGTTAAACTCCATTTCTCTCTTTCTTTCTCGTCCAATACAGGGATCGAACACTACAGGCTTATTTAAGAAATTATATGTAGAAGTACGGTACACTTACTAAATGTCATTTAGTTTTAGTTTATTGTTTATTGGCCAACCTGTCGATGATTCATTACCACAGAGACTGGAACGGAAACACATAGCCCTGAAAATATTTTTTAAAAAAAAATGAATGGATATGATTATATTGATTAAATATTTAATGACAATCTAGTCAATCGGAATAAACAAGTTTTTTAGGACGGGCACATCACGCGAGGGAAAACAATTCTGTTTTATTGCAAGTCTGTCTCTAGGCCTGAAATGTTTTCTAAAGTATTAATTAGTAGACATTAATTAACTGATCCAGGCCTTAATCAACTCTCGATGGCATCAGATTTCTCCGATATTAAATAGATTAGAATGGTTCAGCGATACTTTGATTTAATCAAATGTGGAGGACCGAGACTTAGCTTCGATCAACCAGTACGGTGGTTGAAATTATTGCACACGTCTGTCAATCATTCAAAGGCTAATATCTTCGCTTGCAATAGTGTAATTTGAATGAAACATTTGATGCCAACATTGATTTGAAATAAAATATTTAAAAGAATTTTTATTTTTTTTAAATTATGAAGAAGTGCCTATCAATGCTTTAACAGCTGCGATGTACACAATCTAACCAAAGAGAGAGAGAGAGAGAGAAATGGGGTTTAACGTCCACTCGACACAAACTAGGTCATTTCGGGACTAACATATGGTTTAATTTTATTTCAATAATTCGCTTGCGCGTAGGGGTCTTTAGCAGTGGGAGGAAACCGGAGGACCCGGAGAAAACCCACGAGGTTGGACAGGCGCATACATTAGAGTGCACGTAAAAGATCTCTTGACAGTTGGAATCTCATAGCACACTGTTAGCTACGAGAACGTAACTAAAAACGCTGAGATATACTGATGTGCTTGTTTTAGGGTTGAGAGATTAAGGTTTGTTATCTAAGCACACTGTATGGCGTATGCCCGTCTTCATTAGCTGAGTTCGGAGCAGAACAGTCGGACGTTAAACCGCATTTCATTTCATGTCTTCGTACCAAGGCTCGTATGATCCAGGCTCGTATGATCCAGGCCCGTAGTGGGGGGGGGGCAATGCCCCTGAAAAAATGCCCCCCCCCCCCCCGCCCCCGAAACAAATGTTGCCGACCACAGCTCTAAAATAATGCACCTGAAAGGTCCTTGACAGTTGTAATTCGAAGAACAGTAGTCGGAAACTCCGCTGTTCCTTGGGATCAACTTTAACCTTTAACCTTAGAAATTACGATATGTTGGTCTTAAAATGGCGTACGGGATTGAGGGTGTCGTCACAGGTCTTTAAATCCCATCACATCCCAAGATATCAAAGTGGGTCACGTTGTTAGCTATACGTTTATGTGAATCGACCATGACAAATTCCCTTAGCAATCGAATGAATAAATGATGGGAGTTTTATGTCATCTCAGCTCCAACCGGGATATATTGCGCCCCTTAAAGGACAATATTGGTGCCAGTCATTATCACATATGTGATAGAGCTGGTTAAACACATTCCAAATATAATTTTAACACAGAAATAATAATACAGGTTTCCTGAATCGGAAGTGACGAACTCCAAAGGAAAACACGAGTCATACCTCTATATAACTGACTGATGAGGTTGTGTCGATTTGACGTTGTCCTTTAAAGCAATTGACGTTCTTGGGCAGGATGCTATAAAGTTATATTGAAAATGGTACCAGATAGAACCAATGAACTCTACAGGTCTGGGAGAGACTAGACATACGAGTCTACATATATTACATCAGTTTGACATATAAATATATATAAATATGTACCATGCACGTGCACTTTTACTGTACAACTACATAGCGGAATTCGTGGCAATAAAAACTAAATCGACAGAACAACAAACCCAACCAATTTAACCCGATAATTTGTTCTCTGTCACGATAAGATCATATATGGTGATCTTTCAGTTCGCAGAAATATAAATACCAATTTTATGTATTTCTGAGAACTTGGACATAAAAGAGAAAATATTTTTTACAATAAGATATTCAATGAGAGAGAGAGAGAGAGAGAGAGAGGCGGGGGGAGGAACATGGTTCAAGGTCTGTAATTGAGAGAGAGAGAGAGAGAGAGAGAGAGAGAGACCTTATTATGCTGATCTTTTCAATTCGCAGAAATATAAATTTCAATTTTATGTATTTCTGAGAAATTGGTCATAATAGAGAAAATATCTTTTACAATAAGGTATTCAATGAGAGAGAGAGAGAGGTGGAGAGAGAGAGAGAGAGAGAGAGAGAGGGGCGGGGGGACGTCCGCTCGACTCGGGACTAACATAGTTCCAGGTCCGTAATTAAGAGAGAGAGAGAGAAAGAAAAATTAGAGAGAAGGAGAGAGAAAGAGAAATGGAGTTTAACGTCCACTCGACACAAACTAAGTCATTTCGGGACTAACATATGCTTCAATTTTATTTCAATAATTCGTTTGCGCGTAGGGATCGTTAGCTATGGAAGGAACCGGAGAAAGCCCACGAGGTTGGACAGGTGATCTTACTCCTTGTCACGTACAAGCCATGAATCGAAACCACGCCAGTTGACTCAATGCCAGACCTTCTGATCCAATGCGCACGCGTAAATCATTTGGTCATCCAACCTCTCAAAATCCAAGGGGGTCAACGTCCGTTCGAGGCGGGGGATGGGGTCCATGGGTAACTTTTGATCTTCAGTTCACTCACCACTCTCCTCTCCCATCTCCTATATATAAGAGATGAGCACAAAAATGAAGAGGGAAATGGGGTTTAACCTCCACTCGACACAAACTAGGTCATTTCGGGACTAACATATGGCTCAATTTTATTTCAATAATTCACATGCGCATAGGGGCCTTTAGCTGTGGGAGGAAACCAGATAACCCGGGCAAAACCCACGAGGTTGGACAGCAATGATGGCCTAAAGTTTATAAAGTTATACATCGCTATAAAGAATTGAAGATTAGTAACATTTTAATATCTTCACAAGGGAAATTATTGAATGAACTTAAAACTCTATTTTGACGTCACTGTAATGTTAACAAGTACAGGCGTACTATGGACCGGGGACCGAGTTTGACATCATCGCAATCACAACAATCTTAGAATTGTGATGCCAGAGGAAGAAAAGAACAAAAAGATAAGGATAAAGAGAGAGAGAGAGAGAGAGGGGGAGAGGGAGAGAGAGAGAGAGAGAGAGAGAGAGGGAGAGAGAGAGAGAGAGAGAGGGGGTAACGTCCACTCGACATAAAGTAGGTCATTTCGAGACTAACTTGTTTCAATTTATTTCAATAATTCGCTTGCGCGTAGGGGTCTTTAGCAGTGGGAGGAAACCGGAGCCCCCCCCCCCCCGGAGAAAATCCACGAGGTTGGATAGGCAACCCTACTCCTTGTCACGTACAAGTAGGAAATCGAAACCACGCTACTTGACTCAGTGACAAACCTTGTGATGCCGCCTAAAATGAGTAGCGGTCGGGACCCAGATCCTGATTCAAAAGATGTTCGATCTGAATCGGAAGTGACGAACTCCAAAGGAAAACACGAGTCATACCTCTATATAACTGACTGATGAGGTTGTGTCGATTTGACGTTGTCCTTTAAAGCAATTGACGTTCTTGGGCAGGATGCTATAAAGTTATATTGAAAATGGTACCAGATAGAACCAATGAACTCTACAGGTCTGGGAGAGACTAGACATACGAGTCTACATATATTACATCAGTTTGACATATAAATATATATAAATATGTACCATGCACGTGCACTTTTACTGTACAACTACATAGCGGAATTCGTGGCAATAAAAACTAAATCGACAGAACAACAAACCCAACCAATTTAACCCGATAATTTGTTCTCTGTCACGATAAGATCATATATGGTGATCTTTCAGTTCGCAGAAATATAAATACCAATTTTATGTATTTCTGAGAACTTGGACATAAAAGAGAAAATATTTTTTACAATAAGATATTCAATGAGAGAGAGAGAGAGAGAGAGAGAGGCGGGGGGAGGAACATGGTTCAAGGTCTGTAATTGAGAGAGAGAGAGAGAGAGAGAGAGAGAGAGAGACCTTATTATGCTGATCTTTTCAATTCGCAGAAATATAAATTTCAATTTTATGTATTTCTGAGAAATTGGTCATAATAGAGAAAATATCTTTTACAATAAGGTATTCAATGAGAGAGAGAGAGAGGTGGAGAGAGAGAGAGAGAGAGAGAGAGAGGGGCGGGGGGACGTCCGCTCGACTCGGGACTAACATAGTTCCAGGTCCGTAATTAAGAGAGAGAGAGAGAAAGAAAAATTAGAGAGAAGGAGAGAGAAAGAGAAATGGAGTTTAACGTCCACTCGACACAAACTAAGTCATTTCGGGACTAACATATGCTTCAATTTTATTTCAATAATTCGTTTGCGCGTAGGGATCGTTAGCTATGGAAGGAACCGGAGAAAGCCCACGAGGTTGGACAGGTGATCTTACTCCTTGTCACGTACAAGCCATGAATCGAAACCACGCCAGTTGACTCAATGCCAGACCTTCTGATCCAATGCGCACGCGTAAATCATTTGGTCATCCAACCTCTCAAAATCCAAGGGGGTCAACGTCCGTTCGAGGCGGGGGATGGGGTCCATGGGTAACTTTTGATCTTCAGTTCACTCACCACTCTCCTCTCCCATCTCCTATATATAAGAGATGAGCACAAAAATGAAGAGGGAAATGGGGTTTAACCTCCACTCGACACAAACTAGGTCATTTCGGGACTAACATATGGCTCAATTTTATTTCAATAATTCACATGCGCATAGGGGCCTTTAGCTGTGGGAGGAAACCAGATAACCCGGGCAAAACCCACGAGGTTGGACAGCAATGATGGCCTAAAGTTTATAAAGTTATACATCGCTATAAAGAATTGAAGATTAGTAACATTTTAATATCTTCACAAGGGAAATTATTGAATGAACTTAAAACTCTATTTTGACGTCACTGTAATGTTAACAAGTACAGGCGTACTATGGACCGGGGACCGAGTTTGACATCATCGCAATCACAACAATCTTAGAATTGTGATGCCAGAGGAAGAAAAGAACAAAAAGATAAGGATAAAGAGAGAGAGAGAGAGAGAGGGGGAGAGGGAGAGAGAGAGAGAGAGAGAGAGAGAGAGGGAGAGAGAGAGAGAGAGAGAGGGGGTAACGTCCACTCGACATAAAGTAGGTCATTTCGAGACTAACTTGTTTCAATTTATTTCAATAATTCGCTTGCGCGTAGGGGTCTTTAGCAGTGGGAGGAAACCGGAGCCCCCCCCCCCCCCCGGAGAAAATCCACGAGGTTGGATAGGCAACCCTACTCCTTGTCACGTACAAGTAGGAAATCGAAACCACGCTACTTGACTCAGTGACAAACCTTGTGATGCCGCCTAAAATGAGTAGCGGTCGGGACCCAGATCCTGATTCAAAAGATGTTCGATCTTCTCCAGGTTCGATAACTAATGGTAGGTGTCACGTATTACAATTATAGGAAAATAAACAGGTGATCTCACTCTGGGGGGGGGGGGGGGGGCGAATGGTGTTATTGGCCGGTCATTGAATCAAGTAGTGTGATTTCGATTCAGAGTTTGTACGTGACAAAGTTAAAAACTCCTATCCCTATTAAAAAAAAAAAAAAAAAAAAAAAAAATGAAATGAAATGGGGTTTAACATCCTACTGTTCTGCTACGACAGGGCTAATGAAGACGGGCATATGCTATACAGTGTGCTATGCGGCAAATTTTGCCAGGGCAGCAGCACTATGACCTACTCTTAAATGTATATCGAATTCCAACCGCCGAGGGTTCTTTGACGTACACGCCAAAATGCACACGGGACCTCAGTTTTCGTCCCATCCATAGAACTATACGTAATCGCTTGCCATACCCACTGTCCTGCACCACTGAAAAGTGGGAACCATTAGTCCCGAAATAACCTAGTTTGTATTGAGTCGAGTGGACGCCAAACCGCATTTCAATTTTTCTCGAAGTCTCCCCCCCCCCCCCCAACACCTAAATACAGAATCCGCCACTGAACTCAAGTATATATTATGTAAATATTCAATACTGTCTAAGCCTATGTTTAATTTCCATGTACAGTTGTATGCAGATAATAAAAAAAAACACATTTTCTGGTGAAATACAACATAAATGATCTTTATTTGTGACAAATTATATACGGGTATTTGCTTAAATACATTTTATCCGTCTCTGTTAGCCGAGTAAGAAAGATACCCCCCCCCCCTATTTTTTTTTTATTTCAATCATTCATTCGCAATTTTATTCTATTAACTAAAATACAATTTCATAAATAAATATATAATTGAGAATACAGATAAAATGTTTATGGTATAATATAGGAATTTAATTTTGTTTATATAGGAAAATATTAAAAATTCACATGCACCTATTTGAACCAGTTGTAGTAAAGTTAATCGGAAATCGTGCGGTTATGGAAAATGGGACATTATCGACACTAATTTACGTCTCATTACATTTACAAATATATTCTCTTAAATTCGAGAACGTTGCTGAACATTTCTTTATAGCCTAAAAGCGAACGGATGCCATCTCTTTGAAGAATCCTGTTGCCGAACGATAACGGAACCACCCGAAGTATTACGTGCATGACGTCAATTCGTTAGCCTTCTATGACACAACATTGAAAAGGTCTGCTTACAACACGTTGGGATTTTATTACTATACTAGTGACATTTCTTGCTTGACGTGGATTTTTACTGTTACTTTTAGTTTACCAAGCATAAAGAAAGATATATGAAACATGACTTCGAAAGAAAAGCGCAGGTAAGCCATAAAATATTGTGTGTAATGCTAGTTTTGCCAGCTGATATTTGACGAGGCGTATTACTATCTGTGTTGGAAAGTTGTTGAGGAAACGCATGCTATTTTTACTACATGTTTAGCTGACCCTAATTCGTTTTTCAAACGGTTTTTGACAACATGAATTAATAAACTAAACGTTATTGTTTTCATTGTCACAAAACAAAGTAGGCCTATTCATGATTAATTAATTTGCCTAATTATAGTCGCACTGTCTCAACAATTCGGAAGGACTTTGACCCGATACGATGGTTGATACACTCGTTTGTTTTAGCCGGTGTTAATAAAACCGAAAGCATTAGGAGTAGAACTTCAGAAGCTATATTTATATATAGGCCTAGTATTGGCCGAAATAGGATTGTAAAATCATTTAGCATAACAATAACATTGCGCTTTATTTAAAATTTATGGACAATTTTTATTATATTTTGCTTGACATGTCAAAATGTAATTAATTACATTTATTCAGTGAAAATAGGTTATGAAAGGTAATTAAAACCCCCCAACAAAATAAAATAATGGTTATTATTAATTTAATTAAATGAATTAAGGGTTGTGCATGATCATCAAAGGGAGTATGGCCAAAATATTGTTATAAAATTATTTAGCATAAAACAACATTACATCCTCCTAATAAAATTCATGGACAAAAAAACCTCTAGATCAATATTATCTTTTTGTTTGACAATGTGAACATTTTTTAATTACATTTACGATTTTGTCAAAATAGCTTATAAAATATAATCAAAAAATAAATAAATGCAGCAATTGAGATTAATTTTAGTTTAATGAATTGATCGAAAGGATTGTGGATGAGCAGAACAGTGTATACATGATTACTTTTTCTAGTCGAAAGTTCACTTTCACAAAACATTATTTATTTATTTCATAATAATACCAGAATATTAAATATATTTATACGTGGATGCAAGAGCTAAATCTGCCTATTGCAGGCCTTTCTTTAGGCCTGAAATGTTATCTTAATTATTAATTAGGCATTAATTAACTTATCCAGACCATAATCAACTCTCGATGACATCTGATGGGTCCAATTTTCATTAGATTAACCCCAAAAATGGATAATCAAGACTTTCTTTATTATCATTACAGTAATAACAAAGACAATCACGGCTACAGTGTTTTTAAAATGAGGTTTTCTCTGCTCCAAGTGAAGTAATTTGACTGAAATTTCAACATATCCCTGTTACATTATCTATTTTTATACGTCCACATTCATAATGTGAACGTATTATGCCGTCGCCCCTGTCTGTGTGTGTGTGTGTGTGTATGTATGTATGTGTGTGTGTGTGTGTGTGTGTGTGTGTGTCTGTGGTTCGCCTACAGGGCGCAATTCTTCATGGATTTTCTTCAAACTTGGTATACTTATTCCTTATACCCCAAGGAAGATCCCTATTGTTTTTGGTGCATGCCCGACCCCCCGGGGCAGAGCCACGCCCATTTCTAGTATTTGTTTGTTTGTCGTCTACAGGCCACATTTCTTAACTAATAATCTTGAAACTTTGCATACACATTCTTTGTACCCTAAGGAACATCCCTATCGTTTGGGGTGCATGCCCAACCCCCAGGGGCAGAGCCACGCCCATTTTCTTTTCGTGTGTCTTTGTGTCGCCTACAGGGCGCAATTCTTACTGGATTTTCTTCAAACTTGGTATACTTATTCCTTATACCCCAAGGAAGATCCCTATTGTTTTTGGTGCATGCCCGACCCCCAGGGGCAGAGCCACGCCCATTTCTAGTATTTGTTTGTTTGTCGTCTACAGGCCACATTTCTTAACTTATAATCTTGCATACACATTCTTTGTACCCTAAGGAACATCCCTATCGTTTGGGGTACATGCCCAACCCCCAGGGGCAGAGCCACGCCCATTTCCCATTTTCTTTTCGTGTGTCTTTGTGTCGCCTACAGGGCGCAATTCTTACTGGATTTTCTTCAAACTTGGTATACTTATTCCTTATACCCCAAGGAAGATCCCTATTGTTTTTGGTGCATGCCCGACCCCCAGGGGCAGAGCCACGCCCATTTCTAGTTATTAGATGCTACAATCAACAGGTCAAAAACTGTACAAGGCAAATAGTTGTACAATATTAGGGATTAATTTCCAAAGGAATTTGATGTGGTCAATGTTACCAACCCGTTTTACCCAGGATATCTAATTTTTATACGTCCACATTCATAATGTGGACGTAGATTGCCGTCGCCCCTGTCCTTGTGTGTGTGTCTTGTGTGTCGCCTACAGGCCACAATTCTTAAGTGATCATCTGCAAACTTTACATACTTATTCATTATACCCCAAGGATGATCCCTATTGTTTTTGGTGCATGCCCTACCCCCAGGGGCAGAGCCACGCCCATTCTTTGAATTTCTTTGTTTGTCATCTACAGGCCGCATTCCTTAACATATCATATTGAAACTTTGCATACTTATTCTTTGTACCCTAAGGAACATCCCTATCGTTTGGGGTGCATGCCCAACCCCCAGGGGCAGAGCCACGCCCATTTTCAATTTGTGTGTCTGTGTTTTGCCTACATATTTATTCCTTATACCATAAAGACAGCAACTATTTATTTTGATGCTTGCCCCGACCTCCTGGGGCAGTGTCGCACCCACTTTATTGTTAGTATTTTGTCTGTAAATTTGGCAAAACAAACCCGACACCTAGCCTTCTTTGCCTCTGATCATATTACAGCCATTTCATATTTCATTCTCTTCATTTTAAAAAGTACCATATCAATCAAAGCTGGATTGTGGACGTATATTGCAGCGTTAGCGATGCTCTTGTTAAACTATTATAGTGAGAACTGCCAACTTATTTATCTAAATCTTACATAATGTATATTTAGTAAGATGCTGGAAACCAGGATGGCTCGCCACTCAGTGAAGACCCTAAGATTAGGGTAGCATGATTTAGACAAATCTGGGGGGTTGGATGGTAGAATGGTTAGCATGTGCGTGCTGTATCATATGACCTGTCATTGAGTCAACTGGCGTGGTTTCGAATCCACGGTTGTACGTGACAAGGAGTAGGGTCGCCTGTCCAACCTCGTGGGTTTTCTCCGGCTCCTCTGGTTTCCTCCCACTGCTAAAGACCCCTACGCGCAAGCGAATTATTGAAATAAAATTAAACCATGTGTTAGTCCCGAAATGACCTAGTTTGTGTCGAGTGGACGTTAAACTCCATTTCTCTCTCTCTCTCTCTTTAGACAAATCTACCCAAATCCATTATTAATTTATATCAATAATTGACAATTTACCATTCTTTATACCAAATTGTCATTTTTAATTTAAAAATCATAGTTTTATTTCAACATCATATTTGAACACAAAAACACTCTGATTTTAAATTAAAAATGAAAATTTGGCATAAAGGTCCCATGTATACATTGGCATGCACACAAAAGATCCCTTGGCAGTTGGAATTCGATATTAGAGTAGGTCATAGTGACGCTGCCTGGGCAAAATGTCCCCAATAGCACACTGTATGGCATATGCCTGTCTTCATTAGCCCAGTCGGAGCAGAACAGTAGGCTGTTAAACCCCATTTCATTTCATTTGCACATCTATTTCGGATGATTACTGTCAGAGTTACGACATTTGATCATTTAGAAAAATCTTGCGGACACTCTTCAGACAGAAGTTTTCATCCCCGTGACTTGAAATTAATACTCTGTTTATGATCACAAAATGAAGAAGTCTATTGATTTTCAATGATTTCCGATAGTTATTGTCAGATTGATGACCTGTTATTACTTTTAAAAAAATCTTATGGACTCTCGACAGACTAACCTTTTCATCTGATTGACTTGAAATTTATACAACATGGTCCGAAA
Organism: Patella vulgata; assembly: GCF_932274485.2. Classification (NCBI taxonomy): domain Eukaryota; kingdom Metazoa; phylum Mollusca; class Gastropoda; family Patellidae; genus Patella; species Patella vulgata. Next base: position 73,526,195 of record NC_065883.2, on the reverse strand, counting down.
AAGCCTATTAAGTTTCAGCAATTTCCGATAACCTGAATAGTTAAAATTATTTTATGATACATGTAATTACTTCATAGGTTGTTGCCCTTGATAGGTTTTTAGTGTCTAGTTCATGCCTCCATTACTTATAAAAAATATTTATATGATAGGGGCATGTGGACTGCACAATTGACTTGGCTGCAATTGACGTAAAATAAATAAAAAAAACAAATCAACAATTTAATTTTGAGACCAATAAAATTGATAATTTCATAGGTTCTGCTTGTGCATTTATCAGGCCCTTCTGCACACATAGAACTATTATCTGTTGGATTTCTCTCTTTAAAAGGCTCAGTGTGTATGTATGCCTACATAATTTGGAGACATCAGATTCATCGGTTCCCCAGAAGAGCTACGAATTATAACTTGCTATAATGTTGACAAGTACGTGGTCATTTATCCTAGAGAGAACTTTGGAACATAAATTACTCACTAATTAGTCAGTAGTAACATCAAAATATGACCTAGTTAATTCACACTCAATTTAAACCAGGATTTACCCTGTAATATTTTTTGTCTGGTTTCTTGCTCAGACTAATTAAAACAAGAGGTTATTTTTGTTTCGAGTACTCTGTTAGGCAATCCATTAAAGGTGCATTATGTAAGATTTAGATAAAGAACTAGCCATTCTTGCTATAATAGTTCGAAAATAGATGATGTAAAATGAATAATTTGAAAATTTCATTCAAATTACTCTATTTCAAGGTTTGACAGACATGTGCAATAATTTCAACAACCGTACTGGTTGATCGAAGCTATGTCTAGTTCCTCCATATTTGATTAAATCAAAGTATCGCTGAACCATTCTTATCTATTTAATATCGGAGAAATCTGATGCCATCGAGAGTTGATTAAGGCCTGGATCAGTTAATTAATGTCTAATTAATACTTAAGAAAACATTTCAGGCCTAAAGAAAGACCTGCAATAGGCAGATTTAGCTCTTGCATAATGCATGTTTAACATATTAAGACAGTGTCTAATGGGCATGTCACACACTATAATAACAACTCAGACTTTGGTTACAAATGAAATGAAATGAAATGGGGTTTGATGTCCTACTGTTTTGCTCCAAACTGGGTCAATGAAGACGGGCATACGTCATACAGTGTGCTCTAAGGGAAATTTTGCCCGGACAGCGGAACTACGGCCTACTCTTATATCGAATTCCAACTGTCAAAGGATCTTTAACGTTCACGCCAATGTGTTACACCCTATATGTATGTATGTCTTTTCCCAATAACTGTGGAATACAAATATAACCCATACACAATGTTTTAAAGTGTTCAGGATACAATTCATATAATCCCCAGAATTGAATTACATCATGGCCCACTTTTAATGTATTTAATCTAAATACAGGGATGCCTAGGCTATAAACCCCATTTCTCTCTCTCTCTCTCTCTCTCTCTCTCTCTCTCTCTCTATGTAACATTTCAGCCTAAAGAAAGACCTGCATTAGGCAGATTTAGTTCTTACATAATGCATCTTAAAGTAACATTATGAAATATTCACTTATCTTATTATTCTGTTTCTATAAAACATGTAAATTTGAGCTTTTTGTTGGTTTGGGCTGACCAAATATCCTGCGTTCGTCCCTGAGCGGAGCAGTGGATAATCAGACAAACATTCTTTAAAGAAATGGAGCCACAGTGACTCAGTGAGTAAGACGCCGGCTTGCTAAACATGATGTCATGTCTGAGGTTTGATATCAGTAACTCAGTGAGTGATGCTGGCTTGCTAATTAGAATGTCTGAGGTTCGATATCAGTGGCTCAGTGAGTGATGCTGGCTTGCTAATTAGAATGTCTGAGGTTCGATATCAGTGGCTCAGTGAGTAATGCCGGCTTGCTAATTAGGATGTCTGAGATTTGATATCAGAGGCTCAGAGAGTGACGCCAACTCACTAATTAGGATGTCAGAGGTTCGATATCTGTGGCTCTGTGATCAGGATGGCCGCTCGTTAATTAGGATGTCTGAGGTTCGATATCAGTCTTGGCCAAGAAATTTCCAGGGCATTTCCAGTTTGATTTCTCCTTTTTCTGTGGTTCAGGACGGACGACCTGACATTGTCTTGTCGTTCGGATGGGACCAAAAAACAAGGTTTTGTGTACCCATTGCCGTGCACGTAAAAGAACCCTTGACAGTTGGAATTCGAAATAAGAGAAGGCCATAGTGCCGCAGTTTAGGCAAAATTTCCCTCATAGCACACTGTATGGCGTATAATATGTCCGTCTTCATTAGCCCAGTCGGTGCAGAAAAGATTAGAGGGTAAACCCTGTTTCATTTCAAATTTCATTAGGAAATAATAACACATACTTTCGACTTTTATGGCATTTGTGAACCGACTGGGTTTTGCTTTTTTGAACAGAATTACGGTCCGGGCAATATGACATAGATAACGATGAAGAAAATGTTAGGAATGAATATCAGGAGGGCAATATATAGGAATAGAATTGTAGTTACAAGGGTTGGTCTATAACCCAAGACATTCAGATACAGATACAATGCAGATCTGAAACAGGAAGTTTGATCTTCTTGTAAAAACTTTGTTCCTCAGATTTCTTGTATTTTTTCAAACATTATAGATTACATGTAACTAAAATAAAATGGAGTTTAACCTCCTATTGTCCTGCTTCAATGTGGTTCATGAATACTGGCATATGCCATGAAAATTTTGTCTGGGCAGCCCATTTTCGATATTTCCGCTGTTTCTTTTACCTGCACTTTGTTTACTCGAGACATCAATTTTTTTTGTACCATCCAAATGACTAGACGTTGTTCCCTGCCAGGCCCTCCTTCCTGCATCACTGAATAAAGGCTGTTCCCTGCCAGGCCCTCCTTCCCGCATCACTGACTAAAGGCTGTTCCCTGCCAGGCCCTCCTCCCTATACCACTGATTAGATCCACCTTCCTGCACCACTGACTAGGCCCTCCTTCAAACACCGTCTAGGTCCTCCTTCCTGCACCACTGACTAGGCCCTCCTTCCTGCACCACTGACTAGGCCCTTCTTCCTCCACCACTGACTAGGCCCTCCTTCCTGCACCACTGACTAGGCCCTTCTTCCCCCACCACTGACTAGGCCCTCCTTCCTGCACCACTGACTAGGCCCTTCTTCCTCCACCACTGACTAGGCCCCCCTTCCTGCACCACTGACTAGGCCCTTCTTCCTCCACCACTGACTAGGCCCTCCTTCCTGCACCACTGACTAGGCCCCCCTTCCTGCACCACTGACTAGGCCCTTCTTCCTCCACCACTGACTAGGCCCTCCTTCCTGCACCACTGACTAGGCCCTCCTTCCTACACCACTGACTAGGCCCTCGTTACTGCACCAATGACCAGGCTCTCCTTCCTGCACCACTGACTATGGAAAACCACACGGAAAATTCCAAAGGATCCAACCCGGATCCTCCGACTTAGTGACCCAATCTATGACTTTTGAGCCACCATGGCTGTTGAACAATTTAAAGCCACTAATTATTATTTTAAGGTTGTCAGTGAAGCAGGACGGAGGGCCTAGCAAGAGGCAATGTATAGTTGTTGTGATGGAACGAAAAACCTAGGTCCTGTGTTCTCATTGGCGTGCTCATAAAGAACCCTTGACAGTTGGAATTCGAAATAGTACACTAAATGGTTTAGGTTTGTCTTCTTTGACTCAATTGGTGCAGAAAAGCAGAAGTAGGAAGTTAAACCCCATTTCACTTCACAAGATAACCTGAAATACTCATTCTAAAATCTTAATTTTACTGTCTTAAAAATACTTTGCTAGCACAAGATTTGCTATAAACTCTCTTCTTAAATGTTATAACCACCCTTCTTGCTGCCTGGTTTCAATTCAACTTTTGAATTTAAATTGAAGACATTTCATATACAAGAAATTTCGTATATAAAACACCAAGCAATAAACGTTTTATTGTGTCCTTGGAACAAAAACCTTTTGCAACAAAACGCATAAAAACCCCTAGTTTATTGTTATCGTAAATCCATAACACACGTTGTGCATATTTATACCATATTAATATTGCATACAGACATATGTACTCTATCGGATTTCTTGTGTGAACTTAATCGGAAAAGGTGAATGTTTTATACATGAAGCAGTGCTTCGCAAACCTGGGGTCCACGAAAACATTTTGGTGGTCTGCGAAGTGATAAGGTTCCGTGTGGGGTAATATGGTGGTCCATGAAAAGAAAGGATAGGCAAGTAAAATTTGTTATGAAATTTTGGGTATTTGGACAAGAATTTCAATAATTGATGCCATCATTGGTGACATACGCTAAGTCCTCTAATATAAGAAATTTCACTGAACAGGGTAAATGCAGATATGGGGTGGGGGGTTCCTCAAAGATAAATTTGTAATAATGGAGTTTGCTATTCAGACATGACCTAAAAATAAATATTGATGGATAAAAAAATACTAATCCCTGCATCTTGATTGTATATCGACGGTTGGGAGTCAAAGGGTTGTACCGAGTTTTGCCAAATTCTCTGGTCCGGCCACAAAAAGCATAGACGGTAAGAATCATAACGTCGTAGATAAATGTCATGTCAAAATATTGATATTTTATATCTTTTTGGAACCCCCCCCATATACAGCATTTTGAAACGATATTATAGAAGACATTTTGATTGGTTTAGAAATACAAAAACTAGATAAAAAGAAATTCTGATTCTGAAGAAGCAAAAAAATGGATTTCGTCAAATATGCCAGATACGATCTTTTGATTTTCCCACTGACAATATATAATTAATGATCTGATGGTCGTACTGATATTAAACCTGGTACATGTATATATGAATAAATAATATAGGAAACATTAGAATAGAAATGAGGTCTAATCAGGACTGGATTAGAGACCCACAGAGGCCTAAACACTTAAAAGATTTTGGTGCCGTCATATATATGTAATTTGAAATATAAACAATAATACACCACAAACAACCTCCCTAGTATGTGATTAGAGTATTTCTGTGATTTTATACACGTCATTATTAATTACGACAAAACAGGTAAAAGTACGAAAAGAAAAAAACAATGAAAAACTAATCGAAAGTTCTTAATTCATTTTTATACACCCACATTGAAATGTGGTCGTATATTGTCGTCGCCCCCGTCCGTCCGTCCGTCGGTCCGGCGTCCACAAGTTAATATCCGATTGACCTTAAATTTATACACAGTGTTTAAGGTCTTGAGACGAAGAAGCCTATTGATTTTCAGCGATTTCCGATAATTACTGCCAGAGTTATGGCCCTTGATCACTTCAAAAAATCTTGTGGATGCTCTAGTAGCCAAAGTTAATATCCGATTGACCTTAAATTTATACACAGTGTTTAAGGTCTTGAGACGAAGAAGCCTATTGATTTTCAGCGATTTCCAATAATTACTGCAAGAGTTATGTCCCTTGATCACTTCAAAAAATCTTGTGGACGCACTAGAAGCCAAAGTTAATATCTGATTGACCTTAAATTTATACACAGTGTTTAAGGTCATGAGACGAAGAAGCCTATTGATTTTCAGCGATTTCCAATTATTACTGCCAGAGTTATGGCCCCTGATCACTTTGAAAAATCTTGTGGAGGCTCTAGAGGCCAAAGTTAATATCCGATTGACCTTAAATTTATACACCGTGTTTAAGGTCATGAGACGAAGAAGCCTATTGATTTTCAGCGATTTCCGATAATTACTGCCAGAGTTAGGGCCTGTGATCACTTTGAAAAATCTTGTGGACGCTCTAGAGGCCAAAGTTAATATATGATTGACTTTAAATTGATACACAGTGTTTAAGGTCATGAGACGAAGAAACCTATAGATATTCAACAATTTCCGATAATTACTGCCAGAGTTATGGCCCTTGATCACTTCAAAAAATCTTGTGGATGCTGTAGAAGCTAAAGTTAATTGACTTTAAATTTATACACAGTGTTTGAGGTTATGAGATGAAGAATCCTATTGATTTTCAGCGATTTCTGATAATTACTGCTAGAGTTATATCCCTTGATTGTCAACGATTTCCGCTCTAAAGGCTAAAGTTATCATCCGATTGACTTCAGATTGATACACAGAGTTTAAGATCTTGAGACGAACAAGTATATTGATTTTCAATGAATTTTTATGACTTGAACAAATTCATGATATTAAAAGTTTTGTATACAAAATGTTAGCATGGGGCAGAACTTTATAAAAACCAAATAAATTCTAATGGTTTTCTGATAATTACTTCATGAGTTGTTGCTCTTAATCAGATTTTAGTATATTATAAATGTTTCATTACTGAAAAAAGTAAGAATATGCGACAACTGTTGTTGACTGCCCGGACGATTTAGCTGCTGTGGGCGTATGTTTCGTTGCCTGGCAACCTATCTTTAAATTAAATATTTAATAAATAAATTTGGCATTTAAGAAAGCAGACATTCTGTGGTTACCCCATTCCTATGGTGCCCTAAGCCCGTGCTTATTTTGCTAAATAGTTAATCCAGCCTTGGGTCTAATATCTCGTCAACACAATACATGTATTTCGGTCATTTTGAGACACATACCAACTTGTTATTTCTGGCTCCTTTCTTCGATTTCCAACTATCCGTGCACGCCACGGTATACATGGGTGTGGACTTTGATTTTTGTCACCCCATCTGATGGACTAGGCACACCATCCTTGTCGACCTCGAAGGGAAGGGCCAGACTTGAAAATCCCCAAGATTCTTCTCTAGTCAAGAGCTTTGTGCCCTAAAAGCTAGACTACCACAGTCCCCTACAAAATATGCAGCATGGCGGTGCATATTGCTGTTCCAAAGTAGAGGAAATAATTGCTTTGCAATAATACAAACTAATCTTATGAATATTTTAAAACTTGTTGAACCTGCACATTGCCATTTTTCTTGACGAGGGGCCAGTGCCCTAAGATCTAGATGGTCCCCTATTGTAAACAATCTATGTAGTATAAAAGTACATATTGGTTTGTTTGCTGCAGTAAAACCCATGTTATAGACGAGGGGCCAGTGCCCTAAGAGCGAGACTAACAACCTGTGCAGTATTGAAGTGCATATTGGTTTGTTTGCTGTGCCGTAAAAGGTATGAAGAGCAAATAATTGCTTTATAATAATACATACTGATCTTATGAATATTTTAAAGCTAGTAGCTAGTAGGGTCTGCACAATGTAATGCATTTTTTTTGTTCTGTTTGTTTCTGCTTTATTTGTTATTGAAATATCTATAAAGGACACTATAATACTACAATACAAATATTTCCCCTGGAAACTCCATACACATTGCATTTCCTGCTATTTGAATATAGGCCTGACCTTGAACCATTGTGTATATTGTGTGAAAATTTGACAAGTTTATTAATATGTACTACTCTCATTGGTTGCAAACAAGTACAGTAGCAAATGGTATTTGAATATAGGTCTTACGTTGTACATGTACGGGGGGTCACGGTGGCTAAGTGGTTAAGACTCTGGCTCGCTAGTCTGTAGGTCGGATGTTCGATCCCTGCATTGGCGAGAAAGTTCATTCAGATTTTCCGGCGTGGTTCTCCCTTGTCAGTGATGCAGGACGGAGAGCCTGACAAGGACAGCTGTCTAGTCGTCCGGAATGGTACGAAAAACCGAGGTCCTATGTACACATTGGCGTGCACGTAAAATGGATCCCTTGACATTTGGAATTCCGGGCAAAATTTCCTTCAAAGCACACTGTATGGCATATGCCCGTCTTAGCCCAGTTTGGAGCAGAACAGTAGGACGTTAAACCCCATTTCATTTCTGTACATGTTCGATTTTTTATATCTTGTAAAAATTTGAATTGTTTTCTCTTCCTGTGTATTGTCAGCGTGGTTATGCGTTGAAGTGTATAATTAGTGCACAATAGATGAATCTGGGTTGAATCGATTTGCAGATTTCACCAAGGTCACGAGAGGTAAACTGGGTAAGGGTCAGGCCTGGAAATAATGGTTTTAGATGTACCTGATACTAATGAAATAGTGTCTGACATTTTCAACTAAGTACCGAACATGTATTAATAATATCAATAAAAAAGACAAATTAGTGACAGGCACCAGAGGTTTTGTACCTGAAACTTTGCCTGACATTGCCTGTGACAAGTGCCTTATTTCCAGGCTTGGTTAGGGCACATGATTGTTGCTGAGGATTGTGGGTTAGGGTTAGGAAAAGGCTCAGGGCTAGGTTAGCGTTAGCTCTAACCCTGTTTACATCCCGTGACCTATGGCGAAATCTGCAGGTTTGCATGTGAAATAGGCCTAACCGTGGATCTGGACTTCTTGTGTATAGAAGGTGTGAAAGAAAGGCTTGTTTCAAAAGCCCCCTGCTATAAAGTCTAATACTTGACTAAATAAAATCTTAAGTCGATTAATCCGTGAACGTGTAAAAAGCTTTGTCCTGTTATCTTTCATATCAGATTGATGATTAAATGATATCAACAGACGTTAAAGGATACCCTGTGTATTTTGAACCAGGATATTGCCAGCCTTCGCACGTTCACACCACATTTCCTAGCTCACACATTCCCACATTAATACAATTCCAAATGAGCCTTTAACCGTTCATCCGACTCCTAAACAAAGCTTACAGATGGCATATACCCACTTCAAATCATTATTCATCAGAAGACACCAAAACATCTTGATATATAGCATGAAAACAGTCTTCTAATGTAGTATATGTATCTTAAAAGGCATGGCTGCTTCTTTAGCCCTACCATTCCAACCCTAGTGACCTAGTGTCTCAAACACGACTGTTTCCTTAGCCCTACCATTCTATCCCTACATGTACTGGCCTAGCGTCTCAGACACGACTGTTACCTTGGCCCTACTATTCCAACCCTACTGACCTAGCATCTCAAACACGACTGCTTCCTTAGCCCTACCATTCCATCCCTACATGTATGCTGGCCTAGCGTCTCAAACACGACTGGCTGTTCTGGCATATTTCCAAGAAAATAAACATCTAGATAGAGAGCATCAACTATAATAACGTGGTAAAACAGCTTATTAAACAGGGCTCACACTGGCTTTCAATTTTTTTCCGCGATGACTGGCTTTTCTGATATTTGTCTGCGACATCAACCTTGGTGGATGCCAATGTTAAGCAATTAAATGAAATGAAATGGGGGAGTTTAACGTCCCACTGTTCTGCACTGACTGTATACTCCATACAGTGTGCTTTGAGAAACTTTCTAGGCTAACACAGGGACCGAGCAAGGCCCGCAGTTTAGCCCAATGAATTTTGTTGAACTTTTTGTAGGGGAGCAATTCTTCACTCATGTCACCAGGAACGAACCCGAGACCTACTAACCTTTCATAGACTTGTTGAGCTTTTTGTTTGGGAGTGATTCTTCACTCATGTCACCTGGAATGTGCCAAGATGTGTATCCAAGGGCCCAGGATGTTGATGATTAAGTATTCTTGGTATTTTTGTGTCTTAATTACTTGTTTCCAACTTGAAATTACTGTTTGAATCACATTACAAGTCGTATTTTTACAGTAGAGTTCACAGATATAAAGTATATAAATATCACATGATATTTTCGAACTGTCATTATTATAAATAAAATTAAAAAAAGCTATGATTAAACGACACTGCCATATTAGTTAATTTCTATATTTAGGAGTTGATTTAGGAAGCATACTGCCCTGACTAATGTGCAGGACCCTATTTGTCAAGTTCGCAAATTGATAGTAAGTAATTTAGAATTGATCGATATATTTTCAGATCATCATTACCATAAATAAATTAAAATAAACCGTGATTCAACGACACAGCAATATTAGTTAATTTCTATATTTAGGGGTTGATTTAGGAGGCGTACGGCCCTGACTAATGTGCAGGACCCTATTAGAGATAACTTTTATTATCATGAAGTCATACTTTTGATGTTTTTTGGTTACAATAAGGCGTCGTGGAGGGTCATCTAAAACTGGATGATATCGGGGGTAGACATTATTTGGATCAAGTTGTCAGCCCTTTGTGGAAAATAGGCAAATTAAGCGCTCGCGTAAGTCGTCTTTCATCAAATGTGCAGCTTTTGTTATAATTAAGGCTGAGGGCTGCAAAATACATGTAGAGGGCTGGTAGTCTGTTTAAAAACTAGGTTTTTATTGATATTCTTTCTGGCGTGATTCCCCCTTGTCAGTGATGCAGGCCGGAGGGCCTGACAAGGACAGCTGTCTAGTCGTTCAGGTGGGACGAAAAACCCAAGTCCTGTGTACACATTGGCGTGCACGTAAAAGATCCCTTGACAGTTGGAATTTGATATAAGAGTAGGCCGTAGTGCCGCTGTCCGGGCAAAATTTCCCTCATAGCACACTGTATGGCGTATGCCCGTCTTCATTAGCCCAGTTCGGAGCAGAACAGTAGGACGTTAAACCCCATTCCTTTTCATTTCATTTATTGATATTCAATGATTTGTACTGTAACGTTGATATCTGATATCGTTGACTAAGCAACAAATAATGTTATAAATGAAAATATACGACACTTAAAGATCGAAGTCATCAGTTTATATACATAATGTGTATTAGTTAGTTTAAAATTGTTAGTAATCAGGCAGTAGTCATTAAGTAGGTGTTTTGTCACTAGGTGTTAAAACTGTGACTATTGAATAATTGAATGATATACACCACTATTGTCCAGGTTTGTGTATTCAATAATGATGGGTATTATAATGAGTCACTCTTCTACACCAGTAATGACATCATTTACAGGTAGTAACACACCTGCTAATTAATGACAACTGTATAATTTCTAACCACTTTCTATACATACTAAACAATACTGACCACTTACGTGATTTAATGACAAAAATTGTCATTATTAAAAGGCCTAGCTTCACTTGACAACGGTATAAGCTTACACCTGAATGTCATGTCAGTGTGTTTTGTGGTCAACTGTTATAAATTATGTAGACACATATATATATATACAAGGCAACCAGACTGCAAATTACTAGTATGTAGGATGGAACAGATATCATCTGACTGCTTGTATCGACTGCACAACCTTGTAAGTTTTCTGTGGGTTTTCGGGTTTCCCCTCACAGCTAAAGACTCCTATCTGCAAGCTAATTATTAAAATAAATAGTACCATCCTGAATTTTCTGGTCTAACTGTAATTAATACGGATTGTTCATGAATCATGATCTGAAGAAGACAGTCCGATTGCAACAATTACTTAAAGTGACATGAGTTAAAATTAGATAAAGAGCTGACAGTTCTCGCTAGAATGATTAAAAATTAGATAATAAAAAGAGAATATGATGAAATTTCAATCAAATTACTTCAATCTGAGCCGAGATATTAGCAATACAAGAATTTGTCGGGAGGCACAGGGAAGATATGTGGCTCAGTGAGTAAGATGCTGGCTAGCTACCCTTGGGCTCCGGATTCGATCCTGGTGTTGGCCAAGAAAATTCCTTGGGAACTTCCGGTGTGGTTTCCCCTTGTCAGTGGTGCAGGACGGGGGGCCTGGTAAGCCACAGCGTACACATAGGCGTGCACGTAAAAGAACTTCTGACAGTTGGATTTCGAAGTAAGAATAGGCAGTAGCGCTGAAAAATTTCCCTCGTAAGACACCGCATGGTGTATGCCTGTCTTCATTAGCTCGTATTGAGCAGAAAACCCAATTACCGAAAGAACTACAATGGACAATTTATTAACTTCTCTTACGACTTAGCTACTGTTGACAAGTTTCGTTGCCTGACAGCCCTTGTTTATATGTACATATGAGACAATCTTTATTGTTCTATATCAGAGATAATCTTTATTGTTCTATATCAAAGACAATCTTTATTGTTCTATATCAGAGACAATCTTTATTGTTGCTAAAGAAGTTCGAACATGATAAATATAATTTATTATAAGGAGAAAAATGCCTTATAATTTTGAATTTCAGCCTCTTTGCTTGGTTGATGTTAAATTTGGGGGATTGGGTGACCGAATCGTTTAAAGCGTGCTTGTTAGATCACATGACCTGTCATTGAGTCAAGTGCCGAAATGACCTAGTTTGTGTTGAGTGGATGATAAACCCCATTTCTCATGGGTTTTCTCAGGGTCCTCTGTTTTCCCGGCACTGCTAAGTTAAACTCTCTCTCTCTCTCTCTCTCTCTCTCTCTCTCTCTTAATGTTAAATTTGATAGGTCTGTTTATTTAGTGTGTTTGACCAATGGCTGTTGTTTACTTGTAATTGTGTAGTATGTGGAAATAGATAAGATTACAGAGGAAATACACACCTATATGCTGTAATTTGATAATTAAAGAACTATAGAGATTACAATGATGTGCATTAGTGCATTACGCAATTTATTGACTACAGAATTGTTAGATATGTTAACCAATATGAAGCCAAACATGGGATTGACTCAGACCTCACGGTCAAGTACATATCACGTATACAAGGGAGGCACAGTGGCTAAGTGGGTAAGACATTGGCTTGCTATAATGCTATCCTGGCGGTCGCGTTTTCGATCCCAGCATTGGCCGAGGATGTTTGAGATTTTCTGATGTGGTTTCCCTTTGTAAGTGGGTAAGTGGTGGAGGATGGAGGGCCTGACAAGTATAACTGTCTAGTCGTTTGGATGGGACGAAAAACTGAGGCCCCGTGTACACGTTGGCGTGCACGTAAAAGATCCCGTGGCAGTTGGAATTTGAAATAAGAGTAGGTCATTGTGCCGCTGCCCAGGCATAATTTCTTTCATAGCACATTGTATGGCATATGCCCGTCGTCATTAGCCCAGTATGGGAGCAGAACAGTCGGACGTTAAACCCCATTTCATTTCATTTTAATTCTATATATACAAGCCCATGGACATTGTCAGATACAAATTTTCACACAAAAAATGAATACAAGCCTGGACATAAGGCATCTTTCACAGAGTTTGTCCGACACAAATTACCACACAACATATATATTATAATAAAAACGACATGGGATAATTTATGTCTGTCAAAGTCTGTGGCAGACTTGCATGTCAGGAGGCCATGTTATTGATTGCAGTGAAATAGAAACTGTATAAATATATTTTTGACATCTATTTCCTATAAAGATAGGGGGTTGGGTGCCCGATTCGTCTGTTATTGATTCCTGTCATTTAAGCTACGTCTACACTAGCAGCATTCACCGTCTACACTAGCCTTTTAAATCCCGGTTTTTTCCTAAAAGCCGGCTTTTTCAATTTCTCAATCGTAAAAGCCGGCTTTTTAAAATCCGGCAATTATTGAGGGATTTTTCAAAATCAAAAAGCCGGCTTTTTCAAAAAACCGGCAATTTTATGTGTGTAGACGGTAAATCCGGGATTTATCAAGTACCCGGATGTCATTATCTCTGCAAAATTGACTGAAGCCGATGGCGTAATAAATAAACCGGAAGTTCCACAAATAACGAAGGTCGGTGTTCATCGTCTTTTTTCCGTTCAGTCAGTGTAGACGCTACATTTGAAAAAGCCGGGTTTTGAAAAAAACAGGTTTTTAAAAAAGCCGGCTTTTTCAAGCCTAGTGTAGACGAAGCTTTAGATTTCCCACTTGTAGTTAAATCATATGATAGTCCTGAAAGCAAGCGTATTACGAAATGGTAAGGTACTGTAAGTGACACAAATTATTAAATTACTTGCATGCACGATTAATAGTATTTTGTATATGAAGTGTGCATAATATAATTGTATTTGTAGTATATTTATTAAATAATGAGACGAATTAATATAAGCCTTTGGCTTGTTTTTGAATCCTTACCTTTTGACAATGTATTCATTGTCTATCTTATTTGAATAAAATATTGTTTAAATCAAGTCCTGAAATGACATGTGAGTGTTATATTAAACTCTCTCTCTCTCTCTCACTCTCTCTAAAGATAAATATTGGCTGTTGCCAAACATCTTACAGTTCTATAAAAAGGATCATATGTTTAAATGGTTTCCCCCTAAGGAAGAGGGGAATCTACTAATTTCTTCCTTCATTTGGCCTTCATATTTTTTTAACAACCTGGAGACAAATAGTCCTAGGGGATGAATTGTCCGTGGATGAATTGTCCTTGGGGACAATTATCCGGGGTCCATGGTCCTAAGGGACGAATTGTCCGTGGATGAATTTTTTGGGAATAAATTTTTGGGGTACCAATAGTCCCAGGGGGACGATTGGTCCTGTACCCGCATACTGTATCCATGATGAATTCGTCTATTTTACTGTTATTAAAGATGTATTATGTAAGAGCTAAATCTGCCGATTTCAGATCTTTCATTTGGACTCAAATTTTATATAAAAAATTAATTAGACATACATATATATTCACATGACAGCCAATAATCATCTCTCTAGATCATCGGATGGTGGTGATTTCGATCGGATTGAAACACTGTCACCATTTACGGCAATGATCCTAGTTTGGACGGGAATGGTGTCTACCACATTTTGCATTGAAGATCTTTATGTATGTATAAATAAAATTGATGATTCAAGAATTCTTGAGTGGAGCTAATGACCTTGAAGGTCAGGTAAATAGTATCTGACAATTCTATATTTTAGTCTTGCATCAGACATGATTTGTCCGTCATGTTAGGTAAGTGCGTCTGTATCTATGCCATACACCTGAAATTACAACCTTGTGGCATTAAAAACAAGTGGATTTCGCAATAAAGTACTTCAACGGGTACATCATGTTTGTTACAGGTGCATCTATTTTGATTACTAAAAAATCCAGGTAAAAAGAGAAAGAAATGGGGTTTAACTTCCACTCGACACACAAACTAGGTCATTTTGGGACTAACATAAAGTACTTCAATGGGTACATCATGTTTGTTACAGGTGCATCTAGTGTGACTACTATATCTCCAGGTATAGAGAGAGAGAAATGGGGTTAAATGTCCACTCGACACACAAACTAGGTCATTTTGGGACTAACATAAAGTACTTCAACAGGTACATCATGTTTATAACAGGTGCATGTAGTGTGATTACTATATCCAGGTATAGAGAGAGAGGAATGGAGTTTAACGTCCACTCGGCACACAAACTAGGTTATTTTGGGACTAACACATGGTTCAGTATTATTTCAGTAAAATGACACCATTCGACTTTCAAGGAATGTCGCTTGTCGACTTGTGTTTTCTTAGTATCGGAAATGGATATAGATTCTTGGAATGGATCTTCAATACTTTATTTCAGGAGAAAATAAATAACAGCATCAACTAAACAACTTATAACTTCCTATAAATCGGTCCTCCAACTAATATATAGGTTCCCTAAGCTGGTCTCTCCAACAAATGAATCATCTTGCATGATTTAGTTTTAAGGCATTTAAAACAATATTTAAAGAAACTCAACAGATCAACCACTTTAGTTGCCAGCCTATCAGAATTTAAATTGACTGACAAATTAATTGCTGTCTGCCTCTTATGACTAAACAAGCATTAACAACGAATATTAAAATATAGATCCGAAATTAAAAACAGCATTAAAAAATAATAAGATAACATATGACCTAGACATTGGTCATAAAAGTACTTCAACAGTTACATAATATTTTATACAGGTGTAAACAGGTGCAAACAGGTGTAAACAGACCGAGTACATATAGTACTATAATACTGAAATATGCAGGTCATAATTCTATAGAAAATGAAATAAAATTAAATGGGGTTTAACGTCCTACTGTTCTGCTCCTACTGGGCTAATGAACACGGGCATATGCCATACAGTGTGCTATGAGGGAAATTTTGCCCAGACAGTGGCGCTATGGCCTACTCTTATTTCAAATTCCAACTGTCAAGGGATCTTTTACGTGCACGCCAATGTGTACACAGAACCTCTGTTTTTTTTTGTATTCTATAGAATTATGGGGAGCCAAGATGGGTCAGTGAGTAGGATGTTGGCTCGCTTACCGGGATGTCCCGTGTTCGATCCCCTGCGTCAGGATTTTCTGGCGTGGTTCCCACTTGTCAGTGATGCAGGATGGAGGGCCTGACAAGGACAGCTGTTTGGTGGTTCGGATAAGACGAAAAACTGAGGTCCCATGTACACATTGTCTTGCACGTTAAAGATCCCTTGGCAGCTGGAATTCCATATAAGAGTAGGCCTTAGCGCCGCTGTCTGGGCAAATTTCCTTCATAGCAAACTCCATAAGATATCTTTAAATTTGTCAACATATACATGTACATACATCAATATTCACTGGCCACAGCCCTTAAAAGCTACTCTGATTTAATTGTAGGGTCACATTCTGGTTGCTTCACCATTGAGATAGGATTGCCCCAGGTACGTGCAGATACAGATGGAACTGACCACAATATATAAGACTTGATAGGATGACCAAGATTACTCCATGATTAAAACCACCATTTTAATCGTAGCGCGAATCGTGATAGTGGGAAACTAGCATAACTTCAACCAAAAATTATATAATACAGGAAAGAGTCTTTGTTCATATGCGTAATTGTCTCTAAGAGTGCAACGCGAGGGATTTAATCCCATCAATAGAAAATTTAATGTCCACTCAACACAAACTGGGTCATTTTGGGACTAACATATGGTTCAATTTTATTTCAATAATTCGCTTGCGCGTAAGGGTCTTTAGCAGTACCCAGAGAAAACTCACAAATTTAGACAGGCGACCCTACTCCTTGTCACGTACAACCAATGAATCGAAACCCCGCAAGTTGACACAATAACAGACCTTATGATACAGCGTGCACATGCTAACCATTCGGCCATCCATCTCCCCAGTAGGGTATGCGACCATAGGGTCTGTTGTTGCATCACCATATGCCCACATGTTTATTATGTATAGAATAAAGCACGAGAATGAGGTTATGCTGGGGAAAGAAAGACTGAAGAAAATAAGCCGAGAGAAAGAAAAACCGAGGCCGGTATGTTTACATCTACGCAAGATGAGAATATCCCAGAATTCTCACAAGAAAAACTTTATATCATGTTTTCTTATGGGAAAAAAAACCTACCCTGGAAGAATAACCCATTACAAGTTTAAAGAAAAACTTTCAGAAGAATAACCCCAAATTTTCCTGTATATCCAAAACCTCCCCCGACTTTCAGACTGCAAGTTATTCTGGGCATAGAATATACCCCAAAGATCAAGAGATTTACCGTTATAGGTTTATTATGTATATATATATGAACATGTGACAACCAACCACATGTAATAACTTGGCCTATATAACTCATGCACAATTGTGACCTTGACATCAAATATTCAACTAAACAAAAGCCATACAGCTTTATAGACTGGTGAAGTCATAACACTGAAGATGTTAGACAAATAAAACTGTTTCATTTCTGTTTGCTCTACAAACATCGTTAATAGTATTTAATCACAACAACAAATATTTTGAAATTATTTGACGGAAGTTTAATTCTGATATATAACCATTATGAGTTTAGATTTTGTTTATCAATAAGATAAGAGAGAGAGATAGAAATGGGGTTTAACGTCCACTCGACACAAACTAGGTCATTTCGGGACTAACATATGGTTGAATTTTATTTACATAATTCGCTTGCGCGTAGGGGTCTTTAGCAGTGGGAGGAAACCGGGGGACCCGGAGAAAACCCACGAGGTTGGACAGGCGACCCTACTCCTTGTCACGTACAACCGGGGATTCGAAACCACGCCAGTCGACTCAATGACAGACTTTATGATACAGCGCGCACGCTAACCATTCAGCCATCCACCCCCCCCAGATAAGATAAGATTGTATTGCATCATTGCATCCCCCAAGGGCAAGCATACAAAGTTAACAGTTCAAACACAATTTGATCAAACATTTATGGGGTGATCATTTCGTCGGTAGGCAGACGAAGTGACTTATCGTCAATAGGTTATGGTAGGAAGATAAGTCACTTCATCTGTCTACCGAAGATTTATGAAATAGAAGAAGAAGAAACTTTATTGCATAAAAAAACCTTACAAGGTTATGTGCATATACAAATAAAAATAATAGAAATATACATGAAACAAACAAAGGATACATACATGGACATAATTATAAAAAGATACACAACTTCACAAAGACATGAATGAATTGTATACAAAAGCTCGTGAATTTAGTCTTTCAATTTTTAAATAAAAGGAGTTTATTTCTGCTTTCCATTATGAACTGAGAATATATTTATCCATTTTAATTCAACATGTAATATTCATTATAAATGGAGATATTCGGTTTTTAAATTTTCTATGATTTCAATATTCATTATGAATTGAGAGTTTGTTTATCCTTGTCACTTTAAACATACATTATGCAAGAGCTAAATCTGTCTATTGCAGGTTTTTCTTTAGGCCTGAAATATTATCTAAATTATTAATTAGACATTAATTAACCTATCCAGACCATAATCAACTCTAGATGGTTATGCTAGCCTGTGATCTTTAGTGAATTATGAGCCGATTTACTGCATAACTTTCCTTCACGATTTAACAATTAAATGGATAATCGAGACTGTGCTGTTTATCGTACTGACTTTAGTAATGATGATCGAGACTAGGCCGAAATTTCAATCGCTTAGTTCTCGGTTCATAGTGAATCAATTTGACTGAAATTTTCAGCAAATTGCCTTTACATTATCTAGTTTTTATACGCCCACATTTTCATGTGGACGTATATTGTCGTCGCCCCTGTCCGTCCGGACACAATTTGTTTGTGGACTCTCTACAGGTCACAATTCTTGTCCGATTTTGACGAAACTTGAAATATAGGTTTATCCCCAAAAGATCTCGGCTGCTTTCGATATTGGCATGTATCGGATCGAAACTTCATGGATTATGGCCCCTGTTTGTACGAAAAATCACGTTTTTAGCTTGTGGACACTATAGAGGTCACAATTTTTATCTGATTTTGTTGATACCTGAAATGTAGGTTTATAACCCAAAGATCTCAGATCCTTTCGATATTCACGCATCGGACCGTAACTTCCTGAATTATGGCCCCTGATTGTACGAAAAATCGTGTTTTTAGCTTGTGGACCCTATAGAGGTCATAATTTTTATCCAATTTAAAAAAACGTATTATTATTACACCGTTACACCCTAAGGACAGCTGAGTTCGAATTTCGTGAAAATCGGCCCAAAACTGACAGACATAATGGCTGCCCTTCATTCTCAAATAGCGTAAAAATATGGTATATCAAGGTTGTGGACCCTATAGAGGTCACAATTTTTATCCGATTTTGTTGAAACTTGAAATGTAAGTTTATAACCCAAAGATCTTGGTTTTTTTCGATATTCGCGCATATTGAATTTTAATTTCCTGAATTATGGCCCTTGATTGTAGGAAAAATCACTTTCTTCTTAGCTTGTTCTCTATCCATCTCTCGAAAATGTGGGCGTATCCTGCCTGGCAGCCGCTGGTTAACTATTATAGTGAGAACTATCAACTCGTTATCGAATCTCCCATAATGTATCTTTAACGATTAGGATCAGTAATATACATAAGAAACTATATAGCAGGGATAAAATGAAATGAAATGCAGTTTAACTTCCTACTTTTCTGCTCCGACTGAGCTAATGACGACGGGTGAACATTGTTCCAGATTACGGCAGACGAACAAATAGCAGAGAGCTTGATGGGAAGAAAAGGTGGGGATTTAATAAACTGATCTTTAATCGACAGAGAGAAGGAGAGAAATGGTGTTTAACGTTCACTCGATACAAACTAGGTCATTTCGAGACTAATATATGGTTCAATTATATTTCAATAATTCCCTTGTGCATAGAAGTCTTTAGCAGTGGCAGGAAACCGGAGGACCTGCAGAAAATACACGAGGTTAGACAAGCCACCCTACTCCTTGTCACTTTAATAGACAGACACACATGCCTCTCTATGCTTCATAGGACTAGCATCATGTTGATGTAAAACACAGACAAATCTAATTTGTCTTCATCCATTTTACTCTACAAGACTTTTATTGATAATCGTCTTCTCAAAAGAGATTATTTACTAATTTCATCTCTTTCATTGCTCACATCGGGTCCAGAGTTCGATGCCATGACCACAAATATTAAATAACATGACCCAACTATAAAATTAACATCCTTAAAACGACAAGATATCTAAAGGGAGGGAGAGACAAACATACATGTACCATACAAATGAAATGGGGTTTATCTTACTGTTCTGCTCCTATACTGGGCTAATGAAGACGGGCATACGCCATACAGTGTGCTATGAGGGAAATTTTGCCTGGGCAGGGGCACTATCGCCTACTCTTATATCGATTTCCAACTGCCAAGGGATCTTTTACGTGCATTCCAATGTATACACGGGACCTTGGTTTTTCGTCTCATCCGAAGGACTAGACAGCTGTGCTTGTCAGGCCCTCCGTTCTGCACCACTGACAAGAGGAAACCACGTCGGAAAATCCAGATGAACTTTCTCGGCCAATGCAGGGATCGAACACCCGACCTCCAGGCTAGCGAGCCAGCACCTTAACCACATATCCACCGTGGCTCCCATGTACCATACAATTCTATTGCAATAATTTTTTTTTTTTTACCACACAATTCTATTTCAATAATTTTTCTGCACCCAACTCGCCTATTTAATTAAGAAAACAAAATCAAAATACCAACACTACATAATATCACAGCATGCATTGAATTGGATTAAAAACAGGCCCATCAATTTTGTTTACAGCAAATAAAGATGGCAACGGGCTTGTACATACTGAACGTAATTGAACCATATTTTGACTGAGTGATATTCCTGTTCACGCTTGGAGTCGTAAATTGAAACAATGGATACAAATCACGAAAGATACTGAATGAATCTGTTTTGATGTCTGCATGATTCATTTTAAAACTGCACACTTTTCGAAGCTAAAAGTTTAACACACCTAGATAATGAGAGATAAATCAAGAATGATTACAGACCTCCCTGAATTCTCGGACTGATTTAATACCAAAATACATTTTATAATTCTTTAGATTTCAAAGTTCAATCCTGAAAACTGCACATTCTATCTGTATCAGCCATTATGGTGTATCTTACTTACTTATCTTTGCCACCCAAGTCTTCACATAATTTGGCTTTAATTTACAATGAGCTCACTTCCAGCTCAAAAAAGTAGCAAATAAAGTGAAAAAAAAAAGTGGAAAAAAACAAACAGAATTAAGGAAGTTATCAAACAGAATAAATGTATTTAGTAGCAAAAAAAAAAAAGAAGTCAGAAATAATTTGATTCCAGTTCAAAAAAGTGAGGAAAAAAAAATGAAAAAAAACCCAACAGAATTATGTATTCAAAAACAAAAAAAAAAGAAGTCAGAAATAATTTAATTCCTAGTTCTTTGAGATCTGGGAGCCACGGTGGCTAGGTGGTTAAGACGCTGGCTCGCTAGCCTGGAGGTCAGGTGTTCGATCCCTGCATTGGCCAAGAAAGTTCTTTGAGATCTGGGAGCCACAGTGGCTAGTAGGCAATGGTTCCGCTGCCCGGGCAAAATTTCCCTCATAGCAGACTGTATGGCGTATGCCCGTCTTCATTAGCCCAGTATAGGAGCAGAACAGTAGGACGTTAAACTGCATTTTCATTTCAATTCACAACAGTATGCCGCGCAGAACAGTAGGACGTTAAACACCATTTTATTTCATTTCGTTTCTTTGATTCCTTGATAAATAAATGGCTACTTGAGGCTCGTGAAAGGTGTAACTTGTTTAATATTTCAAAAGTTGGACCTACAAGTTTTGGAGAAGAGCAACCACATACTCTTTGTCTTTAAAATTAGTTCTTTTCCTTAGAAATAGGATGCAAGATTATTATAGTGTTCCCAAACAAAATTAAAACTTAGGTGGCATGGGGTGTAATAATATCCTACTCGCGTTGATATTGTGTTTTCTTGCCCAATAAATACATTGTCTTCGTTAAGATAAATTGATACATAGTCCCCATGCTGCTGGTGCGCGGAAAAAAGTCACAGGAAAAAAAGTCACAGTAAAAAAAGTCACAAATTTGCCTAGGTAAAAAAAACACAGGAAAAAAAGTCACAGTTTTTTTTATTACATCTCAAATTCAATAACAATATAAACAATAACATACATATTTAACCTTTCATTACACAAATGTAACCAGACTGTTTTAGTCTTTAGAAATCAGCACATTTTGATATCATAGCACATTTGACGTATTAGCATAGGGGCAATCCTATCTCAATGGTGAAGCAACCAGAATGTGACCCTACAATTAAATCAGAGAGGCTTTTAAGGGCTGTGGCCAGTGAATATTGATGTATGTACATGTATATGTTGACAAATTTAAAGATATATTATGAGAGATTAGATAAAGAGTTGACTGTTCTCATTGTAATAGTTAAAAAGTAGATAATGTCAAGGGAATATGTTGAAAATTTCAGTCAAATTGATCCACACTGAACAGAGTTATTAGCTGTTGAATTTTAGGCCTAGCCTATTTTCGATTATCCACTTTTGGATTTAATCATCATTGAGTATTGAGCAGCTGATCAGATTCAAATCCAACACACATCGTGAGTTGAATATGGTCTGGATAAGTTAATTAATGTCTAATTGATAGTTTATAAAACATTTCAGGCCTAAAGAAAGACCTTCAATAGGCAGATTTAGCTCTTGCATAATGTATGTTTGAGAAGATTTTGTTTTTAAGGCCGGTTGCCCACTGACATGGCAAAAATTTTAAGTATATGAGTTTCTAAAGTTTGAAGGTAGCAACCAAATAAAAGCAGTTGCAATGAGGAACTACCAAATGATTTTATACATATTTATTTTGGTTTTTAAAATCCAAACACAAGGTAGATACAATATTTTTGGTTCTCCAGATTCCACCAGCATCATCTGGCAATTGATCAGACAGTTCAATATACTGGAAGTTTGGTCAAAGAAAGTAATCATTCCAGCTAGTACTTCCCCAATAAGTTAAAGTATTGAGAGAGAGAGAGAGAGAGAGAGAGAATGAATGAATGAAATATGGTTTTATGGCACGTCAGCTCCAACCGGGCTATATTGCGCCAAACATATGGTGAATCTGAGACAAATTAAAACAATATCACATAAATGAATTTATATATGTAAATAAAAACAAATATCACAGAAAATATATTAATTAAAAATAAATACAACAAATCTTTTACATATATAAATATTTAAAACGATATACATGATTAAATATATACAATTAAAATTGATTATAAAAGTTTGTCTCTTTTAAAAATGTTAGCACTTTGTCATAGAGAGAGAGAGAGTTTAACATCCACTCTATACACATTAGGTCATTTCGGGACTAACACATGGTTCAATTTTATTTCAATAATTCGTTTGCGCGTAGGGGTCTTTAGCAGTGGAAGGAAACCAGAGGACCTGGAGAAAATCCACGAGCTTGGACAGACGACCCTACTCCTTGTCACGTACAACCGGAGAATCGAAACCACGCCAGTTGACTCAATAACGGACTTTATGATACAGCGCACACATGCTAACCATTCAGCCATCCAACCCCCTTCCCCCTCTCAAATTGTTGAAAAGGGACCACATTCGAAACATGTTCTCAGGGGGAGCGATATCCCTCTAATTACATATTAACCATTGCCCTCGTTAAAAAGTTTACCAGTAAAAAATGTTTATGTTTAACAAATCTGACAGAAATGTGAAAAATAAATTCCATGTAACTAGTTATGTCCTTTTTTAACAACCTTGAACAGTTTAGCTCCAGATTTTACTGTGTGTAAAAGTTTATATAAATATTTTTGTAGTTGCTATCAGTTGAAGGCAATGATTGGGTGAAAATGTAGTAGACTTGGTGTATGTTTTACTTTAATTTATAACAATAATCAGAAGCTTGTCTTCCTTCCTTATCTCGCTCTCTGGCTTTTCGTTAAAACATGTTTTTACTCAAATAAAACAGAAATTTCTAACAGTGACTCATGTTGCGAATAAAAAATGTCTTCAATTGAAAGATGTCTTTTTTTGTTGAAATATATAATATACCTGTTTAGTTTGGCTTTTTTTTTCTACCAAAACCAAACGAAAATAGAATTTTACATTTTGTACAATGCTTGAAGTATATGCTTGAGTTACTGAGGTGCTTACAAGGGGAGAGAGAAATGGTCCACTCACATAAACTAACATATGGTTTATTTTTATTTCCATAATTTGCTTGCGCATAGGAGTCTTTAGCAGTGGGAGGAAACCGGAAAACCCGGAGAAAACCCATGAGGTTGGACAGGAGACCCTACTGACTACTCCTTCTCACATACAACCGGGGAATCAAAACCACGACAGTTGACTCAATGACAGACCTTATGATACAACATGCATACGCTAACCAATCGACCATCCAACCCCCTGCTTACAAGGGTTCTATTTCCTAAAGAAATGAAATAAATGGGTTTTTATAATGTCCTACATACAACATGTATTGTGCTATTAGAGTAATTTTGGTCTGTCCAATCTGGCTAAAAAGCAGGTGCTATTTCGTTTCGTTTTTATAGTTCAAAATTTCGTTTTACTTGTCTTTACTACACTTGGACCTGGAAGAGTTGTTATTTAACTCGTGTTCTGAATTGTGTCAGGGATAAGCCAATGAAACGGTCTGTTACGGCGAGCTTTAGGCGTGTTTTGCACGGAACTGTGGGTAATCCACTAGTAACATCAATGCTGATTGGTTAATCAAATGTCTGACATCATAGGGTCATAAGTCGGTCTTTTGACCCCTGACGTGACCTATCGCTATAACTTGTCAGATCTTCATGTAGTGTAGGCCATCGAAAGTATAAAAAAACGAAAAAAAATATAGATCTGTATTCTAATCAGACTGATGTTTGTCATATTACAACTGCCAAAGGTTCTTTTATTTGCAAAACCATGGTAGCTCAGTGAGTAGGACATTGACTTGCTAACCTGGAGATCCCGTGTGCGATCCCTGCGTTGCCGAGAAAGTTCATAAGGATTTTCTGGCGTGAATCCCCTTGTCAGTGGTGTAAGAAGGTGGGCCTGGCAAGGGACAATGTATAGTCAGTCGGATGGGAGGAAAAACAGAGGTCCTGTGTATACATTGGCATGCATGTAAAAGAAGCCTTGACAGCTGTCTAGTCGCTGTATGTGTGTAGACATGGTCGTGCACGTAAAAGAACCCTTGACAGTTGGGATTTGAAATAAGAGTGGGACATACATGTAGTGTCGCTGTCCAGGCGAAATTTCCTGCATAGCACACTGCATGGCGTATACCTATCTTCATTAGCCCAGTAGGAGTAGAAAAGTATGACACTAAACCCCATTTCAATTCATTTCATTTTTTTTACATAGGACGTTGGGTGTAACATCTGCCACTGCCTCACAGATTTGCAGATCACAGTGCAACATCACTTAATGATGTATTATGCATATCTCTCCTGGAAGCAGTCACAGTCTCAGTGTGCTACATGTTGTAAAGTGGGCTTTGTTATGATTTTATAAACAGGTTCAACAATGAATATTCACATGCATAAACCATCCTATTTATAAAAGGTTCAATATTTTCATGCTTTCCTGTTATCTTAGTGATAGATTAGATGCACTGCATTATGGGGTCAACAGCAGTCCAGGAGGCTTTTTCCATTGTGACTCTTTGAACCTGTTACCTTTTGACTTTTTAAATCCAGGTCCAAGCTTTTGCTCCAGTTAGCTATACAAAGTGACAGGTGTGGTGCAAAATCCAGGGCATGCTTACTATTTCTAGAGCACATCATACCACTTCTTATTATAGGAGTTGACATAGCTAACAAACTTTCATTGTATTCTGATGGGTTGGGTGGTCTAGTGGTTTAACATGCGCGTGCGTGAAATCACAAGATCTGTCATGGATTCAAGTGTCATGGTTTTGATTCCCAATCTGTACATAATAAGGAGTAGGGTCGCCTGTCCATACTCATGGGTTTTCCCTTGGTCCTCTGGTTTCCTCCCAGTACTAAATATCTCTATGCACTCGCAGATTATTGAAATTGTCACATATCTTAGTCTCAAAAGGATGTTAAGATCTCTCTTTTTCTATGGCCTACTCTTATATTGAATTCCGGGGATTGGATGGCTGAATGGTTAGCGTGTGCGCGCTGTATCATAAAGTCTGTCATTGAGTCGAACTGGCGTGGTTTTGAATCCCCGGTTGTACGTGACAAGGAGTAGGGTCGCGTGTCCTCCAACCTCGTGAGTTTTCTCCGGGTCCTCTGGTTTCCTCCCACTGCTAAAGACCCCTATGCGCAAGCGAATTATTGAAATAAAATTAAACCATATGTTAGTCCCGAAATGACCCAGTTTGTGTGAGTGGACGTTTAACCCCATTTCTCTCTCTCTCTCTATACTGAATTCCAATGGCCAAAGGTTCTTTTACTTGCACGCCAATGTGTACATGGGGCTTTACTTTATTATCCCATCCAAGGGACTATAGTATACATTGTTCCTTTCCAGACCCTCTGTCCTGCACCACTGACAACAGGGAAACCACTCTGGTATTGAAATAAAATTGATCCATAGTTTGTGACAAGTGGAGTGGACGGCTAAACTCTGTCTTTCTCTCTCTCTCTCTCTCTCTCACTCTCTCTTCCCTGGTCCTCCAGTTTCCTCCCACTGCTACAGTGAAATGAAACTGAACCATATGTTAGTCCCTAAATAACCTAGTTTGTGTCATTGGATATTAAACCCCATTTCTCTCTCCCTCCCCCCTGTCTCCGTCCCCTACCCCACTCTCTCTCTCACATTGGAAGTAATACCCAATATTATATGTTTTTCAGTAGCCCATAGAATTATATGGAATGGTGTTTATTGTGTTAAGTGTATAGTGTTGTGAATCCAGATAACTCTTTAAGCTGTCCTGGTTTCTAACCTAGTTAAATAAACTGTTATAGTGATAAGATAATGTGGGTTACGCCAGCCAGTATTTAACGAGTAATTTATAGAAATATATAAATTATAAAGATGTACTGGGATAAGATTTATTGTACATGACAGTAGTAAGCTAAAGAGGACCAAGCACCTCCTAGTGTTAAGGTCATCGTAAATAATAAGCTGTTTGTTTTTTGTTACATATAGAGGAAAGGAAAGGGTGCGTTTCTGGACAAAATGCAACCTTTCTAGACAATATGGAACCTTTCTGGGCCACATGCAGCCCTTCTGGACCATATGCAACCATTCTGTACAACATGCAGCCCTTCTGGACCACATCCAGCCCTTCTGGACAACATGCAACCTTTCTGGACAACATCCAGCCCTTCTGGAGCCCTTCTGGACAACTTCCAACCATTCTGGACCAAATGCAGCCCTTCTGGACAACATGCAGCCTGGACCACCTGCAGCCCTCTGGACAACATACAGCCCTTCTGGATCACATACAACCAGAAATGCAACCCTTCTGGACAACATGCAACCTTTCTTTATAAAACACCACCTTTGTAGACAATTCTCAAATGAGACAAATAAACTTTAATCCTCCAACTGCTGAACATTGGACAATGCACAA
Organism: Patella vulgata; assembly: GCF_932274485.2. Lineage (NCBI taxonomy): Eukaryota > Metazoa > Mollusca > Gastropoda > Patellidae > Patella > Patella vulgata. Next base: position 73,498,702 of record NC_065883.2, on the reverse strand, counting down.
CATTAATTTTAAAAACAAATCCCTTAAAATGTTTTGATCAAACCCATCATCAGCAAAATTATATTCTAGAATGTGTTCAGGGTGTAAACTAGAAAGGTCAAGTTTATTTTTATATTAAAAAGGTGAAAAATACCCAAAAATGCTATTTAGAGAGAGAGAGGGGTTTAACGTCCACTGACGAAAACTACGTCATTTCAAGACTAACATATGGTTCAATTTTATTTCAATAATTCGGTTGAGCGTGGGGGGCCTTTAGCAGTGGGGGAACCGTAGAACCCAGAGAAAACCCAGAAGTTTGGAAGACAACCCTAGTCAATAACAGACTTTATGATACAGCGCACACACGTTTACATGTATATAGGATTGACATACAATATATTGGTCGACAATAACTGGAGCCTTCATCACCTTAGCATAATCTCATATTATATTTATGATACAACCATTATGAGGAGTCAATGAATTGGATATCTGTATCACTATTATTTAAATAAAACGTATATACAGGTTTTTAAAATGGTAGAGCCTTCATATAACTGGAGGCTTCATCATAGCATAATCTCATATTATATTTATGATACAACCCTGTAATTCATCAATGAATTGGATATCTGTATCAGTATTATTTTTAAAAAAATCGTATATCCAGGTTTTTTAAATTGATCCCTTTTGTTTTCATCCTCCAGCTGGTTATTCAGATATTTACAATGAATAATAAAGGTATTTTTTATATTGAACTATAAACCATGGTTTAATGAGAACCATTAATATAATAGTAAACGGCTTTATGGTATGGTTCATTGAATTCTTTTGTATAAATAAACTATAGTATAACAAATCACTCAACAGGCCACCTGCACACCCTTCAAATCATCGGTTTAAAGGGAGATTAGTTAACAAGATGGGAGGTTGGATAGCCGAATGGTTATCATGTGCGGGTTGTATCATAAGGACTTGTCATCGAGTCAACTGGTATGGTTTCGATTCCCCGGTTATATGTGACAAGGAGTAGGGTCGCCTGTCCAATCTCATGGGTTTTCTCCAGGTCCTCCGGTTTTCTTCCACTGCTATTGAAATAAAATTGAACCATGTGTTAGTCCCAAAATAATGACGTAGTTTTTGCCGAGTGGAGGTCCCCCCCCCTCTCTCTCTCTCTCTGTCTGGTTAACAAGATTCAACCTGGAATGGATTGTCTTAGTCTTGGGTATTGTTTGGTTTAAGCAATATTTTATTTTAAGTACAACATGAGTATATTCATGCAGGGCAGGGTTCTCGATAACCAGGTTCGCATCGCACTTTGCAAATCAAATCTTGCCCGTTGCTAATTTATTTGAGCTAACTTGATTCACACAATGCTAATCATAAATTTTGCTTCTCACAATTTTATGTCCCCTTTTTAACTGTAAAAAGTTTTTATAACTAATTTTCGGCATTTCTGCTAATCAAGTTCGAAAAGTTATCGAGACTCCTGTATTCATGTACAATACTGATGTAAGCTTTGGATTTTTTTAAAATTAAATGATTGGTTAATTGGATTCATCCAGGATTCTGATTGTTTAAAGGGATTTATCCTTTAACCAGGAGTTAATTGTCACAATTCTGATTGTTTAAAGGGATTTATCCTTTAACCAGGAGTTAATTGTCACAATTCTGATTGCTTAAAGGGATCCAGCTAGGAGTTTATTTGTCACAATTCTGATTGTTTCAAGGGATTTAATCAGGAGTTTATTTGTCACAATTCTGATTGTTTTAAGGGATTTAACCATGAGTTAATAGTCACAGTTCTGATTGGGTAAAAGGGATCTAGCTAGGAGAAAATTCGTCACACTCGTGCATTTTATTTAAATAATTGGTTAAAGGGATGCATTTTAGGGCCTTATTCACAAAAACTTTAAAAAAAAATATTTTAAGAAAGTAGCCTTTTTCATTGGACAAGAATTAAATTTTTACTATGATATTAACACCTAACCAGAGATTTTATTTAAGATGGAGGGCTTGGCATGAAACAGTGTCTAGCCATTTGGATGGGACAAAAAACTGAAGTCCTCCCTGTTGCTGTGAGGGAAAAAGAACCCTTGACCACTCTTAGCAAACTGCCAGTCTTTGTTAACTCAGTTTCATTTCATTTCATAAGAATAGGCATATGTAAACATTTTCTCATAGCCGGAGAAAATATATATTGATCCTCTAACTAATGGGTGATTATTATGAAGTATTAGTTGAGTTGTATGGCGATCGCGCCTTCAGTCGTGCCGCGCCTACTCTCTAGAATGAGCTGCCTCTAAGACTTAGATCACTCACCAAATTCAGCCCGTTTAAATCCAACCTCAAAACATATTTATTCAATTAGGCAATAACTACTAGTCAATCTAATGTTTTTATAGGCATACATTTGTATATCTTTAATTGAGATTTTTTATGAGTTATTGATAGTGTTTATTCATTTATTATTATGTATATACTATGTGTAGTACGCCCATGTAAAGACGGTTGAGACAATTTGTGTGTAACGGTCTATAAACAATATATATTATTATTATTATTATTAGTTATTGAGGTCTGTTAAGAGAGCTTGGAAATTTCAGCTAATGTTGAAGTGTATATATACCATAATAGCTATGAGACGAAAATTCATTTATTTATTTATTTAGTCAACAGTTTGACTCTAGGGACAGGCTAAAAAGTTGTAAACACTTCACTTTTGACATCAAAAAAAGATTTTTCGAGATATGCTAAAAGTAATGTGTCTGTATTTTTATTTGAAATAATTTAGTCAATTGCTGGTTTCATATTACAACCAACCAGCTTCCGTCAAAACAGAGATTTCACGAGTAGACTGAGTTATTCAAATTCTACAACTTAACCTTTATCATTTTGATGAAAAATGATTTTTTGTATTTCTGATTTCCCCATCGTATGGCACATCTTTTTATCTAATAATCGTATCTCTATTCCAATTGAATAATTTTTTATGATCATCAGAAAGAGCAACAAAAGATCGTATAAACTATATTAATTTCTAAATTTACGTGTCAAATTGTCGTAACTCGGTACACAAAAAAATGGACTGTATGAGATTTTTAGCTGGTTGATACAACGTCGAACCGTAAAAGCTCAATCTCGTACCTTTTATAGAAAAACAATAACGAAGTTTTTAGTCTCTCCTGTAAAGTAAGGAAAAAAGAAGATACAACCTTTTGCAACTTCACCGACGATAATGAGGTTAATAAATATCACCTATAAAGATGCTAGTTGTTTTGTCTGTTTTGGTAGCGGGGGTTGGTGTGGTGGGGGTGGGGGAGTGCACTTTAGACCATGATGTCTATGTTTGAGACATTCCATAATATTTTGTTTTATTAATCAATTTGACTAAAAGTCAATGATTTTTAGATCTGACCATTAATGTAATGATAACTGTGTAGAAAGTTGGTCGACTCTCAGATCACAACCAAACAGGATACTTGAGTCTTAATCATATAACCCAAGTTAAAGTATTTCTACTTAAACTGCCACTGAGATTTATTAAGGTTAACTATCCAGACAAACAGTTAATTTAAATTCTATAGGTTTATAGTCTTTTACAAAGAGAGAGAAAGAGAGAGAGAGAGAGAGTGAGAGAGTGATATGTGAAAGAGAGAGAGAGAGTGAGAGAGAGAGAGAGAGAGTGAGAGAGTGATATGTGAAAGAGAGAGAGAGTGAGAGAATGATATGTGAAAGAGAGAGAGAGAGAGAGAGAGAGTGATATGTGAAAGAGAGAGAGAGAGTGAAAGAGTGATATGTGAAAGAGAGAGAGAGAGTGAGAGAGTGATATGTGAAAGAGAGAGAGAGAGTGAGAGAGTGATATGTGAAAGAGAGAGAGAGGCCGTTCAGATGCTTAATTTGAACTGGTTTTAAAAAACCCGGGGATCGTTAAAACAACCAGTTTAACGTTGTGATCAGAATGCAAATGTGGGGCAAATAAACCAGTTTAAAGCCCCAGCTCGCAACCTGTCTTTGAGAAGGCTTTTTATTTTAATCTGGTTCATCTTGGCCGTCAAAACGGGTTGGCTTAAAAAAAACAGCTCCAGCTCGCTGTTAGCATGCACAGTAGGCAGTAAGTTACGTTCCGGGGAGAGGAGAGGATAGGGAGGGAGGGGGGCGGTGAGAGACACAGCGGAATGGAGTTTGAGAGAGAGAGAGAGAGAGAGAGAGAGAGAGAGAGAGATCCACTCAAGGGAATCTTGAAAGAGAGAGAAAATTGACTGACAGTTCCAAGATGACAGCGATTAGGCGTCATGCCACTGTTCCATCCAGCTATAGCAACAGTTTAAAGGGACTATCCCGATTTGAACAGAGTGTCAAAAATAAATGTCCGTGTTCGTATGAAATTTAAGCACCCAAATATAGAGGAATGGTGTATTTACCTTGTCTCAAAATTTCAGCTCAAAATATTGAGCCGTTTGTACATGAAAGTCAAAAATGCTTATCCGGACACGTAACCCTTTTAAGATTTCTGGTCAATTTTTTCGTTGGGCGACCTGATAATCGATTCCCGTTTCTTTAGAAGTTTCTTTAAGTTTAGAAATTTTCAACACTCATCACTCAAATGACCCAAGAGGCCATTTCCTCGTCAAGACTACAAAGAACTAAAACATGAAATTGGTTTGTCTTGACTTTAATGGTATATAATCAAGACCTTGGTTTGAAGCACTAGAGCTTGTTTTGAGCGGATTTACAAATTGTGACAGTTTCTAAAATAAGTTTTAAACATACATTTAATATGCAAGAACTAAAATCTGCCAATTGCAGGTCTTTCTTTAGGCCTGAAATGTTATCTAAATTATTAATTAACTTATCCAGATCATAATCAACTCTCGATGGCATCGCTAGCCTGCGATATTTTCTGGATTATGATCCAATTTGCTGCTCGACTTCCATTCATAATTTAATCATGAAATGGATGATCAAGACTGTGTTTTTTATCTTATCGACTTTAGTAATGATGATCGAGGCTAGGTCAAAATTTCAATCGCTTGATCGCTTCAATTTGACCATAATTTTCAGCAAATTGCCTTTACATTATCTAGTTTTCAACTATTATAGTGAGAACTGTCAGATCTTTATCTTATCTCCCATCTTAAATTTGATGTCAGACAATATTAGACCAATCATTTACTAAGAAGTCTGAAGTAGGTTGAATAGTTATAATGATAAGATCCGCTTTTTCCGGATCATGCTTGCGAACTATGTTTATTTCATATTTAAATATTTGACATGAATGATATTTGATATGTCATGGCCCAATAATTGAAACAGATAAAGGTTTACTTCACAAGAGAGTTATATTAAAAGCCGTCCAGATTTTTCCCTATTGCGTTCATACATCAAGGGAACTAAAATAGCTTGTTGCGTATAGTACAGAAGCTGTAATGAGACAGTTCCTCTTGATTATTGATCTCTGAGGATTGGGCCGAAAATAATATTGACTGTGAGGATAGGGTCAAAAATAATATTAATCATGTGAGGATAGGGTCAGAACAAATATCAATCATGTGATGATCAGGTCAAACATAATATCGATCATGTGATGATCAGGTCAAGAATAATGTTGATCAGGTGATAATCAGGTCAAGAAATAATATCGATCATGTGAGGATAGGGTCAGACTCAGAACTAATATCAATCATGTGAAGATAGGGTCAGAACTAATATTGATCATGTGAAAATCAAGTCAAAAATGATATCAATCATGTGATGATCAGGTCAAGAATAATATCGATCAGGTCAAGAATAATATCGATCAGGTCAAGAATAATATCGATCATGTGAGGATAGGGTCAGAACTAATATCAATCATTGTGTCAAAAATAATATCGATCATTGTGTCAAAAATAATATCGATCATTGTGTCAAAAATAATTTTGGTCATGTGAAAATTGGGTCAAAAATAATATTGATCATGTAAATGATGTATATCTTGGCTGTAGAAAGATCAGTAAATTACATAATCTTGACCCGGTTTGATTAACTTGTTGATTAAATTTATTTCTGATTACCCAAATATGACAGGTGGCTCTGTGAGTAGGACGTTGGTTTGCTAGTCTGGAGGTCCAGTGTTCAAACCCGGTGTTCACTGAGAAAGTCAGAATTGTGCGGCGTAGTTCTCCCTTGTCATTGGTGAAGGAATGATTTACGAGCAAGAGAAAAGTATAGTCATTCGGATGGTATGTAAAACTGAGGTCCCATGTATATAATGGCATAGAACGGAGGGCCTGGCAAGGGACAATGTATAGTCATTCGGATGGGACAGAAAACTGAGGTCCTGTTTACATAGTGGCATGCACATAAAAGATCCCTTGGCAGTTGGAAATTGATATCAGCGTAGACCATAGTGCCTCTATACTGGCAAAATTTCCCTCATAGCACACTGTATCCCAGTCGGAGCAGAACAGTAGGACGTTAAATTCCATTTTATTTCATTTCCATTTGTTCGCATTTGTCACCGATGTTAATTGACTTCTGTCTCTACTGATATTGTGTGTTAAGTTAATTGTTGCTAAGCTACATAATTAACCAAGAATACCGAGATGCTGTCGTTTACAGTAATCATTGGACAGTTACGTTGGGAGACCGAGGTTGAATTCCACAATAAATGGTATTAATTCTGTTGGAGATTTGCCTGAATTTATTATGACCATTGGTATTAATTCCGTTGGAGACCGAGGTTAAATTTCTGCAATCATTGGTATTAATTCTGTTGGAGATTTGCTTGAATTCCATGACCATTGGTATTAATTCTGTTGGAGAGTTAGGATGAATTCCTTGATTACAGAGATAGAATTACTGAAGTTTAAGATTGTTTATGAAAGAATTCAGAATTTTGTTCTACCGATTTCTGGAACCTTCTTTTGGTTATGATGCTAACTGAATGTGAATTTACTTGATTGGTAGATCCTTTTTTTTTTGCGGTTGTAAGTGATTTTGTATCAACGAATTCAGAATCATTTTCTTCAGATTTCAATAAAATTCTGAAACTGTGGGTGACAAATGATTTGACCTAATTATTCTAGAACTGTGAGTGTCAAATGATTTGATTGAATAATTTACTCGTAAGTTTGCCCCCACCCCCCACCCAAAAAACAAAAAACAAAAAAAAAATACAGAACCAAATTTATGAAATTATATTTTAAAGAATGATTCACTAATTATTTCATGGAAAAATAGTTTGTATAAAAATTATATTTTTAATTTATCTTGTGTACAATAAATGTTAACCGTACACAGATAAAGATGTTAACCAGACACCTGACACAGGTAAGAGATGATACCTGATGGTGTCGTATACTATTTCTATTATTAAATCTACTGTTATTTTGGTTCTGCTTCAGTGATTAGGACAGCTCGCTTCTATAAAACTATGTTAATTGATCCGTGAAACGTAAACCTGGATTATTTTGTTAACTAGACTGTTATTGGTGGATAATTTAGGAATATTTTTTTTATTTGGTTGATGCAGACGTGTATAGCGTGTGTCGGTGATTAAACAGTAGGGTTCTGATTTAGAATTTGAAGACGTTTTTTTGTTATTCGGATGTTATATAAACAGAGCATTTAAACAATTAAGCAACGATGTGGGATATATCATTTTCCTAATTGTGTCGAGAAGGTTTGCTCCATTTAAAGGGATTAATAGTGTGTTTTACATAAGAATAGTATACATGAAGTCGAATCAGGGTTGTCTATAGAAATGCCTTACAAGTAAGTCAAACTTAGTTTATGTTAAAATATGATTGGATTTTAGTAAAATTGAAATGAAATAAAATGGGGTTTAACGTACAACTTTTCTGCAACGACTGGGGTAATAAAGACAGGTTTTTAGTGAATTAATAGCAATGCGGATATATTGAGGAGTGTCAGCTTATGAATTGAGACTAGACAACCGTTTATTTGTTTAATGGGTACATATAGGGTCCTCTGCACTTTGGAGGTCTGTTCCTTTGAGTTTAATAAGGTCATGGTCTGGCAAGAAGGGAGAGAGAGAGAAATGGTGTATAACTCCACTAGACACAAACTAGGTCATTTCGGAACTAACATATGGTTTAATTTTATTTCAATAATTTGCTTGTGTGTAGGGGTCTTTAGCAGTGGGAGGAAACTGGAGGACCCGGAGAAAACCCATGAGGATGGATGGACAGGCAACCCTACTCTATGTCACATACAACCAGGGAATCAAAACCACCGCATTTGACTTAATGACAGACCTTATGATAGAGCGCACACATGCTAATAACCATTCAACCATCCAACCCCCTGGTCCGGCAAGAACAGTGTCTAGTTACTTGGACAATATGTAAAGAAACCCTTGACAGTTAGAATTTGAAATAAGAGTAGGCTGTGGCACCGCTGTCCGGGCAATTTTTCCCAACATGGCACATGGCTTTGCAGAAAAGTAGGAAATTAAACCCTATTTCATTAAGGAAGCGTCCAAGATATTTTATGGTCGTTTAGGGTGGTATTTAAGGAAGTTGTTTAAGATATATTTTAGTGAATAAAAAACGGGTAAACCCCCTAACTCTTTTTTTAAAATATATCAACTTCCAGTTTCTATGTGGGGTTGGACAGAAGTTCCCAATGATACCATTTCTATATTTTTTGCTGATTTTAAGTGATGAGTGATTGTCACTCATAGAATTAAGCAGTAAAAAAGCCCTAAATTGTGTAACCCCAGCAATCATATCAGAATTCCTCCATATTTTGATTTGAAATTTTCGTACTAGTCATAGTTGGCTTTTTCTTCACATTTTGGTGTTTGAATTGTATTCTATTATACATTTTTGACAGGGACTTCTCTTTTAACTCCCCCAAAATTGAGTTGTCAGGGGCATATGCTTATACCCCTCACACACCCGTCAGACCGGGGTGGTGGCCTTACTGTGCTGCTACGGCGACGGAAAATGGTCTCAGAGCGCATCAAGATCGTCCTAAGCGTTGTGGAAACGCCAGATATCGTGCATGTTCAAAACAAACGCCAAGGTTCTGTGATCTGACCCAGATAGCTGTGAGAACACGTTTTTTTCAAGTTTGTAATTTTTTGGGACACCTTCGTGCATTGTGTTCACGTTTGCCGGCGACTTTGTGCATTTCCTGGTCGCCGTACGGTCGCATCAGCACAGTAAGGATGCCACCCCAGTCTGACGGGGGCATAAAATATATTTTTTAGGTAATTTTGAATTTTTCGGAAATCTACTATACACTACTGCAGTACCTATAAATATTTCGGCGTCATGCGTGCACGTTAGATTCTAAGGTCTGTTATTGAGTCAAGTGGCATGGTTTTTATTGTACATGACAAGGAGTAGGGTCGCTTATCCAACCTTGGGGGTTTTCTCCAGGTCCTCCTGTTTCCTCCCACATCTAAAGACACTCGACAGGCAAGTGAATTCTTAAAATAATATTGAACCATATATTAGTCCGAAATGGCCTTGTTTGTTTCTTGTGGAAGTTAAACCCCATCTCTGTGTCCTCCCAGAGCCAAAGGCAACCTACATGCAAGGGAATTATTGAAATAAAATCGAACCATATGTTAGTTCGAAATGGCCTTGTTTGTGTTGAGTGGATGTTAAACCCCATTTATCCCTCTTATAAATATAACTGTATGTTAGTCCCAAAATGGCCTTGTTTGTGTCGAGTGGAAGTTAAACCCATCTCTCTATCTATGTCTCTCTCATAAATATTTTATGAAGATGGGTCAACTATTTGTGAGTACAAATGGATACAACATTCCATTAAGCTAGGTTTGGAAGTACTATTATCTAGTTCAGCCGATGTCGTAATGTACGGAATCTCATAGAAATATTACAAATCAACAATATCCCACTGAACGCATAAATAAAAGCTGAATAAATGTACAGTGATTATACAAATAACTGGATAAATTAATGTCAACGAGGATGTTGTAAAGCGATGTACTCCGTAATTCAACCAACCGTGTATGATGTAATATCCTTGTCAAATGTATCGGACTATTTGGTTGGCTTTCGCTAGACAATAGGTAAAAGAATATTATCCTGTAGTCAGCTGATCATAGTGATTATTACGATTTGTTTTTGAAAATGTTTATGCAATATTATCTTTACTCATCCACCATTGTAGCACCACTTGTCTTCATTAACTCGGTGCAGAAAAGTAGGATGTTCACCTGATTTTATTTGTTTTCATGTTAACGATACATTATGGGACATTAGATAAAGAGCTGGCAGTTTAAAAATCAGGGCTCTGGATAGCTTTGGGCACATGCCTAATTACCTCTAATCTTTAACTGACCAGGTCAAAACATTTAAACTTGCTTGGTTTTCAGAACATGTGAACTCTCCCCTCCACTGGTGAAAAACTTCACCAGGCTATTTTAACTTATTTAGATATAAATATCTGAATAGAACAGCTAATGGGCATGTCAGCTGTCATCCATATACTGACAGATTTTCATATCACTTTCAATCAATCAAGTTAACATTCAGATTATATTAATGTGTATAGTAGGTAATTATTGGGAAAATAACTGTGTAACGATCCTGACTAAATTACAAGGCAGCTTGTCTAACACGATCTATCACTGCTGTACGATCTATCGCTGCTGTACGTGAAGCGTCATCATAGCACTGCAATTGAAACCTTCAGTTAGATCCAGTCCCAACTGTATAAGAGAGAGAGAGAGAGAGAGAGAGAGAGAGAGAGAGAGAGAGAGAGAAAGAGAGAGAGAGAGAGAGAGAGAGTTTAACATCCACTCGACACAAACAAGGTCATTTAGGGACAAACACATGGTTCAATTTTATTTCAATAATTCGCTTGTGCGTAGGGGTCTTTAGCAGTGGGAGGAAACCGGAGGACCCAGAGAAAACCCACGAGGTTGGACAGGCAACGGTCCTAGCTAAATTACAACCTAACATGATCTATCACTGCTATGAAGCATCATCATAGCACCGCAATTGAACCCTAACTAGATCCAGGATAATTTGGTTAATTGGGTGTTGGACAAAATTTTGAAAAATCTGGAATTTATGGCAGATTTTTGGTTCTGAATATAGCATTCAATTCATCAGCTATATTTACCCAATCGACAAAAAGCTCAATTTTTTTTAATACTGTCAAGTAGGGGGCCATTTAGTGGGAGGGGCGGGGGGCAGGGGTTATAGATCAGCTACTGCCTTGATTGGCTAATGGTAGATGTAATAAATAAATAGTTGAGACACAACCAAAGAAGGAAGATCTGGCGTATTCTAATATGATTTCTGGCCCTGAGTTCACAAAGCATTCTCAGACTTAACAATTTACTCAAAATTGTTCGCCTTGTTTGAACTTATAAAACTTCTGTTGTTTTAATGTATCAAATACATCAATAAGAAACTATGTGCAAAGTTTTGTGTTTCTGGATCAAAGATATTAAACAGTGATATAAATAGTCTGAGAATGCTTTGTGAACTTTGGGCCTGATTCTTGTTTATAATATCATGTTTATATATTATAGTATATATGGATATTGTCTTATATTTAGTATATTGTAAATATCTTTATTTTCCCCGAAGGGTAATAAAAACTTGAAACTTGAAGTCGAAGAGATTACCTTGAACCATTTATTTATTAAGCCTCTTTATTTGATGATAGAAGTGTCATTCATGCATGCAGTGACGTTCCCTATTTACATATCCAAATTTATAATCATAAACAATTTATGGGTGGAGCTGACTTTTGAGTGGTTTTTTTTGCTGTCCCATAAAATCTGTCCTATTTATCTGCAGTGAGAAAACAACAGCTGAGGTATATTTAAACATAACATTATGCAGGAGCTAAATCTGCCTATTGCAGGTCTTTCTTTAGGCCTGAAATGTTTTCTAAATTATTAATTAGACATTTATTAACAAAACAAGACCATAAACAACTCTAGATGGCATCGGATACTTGAGATTTTAACTAGATAAGAATGGTTCTCCTTTTAAAAATTTAATTTAAAGATGGGAAAGGGAGGCTAAGTCTCGAATATACCAATGTCCTGGTTACCACAATGCACACATCTTGTCAAAACTACAACCAGTGATAACTTGAATCAGAATGAAGTAATTTGAATGAAATTTTCATTTTGCATTATCTATTTTTGAGCTATTATAGCAGTGGTTTTCAACCTTTTTTTGCCAACGGCACACCTTGGAACACAAGAAAACATAGCGACACACCTGGCTAAATGAAAAAGAGTAGGTTCGCCTGTCCAACCTCGTTGGTTTTCTCCAGGTCCTCCGGTTTCCTCCCACAGCTAAAGACCCTGTATTATTGAAATAAAATTAAACCTTTTATGTTAGTGCCAAAATGACCTAGTTTGCATTGAGTGGACATTAACAAACCTCTCTCTCTCTCTCTCTCTCTCTCTCTCTCTCTCTCTCGTGTGTGCATGTTAAAGAACCCTTGGCATTTGAAATATGAGGAAGAGTAAGTGTAAATGCCACTGTTCAATGCAAGACTCATAAAACATTGGATGGCTTTTACCTGATTCAAGCAGATAAGTGGGACATTAACCTTATTTCCCTTAATTTTTTCATTTATCTGCGTTTCTACACAATTTAAGACTTCATCTCTATAAATCACCAGATATAGGCCTTTGAAATAAAAACAATTCAAATAGACTATTTGCTTTAAAAGGCAACCAAAATATTTATCGATCATACGACCGTAAATCCTAAATTTTGACCAGTTAAAATGGAAATGTCACAAATTATTTCAATAAATCGCTGGCATGTTATGTAGGGTCTTTCGCAGTGTGAGGAAACTGGAGGACCCAGGGAAAACCCACGAGGTTGGACAGGCGACCCTACTCCAGTACAGTTTAATTAAAATACAAATCTATATTTCGTTTCATTTTTTTTATACTTTCGATCTGACCAGCTGTACTGTGAGGTCGCATCAGGGATCATACGAGCGGCTTTTGACCCTATGATGTCAGACATTGATTAATCAATCAGCGTTGACGTTTCTAGGGGTTTACCAACAGTTCCGTGCAGAGCACACCAAGAACTCCTTGTAACAGACTTTTTCATTAGCTAATCCCTCGCATCAACTAGAACGCCTGTTATATAACAACTCTTCCAGATCCTAGTGTTGTGAAGACAAGTAAAACTATAAAAAACGGAATGAAATAGGATCTGTGTTTGAATCAGATTGGGTCCAGTACATAATGTGATATGAGTTTATGTCGAGTACATGTGTACTGATAACCTGAGTTCAGTGAGTTGCACATGTTGACAAACTCAAGAGACTTGATTGTACATAATACAGCATGAAATATATATCAGTATATAATCTCTCTGTATGCTACTGGAAAACTGAGGTCAATTTAACCCCTTCATTGCAGTAATGAAATGAAATGGGGTATTGCTCTGGGCCCTGTTTCTCGAAATCTTAACTAAAGATAAAATCCAAATTTTAGTAGATACTTCAATTTTGATTGGCTAAGCACTAAAATCAATCTAATATTATCCAATCAAATTACTCAGATTTGGATTTTATCTTAGTTGCAATTTCGTGAAACAGGCCCCAGACTGTACTATAGAAGAAGGGCATACACCATACAGTTTGCTCTGAGGGAATTTTGCCCGGACAGTGGTGCTACAGCCTAATCTTTTATCGAATTGCAAATGACAAGTGATCTTTTATGTTTGGACTACTGGAAGACATCTGGGGACAATTTAGCCCTTTTATTTCAGTAACTTATCACTCTGAGTTTGGACAACTGGAAGACCTTGACAACAATTTAACCCTTTCATTTCAGTAACAACGTCCACTAAGTTTACGCTACTGGAAGACCTTGACAACAATTTATCCCTTTCGTTTCAATAACAATGTGACTCTGAGTTTACTCCACTGGAAGACCTTGACAACAATTTAACCCTTGTGTCTAAGGACTATTTAACCTCTCTTTTACAATATATGTCGTCCTGGTCGCCCTGTTTTACTATTTTTGACATTTAAGAGAACATACTCTACATTTTGCTTTTAAGGTCACCGTGTTTGATTTTTAAATTTTATTAACTCAAGATTATACTGTTAAAAATTGACTTTGTAAAGCACTTTTAAAGATACGGTTTGAATATTACAAAGTTGTGAGCGAATACCCCAAAATTTATTACTTATGACAGCTTTGCTTTGTGTGAATTGCTTTTGAGTAAGTTTGCTGTGTTTATTTGTTTTTTCCAAGAGGAATATCATTCTGCATTTAAAATGTAATTAATTTTATTTGATTCCATATTCAGCAGAACCCTAGACACATTTTGTTATGTAAAAATCGTAGCACCTGTCTTCTGTAGCGTAAGACAGGGAGATGAAAATGGGGTTTAGTGTCCACTCAAACCAAACTAGGTCGTTTTGCGACAAACACATGGCATAATATTATTTCAATAATTTGCCTTCACATATGGGTCTTTAGCAACAGGAGGAAACCAGAGGACCCTGGAGAAATCCCAGACAACCCTACTCTAATATACACGCTTAGGATCGAAACCACGCCATCTGACTCAATGCCAGGCCTTATGTTAAAAAGCAGAGAGAGAGAGAAATGGGGTTTAACGTTCACTCAACACAAACTAGGTCGCTTTGGGACTAACATATGGTACAGTTTTATTTCAATAATTCGCTTGCATGTAGGGGTCTTTAAGAGTGGGAGGAAACCAGAGGACCAAGAGTAAACCCACGTGACTCAATGACAGACCTTATGATCTAAAGTGTCCTTTTTGGCTTAATTAGACCTATATAGATTTCTGGGGTTTCTCTGTGTACTTCCCACTGCTAAAGACCCATTTGCGCAAGCGAATTATTGAAATAAAATTGAATCATATGTTAGTCCCGTAATGACCTAGTTTATGTCAAGTGGACATTTAACCCTATTTCTTTCTCTCTCCCTTTATAAAAGTAACTCATGGGTCATCGTTGATAATGACAACACAGTTTTGTTATCAAAAGTGAAACCTGTGTTTGTATTGTCAGATGTTTTGAATAAATTGCAACTTGAATAAACATCAGAAACAATTCACTAAAAAAAACCATAAAATTCATGTGAAGAGATTTCTTTATATTTTATTTGAATTTTTTACATTTTAATTAAATTTTTCTCAGGACATACAGTTTCCTCTTTGCCCTGAGAAAAAATTATTTTATTGTTATTATTTATAAATGTGATGACAGTTTGTTTATATGCATTTTAATATTCAAATATTACAAGAAATGGGGCCTCGTTGATTTATGAAATAAAATAAAAAAGAAACTTACTACCTCCCTACAATTTAGTTTTTTCATTGTTTAAATACGCATTATGCAAGAGCTAAATCTGCCTATTGCAGGTCTTTCTTTAGGCCTTAAATGTGCTCTAAATTATTAATTAGACATTAATTAACTTACCAAGATCGTAATCAATTCTTGATGCCATCGTATGCCTGCGATATTTAGTGGTTTCAAATACATTTTTGGGTGGATGCGGTTACAGTAAGTTTGTTTACTATTGTAATAATGGTAGTAATGATGATTGAGGCTAGCCTATAATTCAATTGCTGATATCTAGGTCTAGAGTGAAGTAATTTGACTGAAATTTTCAGCATATTCTCTTGTCATTATCTGGTTTTGAACTATTATAGCGAGAACTGTCAGCTCTTTTAATATCTGATCTTACCTAATGCCGCTTTAAAGTGGAAACCACACTGGATAAGGTCTGTCATTGAGTCAACTGGCATGGTTTCGATTCCCCAGTTGTACGTGACAAGCAGTAGGGTCGCTTGTCCAACCTTGTGGGTTTTCTCCGGGTCATCCGGTTTCCTCCCATAAACAGGTATTGTGAGACCTCCATGCATGACTTGATCATAAATGAACAGGTGTTGTGTGCCCTCCATTTCCCTCGAAGGGAGCTGTCGCTTGGACTGTCAACAGGTCCCTCAGAGTCAGCTGTCGCTTGGACTGTCAACCGGTCCCTCAGAGTCAGCTGTTGCTTGGACTGTCAACCGGTCCCTCAGAGTCAACTGTTGCTTGGACTGTCAACCGGTCCCTCAGAGAGATGTCTTCCTGGACCTGTCAACCAGTCCCTTAGAGAGATGTCTTCCTGGACCTGTCAACCGGTCCCTCAGAGAGATGTCTTCCTGGACCTGTCAACCGGTCCCTCAAAGGAATAGCTGAATGGTCTTTTCCAATCCATCAGAGTGAACTCTCGTCTGGACTGTCAACCGGTCCCAAATAGAGAGAGTGCTCTATGGTCTATAAATGACTCATTTGTTGAGTGTTGAAAGACCTGTTTCCTTCTTCCTTTCGAAGCTATTATTTATTTTAATTCATTTGGATTTAAATCTTGCAAAAACCCCTCAACAAAACCTATTTTAAGAATAGAATTGAAAAGCATCGTTTATTGTTTGTTGTAGTCTTTGTTTGAATACATGATAAAACATTTAAAATTCTTTACAAAAAATACTTACTGAGTTGTCAAATTAATGTTAATGAAGAGATTATATTTAATGATAATATAATCAGTCTAAACTATCTATCTGAGATAACCTTTGGATAATTGGAGGTGACATGATGTAGAATGGAGCTCAATATTAATACCCTGTCAAAACGTAAAAGGTAAATTTGACATACACGTTATTTATATAACTGTCAGTAGAATTCTTACTACCTCTTTTATGTATCAGACATATCAACGTTCAATTTGATATATTTTATGTATCAGGCATATCAACATTCAATTTGATATATTTTATGTATCACGCAATAGAATTTATTTTGATTCTTTTTCAGATTTTTTGTGATTTAAATGTACACTATATTTTAATGACATATATACGACCCTCAAAATTATTGCATTTGGTTTTTGTTTACACTATTAGAAGGGTGTTTTTGTGACTATTAAGGTGGCTAAGTGGGTAGGATGCTGGCTCACTAGCCTGGAGGTTGCGTGTTCGATACCTACATTGGCTGAGAAAGTACATCGGGATTCTCCAACGTGGTTTTCCGTGTCAGTGGTGCATGCCTGTCTTCATTAGGCCAGTCGGAATGGGACGTTAAACCCCATTTCATTTTTCAATAATTTACATACACATACTAGGAATCTTTAGCCTGGCTCGAACTGGGTAACATTTTTTGGCCCGACAATGTTCGCGAGATCTAACTTTTGATTTCAAAAATAGTGTTCAGCCATTGCCTAACAACTGTTTGTGTTGGTCTCGTTTGCGCTGAAATTCAACAAACAGCGAAACATTTTATATGGACGTTCAATCAGTATTTCGCTAACAAAATGGCTGATGTTTACATTTTGTAACCACTTGATTTTGGGGTCAATCATGTTGCATTGAACATTCCTTGTTTGCGGGGGGTGGGCGGTGGATGTGGGGGGTGGATGGTTGTATGGTTAGCATGTGCATGCTGTATCATAAAGTCTGTCATTGAGTCAACTGGCGTGGTTTTGATTTCCAGGTTGTACGTGACAAGGAGTAGGGTCGCCTGTCCAACCTCTGCAGGTCCTCCAGTTTCCTCCCACTGATGAAGACCCCTACGCGCAAGTGAATTATGAAAATAACATTGAACCATGTGTTAGTCCCAAAATGACCTAGTTTGTGTCGAGTGGACATTAAACCCCCTCTCTCTCTCTCTCCCTTGTTTGCGTGAAATTTATAAAAGGTACAGATGTTAGTCAGTCTGTGGCGAGCTTAAAATGCCCTGGCAAAAAACATTTAGTTTCAGATGGACAACCCTATTGATTGTCACTTAAAGTTGTGGTATTGAGTGCATTACAAGCAAAGATAACAGACCTGATAATCTAAAGTGTGCCTTTTAGACCACTTGGCCAACCAACCAACCCCTTGATTTAATACAAGAACAAAAGAAGATGAAGAATTAAAGAGAGAGAGAGAGAGAGAGAGAGAGAGAGAGAGAGAGAGTTTAACCTCCACTTGACAGAGACTAGGTCATTTTGGGAATAACGTATGGTTCAATTTTATTTCAATAATCCACTTGCGCAAAGAATTAAAGCAGAAAAAAATGAAAAAAATTAAATTGAAAAGTTTTATTATTGGTCAAGTGGTCTGATGTGTGCACATCAAATCATACAGTGCATTGTGTTAATTGGCATGATTTTGATCCCAAGCTCGTATGTGAGTGGTAAGACGCTGGCTCGCTAGCCTGGAGGTCGGGTGTTTGATCCCTGCATTGGCCGAGAAAGTTCATCCCGATTTTCCCGCGTGGTTTCCCCTTGTCAGTGGTGCACAACGGAGGGCCTGACAAGGACAGCTGTCTAGTCGTTCGGATGGGACGAAAAACCAAGGTCCCGTGTACACATTGCCGTGCACGTAAAAGATCCCTTGGCAGTTGGAATTCGATATAAGAATAGGCTGTAGCGCCGCTGCCCAGGCAAAATTTCCCTCATAGCACACTGTATGGCGTATGCCCGTCTTCATTAGCCCAGGTTAGGAGCAGAACAGTAGGACGTTAAACCCCATTTCATTTTTCGTATGTGACAAGGAGAAGGATCGCCTTCCCAACTTCTTTGGTGTTCTCTGGGTCCTCCGGTTTTCACCCACTGCTGAAGATCCCTCAAGCGCAAGCGAATTATTGAAATATAATTGTAGTACCATTTGATTGTCCCGAAATGACCGAGTTTGAGTCGGTTAAATCCCATCTCTCTCTCTCTCTCTTCCTCTCTCTCTGACATGCCATTAAACTCCATTTCATCTCTCTCTCTCTCACTCTTTTTCTCTTTCTCTCTCTCTCTTGACATTACAAGTTCACAATGGATATTTTCCATTTTTTACAATAAAAATCTCTGCATTTAAAATCTGATTAGTGATTCATTATTTAACAACAGGAGAGCTAGTATTCTGACGTCAAACACTGAACTACTAGTGGTAGGCCTACATATATATACATATAATACATTTCATTCTTTATTCTACTAGTACATACAGGTTGTACGACCTATATGCTATAACATTAAATTAGCGTAAAGTAAATAGGAAATGATCATGTCGAAATGTACCGAGGATTTCAAGTTATAGTCTTTTACTTAGATTGCATGTGACATACCGCCAGTTTTAGCCTTCTTAACATTTGTATTTCTGTATTTATTCACTCAAGAACATGTTTAACTCAAACTCTTTTTATGCACTGACTTCAAGTTTTAATTTTAATCTGCAGTTAGTTTGTTATCGTTTTGTCAACTTGAAGAGTCACATGACCTAATCACGACACATCCTATCATTGTATGATCGCACGACAAGTCCTTACCATCTGTCACTTGCCTGTTAGACTTGAGTTAAAACAGACTTATCACGGATTATCTATTCATAATTTGTAATCAGCTTTAATTTGGGGATTAGTTGATTTATTAATTTAAATGTGAAAATGTGTCGCGCGTATGTTCGGGGTCCTGTTGATAAAGATGAGATTTCTTTTAACAGGTGGGTATCTTGCGCTTAATTCTATAATTATATTGATGAAGTAATTAACTCGTTAGCTAATTATATCGAGAAGGGATAATTAGTAGGTTATTATTGAGATTAAATTTGTTAGCTAATTAAATGGAGACATAATAATTAATAGGTTATTATTAAGATGGAATTTGTTAGCTAATTTTATGGCGAAGTTACAATTAGTAAGTTATTATTAAGATAGAATTTGTTCGCCAATTATACAGGTAAAATTATTAGGATTGAATTCGTTAGCTAAATAATAATTAGCAGGTTATTATTAAGATTTAATTTGTTAGCTAATTATATGGAGAAATAATAATTAGTTGGTTATTATTAGGGGGGTTGGATGGCCGAATGGTTAGCGTGCTGTATCATACGGCCTGTCATTTAATCAACTGGTGTGGTTTCAAATCCCCGGTTGTACGTAGGAAGGAGTAGGGTCGCCTGTCCAACTTTGTGCATTTTCTCCGGGTCCTCCGGTTTCCTCCCACTGCTAAAGACCCCTACGCGCAAGCGAATTATTGAAATAAAAATTAAACCATATGTTAGTCCCAAAATGACCTAGTTTGTGTCGAGTGGATGTTAAACTCTCTCTCACTCTCTGGTTATTATTAAGATGGAATTTTTTAGCTAATTTATTGTAGTCTACTTGAAATTTATGTTTTCGAAAGGGCCACTTTAGTCAGTAGCGGGGTTGAAATCTTGGTTAGATAAACCAATGTCATATTATATATAAATATACTCCGAACGACAGGAGATAAAAAGATATGTCATGCCTATAAATAGGAAATGTAATCAGTGGTTTAGCAAATATACTCTGGGGTTTGTCATTAATTAAAATGGTAAATAATGGTAGATTTATAAAGACAATGGATATTGGTAAATACTAAATCATTAAAACAATGAGACAATGAATATATTTAATTATATTGAAACAAGTGTAGGAGATTAGTGTCTGAATGTAGTCATTACTTATGGTCTACTTTTAATTTAGTATAAAAATGACAATATTCAGTATGTAATGAAATGATTAATGTTATGAATGGAAATTATGAAAATATATTCTACAAGCATTGCTTTGAAATACTTGGTTATAGATTGATAGATTTATTTATTTTGTGGGGGTGGGTGGGGTGGCCTAATGGTTAGCACGTGCGCGCTGTATCATGAGGCCTGTCATTCAGTCATTTGGCATGGTTTCGAATCCCTGGTTGTACGTGACAAGGAGTAGGGTTACCTGTCCAACCTCGTGGGTTTTCTCCGGGTCCTCTGGTTTCCTCCCACTGCTAAAGACCCCTACGCGCAAGCGAATTATTGAAATAATAAAAAAATAAACCATATGTTAGTCCCGAAATGACCTAGTCTGTGTTGGGTGGATGTTAAACCCTCTCTCTCTCTCTCTCTCTCTCTCTCTCTCTCTTTCTTATTTTGGGGGTCCTTTTAATATTGGTGTTCCTGGCTCCAGCCCAGTGGAGGCTTCGGCTTTTGTCGAAGAGCGTTGCGCCTCAAGAAAAAGATGAGTATCATTGAGGCCCAGTTAGTGATCCACCAAAAATCTATAGAGTCTGTACGTGTATATGCACATTCAAAATTTTTAAAAGTACTCAGTAACGGTAAACAGGAAAACATTATGTGAAAATTTATTATCCATCAATAATTTCACTGACTAATAATAACATTTCATTGATAGCTTTGTATCACGTTCACAAATTACTTTATATATAAACTTGAGAATTTTCTACTATAATTAGAAATAGGTGCAATGGGAAATGAATTTTGAACAAGGAAAATGAAATGAAATAAAATGAAATGGGGTTTAACATCCTACTGTTCTGCTCTGACTGGGTTAATGAAGACGGGCATACGCCATACAGTGTGCTATGAGGGAAATTTTGCCATGGCAGTGGCACTATGGCGTACTCTTGTATCGAATTCCATCTGCCAAAGGATCTTTTACATGCATGCCAGTGTACACAATTAAAGTAAATTATGTTACTGTTTAGAAACATTACTACTAAAGTCAGGAGATACTCTAACAACTCTTATTGTGTGTGCATTGAATCATAAGGTCTGTCATTGAGTCAAGTGGCGTGGTTTCGATTCCCCGGTTGGGCGTGACCAACCTTGTGACAAGGACTAGGGTCGCCTGTCCAACCTCGTGGGTTTTCTTCGGGTCCCCTGTTTTCCTTCCACTGCTAAAGACCCCTACGCGCATTTGATGGATTGAAATAAAGTTGAACTATATCTTAGTCCCAAAATGATATAGTTTGTGTCCGGTAGATGTAAAACTCTCTCTCTCTCTCTCTCTCTCTCTCTCTCCCACCCTTCCCCCCTCTCTCTCTGTCTCTCTCTCCTCTCTCTCTCTCTCTCTCTCTCTCTCTCCAAGTTTTAGAAATTTTGTTGAAAATGGCCAGTCTGTACAATGTATATTGTCAGCCTAAGTAACAGAAGCTATATCTTGATGAAAATTCCCAATCCTGTACAATGTATATTGTCAGCCTGGGTGACAGAGGTTATATTTTGACTGGAAATTATGACTTCTGCCCCTGTGTAAAAGGTTAATGTTTCAAGTAAGATAGATTGATGTATTTATTGTTGTTTAAGGCATGCTGTTTTAATTTATATTCATAGAAACACACATAGTTATTGTCTTTACACTAAGTCAGGAAAAGGTTAACATTTCATGATGTCTTGTGCAGTAATCTGATAAAAGATTGGTTGAGTTTAGTTGATCAGTAGCCACTTAGGTTTAGTAACAATTTTGCCTGCATATTGTTGTGATTGCAAAAGGTCATATCTCAAAAGTATTTCTGAAAACACTTTTGTGTAATGAAACAATTCTGCTTGGTTACCAACATTTGTAGTTTGCTAAAGGATGGCTAAGTGGGTAGGCATGCTGGCTCACTAGCCTGGAGGTCGCGTGTTCTATCCCTGCATTTTCCCGAGAAAGTTCATCGGGATTTTCCGACGTGGTTTCCCCTTGTCAGTGGTGCAGGACAGAGAGCCCAACAAAGACAGCTGTCTAGTCATTCGTATGGAATGAAAAACCGAGACCCTGTGTATACATTGGCATGCACGTAAAAGATCCCTTGGCAGTTAGAATTTGATATAAGAGTAGGCCATACTGCCGCTGCCGGAGCAAAATTTCCCTTATAACAAACTGCATGGCATATGGCTGAGAGAACAGTAGGATGTTAAACCCTATTTCAATTCATTTCCAATCTAATTAAAATATACATCTATATTTTGTTTCATTTTTTATACTTTCGATGGCCTACACTACATGTAGATCTAACAAGTTATAGTGGGAGTTCACGTTCTATGACGTCAGGTACCAAGCAGGCGACATTTGACCCGATTACGTCAGTCATTCGATTAACCAATTAGTGACCGCCATGTATTTTTTATCTACATTTGCTTTGTTTTGATTTCTATTGCCGCTAATGTCTAGCCAAAGTTCCGCGCAAAAAAGGTCAAACACTCGATTCGACAGACCATTTGATTGGCTGACCCCTCATTTCAAGCAGAACACGAGTTAAATAACAACGCTTCCAGATCCAAGTGTAGTAAAGACAAGTAAAATCGAAATTTTGAACTATAAAAACGAAACGAAATTGGATCTGTGTTTGAATCAGATTGATTCATTTCATTTCATTTTGTAGTTTGCTAAAGGTTCAAAATCTTTCAAATGACAATCATAACGTGAGCCACAGTGGCGAAGTCAGTAAGACGTTGGCACAGTAACCTGCAGGTCCTTTGTTTAATCCTGGTGTTGGCTGAGAAAATTCATCAGTAAATTGATGTGCATGTAAAAGAACCCTTGGAGGTTGAAATTTGATATATAAGAGTAGAATGTAGCGCTGCTGTCCGGGCAAAATTTCCCTCATAGCACAATGTATGGCCTATGCCTGTCATCATTAGCCCAGTAGGAGCAGAACAGTAGGACATTAAACCCCATTTCATTTTATTTCTTAACCTCAAGATGAATATTATTATTAAGGATTAATGTGCCCAATCAATACATCCATAATAAAATGTAGGGATTTTGGGGAGTGCCAATTGTCCTGTTTACGGTGCACATTCACTGATTTTCTTTATGGGCAGACAAATTATTTAAAGGAGCGTTAAGGGAGATTGGATAAAGAGCTGGCAGTTCTTACAATAATAGTTAAAAACTAGATAATGTAAAGGGAATATGCTGAAAATTTCAGTCAAATTGCTGCACTCTGAACCGAGATATTAGTGTTTGAATTGTAGGTATAGCCTCAATCCCCATTACTAAAGTCGGTACGATAAAAAAACATAGTCTAGATTATCCATTTTTGGATTAAATCATCAATGAGTGTTGAGTAGCAAATTGGATTCAAATCCAGTGAAAATCTGACACATTAAGATGACATCATAAGTTGATTATGGTTTGGATATGTTAATTAGTTTTATATAACATTTCAGGCCTAAAGAAAGACCTGCAATAGCCAGATTAAGCTCTTGAATAATGTATGTTTAAATTTGACTTAAGCCCCAGTTTTTAGATTACAAACCGAATGACCAATTTTTTTGGGAGAGAAAAGTGTGTCACGTCAGATATTATGTGGGTTATGAAACTGATAACATAATAATATATTTGACATAATGATTATGTATGATGTCATGTTTAGAATAGAAATACTTGGACTTTGTACTGTTGAATAAAAACTTTCTAAAGTGTGTTCAATCAACGACTACTGTGTTATTGAAGGAGCTAGATCCCTGTTGTTTGGCAACTAGAAATGGACATAAATGGGTTGCAACACATTTAATAATCTATTATGAATGTATATAAACTGATTTACTTTCGATAGTTTCTGTTTTTATTGTAATTTCTAATCAGTCATGTTCGGCGAAATAAGCGAAGAGTCTAAATTGAATGGCAGTCTTTGGTGTCTGGTTATTCCAGTCTACACCGCTAGTATTCTCCAGTGTGGGATATGTTAAGCTTTGTTCATCGCGTAGCTTCATTACAAATGGCAGTCGGAAGCATTCATGGTTTTAAAATCCAATGTTAAGACTTCTATACATATAAATTAAGGATTTTACTACACAACTCGATTTCATCATCATTATCACCATCACCATCAACAAAAACATCATCATCCTCATCATCATTGTCATCAACAACAGAAACATCATCATCATCAAAAACATAACCATCATCATCATCAAAAACATCATCATCATCGTCATCATCATCATCATCATCAATCACAATCACAATCACAATAACAACACTGTTATGAACCGACAAAACCAGAAAATAGTTTAATGTCAAAACGCATTTTTTTAAAATCTTACATCAACCTATTTTAAAATAACCACTTGAATTTGATAACGAAAACACTTTAAACTTGATGACAAGTTCAAGTCATTAATTAAATCTGTATTGATGTAATGAACTACATGTACGACTTAATTTCTATTAGAATCCCCGACATGCCCACATTTTCATACTCAAACAGGAAACCAAGAGACAGAATCTTATTTTTTAAAAGAAAGATCAAGAATATAGGATTGGTTTATGATTGTTCTATTAAAATTGTGGGTATTTTTTATGGCTTTTGATTTTTTAGTTTCTGGCCACTTGTCTTAGGTTTCATATAGATGTAGATAACCCTCCCTTAGAATGTAGGTAATAAGAATTCAACTTCAGTAGGCTTTCTAACTGGTGATGTGGCCGAATGGTTAACGTGTATGTGTTGTATCATAAGGTCTGTCATTGAGTCAACTGGCGTCGTTTTGAATCTCTGTTGTACGTGACAAGGAGTAGCGTTGCCTGTCCAACCTCGCAAGTGTTCTCAGGCTCCTGTGGTTTCCCCCCTCTGCTAAAGACCCCTATGCGCAAGCGAATTTCGAATTATTGTAATTAGATTGAACCATATGTTAGTCCCGAAATTACCTAGTTTTTTTGTCGAGTGGACCTCTCTCTCTCTCTCTCTCTCTCACTCTCTCACTCACACTCACACACACACACACACAATTTCAGTTATCTATGACTGCTTGTATTGACTGCACAACCTTGTACGTTTTCTGTGGGTTTTCTGGTTTCCCACCCACGTGTAAAGACTCCTATCTGCAAGCTTGTTATTGAAATAAATTGTACCATCCTGAAATTGTTGATCTCTCTCTCTCTCTCTCTCTCTCTCTCTCTCTCTCTCTCTCTCTCTGTTGATGCAGGATGGAGGGCCTGACAAGTACAGCTGTCTAGTTGTTCGGATGGATTGGCATGTACACATTGGCATGCACGTAAAAGATCTCTTGACAGTTGGGATTCGATATAAGAGTAGGCCGTAGTGCCGCTGTCCGGGCAAAATTTCCCTCATAACACACTGTATGGCGTATGCCCGTCTTCATTAGCCCAGGTAAGGAGCAGAACAGTAAGACGTTAAACCCCATATCATCTCTCTCTCTGTAACCTACATGTACGAAATGCAAGTCATTATTTCATAAAGTCTCATAAACAGTTTTTTTAGAGTTTAAGTTGTTCGTTTCCTTGTAGCTTTCTCATTTCCTCCCACGAAAATATAGTGAGTTACGTCGGCAATTGAAGAAAATAATTGTACTTAGAAAGTCATATGTCCACGTACGTTGAGATATCGGGTGTAAAAAATAATAGTATTGGGTATCGTGTAGTCGGAGTGCAGTTATGATATTAAATACTAAGTAATTAAATGTATAAGGCTAGTTGTGTAGTCGAAGTGCAGGTCCCGACTTCACAAAGCATTTTCAGACTTAATTCAAAAATTTACTCAACTTTCAATCACTGTTTATGAGAAATATCTGTGATCCAAAAACACAAAACTTTGCAAATAGTTTCTTATTGATGTATTTGATATATTAAAACAACAAAAGTATCATAAAAATGGCTATATTTCAGTTTTAAAAAGGCGAACAATTTTGAGTAAATTCTTAACTTAAGTCTGAGAATGCTTTGTGAACTCGAGGCCAGATATGATATGAAATGCTAAGTAATTATAGGACTAGTTGTTAGGATGGGATGTAAAACTAAGATTACATGGTTACATCGTATTAGTATATTATAGTACATTAGTACATATTGCATGACATGATATTATTATATTACATTATTATATCATTACATTATATTGGTATATTATATCATTACATTATATTGGTATATTGCATCATTACATTATATTGGTATGTTATATTACATCATTATATCATTACATTATATTGGTATATTACATCATTACATTATATTGATATATTATATTACATCATATTGGTATATTATATCATTACATCATATTGGTATATTACATCATTACATTATATTGATATATTATATTATATCATTACATTTTAACAATATATTACATTATATTGGTATATTGTATAATATATTGGTATATTATATCATTACATTATATTGGTATATTACATCATTACATTATATTGGTATGTTATATCATTATATTGTTATATAATATTAGATTATTACATTATATTGATATATTATATTACATCATATTGGTATAGTGTATTACATTTTACATATGACATGACATGATATTATTATATTATATCATTATATTGTTATATATTATTATCTTATTACATTAAGGAAGTATATTGTAAATGTTATTCTTTCTAATTTCAGAAACACTGAAAAACGGAAGGAGAAATCCCGAGATGCAGCCCGGTGTCGTCGGAGTAAAGAAACAGAGGTATATTGTGATTTATCGCAGAATCTGCCGTTACCAGCGAGTATTACAAGCCAATTGGATAAAGCGTCTATCATGAGATTATCAATCAGTTATTTAAACGTGTGTAATATTCTGGATTTAAAACAACAACGCAAAGGTTAGTTATTTTGTTTTAGTCACAATAATTCTATATATCACAACCTTCTAGGTTTTGTGGGCCTCAACATAATCTCAGCTCGGATGACCATGTGACCCTAAACTTATGTCATTTGATTCTGACTGAAAGATGACCATGTGACCCTAAACTTATGTCATTTGATTCTGACTGAAAGATGACCATGTGACCGTAAACTTATTTCATGGGATTACGACTGAAGGATGATCATGTGACCCTAAACTTATCTCATTTGATTCTGACTGAAGGATGATCATGTGACCCTAAACTTATCTCATTTGATTCTGACTGAAGGATGATGTAATAGAACCCCTTTTAAAACATGTGAAGGAGACATTTTGGCTTGTTTTGCATTGTGAAAATTAAACAATAATTATCATCAGAGAGAGAACTTCTGGGGTCGCCTGTCCAACCTTGTGGGTTTTCTCCGGGCCCCAAGGTTTCTCCTGCCACTGCTATATATACAGAACCCCATTGAAATAAAAGTGAACCAAACGTTTGTACCGAAATGAACTAGTTTCTGTCAAATGGACCTTGAACTCTCTCCCTCTCTCTCTCTGCCTCTCTCTTCTCTTTTCTCTCTCTCTCTCTTTCTCTCTCTCTCTCTTTCTCTCTCTCTCTCTGTACATGACAAAATGTTGGGCACACAACTTTGTGCATATTATGGTAAAAAAGACAAATCTGTGCCAGACAAAATGACCGGTACCTTGGGCACAGAACTTTGTGTGTATAGTGTATTAAAGAAAAAAGACAAATTGACAGATCAGGAGTTAATATGCCTGACAAAAACTTAATTTGTACCTGACAATATCTGTGACAGGTGCTTTATTTGCAGGCTTGATTGTGTGTAATAAAAATACTATAATAAAATAGAAGCTAGTAAAATTAATGGTGATAATATTGATATTTAATCCAGGACTTTAACCTCAGGATGCTTTATGTCCTTTTAAGCTACGGAACTTGATATGGTCTGTCCCAAAAGATTGATTTTTTCCATTTTCTGTGATTTCCGTGAATAATAAATCTCTTGGATCTCATCAATTAATGGGTAAAAGACGAAGAAGTAGATAATGATGTATTGATTCCATGTAAGCCTGTGGTATTATGTTAATTCCATGTTATGTAAGTTGACAGAGGTTTAAAGTGACTGGTTGATTCTATATTATGTTAATTCCATGTTATGTAAGTTGACAGAGGTTTAAAGTAGCAGGTTCATTCTAGGATGTGTTCATTATACGTTATGTAAGTTGACAGAGGTTTAAGGGGACTGGATCATTCTATGTTATGTTATGTTAATTCTATGTTATGTAAGTTGACAGAGGTTTAAAGTGACTGGCTGATTCTATGATATGTTAATTCTATGTTATTATGTTGGCAGTGTTTTAAAGTGACTGGCTGATTCCATGATATGTTAATTCTACGTTAGGTAAGTTGACAGAGGTTTAAAGTGACTGGTTGATTCTATGTTATGTTAATTCTATGTTATTTAAGTTGACAATGGTTTGAAGTGGCGGTCACATTCTATGTCCTGTTCATTATATGTTATGTAAGTTGACAATGGTTTAAAGGGACTGGGTCATTCTATGATATGTTAGGTAAGTTAACTTACGTTAGGTAAGTTAACAGAGGTTTAAAGTGACTGACAGATTCTATATACATGTAAGCTTGTGGTGTTATGTTGATTATTCATAATGCAAGGTTACAAATAGTTAAAAGTGACTGGCTGATTTAATATATTTTATATGTTAGGGAAAGGCAGAGAAAATGCTGAGTAGACCAAAGTGCTATTCTTTGTTTGTGGCTCAATGTTTTGGTGTTGGCTCAAGAATAATGGGGTCCCAAGTTTGATCCCAAGCTCATTCAGCCTGGTTCCCCATGTGAGTGGTAGGGGATGGTGGCCCTTGTGGTAGGGGACGGTGGCCCTTGTCAGTGGTTTGTGACAGTGGCCCTAGCAAAGAACAGTGTCTAGTCATTTGGATGGAACTAATAACCGAAAATGAAATGAAAATGAAATGGGGTTTTAACGTCCTACTGTTCTGCTCCGAACTGGGCTAATGAAGACGGACATACGCCATACAGTGTGCTATGATGGAAATTTTTGCCCGGACAGCGGCACTGCGGCCTGCTCTTATATCAAATTCCAACTGTTAAAGGATCTTTTACCTGCACGCCAATGTATACACGGGACCTTGGATTTTCGTCCCATCCGAACGACTAGACAGCTGTCCTTGTCATGCCCTCCGTTCTGCATCACTGACAAGGGGGTACCAGAACTAATAACCGAAGTCCTATGCATAAAGAACCTTTGACGGTTGGAAATTGAAATAAGAGTAAACTGTAGTGCCACCGTCCAGGCAAAAATTCCTGCATGGCATCGTGTTTACCTGTCTTACTTGCCCAATTGGTACAGAAAAAGTTTCATTTTTATTTGCATATCTCATCATCATTATGAATTTGGGTAAAATTTTAAAAATAAATTTGAATAATAATAAATTTGAGTGCATGTGCTGTGGGTGGAACTCTGTTGGATAATCTTTCAGACATTTATTATCTATAATGTTTGTCATATCAGCAGTTCTAATGGAAGGTCTGTTTCATATTATCCCTGACAGGAATACATGGCATTATCGCATAACTTGGCAAATGAAGAATTGACTCCAGGATATTCACTTTTTTGTAAGGAAGTAACTTTAAAGATACAGCATGTAAGAGCTAAATCTGCCTATTGCAGGTCTTTCTTTAGGCCATAAATGTTATCTAAATTATTAATTAGACATTTATTAACATGAAAAGACCATAATCAATTCTCTAGATCATCGGATGGTTTCGGTTTTCAACAGAATTAAATACGATTGCCAATTAATAATTTAATAAAAAATGGATAATCAGGACTTTGTTTATTGTCGTAGCAATGGTAGCAATGACAATCGAGACTACATTGTTCTGCCAACAGCGATAACTCTGCTCAGAATGAAGTAATTTGATTGAAATTTTCAACATATTCCCTTTTCATTATGTATTTTTTTAACAATTATAGCGAGACCTGTCAGCTCTTTATCTAAATCTTACATAATGCTTCTTTAAATTGTGATCTTTTTCATATGGAATACAATTATCATTTAGATATATCACAATTCCACCACAATGAATTGGAATTTCGAGAAAATCGAAATGAAAGTGCCAAAAAAAATGGCTGCTCTTTGTACGCAAATTGTGTATAAGTATGTAATTCAAAGGTTATGGACCTCCTAGAGGTCACAATTTTTATCCGATTATGATGAAACTTAACACATATCTTTATATTCCCAAAATCTCAGTCCCTTTTGACATTTGTGCATTTCAGACCATAACTTTCTGGATTATGGTCCTGATTGTACAAAAAATCGTTTTTGTTTTTAGCTTGTTCTCTATCCATCTCTTGCAAAATGTGGGGGTATCCTGCCTGGCAGCCACTTGGTATAACTATTATACTAAGAACAGACAGCTCTTTATCTAAATCTAACACACTGAGCCTTTAATATTACAATGAAAATTGAAATTAAATAAAACCAAATAATAAACACGTTAATATTATAGAGAAAAATAATAGACACATTAATATTACAATGAAAATTGAAATTGAAATGAAATACTAGACACATTAATATTATAGAGAAAAATAATAGACGCATTAATATTATAGAGAAAAATAATAGACGCATTAATATTATAGAGAAAAATAATAGACGCATTAATATTATAGAGAAAAATAATAGACGCATTAATATTACAATGAAAATTGAAATTGAAATAAAATAATAGACCCA
Organism: Patella vulgata; assembly: GCF_932274485.2. Taxonomy (NCBI): domain Eukaryota; kingdom Metazoa; phylum Mollusca; class Gastropoda; family Patellidae; genus Patella; species Patella vulgata. The sequence goes on along the minus strand of NC_065883.2, from coordinate 73,467,558 downwards.
TTAATATTACAATGAAAATTGAAATTGAAATAAAATAATAGACCCATTAATATTATAGAGAAAGATAATGTTACAATATAGAGAGAGAGAGAAATGGGGTTTAACGTCCACTCGACACAAACTAGGTCAATTCGGGACTAACATATGGTTTTATTTTATTGCTATAATTCGCTTGCGCATAGGGGTCTTTAGCAGTGGGAGGAAACCGGAGGACCCAAAGAAAACCCACGAGGTTGGACAGGCGACCCTACTCCTTGTCACATACAACAGGGGATTTGAAACCACGCCAGTCGACTCAATGACAGACTTTATGATACTGTTACAATATAAATTCATAAATAATGTTTATGAAATCATAGATATGCAAATATTACAATAAAAAGTCATATTAAAGAAAAATTGGAAAATTCTATCGCAATAATCCTCATATTTCCAGCTGTGTATTTACTTCTTTTATTTGTAGGAGTTTGTTTACCCCTGAATATACATATGTTACACGGTAGTTATTGCATTAATATACTATGATATAAATCTTGCTCACAGCACAGACATGTGTAGTAATAATATCCTGTATGCTGTGCATATGGTAAACAGGAACAAGCACACTGTGATCGAGTTATCTGGTTTGTGGGTTGTGATGATGCAATTCATTATGAATACAATGTTGTAAAACTCAGCTGGTTCTTTTTAAAGAGAAATTCCTCATCACACAAGAGTGATTTTAAAGGAGCTAAATCGTTAATATTTGGGACCTAGATATTGACACAAATGTGTCGTAACGCATATAATATAATGTAATATGAATGTATATAAACTGTTTTACATTCAATCGTTTCTGATTTTACTGTAATTTCAAATCAGTTATGTTCGGCAAAATGTGCCAAAAGTCTCAATCAAATGGCTATCAGTCTACACTGATAGTATTTATTGTGTATGATCTCCAGATAAGAATATGGCATCACCGTTTGACAGGACTTATGGAATATGTCTAGTCTTGTTCTTCGAGTGCCTTGTAACAAATGGCTCTAAAACGCATTATGGTACACGATTCGTGTACCGATGGTAAAATATTTATTTTGTCTTTTGGATATCAGAAGCCCATCTTTTCGCGGTAAGATCACAACATCAATGTTGATTAAAATTTGTGTTTTCAATGTCAAAGGCTTTTCTATGATATTGAGTTAGAGACTTAGCTACTTTAAACTTTAAATGTCTATAACATAAATCTGGATGACTATATTTAAACAAAATGTCTTTTAATAAAAAGAGCTGTGTTGGCTCAGTGAGAGAAATGGGGTTCAATGCCAACTTGACAGAAACTAGGTCATTTCGGAACTAACACATGGTTCAATTTTCTTTCATTATTTGGCTTGCGTGTACTAGTCTTTTTAGCATTGGAAGGAAACCGAGGAACCCGGAGAAAACCCACGAGTCTCCAGTGATAGGTGTTTGAATTCCAAATCCAAATACCAAACAGTTAAACCACCATGGCTGGAGAATTCCTTTAACAGTTAAACCACCATGGCTGTAGAATTCCTTTAACAGTTAAACCACCATGGCTGTAGAATTCCTTTAACAGTTAAATCACCATAGCTGTAGAATTCCTTTAATGAAAATCAATCTGCGTAATGTTTTCCGTCCAATGAAAAATCAATGAAAGCATGAATGTTATTTTTCTAAATCTAATAATTATTACACCTGTGTACAATGATTAACTCCGCGATTTTAGTTACGGAGATATTTTAAGCCACGATCAATAGGTAATTTATTGGACTTGAAAAGATTTCTATGTTGAAAAAATATCTTTTCCAATTGAGCGTATGATTTTGCTGCTTTAACATTTGAAAATGATGAGGTCTTTATAAACAACCCGGTAGTGGTTCCGATGGTAAATTAACTATCGACAGCTGATGGAATTAAATTGATTGAGATCTTGCGAAATAGTTTTGTTGTAATTATATTAGTGCATTATTTGTTTGAAATGGGGAGTTGGATGGTCGAATGGTTAGCATGTGTGCGTGTTGAATCATTAGGTCTGTCATTCTGTCAACTGGTGTGGTTTCTATTTCCCGGTTGTACGTGACAAGGAGTAGAATTCCCTGTCCAACCTCGTGGGTTTTCTTTGGGTCCTCCAGTTTCCTCACACTGCTAAAGACCCCTACGCGCAAGCTAATTATTAAAATAAAATTGAACCATATGTTAGTCCTGAAATGACTTAGTTTATGTCGAGTGGACGTTAAACGTTTTGAATAAAAGCGAGGGCCAAACAAGGATTGTAGGACAAAGTGAAGTGACGTCAGTTAGGCAACTACGTCACTGAGTGACGCTGCAAGCTATAAATAGACCCACACAGATTATTGATCCTTCAGAGAACAAAGCCTGTTTAGTTAGAGTTTGGACCCTACAATAAGCAATTTCGATTTTTTATTTCATTTAGAGATAAAATTACTCATAAATTTTCAGATGTAGTAGAAGGGTCTGGAGGGCTGGATGTCAAGACTTCGTGGGCTGGATTTGGCCCACCACTGCCCTAGTCGTTAAGATGGAAATTGAAATAAGCTTAGGTTGTGTATAGCACTGCTATATCTGGGCAAAATTTCCACTTAATTGAATTCCTGTACAATCTGATTAAAACACAGATCCAATTTCGTTTCGTTTTTATAGTTCAAAATTTTGATTTTACTTGTCTTTACTACACTAGGATCTGGAAGCGTTGTTATTTAACTCGTGTTCTGCTTGAAATGAGGGGTCAGCCAATCAAATGGTCTGTCGAATTGAGCGTGTGACCTTTTTTGCGCGAAACTGTGGGTAGACATTAGCGGCAATAGAAATCAAAACAAAGCAAAAGTAGATAAAAAATACATGGCGGTCGCTAATTGTTTAATCGAATGACTGACGTAATCGGGTTAAATGTCGCTTGCTTGGTACCTGACGTCATAGAACGTGAACTCCCGCTATAACTTGTTAGATCTTCATGTAGTGTAGGCCATCGAAAGTATAAAAAAACGAAACGAAATATAGATCTGTATTTTAATTAGATTTCTGTAAAGTATTTTAAAGGTAAGCTGATAAAAAGTGATCTTGAACATCAGTCTGATTAAAATATAGATCTATATTTCATTTCGTTTTTTTATACTTTCCATGGCCTACACTACATGAAGATCTGACCGGTTGTAACGATATGTCACGTCAGAGGTCATATGAGCGGCAAGTGAGCCTATGACGTCAGACGTTTGATTAACCAATCAGCATTAGTGTTACTAGTGGATTACCCTCTGTTCCGTGCAAAACACGCCTAAAGCTCGCCGTAACAGACCGTTTCATTGGCTAATACCTCACACTATTCAGAACACGTCAATAATAACAACTCTTCCAGACCCTAGTGAAGTAAAGACAAGTAAAACGAAATTTTGAACTATAAAAAACGAAATAGTATCTGTGTTTTAATCAGATTGCTTGTATATGATCCGAAACTCAAATTAAATTGCATTAAAAACTGTTTTTTTGCGTCGTTTAATTGTCAGGGGAATTAAAAACAAGTAATAAAACACACTATATATATGAATAAAAAAAAAGCTAATTAATTTTAAGTCCATCCTTTAAAAAAAAAATGAATTAGGACAAAAATAACATTTGTAGTAATTTTGGATCCTGAATGCGGTATATACCAGTAATGGGCCTAATAAATATTTTTATTAAGAGTGATAAAAAAAATTAATTTACAACAATGCAATTGTGTAGACGCAGGTTAAAAGTTCAGTAGGTAGATAGTAGTAGATACTTATAGTAAGACGAGAGAGAAATGGCCACTAGACACATACTAGAAAATGAAATGAAATGGGGTTTAGCGTCCTACAATTCTGCTCCGACTGGGCTAATGAAGACAGACATGCACCATACAGTGTGCAATGAGGGAAATTTTGCCAAGACAGTGAAAATGGCCTGCTCTTGTATTGAATTCCATCTGCCAAGGGATCTTTAATTTGTACGCCAATGTCCTATCCGAATGACTAGAGAGCTGTCCTTGTCAGGCCCTCCGACCTGTACCAGGGAAACCATCCGGAAAATACAGATGCACTTTCTCAGCCAACACCAGGAGCGAGCCCACGACCCCAGGCTAATGAGCCAGCATCTTACCCACTTACATGTAGCAAACGTAGCCCCCAAGACATACTAGGTCATTTCGGGACTAACAGATGGTTCAATTATATTACATGTATCCACGTGCAAGTAGGAGAAAACCAGAGAACTGGATAAACCTCATTAGGTAACGCCAGTCTTTGTCAGGTACAGGTAGAAAATCAAAGCCATGCCAATTGATTCAATGACAGAGGGGGGTTGAATGGCTGAATGGTTAGCGCAACCGCGTTGTATCATAAGGTCTGTCATAGAGTCATCCAGCGTGGTTTCGATTCCCTGGTTGTACATGTCAAGGAGTAGGGTCATGGGTTTTCCCCAGGTCCTCCGGTTTCCTCCCACTGCTAAAGAAACCTACGTGCAAGCAAATTATTGAACTAAAATTGAACCACATGTTAGTCCCAAAATGACCTAATTTATGTCGAGTGGACACGTTAAACCCTCCTCTCTCTCTCTCTCTCTCTCTCTCTCTCTCTCTCTCTCTCAATGCCAGACCTTATGATCTAAAGTGCATACATTAAGCCATTCAGTCAGAGCTCCTGTCTATAGTAGAATTGAGTACACCTATGAACGGTTGTAATATATATATATCTATCTATACTAGGATATGACAAGGTAAAAAACTTACTTTCAGTTTTTAATTATATTTGTCAGTAAAATAATAATAACAGCCTTTGTTTTGTCATGTACATGTGAGGCTACACACCTAACTGACCTAAATTGAAAATTAAATTGTAAATAAAATGAAATGAAAAGGGATTTAATGTCCTACTTTTCTGCACCGACTGGGCTAATGAAGACAGGCATCTGCCATGCCATGCTGTGTGCTACGAGAGAGTAGCACTACAGCTTACTCTTCTATCGAATTCCCAAATGTCAAAGATTTATTTAAGTGCCCACCAATGTGTACATGAGACATCGGTTTTGTTTCCCATGCAAACAACTAGTCAGCTGTCCAAATTGAATTGCAAAATGAATGGATTGTTAAATTTTCAATATATTCATTTTGCATTATCTATTTTGGAAATATGTCCAACCTCATGGTTTTCTACAGGTCCTCCGGTTTCCTCCCACTGCTAAAGACCCCTACGGGCAAGCGAATTATTGAAATAAAAGTGAAACATGTGTTAGTCCCGAAATGACCTAGTTTGTGTCGAGTGGACGTTAAAACCCCATTTCTCTCTCTCATCATATAGCCCGTTCAGACACTTATTTTTAAACCAGTTCATAATCGCTGGGGTTTTTAAGACAGCATCGTGTTGCGTTCACACGTACTATAAGCCAAACCAGTTTAACTATTCTGACCTTTTCGGTCGGAGGTTAGAGTTAATTGCGCATGGGTAGCTTCATATTCTTTATTCGGTTCTCGCGCGCTTTAGATAACATTGGCACAGTCTGACCCAGATATTTTCACAGGAATGTAACTTACGGCGTACTGCGCATGCTCAAAGCAAGCTGGAGCTGGGGTTTTTAAGCCAACCCGTTCAGACGGCTAAGATGAACCAGTTTAAAATAAAAAGCCTTCTTGAAGACAGGTCGCGAGCTGGGGTTTTTAAACTGGTTTATTTGCACCACATGGGCGTTCAGACACTTAAGTTAAACTGGTTTAACGATCCCCGGGGTTTTTAAACCAGTTCAACTTAAGCGTCTGAACGGGCTAATAGCTTTGTAAAATCTGAGCAGACTTGAACCAAAACACATTGCAAGAGTTATGTCTGATTGATGCAAAAAAGTTAGACATTAAATCACAATTCAATTTTTTGTTTCTATTTAAAAAAATAAAAGGAAATGAAATGGGGTTTAACGTCCTACTGTTCTGCTCCGACTGGGCTAATGACGACGGACATACACCATACAGTGTGCTATGAGGGAAATTTTGCACAGGCTGTGGCACAATTTTTCTATACAGTGTGCTATGAGGGAAATTTTGCCCGGGCAGTGGCATTATGGCCTACTCTTATATGGAATTCCAACTGCCAAGGGATCTTTTAAATGCAAGTCCTTGTTTGGCCGTCCTTCCTGCACCACTGACAAGACGAAACCACATCGGCAAATCCTGATGAACTTTCTTGGTCAATGCAGGGATCGAATATTCTTGTAAAAGAGCACCAGGGCATTGACATAAACATTAAACTGACTTGGAATATTTGTAAATCCCTGGCTTGGGTCAACGTTTAAATTTGGGTGGAGTACATATGTATTAAATATATCTAGGTGAAACCTATAGAACGACATTTAAAATATAAACATGATATTTCAACAACACAACAAGTTAAATTTCTTTGTATAATATGAGACAAAAAAAATATTTGTGACAAGTTGGGCTGTTTATGTCGGGCACTAACAGCTCTCTGTTAAACAGGAATAAATTCACTTGCTGAGTTATAGATGGTTTCGGGGGGTTGGATGGCTGAATGGTTAGCACGTGCGCGCTGTATCATAAAGCCTGTCATTGAGTCAACTGGCGTGGTTTCGAATCCCCGGTTGTACGTGACAAGGAGTAGGGTCGCCTGTCCAATCTCGTGGGTTTTCTCAGGGTTCTCCGGTTTCCTCCCACTCCTAAAGACCCCTACGTGTAATCCCCATTTCTCTCTCTCTCTCTCTCTATAGATGGTTTCGACAATATCATGGAACATGAAAGTGCTGGGAATACCCACCAGAGTTCAGTTGAGATAGGTAATTTATTGGTCTTGAAGGAAATAATAGTGATCCCGGCATTGCTAGCCATTTTGTAAGACATGCGTAATGTAGAACACAAGATATGATTGGACAATACATGACAATTTTAGCCAATGAAAAAATTGATTATTCAGGTTCACGTTTGAATATTAACGACTGTCTTATAGTTTATGATATGCTTTCCCATTAGCCGAAATGACTGCTACACACGCCATTTTGTGGAATTCATCCAACCAAATACAGTGTTGCTTATTCCAGGGTATGTGGGCCCCTACATGTGTATTATCAACATCTTTAGTTTGTAATGAGGAATAAACGAGAAATATCTTCTGATGTTTGGTAGAATTATATTTAGATGTTATTAACGTAATTTTTTTAAAAATTTTTTTTGGTGTTAAAAAAGTCAACGCTCGATTTTTGGGGTCCTCTACCTAAGCGCGCAGGCGATGAGAAACAAGGAATTAATTCAACACGGCCCAAGTGCTCACTAAAGCTGAGAGATCAGACGATCTTCGCGTGCAACCTTTGACATCAATCGAGCAGACATCCCTAATCGTCGGGTTGCCAGTTAGGGAAACCCCTACATTTTTGTCCTGTATGCATTCCATGTGGGTTTTTCAGGGAATCCAGTATTTTTCTAGTAAGATTGGATGTTTCTACTTTCCATATATACCAAAATTGCCATACTTTTATTGGAAAGAACCCCCCGATGATTACTTTTGTGGGAAAGTATCTTTAAATGTAATCTTGTATCATGTTGGATAGAGATTTAACTACGACTATGGTGTTTATCGTATCCTTGTTTTAAATGTAATCTAGTTTCAGTTAACCCTTAATATTACTGTTTCTGCCTTTAATCTTAATGTTGTTAAATTTGTAACCATGTCACACCTGTACAACATTATTATTTTTTATATTTAGAACACCTGACCTGGTTATCAGAGGCGGTTAACTTATCAAATCCTAATTTGCTGATAAGCTCGTATTCAGCTAGAGAGATATGATGTAATGTATGCCGTTAGACTATTCTAGCAGCTACTCGCGTGGAGTAGTCATAGGTCTATTGTACTAATGTTATGATTCATACATCATATAGACCAGACCACTTTTGATACTTAAAATAGAAGTATTTTAAAGTCAAAGTGTGGTATATTTGTACGTATACACCAGTCAAACTGTGGTATATAGAATATACCAGACCACTTCTCCTTTATTTTGATACTTAAAATAGAAGTATTTTAAAGTCAAAGTGAGGTATATTTGTACGTATGCCCCAGTCAAAGTGTGGTATATTTGTACGTATACACCAGTCAAACTGTGGTATATAGAATATACCAGACCACTTCTCCTTTATTTTGATACTTAGAATAGAAGTATTTATTATGGGTGTAAAGTTGTTTTCTATTTAAAGTCAAAGTGTGTTATATTTATACGTACACACCAGTTGATAACCATGGTCTATTAATACCTATCAGTGGGTATTATTTATTCCTAGTGATTACATCATATAACCTTCTATACGATTCGACGTGAGGTATACCCACCATTTAGCATGTTCCCAACTCTCGCTTTACGTCATACCTCTCTTTATCTCGCTCACGCTAGTTATGTATGGGTACATTGATATCGTGGGAATGTATGTTGACTACATTTAGATTACGTGGAGACACACGTGTGTGACCGTGCCTGAATATTTGAAGGCCAAATTGTGGGATTGCATCAAATGTTCTTCACACAAAAGGTAGACAAATAAAAATGTCAGTGTGTTTTTACTTGAAGACATGCAGGTGCACTGTTATGGGGTGATGCAACCATTCAGTGTTTTGACAGTTTGATTTTAATAAAACCAATAAGGTTTGAGAGGGGAAGGAGTTATCTGGGCAGGGGTTTGGTATACTATAAGATAGACTGAGGCACCCTGTTTATATTAATCAAGTTTTCACCAAACCTTACAAAACACTTAAAGATACATTATGTAAGATTTAGATAAAGAGCTGACCATTCTTGCCATAATAGCTCAAAAATAGATAATGTAAAATAAAAATATTGAAAATTTCATTCACACTACTTTATTCTGAGCGGGGGGGGGGGGGGGGGTGCATGGCCGAATGGTTAGCACTTGCTTGCTGTATCGTAAGGTCTGTCATTGAGTCAACTGGCGGGGTTCCGATTCCGTGGTTGTACATGACAAGGAGTAGGGTCGCCTATCCAACCTCGTGGGTTTTCTCCGGGTCCTCCGGTTTCCTCCCACTGCTAAAGACCCCTACGCGCAAGCGAATTATTGAAATAAAACTGAAACATATGTTAGTCCCTAAATGACCTAGTTTATGTGGAGTGGACGTTAAACCCCATTTAAAGAAAGACCTGCAATAAGCAGATTTAGCTCTTGCATAATGTATGTTTAAGAAATTAGAAATTTTAGATAAATTCCCCTCCATGACATTGTTCTACATATTCCCCATATCCCCCTTCTCCCCCAAAAATAATCACACCTAAACACACAAATAGATACGCAACAGAAAGGCAACAGTCCTCTTTCACATATTATTAGAAAGCATGGATTGGTTGTGAAATATTGTTTAATTCCAAATTTCTTGTGTTTTGTGGGGGGTGGATGGCTGAATGGTTAGCGTGCGCGCTGTATCATAAAGTCTGTCATTGAGTCGACTGGCATGGTTTCGAATCCCCGGTTGTTCGTGGCAAGGAGTAGGGTCGCCTGTCCAACCTCGTGGGTTTTATCCGCGTCCTCCGGTTTCCTCCCACTGCTAAAGACCCCTACGCGCAAGCGAATTATGTAAATAAAATTAACCAAAATGTTAGTCCCGAAATGACCTAGTTTGTGTCGACGGATGTTAAACCCCATTTCTCTTTCTCTCTCACTTACATTTCCGTTTTTCACCTCCCACTTTTGTTGATCAAATGGGTGCAAGAGCTATATTATATCTTCCAGTCAACCCACCTTAACTATTGTTCAAACTTTAGTGGAGACTAAAGAAAGACATTTATGTTTCAAAGCGAGCTTTATGTTTTAATTCTAATTTAATTAACGATTCCAAAGCAAAATTTGACATTTTGATCTATGCACTCCCTATGTAAACAAGCCCATCCATCGACATCTTTATTTTTCGTGATATTGAATTGATGGGCCTGCTTTTAATTCCGATTGAAAATCTATATTTTACAATCAACTCACGTGAACTTTTGTTCAAACTTTAGTGGAGATTTATGTTTCAAACGAGCTTTATGTTTTAAAGGCTCAATACCACTCTTGTTGTAACTGAATAATATGTCCCAATCTTTATTCTGGTCAACAAATTGTACTATTTTACAATTAATTGATGATACAGATTTGATCTTAACACACCTAATTTAAAAAATGGGAAAAATTCAACTAAATGATTTGAAAAGCCTGACGTAAAGCTTTTCAAATGTGGCTTGGATTTAAAAATATTTTTGAACCCTCTACCTGGACAAGTAAAATAGGATTTAATGGATAATTTACACAACAGGTAGGACACTTAACACATCTAGTACTTAGAATAAGGCTATTTTTTATTTTCTGGAGCTGTCAAGCCAGCAAGAGTGTTATTGTCCCTTTAATTCTAATATAGTTAACGATTCCAATACAAAAATGACATTTAAAGTAAAATTTGTGTAAGAATTTGAGCGATATAGGAATCTCTTGTAAACTACAATATATGACACAGTTGAAATATGAATACAGGACACAGGAATATCAGTCCGAAAAATGGTTAAGCTCTGTTCAGTTCCAAACTGAAATTCCACTGATCAATGCTACTCCCTATGTAAACAAGCCACAGCCGTTTTTGTTTTCATCGAATCAAAATAGCCAGAATATTTTGATTCGATGTTAAATAATCAATCTGAGTACGTATTAGCGAGAAATTTGATATTTTTTAAAAATGCAAATTGTGCAATTATATTTGAAGGTTAACAAAAAATGTGTATAACAGTTCTAGAAATAGTGAGGCTCAAGTAGGTGATTTCGGGACTAATTTGGGGGAAAATAGTAAAGTATTTCACAAGTCGTCTTCTTGTGTGACCAACTTCTAAACCATTAACACTTGAGATTGATGATAATTTAACATAGTATATAATATCCTGAATTACATGAATAATTATCTGATAATGAAGACTTCAAAACAGCGATAAAATAATTAGTACATTATTGATAGAAATAGAACACTTATCGATAATACAAGCTTATAGAAATGAAATGAAATGGAGTTTAACGTCCTACTTTTTTCTGTACCGACTGGGCTAATGAAGTCGCACTTACGCCTTATGTCTTTTGCCATTCTTTATGGCTGTCCTCTATCCCTGTTCTTTAGGTGTGCCCTTGAGTCAATTGGCGTGGTTTGAATCCCTGGTTGTATGTGGCAAAGAATAGGGTCGCCTGTCCAACCTTGTGTGTTTTCTCCGGGTACTCTGGTTTCCTCCCACTGCTAAAGACCCTATGCGCAAGCGAATTATTGAAACAAAATTAAACCATATGTTACTTTCGAAATGACCTAGTTTGTGTCGAGTGGACGTTAAACCCCATTTCTCCCTCTACCTCTACAACTATAATCTATTTCTCTATTTTAGATGAAGTGGATTCAGAGCAAGAAAAGAAAATGGATGCTCTGTGTTCAAAGGCTCTGGAAGGGTTCCTCTTCATCTTATCTAAAGATGGAGACATTGTTTATGTGTCGGATACTGTGGCCAAATATCTGGGCATACAGCAGGTAAGATATACACATTCATGGAACAAATTTAGTTTATCTTTCTGAAGATTCACATGTCGCTTTAGATCATAGGGTCTGTTATTAAGTCTGAGAATGTTTTGTGAATTCGGGGCCTGGTTACAGTGCATGTACAATAGATGTTATGGATGGATATTGGAGGAGCTTCACCTTTTTTTTTTATCTTTTTGATTGATGGCTTAAAACCTGGCAACATTGTAGAAATGACGAAATGACAGTACAGTTGAGTTGCTAAAAATATTGAATGGATTCAAAATAAAATTTGTCAAAATAAATTGAATTGTTTCAATGGCATTTAGTAATTGAAGTGGAAATTATTTGTAATACTTTTTATTACTGAGTGACGTTTTGACAAGGCGGCTTCTCTAAAAATTAAAGGGAGATTGGATGGCCGAATGGTCTGTCATTCAGTTGATTGGCATGGTTTTGATTTCCCAGTTGTATGTGACAAGAAGTGGGGTCGCGTGTCCAACCTCATGGGTTTTCTCTGGGTTCCCCGATTTCCTCTCACTGCTAAAGCGACTTATTGAAATAAAATTGAACCATATGTTAGTCCTGAAGTGACCTAGTTTGTTTGATTGGAGTTCAACCCCCCCCCCCCCCCCCCCGCTTTCTCTCTCTCTCTCTCCCCCTCTCTCTTTCTCTCTCTCTCTCTCCCTCTCTCTCTCTCTCTCTCTCTCTTGTACCTGAAAAGGAGTAGGGTCGCCGCCAGTCCAACCTCGTGGGTTTTCTCCGGGTCCTCCGGTTTCCTCTCACTGTTAAAGACCCCTACGCTCAAGCGAATTATTGAAATAAATTTGAACCATGTGTTAGTCCCGAAATGACCTAGTTTGTGTCGAGTGGAGGTTAAACCCCATCTCTCTCTCTCTCTCTCTCTCTGGATGTACTAGTTTGTGTCAGTGGAGGTTATACTCCATCTCTCTCTCTCGTTCTCTCTCCCCCTCTCTCTTTCTCTCTAAAATTGTATTCCATAGAATTGCAACCTGTGTATTAAAACAAATTTACTCATATTTACACATGCTATCATTTCTTTCAGTATTTCTTGGTTAATTTCAGATTGAACTAACAGGTCAGAGTATATACGAGTTTGCCCACCCCTGTGATCACGATGAGATTAAGGATATAATGTCCGTCAAACCCAACAACTCGAAAGATCAATTTTCGGACGAGAGAATCTTCTTTATCAGGATGAAGTGTACTCTTACAAGCAAGGGTCGAAACGTTAATCTGAAATCAGCCAGTTATAAGGTAATTGTTGTGTTAAGGGTGTTAATGTGTCTGGGGGTGGACGTGGGGGACGTTGAGGGAATTGGGGGAGGTGTTGATTAGTATGAAGTGTATTCTTACTAATGAAGGTCGAAACGATAACCTGAAATCAGCCATTAATAAGGTAACTATGGTATTAAATGTATCTGCTCCGACCTGGACTAATGAAGACGGGCATACGCCATAGTGTGCCATGATGGAAATTTTGCCCAGACAGCGACACTACGGCCTACTCATATATCGATCTCTTAACTGCCAAGGGGTCTTTTATGTGCACTCCAACCTTCACAAAACCTCATATTTTTTGTCCCATCCAAACAACTTTGTGTTTTCATCCCATTTAAAGTACACTGGACGTCCAGCTTATTGAGCCAACATCTTACTCACTAAGCCACCTTGGCATTGGGTTATTCACTATCCAGTGTTGGGGAAGAAAGTTACAGTCTTGTTTGTACTTGTTAGTCGTGGAGGGACGGAGTGCCTGGCATTGAAAAGCGTCTGATTGTTCTGATTGTACGGAAGAGTTCCTGTGCAGAGAATTGGCCACACATCTAAAATTGGGGGGGGGGGGAGGTGGATGGCCGAATGGTGAAAACGTGCGCGCTGTATCATAAGACCTGTCATTGAGTCAACTGGCGTGGTTTTGAATCCCCGGTTATACATGACAAGGAGTAGGGTCGCCTGTCCAACCTCGTGGGTTTTCTCCGGGTCCTCCGGTTTCCTCCCACTGCTAAAGAACCCTACGCGCAAGTGAATTATTGAAAGAAAATTAAACCATATGTTAGTCCCGAAATCATTACAGTACTAGAGTTTTTTCCTATAAAAAGATATTTTTTCTAAGATCCCCAGGGAAGAGTGGAAAAATCTTATTTTAGAAACGATATTTTTTGTAATTAATTACTCTGTCTTTTGTTTTGAAGGTATTGAAGTGTACTGGCCGTTTGGTGACCCAGGATAGCCATAGAGAGGTGAAAAACGGTCGAACCGATTCAGCTAAAGTTTATCCGTATCTTACAGCTATCGGAGAAACAATCCCTCATCCGGCCAATATTGAAGTTCCTCTCGATGGTAACACATTTCTCACCAAACATGACATGGATATGCATTTTACATACTGCGATGACAGGTAAGGCTGTTTGAGTTATCTGTCTTGAATTCATAGAATGTATTTACCTCCTTAGGCCTTGTAAAATGGATACCTTGTTTCTTTTCCTCATGCTCTGGGTAAACCTAATAGGGTGTGCGGTAAACACAACACAAACTGTACTTTTCAACAAAAACTTTTGCAAGGCCTTCATACACTCTGAATATCTCTATATTTTGTGTTAAGAAGCTGTGTAGGCAATTTTCAGGTCTCGATTCCTATGAGCGCAGGTGAGAAGAAACGAGGTACCAATTTTATATGGTCTATCTGATCCTGGGAACTGTCAGGGTCCTTTTTCAGGGGACGGCTACAATCAAGTTCAGACGGAGAAAACAACGACCAGTTGCCACTTTTCAGGGGTAATGTCTGTTGGTCAGACAAATTAAGTATTGCCTAGTTGTTTGGATGGGACAAAAATCTGATGTCCATCTGAATGACTATACAGGCCCTCCGTCCTGCACCAGACAAGATGGAACCATGGTGGAAAATATGCAATACAATCACACACTTATACATTAATTACAATGTCTAGTAAAGTAATGTGTATTATACATTAATTACAATATCTAGTAAAGTGTATCATACATTAATTACAATGTCTAGTAAAGTAATGTGTATTACACATTACAAGGTGTAGTAAAGTGTATTATACATTAATTACAATGTCTAGTAAAGTAATGTCTATTATACATTACAAAGGGATGTGTGTTGTATTGGGTAGTAGTAATTTAAAACCTAATGTATAGAAAAAAAAAAAAGAATTTTTTTTTGAGATATAAATGCCTTTTTTTTGTTGTTGACGTATAGCTTGTTGCCATCCCATTAATTCTGAACTATTCCTACCCAAGATATATCGTTATGTAGTATACTCCTGTAACTTGTCCACTTTGATACCCGAATTCCGTAATTACCATCTTTTTTCTTGTTGCTTTTGACATATTCCATAACTTGTTGACTTATTGCCAATTATTGCGAACCTCTTGGTATGCTTTATCGCCAGAAATATGTGGCCACTGTCTAGTATTTCTCGTTAATTCTTCCGTAAATAATCTATTATCTTACTAATTGGTCATTGTTGCATCTTTATTTGTTCTGTGACGCTCCCACTGGTGTCTGCTAACCAACGAGTTACATAACTCATAATAACTGTTGAATAAATATGGCTAAAGGGTCCGAAGGTTGTTTCAGCGGTGCCTGAGTTCTGAAAAGTGATTTGAAATTAAGGAAATCATTACCATGGCGATAGAAAAGAGAAAATTGATTTGTTATGGTAGATTTTGAAAGTGATAGCTGCTGTATTGACATGCTTTGTACATCTTCATTGTCAATATTAATTTCCCTGCAGTTATTTTTGGAGGAAACTGAAAATCAATCGATATAGGACGTTAAATAATATACTGTTTACTGTTTAAACGACATTTAGTAATTGCACACATTAAATTAAAAAAAGAGATTAATATGGAAAATAATTATTGTATTTAATAGTAATAATAATAATTGATTTATATAGCGCCAACAATTCCACTTGGCAAGCTGCGCTTTACATAAGTGAGAGAGAGAGAGAGAGAAATGGGGTTTAATGTCCACTCAACACAAACTAGGTCATTTCGGGACTAACATGGTTCAATTTTTTTTCCATAATTCGCTTGCGCGTACGGGTCTTTAGCAGTGACAAACTTTATGATACAGCATGCACTTGCTAACCATTCAGCCATCCAACCCACTCTTTACATAAGTACAACTAATATAAAATTACAAAAATCACAACACATTAATCGATAAAAAAAAAATTTGCAGCTTCGTTTCTACAATGATTGTCTTGTCGTTTTCTTGTACTTGGAAAGCTATTGAACCATCGTAGAAACGTAGCTCTGATTACACATACAGTAATTATTTTCCATAGAATGTTAAATAATCTCCGCGTCTGACAGAAGTTTTAAGAGGATCAGGATGAATTATTTTACAATTTAGTTTTTTAACACGCGTCTATAGTTTTTTTTACGATCATCTTAAAGGGTCATTATGGTAGATAAGATAAAGAGCTGACAGTTCTCACTATAATAGTTAAAGATACATTATGGGAGATTAGATAAAGAGCTGACAGTTCTCACTATAATAGTTAAAGATACATTATGGGAGATTAGATAAAGAGCTGACAGTTCTCACTATAATAGTTAAAGATACATTATGGGAGATTAGATAAAGAGCTGACAGTTCTCACTATAATAGTTAAAGATACATTATGGGAGATTAGATAAAGAGCTGACAGTTCTCACTATAATAGTTAAAGATACATTATGGGAGATTAGATAAAGAGTTGACAGTTCTCACTATAATAGTTAAAGATACATTATGGGAGATTAGATAAAGAGTTGACAGTTCTCACTATAATAGTTAAAGATACATTATGGGAGATTAGATAAAGAGCTGACAGTTCTCACTATAATAGTTAAAGATACATTATGGGAGATTAGATAAAGAGCTGACAGTTCTCACTATAATAGTTAAAGATACATTATGGGAGATTAGATAAAGAGCTGAAAGTTCTCACTATAATAGTTAAAGATACATTATGGGAGATTAGATAAAGAGTTGACAGTTCTCACTATAATAGTTAAAACATAGATAACGTAAAGAGAATATGCTGAAAATTGCTCCACTCTGATCCGAGATATTAGCGATTGAATTTTAGACGTAGCCCTGATCATCATTACTAAAGTCGGTACGATAAAAAACATAGTCTTGATTATCCATTTTGACGTTAAATCATACATTATGCAAGAGCTAAATCTGCCAATTACAGGTATTTTTTTAGGCCTGAATTGTTATCTAAATCTTTAATAAGACATTAATTAACAAAAGAAGACCATAATCAACTATCGGTGTCATCACGAGCCTGCAATATTTACTGGATTTGAATCCGATCTGCTGCTCAACGTTCATTGATGATTAAATAAAAAAAATGGATAATCCAGACTATGTTTTTTATCGTACCAACTTTAGTAATGATGATTGAGGATAGGCCCAAAATTCAATCGATAAATTCTCGGTTCAGAGTGGATCAATTTGATTGAAATTTTCAGCAAATTCCCTTTACATTATCTAGTTTTTAACTATTATAGTTAGAAATAGCAGCGCTTTATCTAATCTCCCATATTGTATCTTTAATAAAAGATTGTTTGTTTTCTTCATGGCATGTTGTCAAGTTGACGCACAAGAAACATTTAACAATATGTGCCTTTAATGTAACAATAAATATTGATTATGTGTAAATTGATACATGTAACATGACGACAGCAATTATAACCGTGCTACAACAATCGCTAGTCTTATGTCACTTGGTTGCGTGATTCGTCTAAATAAAAGCAAAATAACAATAAAAGTTACAAAAGTGGAATCAATGACCTGTCCCGCAGATATTGAATGATAACACAGGTCTGTTTACATGTGATGAATAGCACGATATACTTTGTTGTTTCCTTTCAATGTAAAACAAATGGATCGTGACGTTAATAATCGTCTGCTCCAAAATCAAGGGCTTGTGTATTTTATTAGTAATTGCACGAGGATAACACAACACTTAAACAAAACAGTGAACAAGACACACTATATATACAGTGTAAGAAATAAACAACGATAAACAAGAGTAAACAACAATATATACAGACAGTGTAAGAAACAAACAAGAGTAAACAACAATAAACAAGAGTAAACAACAATATATACAGACAGTGTAAGAAACAAACAACAGTAAACAACAATATATACAGTGTAAGAAACAAACAACAATAAACAACAGTAAACAACAATATATACAGTGTAAGAAATAAATAACAATAAACAACAGTAAACAACAATAAAAAACAGTAAACTACAGTAAACAAAAATAAACAGCAGTAAACAACAATAAACACCAGTAAACAACAAGATATACAGACAGTGTCAGCAATAAACAACAGTAAACAACAGTAAACAACAATAAACAACAGTAAACAACAAGATATACAGACAGTGTCAGCAATAAACAACAGTAAACAACAAGATATACAGACAGCATCAGCAATAAACAACAATAAACAATAGTAAACAACCATATACAGACAGTGTCAGCAATAAGCAACAATGTCAAATCAAGTGAATGGATCCATGGGTCAGTCATAAACGGACACAGCAATGTACAGTCTGGGGCCTGTAATGATGCAGGCTTCAATTAAAATGAAAACAAACCCAGACAAACCCAGACAAAAGGGGGAATATTTCCCAAATATTGTATCATTCTAGTGCACGTCATGATTGGCTATGTGCTCCGGTTTCCTCCAACTGCTAAAGACCCTACGAGCAAGCAAATTATTGAAATAAAAATTGAACCATATGGTAGTCCCTAAATGATCTATTTTGTGTTGAGTGAATGTTAAACTGCATCTCTCTCGCTCCCCCCCCCCCCCTCTCTCTCTCTCTCCGAATGTTGTGAAATTGTCAATTCATTGTCTTTGTAAATACAGTATCGAATTTTACCATATAGTTTTAATTTTGAGTTCTGGATTTGAAAAATAAAAATGAAAGTAATGGACCAATCTCTAATATAACTTGCATGTGTGATAACCTAGTCTTAAGGGTGTTCTCATTTAAATCAAAACAGCTGCATTTCCTTACGACCAAAAGGTTGAGACACAGACTCGAATTACTATATTTAATGCAGATTATGTTCACATAATTGAAATAGTTTGATAGCTGGGGCCTCACATTAAACATTCTACATTCTATCTGTGTATACCAGCTGTATTTGTATCATTTCTAACAATTTGGGCATTTCCAGAAAAATGCCACCGTTTTTTTTATTTTTTATTTTTGATGACTTTCTAGAACTTGATATTTATGGCGCCGCAATTATCGACAAGAATTTGCTACGAGGTTTTAGGTGTGTTTAGATTTAAGTTCCACATAGATATTTGAGATGAGTTTTAAAGAATGTATCTTTTGTTGAGGAAGTCGACTCAAGTAACAGGATTGCTATTTATTTTATAAAACGAAGAGTTGTGGATTGTTTATGTAAGTTACATGTTTAGATGGAGATTTGAAGAGAGTCAATCTGAGCACATGAATCACTTGTCGACTTTTTAGTAGGGTCCAGTTTCATTTGATGCACAGGGGCCTATTTCAGGAAATTTTAACTACGATAAAATCCAAATTTTAGTAATTTGATTGGATAATATTAGACTGATTGTGGTGCTTAGCCAATCAAAATTGAAGTTTCTACTCAAATTTTGATTTTATCTTTAGTTAGACTTTCGTAAAACAGGACCCTGGTTTCCATTGATCTGGATGATTAAAATTGAAACTATCCTTGAGGTGCACAAGGGACAATCTGATTATAGTACAGATCTATATTTTGTTTTGTATTTTTATACGCCCACATGGAAATGTGGACGAATATTGCCGTCATCCCCGTCCGTCCGTCTGACATCCACAATTTCTTGTGAATGCTCTAACACCTGAGGGGGGTGGATGGCTGAATGGTTATAGCGTGCGCGCTGTATCATAAAGTCTGTCATTGAGTCGACTGGCGTGGTTTCGAATCCCCGGTTGTACGTGGCAAGGAGTAGGGTCGCCTGTCCAACCTCGTGGGTTTTCTCCGGGTCCTCCGGTTTCCTCCCACTGCTAAAGACCCCTACGCGCAAGCGAATTATTGAAATGAAATTAAACCAAATATTAGTCCCGAAATGACCTAGTTTGTGTCGAGTGGACGTTAAACCCCATTTCTCTCTCTCTCTCTCTCTCTCTCTCTCTCTCTCTTATCATCTGATTGTTTTAAAATTGATATATGTTGTTTATATTGGTGAGATGAAGAAGCCTATTAAATTTCAATAATTTTCGTTTATTACGTCTAGAGTTATGGCCTTTGTTTCACTTTGTTGAACCATGTAAACGCTCTAACCTCTAAAGTTAACTGCCGATCTTTGTGAAATTTATATTCATTATTTAAATTAGTAAAATGAAAAAGCCTGTCAAATTTCAAAATTTTCTGTAAATAGCTTCCAGAATTGTTTCAGTTTGTATTACCTTGTGAACTCTCAAACGACAAAATTATAATCTGATCTGTATGAAATTGTCTTGTAAGGATGGGACTCCTGTGTATGTACACCATTGACAGTTGGATATCGAAATGATAGCAGGCTATTGCATTGCTATCTTGGCAAAAGTTCCCACGTAGCACACTGCATGGTGTATGCCTGCCTTTATTAGCCCAGTCGTGGGGATTGGATGGCTGGATAGTTAGCGTGTGAGTGTTGTAACATAAAGTCTGTCATTGAGTCATCTTGCATGGTTTTGATTCCCCGGTTGTACCTGACAAGGAGTAGAGTCGTCTGTCCAACCTCATGGGTTTTCTCCGGGTCCTCCAGTTTCCTCCCACTGCTAAAGACCCCTATGCTCAAGTGAATTAATGAGATAGAATTGAATGATATGTTAGTCCCGAACAGGCCCGTAACCAATAAAACAATAGATATACATTGTCTGTCAATTTTACAGCACTCCCGTCAAAGGGCAAAACCTAGTAACTCACTTTATTATCAAAATTGAGTTAGGACCAAATTTGTAGTTACTTGGGTATGTGTCTCCTGTTGTTGTACTAGATATTCCAATCTTTTGATTTTGTAAGCAGTTACACCCATGACACAACATAGCAACTTCCTTCATTTGCCTAGTATACCACAGCAAAACCTAGTAACTCAATAGTCAAATCAAAGGATGAGCTGGGGTTTAATATTCATTCATTACGTTTTCCTTTGTTTTCTCAAAATAAGAAGAAAGTGAGTTACTAGGTTTTGCCTTTTGACGGGAGAACACCTCTGAGAATACTTCTCGCCCCCCCACGTTGCTCTGAGCTAGTTACGGCCCTGGTCCCCGAAATGACCTAGTTTGTGTTGAGTGCCTGTTAAACTCTCTCTCTATCTCTCTCTCTCTCTGTTTTAAATCATATGTAAGTAATCAGGAATCAGCTTGGTTTTTGTTTGTGTTTATCACTATCAAAAATGGAAAGTAAAAAAAAATAAACATTAAAATGAAACTCTCCTTAAACAAACTTTCCGCACACAATCTTTCACTTTATTATACGGCCAAAAGATATCTCAGATATCTTATAATAAAATATATGAAGACACATTTATATCCATAAAGTCAATGTTGAGATTAAATAAATGTGGAAAAACAGCATACCACTTCGTATATGTGGAGGGTTGGATTGCCGAATGGTTAGCATGTGCGCGCTTTATCTTAAAGCATGTCATTGAGTCAACTGGTGTGGTTCCGAATCCACGATTGTACGTGACAAGGAGTAGGGTCGCCTGTCCAACCTCATGGGTTTTCTCTGGGTCCTCTGTTTTCCTTCCACTACTAAAGACCGCTACGTGCCAGCGAATTGTTGAAATAAAATTAAACCATATGTTAGTCCCAAAATGACCTAGTTTGTGTCGAGTGGAGGTTAAACCCATCTCTCTCTCTCTCTCTCTCTCTCTCTTATATGTACATATTTATACACTTGGGAGGGAGGTAGGTCACAACTCCAAATATAAATAAACATTTTTATCTGATGGGGAGGTCGCATGGTTAGTTTACAGCCAATTAAATTGAAGATTTAAATGCTGGATGCATGTTATTCCTGCATGTCTTCAGGCGTGATTGGTGTCATTACAAAACCCCCTTATATATATTAATGAAATAATCTGAAAAACTCAAATTTGTTTTATAAGTGAAGAGTTCATTATGCACAAGAAGGAAGAAAAAGGGTGGACAAGTTCTTAGTGTAGTAATCTGTATTTATGTTAGAAGGTCTCAGTTTTTTGGGTCAGAAATGTGATAGTTTTCATTCTAGCAAGATTTGACATTTGAATTAATATGCTATGTAATTCAGACAAACTCAGGATTTTTAATGATATAAAAATAAATTGTGTCAATTAAACGTATGTTATGCAGGAGCTAAATCTGTCTGTTGTAGGTCTTTCTTTAGGCCTGAAATTTTATATAAACTATTAACTAGACATTAATTAACATATCCAGACCATAATCAACTCTCCATTGCATCGCTAGCCTGTGATATTTACTGGATCTGAATCCGATCTGCTGCTCAATGCTCATTGATGATTAAATCAAAAAATGGATAATTGAGACTATGTTTTTAATCATACCGACTTTAGTAATGATGATCGAGGCTAGGCCTAAAATTCAATCGCTAAATTCTCTGTTTAGAGTGGATCAATTTGACTGAAATTTTCAGCAAATTGCCTTTACATTATCTAGTTTTTAACTATTATAGTGAGAACTGACGGCTTTTTATCTAATCTCCCATAATGCCCAAGTGAGAAATATAATAGAAACAGACTATCTACGTCATCAGCGATGTCTAGTGTGTTTTTGATGCCTCGCTAATCTGGAGATCTGGCCACGAGTTCACAAAGCATTTTCAGACTTAAGAATTTACTCAAAATTGTTCGCCTTACTTTAACTAAAATATAGCCCTTTATAAAACTTTTGTTGTTTTAATGTATCAAATACATCAATAAGAAACGATGTGCAAAGTTTTGTGTTTCTGGAACAATGATATTTCTCATAAACAGTGATTGAAAGTTGAGTAAATTCTTAACTTAAATCTGAGAATGCTTTGTGAACTCAGGGCCTGGTGTTGGCCTGAAAAGGTCCTAAGGATTTTCAATCTGTTTAAAATACAGATAAATATTTCGTTTCGTTTTTTATACTTTCGATGGCCTCTAATACATGAAGATCTGACCGGTTTTAGTGGGAGATCACGTCAGAGGTCAGTCATACGAGCGTCTTTTGACCCTATAATGTCAGATATTTGATTGAGCAATCAGCGTTGATGTTTCTAGTAGGCTACCCACAGTTCTGTGCACCTCATGCCAAAAACTCTCTGTAACAGATTGTTTCTTTGGCTATTCCCTCACATCAACCAAAATGCGTGCTATATAACAACTCTTCCAGATCCTAGTGTAGAAAAGACAAATAAAACGAAATTTCGAACTATAAAAAATGAAACGAAATAGGATCTGTGTTTTAATCCGATTGATATAACAGATGACATAATTATATGGAATACAAGTTACGTTTCGACAGGTGCTCTGTCGTATTTATCAAGCAAAGAATTAATTATTTATTTTGTTCATTAACAGGGTACAAGATCTGGTTGGATATGAAAGCAACGAGCTGGTTGGTCAGTCTATGTATAATTATCATCATGCCCTGGACAGCCATGTTGTTGAGAAAGCTTTTAAAGATTGTAAGATTATTATTTTATTTATGGGAGGGTTGGGTGGACGATTGGTTTAACATGTGTGCTTTAGATCATAAGGTCTTTGGGGGGCTAGGGTTGGAACCCTGAATAGTTATCGCGAGTGCACTGTTTCACAAAATACTATCATTGGGTCAACTGGCATGGTTTCCAATCCCTGGTTGTACGTGACAAGGAGTAGGGTCGCCTGTCCAATCTCGTGGGTTTTCTCCAGGTCCTTGAGTTTCCTCCCACTGCTAAAGATCCCTACGCGCAAGCGAATTATTGAAATAAAATTGAAGCATATGTTAGTCCCGAAATGACCTAGTCTGTATCAAGGAGTAGGGTTTGCCTGCCTAACCTTGTGGGTGTTCTCCGGTTTCATTTCCTCCCACTGCTAAAGACCATCTGTGCAAGCTAATAATTAAAATAAGATTGAACCATATGTTAGTCCCGAAATGAAATAGTTTGTGTTGAGTTGACGTTAAACCTCTATATAAAACCACCACTATGATATTTATGGATTTATCTGATCAAAAAAAAACTTAAAGACTGAAAATCTGGATTTATTAACCTTCGGAAATAAAAATATTATTATTAGTGCTCTGCTAATGAGATGCTAATTGCCTGAAAATGAGTTTTGTAAACCTAACAATAATTTCAATATCTATTTCAGTATTTGCCAAAGGTCAGACGATGACAGGCCAGTACAGATTTTTGGCCAAGAAAGGAGGTTATGTGTGGGTCGTTACCCAGGGAACCATCATCTACAATAATCGTACACAGAAACCTCAATGGGTTGTCTGTGTTCACTATGTTCTCAGGTATTTATTCATATCTCTCTCTCTCTCTCTCTCTCTCTCTCTCTCTCTCTCTCAGGTATAGTTCAATATTTATTCATATTCATCAACATTAAAGTACTACATCATGGAATCAACGATAAATCTAAATTCGGGTAACCCAAATCTTTTAAGCAGAAGAACTTGACAAATAGTAATTTGAAGGATTAAAACTGGGCTAATGAAGACGGGCATACGCCATACAGTGTGTTATGAGGGAAATTTTGCCCAGACAGTGGCACTACGGCCTACTCTTATATCGAATTCCAACTGTCAAGGGATCTTTTACGTGCACGCCAATTGTGCATGGGACCTCGGTTTTTCGTCTCATCCGAATAACTAGACAGCTGTCCTTGTCAGGCCCTCCGTCCTGCATCACTGACAAGGGGAAACCACGCTGGAAAATCTGGATGAACTTTCTCGGCCAATGCAGGGATCGAACACCCGACCTCCAGGCTAGCGAGCCAGCGTCTTACTCACTTATTCTGAGTGATCTAATGTGCTCTTTAGATTATAAGGTCTGTTATTAGCCCCGTTTACATTACAAATTTGAAGCGTGCCAGGTACGGGGCTAGATACGGCACCATTAATTGTTTTGTTGTGTAAATGGGTCAAACAAAAGCGTGCCGTACTGAGTACACTGCCAATTTTCACTAGGGACCGGGTATCATTCAGATTTGATGAAAAATGGAAAGAAACTGAGCTTACCATCTAGAATCTAATACACGTATATAACATAGTTTGAGTTAATAGAAATAAAACATGATCTGGATGCAACATTTTATTCTAGCATACTAGATATACTATAAAGTCGTACCTGGTCAGCCGCCAAAGCTGGTCTGATTTACATGAAAAACCAAAGCCAATTTATACTAAATTCACTTTGATAACACGGGTAATTAATAATATGGAACAAAAGGACTTATGTAAAGACTACATAATTAAATCATTTGTCATTGATAGATTATCTCACTATAAGCATATGGCAGGCTTCAGAACAATTGATGTGTGACAGCTAACGCTAGTAAACGTCATTAGTGATCAGTGGATTATCTAACTTGACCATTATACATATGGCAGCATCTGGTTCTTTATTAAATGAACAATAGTGTGGTCAATTAGAGAACAGTGGAGAGTTTATTACACATGCGGTCATAGGATAATTATAATCTTTTACCTATCACTGTCTCTCACACTATGTAACACGTATCCAATAGATTGCCGTCCAGAAAGTATTAAATGGCAACAAGATTCATCAAAGAAAACGCCCAGTTTCTGCTACCATGTAGTTTAAGAAACACTGTTTAGTTTTGACATTGGTTATCTAGTTTATGACCATTTAGTTTAGTTTTGATATTGGTTGTCTGACTCGTCTGGTTTATGATCATTTAGTTTCATAAACTAGACGACCAATGTCAAAACTAAACAGTGTTTCTTAAACTACACGTAGCACAAACTGGATGTTTTTTTATTAATCTTGACGACGGCATACTGCCGATTTTGAAGTGAGGTGTTCTCAGCACGGTTGAATTTTCGTACTGTAAATTCTATGCGGTCTGAGAACGGTTCATTATCAAATTATAATGTCTGTAATTACACTGCATATTTCTTTGGAAGTCATTGTCATGTCAAGGTATGATGCACTGACCACTAATACATTCTCTTTGAAGTTCTGTCGAATTATACATGAATCATGTGTAGCTTGTAAAAAACATAATGAATAAATTAGATATTTAATAAGATCGTGCCTTAACAAAAGTTTATAGAGAGTTTAAATGTCAACTTCAGGTATAGATCACTTTGTCACACATCTGCCTAACTTCAAAGGTCTCCTTTAATTACCTTCTGCTGCAAAAGACAGCCAATTATTAAAATAAAGCACGCCATTTCTTAGTCTCAAAATGACAAAGTATGTGTACCCATTTGAACCCTAGCTTTCATGGTATTTGTTTATTACTGTTGAAAGATTCCAGCCTTACACAGGTTTCACTTAATGGATTAAAAAGGAAAGGGAAATCTATCAACTTCGATTTTATCAGTCTTCTGTTCATTTAAAATACAGATATGACGTCATCCTTTGATGTTTGTGTACCATTATTTCAAATAACGCTACAGGGGACGGGCAACTTGCCAATCATACATTATTTATACTAGATGAAATATTGGACTTGTGTGACATATTTCATTGAAATGCATGTGCGGGATAGTGATGGATTTTAAGTTGTTTAATGGTCTTGTGCTTAGACATTTCGTAATATATTGAACTCGGGCTAACACTCTGGTGCAGTATCAATATGTTACTTAAGATACTTTCCCTGTGTACAAACTGTGTAGAATCTGGGTGATTTGATGATATATTTGGAACAAAAACATATTCAAACTAATTAATCTATCAAAAATTTGCTTCAAATCCCTCTCAAAACTTTGTATATGCGGGGAGATTCCTCAAGCTATAAATAAACTGTTGTTAGAGGCCATGTCGGTCATCTTGCTTCTTTGACTGAGGGTCCATTTTTCAAAACGTATTTTTCATTACTTAAAGTCCATTTACCATACATATTGAGGTCTGAGTAAATTCTTAATTATTTTCTGTCAACTTCTTCTTCCGCTGTTTAATTGCAGAGTCTTTTGTACGTTGACACCCCACAATGTTCCCAACACCGCCTAACCATTTGATCAAGAAATAACAACCGCTCCCTCACTTAAGCTGGCACACAATAAGCTAGTAGATAACACCCCACAATGTTCCCAACACCGCCTAACCATTTGATCAAGAAATAACAACCGCTCCCTCACTTAAGCTGGCACACAATAAGCTAGCAGATAACAGTCGGGTTGCCAGTTAGTGATACTATAATGGTGTGATAATCTGCCAATCGCTAAGATAATTAATATTTCTTAAATTAACCACTTTAAGATCAACTGGCTAGTACGTCGTTAATCTGTCAGCCATTTCAAGCTGTCATTGGGTAACGACGTTAATCCCATCTATTGTTTTTGTTGATTTATTATATTGTTTAATCTTTTATGTATTGTTCATCTATCGACATGTCAGTTTTAATTACAACATTTACCTTTATCCTATTATCTAATTTTCTTTAAATATTACAAAATTTGTACATTGAAGGCAATCACTAGTTAGGATCCCTCACTAAGTACAGTAACTGGCCTGTCAGTACTGTATGACGATATATATGTATATTTATGTTCCGGTATATTAAAGAATTGAAGAATCATTCGAAGTCTTTTACATGTATATCCGAAGAGAGAATTTACACCTCTAAAATACCCTGACAATTTTGCCCAGTGCTTGCCCCATGGGTGTTTTTCGGGTAATCCAGTATTTTTCTAGTAAGATTATAAGTGTCTATACTTTCCATACATACCAAATTTGATATACTTTTATTGGAAATAACTTCCTGATAAATACTTTCGGGACAATGTATCTTTAATGTCTCGTTGGTCACCATTAAACCAAACTTGATGATCATCAACAAGTGGAAATAATATACTATTACAAATGTTAATAATTGTTAATTTGAATGAATCATCAACTTAGCTATTTTATGACCCCTAAAACTATAAATAGACATTTATCTTTGTAGATATATCTTGGTTTTTCCATATTAAACTTTTCATATTTATGACCTGGTACTGGTACGAACTGAAGAATAATTTCCGTTAAGATAAAATTTATTTACCCTCCAAGCACTGACACTCAGGACTTGAAATGAAATGGGGTTTAATGTCCTACTGTTCTGCTCCGAACTGGGCTAATGAAGACGGGTGTATGCCATACAGTGTGCTATGAGGGAAATTTTGCCCGGACAGCAGCACTACGGCCTATACTTATATCGAATTCCAACTGCCAAAGGATCTTTTATGTGCATGCCAATGTATATGGGGGATCTTTGCTTATCGTACCATCCGAACGACTAGACAGCTGCTCTTGTCAGGAGAGAGAGAATGGGATTTAACACGCACTCGGCATAAACTATGTCATTTCGGGACTAACATATGGTTCAATTTAATTTCAATAATTCGCTTGCGCGATGAGGTCTTTAGCAGTGGTAGGAAATCGGAGGACTTGGAGTAAACCCATGAGGTGGGACAGGTAACTGTACAGGTGGGGCATCGACACCATACCACTTGACCGTCACTCAATGACAACCCTTGTGATTTAACGTGTTGACTTTAAACCAATAATTGACCATACATAATATGGAACACAATTACTATTTTAATTAAACATACATTATGCAAGAGCTAAATCTGTCTATTGCAGGTCTTTCTTTAGGCCTGAAATGTTATCTAAATTATTAATTAGACATTAATTAACTTATCCAGACCATAATCAACTCTAGATGGCATTGCTAGCCTGCTATCTGAAGTGGATTGTGAGCCGATTTACTGCATAACTTTCCTTCTCGATTAAACGATTAAATGGATAATCGAGACTATGCTGTTTATCGTACTGACTTTAGTAATGATGACCGAGGCTAGGCAGAAATTTCATTCGCTTAGTTATCGGTTCATAGTGGATCAATTTGAATGGAATTTTCAGCAAATTGCCTTTACATTATCTAGTTTTTAACTATTATAGTGAGAACTGCCAACTCGTTATCGAATCTCCCATAATGTATTTTTAAAGCAACCTTTCGAAACAGTGCTTCCAATAAAATACCGGTAGTATTTGTGTTCCATGTTTTTGTGTTTTTTTGTGTGTCAATTGCTAAATGCTGCTCGAAGAAGAAATTCATTTATCGGTTTGTTTATTTATTAAAAATTTACATACTTATTTTTAATCAATAACCTAAATGAAATGTTTATTTTTGTAATTTCCCAAAAGTGTCACTTTTATTAATCTTAAGTGCCTTTTCCTCTTGGCACCCGCAAAATCATATCAGACTCAGCTATAAACTTGCACTTGAGAAACACTGACCTGGGTTTTATCTAGATCACGTGAATCACTCATGAAAGCAAGAATTAGATTCAAATTTGGTGGTATATATATGGAGAGAGAGAGAGAGAGAGAGAGAGAGAGAGAGTATTATGTTGGATTAGTGACTGAAGTACGATTTGCCTAAATCCTTCACATATAAGGGTATCTTAAAAATCAAAAATATATACTATTAAAGTTACGTTATGTAGGAGCTAAATCTGCCTATTGCAGATCTTTATTATGGCTTCAATTGTTATATAAATTATTATTTAGACATTTATGAACATGGCAAGACCATAATCAACTAGGGGGGTTGGATGGCTGAATGGTTAGCGTGCGCGCGCTGTATCATAAAGTCTGTCATTGAGTCGACTGGTGTGATTTCGAATCCCCGGTTGTACGTGGCAAGGAGTAGGGTCGCCTGTCCAACCTCGTGGGTTTTCTCCGGGTCCTCCGGTTTCCTCCCACTGCTAAAGACCCCTACGCGCAAGCGAATTATTGAAATAAAATTAAACCATTTGTTAGTCCCGAAATGACCTTGTTTGTGTCGAGTGGACGTTAAACCCCATTTCTCTCTCTCTCTCTCTCCATAATCAACTCTATGGATAAGAACGCAAAGATTTAAAAATTTAATGATAAAATAGATAATAGAGTGTTAGTCTTGTTTGTCCAGTATATTGCAAGATAATAAACAATCAAATCTACACTCAAAATTTCACTCAGAATAATAAAGTAATTTGAATAAAATTTTAAATATATTCATTTTTCATTATCTATTTTTGAATAATTATAGCAAGAGCGATCAGCTCTTTATCTAAATCTTACATATGCTTCTTTAAAATAAACCCTTCATGATAAATGAACACATAATATATATATGTGTATCTAAAAATAAAAAATATGTACTATTAAGCAGATATTAAAAAAACTTCATGATAAATGAGCACGTAATAAATATGTATCTTAAAAATAAAAAAATATGTACTATTAAGCAGATATAAAAACCTTCATGATAAGTGGGCACGTAATATATGTGTCTTAAGAATAAAAAATATGTACTATTAAACATGCATTATGCAAGAGCAAAATCTGCTTATTACAAGTCTTTCTTTAGGCCTGAAATGTTATCTAAATTATCAATTAGACATTGATTAACTTATCCAGACCATAATAAACTCTCGATGTCAAGGCTAGCCTTCAATGTTGGCTGGATTAGATTCCTATATGCCGCTTAACTGCCATTGATAATTAAATCAAAACAGTGGATAATCGAGACTATACAGTTTATATTAATGATTTTAGTAATGATGACCGAGACTATGCGAAAATTTCACCCGCTTCGTTCTGGGCTCATAGTGGATCAATTTGACTGAAATTTTCAGGAAATTACCTTTACATTATCTAGTTTTTAACTATTATCGCGAGAACTGCCATCTCTTTATCTTATCTCCCATAATGTATCTTTAAGCAGATATATAAAAAACCTTCATGATAAATTGACTGGCTTATACTAAAAGACAATTAATTATAGATATCTAAAGCCTAGTTCACAACCCACCGTACCTGTAACTACGGGCAGTCTACGGGAGAAATTTGAGTAAACTCGTATGTGAGACTTAAAGGGCTAATCCCGATATTTTTTGGAGAATAAAACTGCTTAATTTTGTGTTAAAATCCCTTAAAATCCTCTAGCTGAGGGCCGATCAACTAACTCGATATTTGTGATAAGTTTTCAAACCATTTAAACCCGTCAGTCTTCGTCTGGAAATGGAGACCGGTGTCCCAAGCTGTATTTTGCGGTGTCTGGATAAAACCAGACTTTTATTTTATAAAAATAACGTGTAGTTGAAATTTACCTTTCGTTATCAAGTACAGCACATGGGTCATTCACTACATAGACCTCTCAAGGAACGGGAACTGATAATCAGGTCACCCAACGAAAAAACTGAACCGAAATCTTAAAAGGGTTACGTGTCCGGATAAGCAATTTTGACATTCACGTCCAAACGACTCAATAATTTGAGCTGGAATTTTGAGAGAAGGTAAATACCCCATTCCTCTATATTTTGGCGCTTAAATTTCATACATACTCCGACTTTTATTTTTGAGACTCTCTTGATATCGGGATAGTCCCTTTAAGCGCCACTTGCCAATGTTCGGCACCGTAGAGAGATTGCAGACTGGCCGTATAGACTTTTGCTCCTGCACATGCCAAATTTTTACTTGGTTTCTTGCGACTGGTCTACAGGCTACCAAACCCTTTGACCCATGCATCTCAAAATACATATGACCGGTTGTGATCTAGGCTTAAGACACATAGAGATGACAGTGTGAAATCAGTTAAAACCAATGTAAACTTCAAATGGCAATAATATAAGTTAGAATTGATTGATTGGAATAATTCTTTGAAAAGAATATTTTTAATAGAGGACTGTTGACTGTGTATGATCTTGAAAACTCTGTATTTAATTTTTATTCTGGTGTATGGAGGCTTTAATGGTCATAAATTATTATATGTGCCCCAGAGTTAATCTGTCTTCTTCATTAGCCCAGTCGGAGCAGAACAGTAGGACGTTACACCACATTTCATTTCCTAAGTTATATTGAAAAGGTTGGTGATCGTGATTTGTCCTCAGGATATTCTGTCATGGTATGCACTGGACAGTGATACAGGACGAATTGCCTCACAAGAACAAGTTTTTAGTTACAATCTGTATATCATTTAGTTTGCCTTTAATATCTGAAACAAAAATGCATTATTTTTTTACATTCTGTACATGTATTACGTTTTGAAAAGGGTCGTTCTTCATATGATTCAATGGAATCGCAATCTACACCACTTCATACTGTTTACATTCATTGATAAAACTACACAAGACTTGATAATGCAGTCTTAATAAATTGTATTGCACTGTTTATACTTGAATATCAGGTCATTACGTTCAAATTGCATAAGCTTCTTTTCATTTATTTTGAGTGAAGTTTGTTGCAGGCCTGGGACCTTACAGTGCAGTGGACGCTTAAGGCTGGTCCTCGGATCCATGGGAGAACCATGGTGGCTAAGTGAATAAAACACTGGCTTGCTAACCTGGAGCTCGCGGGGGCAATCCTTTTGTTGGCCGAGAAAGTTCATCTGGATTTTTCAGCGTGGTTTCCCCTTGTCAGTGATGCAGGATGGAGGACCTGACAAGGACAGTTGTCTAGTTATTCGGATGGAACAAAAAACTGAGGTCACGTGTACACATTAGCGTGCACGTAAAAGATTCCTTGGCAGTTGGAATTCGATATAAGAGTAGACCATAGCACCGCTGTCCACTCAAAATTTCCCTCATAGCACACTGTCGGAGCAGAACAGTAGGGTGTTAATGCCCCATTTCATTTCGTCATTGAGTCAACTGGCGTGGTTTCGATTCCCTGGTTGTACGTGATAAGGAATAGGGTGCCTGTCTAACTTCGTGGGTTTTCTCCGGGTCCTCCGGTTTCCTCCCACTGCTAAAGACCCGTTCGCGCAAGCGAATTATTGACATAAAATTGGACCGTATGTCAGTCCCGAAATGACCTACTATGTGTCAAGTGGACGTTAGACCCCATGTCTCTCTCACTCATTTCATTGCTGTATGGGTATTGTTTGTGTGTGGTGTGGTCATCCTGTATATACTAATGCCCTACGAATAACTACAGGTTATTACAGAAAAACTCTTTAAGATACAATTTCATATTTTTACGTTATATTTTTAAAATTTATTAAAAAAAAGCCTTAAAATAGATGGTATCCATAAACAGTCCTACCATGTTAAAGAATAATCCTATTAATCCTATAATTCACTATTGCCAGTTGAGAAATTGGCAAAAATATCATTTTCAACTTCAAATTCAAACGTTTGAAGATAGCTAATTCAATGGGGGTAATAGAATAACAAGGGAGGTAATTGTGTTATTATTTCCGAGGTCAAAGGATTTTTAAGAGGGAGAATAATACCTATAATCGTATAATAGTGAGTTGACAACCTATTGAGCAAAAGACATAGAAATAATTATGTTTTGACTTTCTTAGAAAATATGAAATTATCGCTTTAAGTACAACTTTATTCAGTTTTATAAACCTATAACGGTAAATCTCTTTAATCTTTGGGGTATATTCTATGTTGATCATTGGGATATATTCTATGCCTGGAATAACTTGCGGTCTGAAAGTCGGAGGGAGGGGGGGGTCTTTTTCTCAGGTTATTTTTTTCTCTCTTTCTTTCCCCAGCATAATCTCAGTCTCGTGCTTTATCCTACACATAAAGTTGCAGACAAAGTGACAATGATCTTTTTGACATAAGTTCTTTATTGTTATAAGAATTATCCAATATACCACTTATACCACATGTTGTCCACCCATCTTATAAACAATATAACACCCACACAAAAAGTGTTGAATATGTAATAAAAACAAAATTTTGAGTCTGTAAATCAGATAAACATTGATTCATATGTCCGGTAAATCTTGTGTATATAGAAAATGTTTATATATTATAAGGATAACAGTTTCTTTCTTCATATTGACATTCATGTTGGAATATGATGTATACATATACCAGTGAACAGTCATTCCGTTGTTAGCACACTCCAATCCTATCATACTTAATGTTGATTTAAATGGCAATTTTAAAAATAGGTGTTTTATTAGAAGGGATGTCTTCTTTTAAAAAAGGGAGGTTGGATAGCCGAATGGTTAGCTTGTGCGCGCTGTATCATACGGTCTGTCATTGAGTCAACTGGCTGGGTTTTCTCTGGGTCCTCTGGTTTCCTCTCACTGCCAACATATGGTTCAATTTTATTTCAATAATTTGCTTGCGCGTAGGTGTCTTTTGAAGTGGATAGAAACCGGAGGACCCGGAGAAAATCCATGAGGTTGGACAGGCGACCCTACTCCTTGTCACGTACAACCAGGGATTTGAAACCACGCCAGTTGACTCAATGACGGATGTTATGATACAACGCGCACGTGCTAACCATTTGGCCATCCAACCCCGCTGACTTTCTCCAAGAGTCACAATTATTGTCTTACAGTATAAATACTAAATTGAAACCACCATCTTACAGAAACTGACTGGCAGATATGTAATTTGATTTGTAAATGGTAGTTGAAATTAAGGACGTCTTATCCTGTTATACGTGATTAATTCCTCGAGACCCACTTAATGCCCTATAACATAAATACGATTATGTGCATGCATGGAAGGTGTGCATGCAAGGCAGTTATGAATTTACATCTTCTCCAAGTCTACAGTTGTTGCTTTATCTCTAATTTGTTGATTTTATCTATATTTCAGTAAAGTTGAGAACAAAGAAGCCATTCTATCTGAAGTTCAGTTACCTACAGCAGATGACCTCCTTGAACCCTTTCGATTTGAGCTCAGCACAGATAAGATTTTTGCTCCTAAGACTAAAGATATGGAACAGCCATTTTTTGTCCCTCCTAATATGAAGAAGACTCTTGATAGTAAGCTCTGTTTATTCATCGAATAAAAATATTTTGATAATAATATTGATCTTGATAGCAGAAGCTTGTAAATGAAATGAAATGGGGTTTAACGTCCTACTGTTCTGCTCTAAACTGGGCTATTGAAGACGTGTACACGCCATACAGTGTGCTATGAGGGAAATCTTGCCCAGATAGTGGCACTACGGCCTAATTTTATATCGAATTCCAACTGTTAAGGGATCTTTTACGTGCACGCCAATGTGTACACGGGACTTCGTTTTTCGTCCTATCAGAACGACTAGACAGCTGTTCTTGACTGGTCCTCCATCTTGCATCACTGACAAGGGGGAACCACGCCGGAAAATCTGGATGAACTTTCTCGGCGAATGCAGGGATCGAACACCCAACCTCCAGGTTAGCAAGCCAGCACATAGACAAATAACCATATGTAATGTCTCAAAATGACCAAAGTATACGGTGTTGACGAGACGTTCTTTTATTTAAATACCTGTAATAATATTATATTGTTTAATTTTTTCCAGTGAATGAACCAGAAGATTTGACCCATCTGGCCCCAACAGCAGGAGAAGGGTGTATTCCTCTTAATTTCCCCTCGTGTTCTCTCGGAGGATCAAATTCCAGTACGTATCTTTTTATTTTCATTGTTGATCAAGTTGTCGTCGCGTTAAAGGTCACCGGAAAAGCTTCATAAATTTTTTGAATATTGCAAGTACATGTAATTTTGTCAACATATCCTTTCCATAAGTATAACACGATCCTGAATGTCAATGTTAACTGCAACAGGTAAATTTCAATGTTGGCAATTTCCGCCGTTCTCCGTGAGTCGACATAACTTTCTGTCAATAATCAATCTGTGAGTGGTCATATCAGTCCTTCTGCTCGTAGAAATATAGACTAGATTAGGAGCAGATGGACTAAAATGACGTCACGGAGTGACGATAAATATTTCAAATTGAGTCTTAAGTCGAGTCTGTGCTAGATACCCTAGAGTCGAATGTTTTTCTAAATTAATTTTTATAAAATGATATTTTAAACTTTTTATAGGTTTATATGAGGGTGATAATATGCCACTGATGAAGGATGTACCATTTTGTGGTACTTTCAAAGAGGAACCAGACACTGTGCAGAGATCAATTTGCCGTCAAAAACAGAATTATATCTCCAGCAATAACGCTTCACCTATGTCACTTTCACCTAGGGTACGTATATATATGTCATAGGTCCGTCCAACCTCGTGGGTTTTCTCCGGGTCCTCCGGTTTCCTCCCACTGCTAAAGAACTCCACATATCTCTCTCTCTCTATCTCTCTTTCCCCCTTAGCTAACGTGACCTTCAGAGTATAATAATAATATGGAATAACTGTTTTGTTTGGTTATGTTTGGAATGACAGTGGTTTCCAATCTGGGATCTGTGAAAAAATAATGAGGGGTTGGGAAGGGGCTGTGAAAATGAAAAGGGGCCAAAGAGAGATATTGTTGGTATTCAGACAATGAATTGCAGAAACTTGTATCAGGCACCTGGGTGAATATTCCAGGTTTTTGATCTGAATGGTTCGACGTGGAAAAGGGTTGAGAATCATTGATGTATGGAAATAATCTGAAACTGAAATGGGTTTAACATCTTGACTTTTCTCCATCAAGGCAGGATGGCATGGTCCCTTATTGATTTCTGTAGCACCACTACTGAACAGGCAATCCATGTTGTAGTGAAGACATTCTAATTCAGTATATATTGCAGTATACGTTACATGATATAAGGGAGATTACTCTTTTTAAAGCTTTAACTTATTTCATTGAGATACAATAGAAATGAAATGGGGTTTAACGTCCTACTGTTCTGCTCCTATACTGGGCTAATGAAGACGGGCATACGCCATACAGTGTGCTATGAGGGAAATTTTGCCCGGGCAGCGGCACTATCGCCTACTCTTATATCGAATTCCAACTGCCAGAGGATCTTTTACGTGCATTCCAATTTACACACAGGACCTCAGTTTTCCGTCTCATCCGAAGGACTAGACAGCTGTCCATGTCAGGCCCTCCGTCCTGCATAACTGACAAGGGGGAACCACGCCGGAAAATCTGAATGAACTTTCTCGGTCAATGCAGGGATCGAACACCCGACCTCCAGGCTAGCGAGCCAGCGTCTTACCCACTTAGCCACGTGATCCCCCCAATAGAACAGTCATTTGTACATATATAACTGATTCTCATAGACAAACATCAGTGTATCAGCGTAGATGTTGGTGTGCATGTAAAAGACCCTTTGAAAAAGAACCATTGTCAAGTTAACATAAGGCAAACAGTTTTAAGTAACTTATGTCTGAGTATGTTTTGTGAACTCAAGTTTAGTGTATCAGTGTAGAAGTTGGTGTGCTAATGTAGTGGACAATTGACAAGTGGAATTCGACAAAGAGTAGGCAGAAATACTACTCTCCAGACAGGGGATCACGTGGCTAAGTGGATAAGATGCTGGCTCGCTAGCCTGGAGGTCGGGTGTTCGGATGGGACGAAAAACCGAGGTCCCGTGTACACATTGGCGTGCACGTAAAAGATCCCTTGGCAGTTGGTCGTAGTACCGCTGCCCGGGCAAAATTTCCCTCATAGCACACTGTATGGTGTATGCCCGTCTTCATTAGCCCAGATTAGGAGCAGAACAGTAGGATGTTAAACCCCATTTCATTTCATTTCATTTACTCTCCAGACAAACTTTCCTACACTGCATGTTCCTGTTTACATCAGCCTAGTTCCATCCTTGTGGGGTTTCTCTGGGTCCTCTGGTTTCATCCCACTACTAAAGATGCGTAAGCGCAAGCGAAGTTTTGAAATAAAAATTGAACCATATCTCTTTTATTTTATTAGATTGGAAGTCCAGAAGATTATAAAACAATGGCTAGTCCAACATCAGTCGATATTATGGAGAGATTTTTTTCCAGTATGGATACGAAACAAACCTTCCAAACGAAACGCAGACCTAAAAAGCCAGAGGTAACAAATCCACAGAAATAACTATATCACAAATTAAGCAAGACTTTTAAAATGGTTTCTCTTGTTTTCTCTGGGTCCTCAGGTTTCCTACCACTGCTAAAGACCCCTACGCGCAAGCGAATTATTGAAATAAAATTGAACCATATGTTAGTCCCGAAATGACCTAGTTTGTGTCGAGTGGAAGAAAAACCCCATTTCTCACTCTCTTTTTCTTTATGAACAGCCCGAGAAAGTTCATTGGGATTTTCCGATGTTGTTTCCCCTTGTCAGTGGTGCAGGACGGAGGGCCTAACAAGGACAGCTAGCTAGTCTTTCGAATGAAAGGGAAAACAAAGTCCTGTGTACACACTGGCGTCTACGTAAAAGATCCCCTGGCAGTTGGAATTCGATATAAGAGTAGGCTGTAGTGCTGCTGTCCGGGCAAAATTTCCCTAATAGCACAATGTATGGCATATGCCCGTCTTCACTAGGATGTTAAACCCATTTCTTTCATTTCATTTTATGAATAGCTTACTAAGTTAGATCTTAAACCACACAGTTGGATGTTCGGTTAGCCCATGTAAAATCTGTCAATATCACTATCACTACTTAAACATGCAAGAGGTAAATCTGTCTATTGCTTGTTCTTTCTTTAGGCCTGGATTTAAATTCTAATCTTCCAATCTAATCTGTTTCAGTCTGAAATGCTTCAAAGAGCACCATTTATACCAATGAACTCCGAGGAAGATTTTAGTCTAGTTCCACCATCAACATCAGATCTTTTCACCCTACATAATGATTTTAATCCTGGGTAAGATTCAAACTATTCGTCAAGGTTCAATCTGTCCATACATTAAGGTTCAATCTATCCATCAAGGTTCAATCTATCTATTCATCAAGGTTCAATCTATCCATCAAGGTTCAAGGTTAAATCTATCCATCAAGGTTCAAGGTTAAATCTATCCATCAAGGTTCAATTTATCCATTAAGGGTTTAAAGCAAGAAATGGTGATTTTGAGCTCTCACCGTGTCCTGGGCCCTGTTTCACGAAATTTTAACTAAGATAAAATCGAAATTTTAGTAATTTGATTGGATAATATCATATTGATTTTAGAGCTTAGCCAATCAAAATTGAAGTATCTACTAAAATTTGGATTTTATCTTTAGTTAAGATTTTGAGAAACAGGGCCCTGAATTGTAAAATAAAGACTATACTGCAATACAGTGTCTTTTTATACCGACCAGTTGGGGAAGGGGTGAGCGGGATGAATTGTTAACAAATTCACATTGGATCAGAAGGTGTGTCATTGAGGTAATTGGCATAGTTTGATTCCCCGCTTGTATGTGACGAGGAGTAAGTAGTCGCTGGTCCAACCTTGTGGGTTTTCTCCTTGTCTTTCGGTTTTCTGCAAAAAGACCCTTAAGCACAAGTAAATTATTGAAATAAAAATTTAACCATATGTTAGACCTAGTATGTGTCCAGTGGAGGTTAAACTCTCTGTCTCTCTCTCTCTGTCTCTCTCTCTCTATCTCTCTCTCTCAATAGATGTCATCTATGGAAACTGTCAATCAGTGTCATTGTATCGTGTTGTTTCTTAAAATCTTTTAGATTGTTTGGAAGACAGTATCCTCCCAATCCTAAAGACCCCACCCAAAAGTGAATTATTGAAGTAAAATTGAACCATGTTAGTCCCAAAATGACCTTGTTTGTGTCGAGTAGACACTAAACCCCATTTCTTTGAAAACTGTCAATCATTGTAATTGTTTCTTGAAATCTTTTAGATTATTTGGAAGAACTGAAAGTGTCTTTATGCCGAAAGAAGCGATATTTGAAGTGCCTCCACAGCCTCGAGTTAGACAGAACTTTCGCGACATGATGGGAGAGAGCACAAGCATGGCCAGCATGGAACAGCCTCCGAGTACCCGCCCAATGCAGGTCAAACGGCCACATGATATGACAAGCCTGGAGAAAGGTCCACCACGTGTGAAGAGGATACGCACTGATCAACCTGTGGAGTTAAACGCTTCACCATTGTTAGGTCAGTTTGAACATATGTGTGAGTTTTAATTAGAGATTTTAAGCATGCTGTATTATTGCATGGTGGAGAGATGTCAGAGTAGTCTTATTTGTCCGTTCAGACGTTTATATTTAAACGGGGAGTCACAGTGGTTAAGTGAGTAAGATGCTGGCTCGCTAGTCTGGAGGTCGTGGGTTTTAAGCATGCTGCATTATTGCATGTTGGAGAGATTTCAGAGTAGTCTTAATCGGCTGTTTAAACGCATATATTTAAACGGGGAGTCACAGTGGTTAAGTGAGTAAGATGCTGGCTTGCTAGCCTGGAGGTCGTGGGTTCGCTCCTCAGGATTTCCCAGGGTGTTTTCCCCTTGTCAGTGTTGCAGAACGGAGGGCCGGATAAGGAAAATTGTCTAGTCGATTGGTTGGAATGAAAAACAGAGGTCCCGTGTACCCATTGGCGTGCACGTAAAAGATCCCCTGGCAGTTTGAATTCGATAAAAGAGTAGGTCATAACACTGCTGTCTGGGCAAAATTTGTCTCATAGCACACTGTATGGTGTATACCAGTCTTCATTTGCCCAGCCGGAGCAGAATAGGACATTAAACCCCATTTCATTTCGTTTATATTTAAACTTGTTTAATAGAGCTGTTTTGTTTTAATACAGGATATTGTTGCGTTCACACATAACTTATGCCAAAACAGTTTAACTATTGTGACCTCATCGGTTCAACAGGTTTAAATGTGACCCGTGGAACAAATTTCAACAAACTGACATGTGTCGATAATTCTTAGAAACTAGCAGTAGAATCGTTTATTATTGTTTTCGGGTTTCAGTAAAACTCTGACTTCTGTGCCGTAAGTCATAGATATTTAAGTTGTATGTAATACAAGAGAACATTGTGTTCAGTATTATATCTTGACAATTTGGAAACCAGTCTAAAAAATTACCTGGTTCAAGGACGTTTGGCTTTGTTTTTAAAATTCAGTAAAGGTCAATATATCTCCAGCCCACTTACATATCTGAGTTGTTTGTAATACAAGAGTATGTTGTGTTTAATATTATATCTTTGCAATTTGGAAACCGGTCTCTATTGTATCACATTATAATATGTAATGATTTTAGTCAATTAAATCAATAAAACTTTCTTTATCTTGATATTTTTGTATATCTTTGACCTACTTGATGTAAAATTTTAGTTTATGTGGCTCCTGAATCAAAATGAGTTGGACACCTCTGACTTCGAGTTATTGTATTCAAATTTCAGAGTATACTTACTCTTTTTAGAAAACCAAATTAGAATTATTTCTAATTAGATTTGGGGGGTTGGATAGCCAAATGGTTAGAACATGCGTGCTGTATCATAAGGTCTGTCATTGAGTCAACTGGCATGTGACAAGGAGTAGGGTCGCCTGTCCAACCTCATGGGGTTTCTCTGGGTCCTCCGGTTTCCTCCCACTGCTAAAGACTCCTATGCGCAAGCGAATTATCGAAATAAAACTAAACTATATGTTAGTCCCAAAATGACCTAGTTTGTGTTGAGTGGAGGTTAAACCCCTTCTCTCTCTCTCTCTCTCCCTCTACATGCAAGCAAATTATTGAAATAAAGATGAACCATATGTTAGTCCTTCTTTCTATCTCTCTCTCTCACACACACACATTAGATTTGAATATTTGTATCTTTTATTATAGATTTGAATATTTGTATATTTAATAATTATGTAATTTTAGGGATGAATGGTAACAGTCGAGATAGTGTATTATTAAACTTACTACTGACTGGTGAAGATCGTAGCCATGGATATAAGGTCAAATCACCATTCATGAATTTTAATGATGGGAGTGGTAGAGGTCGTGATTCAATCAGATCAGGAGGGCATGTAAGTTATCACTGTTAAAATGAACGTGACAAGGAGTAGGGTCGTCTGTCCAGCCTCTTGGGTTTTCTCCGGGCCCTCCGGTTTCCTTCCATTGCTAATGACCCCTACGCGCAAGCAAATTATTGAAATAAAATTGAACCATCTGTTAGTCCCAAAATGACCTAGTTTGTGTCGAGTAGACGTTAAACCCCTTTTCTCTCTTTCTCTGTTAAAATGAATTTTGTTTTAAATTTTCGAATAAATGGAAAATATTGACATTCAAGAAAAATTGGTCAAGATCATTAATGACCATCTTATTAGGTCAAAATTTCTTTCTGTTGATTTAATGAAGCAATCTTTAATTTCTTGTAATAATGTCTTAAAATCTAAAAAATGAAGCCATGGTGGCTTAGTGGGTAGGACGCTGGCTCGCTAGTCTGGCATTGGCCGAGATAGTTCATCCAGATTTTCCAGCATGGTTCCCCCTTGTCAGTGATGCAGGACGGAGAGCCTGACAAGGACAGCTGTCTAGTCATTCGGATGGGACAAAAAAATGATGAGGTCCTGTGTACACATTGGCGTGGACATAAAAGAACCCTTGACAGTTGAAATTCGTAATAAGAGTAGGCCGTAGCGGCACTGTCTGGACAAAATTTCCCTCGTAGCACACTGTATGACGTATGCCTGTCTTCATTACCCCAATCGGAGCAGAAGAGTAGGACACTAAACCCCATTTCATTTCATATTCATTACACATGTAAACATGGAAATAAAAATAAACATGGAAATAAAAATTACCATATGATTGTCTCAAAATGACCGAAGTATGGTAGGGGATGAGGCATTAAAACCCTGTTCCACTCCACTCCACATGTTCATTGAGTCAAGTGGCATGTATTATTATTATTATTATTATTGTACGTGACAGCCTCATTGGTTTTCGCTCAGTCCTCCAGTTTCCTCTCACTGCTACTGGACAATATTAGACCCCTACGCGGAAGCAAATTAACGAAATAAAATTGAACCATATGTTAGTCCCAAAATGACCTAGTTTATGTCAAGTTGATGTTAAACTCTCTCTCTCTCTCTCTCTCTTTCTCTCTCTCTCTCTCCAGATGTTTATTGGTATTTATTATTTTTATTTCAGAACCAAATATTAACATCATCACAGTGTCTATCGTACCTACTGCCTGGTCTAACACAACAAGACTATGAGGTCAACGCACCAATACAAAATTCAAATTTATTACAGGGAGCCGATTTATTACGTGCGTTAGACGTTGATGTACCAGGCTATAAGATTAGACCTTCAATACCCAATAAAAATTAACAGATTGTTCATACCGCATGTTTTGTTTTGTTCTGCCATTTTATTTTAGACATATATATATATATATGTATGTATATATATATATCTCAAGTTGTTGATGTAGCCATATAAGGAGATTTTTAATTAGACAAAGGGAATGTATTGTTTAAATTAGCACAAAATATCTGGGTCTCGGTTTCCTAGATAAAACAAGTCCATATTGGTTGGTATCAAACTTTTTTGGGATTTAATTAAAAGAAATGATTTTCTGTTTTTACATCATGAATAAAATTAATTATTTCAAAAATTGGGTTTGAATTTGGACTTGATTTTTTTCTAGGAAACATTTTTCACTTTCATAAAGCATTTCAGCTCATAATCATCTCTGGCATTTTCGAGTAAGAATTCCATGGAAATAATGATCCTAGTTGTATATAAGTGACAATATCTTTGTATCGGACAATGGACATGTATTAACGAAGTCAATAAAAATATCAAAGGGAGGTAAATTTGTGTTCGACAAAATGACAGAAAGCAGTGAAATTGTGAGTGACGTTGTCAATCAGTGGTAGGTGGTTTGTTTCCAAGCTTGTTCTTACTAATATTCCATTTATCATCTGTAATAAAACCAGTACTTTGGACCAGGAAGATAACATGACATCATCGCAGCCATCTTGAAATTGTGATGTCATATCAAAACTTGAAGTCTGTCAATCGATGCCAAGTTTCTAATAAATTTGTGGAGCCTTAGGCTTTTTTCGAAGAGTGACGACCCCAAGAATAAACACAAGAATAACAAATACTTGGGGCTCAGTTTCTCATCCCCAAATTATCATGCAAACATAATCTCGCAAACATAGTTATGAAATTTTGGGAAGTAACATCCATGCCCAGTTAGTTTCATATAATGACTACCCGGTACCCGATATATTTATCATGTAAATTAGTTGTATTTTGGATTTGCTGAATATATTCAGAAATTGTATGTTAATTATTTAAGTATGTATTTTGAATTTTGGTATGATGAGGTTTTACTTGGTGTGTGAACATTGGCAGTCATATTCTTTCCCTCATCATAATAGTAAGAAGATGACAATGCTTTCATTTCGTGAACACATTATGCAAGATATTTTTACTTTCAGGTGCTATAGTTCCTATAAAATTTTGCCCATATTTCAAGGTGCAAATTTTAAAAGATCATATTGTCCCCCGCCTTTCGAAGAAAGCAGGGGACTATTAAAATGGGTTCGTCCGTCTGTCTGTCTGTCCGTCTGTCTGTCCGTCACACTTTTTGGGACACAATAACTCTCTTCCTAATTGAGCTAGAATGTTCAAACTTGGTGTATGTGTTTATTAGGTCAATGCCTTGATGGAGTTCGAAGATGAGCATTTTCCACTTAGGGTAAGCAGAGATAAGCAATTTGATTGGTTGATGCTTTGGGGCACGATAACTCTCTTCCTAATTGAGCTAGAATGTTCAAACTTGGTGTATGTGTTGATTAGGTCAATGCCTTGATGGAGTTCGAAGATGAGCATTTTCCACTTAGGGTAAGCAGAGATAAGCAATTTGATTGGTTGATGCTTTGGGACACGATAACTTTAGTTCTAATTAAGTGAGATTGATGAAACTTGGTGTATAGTTTCATTACAGTAATACCTTGACTAAGTTTGATAATGAGCATTTTCTGCTCAGGG
This sequence comes from Patella vulgata, assembly GCF_932274485.2. Classification (NCBI taxonomy): domain Eukaryota; kingdom Metazoa; phylum Mollusca; class Gastropoda; family Patellidae; genus Patella; species Patella vulgata. The sequence continues at coordinate 73,423,170 of NC_065883.2, read as the reverse complement.
TAAGCAGAGCGATACGCAATTTGATTTTTATATGTGTCCTCTAATTATTTTCCTATTTCGGCGGGGGACATCAGCCTCACTGTTGGCTTGTTCATTCTTTATAACAAACCAAGAATAAAACATGAATTTTTCCCTAAAATTGCTGAATGTTGCCCAAAATTTTTCTTTGTTCTTCTAAAGCTGCGTATTTAAAATATTAAATAACTTTAACCAATAACATGTGAATGTGAATCTCTGGATAATTGATTTGTATTGTTATTTTCTTATTTTTATGAAGATCGAAAATCAACAACTAAATGCATCTACCATTATTTTTAATTTTTTAATTTTTCAATTTTAAAAAAATATCATTGAATGATGATTATTTAGTTCACATGAATTTTGTGTGGTTTCATTTACCATATTTATTTGGATTCATTCAATGGAATTTCAGAGTAAAAAAAAAGCTATATTTTTCGATTTGGGTTAGCAGTGTTATTTTAGAAAGTTTGAATTAGAAATTTCCCTTTTAAATATATTTGAACTTGATATATTTTCTTCTAGGCAGCATGCATGTACGTACAATAAATTAAGTCCATTTTCGTAGAGCATTTAGCCATTTACAACTTGAAAAATAATAGTACTATGAATTTAGTAAGAATACTTGATTTTGTTACTTTTAAGTTTATAAAAATCACAAAGAAAAATAATATTACTATGAATTTAGTAAGAATATTTCATTTTGTTTACTTTTAAGTTTACAAAAATCACACAAACAAAAATGGAACAATTCTATAGTCTTGATGGTCTGATTTCAATGTTTATTTTTCTATTACAGTTTTATGTAAAACAAATTATAGACATTGAAAAAAAACATTTTGTAATTCATGGCACACATGAAAATCTGCCAATCATGTGCGCTGAGTGTAATTACGCTAGGATATCCTTTTTTCTGTTCATGCTAGCACCTTGCCAGGTGTTAATTATATATACATATAATTTTGGATATGATTTGAAGTTGTTGTAATTCAGTATATTAATTCTTTTTTTTTTTGTAAATAAAAAATGTACTGTTTTGTATTTGTAGTACCAGTACATTGTGTATGGTTTATGTATCTTCCAGGCAGGCAGTACATAACATTAATAACTTTTTAAATTTAAGTTTAATTCTTATTCAATCGGATTAAAAAAAGATCTACAATTAGTTTAGAATTTCAAGGTCAAATGTCTAAGGAGTTGGAGTCCTAACTGTTGAACCCTCATTCAATAGATTAAAAGGAACATATAATAAAAAGTATATATCTCGTTGATACTCTCAAACAAAACTGAAAGCTGAAAGTAAATTAAGATCTGTCTTAATCCGTTTGACCTTTATTGTTATTTAATCAATTTTAACTATGTAATGATTAAAGGAAATATCGCAATAAGTAAATAAATTGATATATTTATAAATAAACATTGTTTTTGTTGATTTAATAATAATTGTGTACTGCCTAGCTTTTTTAGCACAAATTTAAGAGTATTTTACCCTCGACATTTTCTTTTCGTTTGATTTTGTGATAAAAGTTTGTTATTTTCTGATGTGGTTTTTGGTTCAAATGAAAAGAAGTCCCAGAGATTTGGTAAAAAAATATCTTGTTGGTTAATTGATAAAGTACATGTACAGCTACTATACAGAAACTTGCATTTTACATGCCACAAATACTGTGGATAATCTGTCGATCCCTAGAGATTTTCTGTATTAAATATTGTCTGTTAAAATTGAGCTAAATGACAGTAGCTCAATGACGGAATAGGCACTCTTGTGATAATGCACATATCTATAAAAATGTTAAAAGATACTTCAAATAGTTATTGAGGGTTGATAAAAATGACAAAAGGATAACAATAAAATCCACACAACAACAAAATCATTTTTTCTGGGATTTTGCTTTTATTGAGGATAAAAAAGACTTTCTGCTTTCGAATGTAAAGAGGGGGCTCTTAATTCAATTTTTTTTCTTGATTTTTCATTCAATTATTTTTCATTCACTTTGTCACCTGATGTACTTTCATTTTTAGTATATACCCACATTTTAATGTGGCAGTACATTGTATACCGTAATTTAAGAATTATTGAATTTGTTGAATATTATAATGATCAAAATAGAGCTGATACTTTAGAAAATAGGAATATGTAATACCTGTTGATTAGTCTGTTTTACCTGTGTCTAGTTTTGTCAGGTATTTGTTAGGTATGGAGACTCTATCTCTTAATCCGATTTAAAATGATCTCAATATTTTTGAGATTTGCTTATTAGTTTGGTTTAAAAATTTGTTAAGCTTTTCAACAGTTGGAAAATTACAAATTTGAAAAATTTAATTCTAAAATCAAAATATAATTTCCTGTGGGGAAATTTTAACAAGTGTCTTTAATTTTAAAGAAATATTCTATGTGATGAATTAATAAATGTCAGAGCAGAGGGATGTAAGAATTGTAGCCGATTTTTTCGCGAATATTTGTAAAGTTAACCAAAAGGCCACACCCATTTGATTTTCTGTTCTTTGTGGTCGTGAGGGGTGGGTGGGGGGTGGGTGGGGGGTGGACGCGCTGTATCATAAGGTCTGTTATTTAGTCAACTGGCGGGGATTCCCCTGTTAGTCCCGAAATGACTAAGTTTGTGTCAAGTGGACGTTAAACCCCAGTTCTCTCTCTCTTCCGCTTTCTCATGGTCGTGATAAATAAATAGCCCCTTGAATCACGTGAAAGATGTTTTATTTAAAATTCCAAACTTAAAAGGTTGAAACGAAAAGATTTTAAAGGGTCATTATGAGTGATTAGATAAAGAGTTGATAGTTCTCGTTATAATAGTTAAAAAATAGATAGTGTAAATTGAATATGCTGAAAATTTCCTTCAAATTGCTCCACTCTGAACCAAGATATTAGCTTTTCAATTTTAGGCTCATCATTACTAAAGTCGGTACGATAAAACAACAAAGTCTCGATTATCCATTTTTACGTTTAATTATTTTTCAAAAAATGTATTACAATCCGCTAAATATCGCAGGCTAGCAATGGCATCAAGAGTTGATTATGTTCTGGATAAGTTAACTAATGTCTAATTAATAATTCTGATAACATTTGTTTTGAAATTAGTCTTATTTCTGAATAAATAAGCAAAATTTTAACAGGTGTTCCGGAACGATCAGAAAATCAAATTGATGTGGCGTAAGTCTTGAAAATTTGTTGGAAAGTGTTTACAAATTAATAAAGTCTATTCTTTTATATTTTAGCAAATTCTATTGCCATTGAAGTTGGGCAAACCATTGCTCATTTATATTTTAAGATTATGTCTTTTCTTGTTTAGAGTTAAGAGAAATTTGTTAAAACTGTTTGTACATAAACTATTACATATTAAAGTACTTATATATTCTATAATTGTTATTTTCCATGTCAATATTAATAAATATATCACGATGTTGTTTTAACGTAGCGTAAATATATTATATATCATTAACAGTTTCAACGCCCAGTTTCTAGAAAAATAACAAAATTAACAAGTTGCTAGACAGGAATCCAAACATTTTCAGCAGGAGTGGGTCTGGAGATTTCAGATCTGGAATAATAGAACGATGTAGATACCATTTTCCACTATTTCGGGCCAGGACACCCCCACCCCCCCTCAGGACTCAGGACACACACCCCTCTGGATCAGCGCCTGAGTTTATAGATGATAATATTGATGTTAATGCTTTCAACAAAGTAATATCTTTATATGCACTAGGTTTTATTTTAAACCTTGAAATCTATAGTAATTCGTTGATTTGGCCTGGTTTCAAATACCATTTTGCAAAGTTCCTGCTAAACGCAAGAGATTTGAAAGAGAAATAAGATATTTTTCTAGGGATTGGGCCTTTTTATTTATCCACTATATTTGAATAATTGGGATATTAGAACTGGCCTTCTAGCCATGTATTATTCTATATTTGGATCATGTCATAATATTTTGTGTAAACGGACATTTAAGAAAAAAAAAACACATTTGGGGATGTTATTCGCAAAAACTTTTAAACTCATATATTTTCTCATGCTGGGCTAGTCTAAACAAGTGTTCCTGCTCTCTAGTAAAATGGCAGGAATAGTCTGATATGATCATCCAGTCTCTTAAATGACCTGCTCTAGGCCTCTGTGTTAAATATATTAGTTATTAGTTTCTGTGAGTAAGGCCTCGGCAATATAGAATGACATTTTGTGTGTGTTTTATAATCATGATACTTTTCATCAATAGAAATAAAATAAATAATCTTTTATTATCTTTGGTTTTTTGTTTGTTCCCTGTGTGAAAGGGCTGGGGGGGGGGGGTAGTGCGTGCAAGCTGTATCATGAGGTCTGTCATTGAGTCAACTGCCGTGGTTTTGATTCCCTGGTTGTACGTGACAAGGAGTTGGGTCGTCTGTCCAACCTCGTGGGTTTTCTCCGGCTCCTCCGGTTTCCTCCCACTGCTAAAGACCCCTATGGGCAAGCGCATTATTGAAATAAAATTGAACCATGTGTTAGTCCCGAAATGACCTAGTTTGTATCAAGTGGACTTAAACCCCATCTCTCTGTCTCTCTCTCTCTCTCTCTCTCCCAGCCTTGTGGGTTTTCACTGATTCCTCCCACTGCTAAAAACCCCTACGCGCAAGCGAATTATTGAAATAAAACTGAACCATATGTTAGTCCCAAAATGACCTAGTTTGTGTCAGTGGATGTTTAACCCCATTTCTCTCTCTGTTTATCTGTGTGAAATGGGGTTTCCTCTTATTTAATCATTTGGATGCGATGAAAAACTGAGGTCCTGTGTACACCTTTGCATACACGTAAAAGAATCTTTGACAGAAATGAAATGAAATGAAATGGAGTTTAACGTCCTACTGTTCTGCTCCTAACCTGGGCTAATGAAGACGGGCATACGCCATACAGTGTGCTATGAGGGAAATTTTGCCCGGACAGCGGCACTACGGCCTACTCTTATATCGAATTCCAACTGCCAAGGGATCTTTTACGTGCATTCCAATGTATACACGGGACCTCGGTTTTCTGTCTCATCCGAAGGACTAGACAGATATCCTTGTCAGGCCCTCCGTCCTGCATCACTGACAAGGGGGAACCACGCCGGAAAATCTGGATGATCTTTGACAGTTGCAATTCATAAGAAGAGTAGACTAGAGTACAGCTGTCCGAGCAAAAGTTATCTTGTAAACCGGTCTTCATAAGCCACAGTGGCTAAGTGAGTAAGACGCTGGCTCATTAGTCTGGAGGTTGTTTGTTTGCCCCATGGTGTTGGCTAAGAAAGTTCATCTGGATTCACCGACTTGGTTTTCCCTTGTCAGTGGTGCCGGACAGAGGGCCCGACAAGGAACAGTTGTCTAGTCTGTTGGATAAGTCGAAAAACCAAGGTCCCATGTACACATTGGCGTGAAAGTAAAACATCCCCGCAAATAAAACTAGCTTTTGAAATCCAAACCCGAAATGTTCTGCTATAGAATAGATGTCATGTAATATGTGCACAGTTAAATATGTTTAGAAAATTAAATTTTGATATGAGAGAGTGAGAGAGAGAGAGAGAGAGAGAGAGAGACAAATGGAGATTAAGGTCCACCCAACACAAACTAGGTCATATTGGGCCTAACATATGGTTCAATTTTATTTCAATAATTTGCTTTTGCGTTGGGGTTTAGCAGTGGGTTTTCTCTGGGTCCCTCCGGTTTCCTCCCACTGCTATTGAAATAAAATTAAAACTATATGTTAGTCCCGAAATTACCTAGTTTGTGTCGAGTGGACGTTAAACCCCATTTCTCTCTCTATTTCAAGCCTGAATTTTCTATTTTTACACCCCTTGTCAGTGGTGCAGGACAGAGGCCCTGGCAATGGACAACGTATAGTTGTTCAGATGGGATGAAAAAAAAAAGGCTACACAATGGCATGCACATAAAAAAACCTTGACTGCAGTTGGAATTCATTAAAAGAGTAAGCCACAACACGGCTGTCCATGGCAAAATTTCCCTCATAGCACACTGTATGATGTATGTCCGTCTTCGTTAGCCCAGTCGGAGCAGAACAGTAAGATGTTATACCCCATTTCATTTCTTTTTCATTGTTTACAGGAGGCCTCTGGATTTAAAAATCTTAGGACTGCATGAATTCATTGTGATCCAGAACATGTTTTCCCCAAAAATGTTTTATATTTTTATATCGAACAGCTCATATAACTTGGAAAGTTATATATTCCGATGAGGCAGCCATCTGTGGAGACCTGCTGTGAAGAAAAAAGAAAAAAAAATATAAAATGTAACAAATTTAGACTACCATTTTGCAAATTGGTTTTTTTTCTTGTGTTTTTTTTTTTGTTTTAATTTTTTGTTTTGTTTGTTTTTTGGGGTTTTTTTTTTGGGGGGGGGGGGGTCTATGCCTACATGGTTACCCTTTTTATAGATAATTACGCTCAATGAAGAAGAAAAAATTGTTTAATAAATCAATTTTCAGCGATCTGAAGCTATAATTCTCAATCTATGATTACTCTTAATAGTCGATATTCATGGTTTTATTAGCGGTTTGAGCAGACGATACTATTAACAATACCAATATTGAAAATCAATAAAGTCATAAAGGATATAGTGTGGTTCTATAATGCTTGTCACACCTTTCTTAAGCCGATTATAACAGCGATACTACTGTTCAACCATCGTCGATTTATCGACATGAAGAAAGATATGATAGCCCATTTGGATTATTTTCATATACAGTTTGTTTTAAAATAATAAAAAACAACAACGTGTAACTACCATAAATAGGTAACACAAAGCCCAGGTTTCGTTTTTATTGAAATTATTTGTAAAAAACGCGGTGCATAAAACATAAGTGTCAAATGAAAAAGTCTAATTCGTCTGCTAAATTTGACTTCCCAGAGGGCAATTGGCTTAGGGCAAATATGGCGGGTTTCGCACCTTAGCAACCATAAACACATTGCTCATGCACCCCTTCTCTTTCCCTCGTGTGTCAGGAAATGAGAATAAACAATGTAATAGTATTTTATTGACATTAATAATGCCAAAAAACAAATAATGGCGTCAACTCGAAGGATTTTGGAATAACTAAGGACTAAGACAAATAACGTGCTAAAATGAAAGGTGAGTACAGCTTATCTGCTGACTTGAAATATTTCACCAGTTACGAGTCACTATGAGATACGATATTTGAGATAATATTTATCCATGCTCCAGGCATTGCTAGGTATTATTCAACAACAGAATACTTCATTACACAGTATTTACACGCTGGAGATTATTTTTGTTATTATATCAATATTCAAAATGAATGATTGAAATATAATAATTTTGATAACTATTACTACAAATCAATGACCGAGTTTTCAGTTGAATAAGACAATAATAAGTTTGATAACTATTTAAAAACATAAGTTACCGAGGTGTTCGTACGATAAGATTATATCATAATTTAACTACTACTATTGGGCCCTACTGTCCTATGATAATTTGAATCATATATAATTGTTTCAATAATGTTGACAACTGTCCTATGATAATTTGAATCATGTATACTTGATTCAATAAATGTTGACAATTATCACTTTCCGATAACAATATGAATCATATATAGTTTTTATAATAATAATTTTGAGAACTATTACTCTCCTTATGATAATATGTAATTGTTATAATAATTTTGATAAACATCACTTCCTTATGATAATATATAAATTTATAATAATTTTGATAACTATTACTTTCATAAAACGTTACTTTAATTACTTTAATTAATATGAAATGTTGCTTTAATTAAAATAGTAATATGTATAATAATTTTGATAAACATTACTTTCTTATTATAATATAAAACATCACTTTAATTAAAACAGTAATTGTGTTCCATAATATGTGTTTGTGGTTATTACGTGTATCAATACCACTCAAAGAAGATAATATAAATATTATATAATTATTTTGTTTTAATAATTATTATTTTGTATTGCTCTATTTATTAATTAAAACATCCATAATACTATATATTCCCGATTTAATATAGGATTCAGAATGTTTAATTCGGTGCATGTTTGATTCCCGGTTCACGTATTAAGCTGTAACTTGCACTGATCCTAAATTAACCCTAAACGAACTATTGGCAATAAAAATAATAAAATATGTGATCTCTACCATAACCTGGTCATAAATATGAAAATGAAATGACAATAAATAAAGGATTTGTGCTTTTTTGGATTATTAGAACAAAGTTATTTTGTTTATTAGAACAATCTTATTTTGTTTATTAGAACAAACTTATTTTGCTCATTTGACCAAACTTATTTTGTTTATTAGGACATACCTAAATTTGTTAGAACAAATTTGTTTATTAGAACAAACTTATTTTGTTGATTAGAACAAACTTGTTTGTTTTATTAGAACAAACTTGTTTGTTTTATTAGAACAAACTTCTTTTGTTTATTAGAACAAACTTCTTTTGTTTATTAGAACAAACTTCTTTTGTTTATGAACACATTTATTTCAACACAAGGTACAATTTTATGGATACACAATTACTGAGTTTAATACTAAGCGATGTTTCAACGAATATACTCTCGTTTTTATCAAGCAAATCGCTTTAGTATTAAACTCATCATTTGCTTAATAAAGATGAGAGTATCCTCGCCGAGACATCGCTTAGTATCAAACTCAGTAATTGTGTATCCATAAAATTGTACCTTGTGTTAATGTGTTCAATTACTAAATGCCAATCAAAGAACATTTATTTCATTTATTAGAGTATATCTACTTTATTTATTAAAAAACAAATCTATTTTATATGCACTAAGTGACTAGGACCGATATGTAATATATTCCACTAATTAAACGTCAAGAGGATTTAATTAACATTTTCCATTCATGCACGATGTATATGGGTGTAGCCTATCAGGTGCAAACATCTAATTACGCCATATAAGCTTATTATATTATAGGTTTCCCTATATCTTCCATATACACAGTTAATAATAATCGGAGGTAATGTAGTTTAATTCAATATAGGTTATTAACACACGTTAGAACACGAGTGCGTGCTCAATAGAAGATTAATCTATCAACACGGCTCTCTTTTATATCACCAAGAAAAGAAACATGTCGTAGGATTAAGTTTATTATAAAGCACACACAATAGAAATGGTTTCTCACACAAATTAAATATGTTCTAACCTAGAATTAAAGAAAAATAAGAATTGAAAATCAATTAAATGTAAAGGAAACACGCATTAACAAATAACATTAATGGGTATTATCGATACAGTTGTGTTGTTATGAACTTTAATGGGTATTATTAATTCATACATGCATATAGATTCCATTAAGTTTAAAAATGGCGGGAAAACCTACGCCGAGAGCTGAGAAGCACGCGAGGAGGATTATCGCTTGTTTTGTATTAAAGAGTATATTTTTTTTTATTATCTCATCGTTTAGATAATAATCAATGTCAATATTTATCTTTCATACTGATATAGGCCTTTATTTATTTTTATTACTAATCTAAACTCTTCACGGTTATACGACAACTTCTGGTCGGGTCGGGTTTCAAATGTTCGTCTGTAACGTCTTTAAAGAGAGAGAGAGAGAGAGAGAGATGGGGTTAACGCCCACTCGGCACAAATTAGGTCATTTTGGGACTAACATGGTTAAATTTCATTTCAATAATTCGCTTGCGCGTAGGGGTCTCTAGCTGTGGGAGGAAACCGGAGCACTCGGAGAAAACCAACGAGGTTGGACAGACGAGAGAGAGAGAGAGAGAGAGAGAGAGAGAGAGAGAGAGAGAGAGAGAGATGGGGTTTAACGTCCACTCGACACAAACTAGGTCATTTCGGGACTAACATATGGTTAAATTTCATTTCAATAATTCGTTTGCGCGTAGGGGTCTTTAGCAGTGAGAGGAAACCGGAGGACCCAGAGAAAACCAACGAGGTCCTCATTAAAGCGAACACGCGTTTATTAAATTGAAATGAAATGAATTGGAATTTAACTTTTTACTTCCTGCACGCCATGCAGTGTGCTATGAGGAAATTTTTGTTCGGATAGCAAATGAATTGCAACTGTACACGTGACCGCAGTGTTTGCCCCTTCGCCCCCTTTCCAGGCCATCCGTCTTAGTCTAGGTTGTCCAGTACCGTTGCTACGATAATACAGATCTTCGCTACATCTTCAAAGAGCCATAACTTCGCCAGAAATTTTCAATAAATTCATTTTTCAATATCTGTTGTTGAATTATTAAAAGAAGAACACACAGTTCATCTAAATCTTACGCATAGGCTTATAAAAGTTGTATATTATGTAACATACTAAGAAGCTAACTACATTTTTTGGGCACCAACCTCCACCGCCCCCCCCCCCCCCCAGTCAAAAATTTCCCCGTACGCCTATGATCTTACGTCGGAAAATCCTGATGAACTTTCTCGGTCAATGGAGGTATCGAACTCGGGACCTCGCGAGCCAGCGTATAACCCAGGGTTAACGAAGACAGTAGTGTGCTTGCTATAAAGGAAATTATGCCCGGACAGTCATAACGTGATAAATGAATTCGTAATGATCTAATCTACACGATAATAACTCTAGTAAATATTTATCCAATAAAATACCCTATTTAGATTATGATTTATGTACTTTATGTATTTATTACAATTTCCGAGATACGGCTAATCATGGTAACGCGACAAGGAAAAGACGTCGTTGTTGTTCATATGGTGACAGGAAAATGAAAACGTTTTAATGAATCGTTTTTCTTATCGGAAGGAAAAGTTTGCGTACCAACTAGATAAAGCCTTCACTATGCTATGAGAACAAACAATGGACGGATTTAGATTAATTTATAGAACGAATCTATAATACTTTTAATTTGGGAACAAGAACACGTGGGCTTATTTTCGCCATTGGAACAAAAATACGTGAACTTTATATTTTCAATCCTGGAACAAGAAAGCGTGAACTATATATTTTCAATATTGGAACAAGAACACGTGAACTTTATTTTGGAACAAGAACACGGAAGCTTTATATATTTAATTTTGGAATAACACGTGAATTTTATATTTTTAATATTGGAACAATTAAGAACACGATATTTAATATTGGAACAAGAACACGTGAACTTTATATTTTTGATATTGGAACAAGAACACGTGAACTTTATATTTTTAATATTGGAATAAGAACACCTGAACTCTATTTATTTAATTTTGGAACAAGAACGCGTGAACTTTGTATTTTTGATCTTGGAACAGGAACACGTAAATTGGATATGCATGGGTGAGGTTACTGATATTCCGAAACTTCTTTTAGAAGACGAACAATATCTTTCTGATGAGGAATGGTTACAACTTGGTAAGATTCGGTAGATAATTGCAAAATATGAAGCTTATATGTCTCCTTTACGACAGGTAGATTGTCTTACTCACGGAACCAGCGCTACAATTTTGGCGGGAAAGTTCCGTCTTGCGGACCGCGCGATCGCCAGAATTGTCGTCTTTGATTTGGGGTACCACGAAACTGTCGTGTCAAGTTAGGCTTACTGTTACACTTTGAGGTTTAACTTTTACATGATGATTTAGACATCTTGGGCGGTTTCCATCCTTGTTCTTCTGTCAACACCTAGTTCCCGCTGGCCGTTCCTATCCGTCCCTATATAGCTGCAATATGAAAATACCGCCAAGGTCGTCATAAGCGTGGTGGAAACGTTAGATATGGTTCGGTGGTCTCTCTGGTCGCCAATGATCGCCGAGTCACGGCGTTCATTTTGAGCATGTTCAACCAAACTCAAAGGTTCTGCGATGTGACCTGGAAAGCTGTAAGAACGCGACTTTTTTCAAGTGCTTATAATTTTGGGGGCACTTCTCAAAGTTGTGTTCACGTTTGCCGGGGATCTTGTGTATTTTCTGGTTGCTGTACGGTCGCAGAAGCGCAGTAAGAACCTCACCCAGGTCTGACGGTGGCATAAAGGAACTAATAAACATCGTGACTAAGAAAATGACTTCCTTGTCTAATCTTTGGTGTTATACAATTACAGACTCCGACATAGTTTCTGCCTATGAACAATTTGGCGACCGGCTACGATTTGACTTCTGTTAGATCTTCTCCGACGATCTATTAAGATATTTCTATTTCAATTTCAATTTCTATTTCAATTTCTATTTATTTCTATTTCTATTTATAAATTTCAGTCCTTGAAATAAGCCCCGAGAACCTGGAAGATTTGCTGACCTATGATGACCTTTTCTTGGATTATTTCAATGCATTTTTAGCTCTGCCGGTAAGTCGATCATTTCTCTTTTTTATAGGCCCACATTTCCTCTGGAAGTAGACTATATTGTTGTCACAGGTCACAAGATGTAAACAGGCCTAGCGCTAAACCTAACCCTAACCCTGGACCTAGCCCTAATGCTTACCCTAACCCCATAGGCGTACGAGCCAGGGGGGTGGGGGGGCGGCAAGCTGACTTTTCGGGCAGAAGGGTAAAGTGAAAAAAAAAATTTAATTTCATCTAGTTGGCAAAATAAAGTGCCCGAAATCTAATAAAACACTAATTTTACGGGCTGGAATAGCAGTAAAAATGCATTTGTGGCCGTCAAAACCGGCGCTGCTGTCTGTAAACCTGAAATTTTTACGTGCATTTCTAGTTTTTCTTCCCTAACTGTCATTGAGCCCTAATAAAACAATAATTTTACTTTTCTGTTAATAGCAGGAAAATGCGTATGCGGCTGTTAAATTTTCAAAATTTTCTCCAAACGGTCACATCTTCGTGGACTGTAAACCATTGATCTTTTGATTGGAATTAGAGTCAGCCATCTTAATTAGGCTATATTAGACCACTTTGCAATTGCTTTGTTCACAGGCTGAAATAGCAGGAAATTATGTTTGCAGCCGTCAAATATTCAAAAATTTTCTTGGGGGGGGGGGGGGGGGCGGGGGTACAATACAAGGGGAGCTCTGCTTCTTCGCCTCTCAAGGAATATAGGCGCCGCTATTTCGGGCATTTCGGGTTCTGCCCCCCTAACTCTCATCGAGCCCGTATGCCTATGCCTAACCCTAACCTACAGACTTAACCTCTCCCCCAAATTCTTAAACCTAACCTGCAATCTTGCCAACAATCAGGTGCCCTAACCTTATTTACTACATCTCAGCGACCTTGACAAACATTGAGCTGGCCTTAACAAATAGATTTAGCCATCTGCCTGTCGCTCTGTCAACAATGCCTGTCGCTCTGTCAACAATGTATGTGAAAGCCCAGAACTCAACAAGTTAGAATTTTCTTCTGTTCTCTTGGATAGTTCATGTATCAGCACAGGTCCGCTAGAACGATATTCAACCCCCAGTCCCCAGTTCCCAAGCAACTTGACGAAGCTCCTGGAAAACCATGGGATTATCTTAGACGTAGTCAGACTTGGTTTCGAAATTCAGAGTTGGGCAACGATTTAAGGAGATGGGTTGCCATTGTGACTAAAACCTTGTGACAGCTCTATTTTATGAAATAATTTTATTAGCGTTTACTAAGGGCAGGGCTGTTGGAACAAAGGATGGGTGAGGGTGCAAACATATTTAGTTTGTTTAAAAATTGCCCCCAATACGAATATTGTCTGACTGGAGTGTTAGGACATTTTAACTCAGTGCTGAAGAACAACATCAAACTTGTTTGTAAGTTGCAGCCTGTTTTAATGGTGTATTATGCTAGAGCTAAATCTGCTTATTCGATGCCATAGTTCTGAAAGGTTGTAAGTGCCACTTATGACCCAAATAGCTGTTTTTGCATAGGATCACTAATCACATTGGGGGCGTCTCTATGCAAAATTTCAGAACTGTAAGGTTGTAACTTCCACCAAAAAAAAAAAAAAATGCTTTTAAAAATGTTAATATCCTAACTTCGTTTTTCTCTCATATCTCCAAAACTAAATCCATCATTTTTTTAGACTTATTATTTAGCCATGTATTCACATGTAATGTATATAATCAACTCTCTAAAACATCGGATCGCAGAGAATGTAAATGGATTAGAAAACCTGCGAGATTTAGTCTTATTTGTCCAGTACCTTAGCTACGATAATAAACAACCTATGCTACATCTTCGACCACTCACAACTTCGCTCAGAATAAAGAAATTTGACTTTTTTCATTATCTATTTTTGAACTTTTATAGCAAGAACAGCCAGCTCTTTGTCCAATCTGATTAAAACACAGATCCTATTTCGTTTCATTTTTTATAGTTCAAAATTTTGTTTTTCTTGCCTTTACTACACTAGGATCTGGAAGAGTTGTTATATAACCCATTTTCTGGCTGATGTGAGGGATTAACCAATGAAACGGTCTGTGATGGCGAGTTCTTGGCGTTTGATGCACGGAACTGTGGGTGAACCATTAGAAAAGTCAACACTGATTGATTATTCAATGTCTGACTTCATAGGGTCAAAAGTCGTTCGTACAACCTCAGGCGTGACCTTTTACTACAACCGGTCAGATCTTCATGTAGTGTAGGCCATCAAAAGTATAAAAACAACGAAACGAAATATATATCTGTATTTTAAACAGACTAATCTTTGTCTAAGTCTTACATAATGTATCTTTAATAAACATAACTTATTATGTTATTTTAGGTGTTTCCACAAGCATTGGCTTACAACAGACTAACGGGAGCGTTTGAAGAAGTTCCCTCACCTTATAATACAACTGTTGCCGATTCTCTTGGTTGCCCGTCTCCAGCATCAACTCTTCCTTATGGAGCAACAGACGCTGTTCGTGAGAATATGTTACAGTGGGCTAGAGAGGAGAGACTTCCACTATTTCTTAGGTAAGAATCAAACATTGAATTTGACTTTTTTTTCTTTAGGAACAAATATTACATAATATGTTTCGTATGCCTTCTTGAAAAAACACGATTTAAAAAGAAAATGTACTTGCTTGCTCTTCTCAAGGCAAAAAATGAAATAAAATGAAATTTTAACGTTCTATTGTTCTGCTCAGACTAGGCTATTGAAGACGGGTATACATCATACAGTTGGCTATGAGGGAAATAAATTTGCCCGAACAGCGGCCCTACAGCCTACTCTTATATCATATTTAGACTGCCAGCGCCAATGTATATACAAGACCTTGGTTTCTTGTCCCATCCAAATGACTATACACTGTGCCTTGCCAGGCCCTCTGTCTTGCACCACTGACAAAGTTGGAATACAAGATCAAATTTGGGACCTCTCGGTTAGCAAGCCAACGTCCTACTCACTGAGCCACCATGGCTCCCACTTTCAACACAAAAACGTGGACAAGACGCAGGTGGCTGTTCATTTATCAAGAATCCGAACAACTAAAAATTAAACTGGCTTGACCTTTTCGGTATCCCCAGTGGTATCGTTCTGTTCTACTCCACTAACCTCAGGGTGCATCCACAGGATTTTCATGAACTCAAATTATCTGCTCTTGGTCGTAGCTTGATTCTAAGAACCAATCAAAAAACAGTTTACATTGTTTATGTTCACCACAATAATCTTAGTTGCAATAACTTGATTGGTGGATAAAAATAGCAGAAGTATCAAGGGCAGATAATTTAATGCACCCAGAGGTTAGTGAAGTAGAACGGAACGATACCACCGGGGGTGGGGGTGGAGGTGGTTGGTCTAGTGGTTTAATGCGTGTTAGTGATAAAACCATAAGGTCTGCCATTGAGTCAAGTGGCATGGTTTTGATTCCCAGCTTGTAGGTGACAAGGAGTAGGATCGCCTGTCCAACCTCATGGATTTCCTCCAGCCTCCAGTTCCAGGTCCTCTGGTTTCCTCCCACTGTTAAAGATCCCTACACGCAAGCAAATTATTGAAATAAAATTGAACCAAATGTTAGTTCCGAAATGCCCAAGTTTGTGTCAAGGCTGTAGCACAACGGGAGGTTGGATGGTTGAAGGGTTAATGTGTGCGCGTTGTAGAAGACTGTCTGTCATTGAGTCAAGTGGCGTGGCTTCGATTCCCTACGTGTACGTGACAAGGAGTAGGATTGCCTGTCTAACCACGTGGGATTTCACCAGATCCTCCGGTTTCCTCCTACTGTTAAAGATCCCTACTCACAAGTTAATTGTTCAAATAAAATTGAACCATGTCTTAGTCCTGAAATGACCTAGTTTGTAATATCTCTCTCTCTCTCTCTCTCTCTCTCTCTCTCTCTCTCATTTTATTTTTTTTTATTTCAGCACCCAGTTATTTCGAGAGTTGAAGTTATGTAAATTATTATTGCGCCCATTAGACGACAGGAACTCGGCGAGTCGTGGATCTAGTCGTCAGATCCGAGGGTATAGTCGACAGTCTGAGAGTTATATATCTAGTCTAAGTTACAGCGGAGACAACAGCGCGGAGGATGAAGGCCTGGACGAAGATATCAACTGGGCAGATATGAGATATCATGAATTGTTCCGATACAGACGACCAGGGAGCAAGGCGTACAGTGACCCTATACGTAGATATTTAGGTGACTATATTTATTTGAAATCAAATATTGTATATCGGCATGGGTATACAGGCCTGTTTGATTGGGGAGCAGGACATTTTTGTGTGCCTTAATTTCTCTAATTTTACCAGAGTGTAGTTGGTACCAATTAAGCTGGATATACCAAAAAGTGAAAGAGAGGTGGTGAGGGTTGGATGGCCGAATGGTTAATGCGTGCGCGTTGTATTGTAAGGTTTGTCATTGAGTCATCTGCCATGGTTGTATCATCTTCAATAGAAGGCTTAATCTCGCCTTAACTACGTACATCTTATCAAGCCCTTCACGTAATACCCCGCATATTTTGGCACTATTTTTGATTGGGTATAAGCCCAGCTTGTGATCCTATCAGATTCCTTCGTTGAAAATATCGTTACGATTATCAAGTCTCGCGCTTATAGCTAAGATGTCTACATGTGACAATCAAGTTGCAAAGTTCAAGGTTCGATCAATGTCAAGGTTGCTGGAAATCATACCTGATCAACAAAGAGTTTCTATGGAGGACGCCATATTTGTTTACAGTGTGTTATGTGCGACGACCACTGATTGGACAATGCTAATTGATCACGTGTAAACACAACGAGCGCAAAATTTCAGGAATTTCCCAGTTCTGCAGCAACGGTTAGATGTTGTAAAACTCGCGATCGTTGCTTCAGGAACATGTGGTTGTATGTGACAAGGAGTAGTTTCGCCTGTCCAACCTTGTGGTATTTCTCCGGGTCCTACTTTTTCCTCCTACTACTAAAAACCCCTACGCGTAAGCAAATTATTGAAATAAAATTGAATCATGTGTTAGTCCCAAAATTACCTAGTTTGTGTCGAGTGGATGTTAAACCCCAATTCTCTCTCTCTCTCTCTCTCTCCAAAAAGTGACTTTCACAATTTTTTTTCGTAGTATATGAATATTGATGATTAATGAGATACCTGTTTGTATTTGACCTGTGGCTGCATGAGTATGACATTGGCTCACTAAGCTTGGGATCCGGTGTTCCGTCTCTGTGTTGGGATCCGGTGTTCCGTCTCTGTGTTGGGATCCGGTGTTCCGTCTCTGTGTTGGGCGAGAAACTTCATCAGGATTTTCCAGTGTGGTTCTCCCTTGTCAGAGGTGTAGGACAGGGGGCCTGGTAAGGGACAACTTATAGTCGTTTGGATGGGCCGAAAAACCGATATACTGTGTAGGCCTATACATTGTCGTACACATAAAATAACCCTTGACAGTTGGACCATAATGCTGCTGTCCAGGCAAAACCTCCCTCGTAACACACTGCATGGTGTATGCCCGTCTTCATTAGCCCAGTATAGGAGCAGAACAGTAGGACGTTAAACCCCATGTTCAGTGGAATAGACAGAAGTGCTGTGTTTGACCAAATTTCTGCGACCGTCTTGATTGAATTTGGGGTGTCCGCGCATTTCAGGTGTTAAACTTTTTGTTGTTAAGCCAGGTTCTATTTTATATCTAAACGATAAAAGTTTTTATTATAATTACAGCGTCTGCTTCAGTAACAGAAACCATGAAGAATACATCGTCTAATGCTCAAACATCAAGTAAATATACGGATGCCAGAACTTCTGCTCCGTTCGACAGATCTCAAACAGGATCCCCTGGAACAATTAAACGAGGAGCGAGGTTAGTAATTTTTTTTAAAGATTAGTGTACACAGTTGATTCATTTTAGCCTATCGCACAAGTTGTAGTGATGGTTAATTGTCGCCATATTTCCAGAAAAAAATTGCCTGTGTGCTCATTGTGACATCAACAAATATCGACTTTGGTCACTTGCGATAAGTTGCCAAATATGAAACAAAGCTATCTAATTAAAATACAGATCTATATTTCGTTTTGTTTTTTTATACCTTCGATGGCCTACACTACATGAAGATCTGACATGTTGCACTATAAGGTCGTGTCAGGGGTCGTACGAGTGGCTATGACCCTATGACGTTAGACATTGATTAATCAATCAGCGTTGACGTTTCAAGTGGTTTACCCACAGTTCCGTACATGGCATGCCAAGAAGTTGCCGCAACAGACCGTTTCATTGGCTTATCCTTCATTTCAACCAAAACGCCAGTAATATAACAACTCTTCCAGATCCTAGTGTAGTGAAGACAAGTAAAACAAAATTTTAAACTATAAAAAAAAGAAATGAAATAGGATCTGTGCTTTAATCAGATTGTGAAACTGAAACAAGGTAGATATTCAGCGAAAAAGAATTGCTCACCACTTAGAATTTGTACATCAATTGCTGTAAGCAATACTTTTGTTTAATTAATCCGAGAAGCTAAAATATCATGTGATCTTAGACAATAATAGCCTCCAAACTAACTATATAATACTGGGAACAATTTGAAGCGAAATGTACCTAGAGTTAAGGTTCACATATTTTGAAATATTGATTCATGGCATGAATATGTTTACTGTTAGTGATGTAGGATTGAGTTCCTGACTAGAACAGTGTCTAGTTGTTCAGATGGGATGGTAAAACGGAGGTCCTGAGTTTACATTGACATGCACGGAAAAGATCCCTTGACAGTTGGAATTCGATATAAAAGTAGGCCGTAGTGCCGCTGTCCGGGCAAAATTTCCCTCATAGCACACTGCATGGTGTATGCCTGTCTTCATTAGCCCAGTCGGAGCAGAACAGGAGGATGTTAAACCCCATTTCATTTTATTTGTTTATTTATTACAGAATTTCATCATTAGTAAAAGTTATTCCTGATGATGGTATGAAACAGGATAAAGGTTAGTTATTCTTTTATTTAAATCGGTTTAATGCGATTGAGTCTGTCATTGAGTTAAGTAGTGTTGTTTTGATTCCCAGTAGTAGGGGTGCTTGTTCAACCTCAGGTGTTTTCACCAGATTAAACCATATGTTAGTCCCAAAATGATCTATTTTGTGTTGAGTGGACAATAAACCCCATTTTGCTCTCTATATGTAATAATCGTAGTCATGTTAGTGGCAGATTTACAGGATGGCTCACTGGGGTCCCAAAAGAAAATGAACTTTTTAAATAATTAAACATACATTATGCAAGAGCTAAATCTCCCTATTGCAGCTCTTTCTGTAGGCCTGAAATGTTATCTAAATTATTAATTAGACATTAATTAACTTATCCAGACCATAATCAACTCTTGATGTCAACGCTAGCCTGTGATATTTACTGGATTAGGTTCCGATTTGGTGCTCAACTTTCATTCATGATTTAATCATGAAATGGATAATCAAGACTATGTTTTTTATCGTACCGATTTTAGTAATGATGATCGAGGCTGGGCCGAAAATTCAATCGCTAAAATCTTAGTTCAGAGTGGATCAATTTGACTGAAATTTTCAGCAAATTTCCTTTACATTATCTAGTTTTTGACTATTATAGTGAGAACTGCCAGCTCTTTATCTTATTTCCCATAATGTATCTTTAATCTATCGTTACTCAAAAAAGGTATAATGTTACTTTTAATTAGGAAGCAAAAGTTATTCATCCAAGAAAACGAAGGGTCCACCAGTTACGTCATCGACAGAAGCAGCTTTTTTACGTGGAAGCAGGTGAGTGTTGGACAATAGGACCCACAGGGGATCAGTAGATAAATATAATAGGAGCCACGTACAGTGGCTCAGTGAGTGAACTCGATAGGGGCCACATACAGTGGCTCAGTGAGTGAATTTGATAGGGGCCACATACAATGGCTCAGTGAGTAAATACAATAGGGGCAAACAGGGACCCAGTGGGTAAAATAGAGACCATAGGGGCTCAGTGGGTAAATATAATGGGGTCTGCAGGGGTTCTGTGAGTAAATACAATAGGGGCCACATGGGCTCAGTGAGTAAATACAATATGGTCCACAGTGGCTCATTAAAGCACTGGTTCACCAACTAATTTGACCCCACTTTTTTCCATTCTGGTTGTCCCCTTCTTAATTGTACAGGACGGAGGACCTGGCAAGTTAAAGCATCTAGGTGTCTCCACCTGTGTTCTGGTTGCTATGCATGCATGTGAAAGAACCTTTTGATAAAGAGAAGGCAAAATAAAAACTTTGCTGTCAAAACAAAATTCCCCTCAAAACACATATGGCTCATCTTCATCAGCCCGGGCAGGAAGGAAGATATGGCCGGAACAACATCTAGTCATTTGGAGGTTTGGGTATATATTGACGTGCATGTAAAAAGACCCTTGTCAGTTGGAATTCAAATTAAGAGTAGGCTGTAGCGCTGGTGTGGGGATACAATCTCCCTCATAGTACACTGCTTGACTCCATTAGCCCGCTTAGTGCAGAAAAGTAAACCCATTTCATTTCATTATATTAGCTCCAGGTGATCAGAAATTTCATTTCATATTTGTGTCTGATAATGTCTGTGACAGGTGCTAGTTATATTAACCCAAGTTCTTCTCTCTCCTTTCTGACGTGGTTTCCCCTTGTCAGTGGTGCAGGACGGAGGGTCTGACAAGGACAGCTGTCTAGTCTTTCGGATGGGACAAAAAACTAAGGTCATGTGTATACATTGGCGTGCATGTAAAAGATCCCTTGGCAGTTGGTATTCGATATAATAGTAAGTCGTAGCGCCGCTGCCGGGGCAAAATTTCCCTCACAGCACACTGTATGGCGTATGCCCGTCTTCATTAGCCCAGTCGGAGCAGAACAGTAGGACGTTAAACCCCATTTCATTTCATTTCAGAGTTTTATCAGCACCTGTTAATTACGAAGATTTCATCAAGATGCCGTTCTTCCATTTCGATGCCTTATTACGGGAAGAACCAGCCCCTACTGGTGACCCCTATGTAACGTTTAATGATGATGATGCCGTAAGCGAAGCGCAGACAGAAACTGACGTACGGAATATGGAAGGTCGATTAAAAATGACGATACAACAAATGAAGGAACAAGTTATAGCTACAGTAAGTTTCTCTATGGTGGCTTCTGGGATATGTTTTTCTTTGTTCATTACAAATGCTGCCTGAAATAAGTATGTCCATAGTATCAGGGATGGGATTTCGCCCGTATATTCCGGACTTGTCTGATGCTATTTTCCAAATGTCCAAAATTGCCTGAACGGGAATATGCCCAATCGGACATCAAGACATGGTGAATAATATTCAAAATTCCAAAATTAATATAGTGTACTGAGTGTATAACTATCACTCAAACCTTGATAATAGGCTGCATTGATTAGGTAATTAAGTGATTAACATATTGATTGTGTTATACTGTCTATACGCATACCTTGATTAACTACTTAATCTGCCATGATTGACTGACTTAATCCTTTGTCGGACAATTCATCAATCTAATCTTAAACAGAAGTCATTGCTTCCTATTTCTATTACGCACAGATTTTAATATTTTGTTGACATTTTATGATAGTACTGATTTTAAAAGGTTCATTGTGTCTTAAATATTGGATATTAAGATTCCATATTTTCATAGTAAGATACCAACATAAACATTGATTTAAAGATAGGTTCCCAGAAAAGTATTTATCGGGTGGTTATTTCCAATAAAAGTATGGCAATTTTGGTATATATGGAAAGTAGAGATATCCAATCTTACTAGAAAAATACTGGATTCCCTAAAAAACACCCATGGAGCGTATTCAGGACAAAAATGTCAGGATTCCCCTAATCGACAGCCCGATGATTAGGAATATCTGCACGCGTGACATCAAAGGTTGCACGCGAAGATTGAGCGTTTAATGTACATGTTGATAAATTTTATGAAGAGTTAAACACTTTCTGAGATAAAAATCACGGAAAAAGACATGGGCAGTGGATAATCTGAGAATTTAATTTGGATTCGATATTTGTAATAAATAGTCAGCAATTAAAGACAACACCGTCTTGTGTATGAAATGAATTCTCTTCTGACTTCGCAGCTGTAAGTCACGTGACACAAACATGACCTCTTTTGATCAATTTTTTTATAGCAAGGGTATTCCTTGACAATTGCAATGCTTTGAGAAGGATTTGAAGCAAATTTATGATAAATTATTAGTTTGAAGATGTTTTTAGGCCAAATATATCATCAAATCACCCATTTTGTACATGGGAATGTATCTTTGGACCAATATTAAATTCTAATTCATATTTTTAATTTCGAATATTATGGAAGATATTGAATTGGAGGTATAGCTCCTTTAAAGAAATATTTTTTAAATAAATTTTGGTGAAATTCAATTTTTTATATTTTGAAATTACTGTTTGTTTTTTGCAGTATTTTGAAATGGAATTGTTATATTTTAAAATATTTTTTTGTTGTTTTACAGTATGTTGGAATGGAATCATTTAAAGAATTTTTAAAAGACACAGCTGGTGTCCATCTTCTGAATTTCTGGTTAGATTGTGAATATTTTAAAGATTCTATGGAGGACTATGATGAAGAGGAATTTATAGAAATAAGAAACTGTCTGTTTAGGTAAGGAAGATGGGGGGGGGGGTCGGTTTAAACTTCAAAATGGCTAAAAAGGGGGAGGGGTTAAGTGGTATAACACGTCCTTACAGGCCTGGGTGTGTACAGCGCAGTTGACACTTACGACTGGGCCCTGGGTCCATTCACTTGATTTGATATTTGTTTATTATTTGCAATGTCTATATGTAGTGTGCCTTGTCCGCAGGGTTATCTTGTCAGTTTTGTTTTCCGTGTTGTCCAGCACCACTGCTGGACAATTTTGGGGAACTTTTTTGGCCAACATGGGGATCAAACCCTGGACCTCCTGATTAGTGAGAGGGTTGGGTGGCCGAATGGTTAGCACGTGCGCGTTGTATCATAAGGTCTGTCATTGAATCAACTGGCGTGGTTTTGATTCCCTGATTGTACGTGACAAGGAGTAGGGTCGCCTGTCCAACCTCGTGGATTTTCTCCAGGTCCTCCGGTTTCCGAAATGACCTAGTTTGTGTCGAGTGGACATTTTTCAACACCCAATATTAACATTATGAGATCCATGAGATTGCATCTTGCCCGCGAAAATCAGTGCGTGCTTGCCCAGTCACAAGCGAAGGACGTGTTTCGAAGCTCTTTGCTTATTTGTCATTGTGTCTTTTTTAAAAAAGTTTTTTTTTAATATTTGAACATTTCTGTTACGTAGTAACAACGAAGATTGTATTGACGTAGTCAATAATTCGCTAAAGCAGTTTACTTTTTAGTTAACTTAAAAGCAGTTTGTTTTTTGGGGTTCATAAAGCACATGGCTGAAAAAATGGCGAAACATGCTCCTGCTACTAAGCAGATTCTAAAGGAAGATTTACAGGAAACCACGACAGGTGGTAAAAGAAAAATCCAAAATCCATTAAAAGAATCTGGGAACGTAGTTCCCTCTAAAAAACAATGTAGTGAAAAAACTAAAAATATTTCAAGGTCAAACGAAGGCCTTGCCTCATCTTCGTCCAGTAAATCCAAAACGACGAACAAACAATCTGACTCCGTAGAATCTAGTTCATTTCCACCCGACAGTATAAACACACTTGGTAATATCTTTACGTCGTCCATAAGAGATTTCCAATCAGTGTTAGTATCACATTTTAAAGATTTGAAATCTACAATTGAAAATAAAGGACAAAATAGATATGATTATGAATATGATGAGTTTGATGCCACTCAATGTGGGTCATACTATGATTACAGTGACTATCCATATGAATATGAAAGTCAGGACAATGAACCCAATAGAAATTATCATTTTATTTCTGATTCTTATGAAGAATCTCAAAGACATCTGGCAGAAACACAAAGGCCAGAAGCTGAGGACATTGCTTCTTTGGGCAGTGCAAATCATCCTTCTGCGACTGATCCCTATTAAACCCCATTTCTCTCTCTTTCTCTCCTGATTAGTGAGCCTACACCTTACACACTGACATGAGTCAGTTGTAAAGTTGGTGTAAACTTCAAATGGCTAATATCAATCATTTATTTTAGCCTTGCTAGAACTAAAGATGTTTGTCTGGACAAAAACTTATTTTCAGTCACAATGTAATCAACACGTAAAATCAAATTCAACAATTTTATTTTTGACCAGATCAAATTGGTTTAGGAATTTTAAGTCATAGATTCATTAGATATCTTTTGAAAATGAAAAGTGCTGTGAAGGTAGAATTTGGTAGTTCAGTTTACTGCCAATTCATAATTTTATGATAAAAGTTTGATTTAAAAAAAAAAAACAATTTTCAATGTTTTTTATATTTTTTTGCAGAGATATACAGGATAAATATAAATTAAATCTAACCAATGATGCTAAAGATCAGATAACCCGAGCTGCCCGTAATGTGGGACTAACACATACTATATTTCTACGTACACAATATGATGTCCTACGTCGTCTTCGAGCCTACTGGATCTCACGATTTCTCATGCATTTTGAACGACAAAAACCTATGAGGTATACATTTTTACCTATTTATAATGTACTGTCTAAATGGTAAATGTTTAGTATTTGAACAAATGCAGGGATTCCCAATGATTTATTTCTTAACACATCAATAAATGACCATCAATCAAAGGTGTTCAAATTTAATTGTATTTCATTGTTGTTGCATATTCTACCATCCACATATTTATATCATTTGCTTGTTAAAAATTGCATAGTATCTAACTCAGTAATAAGGTTGTTCCTTATGTTAATATGTTCGATTTAATGTTCAAGAGAGTCATAATAATTTTGTTATTATTTGGGGAGAAGGGTGGGGGGGGGGGTTAAATGATGATGTTTGATGTGTTGTTCAAAGCAACAGACATATCATATTCCTTTAAAGCAGAGATGATTACAATGTTGCTTTTTCCACCTAAAAGGAATGGCCGGGTAATTGGGGAGGGTAGTCAAGTGATAAGGAAACTGTACGCTCATCTTGTTAACCCTGGTTTCGAATCCTGGCATAGAAAAAAAAAACCATAGGATTTTTCAAGGCTGTTTTCACATATCAGGGGTGCAGTAAAGTGTTGCCTTGTCATTTAGCCTCCACATAAAATATTGCTTGACAGTTTGAATTTGACCTGGGCTGAAATGGTACTGTCTTGACAAAATTCTCCTCTCCAGCTTTGCTAAAGTAGCCATTAAAGAGTGTGAAATGAAATGAAATGGGGTTTAATGTCCTACTGTTCTGCTCGTAACCTGGGCTAATGAAGACGGGCATACGCCATACAGTGTGCTTTGAGGGAAATTTTGCCCGGGCAGCGGCGCTACGGCTTACTCTTGAATCGAATTCCAACTGCCAAGGGATCTTTTACGTGCACGCCAATGTGTACACAGGACTCGGTTTTTCGTCCCATCCGACCAACTAGACAGCTGTCCTTGTCAGGCCCTCCGCCCAGCATCACTGACAAGGGGAAACCACGCCGGAAAATCGGTATGAACACCCGACCTCCAGGCTAGCGAGCCAGCGTCTTACCCACTTAGCCACGTGATCCCCTCCATTAAAGAGTGTAGGTTAGTCCCAAAATGATTAATGTGTGGTGTTAAAAGTATAATAATCTTTTCTCTTGTTTTCAGTGAAGACGAAGAGAGAGACATGGTAAAGTTTAAAGTAATGAAACCAGCTGATAAAAATTCCCTACCGTTCTTCCCTTCTATATCCCTGGTTCATTCCATGCCAGTATGGCCAGATGA
Source organism: Patella vulgata (assembly GCF_932274485.2). Taxonomy (NCBI): domain Eukaryota; kingdom Metazoa; phylum Mollusca; class Gastropoda; family Patellidae; genus Patella; species Patella vulgata. Next base: position 73,397,081 of record NC_065883.2, on the reverse strand, counting down.
TGCCTTTAATCAATCAAGGACATCATCATGGGATATGGTGAACAGTGGTAACATGTTACGTGATATAACATCTGCCAGAGGTAGAAGAGGAACTGCCAGAATAGCCCCATCTAGGTGAGTAATATGCCATTGAGGTGGCTGGGGGGCCAAAAATTGGCAAAAATGGGTTCATTAATTTAAAGACTGTCACAGGGGGACAAGCCTCAAGAACCCTGTGTCGGGTAGTCGGGTGGTGACAGACATAAGTTTAAGAGTTATAAGGCCCCAAACAAGAAAGGTTATATCAATGGTGAAGCGAACTCCAAACACCCTCTATTTATCGTGACTATCAATACACAATGCATAGTATAGTGCAAGGGAGGAAACTCTTGTTGTAGGCCTAGTTATTACACCCTGTTTTAACTATCTACTCCGAGAGCTCCAAACCCCCATATGAATTTCGTGGCAGTGGGTGTGTCCCAAGTAGAATTATGTTCCTGATTAATTAGACAGTTGTAGGGTTATGAATAAATTATTTCTTATTCCTTAATGTTACGCTGATCTCTTTGCTAGTTCACGCGTCAGGGCCCCTAAAATGTAGATCTGCAAATGGAATAGGGAAACTAATACAGTGAACTTCTCATGAGACCAACTGGAAGAAGTATTGTCTACATGGGAACAGTTGGAACAAATATTGTCTACATGAGAACAAATGAAACAAGTATTGTCTACATGAGAACAATTGGAACAAGTATTGTCTATATGAAAACAAATGGAACAAGTATTGTCTGCATGAGAGTAATTGGAACAAGGGTTGTCTACATGGGAACAGTTGGAACAAATATTGTCTACATGAGAACAATGAGAAAAAAATAATATACATGTTATATAAAACTAAATTTAAATATATTTTCAGGTCAACTAAAGACAGATTAATTGTAGCTTTAAGTTCTGACAGGTTGGCTGGTGGACCGTTTAAAAATTATCTAGATGTGTGAGTAATATTGATTGTAAATTCGTATAAATTTTAAAATACCGGTACTCAGTATGGGAAATGAAATGGGGTTTAACGTCCTACTTTTCTGCCTCTACAGGGCTAATGAAGATGGGTGTTCGCTAGGACAGTGGCACTACAGCGTATTCTTATATCGAATACCAACCTTTCAAGGTTTTTTTAGGTGTACATGGGACCTCGGTTTTGCGTCCTGTGTGCTTTAGATCATAAGATCTGTCATGAAGACATGTGACATGGTTTCAACTCAAAGCTTGTATGTGACTAGGAGTAGAGTTGCCTGCTTGCGAGCGAATTATTGGCATAAAATTGAACCATGTTAGTCTTAAAATTATCTTGTTTGTGTCAAGTGGATGTTAAACCCACTCTCCACTCTGTCTCTTTGTCATCTCTGTCTCTGTGTCTGGCTCTGTTGCTGTGTCTCTCTGTGTATGTTTCTCTCTGTGTCATCTCACTAAAACAACCCCCGACCACCCATATTAAATGACCCTGTGTCTCTGTCTGTCTCTGTCTGTCCCTTTGTTTGTTGTCTCTCTGTCTGTCTCTCTTTCTCTGTGAGTGTCTCCCTCTGTGTGTCTCTCTCTGATTCTGTCTCTCACTAACTGCTATTTCTATGTTTCAGTAATTGTGATTACCTGATGTTATCGAATCTGCTGTTCTGGCAAGATGTAACGGAATATGGTGCTACAGAAGACAAATCAGCCGACCGTCTGCTGAGAATGAGACATGCCTGGTCCATCTACACCAATTATATATCTGAAGATAGTCAATATAACGTCGGTTAGTGGATTAACAATTTGTAGAAATACAATTCATGCCTTGTTACCTTTACTTAGCTTTTCAGTTTTTAAAAGTCTGCATGGATATCTTTAGATTTTAAAGTTGAATGGGCTTCCTTGCTGAAGGAATTCCCACGATGCGTCGCTAGTAAAGATTTGATTCCATGTGTCCTTATTGTTGGTAAGAGAACCATATTTTGACGTATCAGCTTTTAATTCTATTTCAACGACAAAAACTAACATTTGTCAACACACCAGAACGTATTGAATTTAAGGAAAATAAGGGTAAGTGCAGGAGGACCGCACTACACACAAAACAAAAATCTACAAGACAAACCTGTGGACAAGACAGAAAATAGACATTGCACCAAATAAACAAATATCAAATCAAATGTATGGTTCCCGGGGGGCCACCTTTAAATTATGCCCCCTTATCTCTAGCAAGGACGTCCATTTATTAAGCAGCATTTAATAGATGCTAAACCATTCCCATGACAAGTAATATATTTATACAGCGATGGCTTGGTGGTTGTGGATGAAATATGTCTCGTTTAGTATGTTTTTAAAAAGCCTAGATATCTTTCGATTTTACAGATGGATCCATCAAGTGGCATTTAGTAGATGACAAACACATCACGATACAAGAAACCATTACTGTGGCAACGTCAGGATTTTCTTGTGCAGGGGGGAATGGGGGCATGGATGCTTTTTTAGTCCCACAAATATTTTCCAAAATTCCTGACATAATATGCAAATTGAATAAGGATCACAATCAAAAGAAATGATTAAAATTAGTACGATGTTGTGTGCTCTCATTGTGAATATTTTAACAAACATTATGCAAGAGCTAAATCTGCCTATTGCAGGTCTTTCTTTTGGCCTGAAATGTTATTAATTAGACATTAATTAACTTATCCAGACCCTAATCAACACTTGATGTCATCGCTAGCCTGCGATATTTACTGGTTTATAATCCGATCTGCTGCTCAATGCTCATTCATGATTAATTAAAAAAATGGATAATCAAGACTGTTTTTTATCGTACCGACTTTAGTAATGATGATCAAGACTAGGCCCAAAATTCAATCGCTAAATTCTCGGTTCAGAGTGGATCAATGTGACTGAAATTTTCAGCAAATTGCCTTTACATTATCTAGTTTGTAACTATTATAGTGAGAACTGCCAGCTCTTTATCTAATCTCCCATATTTGAACTTTCATCACATTCGAATATCTGTGATGAAAAGGTTTCATATTGCCATTTTCAGGGCTTGCTTTGGCTGACCTTAATCAGTCACAGGATTTATGTAATATATTTACAAATGTTGGTTGACAAATCTGTCGGAAAGAGTTTGAAATTCTGATGTTAAAAACGATGTTTTGTATAACTTTATTTTAGAGCCCTCCGAGAAAGAACGGAATAATTTACATCAAATGTTATCTGGTTCTAGAGATTTTGTCGAGGCGTCAGTTTTTGACAGTATAAAAGACAGAAGCATTGGAAGATTAGAAAAAGCATGGATTAGATTTCTTAAAGATGATCTCAAAATATTCCTTGAGTAAGTTTTACGTTAATTCTCCCTTACAAAGTACTACGCCATTATAGTTAATTGTATATGTTACAAGTCCCTGTAGGTTACAGGTCCCTTCGTTCAATATCAGTTCTCTGATTCCAGACATCTGGGTTATGTGTATTGTAATGGTGGTTTGTCAATTAAAGTTATCAACAGTTGTCGCTCTCTGTGTTTGTTCCTGTAGTGCTCCCTACTAAACTGTCGCTGTACTACAATAATATACAAGATCCTGCAACTGAAGAATTGAGGCTATAGCTCTTTATTTCCAGTCTTATCATAAACCAACAGAATGCTTGTGAGAAAAACATCGTGAATAAAACCCCTTAACTTCAATGCTCAAAGTACTATACTACAATAATATATGAGATTCTGCAACTGGAGAATTGAGGCTTTAGCTCTTTATTTCCAGTCTTATCATAAACCAACAGAATGCTTGTGAGAGTAGGCATTAGTGTCTACGGTCAGACAAAATTTCCCTCGTAACAAACTAACTATACACGGTATGCCTGTCTTCATTCGCCCAGTCAGAGCAGAACAGTAAACCCCATTTCATTTCCCCGAAAAGATCCTCTCACACGTTGCAGAAATTTTATTTTCAGGGGGGCCGAATGGTTAGCACGTACATGACAAGGAGTAGGGTCGCCTATCCAACCTCATGGGTTTTCTCCAGGTCCTCTGGTTTCCTCCCACTGCTAAAGACCCCTACGCGGAAGCGAATTATTGAAATAAAATAGACCATATATTAGTCCCAAAATGACCTAGTTTGTGTCGAGTGGACATTAAACCCCCTTTCTCTCTCTCTCTTTTATTTTCAACTGTTGAATAGATATATTGTATTTCATTTTTAGTTGTCGTATTCGACCAGGAAGAGAAACACCACCAAGTACAGCTGAAGCGATAGAAATAACCGTTGCGGGAGCTGATCAAGATATTCTTGTTATAAAACGACCTCGACCTTGGGTCAGAAGGTAATTAATATACTACGATATTCTACATTTTATTTTAACGACATCAATTTGGAAGGATTCCCAGAATTATTTTTATATATCTATTTTATATATTGAAGCTTTATTGTTTTCATTTCATTAGTGCTTACCGCAATATAGGGACGTCACCTTTTGAGGGGGCTTGGATGGTCGAATGGTTAGCATGTGCGCGCTGTATCATAAGGCCTGTCACTGAGTCCAACCTCATGGGTTTTCTCCAGGTCCTCTGGTTTCCTCCCACTGCTAAAAACCCCTACGCGCAAGCGAATTGTTGAAATTAAAGTTAACCATGTGTAAGTCTCGAAATGACCTAGTTTGTGTCGAGTGGACGTTAAACCCCATTTCTCTATCTCTCTCTCTAACCTTTTGAACTTCTAGTCAATTCCTCATTATTCATGTGTCATGGCGTATTGTAAATCCAGATTATCACTCTATTTAGCAGTCAGATACAGGGGAATTTATATAAGGCTCAGAGTCTCAGGGTTCAAAGGGTTAACCTATATTCTAGTTGGGATGGCCACTACTTTTAGAACATCTGATATCACTTCTCAGTCATTTATGGACTATTCACATAATTATCACGGTTCATGCTACAACTGAAATCGTGGTTTTAATTGTGAAGTAATCGTAGTGATCCTATCAGGTCTCACCATATATTGTAGTCATTCGTAGCAATTGTGTTAATTGTATCGAAACGTATCCGAACATATCTCCACGTACCAGATCGTGGACTCAATAGGGACAATCCTATCGTAACGCATCATACAACAGTGGGAACCTGGCATTACTATTACTATGGTAACACATCGCACGACATCGGGGACCTAGCGTTACAATTTTGGGCCTGACATATAGTACATGGATTTTAGCTAGAGTCCTACATGAAGAGAGAAGAGATACCAGTATAATTTTGTATTGGTAAGAATTTGGTGATTGTTTTAAAATCTTGTACTGATTATTATAATTTTATTTAGATTACAGCCGTTAAGGTAATATATGTAGCTGTGTGATACTAGATGTATTGTTGTGTTGTGTCAATCTGATAAAAAACACATATCTATATTTCGTTTCATTTTTTTTATACTTTCGATAGCCTACACTACATGAAGATCTGACAAGTTGTACTGGAAGGTCGCCTCAGGGGTCATACGAGTGGCTTTTGATCCTATGACGTCGGACATTGATTAATCAATCAGCGTTGATGTTTCTAGCGGTTTAATCAAGAAGTCACCGTAACAGACAGTTTCATTGACTTATCCCTCACCTCGCATCCAGATCCTAGTGTAGTGAAGACAGTTAAAATGAAATTTTGAACTATATAAAACGAACGAAATAGGATCTGTGTTTTATTCAGATTGTTTTTGTGGCTAATAATGATATTATTGAATGCTGATTATAGCTATTCAAATATTCGATTACATGCGTTTAATTAATTCATTAGTTATTAATTTCACAATTGCATGAAATAATTAAGAAATGCACAATATTTTTAGTTGATGTAATCTTTTTGCACTGTAAAAATTAAAAAAATCACAAAGTGTTGATAGCATGTTATTGAGTATGTTTTTATTGATGTGTTGTACAAGGATTAAATGCCAAACTTTCATTTGTGTGTTCAATAGCATTTTAGATCGCAAGGTCCGTCACTGAGTCAAGTAGTGTGGTTTCAATCCCAAGCTCGTACGTGAGAACGAGTTGGGTAGCCTGCATGTTTCTGAAGCAACGACCGCGAGTTTTACAAGTTGTATGTAGTTAAAGCGAGATCAAGCCTTCTATTGAAGATGGGTAGCCTGCCAAACCTTGTGGGTTTTCTCCAGGTCATCCGGTTTCCTCCCACAGCTAAAGTGAAAAATTGTATTATACATTAGTCCCAAAATGACCTAGCTTGTGTTGGAAGGTGGATGGGCGTGGGGTGGGGGGAGTCTAGTGGTTTAATGTGTGCATGTGAAATCACAAGGTCTGTCATTGAGTCATGTTGCGTGGTTTCGATTCCCCGCTTGAACTGACAAGGAGTAGGGTGTTGAGTGGGTAAATTTTAAAGGTATGACTTAAGAGAAAGGTTAAATGGAGCTGGTTTTCATATGCTTATTTGTTTTAAACATTTCTCTTTAAACTATGTGGAGATTGAACGTTTCTCTGTAGACTATGTGGAGATTAAAACTGGAGATATATACGAGTGGGAGGGTAGGGTGGTAAATCTGTCATAGTGTATGCTTGGTTGTGGATACTTCATATGCTTTTTGTGGAATATATCATATATTTGCTTTGAATTATCCTCAGTATAAAATCACAATCTAATCAGGGCCCTATTTCTCGAAATCTTAACTAAAGATAAAATCCAAATTTGAGTAGATACTTCAATTTTGATTGGCTAAGCACTTAAATCAATCTAATATTATCCAATCAAATTATTAAAATCTGGATTTTATCTTAGTTAAACTTTCGTGAAACAGGCCCCAAATATATTTATAATGATGAACTAACTCATCTTCACGGAAAGCATCTACTAATATATTTGGGCAAGTTTTCGAAATACATTCTATCATCTTAGCCTGATAACGTTGAGAGAATACTTTTTGAAACGTCGCCCAAATATGTTAGTAGCTGTTTTTCCATAAGTATGTGTTATAGTTTATCACTCTGTCCAATTACTGTATGCCTCTAAAAAATTATAGTTATTATGCTTGATATTAAATTTAATAACTATTATATATGTCCCCCTCCAACCCCCTAATCTATAATTGCATATGCGAATGTATGCGTATTATATAGTAGAATAACATACCAAATTTGCATGAAAACAAAAATAGAGTTGCACTGAGTTATAACTTTTAAAATACTAAACATTTTATAATTGTATTAATATGATTCCTTAAACAATAATTTGAAATATCAACAATGCAATGTATTTTTTTGTAGAAGATGAAATATGTCCTTAATCACCATGAATAGAACCATTTTTTAAAAATCTGTTGCCAGTAAAAAAACAATTCTGGAATTGTATATTTAAACTAAGGCATTGTTTCTCCATTATGTGTGGTTTAATGGTTGAGAGCAAGACATTCAGTCAGTGTTTCTCTACCAGTGTGCTGCGAGATCTTCCTAAGTGTGCTGCGAAATTTTGAAAGGCACACTAGGAAAATGTGAAAAACCGCATGACCCTAGTTGAGTATTCACTGGTGTCTACTGATAAGTTCATATCTGTGTTTTTTTGTATTTAGTTTGAGTCATTCTATATTTCTATGACTAGTCTCTGTCTACCGTTGTATGCTGTCTATGACCTATCATGTTTTTATTTTGCAAAATTCAAATACATTTAGCCAGGTGTGCCGCTATTTTTTTTTAGTGTGTTCTAAGGTGTGCCGTTGGCAAAAAAAAAAAGGTTGAGAACCACTGCATTAAGTAATATATTGAAAAAACACGAGTGATGAGAGTTGTTGTTTCAATATATTATGCAATGTCTTAAGCTCGAGACCACTGAACAGCTTAAAATACAGACACTCGCAGTGCTTTGCAATGAAATATGTCATGCGGATCCCAAATTTTAGCTAGTATAAATAATGTACACTTGGCACATTACATTATTACGATTATTTGAAATAATGGTACGCCAACATCAAAGGATGACATCACATCTGTATTTTAATACTTTTTAACAGAGAGTGGATCATTTATACCTTTTCTGCTTTTGTTAGTTTTACTCTCAGAACCGGATTAAGTTATGGACTTTGGGGAGTTTAGTGATTTCCGTCAGAGATTAAATGAAAAGTTATTTATTTAAAGTATGAATGGATCTCTAAACATATCTTTTTGAATAAAAGATTCATTTAATGTACGGCATGGTTTCGAATCCCCGGTTGTACGTGGCAAGGAGTAGGGTCGCCTGTCCAACCTCGTGGGTTTTCTCCGGGTCCCCTGGTTTCCTCCCACTGCTAAAGACCTCTACGCGCAAGCGAATTATGTATATAAAATTAAACCATATGTTAGTCCCGAAATGACCTAGTTTGTGTCGAGTGGATGTTAAACCCCATTTCTCTCTCTCTCTCCATTTAATGTACATGTACTGTATATTTGTAGTAAACACACTAGGCCAAAAACAAACACTGTAGGCCTATTGTACACCAGAGTTTCTAGATTCATAACTCAGGACCATCTTTCTTGGAGGGCCCCACAGCACCGGTAGCCCAGTAACCTACAAACTCTTAATCCTGCTCTGCCTACAATCCTGTTATTAAATAATCCATACACGACTTTTCTTTCACACACAGAGTACCCGGATCAACTCAATCTGAACGAGGCCTACGTTTAAATAAATCTATAGCTGAGGCGGAAGAGATAGATTTTGAGCGGTTAGCAGAACAGAGAAAGAAAAATCAAGAAAAGCGAAAGGAAGCTGAAAGAGAGAGAAAGAGAGCTGTGAGAGCTGCTTATGCTCGACAAAGAGAAGCCAAGTTAAAGAAACCCCCATCAAGGGTATGTAAGAATGTTTGATTTATTCAATTTATTTAATTTTTAAATAAAATGAAATAATCTAAAAAAGAGTTTTAAAATATCAAAAGAGAAAGCTGTGTATAACTCTATTGTCAGGCTTTTTATCTACAGTCTCTTTTGAGTATTTTAGGAAAATTTTTGTTTAATGCAGATATGGCGGGCATTGTCTAATCCATTCAATATCTAAGACATCCAAAGACCTAGAGAGTTGATTATGGGCTTGTCATGTCTAAGTGATAATTTATATACCATTTTAAGCCAGGAAACTAGAAAATTTAGCTAATAAATAATGTATTGTTAAGACCCCGCCCCACACTCACCGTCCAATTCATGGTTTCTTGTGACCTTTATAATGATAAATAACCCTTTTAATTTGGGGTGGTTTCTGGTGATCAAGTACTAAAGGTTTAAGAAGTTTCCAAGTTTCAGTCCTAATTGTGAATAGTTTCAAAAATTTTTCCAACAGAAGAAATCTGGGATTGAAGAAGAGGAAGATGTGACTGATAAAGGAGGAAAATTACCAACTTTTCAAGATATGTTTTCAAATAAACAGTAAGTCATGCAATATAACTCATTTAATATTGATGTGATTGAATAAATAGTAAGTCATTGAATATATTTGATATTGATGTGATCAAATCTTCTGGTGAGTCTTATCAATTGGATTTTAGAAGTACACAGCACAATCGTCATACCTCAGTATATTCATTAATTTCTGCCATATTTGAATTTATACTCAAACATAACGCAGGCAGAATGGTTAACTGAGACTGTTAGAAACACAATTTCTTATTACGATTTAGGACTCAATAATCCACGCAGAATAACGTCAACTTTAGGTCAAAACACTAAACATTCTATGATGGTGGCATAATTTGATAAAATGCTGTTTTTGTACTTTAAATTTTGCTTTATGTATAGTCTGGTAGTCATGGTTACTGGAATGATACACACATGGACTCATTACTTATCTTATCTCGGTACCAATGATTTGTAGTTCCTCTATTTATAGTACTTCTCTCTTTCCCCCAATCAGGAGAGTATTACTAGTCTGAGCCCACATCAGATATCAGAGTTGTCTCCCCTGACACTATGATTGTACTTATTTGTTTGAAAAATGGTTAAATTTTTTTATAAATATTACAAATATCAGCAAATATACAAACTATATTGTACAGGGCTTGTATAGGATAGAACAAGAAGATCTGGGTAATTAGTTATACTTACATAATCTTTTGTCCTAGTCCGGATTATCTCCCTTTTCCATTATTGTCATCAATTGAAATAATGCAACAACAATGTTATGAAGAAATTTATTTAAGAAATATATTTTTTTTTCTTACTGCATATTGTTATTGCAAAGTGTTAAATATCATTTTTTTTACTGCATATTGTTATTACAAAGTGTTAAATATCAATTTCATAAGACACTAATAAACTAAAAAACATGCTTATGGAAAACAGCTACTAATATATTTAGTAAATGGATGGGAAAATAAACTATAACCAGACTTATGGAAAACAGCTACTAATATATTAAGGCAACATTTTGGTATTGGCTTGAAAAACTAAAGAAAATATAACCAATATATTATCAGTAGTAGCTGTTTTCTATAAGTATGTAGTATACTTTTATACCCTATCCAGTAGTAGCTGTTTTCTATAAATATGTGGTATACTTTTATACCCTATCCTGTAGTAGCTGTTTTCTATAAGTATGTGGTATACTTTTATATCCTATCCAGTTACTAAATGCTTTGAGTAGATTTTATAATAAACTGATATGTTTATTATTATAGGATGATGGTGTTATTTAAGACGTATATAAATGTTTATTAATATAGAATGATGGTGTTATATGTTTATTTTTACAGGATGATGGTGTTATTTAAGAAGTATATATCTGAGTTCGATATCCGTGACGTGAGTTATATGGTGGGTTTATATCAGGATATCGAGTCGTATTTAAATAATAAAGATGGTAAATCAAGAAAAGATATGTTAGCCAATAATATACACAAGTAAGTAGAATCTTTAGAATAATATACACAAGTAAGTAGAATCTTTAGAATAAGATTAGGGGGTTGGGTTAAACTTGTTTTGTTACAGGAGGTGTCTGTTCGAATGTGCTTTAATTCATAAGGTATGTGGAGAGAGAGAGAGAGAGAGAGAGAGAGAGAGAGAGAGAGAGAGAGAGAGAGAGAGAGAGATGGGTTTAATGTCCACGCGACACAAACTAGGTCATTTCGGGACTAGCATATGGTTTAATTTTATTTCAATAATTAACTTGCGCCCAGGGTTCTTTAGCAGAGGGAGGAAACGGGAGGACCCGGTTGGACAGGCGACCCAACTCCTTGACTCAATGACAGGCCTTAGGATACAGTGCACATGTGCTAACTATTTGGCCATCCACCCCCCCCCCATAAGGTATGTTATTGAGTCAAGTGGCATGGTTTTGATCCCAGACTTGTATGTGACAAGGAGGAGGGTTGCCTGCCTAACCTTATGGGTTTTCTCCGGGTCCACCAGTTTCCTCCCACTGCTAAAGACCCCTACACACAAGTGATTTATTGAATAATGTTGAACCATATGTTTGTCCCGAAATGACATAGTTTGTGTCGAGTGGATGTTAAACCCCATTTCTCTCTCTCTCTTTTTTCAAGCTATTGAGTCAGTTTGATACTTATTAAGTGAGGACCACAATGATGCTAAGATTACTTGTGTGTGGTACGAATTATTACACATCAAAATACAGTGGACTCCATCAAATCCGACATTGTACAGGATTGTTACAATATTTTGGATTACGCAGAGTGTCAGAACACTCAGTTTTCTCAAAACCGGAAATATTGTAACTTTGAAAACTGTGAATTCGTGGATATTCTTGAGTATTTGTCACAACTGTCTTACAAGAGATTATAAAATTATCAAAGTAATCAACAAAAACCTACGCTAGCAAGTTTTAATCTCACCGATAATTGATTAGTGGTTGCTTGCTTCAAACCCACCGATTGAAGGCTGGATTAAACAGTGTTGATTCAATGGAAATCGTGAAACGGGACGGTTGATAGATGTCGTAATTCGGAATATTAAGAGTAGGTATTACTCAAAGATTTTTTGGTTGAAATAATAAGGAAATAAATCTGGACATGAAAATGATGTCGGATTTCACAGAGTATTTGAGAAATCAGAGGTCGGATGTGACAATTGTCCACTGTAGTAATAAAAAATCAGATAGGGTTATATTGATCTACATTTTGTACACCACTCAACTCAAGACAATTTCTATTTGTAATTTTTCCATTTAGGGCATATTTTGATAATCTGAGTAGAAAACATGTACCAATGCCAGAGAAGATTATAGCTAGATTAGGCGTGGAAAAAGAACGACCAAGAACAGCAACACTCAGGGATGCTCAGAGATTTGTTCTGGCTAAAGTTGAAGAAACGTATAAAGATTTCTTAAATGTAAGTCTTTTTGGAAAGGGAGATAAATGAGATGTAACGTCCACTTGGCTCAGTGGCTAAGACGTTGGCTCGCTAACCTGGAGGTCGCGTGTTTGATCCCTGTGTTGGCCGAGAAAGTTCATAAGGATTTTCCGACGTTGTTCCTCCTTGTCAGTTGTGCAGGACTGTCTTTTGGATGGGACGAAAAACCGAGGTCCTGGGTACATATTGGCGTGTACACATTGAAATTTGATATAAGAGTAGACTCTAGTGTGGCTGTCTGGACAAAATTTCCATCATGATAAACTGTTTTGCGTATGCCCGTCTTCATTAGCCCAGTCGGTGCAGAACAGTAGGACGTTAAACTCAATTTTATTTTATACTCGATGATTGATAAGATGTCACAATTCCAGTGATGACATCATGATCGGTTCCTGATTCTTATTGCACGCTTTCATTTGATCCGTCTTCATTACCCAGTCGGTGCAGAACAGTCGGACATTTCATTTCTTGTATTTGTTTTTAAGTATTTATTTCATCTTATTTGACAGCATCAAGCTGATGAATTGGGTATCGATCCTGTAGAAATGTTAACAATGTCGCCAGCTGAGCTGACTATGAGAATGGGTAGTGATGCAGCCATGCTGACATCGTGGAATAAACGTAGTAAAGTGAAAGGAAAAGTAAGTATTAATTGTTTTAGAAGTTATTAGATCACTCTGCACCGTTGACAATGTTAGAATTTTATTAATGTTTCACTGAAGCACAATTTAGGCACTATATCATTTGCTCTGCTCTGAAATTAGGTGTCTTACCTTTAAACCAAATTGTTTTCTGCCTTGACAAAGAAGAGCCATCTCAGCCAGGCGTTCTTTTTTAAAAGAGCAAAACCTCTTTGATGAATGGAAAGCGACAAAATGATGAAAAGAGTTGTTGCCTTGATCAGTGATTGGTCAAAATATATGCAATTAAATTTTCATGTCAGTTTTTTTCTTACAATTTTATTTTCGTTTTGGCTTAAACTGTTGAATATGGAATACAAAATTAGTTTTATCTCAACATCGCCTCTATCACAAAAGCCAATTAAATTCAAATTTAATTAAATTGAAACTATTCTTCCCAAAAGAGGACCGGCATTTTAACGCTGTGTTCCTACATTCGGCCGTAGTACAAATTCCTCCCCACATCAAATTCACTACCTCTAAAAATTAGTCCAATTACACAAGTAAGGTCAAACAAATTTATTTGTTAGTTCTTCGGTGATTTTGATAAATAAATAGTCGCTTTGTTCGTTTTTTGTGTTTAAAGATTTGAACTAGAGCAGCCAAGTACGTTTTATTTTTTTTTCCGAAGATAAAGGAACCAGAATGTGTAATCAGGTGTTCCCAAAGAACGAAAATTGGTTTAGGTCTGTTTTAGGTCTGAATATTAAGGCCAAGTGAAGATTTGATCACAGGTCACTGGATGTAAGTAGGGCTAGCCCTAGCACTAACCCTAAACCTACCCTCCACCTAGCCCTAACCCTTACCCTAACCCATAATCGCATCAAAAATCACATGCCGTACCCCTATTTACACCTCGCAGCCTTGACGAAATCTGCAGTTGGTTTTAATATTTAGACCTGACCCAAGTTTTGTCTCATAATGACTGTTTTTATAAAAGCACCAAGCACAAATTTTAAATGTTTAATTTTTATCACCATATTTCTCAAATTTAACTTTTGTTAATAATTGATTAATTACGGAAAAACAGAAAGGAGAGGAGAAAGGGGAGAAAACTCCACCACCAGAAATCTTACGAAAGATAACAACTGATTCTGTTAAAGTTCGAGTGTACGAATCCACGAGACTGGCTAATTCTGTCAGCAAAACTCCAAGAAAACCCGGAGTCGGGTCCAAATATTATAAATATACAAGGAGAGGGAACATGCCTTCTGTTGAGGTATGCCGTGTATTTTGTGTGACGTGTACTGTTTGATGTTGTCAATAAGATATATATGTGTGTGTGGTGAAAACGTAAGGACCTGCATTACATAATGCTTCAGAATGTATTGTTACATATATTTATAACAAATTAATATTTTTATACACCGACATTTTCATGTGGATATATATTGTCATTGCCCTTGTCTGTCTGGACGTTTGTGGACACCCTACAGGTCGCAAATTTTATCCGATGTTGACGAAACTTGAAATATAGGTCTATCTCCCAAAGATCTTGGTTCATTCCGATATTGGCATGTATCGGACCATAACTTCATGGATTACGGCCCCTGATTGTACGAAAAATGCTTTTGTTTTTAGCTTGTTCTCTATCCATCTCTTGCAAAATGTGGGCGTATCTTGCCTGGCAACTGCTGGTTAACACTGTGGAGGCCCACATTAAATGTCTACCACAATGACCATGGATTGGTTGGATGTCAATCTGTCAGTTGCTGTGTTTTTTTCTAATTGAAATGAAATTAATATTAATTTGTTTATGAGTTATTGCCCTTGGTGGATGCTCTATAAACTCAAACTATGTCAAATTTAACTAACAGGTTTGAACCTTTTATTTTACGTTTAATCCAATAATGCAGATTGACTCATTCGTTAACGAGGGTATTCTCCAGGTCCTCCGATTTCCCCCTACCACGAAAGACCCATACGCAGTAGTGAATTATTGAAATAAAATCTAACCATATGTTAGTCCTGAAATGACCTATTATGTGTCGACTGGACCTCTCTCTCTCTCTCATTGAGTCAAGCAGGGTGGTTTTGAATACCCCTTGTATGTGGCAAGGAGAAGGGTTGCCTGTCCAACCTGGTGGGTTTTCTCCAGGTCCTCCGGTTTCCTCCCACCACTAAAGACCCATAGTGAATTACTGAAATAAAATCGAACCATATGTCAGTCCTGAAATGACCTAGTTTGTGTCAACCGGACCTCTCTCTCTCTCTCTCTCTCTCTCTCTCGTGTGCATATTGTCAAAGATCATATAGTAGCCCATAATTAGCAAGTATACCCTATATGGAATAAATGAAGTGACATGCAATATCAGTTCCTTCAACTGACAATAGACATGTAATATGTATAATAATGACCAGTTATGATAATCCCTCCAGGCTTCTGTTATAACACATTTTAATACTAATATATGCTATTAATAGTGTTTATTGTAACATAATGTTATATATTGTAACATATTGTAATATTTTGTAATATATATACTAAATATTGTAATTATAATTTTATTGTCACCATACAATATTGTAAATATGTTTATTGATTATGATGTTTGTTTCATTTTAAATTTTCTGTGATATTTGTGATATACAGGGTCAATATACAGTTCATTAATATTTATACAAATGAATTATACCCAATGTCGCTAAGTCAGTTCATTAATATTTAGACCAGGGGTGTGAAACTCATTTTGATTCAGGGGTTACATTAACTAATATTTTACATCAAAGGGCCGAAGATATACAAAAATATCAACATAAAGAAAATTTTATTGATTTGACTAAAATCATTACATATTATAATGCAATACAATACATGTACTTTGAAATGGACCAGTTTAGCCAACTTAGATATCTATGACATACAGTACAGAGGTCAGAGTTTTACTGAAACCAGAAAACAATAATAAATAAATTCAACCGCTAGTTTCTAAGAATTGTCGACACGTCAGTTTGTTAATATTTGTTCCATGGGCCACATTTGAACTCTTGGCGGGCCGGATGTGGAGCCCACGGGTGCCGCATGTTTGACCCCCCTGATTTAGACAAATGAATTATACCCAATGTCTATAAGTCCGTGCATTAATATGTTGCTATCTGAGAAAATAGACAAAATATTTTTTAAGATGTTTTTTTTTATCGAGCCCATTACTGATAGTAGACGTAACCTATTAATATGTTTCTATCCAAGAAAATAGAAAACTGATTTTTCATGCAGCAGCGCTCAACCACTCATTTTTCACCCAGCAGTCCCAGTACATCTGGCATTGTCTAATTGTCATGTGACCAGTCTGCCTTTGTGTATTGGTCATTGTTAATAATGCAATTATGTTATAAACGTAAAATGGTGGTATTTATGATGTCCTATCCTAGTGCCCGTCTTCATTAGCCCAGTGGGAGCAGAACAGTCTAGTGAAATTAATCTTTAATTTTCAGCACATGTTAATCTTGATTCTAGCTTAAAAGATATGAGTTAGCCCAATCTTATTTAGTTTATCTCGTCTTGTGTGCTAGATGAAGACAAATCGAATGTCATTAGAGTAAAAACGTAAAAAACGATTGAATGAAAATCATTATATGCGTTTGCGACCCATTTATGTCAATTTCCAGGTCCCAAATATAAGCGATTTAGCTCCTTTTCAGCACATGGTGATCTTTACTATAGTTTTGAATATATGAGTTAGTCCAATCTTATTTGGGAGCCATGATGGCTAAGTGCGTAAGGCGCTGGCTCACTAACCTGGACGTTGCGTGTCAGATCCTGCATTGGCTGAGAAAGTTTATCAGGACTTTCCATCACGGTTTCACCTTGTCAGTGGTGCAGGATGGAGGCCTGACAAGTACAGCTGTCTATAGTCATTCGGATGATACGGAAAACTGAGGTCCTGTGTACACATTGGCGTGCACGTAAAAGATCCCTTGGCAGTTGGAATTCGATATAATAGTAGGCCATAGTGCTGCTGCCTGGGCAAAATTTCCCTCATAGCACACTGTATGGTGTATGCCCGTCTTCTTTAGCCTAGTCAGGAGCAGAACAATAGGACGTTAAACTCCATTTCATTTCATTTTTTTTATTTTCCAATCTTATTTATTCTATCTTGTCTCATGTACTAGGTGGAGACAATTCGAATGTCATAGCAGAACATTTCCATTTCCTATTTTAGTGAAGTTAATCCTTAATTTTCAGCACAAGTCGATCGTTACTCTAGCTTTGAATAATTATATATCTGTTAGTCCAATCTTATTTATTCGATCTCATCTTATGAACTAGGAGCCGACCATCCTTACGTCAAGAGAGGAAACAGGTAGTAGTCTTGTAACTAGTACGCCCAAATCAGCTACCAAACGACGAAAGCGCAAGGTATTTAACCCGAGATTCCTTAATGGGTACTGGAAGGCTTGCTTTACATAATATTTTTAATTTCTAGCTTTGAGAAAAACACGATGGATAAACTTTAATACAGATATATTAATGGGTGATGGAATGCTTGCTTTACATAATATTTTTCATTTCTGGCTTCAAGAAAAATACAATGGATAAATTTTAATACAGATATCTTAGTGGGTGCTGGAACGCTTGCTCTATAAATGTTTTTAATAATTTTCTTATTTTTTTCTGGCTTTGAGCAAAATGCAAGGGAAAGGCCTACTTTGAATTTCCTAATGGCTTGCTCTGTCTAAAGAGCCAAACACAAGTGGTACTTTAAATTTCTTAAAAGATGTTGGAACGTTTGCTCTATCTAAAGAACTTTCAAATGCTTTTAATAATTTCCTTTTTTCTAGCTTCGAGAAACACCCAAGGTGTTCTTTAAATTTTGGTTACGATACCTAGTTGTAGAGATTTAAATGCTTTTAAAATATTAATAATATGTGCAATTACAGATTCTTTGATTTATTTATAAAAGTGCTTTATGCTTTTAAAAATATAATATGTAGGGCTGGGAAAAAGGTTTACAATCTATTGCTTTGCCATACTAAACTTAGGCTGTTGGTCTACAGTTAGCTCCACTTGAGAACAGTAGACACTAAGCTAGATGACAGACATTTTAAGTCTTAAATCAACGATTTTTGTCGAAAACACTAAGTAAAATTTGAGAATTTTGTTAAGTATTTATTCTGCTTCTATTGAATAAAATTGAAAATGTTTATTTAATTTTTGTTTGTATGACAGATGTGAAACGGAGTAGAACCACATTACTAAACAGTAATTTTTACTAATTCAATATTTTCTTTTTTTCATCATCAATTTTTGAAGTATTATAGCAATAATGACCAACTCTTTATTAAACTATTAACTAATGTATCTTTAAGTTAAGGTCAAATTTTAAGTTACAATCGATTTTAAGAGATTTAAACATGCATTATGCAAGAGCTAAATCTGCATATTGCAGGTCTTTCTTTAGGCCTGAAATGTTTTCTAAAGTATTAATGAGACATTAATTAACTGATCCAGGCCTTAATCAACTCTCGATGGCATCAGATTTCTCCGATATTAAATAGATTAGAATGGTTCAGCGATACTTTGATTTAATCAAATATGGAGGACCGAGAGTTAGCTTCGATCAACCAGTACAGTGGTTGAAATTATTGCACACGTCTGTCAAACCTTCAATGGCTAATATCTTCGCTTGCAATAGAGTAATTTGAATGAAATTTTCAAATTATTCATTTTACATCATCTACTTTTGAACTATTATAGCAAGAATGGCTAGTTCTTTATCTTAATCTTACATAATGTATCTTTAAGTTTTCGTGAATAAGGGCCCAGAACAGTAGGATTGTGTAGAATCTAACACTGTAATCCGGGTATCATTTAATCTTGTGTATTTAGCACTAATTTCTTTCACAACTCATTATCAAAATTAATCAGTCAGCTTTAAACTGGGAACAAGTACAAATTAGATGATTTGGGGTCATTTTAAAGATACATTATGGGAGACTCTATAATGAGTTGGCAGTTCTCACTTTAATAGTTAAAAACTAGATAATGTAAACGCAATTTGCTGAAAATTTCATTCAGATTGATCCACTATGAACCGAGAACTAAGCGATTGAAATTTCTGCCTAGCCTCGGTCATCATTTCTAAAGTCAGTACGATAAACAGCATAGTCTTGATTATCCATTTAATCGTTAAATCATGAAAGAAAGTTATGCAGTAAATCGGCTCATTACCCACTAAAGATCACAGGCTAGCTATGCCATCTAGAGTTTATTATGGTCTGGATAGGTTAATTAATGTCTAATTAATAATTTAGATAACATTTCAGGCCTAAAGAAAGACCTGCAATAGACAGATTTAGCTCTTGCATAATATGTGTTTAAATGATTTTTATGAATTTTTAAACAAAGATTTGATATTAAACGAATGTGAAAGAAATTAGTGCTACATACACAAGATTTAATGATACACGGATTACAGTGCAATTGTCAGGAAAACAAATTAAAATAGAAAAAAAATATTGAAAACTGTAGAATTTTTGTACATAAATATATTTTTATTTCAGATACTTACATCTAGCAAAACAGTTGCAATAAACCATTTAAGAGAAATTTATTTATTTCAGCAGAATTTTTGTTCAGGTTACACCTAGCTAAATAAAATAAAACCAAGTACGAACAATCCAAACCATAAGACAGAATTCGAAGTCCTAAAAAATGTTAAATGCAAAATAGTGTATTCAAGCAAAATAGTGTAATCAGCAAATGGACTGCTCCTCGTGTACAAAATACACGACAAACAGTGGTAACAGGTGTCCGGAAGAGTAAGCTTGCCCTGCCTGGCGCCACACCTGCCATAGCTGCATCCAAACTATTAGGTGAAATGTCTGTAAAATAGCCTGATTGGCCAATGAACTATTGGTATGCAAAATGCACGCAATGAACTGTGTTAACGATGTAGTAGACATTATCTGGGAGATAGTAATAGTATACGTGTCAATTAAATATATCTAGAATAATAGCCGAGAGAGACGCGTTATATTTACTAATCAAGTCAATATGACGGCCATAAAACTTTTTGAAGGTTTTAATAAGTTTAGTGCGCAAGTATCCTTGTAGTTGAAGCTTAGATGACAAATGCCTCGATCTACTTAAAAAATCAGAATAAAAGGAACAAGCTCTCGCGTAACGAATTAGCTGAGACGCAAACACTCCATAAGCTGGTGATATTGGAATGTTACTACTAATAAATGGAAAGTTAACAATCGGAAAGTCAAAGTCATCACGTTTATCGTACAATTTAACACTAAGTTTATGGCAATTGTCAAAATCGAGACGCAGATCCAAGTAGGAAGCGTAATTGTCACTGTCAGTGGTGTTTTTAATTTCGAGCTCATCAGGATATATGAATTCTACATAATCACTAAATTTAGGATTATTAAGTGATAAAAAAGTAATTTATTCCTTTTAGAAAAAAAAATATTGAAAATTGTAGAAATTTTGTGCACAAACCTATTTTTATTTTGAATACGTACATCTAGCAAAATAGATACAATAAACCATAATCTAAGCAGAATTTTTGTTTAGATTACAACTAACATAACCGATATCTAAAATGTGATTTATTCCTTTCAGCAGACAGGTCGAGCACAACCGACGAAGAACGATATGGCAGAGTTTATATCGGCACTGAGTCAGTCTGCGTCTGGTCAGCTACCGATAGAGATGCTGTACTTCTATACCTATCTAGTCAAACATGGAGAGGAAGATAATATGCCATTAGTTGATCGTGATCTCTTCTTTTATATTGAAGTTCAGAAATTTAAGGTAAAACGTTTTTATTGTTGACCCCCTTTATCTTGTGTTAAAGCAGGGCCGTATCTAGCGGAGGCACAGGGGGTACATTGCACTCCCTGAAGAATAAGGCGCCCCCACCCCATCCCAAAAAACAATTTTTTTTTGACAATCTTTCAATTATAAAATAATACACTTGATTATGATCACACAGTAATGCTCTTAAGGCACTGATCAGTCGATCGGTTTTAAGGGCGCCCACACCCCAATGGGTTCGTTTGCCCTGATCCAAACTTTCTTATATCACATACGTGGAGGCTATGGCGCCCCACCACCGTGCTGCACCCCCTCTTTTAAAATCCTACATACGGCCCTATGTTAAAGGAACATATTATGATATCACTTTGGAGAAAAATAAGTTCTAGTCATTGAGCCAAATTCTCAGGTTTCCTCCCAGTGCTAAATAGGCCTGAATTACAGTGCAGTAATTAATCACATGTTTATATTGTAGATGTAATGTTTATATTGTTTATATGGTAACTGTAATGTTTATATTGTAGATGTAATGTTTATATTGTAAATGTAATGTTTATATTGTAGGATTGTAGTCATGCCTTCTCTGACGATGAAATGTTAAAGAGGAAAGTCCAATCAATAATTGATTGTTTTTTGGAATCTGTTTATACACCCAGTTTACAGGTAATGGCAAACACAAATATTGTATTGTTTACATACATACATACATACATACATACATACATACATACATACACATAGATACATACATACATGAATCTAAAAGAGAGAAAGAGAGAGAGAGTTAAGGTACACTCGACACAAACTAGGTCATTTTGGGACTAACACATGGTTCAATTTTATTTCAATAATTCCCCTGTGTGTAGTTGTCTTTATCAGTTGGAAGGAAACCGGAGGACCAAGAAAAAACCCACGAGGATGGACAGAGGACCCTACTCCTTGTCACGTACAACCGGGGAACCGAAACCACGCCAGAGGTCAGTGGAGTAGAACAAAACGATACCACTGGGGATACCAAGAAAGCCTTCACCCCAACCCTAACGATTTAAATATTGCAAAATTAGTGGCCACCACACCAATGGTTATGATTCATTGATATTAATAACTTTTGGGCCAGTAGGCCAGTAGGCTTCATTTATGGACTGAAAATCTGGATTTGTTTCTTTATCTGGAATATTTGGATTTAAATTTGCATTTTGCAAAATCAGCGATCAACACGCTCATGGTTACGATACAACGATATTAATAACTTTTGGAGCAGTAGGATTTTTGGTAAGATGGCTTCGTTGATGGACTGAAATTCTGGATTTGCCTTTTCGTCTGGAATATTTGGATTCAAATTTGCATCTTTGAAAAATTGTATCCACAATGTATTTTTAAATGAGTTTTGATGACTTTATAGGTTGATGTACAAAATGATGTTCAGCAGAAAATAATGAAAAGTTCCCAGAGATATATGAATGGTAAAGAATTAAATCCATCAATATTTGACGAAGCTCAGATGATGGTGTTGAAAGAGTTATTGCCGTATTGGGCAGGTTTTAAAAAGAATTATAAACCACCAGATAATCCGGATAAAAAACCAGGTAGGATACGGGAAACAATTTGTTCTTGATTTAACCTGTATAAAAACCAGGTAAGATATGGGAAACAATGTATTCTTGATTTAACCTGTGTAAAACCCAGGTAGAATACAGGAAACAATTTGTTCTTGATTTAACCTGTGGAAAAACCAGGTAGGACACTAGTGACAGTTTGTGACAGGGGCTGGCTGGGTAGCTCTGGGCCCAACTTGTGTAAAAACCAGGTAGGACACTAGTGACAGTTCGTGACAGGGGTTGGTCTAGCTATAGGTAGCTCTGTGCCAACTGGTTTTCTTGGGGCCCACCATCCTGCTGAAGAATACCTGCCAGGTGTGACACGGATTACTGAGAACTTTGACGGTTCTGTCATCAGTTCTGTCAAAATGGCTGCCCAAACTAAATCCACCACCATAATTGTTTTCATCCGGGTAATGTGCATAGGGACTGACATTAACTTTTCTGTAAAGAGAGAGAGAAATGGGGTTTAACGTCCACTCGACACACTAGATCATTTCAGGACTAACATGGTTCAGTTATGTTTCAGTAATTCGCTTGGGCATTGGGGTCTTTAACAGTGGGAGGAAACCGGAGAACCCAGAAGAAAACCCACAAGGTTGGACAGACGACCCTAGTCCTTGTCACGTACAAGTGGGGAAACATAAAAACCCCACCAGTTGACTCAATTACAGACCTTCTGATCCAACGTGCACGCGTTAACCATTTAGCCACCCAACCTCCCCTTATGAAATTAGGATAAAATAATTTAAAAACTAATTGTCCACATTAAATAATGATTGGAATTTTTATTTTTTAACCAGTGACAAAGATTCAGAAGATGTTGAGGAAAAGATTGGAGAATATTGAAAATTATCAGATACCGTCTGCTAATCTGAAACTGCCTGCGATTCCTGAAGGTGCCACACCAGCATTCTCTCTATCTCTAGCAGATGGTATTAAATTCAGGGTATGTATACTGAAAGATCAGAAATGAAATGAAATGAAATGGGGTTTAACGTCCTACTGTTCTGCTCCGAACTGGGCTAAAGAAGACAGGCATACACCATACAGTGTGCTATGAGGGAAATTTTGCCCGGACAGTGGCACTACGGCCTACTCTATATCGAATTGCAACTGTCAAGGGATCTTTTACATGCATGCCAATGTGTACACGAGACCTCAGTTTTTTTTATCCCATCCTTATCAGGCCCTTTGTCCTGCATCACTGACAAGGAGGAACCTTGCCGGAAAATCTGGATGAACTTTCTCGGCTAATGCAGGGATCGAACACCCGATCTCCAGGCTAGCGAGTCAGCGTCTTACCCACTTAGCCACCGTGACCCCCTTTGAAAGATCAGGATTCTATAAAACATTTACAGAAAAGTCAACTAACCAGTTTACTCATATTGGTGTTTGGGGGTTGGATAGCCGAATGGTTAGCATGTGCCTGCTGTATCCTAAGGTCTGTCATTGAGTCAACTGGCGTGGTTTCTATTGCATGGTTGTACGTGACAAGGAGTAGGGTCACCTGTCCAACCTCTTGGGTTTTCTCTGGTTCCTCCGATTTCCTCCCACTGCAAAAGACCCCTACGCGCAAGCGAATTATTGAAATAAAATTGAACCATGTGTTAGTCCAGAAATGACCTAGTTTGTGTCAAGTGGCGTTAAACCCCATTTCTCTCTCTCATATTGGTGTTGGGAACCACGGTTGCTCAGTTAATAGGATGTTAGCTTGCTAACCTGAAGTTCCTGTATGCGATCCCTGTGTTCACTGAGAAAGTTCATCAGAATTTTCTGGTGGGTTCCCCCTTGTCAGACATTTAATGGAAAGTCAATAAACCAGTTTCTCATATTGGTGTGAAATGGCGGTTAGCGATAAGGAATTTGTACAATTTGCTACAGTCTGGGGAATGATTTTTTCCTAACATTTGAATAAATATTTTGGAATTTGCTAATAAAATCAAAAGAAGGTTCTGCTATAGTCTGGGAAATGATTTTTTCCTAATATGTGAATAAATATTTTGGAATTTACTAATAATTTCAGCCAACGGAATCTGATTTTGATAAGAGTCAATCCGTTTCTACGACTACAGATCGACCTGTGTCTGTATCGTCTAAGCGAACGGATGAAAGTCTGGTGGTAACATAAGATTAATTGGTGGGTGAGTCCAAATGTAGGGCTGCTCAATTAGGATGCTTGCGGCTGAATTAGACAACCCTATGATTAGTCATTTGGAAATGTTGCAATTGCTTGCCATTAGAACTCTGTATCTGAATTAGACAGCCCTATGATTAGTCAATCGGAAATGTTGCAAGTGCTTGCCATTAGAACAACTCTGTATCTGAAAAGATTACATGTAGTGATATACCTCCTTGCTAGTAGAATACTTTCTGGCATCCATTTTTATTAGCATAATTATCTTCACCTATATATTTGAAGTGTAGTTAAATTGCATGTCTGCTCCAACGAGGCTATGTTGCATTACCAACGAGGCTATGTTGCATTACCAACCAGTCTATGTTGCATTACCAACCAGGCTATGTTGCATTACCAACAAGGCTATGTATAATTACCAACCAGGCTATGTTGCATTACTAACCAGGCAATGTTGCATTACCAACCAGACTATGTTGCATTACCAACCAAGCTATGTTGCATTACCAACCAAGCTATGTTGCGTTACCAACCAGGCTATGTTGCATTACCAACCAGGCTATGTTGTATTACCAATCAGGCTATGTGTTGCATTACCAACCATTACCAAGCAGGCTATGTTGCATTACCAAGCAGGCTACGTTGATGTTGCATTACCAAGCAGTCTACGTTGCATTACCAAGCCAGCTATGTTGCATTACCAAACAGGCTATGTTGCATTACGAACCAGGCTATGTTATATTATCAACCAGGCTATGTTGCATTACCAACCAGGCTATGTTGCATTACCAACCAGGCTATATTGCATTACCATCCAATGTTGCATTACCAACGAGGCTATATGTTGCATTACCAACGAGGCTATGTTTTATTACCAACAAGGCTATGTTTTATTACCAACGAGGCTATGTTCATTACCAACGAGGCTATGTTGCATTACCAACGAGGCTATGTTGCATTACCAACCAGGCTATGTTGTGTTACCAAGCAGGCTATGTTGTATTACCAACCAGGCTATGTTGCATTACCAACCAGGCTATGTTGCCTCAAGATAGATAAATCACTGGAAAAAAAGATATTGTGTCAGCAAAGATCTAAATGATTCATGATGTTAATCAATAGTATATAAAACAAACTTAATCTAGGGTGGGGGACTCCACATACTCCCCGCGGTGTTTCGTTTGATTAGAGCTAATCCCACTAAACACTGCTTTAATGGAAGCAAATTTCTGTTCCAAATTATGACTGGTCAATAGTCCGATTAACAACCAATAGCTAACTGCATAACAATTTGATTACGCTTTAAACATGGCTCCACATTGGACCAAATATGTTTCCATAACGTTACGTCAGGACTCACGATTTTATTATGCCAAATTTACCAGTGCCTAGCAGAATATTGCAGACAAACTAATTGCGTGACAAACGAGGCTATCAACATTGATACAATACTGTATGGAGACGAACAAGACTTTCACCGTTTTTAATACCTTAAATCACTGTCCAAAGTTTTAGGGAAGACACCAGATTAAACGAAGGGCTTTCATGTTGCTGTACTTGGGATAGATTTGATTGAACAGGAAGAATAGACACACTCCCACAAAAGCTCAAGTATCAGAAGCCAATCCAGCAATGGGCAGAGAGGGATTTCTTGGGCCATTGCTTCAGGAATATGGAGACTCCAGTAGTTCTGTGTGTAAAGTGCTAGCTCACTTCCAAGAGGTCTTTTGTTAGATCTTGGTGTTGGCTGAGAATCTGTCGTGGTTTCTACCTGTCACTGGAGATGGAAGAGCCTTGTTGTTTATTTTGGGATCTGTGACTGCCTATACCCAGAACTCTTAAATTACGTTAAAGCTCTGATATTGCTCTGGTAGACCAAGATTATGATAGCTAGATGTTTAAATTAAATACAAGCTGAAACATTTACTGTCATTTAAAGAGATATTATGTAAACTATTAAACATACATTATGCAAGAGATAAATCTACCGATTGCAGGTATTTCTTTAGGCCTGAAATGTTATAAAAACTATTAATTAGACATTATTTAACTTATCCAGACCATAATCAACTCTAGATGGCGGCGCTAGCCCGCGATCTTAAGTGGATTATGAGCCAATTTACTGCATAACTTTCCTTCACGATTTAATGATTAAATGGATAATCGAGACTATGCTGTTTATCGTACTGACTTTAGTAATGTTGATAGAGACTAGGCGGAAATTTCAAACGCTTAATTCTCGGTTCATAGTGGATCAATTTGAATGAAATTTTTAGAAAATTACCTTTACATTATCTAGTTTTTAACTATAACAGTGAAAACTGCCAACTCGTTATCGAATCTCCCATAATGTATCTTTGAAGTTTGAATTATTAAGACCAGCATTAAAATGATATAAACTGCTTTATAGATAACATATTATGCAATCTGATTAAAACACAGATCTATATTTCGTTTCGGTTTTTATACTTCGATGGCCTCTACTACATGAAGATCTGACCAGTTGTAGTGGGAGGTCACGTCAGGGGTCATACGAGCAACTTTTGACCCTATGACATCAGACATTTGATTAATCAATCAGCGTTAATGTTTCTAGCAGGATACCCACAGTTCCATGCATCGCACTGACCATTTCATTGGCTAATCCCTCACATCAACTAGAACACGGGTTATATAACACTAAGTGTATCACTTAAAGAATGGATAATATTGATAATATAAAACAACACAGTCCTATATTATGATATAAACACAAGGTTTTAACAAAATTTCACTGGTAGTTTTATAGTATACAAAGTTTTAAAGGTTTTGACCTTATTGTCTTGTGGTTTTGGTCAGAGGTGCTCGTTTGAAAATATTAGATTTATGATGACTTGAGGTTGATAAACTGTCAGTTGAATGGAGGTAGTGTATTTCGTAACACAGGTAGGTCAGTTTTTCAAGTTAATGATAAACGTGGTTATTAAATAACAGAGAAGTAGTTATATCCATATATACCGTGTGTTGTGTTTTGTTATGAATAGTTAACCGTGTTTCTAGATATCATTTAAAGAATTGAAATAGGATCTGTGCTTTAATCAGATTGGGCATCATACACATTTTTCTGGCTAGCATACAGGTAGTTAATAGTTATATTTATGTATCTAGCTATATAGTAGTAGTTATATATATATCGTTTTAGTAATTATATATACATATCATTGGATACTGCACACGCACTGTCATTGAGTCAAGTAGCAGTGTTTGTCAGCTCTAAATATTAAGGCCACCTGCAGATTTCGTCAAGATGTAAATAGAGTTAGAGCATGTATTTGTTGACGAGATTGTGAATTAGGGCTAGGGTTGGGGTTAGCACTAGCCCTGTTTACATCTTGTGACCATGACGGAATCTGCAGATGGTCTTAATATTTAGACCTAACCGGCTGGGGTTTGGAGTTGGACTCGAGTTTGCAGATGACATGGAGTAGGTTTGTCTGTTCAAGTCTAAGGGTTTCTCCAAGGATGCCAAGTCCCGGTGTCGTTTCCTACCAATAATAAAAAAAAACCCATGTAGTTTGTGTCAAGCGGACATTACCCCCCCCCCCACTCTCTCTTTTTTTTACTGTCTGGTATACAAGTAGTAGTAAATATACATATTATTATTTCTATCTTTTAAATGCTACAAATAGACTGGATTATATTCTGGTAAGTCTGTCTACATATAATCAAGATGTAATTTAATGTCTCTTATAAATTCTAATATTTGTACTTAAAGTCATTGCTGATTTTTGTACATTTAATCTTGTGTATTTAGCACTAATTTCTTTCGCATTCATTCAATAAAAAAATTTTGTGTGCAGGGGACTATTAAAATGGGTCGGTCGGTCTGTCTCTGTCCGTCTGTCATACTTTTTGGGACACAATAAATCTGCTTTAAATTAAGCTAGAATGTTCAAACTTGGTGTAGGTGTTTATTAGGCGAATTCCTTGATGGAGTTCGAAGATGAGCATTTTCTGCTGAGGGTAAGCAGAGATAAGCAATTTGATTGGTTGATGCTTTGGGGCAAGATAACTTTAGTTCTGGTTAAGTGAGAGTGATAAGAAACTTGGTGTATAGTTTCATTACATCGATACCTTGACTAAGTTCGATAATGAGCATATTCTACTTAGGCTAAGGAGCGATAAGCAATTTGATTGGCGGACATTTTGGAACGTAAAGACTCTGCTTTTAATTGTTGGCTTGTTTGGGGGGTTGGATGGCTGAATGGTTAGCGTGCGCGCGCTGTATCATAAAGTCTGTCATTGAGTCGACTGGCGTGGTTTCGAATCCCGGGTTGTACGTGGCAAGGAGTAGGGTCGCCTGTCCAGCCTCGTGGGTTTTCTCCGGGTCCTCCGGTTTCCCCCCACTGCTAAAGACCCCTACGCGCAAGCGAATTATGTAAATAAAATTAAACCATATGTTAGTCCCGAAATGACCTAGTTTGTGTCGAGTGGACGTTAAACCCCATTTCTCTCTCTCTCTCTCTGTTTCAATCCTTCTATACTTCCCCTGGTCATTTAGTAATGATAGGATAGTGCCAGGTGATATGAGAGTAACACAAAGCAATCTGTAAAAAGTATTATGAATGTGGTCAAATCTCTGATATTTCAATCTCATTATTTCAGGAAATTGAAGAAGGAAGTATTATTGGAACTCCGATGCCAGCAGACAAAATGTTACGGGGACGACGTACATCGATAGCACCAAGTTTAGAGAGTACGCGGACCAATCGTAAACAAAGTAGTCAGGATACACATAGTACTAAATCTATGATCGCAGCGAGATAATCCTTTATGTAATGTCAAATAAACATTCAATCTTTATATTTTCCTGACAACATCTGAGAATTCTCATCCCTTCCTTAAGGAATAAAGTACATTGAATTTATACTATGAGTCAGGATGCACATATAGTTCTAAATCTATGATCACCAAATAAACATTAAAACTTTAATATCAACTTAAGTGTATTTTCCCTGGCAGCATTCCTTTCTCCTGGAACTAAGAACATCTGAGGAGCATAGAAGTTATTCTGCAAGTTATATATTATTCTGTGTGAAACTGATTTCAAAAACATGGAATAGAATAAAAACATTATTACCTTAGAGAAGTAATTAAAATTGAAGAGCCCAGGCGGAAGAACGTTGAAGGCAAAAGAGACTTTTGGACTAGAATGTTTGACGCGAACAGAACAACAAGTGGGTTTAATAACAACTTCAAAATGATGTTTAATACAAACCACAATTACCAGTACAACTGACGTCAACTTTTCAGGCAAATTAAGGTTAAATAAAGGGTACGATGGACTTGTATTTGTCCAGGAGGCCATTTCAGAAGGGCCTTGGTTCGATGTGACTCCGGTCGTTTTTACCTGAAACTTATTGTTCCACAGAAAGCTTATACAATTTGCTACCAGATGGCGCCATTAACTGGGGTTTGTTGAAAAAGTGACCTAGATCGTTCTTCCCTGGGGCTCTTCAATGATGTGATATGTGATTCAATTATTGAGTTCTAAGTTATTGGTGTCTGTTTCTAAAGAATCTGAACTAAAACTAATAAACTAATGTCCAAAAGAAAGTATTCACTGTGCATTTCATGCTGTATCAGCCAAAGTCGTTTTCCATTGTATGGGTAATTGAGTACAAGGTCAATTTGATTTGCTTAGAAATGTTGAGTTTGGACGCAAGAGACAAGCTCAGTAATGTTTTATCAAATGTTTTTAATCTAAAAAAAAACTTAGTCATATTTTTAGTGTGTAACATTTATTTTGGACATAAGTATATTTTTGGACATTGGACATTAGTATATTTTTGGACATTAATATATTTTGGAATATATTTGGACATTAGTATATTTTTGGACATTAGTATATTTTGGACATTAGTATAGTTTTGGACATTAGTATATTTTGGACATTAGTATATTTTTGAACATTAGTATATTTTGGACATTAGTATATTTTTGGACATAAGCATATTTTGGACATTAGTATAATTATGGACATTAGTATATTTTTGGACATTAGTATATTTTTGGACATTAGTATATTTTTGGTTGGACAGGTTGGAACATGAGACCCCGCCCCCAGAAATTATCGTTCTAAAAAAATAGAGTTGGTAGGATAACCATAAACACAGGTATTTTTATTTTGGGCCTAATTTATAAAGAAGTGTGCTAGTGTGTATCTGATGTATATTAATTGTGCTGTGAGTTGTACCTGTGATATTTTATATATTATTTGTGCTGTGAGTTGTACCTGTGATATTTTATATATTATTTGTGCTGTGAGCTGTATCTGTGATATTTTATATATTATGTAAACGTCTGTGATATGTAAAACAACAATTATAATAAATCTGTCTCCATATTTTAAATTAGTAGCCTACTGGTATATAAAAATAGGGTGGGGGTGGTCTAGTGGATTAAGGTGGGCGTGAAATCATAAAGTCAAGTGGCCTGGTGTTTGATTGTCGCTTGAATGTGACAAGGAGTAGGGTTGACTGTCCAACCTTGTGGGGTTTTCTTGGATCACGTGGCTTGCTCGCTAATCTAGAGGTCGGGTGTTTGATCCCTGCATTGGCGGAGAAAGTTCATCCAGATTTTCCGGCGTGGTTTCCCCTTGTCAGTGATGTAGGACGGAGGGCCTGACAAGGACAGCTGTCTAGTCGTTCGGATGGGACAAAAAAAAAACGAGGTCCTGTGTACTTATTGGCATGCACGTAAAAGATCCCTTGGCAGTTGGAATTCGATATAAGAGTAGGCCGTAGCGCCACTGCCTGGGCAAAATTTCCCTCATAACACACTGTATGGCGTATGCCCGTCTTCATTAGCCCAGTATAGGAGCAGAACAGTAGGATGTTAAACCCCATTTCATTTTATTTCATTTTATTTCATTTCTTGGGTCCTCTAGTTTCTCTCTGGTATATGAAAATTTATCTTTTTTCTCACACCAGAGAGAGAGAGAGAGAGAGAGAGAGATTGAGGTCCAATCACACAAACTATTGGTAATTCTGAGACTAACATATGGTTCAATTGTATTTCAATAATTCACATGCGCGTAGGGGTCTTTAGCAGTGGGAGGTAACCAGAGAACCCGGAGAAAACCCATGAGGTAGAAAATGCGACCCTAATATGCAACTTGTTATAGAGGTATAAGCAGTTATAGAGGTATAAGCATATAAAAAAGCTAGCTGACTATCATAAAAAAGGGGGGGGGGATGCATGGGCGTCACACATGTGGGGGGCGACCCCCGCCCCCCAATTGTTTTTCTGGGGGGGAGGGGGTCTGAATATACTTGGACCCCCCCCCCAAATTTACATAGTAGGCCCTAACTTCTATTTATTTACAACAATTATTAGGATTAGTTAAGATTCTATCTGTATAAAACCTGGGCCGTTATTCACGAAAACTTAAACTAAGATACAATCGAAATTTTAAGAAATACTGCAATTCGATTGGCTGACCAGTAAAATAAATTTGCATATATCCAATTTGGATATTAGTCAGCCAATCTAATTGCAATATTTCTTAAAATTTCGATTGTATCTTAGTTTAAGTTTTCGTGAATAAGGGCCCTGTACATATCACAATATGTTGGTGTGATGTTTTAGTTTAACCCCGTAAAATATGCTGAAACAGTGTTTACAGAAGACTCAAACTTTAAAAATATTTTATGGGGGTGGCCTGTATGGAGGAAAATCTGAATGAACTTTCTCGGCCAATGCGGGGATCGAACACCCGACCTCCAGACTAGGGAACCAGCGTCTTACCCACTTACCGATAGATTGTCGGGCATAAAATTTGTACATAAACAAGAAACACCAGGACATACTATAGAAAACATCATTTACAGTCAGTTTTTCAAAAGATATTTCGGGGGATCACGTGGCTAAGTGGGTAAGACGCTGGCTCGCTAGCCTGGAGGTCGGGTATTCGATCCCTGCATTGGCCGAGAAAGTTCATTCAGATTTTCCGGCGTGGTTTCCCCTTGTCAGTGATGCAGGATGGAGGGCCTGATGGGACGAAAAACCGAGGTCCCGTGTACAAATTGGCATGCACGTAAAAGATCCCTTGGCAGTTGGAATTCGATATAAGAGTAGGCCGTAGCGCCGCTGCCCGGGCAAAATTTCCCTCATAGCACACTGTATGGCGTATGCCCGTCTTCATTAGCCCAGGTTAGGAGCAGAACAGTAGGACGTTAAACCCCATTTCATTTCATTTCAAAAGATATTTCATGCCGAAAGGAGAGAACCCTCCGAGCCCCACCCCACCCCCACCTAGAGTGGAAGCACCTCGCGAAATTTTTCCCGGACAACGACGCTACAGCCTACACTTATATCGATTTCCAACTGCCAATGTGTACACGAGACCTCTGTTTTTTGCCCCATCCGAACGACTAGACAGCTGTCCTTGTCAGACCCTCCGTCCTGCACCACAGACAAGGGAATGTCACGCCGGAAAATTCCGATGAACTCTCTCCGCCAACACTGGGAGCAAAGCCGCGACTATCAGTAATGAACACTGTAAACAATTCATAAGACAGAAATGAACATGTTACTACCGGTCTATATGATACCAGAGACGGACCAATCCTTGCTCCGTGAGGTGTTTCGGCTCTATGAGGGTGGAAGGGGATGGGGGCATGCGGCGTCCTCTCCAAACAGGTGCAAAAGTTCTCTAGAGTATATCCTGTTGTTTCTAGCTTACGCACATATTTAACGTGCGGCAGTCTTTGAAATTTATCAAAAAACGACGTAAGTTCATAACTATAGAAGGGAAACCCAAACTATATGCGCAATAATATTAACATTACTCATCTTCAGCCCATCCCTGAAAACGTGTTGCAAATTTTCACATTAATTTAATTATCAGTAAAAATACGTCATATAAAATGATAAATCGTATATTATTGTACAGCTGCAAACGAAATTGTTTCCGTTCTGTCCAATAAACAAGTTATTGTTCGTTCGCCTAGAAAGATATGGTATATTATTTTACAGCTACAAACGAAACTGTTTCTGTTTTGTCCAATAAGCAATTTATTGTTAGTTCGCGCAGGAAGATATTATATATTATTTTGAAGCTATCAACGAAATTGTTTCCGTTTTATCCAATAAACCACTTATTGTTAGTTCGCGTAGAATGATATGGTATTGAAACGTGTTACAAATGTGCGTATTACATGTTCAGCCTAAAATTATTATAGAGAGAGAGAGAGAAATGGGGTTTAACGTCCACTCGACACAAACTAGGTCATTTCTGGACTAACATATGGTTTAAATTTTATTTACATAATACGCTTGCGCGTAGGGGTCTTTAGAAGTGGGAGGAAAGCGGAGGACCCGGAGAAAACCCACGAGGTTGAACAGGCGACGTTCTGCTCTTAGTAAGGATGAAATTATATCAAATCACAGATTTGTACTCATTTCAATTGGTACTCCGTGTGGAGATACCTATATAGATATGGATGGCCGAATGGTTTGCACGTACGCGCTGTATCATAAGGCCTGTCATTGCGTCATCTGGCGTGGTTTCGATTCCCCGGTTGTACGTGACAAGGAATAGGGTCGCCTGTCCAACCTCGTGGGTTTTCCCCGGGTCCTCCGTTTTCCTCCCACTGCTAAAGCCCCCTACGCGCAAGCGAATTATTGAAATAAAATTGAACCATATGTTAAACCCAAAATGACTTGGGTTGTGTCGAGTGGACGTTAAACCCCATTTCTCTCTCTCTCTCTCTTTCTTTTGTTTCTGTATTCTTACGCAGCCGATTATATACAGGCACTCGTAAAAGCAAATAAACGATTAGTCAGACGTTTTAATTTCTATCACTGAATAATTCTAAATTTAGTGATCATTTAAAATTCATGTAACCTGCAATCTGATTAAAATACAGATCTATATTTCGTTTCGATTTTTTATACTTTCGATAGCTCTCGCATAACGTATGTTTAACTGTATATTTTCATAAACGTATTATGCAGATAGATTATTATATGGAAGGCCCGCCTGGTTATAAAATAAGATTTTGTGTAAAATCGGTGTCCTGGAAACATCTGGAATTGATAACACAACGGCGGTCCTTGTCTGAACTAATATTACTATTAGGGTGCAAAATTGCACTTAAAAAGATCTGTTTGGATTTCTTAAATTTATTTTTGATCTCAAAACAGGATTCAGTAACCCTGAAAACTTTATTAGATATATATGTAAAATCAATATCCATATGGAAAGATGGCTAAGTGGGTAAGACGCTGGCTCGCCAGCCTGGAGGTCGGGTGTTCGATCCCTGCATTGGCCGAGAAAGTTCATCCAGATTTCCCGGTGTGGTTCCCCCTTGTCAGTGATACAGGACGGAGGGCCTGACACGGACAGCTGTCTAGTCCTTCGGATGAGACGAAAAAACGAGGTCCCGTGTATACATTGGAATGCACGTAAAAGATCCCTTGGCAGTTGGAATCCGATATAAGAGTAGGCCGTAGCGCCACTGCCCGGGCCAAATTTCCCTCATAGCACACTGTATGGCGTATGCCCATCTTCATTAGCCCTGTTTGGGAGCAGAACAGTAGGACGTTAAACCCCATTTCATTTCATATACATTATGCAAGATATTTTATATATTATGTAAACGTCTGTGATATGTAAAAAAACAATAATAATAAATCTGTCTCCATATTTTAAATTAGTACCCTACTGGTTTATAAAAATAGGGTGTGGGTGGGGGTGGTCTAGTGGATTAAGGTGGGCGTGAAATCATAAAGTCAAGTGGACTGGTGTTTGATTGTCGCTTGAATGTGACAAGGAGTAGGGTTGGCTGCCCAACCTTGTGGGGCTTTCTTGGATCACGTGGCTAAGTGGTTAAGACGCTGGCTCGCTAGCCTGGAAGTCGGGTGTTCGATCCCTGCATTGGCGGAGAAAGTTCATCCAGATTTTCCGGCGTTTTTTTCACCTTGTCAGTGATGTAGGACCGAGGGCCTGACAAGGACAGCTGTCTAGTCGTTCGGATTGGACGAAAAACCGAGGTCCCGTGTACACATTTGCGTACACGTAAAGGATCCCTTGACAGTTGGAATTCGATAAATGAGTAGGCCGTAGTGCCGCTGTCCGGGCAAAATTTTCATTGCGGAATTATTGTCCGAAGAAGTATTTTTTGCCCCCCCCCCCCTTACCAGTTTTAGGCTTTGAACCCCACCGTAGATACATACACTGTTGTCATCCTATAAAATGTTAGCTACAGTGTAGGATATTAATGTTTTACTAACGATCATCATGGATATTCACCTAAACCTCTAACTCAATATTATTCATAATATTGGAAAGAAAAAAAACCCACGAATTAGAATTCAATTTTGGTCCATTTCACCATTATAGTTATTGTTCGTACTTACATCCCCACAAATATCCTAGAAATTTGCGCTTTGTGCTACAATTATAAGATAAACAACCCCTGTTTCGTATTTGTCCATTCAACCATGCTTGAATATTTAGAACACCAGATGGAAAATGGAAAATACCCCCCACCCTCCAAGCACCCCAAATTGGAAACAGGAAGTGTTTATCTTCTAATTGATTTTGTTGTCATGACAACATGGGATCTCATATCAGCTGTTTAAAACACAGTGAACATTTTAAATTAACTACACGAGTCGTGTATTCTACGAATATAATGGTTTCGAGCGCCATTTGTAATGAAAAAACGAAATATATATGAACTTTATAAATTTCCCGCCAAAATAAGCCTCCATTTTGAATTTGGCCCCCTAGCGGAATTAGCCGTCACTCTTAGGAGGAATACCCAAGCTCTTTGGATTCAGCGGGTCGGATTCGAAGTAGTGTGATCCTCCCGCACTTAATTACTATTAGGGCCGATCAACTAACTCAATACACGTGATACGTTTTCAAACAACTTAAACCCACTAGTCTTCATCTGGAAATGGAGACCGGTGTCTGGATAAAACCAGACTTTTATTTTATAAAACTAACGTGTAGTTGGAATTTATCTTTCGTTATCAAGTGCACCACGTGGATCATGTACTTTATAGACCTCTAAAGGAACGGCAATATATTATCAGGTCACCCAACAAAAAAATTGACCCGAAATCTTAGAGGGTTACGTGTCCAGATAAGCTGTTTTGACGTTCACGTACAAACGACTCAATATTTTGAGGTGAAATTTTGCGACATGGTAAATACACCATTCCGCTATATTTTGGCGTCCAAATTTCATACGTACATGGACGTTAAAATCGGGATGGTGCCTTTAAATAGTTTTGATGTATTATACAACTCTATTTTGATTAACATAATCAATACAGTGGTATTTAGTGGTGTCAGCGAATAAAATGATGACACCTACACAGCAGATGTTTATAACAAAAGTATATAAATATCGTGCTCTTTGGTTTTAATATTATTATACAGAGAATATCTTTTGGGTGCTGTGAATTTGAAAACCAGGGTAAGTATGATTTGTTTCATGGAGCCGCGCTGGCTTAATTAGTTAGATATCACTAGGTCGTTCCAGGTGTTGGCCGAGAAAGTTCTCGTGCTTTTCTGGCGTGGTTTCCCCTTGTCATTGGTGGAGGAAGAGGTCCTTAAGGAACAGTTGATCTTATGGAACGCAAAACTGACGTCTCATGTACACATTAGCATGCACGTGGAAGGAAATGGGGTTTAAAATGCTACTGCAACGATTGGGCTAATGACGACAGACACACCCTACACAGTGTGTTTTGATTATCAGGGAAATTTTGCCAGGACAGCGGCAATACGACCTCCTCTTATATCGAATTCAAACCGTCAAGGGTTATTTTATATGTACGCCAATGTGTACACTTCACCTCAGTTTTTTCTTCCAATCCGAACGACTACTGATTGATATACAACGGTTGTTGTATATTGTATGCAATGTCCGTGTATCATGTGTCGTGTCCATAAATTCATCTTGGTTGCTGTTTGTGTTCTCCTCGACGTACTGTTAGAAACCTTTATTTTAAGTCACTTGTAATTTTCCAAATTACGTGGCCGCGTGTGGGGGGAGTGGGGGGGGGGAGAAGGGTGATGATCCAAGATGAAGACGAAATTAAGTTTGGTGTTATTGCAATGAGCTTAGGGGAGAAGAAATATGCTCTACTTGAGCAGAGGGGTGGGGTGGGGGCTGAACGCCCTGGACACACCTCTACTCTACCCGCCTACTAGACACCCGCCCGTGGGCTTCATTTAGTTGTATGTGACTAGCGTGACTCTTTTATGGTCATTCAAACGGAACCAACCATTTTATTCACTGATTATTATAATGGTAACTGGAAGGGGACCGCATCACATGCAAACAGTTATACAAGACAAACCTACGGACAGGACGCATATATAATAGAGTTGTGATACAGATTTCACCCAAAATGAAAAACAAATTAACAATAAGGAAGAAGGGAAGTAACCTAAACAAGACAAACTTACCAATTTTAGTAACTGAAGCAAAAAGGGGAATATTTCCCAAACGTTGTATGATACTCGTGACCTTAGATGAAATTTGTTTTTTTTTTTTTTAGTTTTTCCGAAGATGAAGTGTGTTAGTATATTGCTTGGTGTTGGCTGTTTAGCGATGTTAGCTTATGAAATCGAAGGAGGTATGTAAGATATGGATAAACCTAGTTAGTACGGAGGGGGGATGGGCGAATGGTTAGCGTGTGCGCGTTGTATAATAAGTTATGTCATTGAGTCAACTAGCGTGGTTTCGATTCCCTGGTTGTGTACGTGACAAGGAGTAGATCGCCTGTCCAATCTCACTGGTTTTCTCTGGGTCCACCTGTTTCCTCCCACTGCTAAAGACGCCTACACACAAGCCAGTTATTGAAATAAAATTGAACCGCATGTTAGTCCCGATATGACCTAGTTTGTTTCGAGTGGACGTTAAACCCCATTTCTCTCTCTGTCTCTTCATTCCAAAAGTATACGGTTGTTTTAATCATTCCAGTTTCTAGTTACTGGGTCGGGTGGAGGCGAATGATTTGACGCGTGCTCGTTAGATTATAAGTCTGTTTTTGAGTCAAGTAGCGTGGTTTCGACCCCTCTTTTGTACGTGACAAGTACTAGGGTCGCCTGGTCAAACTCGTGGGTGGGTTTTTCTCCGGATCTCACAGCTAACCCCACTACGGCCAAAAGAATTGTTGTAATCAAATTGAACCATATGTTCGTCCCAATATGACCTGGTTTGTGTCTGTCGAGTTGACGTTAAACCAAATTGTTATCTGTGCTACTTATTTCCCAAACGTGTTTATAATTATGTGGTTGTATTTAACCACCCTAATATCTAATTATAGATATATTGTTCCCTTCCATGTGTATTATAGGTAGATTACTTCCTTCAACCGACGTGGTTTCCCCTTGTCAGTGGTGTAGGACAAGCTAGAACAGCTGTCCAGTCGTTCGGATTGTCCGAAAAACCGAGGTCCCGTGTTTACATTGGCGTGCACATAAAAGATCCCTTGGCAGTGGGATATAACTAAGAGTAGGCAATAGTGCCGCAACCCGGGCAAAATTTCCCCCATAGCACACTGTATGGCTTATACCTGTCTTCATTAACCCAGTCGGAGCAGAACAGTACGACGTTAAACCCCATTTCATTTCATTTCATTTCATTTCATGCTTCCTTCAATTTATGTTTATTACAGGTTCATCATGTGAAACACCTGAAGGTACTATTATAAAGGCTGGAGAATATAAGATGGACTACGAAAAATGTTTCAAGTATACTTGTAATGGGGAATATCTTGAAACTTTTGGGTACGATTGACTTTTAATATACAAACTTAGGGTGGAATATGTGTTGATGTTATTGGTTCGGTATTTTGGGATAGATCAGTCTACAGGTTAGAACCAGCTCACCAAATATTTCAACACCGTCAACCGAATGTAAGGGCGAAAGTTATTTTTAGTCTCTCTTTCCCTCCCCCAACTCCCTTTTGCATGGCGATTTTTGTTGACTTCTTGGTGTAGAATCGAATGAAAGGGTTCGAAAATACATTTTCTACCAAGGTTTGGTTTGGTTAGTGTTCGTGATTTTGAGGCGAAAGAATACGAGAGTTGAAAGTGTGGTTAGGTTGAAATGTTGGGCGGAAATTTCCATGTTTAGTGGTGTTTACTTCCAGTTTTTCATGATAAACCCCATACTTTCTTTTGAGCAAGAGATTGCCACATGATCCCTGTCGAAGAAATGAAGAACAGGCTAATACAAAATAAAACTAGTATTTTAGGGCAATGGGGGCTTGTATATGTGACCTTTACAAGCTCATTCATTGAAAATTCTAGTAAATGAGTGATCTCCCTTTAATGATAAGACCACTATTAGTTAATAGCACTAATAATTAATACCCCTCTATTTTGTAACAATTCCAAAAAGTGATCTGTGACAGTTATCTCCCTTGCATTGTATACCTAACTAACCAAACAACCACTAACCGTATGCTAGTCTCCAAATGATTTAAACATTGTGTTTTGAAGTGTAGTGTGTCCCGTTACCTCAAGCCTAAATGGGTGAATTATGAACGAAACACAATATAATAACGTTTTTATTCGTTGATAATAAGCCCTGTCATTAAGTCAAGTGGCGTGGTGTTTATTCCCTGGTCCCTGGGGGATCACGTGGCTAAGTGGGTAAGACGCTATCTGGCTAGCCTGGAAGTCGGGTGTTCGATCGTTCGATCCCTGCATTGGCCGAGAAAGTTCATCCAGTTTTTCCGGCGTGGTTCCCCCTTGTCAGTGATGCAGGACGGAGGGCCTGACAAGGACAGCTGTCTAGTGCTTCGGATGAGACGAAAAACCGAGGTTCCGTGTATACATTGGAATGCACGTAAAAGATCCGTTGTCAGTTGGAATTCGATATAAGAGTAGGGGATAGTGCCGCTGCCCGAGCAAAATTTCCCTCATAGCACACTGTATGGCATATGCCCGTTTTCATTAGCCCAGCATAGGAGCAGAACAGTAGGACGTTAAACTCCATTTCATTTCATTTCATTTCGTCTATTCGCTGCGTGTATGTGACAAGGAGTAGGATCGACTGTCCCGACTCGCTGGTTTTCTCGTGGTCCTGCAGGTTTTCTCTCACTACAAAAGAAGACTCCCCAGTAACGAATAGGCGGAAACGCCGATGTCTGGGCTAAATTCCCACATAGGACATTGTATGCTTAATGCAAAAGTCCATGTAAACAAGATATTTTCAATTTTTTCGATTTTATGACCGGTACCACTTTCCGATTTTACCGGTCTTATTTAAACATCCAATAAGCTGCATTTTCAGGCATGTCATCTGTCAGGCTAGTGCACAGTTTGCTTGGTTGCTTGGTTGAGAATTATCGATGGGTGGAAACATGGCATTGTCCATTGCAGTGACATTTCTTAAACTTGAACAAGTTTTAAATTTTCAAAACAGACGCCTTTTAATAGAGTGTTTATTATCATTAAAAAAAATAAGCAATATATCTTGCTTGGCTGAACTGTTCCTAATCATCCAATTTAGTAGACATTAGTAGAGTGAAGCCCAGTACTAATTCCTCAAAATCATTGTTAGGAAAAGGTGATATAACTGTTTTTGTTGTTCCCAAAAATAGAAAAACACCAGAGCCAAAACCACAAATAAAAAAATAGCCAGATTTACTGCACACCTAACTGCAGCGCGAAACCCATCTGCATGGCCTAAAATAAATCAAAAAACAATGTCACTGAGGCAATCTGATTAAAACACAGATCCTATTTCGTTTCGGTTTTATAGTTCAAAATTTTGTTTTACGTGTCTTTACTACACTAGGATCTGGAAGAGTTGTTATCATTGACGTGTTCTGGAAGATGTGAGGGATAAGCCAATGAAACGGTCTGTTACGGCGAGTTCTTGGCCTTTGATGCACGGAACTGTAGGTAAACCACTAGAAACCACAACGCTGATTGAATAATCGATGCCTGACGTCATAGGGTCAAAAGCCGCGCGTTTGACCACTGACGCGACCGCCCAGTACAAATGGTCACATCTTCATGTAG
The DNA here is from genome assembly GCF_932274485.2 of Patella vulgata. NCBI lineage: Eukaryota > Metazoa > Mollusca > Gastropoda > Patellidae > Patella > Patella vulgata. The sequence goes on along the minus strand of NC_065883.2, from coordinate 73,355,545 downwards.
TGTAGGCCATTGAAAGTATAAAAAAACTCAAACGAAATATAGATCTGTATTTTAATAAAAGGAAATCAAATTGATGAAAACTGTTATTTAGATATAGCTGTATAGACGACCCAAACATAAAATATACATTAGGTAATGTTTTACATCAAATACGTCAATTGAACCATAAGATAGTCCCGAATTGACCTAGTAAACCCCATCTCGCTCTCTCCCTCTCTCTCTCTCTCTCTCAAGGCTGTTTTGTCAAGAGAAATCTTATGTCCGGACGATTTAATTGTTATGCGTTTACGATTTTTTTAGTCTCAATTAAAAAAGGCCACTGCGCAACTTTTCCGTTTTCCCCACAAAAGTCTAAAAGTATTCTCACCTTTACGGTATTCACATTCTAAATCTTTTTGCCTTTCCCTTTCTTCATAAATTACCATTTCCTGTCTGCTGTAAAGAATACGTCAAAAATAAAGGCACAGCGTTGCCGTCCATCGACCCAACGTATGAATGGGTTATACCGATTCCAAATAAGGTAAATATACCAGCTATCGATGATTCGCAACGTCTGCACGCAATTTCCGGATGTGACGCAAAAAAATTTCCGAGAAAGCATGGGAAAAAGACACCAGTGGGTCAGTGGATAAACTAAAATCGTACTATGCTGGATTTAGATGAAGAAATGCCTTAGGCTATTCAGGCAGCACTGACATGGGGGAACTATGTCTTTAGGCTACGTTCTTTTTATACTTTCGATGGCCTACACTACATTAACATCTGACAAATTATAGCGGAAGTTCACGTCAGGGGTCAAACAAGCGGCTTTTGACCTATGACGCCAGACATTGATTATTCAATCAGCGTTGACTTTTCTAGTGGTTCACCCACAGTTCCGTGCATCAAAAGGCCGTTTCATTGGCTAACCCCCTCACATCACCCAGAACACGCCAATGATAACTCTTCCAGATCCTAGTGTAGTCAAACGAAATTTTGAACTATAAAAACAAAACGAAAATGGATCTGTGCTTTAATTACAAATATATCACTTCGAGCATAAAACCAAATAGAAAAAAAAATGAAATGGAGTTTAACGTCTTACTGTTCTGCTCCTAAACTGGGCTAATGAAGACGGGCATACGCTATAAGGGAAATTTTGCCCTTGTAGCGGCGCTACGACATACTCTTATATCGAATTCCAATTGCCAAGGGATCTTTTACGTGCTCATCAATGTGTCCACGGGACCTCGGTTTTTTTGTCCCATCGGAATGACTAGACAGCTGTCCTTGTCAGGCCCTCCGTCCTGTATCACTGACAAGGTGAAACCACGCCAAGAAATCTGGATGAACTTTATCGGTCAGTGCAGGGATCGAACACCCGACCTCCAGGCTAGCGAGCCAGCGTCTAACCCACTTAGCCACCGTGATCCCTCCCTCCACAAAAAAAAAAAACGAAATAGAATAAGTACTTCACCTTGACACGTCTGCTCCCATGGCTCTCGAGTACTCGATTCCTGCAAACTAAAATTTGTGTTAAAACAATAAGAATATATGTAAAATCAGTGAGAAACAAAAGGTCAAGTATGTATAGGGTCATTGTGTTTTCAACTTTCGATTTAATACGATTTAACCTGGTTTTACTCAATTTAACCTGGTTTTACCTGCTTAAACCTGGTTTTACCTGCTTAAACCTGATCCTACCTGATTTAACCTAGTTTTACCTGTTTTAACCTGGCTTTACCTTCTTTAACATGATTTTACCTGCTTTAACCTGATTTAACCTGGTTTTACCTGATTTAGCCTGATTTAACCTGATTAAGCCTGATTTTACCTGATTATTCAGTTCATGGAATATCTTTAGATTTGATTAGTATTTAACAGTTGGGAAAAAAGACCACGACCTCACTGAGTTATACACATTTTACTTTGAATTTAAGACAAACGCCAGCGAAAATAAATTATTATTAGTAGGACAGTACTTGAGTTTTCGATATTTAGGCAAATCTATAGATTGATTGTTCAATATTAAACATACATTATGCAAGAGCTAAATCTGCCAATTGCACGCCTTTCTTTAAGCCTGAAATGTTATCTAAATTATAAATTCAACCGCTAAAATCTAGGTTCAAAGTGGATCAATTTGACTGAAATTTTTAGCAAATTCCCTTTACATTATCTCGTTATTACTATTATAGTGAGAACTGTCAGCTCTTTATCTAATTTCCTAGCCTCGATCATCATTACTAAAGTCGGCACGATAAAAAAACATAGTCCCGATGATCCATTTCATGATTAAATCATGAATGAAAGTTGAGCAGCAAATGGGATCCTAATCCAGTAAACATCGCAGGCTAGCGTTGACAGTGGGAGTTGATTATGATCTGGATAAGTTAATTAATGTCTAATTAATAATTTAGATACCATTTCAGGCCTTAAGGAGGACCTGCAATAGACATATTTAGCTCTTGCATAATGTAGGTTTAAACCTTTACAACATTGCAGTTTGCAAGGGATTCACATAGCGCTAAATAACGCATCGAGTCGCCTTTACATTTTACATGTATTGCAAAATACACAGGTACGTGAAGGGATTAAAATAAAACTTCTTACTACTGCTTGACTATATATTATAGTATATAAAAGGTATTTCAGCCGCCATCTTTGTTTTCACGTCTTCAAGGCATTACGTCTGCTAACATCTCACAATACTCACTAGTTCTAACACTACCCGTCGTTTTTATTGCCAACGAGACCTTATTTGATCATTATTCAGCTTCCGATGTAATTAAATTGGCCATTTAACAGCGTTATTAATTACAAATCAAACGTGAAGCGCTGTCACTTGCCGAAATTCATGTTCAACGGCCCGGAAATAAGTTGTGTTTGTAGCAGTCTGTATCACCCAGTCCCTCATAAACCTATCCGTTACTCGAAATTTTCCTAGGAACTGGGTGATCCAGACTGCACCTTATTAGCCCAGTTCGGAGCAAAACAGTAGGACGTTAAACCCTATTTCATTTCGACATATTTTGCTATACCGTCATATTCATTTAGAAACCCCGGTGACACAGTGGGTAAGGCACTGACACTAAACAGTGGCAGATTGGGTCAGCCAAACCCCCGTTCCTCATTTGGAGAGCAGACAGCGTTTGTTGATAGTCACCATGGCGACAGTTATTCTCAATGGCTTTACTATTGCAAATGGCTGTGTATTTATAAATAAATATTTAAATTTCACCCAAACAAGATAAAAACTGAACGGATTCGGTTCTTCTCAAACTTGGTTATTTCGTCCCATCCTTGTCGGGCCCTCCGTCCTGCATCACTGACAAGGGGGAGCCACGCCGGAACTTTCTCGGCCAATGCAGGGATCGATCACCTTACCTCCAGGCTAGCGAGCCAGCGCCTTACCCACTTAGCCACCGTGCCCCCCCCCCCCCTTCCCGCCCCCATACAGGACTCGGACCTTTTTGTCCGTATATATATGCACACACCATGGCCACCTAGATGATGTATGATAAAAAAAAAAGAACAGGAATGCAATGCTTATTGGAGCCTCGATTTTATCTGCTCTCGGTTCGGGTCGTTTTTTTTTCAACAATTCGTAATGTCAGGCAGTCTAACCTCTGCCGATTCACTAAGATATGTTTGTCTTCAATTTAGTCGTTTTGATTTTCACAAATACTCTCGTATCCATCCGCCTCAAAATCATGAATATTTACCATAATCTGCCAGAAAATGTACATTCAAACCCCTTTCTTCGATTCTACACCCAAAAGACAACAAAGAGTACCATGAAAAAAGGGAAAGGGAGAAAAAAACTAAAAATAACTTTGGCCCTTGTTTCGATGGTCTATTCAAAGCGGGTGGATTTTGTGTGACGTCATTGCTTGGTGTCGATGACAAATTTAAAATTAACGGACGAAAATAATGTAAATATTGGAAACAAGTGGCTATAATATCGTTTTGTGGGGAGTATTTATGCAAATCAAAACGACTAGACTGACGCATAAACATATCTGAGTGAATTGGCAGACATTAGATTAACACATGACACAATTATATGTAATACAAGTTAGCCTATTTAAAAGATTTATTTCTGGCGATGTCTATACGAGAGTTGTCTCATCTTTATCAAGCAAAGAGATTGGATTGCCCGACATAACAAATTGTTGAACAAAAATTGACCCGAAGCGAGAACAGGTTTAATCGAGGTCCCAGCAGGCATTGCATATCTACTCTTTTTTAATTATATATTGTCTATGGTGTATATATATACGGATAGAAGGTCAGATTCCTGTGCTCCTTGTCACGTTCAATGACTGATCTTATGATCCAACCTTAAACGATTCGACTCCCAATCCTTACCCCCCCCCCCCACCACACACACACACGCACACACACTATTTTTGTACTATAACTCGGTCATATTTATATTCATAATTTAAGGATATAAAATTCATATTTACCCTATCTATGAACAATGTCCACCGTCTGTTTATTTACTGCTTTATCGATATGGAAATAACACTTTCATATACCGGTTTCTTCGATAACGGCTTATAATTCTCCGTAAAAATGCCTTTAACCTAATGGCCTACATGTAAATAACAGTAGGTTGACATGACTGTTACTAAACTGATAATGGGGGTTGGATGGCCATATAAAAAACCTAGACTGATTGTTCAAGTGGTGTAGGGTATAGTTTTATCAGACAGGTTATAGAGTCAACAGAGTTATCTTGTACTAAATTTAAATACAGATTTATATCATTTATAAATTGTTGGCGAGATTGTAGGTTGGGGTTAGGGTAAGCGTTAGATCCAAGGTTAGGGTAAGCGTTAGGGCCAGGGTTAGGTTTAAGAATATAATCTTATATGGGCATCTTTGGTCTTGTAGATATTGCATGTAAAATATGGTTTTCAGAATTACTGAATTCAATATTGGGCTCAACATTAATTGTTATGCATAAAATTTGTGCATTAGCTAGAATCAGTAAAAATACGCCATATAAACTGATAAATCGTATGTTATTTCACAGCTACACACGAAAATGTTTCATTTTTATCCAATAAGACATTTCACATCAAAGCTATTGTATTACTGAATAATCCTAAATTTATTCATAGAAATAAATATTTCTATGATTTAGTGATCATCTAGAATTCATATTTATAACCTGATGAGCTTGAAATTAAAAATACTACTGGCAGTGACAATTACGCTTCCTACTTGGATCTGCATCTCGATTTTGACAGTTGCAATAAACTGGGTGTTTATTATAAGATAAACCTGGTATGTTCGTCCCAATATGACCTGGTTTGTGTCGAGTTGACGTTAAACCAAATTGTTATCTGTGCTCCTTATTTTCCAAACGTGTTTATAATTATGTGGTTGTATTTAACAATCCTAATATCTAATTATATATATTACTTCCTTCAACCGACGTGGTGGTGCAGGACAAGGACAGCTGTCTAGTCGTTCGGATGGGACGAAAAACCGAGGTCCCGTGTTTACATTGGCGTGCACATAAAAGATCCCTTGGCAGTGGGATATAAGAGTAGGCAATAGTGCCGCTGCCCGGGCAGAATTTCCCCCATAGCACACTGTATGGCTTATACCAGTCTTCATTTACCCAGTCGGAGCAGAACAGTAAGACGTTAAACCCCATTTCATTTCATTTCATTTCATGCTTCCTTCAATTGATGTTTATTACAGGTTCATCATGTGAAACACCTGAAGGTACTATTATAAAGGCTGGACAATATAAGATGGACTACGAAAAATGTTTCAAGTATACTTGTAATGGCGAATATCTTGAAAGTTTCGGGTACGATTGACTTTTAATATACAAACTTAGGGTGGAATATGTGTTGATGTTATTGGTTCAGTATTTTGGGATAGATCAGTCTACAGGTTAAGACAATTTGTCATGGGCAGAATTCTAGGTCTGTAGCTCAAGCCAATGGCTAAGATAATGTCGGTTCAACAGTCAACAGCTTAGGCTGAAAACGAAACAGAGAATTAAAATTACATGCAGGTGCGTGTCCAGGAATTTGATTAGCGGTGGGTCAAGGTGGAAAAAACGTTAAGTTTTTTGCGGGCAGCGGGGGGTTCGGGCTCCTCGACTCCAAATCCCAAGTCCCAAAATCTCACAAACTAAGCAAACATCAAGTACTCAAAACTGCTGTTCAAACGGCATTTAGTAATTGATTTTATTAAAATAAACACAAGAGTTCTATGGAAAACAATTACATTGCTACGATTCGGTTTTATTAAATAATTTTTACGAAAATCACTGCCACAACTGTTACCTTACGTCAAAGTTTATGAAAATATGGTCCTTTTGTTTTAGAATTGGTTATAATGCTGGTATAATGCAGGTCCCCGGGTGTGAACTAAAGAAGTTGGACAACTGTTGTTACCAGTATGTGAAGGTGGGCGACAGTTCCCAAATCTGCATAGAAAAGACTTGTCCTAAAAAAGAGTAGTAACATTGTCAATAAAATAATTATTTTGACTATCCGTCTTGGTTAATATTTGGAATACACTGATTTGATTATAGTAGGGTAGTTCCATATCCTTTCCAGAAAAAAGAAAATTTAGAATGTAAATCCAACCAGTCTGTAAAATCATTTATGAAATAGTATTTCTACTTGTGTTTATGTTGAGTTACATTCCTTTACATATTTTGTTGACGTTACATATTCCCTTTCAAATTGAGTTACATATTCCGTTACATACCATTAAACACCAATCGTTGCTAACGTCCATTTTTTACATTCAGACCCTGTAAATTTCAAAACATTTGCGCAAAACTTACCTTTTGTTGGACACCATTTCGGTGGCGATCTGGTCAGATTTGGACTGCCTTCTTGAGTCATCAGTCTGGAGTGAAAAACACTCTTGACTCGAATCAGGACAGCTGTAGAGGATCTGGATTTAGATTCTTGATAATCACACCGCCATTATTATTCCTTGGGTTAGTTGGTCGAGTGATCTTTCATTGAGTCAAGAGATTTCGATCCCAGACATGTACATGATACGGACTAGTGTCGCCTGCCTAACCTCGTGGGTTTTCTCCGGGTCATCCCGTTTTTTCCGACTGCTAACGCGCCCTGCAATCACGCGAATTATTGAAATAATATATATATTGTTATTAGACCATAAAGTTTCGGGATTGGTAATATAGTGATTAATTTATGGCGTTCTAGTTATCCCTTATACATCTTGAGTTCATCGGATTTTTCCGACGTGGTTTCCCCTTGTCAGTGGTGCAGAATGGAGGAGGGGGGTGACAAGGACAGCAGTCTAGTCGTTCGGATAGGACGAAACCCCGATGTCCCTGTAAACATTGACGTGCACGTAAAATATCCCTTGGCAGTTGGAATTCGATATAAAAGTAGACCATAGTGCCGCTGCCCGGGCAAAATTCCCCTCATAGCACACTGTATGGCGTATACCTGTCGTCATTAGGCCAGCAGGACGTTAAACTCATTTCATTTTATTTATTTGATACTCTTTGAACTTGGTGCTATATAATGTTTGACACAGCAGACAATGTGAAGGATGGAAATGACAAATATCACTATTCTATAACCTATTTGTGACTGTCGTCTGTCTGTTCAAGATTGGCAACTACACTAGGGTTGTCCCGAGGTTGACATTTGGTGAAAAGGCATAGATCGGACCGGGGAGTGACATAGGTCTGTGGCGATGGACTAACACTTCCGGTTTCGGAGTAATGCTACTTTCGGTTCATGCCGATACTCGTGCAGCACCGGGTCATCCGCTAGTATCAGATATCATTTTACATACCCCACCCCATACCGCCCCTATAAACTATGATGGACCTAAAAAAAAAAGGTGTACAATCCCTGAAAAACATGTTTTACTCATAAAGTTGTGCCCCAGTATATTTTTTATTGTACACAGAATTTGTTGATATCAAGGTGGACTTCTGTAGGAGTGAGGTTGTAACTAAAGAAAGTAATTAACCCAGAAGAGAACTCTAGATCGGAGACGGTCTAGCACTTATGCCGTCATAATATGTGAATTGTGGGTTAGGGTTAGGGCGGCAGATTTACTCAAGGTCTCGAGATGTAAACAGAGATAGCGCTATGGAGACACACCCTAAAGCACACACAAAAACACTTGCTTAAACAATTAAATATCCGAATACTAACAGTCCCAGCAAATTACAACAAAAAATTCGATTAATCTAGTCAAGAAATGGTAAAAATCTATTAAAGGTCAGAATTCAATTTCTTAAAATTAAAGATGACGACTGTTTCCGAAGTAGGACCACGGACCAGAAATGATAAAATAATACCAAATATTTCAACACAAAGTAATACTATTTACCAGAGCACTTGATTACCACACACCTGGCTGTACGGATACAGTTAGACGACACACCTAGCTTCTATCGAGTTCTTACGTGTTTATGTCAATATGACTATATATTAAAGTTATATATTAATATGTCGTGTGAAAATAAGGAAACGGGCTTTCCCAGTAAATGTGAAGGTTCTGACTAGAGTAGGGTGACCCGTGCACTCTACAGAAAGTTGGTCTCGACACGGCCTATGTGCACGCTTCAGTGGTTGTGTCTCGAACTGTGATAATAGTCATGCGGTGGAGTGCAATTCTCTACAAATCTATCAACTATTACAGCCGTAAAAAAATCTATTGTGAATAGCAGATTTTGAATAGCAGTAAAATTTAGCTTCTTGGTTATTACAGCAGCTTTAGAAATTACGTTCGTTTTATTTTTTAAATTGCTTTATCATTAACTGTACCGTTAAGAGCGGCATCTTTTGGTTTAGTACAAATAATATCTCTGAATCACTTTCGTTAGCAGGAACAGGATACTAACAGTAGTTAGTATATAAAAATATTGTGGCGGAATTGTCGAGATATTTGGAGATATTTATTTATGGTGGGTCACCCTCACTAGAGTATCATAAAGCTATACAATGTATACATTATTAGTGTAATAATAGAATACACCCTACACTATATATTATATATGCTTTGTGGTCTTTATTTCACCCACTCAGTATTTTCATCCTGCAAACAAACGATATAATAGCCTAACACATGACGCAATAATATGGAATACCAGTTACTTGACGGATTTATTTCTGCAGACGTTTATCAAGCAGAGAATGACAACCATGGTACAATGAAGGTATATATACAAAATATGGAACAAATACTTATAAACACTCACAGATAATCATTTAGAAATTATCAAGAGGACGGGAACCCATAAGGGTTGGGTGTATGTACAAAGACAACATGATAATAAAGACAGCTAAATTGGGCGGTAAATATGTTTACACAGGAGGAACCCACTACGGGACTATGATTAGTGTAGTGAAGCCTTATTTGTGAAAACTGTACCCCCCCCCCCCCTGAAAAAAACCCTTTCCTAAAAAAAAATTCAGATTTACCAACATATTGTATTTATGAAATTGTAAAAGTATTAAGAAATATAGTAAAAAATGAAAGCCATGAGAAGTATAAAAATATTTAGGATATAATAAGATATTTAGGATATATGAAAAAATGTAAAAAAGTGTAAGGAGGTAAAATTATTAAAATAATAAGTATGAAAAATTGGCTGTTGATAAACTATAGAAGTACATGTAAAACGTTTAAGTATATTTTACATTAAATAAAATATCCCAGTGTTAATGAAATTAAATAAAAATTATCCCAGTATTAATGAAATTAAATAAAAAAATCCCAGTCTAAATGAAATTAAATAAAAATATCCCAGTAGGTAGATTTTGGAAGATATGATTTTGGAAATTTTGTCAATTTGGAGATTCCAATCTAAATTTTGGTCAACAGTAAGTCCTAATAACATTTTCTAATGATTATCCATTAATTTTTAATCATTACACCAATTAAATACATTAGGAAATCCTCTTGAAGGGCAATCTCTATATAACCTAGATTGATGCTAGAGAAATTAAGGGTACTGTCATCAGCAAAAAGATCAGTATGGCATTTACTGACATGAAGTGGGAAATCGTTTATAAAAATCAAGAAAAGTAACGGAGCATTATTGGATTCCCCACATTTCACATCAGTGACAGTTGAAAGACATGCCACTAGGACTACTTTTGCTTTCGAAATTCCAGATAGGATTTCAAGTCAAATTTGTATAATTGTAATTTTTGGAGGATTAATCTATGGTCTATAAGATCAAAGGCCTTACTAAGATCGAGATAAACAACTCCGGTAATTGCGATTTCAAGTCAAATTTGTATAATTTTAATTTTTGGAGGATTAATCTATGGTCTATAAGATCAAAGGCCTTACTAAGATCGAGATAAACAACACCGGTAATATTACTTGAGTCTATTTCTTTCAGCCAGATATATGTAATTCTCAATAAGGCTGTTGAACATGAACGATTTTTCCTAAATCCACATTGAAATACATAAAATAGTTTGTATTTTTCAAAATATTCTGTAATTTGAGAACTAATGTGTTTGTCAAATATTTTTGATATTGTGGATAGGACAGAATGGGTCTATAATTATTTGGTAGATCCTTGTCTTCCTTCTTGTGGATTGGGATAAGTTAAGCAAATTTTAATTGTTAAGAAAAAATGAAGTAAGCATTACTATAGTGGGAAAATGAAGGGAATGGTATATCATTGGATGAGATCGTCGTATGCTTTTGGGATGTATAGGCCAGGATCACGGTTGAGTTGTGGATGGTGCCTTTTTATGTTGGTGGCTTCTAGGAGTTTTCTTGTCTGTTTATTGTGTTGGTTGACTGTCAGTGTTTTAGTATCTTCCCAATTTATTTTGTGACGACCATTGTTGCGGAGACGTTGGGCTATTGCAGAGGTATTGTTGGCTGCTTGGGATTGATGCTTTTTAATGCGGGCGTTTGGTTACTCCTATATATGTCTGGTCACACGAACACGAAACAAGGTTGTTTTTGGTTGGTTTGGTTTATTTCTCCGTTGGCTTGCACTTTGTCTTTCGGGGTACTGCTACTAGAAAGAATTGTGTCAATTCCTGCTTGTTTCGGGATTCTAATGCTGTGGTAGATAACTGCCGTTGAATGGTATGCTGATGCGTATGGGTGATGGGCCAGTTCTTGTTGACTTAATGGTAGAGTGTCGGGACGCTATTGTAGAATTGGTGATTTTATTGATTAGCTGCTTGGAGTACTGGTTAAGGATGGAGAAGACTTGTCTGAGGTGATCAATTTCATGGTGTTGTAGATCATGGTCGCAAATGTTGAGGGAGCGGTTATTAAGTGTTGTAATGATGGGGTTCTTGGTTTAGGAAGGGTGGTTGGATTTAAAAATGGAGATATTAATCGGTGTGGATCGGTTTCCTATAACCTAAGGTACGAAGAAAGTTTTTGATTCTTTGGGCATAGTTAACAAAGATTAAATGGGATTGCGTCTAGTGCCAAATATTACACGATTGTTATATAAAATGCTTTTGAGGAACACATGATATTTTGTTCAGAAGAGTCTGAACTACACTTCTCTGTTAGACAGATGTTTATCTGAAACGCAGTTAATTTTTTCAGAACAGTTTGACCTACAGTTCCTTTTTAGATAGGTGTTTAGTTAAAACGCAAATAAATTTTATTTTTCAAAAAGTTTCTAACATTGTTGGTAAAGTTGGTGATGTGTAGTAATATAGTCGTAGCGACATTGTTTTTAATTTTTAGGCAAGGTATGAAGAAATAAGATGACATTATATCAACTAATGATTTGGCAAGTTAGTAATTTCAAACATATTCACATATGTAGTGTGTACTAAATCAACTCAGGGTTTAAGTGACAGGTTGACACATGGAGAGAGTTATATAGCCAAAACATAACTGTTTCTGTGTGTCGATAAAATACCACGAGATTACACGTGAGTGGAATTATTCTAATTGCATCATTTGGCTTAATTAAACCAATCATATCAGAAATTGCACAGGTTCATGGCCATGAACAGTCTTTCTGTGCGTGATATGCACGAGTCTTATAAAAGAAATCATAGTAAACTTTTAAGCAGTCTTCCATTAGATTCCAGAGAGGTTCCATCTGAGTTCCTAGACAGCCGCGAGGCTGGCTAGGGTTGAGAAATGGTTTTAGCTGGGATTGATATCTATTATGCTTGTATCCATGTTACCAGTTATATATATAAAATGTAGAAGCGAACTGTTGCATTGTTATTCCTGGTAAGACAAACGTCTTAAGAAAACAGTAAGAAGTCAATACACAACGCGAAGCAGGAGTAAAGACAGCAAGAGACAAATTCTAGACGATCACAAGGCTACAGAAATATGTAGTAAGAAAAGAAGCATGGGTCCAATGTAGGATGTGGCGACCGGTTCCCATTGCCCACACTCCACGTCTGACAGAGAAGCCCATGGTGCTAAAGATGTTGTCACATAAGTGTACGAGCAATCTGACCTTCGGGCATACAGCTAAAGTGAAAACAATATAAAGTGCCCGAAATCTATAATAATAAAACAATAATTTTACTTTTCTTTTAATTGAATACCACGATTTTGTACTGGATTAACTATGGATTAAAGGATTTTGCCTGGAGCCTCGACAAATTTTGGACATCGACGATTATTTGTGAACTTTTCTCGGGGAGCGCGAAACTCCCATACCGCGCAACGATTGATTGTACTGGATTAACTATGGATTAAAGGATTTTGTCTGGAGCCTCGACAATTTTTGGACATCGACTATTATTTGTGAACTTTTCTCGGGGAGCGCGAAGCCCCTATACTGCGCAACGATTGATTGCTTGTTACTGAATTGAGATTCAGCGTAAGTCACCTGAGCGTAAGTCTCGAGCTAAAAACGTGTTTGCGACAGTTAAATTTTCTACCGACGGTCCGATCTCCGTGGACTGTAAACAATTGACTGGTTGATTGAAATTAGACCACGTTGAAGTTGCTGTATTCGCGGAATGGAATAGCAGGAAAGCGCAATAGCGGTAGTCAAATATTCCAAATTCTCTCTTGGGATGGGGGGGGGGGGGTGGCCTACATCGTAAACTCCGCTCCTTCGACTCTTGCAGACGATCGGCACCGCCGGCTGTAACCCGACATTTTCGGGCATTTCAGATTCTACCCCCCCCCCCGCCCTCTCAAAATACATCGAGCCTGTATGCATATGCATCACGGGACCATTTTATGTATAAATTTAACTGATCTATCAGGATTTATCTTGGTAAGAGAACACTGATGAAACGCGCTTCATAAAAAGCTTCTGGTTATTATAATTTTGAAAGTCACGTCATGATCCAAATGTATAAATAATGAATTACACCAACCATAATATATCTATCGTTGATGTTCTACATACATACTTATGCAACAAGGAAGTTACTCAAATATATTTTTTGTTTTTACACATGTGACGGCGTTAAGGAGCATTAAAGGTCTTCTTATTCATTTTATTCGTGCAAAGCAGTGACGTGCCACGATAAAAATAAAGATGCTGATACAATCGTCTTAATGCCAGGTTTTCACTATCACGATTCGCGGTCGTCAAAAATTGATGGGTCGTGGGGCGTGTGTGTGTGTGCGCGGCGGCGGGGGGGGGGGGGGGCTGGTCCTACATTGTAAGCGTTCCGCTCCTTTGCCTCATGCAGACGAGCGGCACCGGTGTCTGTAACCCGAATTTTGTTTTCCCTGCAATTCAGGTACTGCCCCCACACCCCCAACCCAACATTCATTGAGCCCGGACACCTGGTTGTTGATCTCACTGATGATCATTTTATACATGGCCGGATAAAGCAATCAAATTTATAGCACTGTACAGCTCTAGATAAGTGTATATGATGCCACTTGGCCAATTCCGTGTATTTTTGGGGACAAAACATCTTTTACAACCTTTCCTATTGATTGATAGGCGTTGTAAGGGGGCAATGCCACAAAATGCTAGGACATTTGACAATGTTCAAATACGACCATGTTATAGATACGTAAGCACCGTGGATCTCTTGAGAGGTTTGGAGTTGGGAGGGGGCTGTATGGGGGCTCAAAATGTATGGCGAAAGATGTGACAATGGAAGTGGTGGTCATTTTGTACATAGCATTGTTTTGCCGGGAAAGTTGGCGGGTGTTGATTTCCAAAATGTAATTTAGGAAACAAAAAAATTTGGTGTGGACGTATATTGCGTTGCCCCTGTCCGTCCGGACGTCTGTCCTCAATTTGTTTCTATCGGATTTGGACGAAACTGTAAATATAGGTTTATCTCCAAAAGATCTCGGTTCCTTTCGATATTGGCATGTATAGGACCGTAACTTTGTGGACTATGGTCTCTGATTGTACGCAAAATCACGTTTTTAGCTCGCGAAAATCGGACTTAAATGCCTCCTCCCGGTACGCAAATAGTGTTAAAGTATGTAGTAGGGTGAATTTCTACCCAATAGTAAATGTTTAATACGTTGTGCTAATCCGCTCAGTAATACTTAATTCAGTGAACTACATTTTAATGGATCTTAATACAACTTAATTACCCCCCCCCCCCGATCACTCGCTCGTATGTAGCATGTTAGATATTTTCAGTCGAATATTTTTCACCGGCGATTAAATTCGCTTGTGTGCCCATGTCCAGCGTATATTGTCGAGCGATCCATTTTTATAAGCCAATCGTTGATATCACATGATCTCAAAATGGCTGCCTCCACTTCTGATTTGCGGTGTCTGATGACAGAAGAAGTGGTGACTTTTTGTTCCGAAAGGCCTTGCATTTTTGACATCACCATGCCAGAATACCGGGATCGCCTAGCCAAAGATCTTGCAGAAACAGATTTGTCCACCGAGCTCTTCTACGTATTCTTCGAATTAGGAGCAAATGGATAGCAGCTACTGCAGCAATCTGACGTTTTCGACGATTTGTACAAGTCACGTGATCGACGTAATTTGCTAACACTCTCGAGACGATCGCTACGAATGCCCGTTCGTTCGTTACCGGCCGCGATCGGGCGAAAAAATACGCGTGTCTCAGTTGGGCACTGTTTCAACTGAGTAGGCCGATTATTCCAATGTGAAGCTGCCAGATATGAAAATGATTTTGCTCCAAAAGTTTTTAAATTGTACGTTGGTAACTGTAACTGAAAGTTATTTTTTTGATCTTAGGTTCCTAGAGGGTAAATGTTCCTGGACAAGTTCCTGGGGGTACACAGGTGCTATTTTGTGAACTGCTTGATAAGTTAAACAGAGTAATTTGAATTCAATGCGTTCATTTATGTGAAGCCAATGAAGAGCGTATAAAACAGGTGAAATGTGGTCAGAAACTTTTGTTCGTGAAACAATTCTTGCCGCTGAATTTTGTATCCTTTGAAGTCGAATTTGTTGCTCTTTCGTTATACCAGACAATAGACTATTGCAATAGTCTAGACGAAAAAGAATAAGACATCGGACCAGAATTGTTGCAGCATCTGCTGTTATGAAATGACGTATTGAACCAATGTTTCGAATGTGGTAATGACATGTTTTGCAGAGGAAATCGATCTGATTGTCCATTGATAGATTATTTTCCATGATAACACCCAGATTTGTAATGGAATTTGAAAGGTTGATGTTAGAATTTCCAAATAATCAACATACTCCTGCACCACCGCATCCTTATGAAGTCGACGGCATTTGATCCAACGCCCAGCTAAGCAACATTCATACGTTGTTTTGTTTTTATTAAATATGTTTTAAATAACCCCTCTATTGTGTCCCTGTCATATAGGGTCCAGTCGTTTGATTATAATAAGACCCGGAAATAACAAATTTGGCCGCTAATATCGTAACATTTAGACATATTCACACATTGATTGGTACAAATCATCCCCCCCCCACCATTAGGTACTTTTTCAGATGTGTTCAAATGACGTTGACTATTAAGTAAATTTAGAGATTTTCGACTTCTTTCGTTGAGCAACGATCACATGACGGTAACAATTGTGAAGACGATACAGTTCCAGTGAAATTTAATGGTGCCTATCTATATTTTGAACCATGTGGAGCTGACGTGAACATTCGTGAACATTATGGATGAACACCAGTTCATGTCTTTCAAAAAACAGGATAGTGAAGAGAAGTGCCACAACTTAAAGAAAGTAACTATCGATTCTCCAGAGAAATCTACCAATGAACGGGGAATTCGAGACAAATGAAATGAAATGGGGTTTAACGTCCTACTGTTCTGCTCCTAAACTTGCCTAATGAAGACGGGCATACGCCATACAGTGTGCCATGAGGGAAATTTTGCCCGGGCACCGGCGCTACGGCCTACTCTTATATCGAATTCCAACTGCCAAGGGATCGTTTACGTGTACGCCAATGTGTACACAGGACCTCGGTTGTTTGTCCCATCCGAACGAGTAGACAGCTGTCCTTGTCAGGCCCTCCGTCCTGCATCACTGACAAGGGAAAACCACGCCGGAAAATCTGGATGAACTCTCTGGGAATTCGAGACGGTCATTAGAAATGAAACATGTGGTATAAGGACAATTGTTGTAAGTTATGAAAGGACACATACATTCACCACAACTAATAGGAAGAACTCTTTGGTTGAATTGGGAATGATGAAGCTCTCCGACAGGTTTGTTTAACAAAGAAATAACTTGAGAATAACCAACGTGACTTTAAACAACGACCTAATACATCGACAATTCTTAGGGAATATAAACACGTATTTAAAGGAGTGGGAAGTTTTAGAGATCCTGTAACACAATAAGACCTTAACCTGTGAAACCGGATGCAACACCTATCGCACAAAAGCCACGAGATAGCTAACAGAAACAATTAAAACAACTTGTAGATAATGGTGTTAAAAATGACTTTTATGACCTCTTGTTGTACAACCAAAGCCAAAATTCAATAAAACACCGAAAGTAGAACTCACTTCCGAGATGGTTAGAGCTAGTACAGATCTTAAAACAGATGCAGAGAACCCGGGTAGTCCAATGACCTATCGTTAAAGACTTAATACATAATCTTCATGAATGTTTTAATATTTTCGAAACTTGCCTTCAAGAGCCATCGTTACATTCTCAACTCTATGGGGTAAGTACAGTCCCAAAACGTTACCATTTGGTGCCACAGCATCGCGAGGTGTGTTTGATGAAATCTTGTTCAGTGTGTTTGGGGACATACCATTTTGCCGTAATAACAGAGAGGACATTCTCATTGGAGGGAAAACTGCAGATCACAACGAGACCTTAGAAAAGATCTTGAAAAAGCATCTGACGGTGGAATAACCATAAACAGCAGTTCAGAATATACTTATTAGGCGCTCCTAGATTCAGAATAATCACAGCAAACAAGCCCGTCGTATCCATGTTTAATAACGCAACGATAAAACCTCCTCCGAGAATAGAAAACAGGCAGTTGCCGTGCAAGATACGCCAGCATTTTGCAAGAGATAATAATAATAATAATAACGATGTTTTAGCACTCTTGAGTTATAATGGCAAATTATTCCAAATTGTTGCAGAGGCGTAGGAAAATGACCGACCAAAAAATGTCTTTAAATTGTAACCAGAGTCTCCAGTAGAAATTGATCAGAAGAGCGCAACATCGTGAAGGAACATATGGGTGTACAAGTTCTTGTAGATAGGTTGGAGCCATTTTGAACACTGATTGGTAGGTTAGGCACAAGATTTTGAATTCGATTCTTTCTGAAATCCTAAGCCAGTGGAGGGAATCAAGAACAGGGGATATGTGACATATTTGTTTAGTTCTCGTTACGATTCTGGCGCATTTATTTTGGATTTGCCGAAGTCGTTGAATTTGTTGCTTGGAGGTTCCTATAAAAAGAGTGTTGCCGTAGTCCAGTCTAGAAATCACCATACACCGAACAAGTGTGGCAAGTGCATCCCTAGTGATAAGATGTCTAATGGATCCAATATTTCGAAGGTGATAATGAGATGTTTTACACAAGTAACTGACGTGTGTTTCCATTGTTAACGAAGAGTCAATGTGAATTCCGAGATTCGTAACAGACGAAGCGAAAGGAATATTTAGGGATTGTACTTTACATTTTTTAAGTCGAGATTGAGGACCAATAAGATTTGCTTCAGTTTTATCAGAATTTAGTTTTAACATGTTATCGTCCTTCCATTTCTGGACATCATTTTTACAATTTTCCAATTGATGAAAGGCAGCAAATTGACTTGTATGTGGTGGAAGGAGGCTGTTAAACAGGTGAGTATCGTGATCAAGTGCCGATTAAACAAGTCTACGAGGGGTTTGGTGTAGAGTTACGGGGGTTGACACAGATTGTCTAACAACAACAGCTTGTGATCTTTGGGACAAGTATGGTGAGCATCAGTTTAACACAGTGGAACTGATTCCATATTCAAACTCGAGACCCTGTAGAAGTTTCCTATGGACGATCGTATCAAAAGGCAGCTGACAGATCTAGTAGTAGCAAAATTGACACCTCACCTCTGTCGACGGATTCCTTAGCTGCATTTAAATAACAATTGAGGGCAGTTGCTGTACTGTGTGCAATCCGATATGCAGATTGAAATTTGTCCCTCAGATTACTTCTATCCAAATAGCTAACCAATTGCATGTTTATGACTTTTTCAAGAATTTTTGAAGTGAAAGGTAGGTTTGAAACTGGACGATAGTGTTTTAATAGCTCAGGGTCCACTGATGGCATTTTGAGAAGGGCTTTTATAATTGCATGTTTAAACGACTGCGGTACAATTCCAACCTTCATGCTGGTATTGGCTATTTTGGTTAATACAGGAAGGAGAACATCTAAGACTTGAATGAAAAGACTGGTTGGGATGGGATCTAATGCACATGATGTCGGTTTTGATAGCATAATAATATTTTTAAGTTTCTGACAGGATTAAAATATTGAAAGTGTTCACAAAGTTGAGCACGATCTACGGCACGAGTATTAGATACTACATTAACCACGTTAAAACTAGTTCGGATGGGTGTTAAAATTGGTGACATTATTAACCTCATCTTCTTCGGGATAGATCACATCTTGAGCCTTACAAGTAGGTAGTTTAACGTTCCAAACAGTGCTTTGTATATATCGGATAACAATTGGGACATCTAGACGGACCACAAGCTAAAAACGCGATTTTTTCGTAAAATCAGGGGCCATAATTCAGGAAAGCTACGAAAGGAACCAAGATCTTTGTGTAACAAATATGCATTTCAAGTTTCATCAAAATTGGATGAAAATTATGACCCTCTAGATTGTCCTCAAGCTTAAATTTGATTTTTCGTAAAATCAGGGGTCCTAATCTATGAATGTACGATACAATACATGCCAAGGTCGAAAGGAACCGAGGTCCTTCGGATATAAACCTACATTTCAAGTTTCGTCAAAATCGGATAAATATTGTGACCTGTAGAGTGTCCAAAAATAAAAGGTAATGGAGATTCAGTGGGGCGCTGATTTTGAGATGATTTACGAGCCAGGAAATGGCGCCCATGACCCTCTGGAGTTTCTGTTCAGACGCTTTCACCTGGTATTGGGAATGACAGCACAGAGAAAATAGTGTAGACTATCACAGTGACAGAACATGCCATTTCACAAGCGAGAACAGGGAGATGGCTGTACAAAACATGCTGATAGGGCACAGTTCTACCCCTCATCAGCCACAGGGGTAACTCCAAATAATACTCCTCTCATGAACAGAGAAATAAGAGAATCAAATTTGATTATGAGGATCTCAGTATCACAACAGACCACCGACATCAAAACCAGATAAACATTGTGACCTCTAGGGTGTGTAATATCGCTGGCGATATTTGTGCTACATGAATACTTATATCATCCTATAGATGTTGGTATGGCCGTATAAGTTTGAAGGAGGTATTATAAGACTATTGTACATTTATTTGCTCTTTATATATCTTTAAATAATTACTGGCTTACCAAACATGTATTGAAGGGAATGATAAAAAGAGTTCTAATTTGGTAAACATTCAATTCTAGGTTGATAACAAAATAACACGTGTGAAACTTCTGGTGTGAGTTTCCACTATTCATGTAAAGGTGGTTTTCGCCGCCATTAGGCTAGTTAACCAAGTCTGGGTGGATTGCGATTTAGATAATGACTTTATTTTAAAAACTTTTATGTATTGTACCATATGTAAGCAACTTAATATATAAAATGTAAAAACGAACTGTTGCTTTGTTATTCCAGAGACGACAAACGTCTTAACTACATGGCATAAGAAGAAGAGAATACACAACCAAGGGAGACAATTGAAAATACTAGACGATCACAAGAAAAGATGGGTCATACGTAGGAGGTGGCGACCGGTTTGTCGGAGGCCCGCTTTCCCCGTTTGACAAAAGACCCATGGTACTACAAGTGTCCACAAGCCAAAATGTGATCTGTCGTACAATCAGGGGCCAAAATCTATGAAGTTAAGGTCCGATAAATGGCAATATCGAAATGATCCAAAATTGGATAAAATTTGTAACCCGTAGAGTGGACGGAGGGACAGGGGCTTATAAATAAAAAGTTTTCAAACAAAATCAGTTGCTTGTCGCACGGACCCGTTCAGAGATATAGGCCACCAAAGTGGAAAGGACAATATCGGGTCAAATTTTCACAAAACTTTTATTTGCAAAAACTGCTAGAAAATCATCTGAACTTCGTTAAACGTGAGGATAATTATTATTAGATACTTGAAAAAGTTCTGTTATCTTGAATTTGTTTGAGATATCTCAGAACGAAAGTCTTATACTTTGTCTCAGAACGGAAAAAAACACACCGATTTCCATCGATGCTGCTTTGTTATTTCCACGTACCAAATAGTTAACAAATTGGTTATTAAATTGACTATGATTTTTAATTTTAAAATTTAATATATTTTCCAATGTGTAATGCTTTTGCTTACTTGAACATGAGATTAAGGGGCTCAGATTAACTCTTTTTACTGACATAATTAACTATAACACTAACTTTTTGTTCTGATCTCACCCAATGTTTACTTAATATTAATTTTAAAGTTTAAAAAAGCACAACTTTGCAGTGTAGATTAGTAATAGTGTGTTAGAATGATACATACTATTTGTTTTAGTTTAATTAATAGTAATTTAGTTAAATAAATAATTCTAAATGACTTGTACCAAGGGGAAAAAGCAGTAAAATATTTATTTTCGGTAATGTTGATCATAGTTGTCCAGAAGCGATATGTCTGCTTGACTCCGCTCACAGAGATTCTTCGTATTATTTTGAATATTCATATCCCACTGGAGTGCGTTACATTCTGTTGGGCTCTATTCATAGACGGTGCACCAAGTGTCGCCATAACATTTGTTCCAGGGTTTGCTATACATGTACCAGCTCTTGGTGTACTCAACTGCTGAGTCTGGTTTACATCAGGCACTGTACGATATGTTGGTTGTGAAGAAGTAAACATATTGCCTACTATGCCAGTCACGTAACTGATAGCTGCAGAAACTGTGTCCCTAAAATGATTAGAATTAAAATTGTATTATCGCCCAATTCACAAATGATCATCAATTCAGTAAAGAAGTTATTGTCAGCTACAAGATACGCCCACATTTTGTAATAGACGGGGAACAGGGGATATCGACAGGCAGGGTTCACCCTCTCATTGTCTCAATGCTTAACATGGAATTAAGAGAAATATGTCATAAACTGATGACAAATTTATCATTTTACAACTAGAATCCTTATTGGTCAAGGTTATTTTCAATGAACAATGATTAAAATATACATTGTTTAATAGGGGAAATTTATCAGCAAGTGGTAGGTATGGGCACCAACTGTGCACCTTTGCTTGCTGATTTGTTTCTTTATTCCTACGAAGCCGATTACATACAGGCACTCGTAAAATCAAATAAACGATTAGTCGGACATTTTAATTTCACTTATTGATATAGCGATGATGTTCTATCACTGAATAATCCAAATTTTAGTGATTATGTAGAATTCATATACCCTGATGAGCTCGAAATTAAAAACACTACTGACCGTGACAATTACGCTTCCTACTTGGATTTGCGTCTCGATTTTGACAATTGCCAGAAACTTAGTGTTAAATTGTACGATAAACGTGATGACTTTGACTTTCCGATTGTTAACTTTCCATTTATTAGTAGTAACATTCCAATATCACCAGCTTCTGGAGTGTTTGTGTCTCAACTAATTCGTTACGCGAGAGCTTGTTCATTTTATTCTGATTTTTTAAGTAATCGAGGCATTTGTCATCTAAGCTTCAACTACAGGGATACTTGCAAACTAAACTTATTAAAACCTTTAAAAAGTTTTATGGGCGTCATATTGACTTGATTGGTAAATTATATAACATGTCTCTCTCGGCTATTATTCTAGATATATTTAATTGACGCGTATACTATCTCCCTGATAATGTCTGTCTACTACAAAGTTAACACTGTTCATCGCGTGCATTTTGCATACCGATAGTCCATTGGCCAATCACGCTACTTTAACGAGATTTCGCCTAATAGTTTGGATGCAGCTGTGGCGCCAGGCAGGGTAAGCTTACTCTTCCGGACACCTGTTACCACTGTTTGTCGTGTATTTTATACACGGTGAACAGTCCATATGCTGATTACACTATTTTGCCTTATTACACTATTTTGCCTATGCCGTTTTTTAGGACTTCGAATTTTGTCTTATGGTTTGGATTGTTCGTACTTGGTTTATTTTATTAGTATTCTCCAATCTATTGTGTCACAGTGACTATACATGATCGGTCGTATTACTTCTCTTCCTTCATTCTTGCAAATATTTTTTGAGAGATTATTTTGAGTGAAGCCTGCATTATTACAGATCGGGGACTGTACAGCACAGTACACAGTTGTTTATTGTTTGCAATGTCTGTGTAGTTTGTCTTGTCCGCAGGTTTATCTTGTCAGTTTTGTTTTGTGTGTAGTGCGGTCTTCCTGCACTTTCTATGATATAACCCTCATGTTTTACGATTCGGTGTTTTAATAGTTTCCATAAAATCTGTGGCCTCTAGAAGGTCCACAACCTTGCTATACGTATTATAAGCTTTTCCACTATTTGCATTACAGCCATTTTGATGGTGATTTTAAGTCAGAATATTCGAACTCAACCTTGGGTTCACAAGCCAAAAACGCGATTTTGCATTCAATTAAGGCCATAATCCATGACGTTACGGTCTGACATGTGCCAATATAGAAAATAACCGAGAGGATGAACCGTCTGTTACAAAATGTGGGCGTTTCTTGCATGGCAACCGCTTGTCCTTTATGTCGTCTTTATTGAATTGATATGTTAATCAAAATCAGTTAAAAAAAAAAAAACCTGTAGAGTGTCTACAAACAAATAAAATTTGAACTGACGGACGGACATAGTGATATGATTCGTTATTCGTAATACCTCAGTATATATGAAACAATCCTTCTCCACATTCCACCGTGTCCTTCCCTCTCTTCTCGAAATCTCTCCAATTCCTCTTGTATTTTCCTCTTCAATTCCTCTTGTCTTTTCATCTCCACAGCTTTCTCGTACATCTCGTTGGTGTAGTGTTCTTCCCCATTTTTTGCTTTTAGCTGATCAATCACAGCAAATGCATCTGATCTGCTTTCGTTTCCTGTACCATAGCATTCAACAAAGGCATATCTGCCTTCGTCCAAAGCATCTATCAAATACTTAATATGTTTCGGTGGATTTTGTCCTTGTTTGGATTTTAAGTTCACAACATACTGCTCTGGGCTTTGGTTGGAATGGCGAAGGTTATTTTCACATGTGAAAATGACCACCATGTAGTTAAAAACCTCATATCCAAATTTTTCTGTTAGTTTCAGGAGAGTGTGCTTGTCATCATCCAAAAATCTGGAGGCGATGCTGATAACATAAGCAAAAACATGTGGACCCGGTCGAGATAGTTCTACACCTCTACCAAGAATCTGCTCGATTTCGTCATCACTCTGACAGGTATCAAAATATCCGGGAAAATCTATAAATTCATATTGTTTCTCATTAAACTGCACCGCTACTTTTTGTGGATTTATGGTCACCGATGAGGCACTTGTATCCGTCTTACATACTTTTGATTTAGCCATGAAATTGCAGAGCGAACTCTTTCCCACGCCGATTTTACCTATTACAACACACCGCAACGGTAGAAAATCTGAAAACAGAAAAAAAAAATCTTTTTCGAAGCAATAGAGCACCATATCTATTTAGATATTTTCTCTGAAATTCCAAACAGAAGACATTTACAAGTCTTGTATGTATATTGAACAGATAGTTTAGTAATTAATGTAGATAAAGTAGGAAATGAAATGGGGTTTAACGTCCTACTGTTCTGCTCCTACTGGGCTAATGAAGACGGGCATACGCCATACAGTGTGCTATGAGGGAAATTTTGCCCGGGCAGCGGCGCTACAGCCTACTCTTATATCGAATTCCAACTGCCAAGGGATCTTTTACGTGAACGCCAACGTTTACACGGGACCTCGGGTTTTCGTCCCATCGGAACGACTAGACAGCTGTCCTTGTCAGGCCCCTACATCCTGCATCACTGACAAAGGGAAACCACGCCGGAAAATCTGAATGAACTTTCTCGGCCAATGCAGGGATCGAACACCCAACCTCCAGGCTAGCGAGCCAGCGTCTTACCCACTTAGCCACGTGATCCCCCAGATAAAGTAGGCTTTTCCATTTAAACCTACCTAGTTCAAATATACATGTATTAGTCTTGAGGCTCAGTGCGGAGGGGTGTCCATCAAATGGGCACAAAACCAGACCCAACTTTTCTATACTAAAAATTCGCGTAGAATACGACGGTAATCAGTCCGCAGTTGGGGAGTTTTCGAGATATTCGGGGTCAAAGGTGTTCATTTGCACTGAAAGTGAATGCACAGCGATTCTTGTATCATGAAAATATATCACCGTTACACCCTAAGGGTAGTTGAGTTCAAAGTTCGTAAAAATCGGACCAAAACTGACAGCCAAAATGGCCGCCCCTCGTACTCAAATAGCGTAAAATATGGTATATCAATGTTGTGGACCCTGTAGAGGTCACAATTTTCTTCTGATTTTGATGAAGCTTGAAATGTAAGTTTATAACCCAAAGATCTTGGTTCCTGTCGATATTCGCGCATATCGGATAGAAACTTCCTGAATTACGAAAAATCGCTTTCTTAGCCCCTCTAGATGTCACAATTATTATTCGATTTAAAAAAAAAAGTTCAATTATATCACTGTTACACCGTAAATTTAGCTGAGTTCGAATGTCGTGAAAATCGGACCAAAACTGCCGGACAAAATGGCCGCCTCTCTTACACAATTAGTGTAAACATCTGGTATATCCCTAAGATCTCAGTCCCTTTTGATATTTGCGCATTTCTGATCATAACTTTCTCTGTTATTGCCCCTGATTGTACAAAAAATCGTTTTTGTTTTTAGCGTGTTCTCTATCCATCTCTTGTAAAATTTTATAAACTTTTGTCTAGTAAACGTTCGTTCCCTTACCGATAAATGTGCTGCATTGACCGAATACCTAACTGAACATAATTGTGATATTACATTCATCACTGAAACGTGGCTTAACTCTAATACACGTGGTCCAGTTGTCAGTGAACTAAAAACTTTAGGTTACAACCTTTACCACATCACACGCCGCTATTGGGGGGGGGGGGAATAGTATCCAAAATTGGGATTCCTGTTGAACTGAAAAAATGCCAATCATTTAAATCTTTTGAAAATGTTGAACTAACACTGAAAACTAACAATGGATCAATTAGGCTTGTTTGTATCTATAGGCCACCATTATCTAAACAAATCTATATGTTCAAACTCTGATTTCCTTTCTGATTTTAGTTCTTATTATGAATATTTGATACTCAACCCAGGAAAACTACTCATTGCTGGTGACTTCAACATTCATCTTGATGTTCCTACAAATTCTTTTGCAATCCAATTTCAAGATCTTATCCAGTCCTTTGGCTTAGTACAACATGTTATCAACCCAACGCATAATCTTTGTCATACTTTAGACTTGGTATTATCACGCTGCGGAGAACTGGATGTCCAAAACTTAAGGATAAATGACCCATTTCTCAGTGATCACTATGCTATTCATTTTATGGTTCCATGTGATCCAGCTGAGAAAACGGCTCATTCTATCATAAAATACAGAAAGATCATGTGCATTGATCACACCAAGATTGCAGGCGATATAAAAGAATCATGTTTGTTTACATCTTCACTTTCAACTTCTGATCTAAATGAACTGCTCCATATATATACTCAGCCAAATTAAAAACTTGACACTCGGGATTTTTGGGACTAGATTTTTAATATTTGGTTTTAGGCAACTATTTTAGTGTTATGTTGTGAACAGACAACCTTGACATCAACAAAAAGCAAGAATACGTCTCGCCGAAAGTCCTTGACATTGATAACGTTCGTGATGTCACAGTACCCCCCAAAATGAAATTCACAGACTTGGAGAACAATCGGAATAAAGTGTTTAGTAACGGTTGTGGCCTCCTCTAGCGTCTCGTACTGCCACACAACGTCTTCTCATGGATCTCAGAACATTTGTAAATACTACCCGGGGAAGACTTCGCCACTGCTCAACAAGAGCATGTTAAAGGTCCTGCAACTAAGTGGTGGATTCACTTGCTGACGAACACGTCGACCCAGTTCGTCCCAGATGTGTTCAATAGGATTAAGGTCGGGGCTAAGCGACGGCATTTCTTAAAAAATTCTGGGTAGCAATTGCTGTATGGGGTCGAGCATTGTCTTGTTGAAACGTTAGTCCAGGCCCATGTCTCTGCATAAACGGAAGAAGAACAGGTTGCAAAATCTGATCTCTGTACTGGACAGCATTTAAGTTCCCTTGGACAACAAGAAGAGGAGAACGTCCATGTGCACAAAAAGAACCCAAAACCATGATGCTGCCGCCACCAAATCGGTCAACTTCTCTGACGCATACCACTGTCTTTGAGTAAATCTTATGTGTCTTGTGGCCCACACAAGTCGGTTACGGCGATGAAGAGGTGTCAATATTGGTCCATTATAGGGCCTCCGAGCTCGAAGACCAGCAGCCTGCAAGCGATTTCGAACAGTTTGTGCAGTTACCCTTCCACCAAACATCTCTCTACTTGTGGACGTTGCAGTGACAAATCTGTTTCTAAGATGACGTAATCGTATTGCTTGATCTTCCTGGAGTGACGTCACACGTGGCGCTCCCGCCCTTGGGCGGTCGGCAATAGTTCCAGTTCAAAGCACTCTCATTCTAAGATTAATTATTGTCTGGCGTGAACAATTAAAGGCTCTTGCAATGAATAATAATCTATCCAAAATTTAGAAACAAGCCTTTTTGTTAACATTTACCAACACTTGAAAACGGCAGCCATGGTAGCTTAGATTTTGACAATTCTGTTTTCATCAATTTACAGAACAGTCCATATGAATAATGTTGATATTAAAGGATGTGACAGTTCTTGCAAATGAAGCGCAATAGTCTATAATATTACGATTTACCTACCACCTCATGTAAGGCAAATTGTGATAGTATAAGTCAAAATGTATTTACTGCATTTTTATTTACCTTTGTGTGTCGAATTACCGCTCAAAGGAAGTGTTGCTCGCATCAATGAGTTCATGCATGACTTATTTTTTGTCCCCCGCCTTTCGAAGAAAGCAGGGGACTATTAAAATAGGTTCGTCCGTCGGTCTGTCTGTCACACTTTTTGGGAAACAATAACTCTCTTCCTAATTGAGCTAGAATGTTCAAACTTGGTGTATGTGTTTATTAGGTCAATGCCTTGATGGAGTTCGAAGATGAGCATTTTCCGCTTAGGGTAAGCAGAGATAAGCAATTTGATTGGTTGATGCTTTGGGACACGATAACTCTCTTCCTAATTGGGCTAGAATGTTCAAACTTGGTGTATGTGTTGATTAGGTCAATGCCTTGATGGAGTTCGAAGATGAGCATTTTCCGCTTAGGGTAAGCAGAGATAAGCAATTTGATTGGTTGATGCTTTGGGACACGATAACTTTTAATTGAGCTAGAATGTTCAAACTTGGTGTATGTGTTTATTAGGTCAATGCCTTGATGGAGTTCGAAGATGAGCATTTTCCGCTTAGGGTAAGCAGCGATAAGCAATTTGATTGGTTGATACTTTGGGGCACGATAACTCTCTTCCTAATTGAGCTAGAATGTTCAAACTTGGTGTATGTGTTGATTAGGTCAATGCCTTGATGGAGTTCGAAGATGAGCATTTTCCGCTTAGGGTAAGCAGAGATAAGCAATTTGATTGGTTGATGCTTTGGGACACGATAACTTTAGTTCTAATTAAGTGAGATTGATGAAACTTGGTGTATAGTTTCATTACAGTAATACCTTGACTAAGGTTGATAATGAGCATTTTCTGCTCAGGGTAAGCAGAGCGATACGCAATTTGATTGGTCGAGACTTTGGAAAACAATAACTCTCCTACTTTGATTGTCCCCCGCCTTTCGAAGAAAGCAGGGAACTATTAAATTGGGTTCGTCCGTCTGTCTGTTTGTCTGTCTGTCCGTTCCGCTTATGGTAAGCAGAGATAAACAATTTGATTGGTTGATCTTCGAATTGAGTAAATGTTCATGCTTATTGTCCCCCGCCTTTCGAAGAAAGCAGGGAACTATTAAAATGGGTTCGTCCGTCTGTCTGTTTGTCTGTCCGTTCCGCTTAGGGTAAGCAGAGATAAACAATTTGATTGATTGATGCTTTGGGACACTATAACTTTAGTTTTAATTAAGTAGATAAACAATTTGATTGGTTGATGCTTTGGGACACTATAACTTTAGTTCTAATTAAGTGAGAGTGATGAAACTTGGTGTATAGTTTCATCACAGTAATACCTTGACTAAGATCGATAATGAGCATTTTCTGCTCAGATTAAGCAGAGCGATAAGCAATTTGATTTGCTGAGACTTTGGAACACAATAATTCTCCTTCGAATTGAGTTAAAATGTTCAAAATTGGTGTGTATGCTTATTGTCCCCCGCCTTTCGAAGAAAGCAGGGGACTATTAAAATGGGTTCGTCCGTCGTCTGTTTGTCTGTCTGTCCGTCACACTCCTTCGAATTGAGTTAAAATGTTCAAAATTATTATAACCAGGTATTGATAAAAGCATCAATTGAGCAATTCCAATACAATCCAATACAATGAATATAGGCAAGGTAAATAAACAAATAAATGGAAAAAACAAATTGAAAAAGAAACTATTATAAATTAATTAAATATGTAGTATGCAATAATGAATTGACATTTAATGACAGAAAGAAAACAGTGAACTTTGCACAACTTGCAGCAAGATGGAAAATAGACCCGTTGATACAACCAAACTCTAGATCTGTAGGCATAGAGCATGTTTTCCCCTTAATATGCTATAATTATTCCATCAAAAACATTGTATGCTTAGACTATAAGTAAAGATATACTGTTTGATTGTTCAATACTTTGTAAAAGATAATTTGTGATAAATTTATATGTGTCCTCTAATTATTTTCCTATTTCGGCGGGGGACATCAGCCTCACTGTTGGCTTGTTTAATATCATCAAATCCCGTAAATGACACCTCATTTGTATTTTGATATGAACTAATCTATTCCGCAGTTGTTTAAAGATATTTTCCTAGAAAAGTATTTATCGGGTGGTTATTTCCAATAAAAAGTATGTCAAATTTGATATATATGGAAAGTATAGACACCCAATCATACTACAAAAATACTGGATTACCCGAAAAACGCCCATGGGGCAAGCACTGGGCAAAATTGTCAGAGTATGACTAACTGGCAACCCGACTGATATCTGCCAGCTTATTGTGTGCCAGCTTAAGTGAGGAAGCGGCTGTTATTTTTTGATCAAATTTAGGCGGTTTTGGGAATATTGAGGGGTGTCAACATACAAGACTCTGTAATTAAACGGCAGAAAAAGAAGTTGACAGAAATAATTAAGAATTTACTTAGGCCCCAATATGTATGGTAAATTTACAGTATGTAATGATGAATACATTATGAAAAATGGACACTCGCACAATGAAGCAAATTTGACAGACATTGTACCTAACAACAGCTTACTTATAGCTATAGGTATCCCCGGCGAATACAAAGGTTTGAGTTGAAGCAAATTATTGATAGATTGGTTACTTTGAATATATTTTTAGTCCGAATATATCATCAAATCACAAAGTTTGTACGCGGGCATGTATCTTTAAATTAAAAATTTGTATTTAAAATTAACACTTTTGTCATTGATATTAGCATAAGGTCAAGGACATACCAGATATCGGACACGAAAGCTACCTACGAAACATTGTTAACATCTATACAACAGCGAAATGTGTTATAACTAAAGGGAATACGACACAATTGTATGTATGGTGATGTAAATGAAACCTTTGCATATCGATACAATGTTCCTCGTCTAAAGATATGAAGGGTCATTTTCAAGATTGAAAAAGAAAATGGCGGATCCCAACCCCGTGGTAGCAAGGACGTGGAAATCTCACACTACAAGGAAATAGGAAAGCAACACGAAAATCTAAGACTCAGCTACTGTACTATATAGATCAGGGTATAAATAGAGAGATAATAGCTGTCCCAAGTTTTATCGTTTGGTCTGTAGGTGTAACCGCGATTGGGCAAGAAAGTGATGAAACTGATCTTTTCGTTTACATGATAACACGCGGATGTACGAATTAAAGGGGTATTTGTATCCAACGGCCACTATTCTGTATCGTCAGCCTTGTTGGTGTTGAGACTACTATGCAACAAGATGTTGTCACTTTACCTTGCCCTTAATGTAGATTCTCAATAAGCAATAAACATGAACTTGCAAATCGCACACCCCAGGGTTCTGTTATTAGCATGATGTCTTTGATTGCAAAATTACTTTTATACCACATATTGAAAATATTGTTAAATGAGGACAGAATGTTCTGAATGTAATGCGATGCCTGACTGGCATATCCTGGGGAGGAAATAAAACGACCCTGCTAATGATATATAGGTCATTGAAAATATCAATATGTGACTGGCTGTGTTTTGTTTCCGAGTGCAAATAAAACAACGCTTTCTCAACTAGTTTACAATATCAGGCAATAAAGATAGCAACGAAAGCTTCATTTGGCACAAAAAGGGAAAGTCTATTGCAAAAAGTAGGTGAAATGTCTTTCGTATTGAGGCGCAACGAACAACATTGAGATACTGGGCTAAGATACAATATCTTGGAGACAGCTGTCCAACATTTAAGTGTACAAAAACATCAATTAAAAATTAAAAATAAATGTTAAATCAGACTCAGCCGTTCGGTCACAGGAGCAAATGATCTATTCAAAGACATAAGATTAGATCACTGTCAGTTTACTGACAGGGTATTTTTGTATTAAGCCCCATGGACTTTATTAAATCAAAACTATGGCATAAGCCTAAGTAATGTTGTTAAGAAGAAAGTAAAATGGTCATCTTATGTAAAAGTATACACGGACGGATCTCACGATCCAAACACAACCCGAACACCATTAGGTGTAGTCATTCCTGAATTTAATGTTAATTTATCGAAAAAAGGTTACCAGATGGATGTTCCATCCAGATTGCAGTATAAAGGCATGTCTTTAATCATATTTGATTATTAAAGGAGAATGCTACAGTAAAATTTTAATTTTATCATTTTAGTTCATTGTGTAACGGATTTCAGATTTTTTTTTAATGTTTTAGTAACAATAAAATAAAACCAAGTACGAACAATCCAAACCATTAGACAAAATTCGAAGTCCTAAAAAAAACGGTATAGGCAAAATAGTGTAATAACGTTAGAAAACACTTTCGGATTTCCTCAATTACAGAACCCCCCACAATTAATGAGCTGAAGCTAAGTCACGTGACATGACGTAAGAGGCGACTCTCGTGTACCGGTGGCTGTATATTTCAATATAGCATCGGCAGAAACTGACAGCTTGTCAGACATTGAATGCATCCCGAATGTTCTCCCCAATCAGTACGAGCCAATTAGAAAGGCGAGCAACAACGGTGACATTCTACCATTTCTAGACAGGAAGAATGACAACTAGGCACTAAAAACACCGTAGGCCTACCTTGTCTTATCACCACAGTCCTTGGAAGTTGGAGTTGGATTCTCGATAACTTTTCGCTTCATTTATTGATGTTCACGCTTCATCGGCGAAAATATATCAGAGAAAAACTATTAATTCCAATAAGTTTACCCTAGTCCTAGGGTAATAGCTTATTATATGCCCTAGACTACTTTCTTTGTGCAACAATTGAAAAACGAGAGTCACATACATAGGACTGTCGATCGGCATCGGACCGGAGTATCGCTAAAATAAAAAAATTCTATCACACTCATTTACCAATAGTTAAATCAGACGGACTTCCTACATCTAGGACTATCTATGACCGACTGCAAAATCGTCGACATAAGCCCACACCTACTACTGACGCGGAAGATGCTTTGAAGTGGGGATATTAATTTACATTTAGTATTTAGCTGGCCTACCTAGCTGTGTCGTTTACATTTCGTTGTCATGGTTACATCAGTCATTTCTAATGCTAGATTTTGAAAGCGTGTCGGTTTCGCAATAGAACTATGCAGATTTAACATTGAAAGATAACAGAACTGCTATATCTAGATCGACATAATAATATTATTAAAATTGCACTGGTCACGTTCGTAGGCAGATAACTCGAAATGCTCCGAACAAAAAGGAGCGTGTCTTGACATCGCCTCGTTGTCTTCGCTGTGTCCAGACCATTCTGCGTGTTGCCTCATTTGAAAATTAAAAAAAAATGATACGTTTATGCTTCCAGTTAGACGAAATGACGGGATGCAGTGCTCGGCAATAGCCTTCTATAGGGAAATTTACAACGTCTGTTGTCTTTGACGTCACTCACGGAAAACATCAAAACTTGGCTGCAGATATATGCACAAATGTCAATTTGGATTTTTTTTGGTATATTTTTCCTTTGTAAAGATATTCAGAATGACTTTTAAAATTTCGTAGGGCTAAACATATTCTAATATTAAAGTTATTTTTCATATTAAAGATACATTATGGGAGATAAGATACCGAGATGGCAGTTCTCGCTATAATAGTTAAAAACTAGATAGTATAAAGGTAATTTGCTGAAAATTTCAGTCAAATTGATCCACCATGAGCCGAGATAGAAGCTCGTGAAATTTTGGTATAGTCTCGGTCATCATTACTAAAATCATTAATATAAACAGCAAGTCTCGATTATCCACTTTTATTGATTTAATTATCAACGGCCGTTAGCGGCATATAGGAATCTAATCCAGCTAACATCGAAGGCTAGCCTTAACATCGAGAGTTTATTATGGTCTGGATAAGTTAATTAATATCTAATTGATAATTTAGATAACATTTCAGGCCTAAAGAAAGACTTGTAATAAGCAGATTTTGCTCTTGCATAAAGCATGTTTAAAACAACTTTTTGCGATAATATTCTCCTTTAAATATAAATTTGGTCGTTAAATACATGTATATTTCAAGTAGATGGTTTAGTATGATCCAAGGTGAAGGTCAATTAGTTCATTAAATACATGTATATAATAAATATACTTACCCGACATGCTGTACTTTATATCTATTTAGGGATAATCAACTGTTTTGACAGGATAGGTTTACCTATTAATAGAGAAATTATTCTAAACATTACCCTCCATTGGATTATGGTCCGATGCGCACCAAAATCGAAGTCATTCAAGATATTTTGATCCTGAATCATGATCATTTTGTGGCGGAGTACAAATTGGTCATTAGGTGAGGGGGGATATTTGTGGCTTCATATACTGCGCCTAGATATCCCAGGTATTCAACATATGAAAACATCCGTTAAAAACTGAAGTCGCTATCGTATTCACAAGGTTTTTGACAGTGCGTGTGTGGTGGTGGGAGGGGGGTAACTCAGGAACTTTAACGATACACTGTGTATACTTCCCACCAAGTTTGAAACACATACGTTAAAAACTTCAACCTCTATCGTGTTATACATTATATACTACGAATTATACAACACAGCAACAAACTACATGGATACCGGTATCACAAACCTTACTAAACGAGGACGGTTAATAGGGAAAAGCTCAGATGAAAAGACCTTCAATATCTTTCCATCTATCTTGAACTTTGTCACCGAGTATAATTTGTTCTTTTTCAAAATAGTATAATCGGTTTTTTTTAAATACATTCAAAATTGGTTTATTTTCTCTAAGCCTTTGTTTATATATGTGTAACTTAGCTTAACTATGTATCAAATTTGTAATTTTATTGTCCCCCGCCTTTCGAAGAAAGCAGGGGACTATTAAAATGGGTTCGTCCGTCTGTCTGTCCGTCACACTTTTTGGGACACAATAACCCTCCCTCTAATTGACCTAGAATGTTCAAACTTAGTGTAGGTGTTTATTAGGTCAATGCCTTGATGGAGTTCGAAGATGAGCATTTTCTGCTTAGGGTAAGCAGAGATAAGCAATTTGATTGGTTGATGCTTTGGGACACGATAACTTTAGTTCTAATTAAGTGAGAGTGATGAAACTTGGTGTATAGTTTCATTACATCAATACCTTGACTAAGTTCGATATTGAGCATTTTCTGCTCAGGGTAAGCAGGGCGATAAGCAAATTGATTGGCCGAGACTTTGGAACACAATAACTCTCCTTCTAATTGACCTAGAATGTTCAAACTTGGTGTAGGTGTTTATGAGGTCAATGCCTTGATTGAGTGCGAAGATGAGCATTTTCTGCTTATGGTAAGTAGAGATAAGCAATTTGATTGGTTGATGCTTTGGGACACGATAACTTTAGTTCTTATTAAGTGAGCGTCGGGGGACATCAGCCTCACTGTTGGCTTGTTATCATCAGTATCAATGCCAAATAAACATGCTATCAAAATCATTGTTTGCCTTTATAAGTGCCCCTGATTTTTCGAAAAATCACATTAAAAGACGTTTAAATATATCACTGTTACACATCAGTGAAGGCCGAGTCGAATTTCGTAAAAACCTGACCCAAACTGCCGGACAAAATGGCCGCTTTTTGTACGCAAATAGTGTAAAAGTATGTAGTAATACCAAGGTTGTGGACACTTTAGAAGTTACAATGTTTATCCGATTTTGATGAAACTTAAAATTTATGATTATAATCCACAGATCTTCGTTCCTTTCGATAATTGCGCAGATCGTACCGCAACTTCCTGGAGTATGGGCCCTGATTGTACGAAAGGAACCGAGATCTTTGTACAATAAACATACATTTTAAGTTTTATCAAAATCGGATCAAAATTGCGAAATTTGGTAATATAGCTTATATATGAGTTTTGGAGTTGTTGGGTTAAAACTCTGGTCTCAAAAATAAATTTCGAGAATTTTTGATGGTAGAAATTCAAAATGAAATGTAAATTGGTGGAATTTTTTAGGAGCTAAATCGCTAATATCTGGGACCTAGAAATTGACACAAATGGGTCGCAATGTATATAATAATGTAATATGAATGTATATTTTTACTCTTAATTTCAAATCAGCTATGTTCCGCGAAATACGTCAGAAGTTTCAATCTAGTGGCAATCTCTAGCGTCTGGTTATTCCTGTCTACATAGTATTTATTGCGCATGCTCTCCAGATAAGATGGCGTCACCGTTTGACATGACTTGTGGAATATGTCTAGCCTCGTTCTTCGAATCCCTTGTTACAAATAGGACTGAAACGCATTATGGTACCTTTTGCCGGCAAGATTACATCATTAAAGTTGATTTATATTGATAAATAATTCGTGTTTTCAATGTCGAAGAGTTTGGTTGATTTTGAGTTCGAGACTTAGCTACTTTAATTAACCGGTTTGGTAGTTGTTGAGTTCAATCTCTTATCTACGCAAGCCAACAGTGAGGCTGATGTCCCCCAACCTCCCCCGTCGAAATCCCAAAATAAATAGACAAACACATTTATTAATCGCTCATTTATTTTTTTGCAAAAGTATCGAGAAATCAAACTACATACTAAGTTTCGTCACTCTCTATCAGATAGAATCAAGATTATCTTGTCCCAAAGCATCGACCAATGAAATTGATTAGCCCTGCTTAGCTTCAGCTCGAAATGTTAATCATTGAACTCAGTCAAGACATTCACCTAATCTACATCAAGTCTAAACATTCTACCCCAGTTAAATGCAGAGTTATATTCCAATTTCTTGAACAATCAAATTGCTTATCAATCCTTAACCTAAGCAGAAAATTCTCACCATCGAATTTAGTCAAGGTAATGATCTAATAAATCTATATTCGGACTATATTACGACCAAAGTTATCGTGCCCCAAAGCACCAACCAATCAGATTGCTTATCCCTGCTTACCGTAACCAGACAGTGTTCATCATCGAACTCCATCAAGGCATTTACCTAACGAACGTCCACACTAGGTTTGAACATTCTACCTCATTTAAAAGGAGACTCGACCAATCAAATTGCTTATCGCTCTGCTTACCCTGAGCAGAAAATGCTCATTATCGATCTTGTTCAAGGTATGGATGTAATGAAACTATATAGACCAAATTTCATTACTCTCACTTAATTAAAACCAAAGTTATCGTGTCCCAAAGCATCAACCAATCAAATTGCTTATCTCTGCTTACCCTAAGCAGAAGATGCTCATCTTTGAACTCTATCAAGACACTGACCTAATAAACCCCTACAACAAGTTTGAACAGTCTAGCTCAATTAGAAGGGGAGTTTTTGTGTGCCAAAGTCTCGGTCAATCAAATTGCTTATCGCTCTGCCTACCCTGAGCAGAATATTCTTATTATCGAACTTAGTCAAGGTATTTATGTAATCACTCTCAATTAATTAGAACTAAAGTTATCGTATCCCAAAGCATCAACCAATCATATTGCTTACCCTGAGCACAAAATGCTAATCTTCGAACTCAAACAAGGCAGTGACCAAATAAATACCTACACCAAGTTTGAACATTCTAGCTCAATTAGAAAGGGAGTTATTGTGTCCCAAAAAGAGTGACGGACGGACAGACCGACGAACCCGTTTTAAGAGTCCCCTGCTTTCTTCGAAAGGCGGGGCACAAAAAAAAATAATTAAGAATAGTCCAGATGGTGTAAATTTAAAACGACAATCAAATTAGAAACCAAAATAAGATATTTAGGGTTACTGAATTCAGTATTGGGTTCAAAACTTAATTTCAAATAGGACTGCCACACACCAAATTTGTGCGTAAGCTTGAAATATCAGGACAAGTTACAGAAAACATTTGTTATGGTCAGTTTTATAAAAGCAGGGTGAGAACCCCATCGGACCTCGAACAGAGTGGGAACCCCTGTCCCCTAGTGTCCCTTGCTTGTGAAAAACTGCACTATTGTGGCAATCACAAGAGCCTGTCGTGAAATGAAAAACAGACAGAGTTTCTTAACCATGTTTATACTGTAGTTCGCATAAACCATAGTTTGTAAATAGGAGGTCGATCTTCAAATGAATACGAATTGTACGATATGCTAATCCCAACATGGCATACAGTAGTTTTTCTCAAACATACATTTTGCAAGACCTAAAACTGCCTATTGCAGATCTGATCTAAATTATTAATTAAACATTAATTAACTGATCCAGGCCATAATCAACTCTCGATGTCAACGCTAGCCTGCGATATTTACTCGATTAGGATCCGATTTGCTGTTCAACTACCATTCATGATTTAAAAATGAAATGGATAATCGACACTATATTTTTTATCATAGCGACTAGGCCGATGATGATACTGATGATCGAGTCTAGGCCGAAAACTGAATCGCTACAATCTCGGTTCCGAGTGGATCAGTTTGACTGAAAAATTCAGCAAATTCCCTTTACATTATCTAATTTTTAACTGTTATAGTGAGAACTGCCATATTCTTTAAATGAATATATTGTTAACGCGCTTTAAATATCTGGATGCAATAGACTTCGTATAGAAAATGCTAGTCACATTAAAATATTGGCAATAGGGGGGATTTCTTGCTATGGCTTGTTTGTAGTATAGGACGGGTTTTGATTATAATCACAATGTTACACATTAAATTATACCCCCCCCCCCTCTTGAAAATTGTAATTAAAGAATGTAATGATATCTTAGTTTATATTATGTCTTTGAATCTACCTGGGAGGTGTGCAACCGTATGACAATTTAAATTAATTAATATGATTATTTCTACAAAGATCCTATTATAGTCTTTAATTACGCCGTCTTCATTAGCCCAGTTCGGAGCAAAACAGTAGGAATTGAACTCCATTTTCTTTATTTTATCTTTGCTTCTAAGGGTATAATTACTAGGAGTAGAGAAAGGTTCTAATAGGCCAGATATATATGTTGGCGCGAGTTGTTACTCTTTCTGAGACTGGAACAACCCCTGTCTACGGTTAAATACAATCAATCGTCCATTTAAATATCCACATGAATATAAAAAAGTATAGACTGGAATATCCCGACGCCAAAGGTTTCCATTCAATTTGGACTATTCGCGTATTTCGCCGAATATAACTTATTAGAAATTACAGTAAATACAGAAACGATTGAATTTAAATCAGTTTAAACATATTCATAATAAATTATCTGATACATTGCGACCCATTCGTGCCATTTCTAGGTGTCAAAGAAAAGAGATTTAGCTCCTTTAAAGGCTCAATATCACTCTTGTTGTAACCGAATAATATGTCCCAATCTTTATTCTGGTCAACAAATTGTACTATTTTACAATATTCCAATTAATTGGTGATACAAATTTCATTTTAACACACCTAATTTAAAAAATTGGAAAAATTCAACTAAATGACTTGAAAAGCCTAACGTAAACCTTTTCAAATGTGACTTGGATTTAAAAATATTTTCGAACCCTCTGGACAAGTAAAATAGGATTTAATAGATAATTTACACAACAGGTAGGACACTTAAACATCTAGTACTTAGAATAAGGCTATTATTTATTTTCTGGAGCTGTCAAGCCAGCAAGAGTGTTATTGTCTCTTTTAGCGATTGCAATAATCGCGCTTTGTTTTACGTTGGTTGCCATAGTTGATGAGCTCTGCCGAAAGTACAAGCAAAAACCTTGAATTTTATGCGTTGAGGTATTTAATTTCCAATGGAATTTTTTTAACCGGAGGTGATTTTAAACACATAGTAATAAGTTACTAATAACCATTATTCAGTAGTTTGTTCACAATCGAATATTGGTTTGTATATGGATAATGATACATTTTATTACATTTAATACAGATGTTGGTATTACAATGGGGATTGTAATTTGGACCAGTTCCTTCGTTGCATGGAAAAGTCACAGAACACACATACGGCCTAACCGGAACAGACCTATTTTTTAATCACGAGATTTTCTGGACGAGATTCCTGCATTTACTACCCTCAGAATTATAGGCGTCTATTACCCGGTACCCACGTATGCTCAGTTCATGGATTTCCTCAACACAACACAAAGAGTAAACCGTTACCGGGTAAACCCAAATGAAACTAAGTAAAAGCAAGATTTTAAGGATAACCAACACACGTGTGTTCACTCGTTATGAGAGAGGTTGAACATTCGTACACTGTTTATTAAGGAAACGCAAGATTTTATGCATGATTCCTCGCATGATATGAGAGTATTTGAACATTCGTACATTGAATATATGGGGGAACCCACTATAGCACACGCAACAACGAATTCGATCAATCTAGTCAAGAAATGGTTAAAATCTATGAAAGGTCAGAGCCCCGTTTCACAAAAACTTAAACCACTAAAATAAATTTTAACTAAAATCAAAATGAAATTTTAAATTTTATGCGTTTCACGAAGTTCGATTGTAACTTAAAATGCAATTTTAATAGATTTTAGTTAAAATTGCTTGAGCCCGCGCAGTGCACAATTCCGACGAGGGCACTTAGGGTGTAAGCAAATACGCTTCAGAATCCCGAATACAGTGCTGGCTCGTTATTCGCCAATAACGAATAACGAGCCAGCACGTTATTCGGGATTCGCCACTAAAAGAGAACGATCTATCTTGCATCCGACCATTTCCTCGTTGGGTGACCGATTAGCACGGAGATGACCGTTTCTAAAGCGCGTAGGATGCTGACTGGCTTGTTAGAGTGCACGGGACAGTCATCTTCAGCAATCACCTGTTTTATTGCCGATTCGACAATAAAACAGTCGAGTGCAGGGGAGGACTGCCCAGTGCACATCAACAAACCAGTCAACACCTTATTCGCTCAACAAACGGTCGTCTCCTTGTTAGTCGGTCACCCAAACGTTCACTTACCCCTACTGTCGGGGGTGGCGAGGAAATGGTTGGATGCAACGTAGGTCGTTCTGTTTTATTGGCGAATCACGAACAACGAGCCAGCACGATAATTAGGATTCGGGATTCGAATAAAACAGGTGATTGCTGGCGGTGACTGCCCCGTGCACTCTAACAATCCAGTCAGCACCCTACTCGCTTGAGAAACGGTCGTCTCCGTGCTAATCGGCCACCCAACGTGGAAATGGTCGGATACAAGACAGATCGTTATGTTTTAGTGGCGAATCCCGAATAACGTGCTGCAGAGGACTGCTTTGTACACTCTAACAAACCAGTTAGCACCCTACTCGCATAACAAACGGTTGTCTCCGTGCTAGTTGGCCGCGCAACGTTCACTTGTCCCTACGGTCGGAGGTAGCGAGGAAATGGTCGGGTGGTAGGTAGACCAGTCTGTGTTACTATCGAATCCCGAATAACGTGTTGGCTCGTTATTCGGGATTCGACAATAAACCACAGGAGAGGACTGCCCAGTGCACATCAACAAACCAGTCAACACCTTGTTCGCTCAACAAACAGTCGTCTCCTTGTTAGTCGGTCACCCAACGTTCACTTACCCCTACGGTCGGGGGTAGGGAGCAAATGGTCCGATGCAATGTAGGTTGGTCTGTTTTAGTGGCGAATCCCGAATAACGTGCTGGCTCGTTATTCGTTATTGGCGAATCACGAATATCGAGCTAGCATGTTATTCGGGATTCGCCAATAAAACAGGTGATTGCTGGAGATGACTGCCCCGTGCACTCTAACAAACCAGTCAGCAGCCTACTCGCATAAGAAACGGTCGTCTCCGTGCTAGTTGGCTGCGCAACGTTCACTTATCCCTACGGTCGGAGGTAGCGAGGAAATGGTCAGGTGGTAGGTAGGCCAATGTGTTTTACTATGGAATCCCGAATAACGTGCTGGCTCGTTATTCGGGATTCGACAATAAAACAGGTGAGCGCAGGAGATGACTGCCCAGTGCACATCAATAAACCAGTCAACACCTTGTTCGCTCAACAAACGGTCGTCTCCTTGTTAGCCTGTCACCCAACGTTCACTTAACCCTACGGTCGGGGTTAGCGAAGAAATGGTCGGATGCAACGTAGGTCGGTCTGTTTTATTAGCGAATTCTGAATCCCGAATAACGTGCTGGCTCGTTATTCGTTATCGGCGAATCACGAATAACGAGCCAGCACGTTATTCGCGATTCGGGATTCGAATAAAACAGGTGATTGCTGGAGGTGACTGCCCCGTGCACTCTAACAAACCAGTCAGCACCCTACGCGCTTTAGAACCGGTCGTCTCCGTGCTAATCGGTCACCCAACGAGGAAATAGTCGGATGCAAGATAGATCGTTCTCTTTTAGTGGCGAATCCCGAATAACGTGCTGGCTCGTTATTCGTTATATGCGATTCCCGAATAACGAGCCAGCACGGTATTCGGGATTCGCGAATCACGAATCACGTGCCAACTTCACGTTGCCTTTGAACTAACGGTTACAATACCAATGAGGAGAGATTCATACGTTGTAGCAATGGCTGCACATGGTCAGACAGTTGTAGAAAGATGAGACGAATAAGTTTATTTCGTATTATTCGTTTCGAAATGTATCAGTGGGTTGGCCTTAAACTTGCATGTCGCTTTCGTGACCTTTGCATTTGATTTACTAACAGGCTCCAATGGAAATAATGCGTATCGATAAACTAAATCGCTTGAATTTCGTAGTTTTATGGTATTTTGGATAACAGAAACTATTGACAATTGTCACAAACATGTGATATTTCTGACTCAAACGATAAAACATACATTATGCAAGAGCTAAATCTGTCTATTGCAGGTCTTTCTTTAGGCCTAAAATGTTATCTAAATTATTAGTTAGACATTAATTAACCTATCCAGACCATAATCAACTCTAGATCGTGGCATCGCTAGCCTGCGATCTTAAGTGGATTATGAGCCGATTTACTGCATAACTTTCCTTCACGATTTAACGATTAAATGGATAATCGAGACTATGCTGTTTATCGTACTGACTTTAGTAATGATGATCGAGGCTAGGCGGAAATTTTAAACGCTTAGTTCTCGGTTCATAGTGGATCAATTTGAATGGAATTTTCAACAGGTGAGAACTTCCAACTCCTTATCGAATCTCCCATAATGTATCTTTAATCTAGACTAAAGTATTGTCGAATTTTAAAACTATTTAACAACTTTTAAACTAATACACAAAAAAGCTAATGTTCCGATGCCTAGATTGGAAATTACAGTCCCATGGACCCTTTTAATAATACTTTGAAAATTCCAAATTGCCACACACTTTATCGGATAATGCCTATCTATCTTACTAAATT
Source organism: Patella vulgata (assembly GCF_932274485.2). Taxonomy (NCBI): domain Eukaryota; kingdom Metazoa; phylum Mollusca; class Gastropoda; family Patellidae; genus Patella; species Patella vulgata. The sequence continues at coordinate 73,312,876 of NC_065883.2, read as the reverse complement.
AAAATGATTTTTTCCCAATATAAAATACCCTCGGCTCCTATATAAATCATTATAACCACAAAACCTTAAATACTTTGCATATGGCGTATCTGGTATTATAGGACTGGCGGGGTTTCGATTTCCCGGTGTACGTGACAGGGAGTAGGGTCGCCCGTCCATCCTCGTGGGTTTTCTCCGGGTCCTCCGGTTTCCTTCCACTACTATAGACCCCTACGCGCATCGAATTATTGAAATATATTTGAACCATATGTTAATCCCGGAATTACCTAGTTTGTGTCAAGTGGACGTTACCCCCCTCCCTCTCTCTCTCTCTCTCTCTCATTTTAAACAATTGTTGGCCTACAAAAATATTTTTTATAGACATTAGAAATGAAGTGAGTTCAGAGTTTTCTTTTTTTTACTTATTTTTCGTTGTTTTTTTTTTGTCTATTAATTATTTGAAAATAGTATAATTTGTACTTGAATCATATGATAATATATAACAAAGAGTTTTGTTTACTGGGTTTTTTAGGGTTTTTTTTGAGTCTGGGGTTTAAATTTGGGGCGTCATCTAATTGCTTATATTTTTTACCTTACAATAAAATAAACGGGTGGGCCGGAGCTATATTTTCTATGCAATGAAAAGAAATTGACTGAAAATTATTTTTGTGAATGATAGTATGTTTAAATTATATAACCCGGGCCATTGGGAATAATCTATAGATCTAACAACATAGCTCTAATCAATGTTTATTCATGTCGTGATTTTAAGTTAGGAGAGGATGACGGCTATCCTAAGTTAAAATTGATTTTAGTTTAAATTGTCCTTAAAATAGTTTTGTTAAGATACAATTTTAACTTACAATATCATTTTAGTGGATTTTATCTAAAATGCTTAAAATCGTTTTGTGAAACGCATCTATCTTAAGTTAGGAAGAAATTTTAGTTTAAGGCGATTTTAAGGAGATTTAAGTTTTTGTGAAATAGAGCCCAGAATTCAATTTCTTAAAATTAAAAATGACGACTGTATTCGAAGTAGGACCACGGACCAGAAATGATCAAATAATACAAAATATAATACTATTTACCAGATCACTTGATTACCACACACCTGGCGGTATGGAAACAGTTAGACGATACGCCTGGCTTCTATGGAGGTCTTGCGTGTTTATGTAAATATGACTATATATTAAAGTTATATATTAATATGTCACGTGTTACAATTAAGAATCGGGCTTTCCCAGAAAATGTGAAGGTTATGGCATGTGGACAAAAGGCAAGCATTGTAATACTAGAGTTTCTTAATTGTATAGCGTGACGTTTACATTTTTAACTTTAATATATAGTCATATTTACATAAACACGTACGATCTCCATAGAATCCAGGCGTATCGTCACCTGCTCTTTGTTTACGTTTTGATATTAACGGTACATGGCGGAAGGATAGCTAAAGTAAAACTGCATAGTTCGAGTACATTTTGTTAAAACACTGAGCTAAAACCGTTCACTGCGACAAGCTGGGAAAAATTTAAGGTATGTGCTAACCAGTGGATCAAATTAGATGGAAATGTGCCGGAGACAAATGCCGATTTGCTGGACAAAGCTGAATCAGAACTCCAGTCAGGAATGTGCAGACAAAACTCTCACTGGACTTGGGTATGGTAGAGGCTACTAGGCCTACTTATCACATTCCACGTTACCAAACTGTGTATGAAACATTATCACGATTCCTAAATTGTTGAAGAAAGTGATGTTTAGAAACAAGCAGCAAAAAAAAAAAAAAAAAAAAAAAAAGAGAAAGAATAAAATAATAGGTCTGGTTAATTTGTTTAAGGGGATCGGATCATATCTTAACATTTTCCCCATTTTCTTGCAAATGCAAGCTGATGAAGATATTCTCCCAAATGCATGACAACCCAGACCAAGGACTACTCCGCACAAGACCACTCAGACCAATAGAGAAGTCCACCCAGTCAAAGACAGAAGACCACTATGGTTAAGACTGTGTCATCATTATTGAGGTGAAATACAATGTGCAGTACTCATACCCAACAAGTTGTTATGGAGAGAGAGAAATGGGGTTTAACGTCCACTCGACACAAACTAGGTCATTTTGGGACTAACATATGGTTTAATTTTTTTATTTCAATAATTCGCTTGCGCGTAGGGGCCTTTAACAGTGGGAGGAAAGGGGAGGACCCAGAGAAAACCCACGAGGTTGGACAGGCGACCCTACTCCTTGTCACGTACAACCTGGGATTCGAAACCAAGCCTGTTGACTCAATGACAGACTTTATGATACAGTGCGCACATGTTAACAATTCGGCCATCCAACCCCAATGTTATGGAGAAAATTAGAACCGAAATAGATGAATTGGTACAAGTGCACTTACTTTTTTTGAAAAAAATATGTATGAAGAATTATTTCTGCCTTTGCATCACCAGTCAAAAAGGGGGCATATTCTGGCGCATTCCTCCCAGGTTGCCTGACTGTAGCTGTGGAAATTTAAACCCCTCTTGTTAAACTCTATTGAACAAATGACAGGGTTAGGGTAACTAGAGATCAAGCACCAAACAAAATTTTCAATGTGAATGTAAATCAAGCTGCATTACACTTTTACAGATAGATCAGTAATAGATGTACTTGTTACAAGTGAAAACTTTCTTGTATGGTTTTGTGTATATTGTTCGATTGTTACAAGTGAAAACTTTCTTGTATGGTTTTGTGTATATTGTTCGAATATAAAAGTGACAGCCAAACATATGCTGACAGTGACATTGATTTTAATAGTGATGATGATATTGATGAAATTATGTGAGTAGGCCTACACCTGTATACATGTATTTTTGTAAGCGGTTTTTTAATATTTCATATTTTAAATATGTTTTACTTGAATGTACTGTACATGTCAATAAATTTTCATATTATATTTTGTCACTTTATGCTTACTATATGTTTTTATTTTACTTTTTTATTCTAATTCATTTCCGACGGTTTCCCCTTGTCAGTGGTGGGCTGACAAGGCACAAGGACAGCAGTCTAGTCGAGGTCCTGTGTATACATTGGTGTGCACGTAAAAAGATCCCTTGGCAGTTGTAATTTGATATAAACGTAGGCCATAGTGCTGTGCCCAGGCAAAATTTGCTTTATAGCACACTGTATGGCGTATATGCCCATCTTCATTAGACCATTTCATTTCTAATTCATTTTACTAGAACCATTTTACTTAGGTAATAACTGTTTGTTTTTCTCTTATATTAAAAATTAGATTATTTATTTGGGACATGATATTGTTCATAGTTATGGCTTACTACACTGGAGTTCTATTATGTATAATAAACGCTTCCCGAGCGAAACAAAACATAACAATGTCACGTGACAATATTACATATGGCGGATACAAGCGTTCTTTGATTACATGCTGTTTGGTTTGATTATTAAATAATACGGCAATCCGTATATATGGGAAAAGGAGAATGAATTTCCCCAAATCCAAAACTAGATGACTGGAATATTTATTGAATGGAAAGTAAATATTTTATAAACAAAAATATTCGGATTTGCAGTATCCTAGCTTGGATGGATTTGTGATTTGAATCTCGAACTCAGGGTTTTATACATTTTATTATAAAATTGTAATAAATGTTTTACATGAATGAATAAAATCTACAATTTAAAACAGTACAATAACATTGTGATTTGACGCTCTACAAATCACTAAGAGTATAACAATTGCTTGTTGAAAAAGCGTTAATAATATGTTCTTTTCCATTAAAAAGAATGCGTCTTTTACAGATTTCAATATAACCACAAATGGTTGATTGTTTTAATGCTAAGATAAGTATTAATGGTTTGTATTTGAAAATCAAATTATATAAGCGAAAAATAGTAAGATACATTATGTATATCTTAAAACACCCCCTTCTCAGTTACTACTTCGGCGAATATCATTTGATAATTTAGATGATCAGAATTAAACACCGTTTTGCTATGTTATTATTTTTTTATGATTGGGTGGGGGTATACTTAATTAGGGGATTGGATTGAAAGATTATAGCTACCATCTTATGGAGACATAATGTGTGGTGCATTTACGGTCTTATAAAGCTCTATTCTTACATAAAGAATTCTTGATTTGCACGGAAGTGTTTTAGCCGTGATCATTTTAAGTCATGCTTATGCCAAGATCTGGGTAAGTGTTAATTTAACTAGATAACAGAAAAGTACCACGTTTTCATAAATGTACTCTTTAGATAAATTGTACAATATTTATCAGTTCACTAGTTACAATAAAATCATGCATTATAGCTATTTTTATTTATTTATCCCTGGTGCTTCAAATTCAATTTAGAGTGCCTCAACATATTTAAAAATATGTTTTAAAGCTTTAGGTCATTTTATTATATCTTTCTACCATAAATAATAGCCCGAATTTAGGTATACCAAAAGTTAAAGAAATATAAACAGTTTTTGAGTCATTCAGATATGACTGCCAAAATTGTCACCAACACACATGTCGTGTTTAGGCTAAAATCTAACCAGAAAAGTATTGTCAATACATAATAAAATATATATTGCATTAATCAATTCCATTCCGCAATTGGTTTGTCTTAAACTCGTCATTTGTGTTCATGGGCATCAGGGTCGAGATGGCAACGTTATATGTTTTATTCGTCTAATTTACTATAAAACATCATTCGGTTTGCCTCACGGGTTAACGGCATATTAATAGCTTTATTCACTGAGATGGTTCCTTTACTTATAGTTTATTTTTCGAATTGCTTTTTGTATTTATTTAAATGGAAATATTAACAACATTCTATAAGTCAATCCACGAACATACCCAATTTCAATATTTGCGTGTTGACCTTTAACATCACACTTAGATCCTGTACGCTTTGTGTCTTACAGTCAATACATGTCATGAAGAACTCTTTAGACATAATTTCGTTTATAATACTTTACTCGTTTCTATTGAGTTGTTTAGCAGAAGTAACCCATGACAACAATATGTTGAGACGACTACGTAACAGAATAGGACGATTCAATGTTATTAAAATGACACAATGACAATTTTAATTTTATTACCAACCCTTTCACAATATTTGAATGAAATATCTCACACAGGGTGTTAATCTGTTTTCAGTTTCTATTCCAATTCAATAAAACATTTAATACATGTCTTGGCTTGATTCATTATTTACAATTTAATACGTTAATCGTGTATTTTAAATAATACAGTTCAAGAGATCAAAACATTTCCGAATTTATACATTCAACATTACACGTAGACCTAAATAAACATTTATATGAAATATATTATAAACAGATATGCTATGACCAGAGTTGCCATTATCTTTATTATTCGACTGGAAAACTCCTGTCATTCACTCTGTCGTTCGACTGATCCATCATTCACGTTGTCATTTCCGAGTCTGAAATTTGGGGTTTAGGGGTAGCTCGGACCGGGGAGTAACATAGGCCAGGTGGCGTTAGTCTACTACTTCCGGTTTCGGAGTTATGACCCCCGAGCGAAGCCGGGCATTCTTCTAGTATATAAATAAATATATAAATAAATCATCTTCATGGTCATCATCATCGTCATCATCACTATTTAACACCAATCATCGTCGCCTGACAATTACCTTATCTATTCAAAGCGCTTGTTTAGTTTTAAATACTTGTGAACTTTACTAAAACTCACTTTGTTGAACGGGTTACTTTCGTTGGTATCGCCATATAGGAACGCTTTTGTATTTATGGATTTAAATGGGAGGGTATTTAATGTTGAGATACGCTGAGACGAATAATTTGGGCAGTGCCGAAAATAATGGTCGCTGTCTTCTTTAGTATGACCACAACTGCATGTCGGGTTATGTGAAATATGCATTAAAAATCTATGGAAGTTTAGAGCACTTTTACAATTACGAAGTCTGGAATGTATAATCTGAAATTTACGTTCTCCATAGTAACATCTTACTGACATCAATAAATACAAAAATATGACTAAGTCGAAAGTCAACAAGACGGTATACAAGCCAAAATGCAAGTCGAAAATAAGAAATTAGGAAAAAAAACGAGGGGCGCTATTATCGCAGTGTATTATTTCTTGATTTCCTATTTTCGAGTCGATTTTGGCTTGTATAGCGTTGCTGTCGCCTCACATTTTGTCGTAACTGCTACTTTTCGACTTTCGTGTTTTGGAGGGCGAAAAGTAGAAATTAAGAATGGTAGGCTTCTATAGTTAGGCGTTTGTATATATGACTGTATACTTGACACATGTACGACCTGAATGGCTGAATGGCCGGTAACCAAATATGTTATTGTGAGTGTTAAACGACATCGTAATTATTTTATATTTTGCAAAAAAAACAAACAACAAAAAACAAAACAAAAAAACACAAGCCGTGATTGCCATTACTACAATACGGATTACTAAATATACTTTGTGTTCAATTTTATATTTTAATACTGAAGACAGGGCCGGACTATAAATGAACAAGGCGGATCCTTTTGGCTTATATTGAGTAATTATTGCAACGTGTTACAGTTGAAAGTTCCAAAGCATTTTCACATTCCATGTCCGATAAATTTAATCATCATGCAACTACTGATTGGTGGGTCGTCGAAACATTTAGATGCATACATCACAGCACCGTGGTTTAGACAACTTGCAATTGAACTAGTTTTATTGTTGTACACATAATGAAAGAAACTGTGTTATTTCACAGCTGAATTCTATGGTAAGAACCGTAGAACCACCTTGTAGGGAATAACTTTTAAACTTTAACACCCTATACACACTCTGCCAGCGGCATCTTTGACCCACACTCTCTTAACATTAATCCAAACTTTAAATCTTTCAACGGTTTAACAAGAAGGTGCTAAATATTTCCATTTAAATAAATACAAAAAGCAATTCGAAAAATAAACTATAAGTAAAGGAACCATCTCAGTGAATAAAGCTATTAATATGCCGTTAACCCGTGAGGCAAACCGAATGATGTTTTATAGTAAATTAGACGAATAAAACATATAACGTTGCCATCTCGACCCTGATGCCCATGAACACAAATGACGAGTTTAAGACAAACCAATGGCGGAATGGAATTGATTAATGGAATAAAATATTTATTATGTATGGACACTAAGTTTTATGGTTAGACTTTAGCCATAAAAAAACATGCGCGCTGATTACAATTTTGGCAGTAATATCTGAATGGCTCAAAAACTGGTTATATTTCTTTAACTTTTGGTATATTTAAATTCGGGCTATTATTTAATATATATATTGATCAACAGCGGCGATAAAAATCATTAGTCTCGACAATGACTAGTTGTCAGTGAAAGTCTCTCAGGGGAGCCAGGCGGCTCTGTGAATAAAGAGCTGGCTTGAACGCCTCGTGTTCATTAGCCTGAATAGTGATAACTTTACGTTCCTAAATATCAGTCTGACCGTAGTGAATACCGTACGATTACGATCCGTTCCATACTGATACCTTAATTATAGGCTAATTATAGAGCCTTCAATTTCAAACACATTTTTATTATCATATGCTCTTATTTTTTTTCATCATTATATGATTAACATTTCCTAAACTTTACGATTTTCAACTTTTTTTAAAAATAATAGTCCATCTCTGAGACAACAAAAACGTAAATAAATGGAAGATAAAAGCAAGAAAGACAACCCTAATAAAGGAGTCAGGACTAAGACTAGTAATTATTTCCCCTTATTTCATGATGGACGAATGTAGTGCGAGTTATAAATAGACAATTTTTCCCTTAATTTTTTTCTCCCCTCTTCCTGCATTTTTGGGTTGACTTTTTGGTCTAGAATTGGAGAAAAGGGATCAAATTTGCAATTTCATAGCAGTTTTGGGTAATACTGATGATATTACAGCGGAGGGATAGGGGGTGTAAAGTGTCTTTCTGCAGAGCAGTCATTGTGTCGGAAGTGAGATTTTCACCCCTGTCAACTTCAAATCCTTGTAGCAAAAAATCTAAACGGTCAACCCCCTACAAAATTATGATGAGAAGATTGCCAAATGTTGTCCCCATTGTGCCTATAAAGATTGGAACCAACGGAATGTTGAGCAAAAAGCTACAGCCTGTGATGTTACAGTCATTTAACATTGAAGTCAATGGGCAAATAATTGCTAGTCTGAGTCCTGATGATATAAAGAAGCATGGCCGACTCGGGATGTTGATATTTTTTCAACGGCTTATTTCCTGAAGTTTTGAATGGAAAGTGTCAGAAATGGTAAGAATACTGCTTTTTTATTGCCCAGCAGTAAGTTTTTTGACTATTTGGTATCAAAATAGCCATGATTGGGGGTATCCGTTGGTTGAGTGTGAATTTTGGGTTGTAAATGTGTAACATTTTGTTCACAATGATATCAAAACATGGCCACAGCTACGAAGCAGATTCCAACCACCACCAGGCTTCCACCAACCACCACCAGGCTTCCACCAACCACCACCAGGCTTCAACCGACCACCACCAGGATTCCAACACCCGGATTCTGCTACCAGTACCAACCAAGTCGACAACCAAATCAGCACCAACCAAGTCGACAACCAAACCAACCAAGTCGACAACCAAACCAGCGCCAACCAAAACGACAACCAAACCAGCGCCAACCACCCCCAGAAAATGCAGGTGTCGTGAAAGCCTTCTTTCAGGTCCTCCAATGCCTCCACCACTTGACCATTATGGAGAGTCAGGAGAATGGAACACCAACCAGAAGTTTCACTTGGAAGATCCAAGACCTGAATAAGTTCGTGAAGCCGGCCATGAAGACGCCTACCATAGCCACTACCATTGAGACATTGAACTTGAAATGGGCCAAGGACGTCGCCTCATCCCTGTCGACACACTACCGAGCCATGCTAGCGGAGAAACTGGAGTACTTGAAGTCGCGTCACTTTTCCAAGGATGCTGTACAAGAGTACTCTAGCCACGCCCTAGCATGGGCCAAGAAGTCCTACGGCAAGCGACTTCAGGATAGTGTGAAGACAGAGTTCCACCGCCTACTGTCCACGGTCTCTAAAACTGTCACGCCCCCTCCCCCATCACCCATGCACATTACGCACAACCTTCTCCGGGACACACCAAAACGATACACACCCAACAAGAGAAAATTATCCCCTGGAGAAGGCACTTGCATTAACACTCCCTCGAAGCGTGCAGCTAGATCAACAAGTTCGCCCCGGGCTGTGTCTGGCTCACCTACTTCCTCGGGATCTATATCGCCACTAAACGCCCTTGTCGACTGTCTGTCCCCTAGATCGCCCATCATTCCTAACCCTAGAATCGCCACCAGATCTTCCACCAGATGTAGGCGATCACTCAACCTATCCCTAAAGAGACCTCACAGCTACAAAGGTAAAGACGAGAAGGATTTATGGTTCCTACCACCCGTCATGGCAAAGACCCTGGTTATTGGATCCTCTAATCCTGGCTAGGATTGCATCCTTCGTCGGGGACTGGGAGATCCATAGCTACTCTGGAGCCAAGATCAGCCACATCAGACAGATACTCCAGAACTACATGGGTCCTGCACCAGAGGAATTAGTGATACACGTCGGGCTCAACAACAGGGAGGAAAGTGGACCAAGGATACACGAGCAGATGCTAGATCTACTCAAGGTGACCAGAGCAGCTTTCCCAACAACCAAGCTCTTCGCCACACAGATCCCCACTTCTTCCCGACTCCGACAAGAAAATCCGATCGCCTACCAAAACATCACCAGCTACAACCAACTGATCTCCACTGCACCTTCACCAAACGACACCACATTACCAACCTTCAAGGGCAAAATAGAACTGAAAGGTAACGACGCAATCCACTGGAGCCCAGACACGGCCAGAGAGATCATCAACTGCTGGATGAGGAATTTAAACTAGGATTAGGGAAAAGGAATGAGAAGCCGTCTTTAGGACAGACAGTTGTCAATTTGAGCGACAGACTTCTCAACCCCCTAGAAATGGACATTCTTGATAAAGGCCTTAAATTCATCCCAACCCCCACAATAACATCCATAGACCCCATCACCCAGGCAACCGATCGCTTCCAAAGAACACTTTCGTTGACTTATTTTTTTAGGAACAAACCCGGCAGAGGTAAAAAATTATTCACAGTAAAATCCACATGGAAACCACCTAAAAAGTCATTATCAACAGCCATCCTAAAAACTTTCGACGAAATGAATATAGAAATATCATCCATTCAACCACAGTCACAAAAACCAAATCTCAACCGAGCAACTAAAACGGCATTAAACACCCTTAAAAAGGACAAAAACATAATAATTAAGAAAAGCGACAAAGGCTCGTGTTGTGTCATAATGAATCGTGCAGACTATATCTCAGAGGCAGAAAAACAATTCAGTAATCCTATACATTACACTAAATTAGACCAACCCATCTTTAAGGACACCGCAAATTTAATAAACAACATCTTATATGAATTGCAGGATAGGGAATACATAACAGCAAAACAATATGATTATCTATCTGCTAAATCTGACTGCCGACAAAGACATCTCTATACACTACCAAAAATACATAAAAATCCAGAAACAGAATGGTTTATACCTAATAAAATACCCAAGGGACGCCCAATAATATCAGACTGTGGCAGCGAATCATACAACGTATCACAATATATAGACCATTTCTTATTACCCCTAGCATGCCAACACCCATCCTACCTTAAAGACACTAACGATTTCATTCAGAAAATCAAACAGTTAAGAGTCCCCGAACACACCGTTTTAATATTCATCGACGTACAAAGCATGTACACGAACATTGATAATAACACAGGTATTGAAGCAGTTAGGAAAGCATTTTTTAGGAACCCGCAAGCATCCAGACCGGACGAAGAAATCCTCAAACTACTCAACATTTGTCTGAGGAGGAATGACTTCGCTTTTAACGACCAAGTATACCTTCAGTCTTCCGGAACTGCGATGGGAAAACGATTTGCCCCGAGTTATGCAAATCTCTTCATGGCGGAGTGGGAAAGGGAAGTTCTGCCACTCTGTCCATTAAAACCAGATTTCTATGGGCGGTTTTTAGATGACGTTTTCATAGTCTGGACCTACACACTAGACGAATTTTGGACGTTTTTCAACATTCTGAACAATCATCATCCATCTGTCAAATTAACCGCAAATGTAAGCCATAACAGCATAGATTTCCTTGATACTACCGTTTTTAAAAGTAACAACACCAAAATCACAGGCCAATTGGAAACTAAAGTATTTTTCAAAGAAACCGACACACATCAATTATTGTTCAAAAGCTCCTTTCACCCAAAACATACATTCTCTGGCATCATAAAATCTCAGATTCTCCGTTTTCATAGGATATGTACTCAACAGACCGACTTTGAGTCAGCATGTACATTGGTATTTAGCAAACTACGGGAAAGGGGATACTCCAAACGCTATCTACGACGTATAAAAAACAACACTCTAGCTGAGCTTGCCGCCAAAGAAACAAATAATATACAATCAGCACATAAAACCAAAATTTGTGGCCATCCAAGATGTCAAACATGCAAAATCTTAAACATATCCCACCATTTCCATAACAAAACATCTGGCACAAAATTCCCAATATTAGACCAACTTTCATGCAGTAGTTCAAACATAATTTATCTAATCTCATGCAGAAAATGTGACAAGCAATACGTAGGGGAGACTCAAAATGCACTTAGGGAAAGAATTAACGGTCACCGGTCTGACATAGTCACCAAAAAAGACAAACCTGTCTCAATTCATTTCAACCAACCAAATCATGACATTTCAGATCTCATTGTCACGCCAATAGAAAAGACCAAGAGCGACTTTGAAACTTCAGAAGAAATTAAAACGTTTAGGCTAACAAGAGAAAAATTCTGGATTGACAAATTGAAAACAACAGCCCCCCCTAGGTTTGAATATTCATACGGCTAGCGCAATAGCTCCTTTTGTAGTTCCATTTAGCGCAACAGCAGAAAGTGCGTCCAAAATCATCAGAAAACACTATACTGATCTCCAAGAAAATCACCCGAAAATATTCACACAGAAACTTATAATTGCATATTCTAAAAATAAAAATCTGAACGACATCCTAGTGCACAGTAGTTTCCACCCTGACCCAAAACAAACCATATATCAAATCCTATGCCTAACCGTTAGTAATTAAAATCAATTAGATATAAGAATCCCTAGCCGTAACCCGGTGATGTGGAACAAACACGATTTTTTTAGAAAATCCAATCCGTTGTAGGAAACACACTAATGTGGCTCTCTCCCGAGAGCCTCAAATTTATTTTCTTTTTTCTTCAGAAACAATAATACCAGAATACCAGAAGCACCACCCAAGGAAGACCATCAGCGCCACCAACACCAATAAACAGTGAAATCGCCTTTGTATATAAATCTAATGTATTGTATGTATTTTAATAAAACTAGGAAATATCACAACTAATTTTTCATCATCCTAGGTCAGTGCTTATGTGGAGACTTAGCCTCTCCCCCCAAATTCTTAAACCTAACCCACAATCTTGTCAAAAAGCATGTAGCCTAGGCCTAAGCCAAGACCTAGTTCTGACCCTAGCCCAAACCCACAATTGTGTCAAAAAATCATGTGCCCTAACCCTATTTACATGTTGTGACCTTGAACCAAGTCTGCAGTTGGCCTTAACATTTAGACCTAACATGTTTTTGACATCATACAATGAAATGTTAACATGTACACTCCAAAATTCACACCTGTGTGACTTTTGACCAAACATGCAATTGGCCTTAATATTTAGACCGAACCTCAAAACATGGCATCTACCTTTGAGATTGGCTTAGACTTATGTGACACTCAAGGTTTACTTTTTTACTGATTGTTAACTGGTTTCTTTTTGGAGGGCCAGTGACGGGCTGTTCGCGAGAAATAAAGAGGTTTATTTCTATTTCCAGTTGAAACCATATTTTTTTCTTATTTTCTCACTGTTTTTTATTGCATATTTATCCCCAGCCTCCTATCATTTCAGGTGCCAGGGCAATGTTTCATAGAGTGGAATGATTGACCTCAACACAAGTATTAAAAAAAAAAGAAGCAAAACAGGTGAGATAAATGTGCATTTCATACACTTTAAGAAGTACATCCAACCTCATCCCCACTTCTGCTCACTAATAGTAATGGGCTGGAAATTTGGTACTGCACAGGCCTGTCTTCTCCCCTTGACATTTAACTGAATGACAGAATTCCACATTTTGACCATTTTCTGGATGTCAATGACCATTTCCCTGGATAGTATTCGCCCCAGAATTCTCATTCTCATCCAAATTTAACATTTCAGGTCTACATCTCAAAACCTGATCTCTTCCTGGACTGGCTTTAGGAGAACGATGATGCATATCAATTTCATCCCTGATCTCTATGACACCTGTGGTGGAAGTGGAGGGCAAATCGTAATCAGTTTGGGTTCCAGCCCTGAGGACCTCTGTAAACTTTGCCTTTTGGTGATGACTTAATTTCCGAGCTTGAAAAGGACGCTTGTGTGTTTATCATGGCCTCTCATATTGGAAGATAACATTAATGGCTTGTGTGTTGATCGACGGTTGTGCATATCTCTTGGTCAGGAAAGTTGTAGGCACCATCGCCATTGTAAATCAGTTGACAGGCCCGAGTGAACGGGGCGACCTATGATTGGTCAGCAATGTATCAGATTCCATACCGGGGGGTGGGGATGAAAAAACTGTTGTAGTGTTACATAATCAGATTATTTCAACTTACTTATCCTGTGGAAATACAGCTATATAGGAGATATTTTGAAATTCATAGGCACTGCATGTTTCAACATTTTAGATTTGACCACAATTTGGCACTTGAAACTATGTTAACAGAGAAAAACTGTGTGGTTTTCGATGAAAGTGTTAAAAGTCTAATATTGCATCATGATTACTGTTTTAAAGTATTTTCGTGTTTGATTTATATTGAATTCATCTCATCTTTTTGAAGAATGCATTTATGTTCAAAAATAAAAATGTTCTGTGGAATTCAAAATTCATGTGCTTTTAAATTATCAGATTCCAAACTGGGGGGTAGGGATGAAAAAGCTGTTGTAGTGTTACATAATCAGATTATTTCAACTTACTTATCCTATGGAAATACAGCTATATAGGAGATATTTTAAAATTGATAGGCACTGCATGTTTCAACATTTTAGATTTGACCACAATTTGGCACTTGAAACTACGTTAACAGAGAAAAACTGTGTGGTTTTCGATGAAAGTGTTAAAAAGTCTAATATTGCATCATGATTACTGTTTTAAAGTATTTTCGTGTTTGATTTATATTGAATTTATCTCATCTTTTTACAGAATGCATTTATGTTCAAAAATAAAAATGTTCTGTTTAATTCAAAATTCATGTGCTTTTAAATTTCTGTCTGAAATTCCGCAGTTTTCTGATGTATTATAGTGTTTGCAGAATGCCGCACAGCTCATCTGAAAATGCATAGATTTTCATATTCTTTGGTCAGGGAATTGCATATATGTTTGTTTATTAAATAACAACAGATTTGTTTAAACTGCAGAAACATGTGAGGTATATAGGACTAAGACTAGTAATTATTTCCCCTTATTTCATGATGGACGAATGTAGTGCGAGTTATAAATAGACAATTTTTCCCTTAATTTTTTTCTCCCCTCTTCCTGCATTTTTGGGTTGACTTTTTGGTCTAGAATTGGAGAAAAGGGATCAAATTTGCAATTTCATAGCAGTTTTGGGTAATACTGATGATATTACAGCGGAGGGATAGGGGGTGTAAAGTGTCTTTCTGCAGAGCAATCATTGTGTCGGAAGTGAGATTTTCACCCCTGTCAACTTCAAATCCGTGTAGCAAAAAATCTAAACGGTCAACCCCCTACAAAATTATGTTGAGGAGATTGCCAAATGTTGTCCCCATTGTGCCTATAAAGATTGGAACCAACGGAATGTTGAGCAAAAAGCTACAGCCTGTGATGTTACAGTCATTTAACATTGAAGTCAATGGGCAAATAATTGCTAGTCTGAGTCCGTCAGCTAGTAGGCCTAATTCTCTCCCCCTAATTGACTTCTATATTAAATCCATGATGTAATTTTCTTGGTCTATGATATTTCTTTGAACATTTCAATGGTTTTTTTCTTTATAATCACAGAAAGCCCAACATAGAAAAAACCTCAATAAGTATACCGGTATTGATAAACAACAGTTTTAAGCAAAATATGGTTGTTTTGGGTAATTCTACGGGGCCATACGATGATATTATAACCTCCTTTGTCGGCCACATTACAATACACAATATATATACTTTCTAGGACCAATCTATGAGACTATTTTGGTATCCATTCGTTATCTAGATTACTAATATTTGATCTATGCTATTTCCTATCAATGCATTGGCCGAGAAAGTTCATCAGGATTTTCCAGCGGGGTTTCCCTTTGTCAGTGGTGCAGTTCAAACGGAGGGCCTGAGAAAAACAGATGTCTAGTTATTCAGATGGGACAAAAAAAACCCAAGGTCCGTGTGTCCCTTGGCTGTTGAAAGTCGATACATGTATAACAATAGGCCATAGTTCTGCTGCCTGGGCAAAATGACCCTCATAGCACATTGTATGGCATATGCCCATACTTATCTAAGCATTAAAACAATCAACAATTTGTGGTTATATTGAAATCTGTAAAGGACGCATTCTTTTTGAATATATTTCAAAGTAGGTTTTGCTTCATTGGAAAAAAAACATATTAGTAACGCCTTTTCAACAAGCAATTGTTATACTTTTAGTGATTTGTAGAGCGTCAAATCACAATGTTATTGTATTTTTTTAAATTGTAGATTTTATTCATTCATGTAAAACATTTATTACAATTTTATAATAAAATGTATAAAACACCGAGTTCTAGATTCAAATCACAAATCCACCTAAGCTAGAAAACTGCAAATCCGAATATTTTTGTTTATAAAATATTCACTTTCAATTCAATAAATATTCCAGTCATCTAGTTTTGGATTTGGGGAAATTCATTCTCCTTTTCCCATAAATACAGATTACCGTATTATTTAATAATAAAACCAAACAGCATGTAATCAAAGAGCGCTTGTATCCGCCGTATGTAATATTGTCACGTGACATTGTTATGTTTTGTTTCGCTTGGGAAGCGTTTATTATACACAATAGAACTCCAGTGTAGTAAGCCATGACTATAGAACTCCAGTGTAGTAAGCCATAACTATGAACAATATCATGTCCCAAATAAATAATCTAATTTGTAGATCTGCAATTTGTCACATGATGGTCCGAACATTATTTGTATGGCTCTATTTGTTGACAGCAAATACCGCTAATAATTATCTTGGATAAAATACCTCGTTTAGTAAACGAGGCAATTTTACCCAGCCTCGTTCTGAACAAAATACCTCGTTCCAAAAACAGGGCAATTTAAAAAAAAAAACACGTTTTGGAACTCCAGAGAAACGAGGTATTTGTTTTACCTCGTTACAACGACTCAAAATCGGGGCAAAAATTTTGACACGTTTTTGCCTCGTTTGGACAGAAATGCCGAACGAGGCATTCTGAGGTTTATAGTGTATACGCAGGTAGAAGCTGGTACCTCCCGTGGCAAGTCCAAGTTGTTTGACAACCAAGGGTTTAGTTATACAATTAAGGTAGGGTGATTTATTTTACCTAGTTAACTACCTTGTATAGAAATGTATTTCAGCTACAAAATGTAAAGATAATTAACTCTAGTTAACCTAGTTAACTCTATAATAATAAATGAATTTAATATATTTAGACAGAGAAGAAAACTACGATTTGGAGGTGTTCCAAAAAAAGCGGACCAACACGATGTCCGGCAACAGTAATCCAAGATGGTGATACATACCAACCAGGCTTAAAGAACCATCTTCACCCAGCAGAACCCGGTATACACACGGCTACCAAGATAAAAGTTACAGTAGGTTTAAAAATTATATATCAATTAAATTAAAAATTTATATATGTGTATGTGTGTAAATAAATAAAATATAAATAAACCAATAATATATTTGTAGTTTAATATGTTTTATCTTATAATTACAGGCAAAGCATGAAGCCAAAGGAAATGTTTTTACCAAGTCATGTTCCTCAATAGCGGAGAGAGTTTTATCCAGTGTCGGTTCTGCAGAAGAACCCATTCATAGCAGACCACCCATGGCAGCACTTGTAAGGTCGCTACAAAGAACCCGACAGACTCTGCGACCAAAAGATCCCACTGACGTGTCGTCAAGCGTAAGTACTCATGCAATTAAATACCCATGTATATAAGAATTTATTAACATGTAATTAAATGTACAATTTTATTTATTTATTAACATGTAATTAAATGTACTTTTTTATTTATTTTTTGTTTTAGCTTGACGAAGATTTCATCGATCATAGTGCACCGGGATTTTATCAAAAAAGAGTAAAAGTTGGGGAAAGGCGCCATCACATTTTTTGTACTGATAGACAGATGCAACTACTCGCACGCGCAAAAACTTGGTATATGGATGCAACTTTTCGGGTGGTGAACAAGCCATGGTCTCAGCTGTTTTCCATCCACGCCTTCATTAAGACTGGAGAGACCACCCGACAGTTACCATTGGTGTTTTGTGTAATGTCGGGTAAAAGCCAAGACGACTATTATAAGGTAAATAGCACTTACTGATTGAATTACTATTAATAGTAAAAAAGGACTATTATTTGGGACCTTGAAATTGTCACAAATGGGTCGCACTAACAGCGACATTTGTTTCAGGCATATTTGTTTCATCGGTGACACGTCTGGTGTGAATGCAACGACAACAGCCTGGTTGATTGATTTGTTGATTGGAGTTCAGATGTCTACATTAAAATCGACCACTTTCAGGTTGCCGTATTCACGGCCAGGCAAGGCCGACTTGAAATTTCTTGAAATTTTTCTGGGGGAGACAGGCCCCAACAAATCGCCCGACGGTGCGTTTCACGAATTTGGCGCAAGACGGTGACCTTGAAGAGACGTCGAAAACCATTTAATAGACATAGTAAAAGTCATATCTTACGAGATTATCGCTGGTCTTGTCAGAAAATGCTATTTTATATATGACCAGTTTGTGTTTGAAAAATTTAAAAAGAAATTATTTATTCTCCCACCATTAAAGCACACTAATTACGAAATATCGCTCTCAGAAACTTCATGGTTTCTTTTGCAATTTGTTTGGGGTAAGACGTTATATAAATAATATCAATCTGTCTACCACACAAATTTAACAGATACAAATGCATGTTATTCCACAGGTAGACAGACAGGGCCTCCTTTGAAGGGACTCAGTGAAGGGAACGCGGTTGGTTTAGAGTTTGTCTGACCCCTTTGAATATTTGCGTCTCATCTCCAATGAAAACAATCATGTTGCTCTCATGCTGTTCTCAACCAGAATCAAACATAACCAGAATCAAACATATATCGTACCCGAGATTTGTTAGCATGTTCCACACAACCCAACATTTATCGGCACCGGGATTAAGGGTGTATATTTTTGTTTCTAACGCTTATTGGGAATACGCCACGGAAACTAGCAAGTGTATATATATTTTTTGTTCAGTCTGTACACAGTAACATATCTGAGAACCATATTATTATCATTTCTGCCCAAGGCTCCCTGTGCCTTATAGTTAGCAGTGATACAAGGCAATTACCAATTTTCCATGTTCTTGGCCTGAAGAAATAAAATAATAAAAGTCAAGTTTTTATTATTATGCAAGTGGAAAAATACAATTATTCATAGTATGATTTGAATAAATACAACTGATTTGAAGTTGGAATTATTATTTGTCTAAGATGACTGGGCATTTACAAATTGAAATAGCTACTCTTCATCAAGAAAATACATGAATATTTTTCCCAATTCACCTGGATTTTATTGTAGGTCTTTGTACGTGAAATAGCTTTATTTAACGTCCGCTACCACCGAAGTGATATTGCAGAAAATTAACAAATTCGGATTCCCTTTTAAAGGAAATTGACTGCACTATCGCTGGATTGTATTATATAGGTCATGTCAGTTTTTTTTCAAAATGGAGCCCAGAACACAAAACAAACATTGCAATTCATCCACCAAAGAACCGTTAGGTTTCTTTGAACATACTGTAATAACATTGGGATTATCAGCTTTAATTATCCCGCTTTGTTCGTTGCCATTTCTTATATTTTCCACAAAAAAACTTTGCCTTGTACGCACTAATTTATCAATTGGTATTGCCATCTACGACAAGCATGTCAACGTGCAGCTCACGGATTATCGTTAACAATTTCTAGGGGCTTGTAAAAAAAGATTGCATGTCGTGTAAATATTTATTTTGTTTTTTGTGTAGGTCATTTTCAAATAAATTCATCAGCATATTATTCGTTTTAAATAAATATAAAACTTTTATGAGAAACGATGATTATCAAAGAACCGTAAGTGCAACTAATGTTTTATCGTTTGGTTGAGCCTTTTACTAACCACGTGTTTCATGTTAATAAATATTTTCTTTCCTGTTTTGAATTGGCCTATTTCTAATAAATTATCCCGAGTCCCAAACGTCGTTAACCCGAGTCCCAAACGACGTATACCAAAGTCCCAAACGTCGTATACCCGAGTCCCAAATGTCGTGGTCATATTTTTTTGAGTCCCAAATGACGCGAGTCCCAAATGACGTGAGTCCCAAATGACGCGAGTCCCAAATGACGTGAGTCCCAAATGACATGTAATCCGTTGTTCAACCTCTGTGAGTCTGTGTAATATTTAATATTAGGCCCCATTTTTGCCTGATTCAGTCACAGTTAATAAATAATGGAACTAGAATCAGCCTGTGGAAGTTTCTCTATAGTTTTATTATTTTTTCCAGTCAGTGATGATATGTGACTCTTTCCACCTTCCAGCAATAATTATTGAGAATTTACCAAGGACTCCATTGGCATTGAATCGAAGAAAAACAGGTAAAAATTTCAATTAATTTTTATATTTTCTATTTTTTTTTCACCAATGTCCTACAATGATTAGTGTATGTGAACATACAATCCAAAATAAAGTATTTATATGGCACTTACATGCAACAGAGAGAGAGAGAGAGAGAGAGAGAGAGAAATGACATAAACAAGGCCTTACATGTACTTGTATTTGAAGAATCAAGTAGTCCATGCTGTGCCTATATGCATACCGGTAATCAACTACGACGAGGATTAGCCTACTTCTGTTTCCACCCTTTCCCTGCACACTGTCTCATTCTACATGTATTAAAAATTGGTATGTTACTGTAATATTAATTATGCACGAACCTACATGTAGAGTTGTTGCAAGATGGGTCCTTATATCTACTTAGCCTACAGACGCTAGGTCGTTTCGGGAAAAAGGACAGGTAAGGTTAAATTTAATATGAATAATTCGCTTGCGGGTATGGGTATTTAGCAAAAGACGGAAACAAAAGGACCCAGAGATTAGAGAAGGTATGCTTCAATTTAATATGAATAATTCGCTTGGCGTAGGGGTACATGTATTTAGAAAACGGAGGAAACCGAATGACCCAGCGAAAAAACTCAAGAGATTGGACAGGCGACTCTACTCCTTGAAATTGAAACCATGCCACTTAACACAATGACAGACCCTGTGATTTCATGCGCATGCATTACCTACTAGACCATTCCCCCCAGCCCCACCCCATATCGAATAAAAGTATGACTTATTTCAAATATGATATTTACATATAAAGAAAGTAGAGAGACTTCAATCTTACTAGAAAAATACTAGATTACCTGAAATGAAATGGGGTTTAAAGACAACGTCCTACTGGTCAGCTCCGACTGGTCTAATGCATTGTGCTAAGTGAAAATGTTTGTCTGGGCAGCGACACTATGGCCTACTCTCATACCGAATTCAAACTGCCAAGAGAACTTTTATGTGTACGCCAATGTGTACATTGGATCTCAGGGGAAACCACTCTGCAAAATCAAGATGAGCTTTCTCGGTCAACCCCAAGAGATAACCTGTGGCCTCCATGCTAGTGTGCCAGCACCTAATTTACTCAGTCACCATGGCCGTCTTCTAATTACTGCGACAGTGAAACCATGTGACAAACAAGGATTATTAAGATAGACTTTTACGGCTTGGTAGTTCCTTGGGATTAAAACTTTTGATACATATAGATACATTAGTTTCAATTTCATATCACACAGTTTGTATATATGGTAAGGTAGCTTTAATCGTAAATTACATATCATGTATTTATTTTTTCAGTTTCAATATTGGATGTATATGCAAATCACCCAGAAAAAGATCATGTAATAACAAAAGAAATTATAAAAGAAAAAAATGGAAGAAGAAATGGCTGGAAAAAATGATGATGGAGCAGCTTTTTCTTGGTGGGTAACTATTCAATTCTAATAGAAAAGATTGTTATGCTATTTTGAAATCTAAAATTCAGTTTAGTATAGTAAAACTGTACACGTCATGTATGAGCAGAGACAGAATCTTAGTTATATGTAGATATCACTGTCTCATCTGTGGCAAAGGAAACCAACACATGAAACAAAACAAATGTAATTAAATTAACATTTTTTTAATTAATCAAAACTGTCTAGTCAATTTAAGCCAACTAATACATTGCCATTTTTTTATCAGTTACCCACCTCGGAAGATCAAGTTGGAAAGGGCTATTGATATTGTGGAGACGTTTTCTCACAGATCTTGCTTATCAGACAAAGACTATGTAAGTACCATGCATATTTGCTTTTTAAATCAGGAACTGGTTCTATACACTTGGTGGGGGGTGGGGGGTGGATGGACGTTAAACCCCATTTCTCTCTCTCTCCTAAATATTGAGATTTTTGTTTACTTTTAAACTGCATATATTCAAGGTATCAGGAGCTTTTTATGGCTCCCGTACAATTTTATAAACATGAAGGACTGTACCTTTTGAATATTAAGCCATCAAATTATTTTATAATTTTGAAAATGAAATGAAATGGGGTTTAACATCCTACTGTTTTGCTCATTGCTCATAAATTGGGCTAATGAAGACGGGCATACGCCATACAGTGTGCTATGAAGGGAATTTTGCCCGGGCAGCGGCGCTACAGCCTACTCTTATATCGAATTCCAATTGCCAAGGAATCTTTTACGTGCACGCCAATGTGTACACGGGACCTCGGTTTTTCGTCCCATCCGAACGACTAGACAGCTGTCCTTGTCAGGTCCTCCGTCCTGTATCACTGACAAGGGGAATTCACGCAAAATGTAAGTAACATATATATTTGTATTTTTAATCAGGAAGTACTTCTATACACTTGCTTGGTAATCTAGTTATTCTTCTTGGGGCAATGCCTAGGACTCTGCTGTTTCAAGTACTTGGCATGCTTGATTTTTGCCAATCACATCCATTGATTTCCTTCAAGTTGTGATAGGCCCTACATGTATGTGTATTTTTACAGTAAATAGCAGTAAAATAATGATGGACAGTATTTTACTTTCAAATAGATTTCAGTAGATTTTAAAGGGTAATATCCAATTTGTTGTCAATGGAAATAAAATAAGAATGGGTCCAAAAATAATTAGACATTGCCAAGTAAATAGGTGCTGCCATGATGTAGTAGGGAATCTGGATTTGCAGACAATACATGTATGAAAGGGTGAATAGTTGACCTATTATGAGACTTCAGTCCCAAATCTCAAGACTTTTTTCTGATTTCTAACTCATTTGATTTGAGCATAATAATCTGTCTGGGTCTGTAACTGGACAAGACACAATAAGCGTTACGCAAAGTTGAAACCAAATACAGACTCGGTCTCAATGTGGCAAAATAAATTGTTTATTTAAACGTTGTGAACCATAGAAAGTATTCTTATCTCCTACTTTTTATTTTTTAGGCTGGAACACCATTGAAAGAGTATTTGCTGTATGATAACAACAAGAAAACCCAAGCATCAATTTATTTTATACTTCTGGGAAAGAATGCATTTGACCCAATTTTTAAATATTTATTTTTTGTTATTAATGTTAAATTTTCTTCCAAAACACAATTAGATTTTAATTCTCTTCAGAAATGTATGTATAATATAGCAAGTAAAGTGGCATATAAATCACTTAGAATTTGGTCAGAAATCATAAAGTATTTAATAGGCATTACTAGAAACCAAATGTAGATCAAATACACCCAGAATTACAAAAAACCTTGACCTACATAAAGGTGACTTTCCCTTGCTTATGAAATGAAATACGGTTTAGTATCCTACTTTTCTGTGTTCTTAGAGTGATTCTGCAAAATAGTGCATTTTTCTTTTTTTAGTTTTCTGTGTATATTAGTTATTTCTATATGTCTCACAAATCACTTGTAGTGTGATTTTGTAGCACTTTTCAGTTTTTGAAATTGTTTCAATTTAATGCATAATTAATCTTAGTGCTTGGTTTGGATGTTATTAAATTTAGATATTATTTGAATTATATATTTTGGAGTATGGGGTAGGGATACTGTGTACATATCTTTATATTCTCAGTTCTTGTTTTGGGGTAAAGAACAATTTATATAGCTATTTTATATTTTGTGATAGGTAAAGTGTGTGGGGTTAAGAACAATTTAAATAGCTATGTTATATTTTGTGGTGGGTAAAGTGGGTTGTGTGTGTGTGTGCGTGGGGGGGGGGGGCATTATATATAACACAATATAATTAGTATTAGAATTCTCTGTTTTTCTGTTAACATTTCAAATATCTATTTAGTTTTGATGTATTAATTTACTTTTTCCTATGATTTTATGAATAAATAATAATCTTACAAAAACAAAAACAAATTTTGTTTCCTTCTTTTATCAAACTTTACAGGTTTAACAGAGCAAAGAGATGGGTCCTGCATAAAAATGTTGCTATACTGTATATAAATTGGGGAAAAACACAACACAAGTTTTTGTGGATGGTTATACACAAGTTTGTATGAAACCACACAAGTTTCAGAAATTTCAACACAAGTTTCAGAAATTTCAACACAAGTTTCAAAAATTTCAACACAAGTATTGTGTAGATTTTCACACAAGTTTCAACACAAGTTTGTGTTGTTTGATAAATTTTAACACAAGTTTTGTGTTGTTTCAACATTTAACACAAGTTTTGTGTTGTTTCAACACAAGTTTGTGTTGTTAAAGAGAGACACCTTACTTGTGTTGAAACCAACACAAGTTTGTGTTGTTTCAACACAAGTTTTTTTTCAGTGTATATTTCTTTTGGATATTGTTTCACTGAAATAGTTTTGAAGAAATACTTGTTTCCAGAAAATAAAAGATTCATTCAATCATTGGTGCTATTTCCCAATTATTGGCCATATTTATGCCACAGATCAGGGGTAAGTCGTCTTTACCGTGTCAATGCAACATTTAACAGGTGATATTATCCAGTAATCCCGGCATATTTGCAGAGAAATTCTCTCAGACAAATGTAAACAATCCAACGTGTTCCGTCTGATAAAAGGTATTCACTGGTCTATTTATGGCTATTGACCCTTGACCTATGACGATCTTTGCTTTTATGGTTTCTGATTGGCTTAGAATTTGATTTTTTCACCCGATTATGGCTACACTTGACAAATATAGTTCGAGACGTAATTCAAGTGCAAGACGTATTGTGCAATGCATCGGAACAGAAAAGTATGCGACAGTGATGGCCTACTGGTTAAATTATGTAACAAAGCGTCAGATTTTCACCCGGAATTTGCTGGGACGAGATGAAACGATTTTCTGGGCTAAATCACAGCCTATACAAGGGATGGACCGGGGTCGTGGATATCTAAACCATGATGTATCCTGTAGTCCTGGGTTATGTGCGAGAGACGCAATGGCGAGCTTTGCGTCATGGTTTTGAGTTTTGCGCCCCTCACAAATTGCAAAAATTCACGCGGTTTCAACGTGGTTTTCAACATTATTACATTTTCAACAGTGTCAAACATATACGGTGGGTCAGATATGCTACAAATCGACTTTAGCATCTTCAACATAGACCAATATTACCCGGTGTAACTGGGAGGGGATGTCTCCTTACCCCTCCACGGCACACACATATAAATATTGTTTTCATGGGGGGGGGGGACGGCGGACGGGATCTTGCCACCATGCCCTGCCTGATGTACCATGCAGTTGAGATAGAGTTTCTAAACCATGGCGTCCCCCGTAGCCCAGAAAAGTTTTTAAACAGTAGTTGGGATAAACCATAGTTTTGTAAATCTAGGAGGTAGGTCATCAAATGAATATGACTTTTATGATATGTTAATCCCAAAATGACATAGTTTCTCTTAAATGAATATATTGTTAACGCGCTTTAAATATCTGGATGCGATAGACTTGGTGTAGAAAATTATATGTACATTAAAATGTTGGCAATACTAAAGATCTAATTATAGTTTTTAATTACACACTGTTATAACCACCCATGGAAGTTTTAATGACGATAAATCATATAGTCTATTCAGCTGGACGTAAGACATAAAATAAATAGATACAGTTGGTTTAACTTGAAGGTAAATATTATATTGCATATACATGTATATATCACATTTCAGTTAAATCGCATTATATATCTTATTGTTTATGCTGTCTTACGTATTTGTCAACATCAAGGTGAACTTGTTCTATTGCCCCATTTAGCCTTTTTCTCGTTTAAAAAATGTATATTTTTTCTCCTATAGACTCTTCTTCGCGGAAATCTATCAGACATCTAAACACATCCCCGTATGTCAAGACAGCCAACTTCGACACAGTCATATAATAGGGCATATAGATAGTGGATAGGTACAGTTACTTGAGACCCAAGATGGCGTCTCTGTTCACTTGACGCCATCAAGATAAAATATAGATTAAATTGCGACAACTGTGAAGCAAGAAATTTCATTTGACGTCATGAAAATATGATTTGAAGTGTACAAAGACGCCATATTGGGTCCCAAGTAATTGTACCTACTGACTATCTATTTATAGGCATTATTATATTGTTGTGTCGAAGTTGTCTGCCCCGAGAAGGATGTGGATAGATATGTCATAGATTTCCACGAAAAAATGCCTATATGAGATAAAACATACATTTTTTAACAAGGAAAGTATAGCTGAACATACTATTATTATTATACAACAAAAGCGCACATTATTGCTGTAGTTATATAGCCATATTCATATGAAAATAACAGATAAATGCGCTATTAAATATATTTAATCAAAATTTAGATAATAATTTGGGAGATAAAACTTTTTTGCCTTCTAGCCAGCAAAATAAGTGCATGAAATTCCATGATTTTTTTATCTGGAGCCATTCCGGAATGTGTGTCAGTTTTCAGTCATTGATCATTAATTGTATCATAAATATTTCGAAAATCGAAATTTCCTTAAATTTAACTAATGGATAAAACATTTAACTTAAAATCAGTGGAATTTAAATAAAAGGTGTCTGCCACTCTGCTCTAAGCGCGACACGTGTTTCGAGCATATGTTTCATCAGTGTCATGTAATACGAGATATTGCTCTCCGAAACTTAGTTCTTTTTCTTGCAATTTGTTTGGGGTGAGACGTTAACACTCCTCGCCTTTCTCTTGCAATTTGTTTGGGATAAGACGTTATTACTCCCCGCATATGTGTAAATAATAATATTAATAAACAGCACAAATTTAACAGATACAAATACATGTTATTCCACAGGTAGACAGATATTAAAGGGGGCCCAGTGGAGGGGGTGCAGTTGGTTTAGAGTTTGTCCGAATCCTTAGCAATAAAACATGCAATAGGGTGTTAACACAATAATATTAAAACATGTAATAGAGTGTTAACACATGTAATAATAGTGTTAACACATGTAATAATAGTGTTAACACATGTAATAATAGTGTTAACACATGTAATAATAGTGTTAACACAACAGTATTAAAACATGTAATAGAGTTTTAACACAATAGTATTAACACATGTAATATAGTGTTAACACAATAGTTTTAAAACATGTAATAGAGTGTTAAAACATGTAATATAGTGTTAACACAATAGTTTTAAAACATGTAATAGAGTGTTAAAACATGTAATATATGGTTAACACAATAGTGTTAAAACTAATGTAATAGAGTACACAATTTTTGTCGGATTGTCCGATAAAACTTACAGTATACGTAATGGAGAGTAATATTTTAAAACATTTCTTTATTTATAGGTAAAACTATCCTGTCAAACTAGCTGATTATCTTTAAATAGACATAAAGTACAGCATGTCGGGTAAGTATATTTATTATATACACGTATTTAATAAACTTAATGTATTTAATAATTATTGGAATTAACTCACCCCATCGTCTCTTGACTATATATACTGTGTTTAAATTTAAAGTCAATCGGATAAAAACGTTATCCTCTATTGCGTCGGGTATTGGGTGGCCAAATGGTTAACGCTTGTGCATTGTATCATAAGGTCTGTCATTAAGTCAAATGGTGTTGATTCGATTCCCCACTGTGACAAGGAATAGGGTCGCCTGTACAACCTCGTAGGTATTCTCCTGGTCCTCCAGGAGTTCTCTATTGTTCTCTATTGTTTAAACAAACAAACCTTTTGTTCTGCAATCTCATGGGGAATAAAAGGACCATTGTGGTCGGTACAAGTGGCTCATCGGTGACCCGAAGTCCACAAAAAGTAGCGGTGCAGTTTAATATGAAACATTATGAATTTATAGATTTTCCCGGATATTTTGATACCTGTCGGAGTCATGAAGAATTAGAGAAGATTCTTGGTAAACTGGTACAATTATCTCTGCCTGGTCCTCATGTTTTTGCTTATGTTATCAGCATCGCCTCCAGATTTACAGATGAAGACAAACAAACTCTCCTGAGACTAACAGAAACATTTGGATACGACGTTTTTAAATACATGGTGGTCATTTTCACATGTAAAAATAACCTGCGCCATGCCTACCAAAGCCCAGAGCAGTATATTGTGGACTTCAATTCCAGTCTATGTCGTCAAGGACAAAAACCACCGGAACATATTAAGTATTTGATAGATATTTTGGACGAAGGCAGATATGCCTTTGTTGAATGCATTTGGTGTGATTGATCAGCTAAAAGCAAAACATGGGGACAAACACTACACCAACGAGATGTGTCATTCTATGTGTCTATGACTAGTCTCTGTCTACAGTTGTATGACGTCTGACTTACCATGTTTTTATTTTGAAAAATTCATATATTTTTTATATGTATTTAGCCAGGTGTGCCGCTATGTTTTCGTGTGTGCCAAAGTGTGTCGTTGGCAAAAAAAGGTTGAGAACCACTGCTCTAAATTTTAAGAATTATATATCCAACTTTGATTTATATTTAGTTTTGTAATATTTGGGTTTTTTTTCTACAACATCCTTCGGGTGTATATTTTTAAGTATAATAGCAATTATGAATGTAACCAATATTTTGACCGTACTTTATATAATAAAAACTAAATTGTATATAGTCTTGTTATAATATATCTTATATGTAAATGCATTAAAATATCTAAAATATTTTTTTAGATGGCTTTCGATTGAATATTTTTTATTTATATTGTTTGGTTTTGTACATTTTTGGGGGAGATAATAACAATTATGTAATTAATATTTTGGCCGTATTTTATGTTTTAGCTCAATTGATTATAGTTTTACTATAATATATAGTATAAATGGATTATTCGGTCAAGTCATTTGAAAACCGGAGTCGAAAACCTCTAATATTGCTTTATAAGTTACCTACGCAACACCCCCTTGGAGCTAGTCAGCGTCGAACAAATCTGAAGAAGTATTTTAAGGTGAATCCTCTCGGTAGAGGGGTGGGGGCTAAATTGGACTAATCGAAAAAAAACTAACCAAACATCATGTATTCAACAATGTGTGAATATGTCTAAATGATACGATATTAGCAGCCACATTTTTTATTTAAGGGTCTTGTTATAATCAAACGCCCCCCCCCCCCCCTGTATGACAGGGTTACACTAGAGGGGTTATTTAAAAACTATTTAATAAAAACAAAACAACGTATAAGGATGAGGTGGTGCTGGCATATTTATTGGATCAATTTCAATATTTTCAACTTCTTCCCCTAAATTCCTTGATAAATTTCAACCAAATTTAGTATCCGTGATATTAGAGCGATGGTTGTTCCCATTTGTTGAAGCTGTTTGTTTATTTGCTTGAATCAAGGAAATAGCAATGGTAAAAGAAGTGTCTTATGCATATTGTAGCTTTCATGTAGTTATTTAAATAGTCATAGATTTTAAAGGAAAATCTTATATCTGCCCTATATGACCTGTGGTTATGATTTTGCAGATGCCAAGCATTACCCTTTAAGCTGTTCTCTACATTCAAATGCACAGAAAAATTCATGTTTTTATATTATATCCCAAAACTTAATTTCTTATTTCTATTATGCTTTTTCAACATGTCCACATGTTTCTAGACATCTTCGCAAGATTCAATTAAAATTAAGATTCAATATGAAGATTAAAATATGAATATGGCAAACCTAAAATTGTAAATGAGTACATAGCCTTTATGTTCATTTCTTTTATATTATCCATAACGTTTTTCCCCATAAATTAGTTATATAACTTTTCTGCATATATTTTTTGGTAACATAGGAGAGAGGTAATATATACTTAGCCTATTCTTCAATCCTTTTCTGAGAATAGAATATTGTTTATAAATTCTCACATACAGGCAGCTGTACAGGGAGAGGGGTTTTACACAGGCTAACCCACCCTCATTCTGAATACAAATATTCTTTGAAAGCTAGTAGCGCGACACTCTAGACCACTTGGCCATCCCAACTCCGACATTTACTGTTAACCGATGACTATTAAGCCCCTTTATCTTTTAATATTTTTGTATAGTTTAGTAATATATGAACTTGGATAGATAAGTATTTTATGTGTGCTTTATTATATTTTGTAGAATTTTGAACTGTAAGAATTATATGGACCAATTGAGGTCTGTCTTATTGAACTATTTTTCAATTTTTGTATTTTATGAATTATCTAAGCAGCTTTAAGTCAACATTTTTTGTATTTTATGAATTATTTAAGCACATTTTTTATCTTCAGATGGCTCTTAGATTTTAAGAATTATACTTCCAATTTTGAATTACTTTTATAATATTTGTTTTTAGACGGCTTTTGATTGTTTAATCTTTATTTAAATTATGTTTTTGTATTTTTATTTATTTTTTTTTCTTTTTGATATAACAATCATATATGTAACCAATATAAATAAACTAAATAAAATTCAGTTTTGCTAAAATATATGTTGTATGTAAATGCATTAATATATCTTAAAGATACTGGGTAATTAATTTCACTTCCGGTGCTACACGTACCAATTATGACGTTGTTGCCTTTAACGCACACTAGTATAATCGAAATATTTCGAAGGCTTGAAGAATATGGAGTTATTCAATGATGTTGTCTTAGTGGCGGATCAATAGGCAATGTTTACATTCAATAATACATTGCACAACGTCAGATATGAGCGTATTGGAAACATTCAACGACTAATCGAATAGGCAGCTTAAGGTTTAGATTGTTCGTACTTGATTTTATTGTATTATTATCTGTTCCACGACATGAACTGTATTTACAATATTATACGTCTTGCAATCCACTTTGTCATGTGAAGCAGTAGTTTCAAGCTTGGACAGATTGGCTATACGAGCATCTGGGCAAGGGAGCCGCTGAGTTGGATACAAATACCGCAATTAATGAATGAAAAGGGGATAGGCCTAGTAGTCTAGAGTTTGTGGCTTCTCAAACTCGTGGGTTTACTCCGTTTCCCTACTGCACAGGAAAGACCCCGTGCGCTAAGAATATAAAAATAAGACAACTTGTCTGCGATATCACCTTCGGTGGAAGCGGATGTTAAAATCTAATAGAAGAAGAATTAATGAATTATGGTGGTCGAAGGGTGCCAGTGTCGGTATAAAACCATCGTTCGGGTTAATTGGAGACAAATGACGTCATATGTGGATTTGGGGTTAGAGTAAGAATTAGGGCTAGGTTTAGAGTTAGCGCTAGCTCTGTTTACCTTGACGAAATCTGCAGCCCTAACCCCTAACCCACAATTCACATATTATGATGGTATAAATGCTAGACCGTCTCCGATCTAGAGTTCTCTTCTGGGTTAATTATTTCATTAGCTACAATCTCACTCCTACAGAAGTCCACCATGACCTCAACAAATTCTGTGTACAATACTGGGGCACAACTTATGGGTAAACATGATTTTCAGGGATCGTAGACCTTTGTATAAGGGCCATCATAGTGTATAGGGGCGGTACGGGGTGGGGCATGTAAACTGGTATCTGATACTAGCGGGTGAACCCGAAGTAGCATTACTCCGATCTATGTCACTCCCCGGTCCGATCTATGCCTTTACACCAAATGTCAACCTCAGGACAACCCTAGAGTAGTCGTCAACCCTGAACAGACTGACGACAGTCACAAAAAGAAAGCTGATATTTGTCGTTTCCATCCTTCACATTGTCTGCTGTGTCAAACATTATATAGCACCAAGTTCAAAGGGTATCAAATAAATAAAATGAAATGGGTTTAACGTCCTACTGGCCTAATGACGACAGGCATACGCCATAAAGTGTGCTATGATGGAAATTTTGTCCGGGCAGTGGCACTATGGCAAACTCTTATATCGAATTCCAACTACCAAGGGATCTTTTACGTGCACGTCAATATTTACAGGGGACCTCGCGGTTTCTTCCCATCCGAACGACTAGACAGCTGTCCTTGTCAGCCCCCCCCACCCCATTCTGCTCCATTGACAAGGGGAAACCACGTCGGAAAAACACGATGAACTCAAGGGGTATTAGGGATAACTAGAACCCCATCCGAACGACTAGACAGCTGTCCTTGTCAGCCCCCCTACCCCATTCTGCACCACTGACAAGGGGAAACCACGTCAGAAAAACCCGATGAACTCAAGGGATATAAAGGATAACTAGAACGCCATAAATTAATCACTATATTACCAATTTTCGAAACTTTAGGCAGGCAACACTAGTCCTTATCAGGTACAAGTCTGGGATCGAAACCTCTTGACTCAATGACAGATCACTCGACCAACTAACCCAAGGAATAATAATGGCGGTGGGATTATCAAGTATTTAAATCCAGATAATCTACAGCTGTTCTGATCAGAGTCAAGAGTTGATTTCGTTGATGTTTATTATAACGATATGTAACTCAATTTGAAACGGAAGCAACTTAATTTGAAACGGAATATGTACAGGATATGGAACCACCCTACTATAATCAAATCAAGACGGATAGTCAAAGTAATTATTTTATTGACAATGTTAATAGTTTCCACTAGCCATAGGGACACTCCTTTGGTCTGCAGATTTTGGAATGGTCGCCCGCCTTCACAAACTGGTAACAACAGTTTTCCAACTCCTGTTGGACACATCCGTCGACCTCCTCCATTAGACCAGCTTTATAACCAATTCTAAAACAAACGGACCATATTTTTATAAACTTAACAGTTAACAGTGATGGCAGTGATATTCGTAAAAAATATTTAATAAACGCTTGTGTTTATCTTAATAATATCAATTAATAAATGCCGTTTGAACAGCAGTTTTGAGTACTTGATGTTACGACTAGTTTGTGAGATTTTGGGACTTGGAAGTAGGAGCCGAGGAGCACGACCCCCCTCCCCCCCCCCCCCGCTGCTCGCAAAAAACTTAACATTGTCTCCACCTTGAACCACCTGCCCCCGCTAATCAAATTCCTGGACACGCACCTGCATGCAGTTTTAATTTTCGGTTTCGTTTTCAACCTAAGCTGTCGACTGTGGAACCGACATTATCTTAGCATTGACTTGTGCTACAGACCTAGAATTCTGCCCATTGTCTTAACATGTAGACTGATCTATCCAAAAATACTGAACTAAAATGGATTCTTATCTTACAACATCAACACATATTCGACCCTAAGTTTGTATCTTACAAATTCAATCGTACCCACAATATCCAAAAGATTCCGTATAACAAAAATACTTATAACATTTAGTGTAGTCAATCTTAAATTCTCCAACCTGTAGAGTACCTACAGCTGTTGCACATGTTAAATCTGTAATAAAAATAATTTGAAGGAAGCATGAAATGAAATGAAATGGGATTTAACGTCCTACTGTTCTGGTCCGACTGGGTTTATTAATACATACGCCATATAATGCCACGGGATCTTTTACGTGCACGTCAATGTATACAAGGGACCTCGGTTTTCCGTACCATTCGAACGACTAGACAGCTGTCCTTGTCCTGTACCACTGACAAGGGGAAACCACCTCGGTTGAAGGAAGTAATTTACCTATAGCCTAATATACATAAATGGAAGGGAACAATTTATCTATAATTAGATATTGGGGTGGTTGAACGGAACCGCATAATTATAAACACGGAGAAAACCCACCCACGAGTTTGAGTGAGAGAGAGAGAGAGAGAGAGAGGTCTAACACCCAATCGACACCAGGAATAACATGGTTCATAGTTATTGCTAATCCCCCACTGTCAGGTGGATTAACGTTTGGTGGATTAACATTTGACAGATTGCAAGGAGATACTTATTTTCCTACTTGTCTCCGAATTATAATTGCTAGGGGATATTTTACTTATAGTACGCATTTTTACACAAGACCTTGGGATGTCCATTCCAAAAAGCTAGACACAATTTCCTGCAGAATTCCCCAAGTTTCTTCTAGGCGTACGCTGGTATTCGAACCGGCGACCCGTTGAGAGAGAGAGAAAACCAGCGGCTGCCAGGCAGGATACGCCCAGATTTTCGAGAGATGGATAGAAAACAAGCTAAAACGAAAGTGATTTTCCTACAATCAAGGGCCATAATTCAGGAAATTACAATTCGATATGCGCAAATAAAAATTGTGACCTGTATAGGGTCCACAACCTTGATATACCATAGTTTTACGCAATTTGAGAACGAGGGGCGGCCATTTTGTCTGTCAGTTTTGGGCCGATTTTCACGAAATTCGAACTCAGTCGTCCTTAGGGTGTAACCGTGATATAATAATACGTTTTTTTTTAAATCGGATAAAAATTATGACCTCTATAGGGTCCACAAGCCAAAAAACGCGTTTTTGCGTACAATCAGGGGCCATAATTCATGAAGTTACGGTCCGATATGCGCGAATATCGAAAGGAACCAAGATCGTTGTTTTATAAACTTACATTTCAAGTTTCAACAAAATCGGATAAAAATTGTGACCTCTATAGGGTCCACAACCTTGATATACCTTATTTTTACGCTATTTGAGAACGAAAGGCGGCCATTTTGTCTGTCAGTTTTGGGCCGATTTTCACGAAATTCGAACTCAGCCGTCCTTAGGGTTTAACGGTAATATAATAATACGGTTTTTTAAATCGGATAAAAATTATGACCTCTATAGGGTCCACAAGCCAAAAAACGCGTTTTTACGTACAATCAGGGGCCATAATTTCAGGAAGTTACGGTCCGATATGCGCGAATATCGAAAGGAACCGAGACCTTTGTTTTATAAACTTACATTTCAAAATTCAACAAAATCGGATAAAAATTGTGACCTCTATAGAGTCCACAACCTTGATATACCATATTTTTACGCTATTTGAGAACGAAAGGCGGCCATTTTGTCTGTCAGTTTTGGGCCGATTTTCACGAAATTCGAACTCAGCCGTCCTTAGGGTTTAACGGTAATATAATAATACGGTTTTTTAAATCGGATAAAAATTATGACCTCTATAGGGTCCACAAGCCAAAAAACGCGTTTTTACGTACAATCAGGGGCCATAATTCAGGAAGTTACGGTCCGATATGCGCGAATATCGAAAGGAACCGAGACCTTTGGGTTATAAACTTACATTATCTCGTGCTTTGAGTGCCCATCCTGTCCCACATCTGACGATAAAGGATAAAGCACACGGTCGAGAAACTTTTCATAAAAATTGATTTACAGAAAAAAAAAAAAAAATGTGTAGCTGAGCACGGGGGGTGGGGGGGTTCGACCCCCCCCCGCCTCTGGATCCGCCCCTGGACCTACACGTGTTTCGAATATGGCAAAAACGGATGATAATGCTATGTTTTAAATTTGTTTACTTTTTCATATTGACTATAACTATAGGATAGTGTTTGCAAATTAGACCTACGCGTGTTTCGAATATGGCAAAAATGGATGATAAATCTATAGTCGTTATCATTTGGTTGAATTCTGATCTAATAGCCTAGATGGTGTAAATTTAAAACGGCAATCAAAATGAATCCATAATGGGGGTTCTTTCCATATGGATATTGTTTTTAAATATATATCTAATAAATTTTTCAGGGTTACTGAATTCTGTTTTGATATCAAAAATAAATTTAAGAAATCCAACCACGTCAATGATAACAACTATTCAAGGTCCTAGTGTAGTAAAGACAAGTAAAACGAAATTTTGAACGATAAAAAACAAAACGAAATAGGATCTGTGTTTTAATCAGATTGCTATGCACAAATCTGTTGAACCAGATATTTGATGTCAGTGAACCCATTTGTTTCCTTGAGACTTATTTCACACAAAATCGTATTTTATATCCAGACGGACACTCCATAATAATCTATCTGCGTAATATGTTTATTAAAATACACATTTAAACAACATTAAAATATTGTGGATTAACCATTAACCCCCCCCCCCCAAAAAAAAAACAACCCCCAAAAACACGTGCTTAGGCATCATGGGGGTGGGGGCACCACCTGCTTTGTTAGGTGACAAGTTTAAAATATCTAATTTAAAAAATTAATTACGAAGTTTTAATGAGCTTTTAATTGTTTTTCTCCTTCCTTACTTTTGCTTTGTTTCAATTAATTGTGATATGTATAAAACTTCATTTTGAAAAGAATGCAATTTTTTTATGATTTATTATTGTTTACTTGTTAGGGTCTCTATTGATCTTAATTCGGCGCTGCCTGTCGCAATTTTCCCTCGAACTAAAAAAAAAATGTTTATTGGAATATTAAACGGAAACTTTCCTGTGGCTGTAAAATACTCGATCAATATACCAGTTGTTAATTTATATGATAATTTTAGGTCTACCATGTAATACCGAAATTTGTAATAACACGTTTCAACAACATATCGTTCTAGGCGCACTAACAATAAATTGTTTATTGGACAAAACGGAAACAATTTCGTTTGTAGCTGTACAATAATATACCATATCTTTCTGCGCGAACTAACAATAAATTGTTTATTGGACAGAACGGAAACAATTTCGTTTGTAGCTGTAAAATAATATACCATATCTTTCTGTGCGAACTAACAATAAATTGTTTATTGGACAGAACGGAAACAATTTCGTTTGTAGCTGTACAATAATATACGATTGATCAGTTT
The DNA here is from genome assembly GCF_932274485.2 of Patella vulgata. Taxonomy (NCBI): domain Eukaryota; kingdom Metazoa; phylum Mollusca; class Gastropoda; family Patellidae; genus Patella; species Patella vulgata. The sequence goes on along the minus strand of NC_065883.2, from coordinate 73,276,423 downwards.
ACATGACGTATTGTTACTGATAATTTGGACATTTGCAAGACGTTTTTACATCCTATCCTTTCCCTCCTTTTTCAGGAATGGGCTTTAGTCATGAATTTACGTCGTTTTTGATGAATTGCTTTATATTGCCGCAGCATAAAAGATACATTATGTAAGATTTATATAAAGAGCTGACCATCCTTGCTATAATAGCCCAAAAATAGACAAAGTAAAATGAAAATATTGAAAATTTCATTCAAATTACTTTATTCTGGGCCAAGTTATCACTGCTGACTAGATGTGTGCATTGTGGTAACCAGGGCACTGGTATATTCCCATTTTAAATTAAATTTTTAAATGGCGAATCAATCTAATCTAGTTAAAATCTCGAGTATCCAATGGCATCGAGGGTCGATTATGGTCTTGTTTGGTTAATAAATGTTAATTAATAGTTTATATAACATTTCAGGCCTAAAGCAATAACTGCAATTGGCAGATTTAGCTCTTGTATAATGTATGTTTAGATATGTGCATAAACCAATCGGATGAAAATACAGATCTATATTTCGTTTCGTTTTTTATACTTTCGGTGGCCTCTACTACACGAAGATCTGACCAGTTCTGGTGGAAGGTCGCATTAGCACACTGATCCGCAGTGAATATTCGCTTGGCCGCTACAATCACTGATAAGGATGACATCGATGCGACTTAATGACTACAAAATATTAACTTTTTTCTTTCGACAAATTAAATTCTGAAACATTTTTTTCATTTATTAGAAAAATAAATAAAGTCGTTTGAATTGTTTGTAGGTAAAAATCATTTCCTATTTAGTGTAAATGGGTATTAAAATAAGTAAAATTCACCATTTAGCCCGAATCCGTGACGTCTTATAATTATGAAAACAATGCACGCGCTATTGAGCCAATGATGGACGCCGCGTGATGTGACGTCACGTGTCGAAACAGTCATCTGTAACAGAGATATTAAAAAATCTCTGTGAAACAGATTGTCGCATTAGAGGTCATACGAGTGGGTTTTAACACTATGGCGTCAGACATTCGATTAACCAATCAGCGTTGATGTTTCTAGTGGGAATCGAAACCACGCCAGTTGACTCAATGACACATCTTATGATAAATGCTAACCATTCGGCCATCCAACCCCCCTACTTGGATATGTTACTCAACAGCGAGGCCCTGTGTATACATTGACATGCACGTAAAAGATCCCTTGGCAGTTGGAATTCGATATAAGAGTAGGCCATAAATCTTTAATAGTTTATATAACATTTCAGGCCTAAATTAAAACCTGCAATAGGCAGATTTAGCTCTTGCATAATGTATGTTTAACAGGGTTCCCGCGGCTTCGTCAAACATTTTTTCAAGGATATTCCAGAATAAATATACGTCAAATTCAAGGATTTTCAAGGACATTTTTTAGCCTAAAGTTACAATTTTTCATCTTAAAAATAACCAAAACATTACCAACTATCGTTATAAAACTTCTAATCTAAACGGGATTTTCATATCAACTTACTATTATTACCAATTTGAAACAAAATTAAGGATCTCAACTGAAATTCAAGGATATTTTCCTATTTCCGTGAAATTCAAGGATATTCAAGACCTTGAAAATGAAATTTTAAATTTAAGGATATTCAAGGATTTTCAAGGACTGCGGGAACTCTGTTTAAGATACCTACCTGTATATGAAATGAAATGAAATGGGGTTTAACGTCCTACTGTTCTGCTCCCAAACTGGGCTAATGAAGATGGGCATACGCCATACAGTGTGCTATGAGGGAAATTTTGCCCGGGCAGTGGCGCTATGGCCTACTCTTATATCGAATTCCAACTGCCAAGGGATCTTTTACGTGCACGCCAATGTGTACACGGGATCTCGGTTTTTCATCCCATCCGAACGACTAGACAGCTGTCCTTGTCAGGCCCTCCGTCCTGCACCACTGACAAGAGGAACCAAGCCGGAAAATCTGGATGAACTTTCTCGGCCAATGCAGGGATCGAACACCCGATCTCCAGGCTAGCGAGCCAGCGACACCCACTTAGCCACCATGATCCCTACCAGTACTGATTAATGTTTGTTTAAAATTATAGTAAATCAAACAATAATAGAACAATACTGGAATGTTTTATTCAATCTGTATAATAATATCGAGCAACACAATGGCAAATATAATAATGTTAAAAATAAATCAAATATAATGCTGATGTAAGGAAAGCCAATGATGCCAACTATACACAGTATTCTGTGTTGGCGATGATGTGCTTCCATATGGATGGACAAATGATAAATATACATTAATCGTTAATCATCATTAATATCAATGAAATATTGATCTCTAAAATCATTAGGCAATTAATCAGGCAATCTATAACACAACAAATATATGTATAATGCTTTTGAGTTATAAAATTATTAGGCAATGCAACCATTGGATCCTATAAATAGAGTCTATTATAGGATTACTGAAACATATAAATAAATATCAAAATTACAAAATCTTGTATAAAACATAATATCACAGATTATATCACATTTCTGGGCAATTAATATATTATATACAATTATAATAGAGAGAGAGAGAGAGAGAGAGAGAGAGAGAGAGAGAGAGAGAGATGGGGTTTAACGTCCACTATGTCATTTCGGGACTGACACATGGTTCAATTTTATTTCAATAATTCGCTTTTCTTGTAGGGGTCTATTAGCAGTGGGAGGAAACCGGAGTACCCGGAGAAAACCCACAAGGTTGGACAGGCGACCCTACTCCTTGCCATGTACAACTGGGGATTCGAAACCACACCAGTTGACTCAATAGCAGACCGTATGATACAGCGCCCACATGCTAACTATTCGTCCATCCAACCCCCTGGGTTTTGAACATAATGGACTAGGTTATTTCTGGACTAATAATTTGCATACACATGGGTTTTCTTCTGTTTCGTCTATGGTTTCCATCAGGCTTAAAGACCTTTAAGCCCATCAGAATTATTGAAATAAAATTGTACAATGTGTAAATCCCGACATTCCCTAGTTTCTCTCTCTTTCTCTAAAATAAGTTTCTAGAAGGAAACCACTACACACGACAACGCATGGACAAATTTGAAAACTACTACACGTAGTTGACCTGTTTAACCATATACGTGGACGGACCATATCACAAACAGGAAAATACAAATATAGTTAGATTCTTTTTGGAATGAAAACAAATTCTAATTATACTATACAAACATAAATAATTTATCAACAAATAAATAATTCACAATATACATTTATATACAGATTAAAATGAAGATGGACAAGATCATTATACCGCTTCATCATTGCTCGTCTGTCTTGATTAAGCACTCATATAAAGTTCATTACCTTTTACTCGCTATGCTGACAGCGCCACCAATATGAATTTTTTTTCTGATGGGCGTGATACTGAAGTTATCAGTCTACCGAGATTCCATCATAGTCCTACGGATGGGAAGATTAATGGATAATACATGTAACATAGACTGTCCTTGGACCTGTTATGTTTTCTATAAATATATTCCTTAATTCATACACACACATACACAGGTGCGCTTTTCACTAAATGAAGAATAGCATCCTTAGGGTTTTCTTAATTCATACATACATACAGGTGCCCTTTCCACTAAATGTAGAATAACATCCTTAGGGTTTTCTTAATTTATACACACATACAGGTGCCCTTTCCACTAAATGTAGAATAACACCCTCAGAATTTTCTTAATTCATACACGCATACAGGTGCCCTTTCCACTAAATGTAGAATAACACCCTTAGGGTTTCTTAAGTCATACACACATACAAGTGCTCTTTCCACTAAATGTAGAATAGCGCCCTATTTCCGTTTTTGGGCACAAAACATCAGAGAATGAGACCACATATCATAGAAATGCAATTGTAAAATGAAATTGCTCACGGTTTACCTTTTGAGTACTATAATACTTAAATTTGTGGAAAACTATGTTAAGTTCATGATTGATTCAGTCTGAAAATTTGGGTGACAAAGAATATATTCAAGCAAATAGCCAAAGCCTCGCCAACTGAGATTGACCCCTTATGCCTATGTAGATTTCGTATCGTAATTCTCAATGTAATGAACTGTAACTGTATCAAGTAGGACCTCAGTCATCCAGTTGACACAACATGGCTACACCTCGTAACACCCAGAAATCTGAGACGTGATCCGTGGGTAGATTAACGGAGGTGACAAAGTTTGTGGAATGACCGGTGGATGATAATGTACCAGCTCTAGTAGAAGTTCTATATAAGGGACATTGATATGATTTCTGGTTATTATCCGTAGCCTGTCCAGCACTTGATGCAGATGGTGGGGCTTGATGTACCTGTAAAATATAATGCACAAATTTGATTTAATCTTTCGAGGATTTGACAAATAAAAATAAACAAACCTCCACCTCCCATAACGAGTTTCGTTAACGCTTGAAAACAGCCACCAAGTACATTGTGATTGTAAACTAGAAACGAGTTTTACATCAAAGGGACGAGTAGGGTGGTCTGTCCAACCTCGTGGGTTTTTGCCCGGTCCTATGGTTACCTATGTGCAAGCAAATTATGAAATAAAATTGAACCATGTGTTAGTCCCAAAATGACCCAGTTTGTGCCCAGTGGAGGTAACCTCTCTCTCTCTCCCCATACAGTGTGCCCAGACAAATTTTGCTCATGACAGTACTTGGTGCTACAGTCTACTGCTCTTCTGAGTTTTTGTCCCATCAGAACATCTAGAAGCTTTTCCTGGCCAGACTCTCTGCCCTGCACCATGGACAAGAGGAAAACAGTCCAGATAATCTGGAAGGACATTCTTGGAGAGAGAGAAAGAAATAGGGTTTAACCTCCACTCGATACAGAATTTTTTTAAGTATTTATTCTGCTTCCATTTAATAAAATTGAAAAAGTTGATTTAGTCTTTGTGTATATGACATATGAAATGGGGTAGAACAAAGTAAACAGTGATAATTTCAACAAATTATTTTTTAATTTCCCCCTTTGATTAGATTCCCTTCCTGCTTTCCCGCCATGCATTCACTGCCTTTGTTAGTAAATTAAAATAAATAAGCTCACCTGTACAGGTAGAAAGTGTATTTCAGGTAATTGACAGAATCGTTGATTAGGATGAAGATCTTTTAATGAATGAGATGAGTTGTCCCATCTAGCACCATCCAGATATAAACCAAATATTAATACACCATCTTCTGGTGCTTTATTACCCTGAAAATATAAACATGTAATACTAACAGGTGCTTTATTACCCTAGAAATATAAACATACAATATTAACAGGTGGTTTATTACTCTAGAAATATAAACATACAATATTAACAGGTGGTTTATTACTCTAGAAATATAAACATACAATATTAACAGGTGGTTTATTACTCTAGAAATATAAACATATAATATTAACAGGTGCATTCTAGAAATATAAACATACAATATTAACAGGTGGTTTATTACTCAAAAATATAAACATACAATATTAACAGGTGCTTTATTACCCAAGAAATGTAAACATACAGTTATAACAGAGAGCTGTCAATCAAATAGTTCATATTTTGGATAGAGTTAGGCAGTGATGTGGTACTTTTTGGGGGCAGTACTCTTGGTCTACTGCATTGGGTAGGACACAAGGACCGCCAAGTACTAGATAAAAAAAAAAAAATTACAGACCTTGTGATACAACGTGCACGCCTAACCCTACAGCGATGATATGCCTAGATGGATGTGTAGAATACTTACAGTAAAAGCTATGTGTTTAATATTATCAACTGGTTGTATATTATCATCACTTGTTATATCAGCTGACTGTACTTTAAAATCAAATTCTAGAGAATCCACAGAGATTCCTAACTTTCTTGCATGGTTTTGAAGAACAGCAGTCAAAAAGCCTGAAAAGATGAATTTTTATCTATCACTGAACTTTTTAATTGGTAATTGATATAGAAGGGAAACCTTTGTTTAGAATTTTGTTAAATGCAATATTTTGTTGGCCATGCATTCAACACAATAAAGAGAGAGAGAGAGAGAGAGAGAGAGAGAGAGAGAGAGGGTTTGTCCACTTGACACAAATTAGGTCATTTCAGGACTAATATATCGTTCAATTTTATCTATCAATGGGAGGAAACCGGAGGACCCCGAGAAAACCCAAGAGGTTGTCAACGTTCAAGTCGGGAATCGATACCACGTCACTTGACTTAATGACAGACCTTATGATACAGTGAGCACCTGCTAACCAATCGGCCATCCACCCTCCTCACTGACACGAGAAACCAGGCTAGAAAATCTGGAGGAACTGTTTCTACCAACACCATGGTTGAATTTGGGCTTTCCAGATAGCGAGCCAGTGCAATACTCATTAGGCCACTGCAGCTCCCCAGTTTCGATGTTATGAAATTCACACCTGATACTGGAGTTATCTCCAGTGCACAGATTTGCGGGTTTCGATTCAAGACATCGCAAAAAAACAGAACATTTACGACAGAACATCTGAATTACCTTGTGGAAAAAAGAATCCGGAAAGCCAGAAACATCTGGGTTGTATGACGTCAGGTTCTTCGGGTTCGCCGTCTGTTTTGGATGGTTTCATCATCTGTTTGTATTGTTTCTCCACAGCAGACGTGATCAGATCCGACCAATTACAGAAAAAATCCACTCTCTGTATTAAATCATTGATCCAGGATGCGAGAGGTTTCCGTGATTCATAAGCTGCTGTCTGAAATATAAAACATACAAACTAGTAGAAAATGGAAATGAAATAAAATGTAGCGAGGCTTAACCTTTAACTTTTTCGTGAACTAAAAATTATTTTATCGTAATTAACATTTAATTTTAATTTTACATCAGAAGTGGTGGAAATAAAATCAAATGGGGTCTAAGGTCCGGGTACCAACCGAGCTACTGGAGATGGGCAATATGCTGTGAGGGAAATTTTGCCGGGACAGTGGCATTTCAACTTAATCTTTTTTGATGTAATGTCCGTGCTTACAGATGACATTGTTTTTGTCCCATTCAAACAACTAGACACTGTTCCTTACCAGGCTAGTAGAAAATGAATGAATATCATTGTAATAATAATCAGGTTATTTAGGAACTAACTAATATGGTCATTTATATTCATGGTGAGAAGGTATATATGAAGCGATACTAAGCAGCAGCAGCTGACCAGTTCAGAATTGACAGAATTGCAACCAAGTGACACTGTCACTGTGGTTTCCTCACACTGCTAAAGACACCTACGTGCAAGCGAATAATTGAAATAAAATTGAACCATACATTAGTCCCTAAATGACCTAGTTTGTGTTGAGTGGACGTTAAGCTCCATTTCTTTCTCTGTCACAGTTCTATGAGGTGGTGTGAGCAGAGAGAGAGAGAGAGAAATGGGGTTTGACGTCCACTCGACACAAACTAGGTCATTTCGGGACTAACATATGGTTTAAATTTATTTCAAAAATTTGCTTGCACGCAGGGGTCTTTAGCAGTGAGAGGAAACCGGAGGACCCGGAGAAAACCCACGAGGTTGGACAGGCGACCCTACTCCTTGTCACGTACAACTGGGGATTCGAAACCACACCAGTCGACTCAATGACAGCCTGTATGATACAGTGCGCGCACGCTAACCATTAAGCCATCCAACCCCCCTTGCCAGGATAGAAGAAAATGAATGAATATCATTGTAATAATAACCAGGTTATTTTTTGACAACCTAATATGGTCATTTATATTCACGAGGAGAAGGTATATGAAGCGATACTAAGCAGCAGCAGCTGACCAGTTCCGAATTTACAGGATTGCAACCAAGTGACACTGTCTCAGTTCTATTAGTCCCTCCAACTGGGGGTCTTGGGGGGGGGGGGGATTCGATTCCCCAGTTGTACGTGACAAGGAGTAGGGTCGCCCATCCAACCTTGTGGTTTTTCTCTGGGTCCTCTGGATTCCTCCCACTGCTAAAGACCCATACGGGCAAGTGAATTATTTAATTAAAATTGAACCATATGTTATTCCTGATTCTCTCTCTCTCTCTCTCTCTCACTGACCTAATTAAACACAACCAACATAATTCAGCTGTAATAGTTGATTGTTATGTCTTCTTATGTTTGTGATCTGGAGTGGAGGAGATCATCAAACCCAAACAAGAAAAGAATAAGAACTAACCTTCCATTGAGCAGGAACATTTTGAGTGAGTAAAGCCGTAGAGGCATCTTCTAATGATTCGGACATGACGATTTCACCTTTAATAGCTAGTATCAGTGACGACAACGACTCATGAATAACTTGTAATAAGATGTTAAATCGGTCTATTTCTTGTCGTAATACCGTTATCAATGCTGAATTACCAATAACATTCTGTGTGGCTTCTTCTAATGCTATAAATAAAAATAATATCATTTTGAATCTCTTGCAAACTACAATATTTTGGAAATTCGATCTCTAAAAAGAATACAGTAGGACGTTAAACCCCATTTCATTTTATTTCTAAAAAGAATAACGGCAGGGCCATTTGTAGAAAATGCGGGCCCCAATTTGGGAGGCCAAATGAATAACTTTAACAAGGCCTATATTCATTCATGTTTAAGACCAATTATGCTTTACTTCATAATTAATAATTGATTTAATACATGTATACAGTTTAAGTATAAATGGACATTTTACTGCTGCCTGGAACATTTTTAAGTTGGTGAGCTGTGGGTCCCCTTTCTAGTGTGAGGCCGAATTTGGGCAAATTGGTCAAATGTACCAAAAACCTGCCCTAAATAACAGGCCAAAAAGAATGGATTTCGTTCAGTATTTACAAATATATGATGAACATTTTGATTAACCTCTTTCTATTCTGATTGAATCGGAGGGTTGATTTGTACAGGGTTTAACATCCACTCGACACAAACTAGGTCATTTTGGGACTAACATATGGTTTAATTTTATTTCAATAATTTGCTTGCACGGAGGGGTCTTTAGTAGTGGGAGGAAACTGCAGGACCCAGAGAAAACCCACAGGGTTGGACAGGCAGTTGACTCAATGACAGACCTTATAATACAGCGTCCACACGCTAACCATCCGGCCATCCAACCCCCCTTGTCACGCACAAGCGAAACCCCTCCATTTGACTCAATGACAGACTTTATGAGCTAATGTACTTGCGTTAAAGCCACGTAACTTACTTACAATTTATACAAGTAGATATACTCACCAGTTACTTTAGGTTTAGTTTTACTTTTGCTGTCCTGTGTATCTTTCAATAACAGACCTTTAAGTGTATATTTAGGGAGTAAGGGTGCTCCCGATGTAGATGGGGTAGGCTCCGTATCTTCAACTATTTTTGGTAATTTATCAATAATATCTGCCGCTATGTCTAACACTATTACATCATTACTATGTTTAGATCTGTCACAATATATCGAATTTTAAAAGTATAAGAAAATTTATGTACAAAAGATTTAAATGTAAAATATTCAAAAGTATATCAAAGACTCCGAGTGAGATTTTATTGCTATGGAAACCCTCGTAAACTACAACATCACCCCAAAAATAGTTCAAATGCATTCAGTATTTACAAAGATATGACCAATTAAAAATTCCACGGAGCCACGGTGGTGGCTGAGAAATTTCATTGGGGTTTTCCAGTGTGGTTTCCACTTGTCAGTGGTGCAGGATGGAGGGCCTGACAAGGACAGCTGTCTAGTCGTTTGGATGGAACGAAAAAAAACCGAGGTCCTGTGTACACATTGGCAGTTGTAATTCGATATGAAAGTAGGTTTTAGCGCTGCTGTTCAGGCAAAATTCACCTCACAGCATAGTGTATGGCGCATGTCTGTCTTCATTAGAGCAGTTGGAGCAGAACGGTAGGACGTTAAACCCCATTTCATTTTATTTCATTTTGTATTAAAACGTCATGTTGAAATTTAAACTTGATGTTTTGCTTTAAGTGTCTAAATAAAACTAGCTAAAGAACATCTTTCTGGTCATATTGGTTTTAAATTTTAATAAAGAAAATGCCTGTTTGCCTTGGGCTTCATAAAAATAATAATTTTTAATAATTTATTAATATGCTTAATGTATGATTTAGGAGTTATTAAAGGCCCTAGTATTGGTTATTTATCACTTCAGATACCTGCTAATAATCCCTTTCTAGACAAAGGATGATCGAAGAGATTATGCAGCTGGCTATATTGCATCATACCAGATTAAGCGTTCAGTACAGACTGCTTACAAGACAAAGGGAAAGAGAGAGAATTGTGGTTTAATGTCCACTCAACTCTAACTAGGTCATTTCAGGACTAACATATGTTTTTTATTTTATTTCAATAATTTGCTTGCGTGTAGGGGTCTTTAGTAGTGGGAGGAAACCGGAGGACCAGGAGAAAACCCACGAGGCTGGACAGGCGACCCTACTCCTTTCCATGTACAACCGAGGATTAACAACGGCAGTTGACTCAATGACAGGCCTTATGATACAGTGCGCGTGTGCTAACCATTCGGCCATCCAACCCCCCTACAAGACAAAAGACATTACATAACTCTAGCAAGCATTTCCACGTGGCTGTTAGTCATGTCTAGCCAGTTCCAATGTTGACCATCTGTGGGTCATAATATGATCAGGACGTTTCATTCAATTTCATATATAGAAGGTGTTAATTGATATTTTCCTAAATAATCTTAAAATGCAGCATCAAACTTACCCACTAAGACCAACGCTAACTCGAGGCTGAAGACTAATTATAGTCTCCATGATGTCATGTGCCTGGTATTCTCTACATGCTTTATCAGCGTTTTCTGTCATGCCAAATATTTCTGATGAATCAGCATTCGGTAATTCTTCTATATAATCTACTACTTGATTAAACGTCAGGTCTGCTGATATCGGTTTATAGAGCTGAAATTAACAAAATAATTCTCAGTGTCGAAATATGACACAAGACATTTTGAGTAAAGTCTGTATCACTACAGGCTCAGGACTGTACAGCACAGTGGACGTTAAACCCCATTTCACTGTCTCTATTTTTAACATGGGATCGAAACTGCCACTTACTCTAAAGGACATGTGTTAGACCACTAGCCAACCCAACCCTTCCTTTATAAACAGAGCAGCACATAAAAAATATTATATCACTGGAAAAAGGGGAACCACCGTGATGGAAGCTAGCACCGTAATTCACTGAGCCACTGTAGGTCCTTTTTAAATAAATTGGGTAGTACGTGCGCGTTGTATAAGATCTGTCAGTGAGTCAACAGGCGTGGTTTTAATTCCCCGGATGTAATTGATAAGGTGTAGGGTCGCTTGTCCAAGCTTGCAGGTTTTCTCTGTGTCCTCCGGTTTCCTCCTCTACGCAGGCGAATTATTGAAATAAATTTAAACCATAAGTTAGCCCCAAAATGACCTTGTTTGTGTCGATTCGACATTATCCTCTCTCTCTCTGTCTCTCACAGAGAGAGAGAGAGAAATGGGGTTTAATGTCCACTCGACACAAACTAGGTCATTTCGGGACTAACATATGGTTTTAATTTTATTTCAATAATTCGCTTGCGCATAGGGGTCTTTAGCAATGGGAGGAAACCGGAGGACCTGGAGAAAACCCACGAGGTTGGACAGGCGACCCTACTCCTTGTCACGTACAACCGGGGATTCGAAACCACGCCAGTTGACTCAATGACAGACTTTATGATACAGCGCGCACGCTAACCATTCGGCCATCCAACCCCCCGTCTGTCTCTCACATATAAAATATTATATATATTCTTACTTTATCTGTTGAGTAATAATGATCAGGTTTGAGAACGTCTGGACAATAAAACTTGCTCAATAAACTCCACAAACATCGTCTATCCCAATCATCTGTTACACGACCACCATAAGTTACCTCCCCTGTTGAATACATCATGGCCGCCCACGGTATATCGGACTGTTCTTCTAATAACATTTGTAACTTTAAAACTGATACCTGAAACAAAACCACCCAAAGAGTCAATCATCAACATCTTGTATACCAAAGTCAAATTTGTTTCCATGGAAACACAAAAATTGTCAACAGAGAAATTTCTGATTAGCAAAATCATCAAAATGAAATGAAATAAAATGGGGCTTAACATCCTATTCATCTGCTCCTACTGGGCTAATGAATGCAGGGCATACGGAATACAGTGTGCTATGAGGGAAATTTTGCCCGAACATCACATTTCAATATCACTCTCTTAACTTCGTTTGACGTGGGCTGGATGATAGTAAGGGGGGCAGAACCCGAAATGCCCCCCAAAATTTCAGGTTTACAGATAGCGGCAAAGGAGCGGATGGCGTATGTCCATCTTTATTAGCCCAATCGTAGCAGAACAGTGGAACATTAAACCCCGTTTCATTTCTTTTATAACGAGAATATTTACCTCGAGATCTGAGTCATTAAACTCATACGGAATATTCCATCCCAGTGTACCATATTTCTTCCGTTCTTGTATAATACTGTTAAATATACATAAACCAAACAAGAGTTTCCGCCAAGCTGGACTATCCACTCCTTCATCATAGAGTTTATCTGTTACCACTCCAGCACCACCACTACCAAATGTACGTAGCATGTTAGCTTTTAAACCTCTAGGTGGTTCCACTGTCATCTACAAAATAATATTTATTTAATTAAAGATAGATTTCAGACACATACACCCAATAGCAGTATTGTAATGGATGTCTTTAATGTTTTCAGACAGGGGCCAGTAATTCTGTGAAAATATGTTTCGTGACTTTGGATATTGATAACGTTTCTTATCCAAGTAAGTTCAAAAGAATATCAAGAACTCTCACCCAGAGAGTTGACAATGTTTCAGTGACCAATGAAAAGCTGAACAATACCAGCAAGTTTGATTCAAATCTCTCAAAATCTCTGACCTGTTAAGTGTTTACAAGGTTTCGATACAGGGGCAGTAAATCTGTGAAAGTTCAAAACACAGCCAAGAATTTTGATAGGGCTCTCATTTAAGACTGATCTAACAAGTCCACCAAGTTTACAAGAATTGTTAATAGACAGACAGGGTGACAACAATACATTGTATTACATGAAATGTTGGTGCATAAAATAGAGTTTGTTTTATAAAAAAAAAGTCTTGAGTTTAGTTTTACCACTTCGAAAACCATCAAGAGCTTATGGTGTCTTTGCACCAACCCTATGGAATTCCTTGCCTGGTCACTTGAAGTCTATTACGAATTTGATATCTTTTAAATGCTCTTTAAAAACATACCTTTTTCGAAAATGTTATTTAACATAATGTGCTTATGTATAGTGAACAATTAATGTTTTTACATGTTTATATACGGTATGTACAGCGGTTTGAGATTTTCTGATGTAAATCGCTGTATGAAAAATTAATTATTATTATTAAAATTTTAAAAAATAATCTGCGGGAAACTAAAGAACAATGTACTAAATTCAAAATAATTTACCTTAATACCAGTTTGTAAAATAGAAACAGGAAAACATGGATCAGGTTTTGAACTTAACCACAGACGAAACTGTGGATCCATTTCATCACTTGGTCGATTAAAACTGTAATACAAAAATAATTAAATATACACAAAAACCATAGAGATACATGTACATGATTACACAAAGGCCTTAGAGATACATGTACATGATTACACAAAGCCTTAGAGATACATGTACATGATGACACAAAGACCTTATTGATAAATGTACATGATAACACAAAGACCGTAGAGAGACATATGCATGTTTAAACAAAGACCTTAGAGATACATGCACATGATTATACAAAGACCAAAGGCATACATGTACATAACACTAAGACCTTAGTGATACTTGTACATGATTACACAAAGGCCTTAGAGATACATGTGTATGATTACACAAGGCCTTAGAGATACATGTGTATGATTACACAAAGGCCTTAGAGATACATGTAGGCCGACACGATTATGCAAAGACCTAAGAGATATATGTACATAATTACACAAAGAATATAGGAGTACATATAAATGATTACATGGAATTTCCAATATCCTTTCCTTAATGTGTTCAAAGTGGGGGAAAAAGAATCATTTTTTACCTTTCAACTATTGACTGTAGCTTGGGCATCCATGAAGCTGCTAAATGACAGTTTTGTAAGAAGACCCATCTTCCCTTTAATATCTGTGCCTTTGAGATGAGTTCCTCAGCTTTCGGTCCCTGACCACGTCCCAGCGATATCATGTCTAAATGGACTGTACTACCACGTAGTTCTTTAGCAAACCGAAGCATCTGAGCTGCTGGATCACATCCTGTAAGTAATAATGTGGAGATTAAAATGCAATGAAATGGGGTTTAACGTTCTGCACCCACCAGAGTTAATGAGGATTAGCGTAAGCCATGCAGTGTGCTTTGAAGAACATTTGGCACAGACAGTAGAGGTAATGCCTTCACTTATCTGATTTGCAAGTGTCGGGGGATCTTTAATGTGCTGCTAGTTGTATACAAGGGATCTAATTTTGTTTGTCTTATTTAAACAACTAGACACTTTTCCTTGCCATTTTGATCGTCCGGAAAAACCAGGCTGTAATAGCCAGATTAACATTCTCAGCCAACACTGGGGGTAAATCCGGGACATCATGGTCAACGAGCAATCTGATTAAAACACAGATCCTATTTCATTTCGTTTTTATAGTTCCAAATTTCGTTTTAATTGTCTTTACTACACTAGAATATGGAAGAGTTGTTATCATTCAGGTGTTCTGAATGATGTGAATGATTAGCCAATGAAACTGTCTGTTACGGTGAGCTTTAGGCGTGTTTTGCACTGAACTGTGGGTAATCCACTAGTAACATCAATGCTGATTGGTTAATCAAATGTCTGACATCATAGGGTCAAAAGCCACTTATATGACCTCTGACGCGACCTATCGTAACAACCGGTCAGATCTTCATGTAGTGTAGGCTGCCGAGAGTATAAAAAAACAAAACAAAATATAGATCTGTATTTTAATCAGATTGGGTCAACGGGCCAGTATTACTCTTTGAGCCACTGTAGAACCAAAGACTGCAGATTATTTTTCACAAGTTAAATTAATTAAAATGATTAAAATATTAAATCTTACCCGGTGATAAAATAAATATAAGAGGAGTTTTTGCCGAGGATTCTTCAAATATTTCCTTCAAATCAAAAGTTCCTGTCGAGAGATATGCTGGTCCCAACTGACTTTTAATAAACTGGGTGATAGAAGCTGGTAAAGTCTCGAAACTTAACGCTCGGATGATGATCAAGCGCTGAAATTTACTAAGTTTTTCCCACTCAAATATAACATTGGATTCGTCTTTCTCTCCTGAAAATTGTTTTAAGAAAAAATCCAGGATGAAATGGAATTAAACTGAATGATGGGGTTAGAATGAATGGAGAAAACTGAAGGAAGATCTTACAATTTACATTATTCATAAAGAAATAAGCTTGGAAAATTGGACAGCCAAAAGATCAATTATTACTAGAGAAATGTAATGAAATGGGGTTAAACATCCTATTGTTTTGCTCCTACTTGGCTAATGAAGACGGGCATATACCATACAGTGTGCTATGAGGGAAATTTTGCCCGGACAGCGGCACTACAGCCTACTCTTATATCGAATTCCAACTGTCAAGGGATCTTTTACATGCACGCCAATGTGTACACAGGACCTTGGTTTTTGGTCTCATTCGAATGACTAGACAGCTGTCCTTGTCAGGCTCTCCGTCCTATCACTGACAAGTGGGAACAACACGCTGGAAAATCTGGGTGAACTTTCTCAGCCAATGCAGGGATCGAACACCCCACCTCCAGGCTAGCGAGCCAGCGCCTTACCCACTTAGCCACCGTGATCCCCTTATTACTATAGCTATTTTCTTTGTTACGGCAGGAAATCAGCATGTGCTGAACTATCCTGCAACGTGGAACCAAAAAGAACTTGTAACACTATCTATCCTGTGTTACAGCTCTTAAAAGTCTTAGACGGCACGTTGGACTTCACGTTGTGTTCTTTTAATACTAAAACTCAGAAAACCCATGTCATTCTAAATGTGTATTTATATATAGCAGTAATACAAAGTACAGCTTTAGTCCCTAATAACTTGAAATGATGTCACTCCACCCATTTGCCTGAGTCGGCTGAATATTTGAATCAACTTTAAAATTTATTGTGTCGGAATGATGTCTGACAAAACCATGCCCACTCTGCTCTTTTAAAACACCAAACATGAATATATCAGAGACATTAATCACTTGATTGGTCAAAATGCAAGGATTCTATTTTAGTGTCCTAATAAGGAGAAGGTGTGAAAGACAATATGCATACATTTGTAACACAAAACCATTGATAATAAAAACGCCCAACACGTGAGTCCAATCAGTCTGAAGAGTTCAATACGAATGAAACTAGTCACTGACATTCATAGCCACCTTATCTCTTATATTATCTGACTTTCTGCTTACGATCTCGTAATGGCAAATTTTGTTGACCAAATCGGTCGGTCGTGATTCCTTCTCTTGCCTCGGAATCCACCATCATTTTTACGGAAGATAATCTCTCGGCTAAAAAATCTTCTTTTTCTCTCAGCTACGAGATATACATAGAATCAAACCGGTCCAGAGCCGATCGTGTCGTAGGTGAATAGGCCTACTCATCCAGTTAACACAACGGACAATCTCACATCGGTCCACATAAGAGAGACACATATTAGTCGCCTCCAACTTCCGATTTCCAAGGCATTACAGTCTAAACCTTGACTCTTATACCAATAAACCATTTGGTACTATTTCGTACCTATTTCATATTAAACCCCTCGGGCACCATGTTGAATCACACAGTATTTAACGTTCTAAAACCTAACCATTTCATGGAATCAACGACAAATCTAAACTTGGGCACTCCTACCATTTTTAATTTTGTATCACATTGATAATAAAGGTTTAAATGAGTACAGAATATATTTTGGCCTGGATTCAGCCATGAAAGATAAGGTATCGTGACAAATATGTCCTCTCGGGATAAACGACTTGAAGAAATAGATAGTTACCATTAAGTATAAAACAAGATGTCATCATGCTATAAGGATCTTCTGACTTCCTAAAAGACATCCATTGTTCATGACATGTTCGTATACTACGACAAAGCATCTCAAACCCTGGTACAGAAGCTTCTATATACTGACATAGACGCCACATACTGTCAGTTATCCAGGTGGGAGGAGCTTTATGTTTGATAGAAAGCTTATCTCCTGCTTGAGCTTCAGATTCTAATCGTTCTATTGGAGTCAAACCTTGAAAAGAAAATGAAATAAAAATTAAAACCCTTGAGAGAGAGAGAGAGAGAGAGAGAGAGAGAGAGAGAGAGAGAGAGAGAGAGAGAGAGAGAGAGAGAGAGGTCCACTCCACACAAACTAGGTCATTTCGGGACTAACATATGGTTCAATTTTATTTCAATAATTCGCTTGCGCATAGGTGTCTTTAGCAGTGGGAAGAAACCGTAGAAAACACACAAGGTTTGGCGGGAGACACTATTTCTCCTCACTTACTAGCTTGAGATCGAAACCACGCCTCTTGACTCAATAACAGTCCTTGTGATCTAAATTGCAAACATTAGATCACTCGACGGATCAATCTGATTGAAATGAGTGCTTTCTTTCAATATCACACGACTTAGTTGTCCATAATGCTGCTGGTAAATAACTTCACATTTAAAATGAAATGAAATGGGGTTTAACGTACAGTGTGCTATGAGGGAAATTTTGCCTGGACAGCAGCACTATGGTCAACTCTTAAATGAAATTCCAACTGCCAAGGGATCTTTTACGTGTACGTTAATGTATACATGGGACCTCAGCTTTTCGTACCATCCAAATGACTAGACAGATGTCCTTGTCAGGCCCTCTATCCTGCACCACTGACAAAGGGAAACCACACCGGAAAATCTTGATGAAAATGAAAGCAATGACAGACCTAATGCTCTAAAGCGTACGTGTTAGACCACTTGACCCCAGTCACTAACTATGATGGAATTGAGAGTCCTTGTTCAATATCGAACGGCTTCGTTGTCCATAATGCTTCTGGTATATAATTTCACACTTGACTTACCATCATGCTTTGCTGCCAGTTTGTCATCCATCATGGTAGCCATGACACCTCCGTGTAAAAACACCTGCCATTCTGTCTGGTCGATCTTTTCCATCTCGATAGTATCGTCCTGATATCGCGAGTTCGACTGCATGATACTACTACATATCATAAATGAGAACGTCAGTTGATGATGAGCGAATAAACCCACGGAAACGACGCGATAAACACTGTAGGTCAGCCTCTCTATCATACTCTTCAAATGTTGACGTAGGCTATCTGATATATCAGAATTACTATCCATTGTGTCTATGGATTTTATACTGCTACGACTGGCTGGTCGTAGGACTCCCGTCTGATTGGCTACGCTGATTCGTTGTTTTGACGTCGTCTGCGATGTGTTCAGGGTTATACATGTTGTGAACATATCTTGAAACCATGCCAACGAGAACTGATACATCACGTCTATTGTCGCTAATTCTGCCAACACAAAATATAACACAGCTCCTCGAGTAGCAACCTGCGAAAAAAAAATCAAAATTAATTTGGAATGCAGGAAATAATATCTGGATATTTTCACTGAAAAAGGCCGATGTACTTGTTGTACCATCGAAACATTTTGAAAAAGAAATTTATAAACTCTCTTTCTTTAACACATTCATTTTGAAATTCTAGTCATGATTGGCGTACTTATTGTTGCTCTTTGTATTTAAAGCAGCATTATGGAAGATTAGATAAAGAGCTGCCAGGTCTCACTATAGTAGTTAAAAAAAATAGATAATGCAATGGGAATATGTTGAAAATTTCAGTCAAACTATGTCACTCTGAGACAAGAAATACCTTTTTCAATAACACTGTAGCCTTGATTGTCATTGTTACCATTGTTACAATAATAATCAAAGTCTTGATTAGCCATTTTTACGGTTAATCATCAACAGCCATTAAACGGCAGATTGGATTCAAATCTAACGAAAATTGGACCCACTATTTGTCTATGTTGGTTGCGTTTTTTCTATTTGTCCCGTGGGGTGCATTTTTCTATGTGGGGTGCATTTTTCTATGTGGGGTGCATTTTTCTATTTGTCTATGTGGGGTGCGTTTTTCTATTGGTCTATGTGGGGTGCATTTCTCCTACACTTTCTATCAAAATTAAAATATTACTCTATTAAACAGCACGAATATGAAAATGTTCGATTTTCCAACTTACAGGTAAATATCGTTTTCTGGCTGTATTTATTTTTTTCTCTGTATCTTCTGATTGGGCAACTCGTGAGTAAATCTCGGCAGCTATACCTTTACTCTTCTGTAGCGTTTCTACCAGATCCTGATCATCCAATATATGACCTGTAATAATCGCAGATGGGAAATATCGTAAATTGTTTAATAATTGAACATTTGTAATATACAGAACACCTAGAGAAGTGAAATCCAATGGGTTTTAACGTCATACTTGTCTGCACCCAGTGGGCAACTGAAATGAAATGAAATGAAATAGGGTTCTGCTCCGAATGGGCTAATGAAGACGAGCATAAGCCATAGTGTGTTATGAGGGAAATTTTGCCTGGACAGTGGCACTATGGCCTACTCTTATATCGAATTCCAACTGCCAAGGGATCTTTTACATACATGCCAATGTGTACATGGGACCATGGTTTTTTGTCCTATCCAAATGTCCTGCACAACTGATCATGACAGTCTAGAAAATGTAATGAAATGAAATGGGGTTTAACGTCCTACTGTTCTGCTCCGATTGGGCTAATGAAGACAGTCATAGGCCATACAGTGTGCTATCCGAACGCCTAGACAGCTGTCCTTTTTAGACCCTCCGTCCTGCACCACTGACAAGGGGAAACCATGCCCGAAAATCCTGATGAACTTTCTCGGGGAACACTGGGATCGAAACACGGGACCTCCAGGCTAACAAGCCAGCGTCTTCTACTCACTGAGGCATTGTGGCTCCACCTCCGGGCAAATGAAGACAGACATATGCCATGCACTGTGAGATATGGCTATAACTGAGAGGGTATCTGCTGCCAATGTTTTACTTCGGATCTTGGTTTTTGGGTTCATCCTAACGATGGGGTTTAACACACAAACTAGGTCATTTCGGGACTAACATATGGTTTAGTTTTATTTCCATAATTCGCTTGTGTGTAGGGGTCTTTAGCAGTGGGAGGAAACCAGAGGACCCGGAGAAAACCCACGAGGTTGGACAGGCGACCCTACTCCTTGTCATGTGATCAAACTCTGGACCTCCAGGTCAGAGGTCAGAGATCAGAGCCAATGTCACCCAACCCCCAAGTTAAATATACAGAAACCAGCTAGTTCTTTAATTATGAATTATATCCCAATCTTTTCATTGTTTATACAATTCGTACCTTCTGATTTCTGTAATAAACTCAATGATTTAT
The DNA here is from genome assembly GCF_932274485.2 of Patella vulgata. Taxonomy (NCBI): domain Eukaryota; kingdom Metazoa; phylum Mollusca; class Gastropoda; family Patellidae; genus Patella; species Patella vulgata. The sequence continues at coordinate 73,255,930 of NC_065883.2, read as the reverse complement.
CTTCTAGATCGCGTAAAGCTTGTCTATCATTCGTTATACTCTCCATTAAATCACGACGATCACTCTCTAACTTCGGTTGTTCCTACAATTATAAATAAAAAATCCAGATTCAACTTTCACAATGATTGGTTTGAAGTTGAAAATGAGATTCATTATTCGCAAAAGATGTAGCTGTTAAAAACAATTGTAAAAAAAAAATAAAAAAATCACAAACTGTAAAAGAAATTGTAAAAAAATCTTATTGAGCATTAGCTCTTGGAATTGTCTTCTCCGAGGCTTCTTCTTGAAAATTTGACTGTTGGTCATATGATAATGCACAGAAAAATTGCATATTAAATTAATATTTCATGTTTTTATTTTTAGTAGGGCATTGCGAATTCACAGGTCTATACAACATTGTGACATATTACTAATATGTTGTTTTGTGAGACAAATCAAATGACATACTAACTTCACATCTAGCAATAGCACTGCTTACATTATGGTTATAGCAAAATAAAAGTAGAAAATAACAAAGTTGTTCCATACGGTCTTAACATATAGGCAAACTGAGCTTAGGGGTCCCATGCTAATCTATGTATGCTGTTAAACACTGAATTTGTTGGAAGTATTAATACAATAAATATAATGTTTAATCTTATCGAACATTTACATTTTTATTCCTTGGAGTTGCTGCATAGGCACACCTTTGCCCAGCGGCCTATAATGCCATTAAGCTGGCCCTGAAGTTGCCAAGTATATCGTAAACGTTTACCTGTTTAACAACAGCTGATAATAATTGTTCCTGTAGACCGTCAAACGTAACAGTAAAGTTGATGATATTAACTTGTATAAACACGGCTGGTAGAAAATGTGGGTTTGTCATCGTGGTAGTTAGATATAACCTGTAGACAAAATACATAGTTTTATATAGGGGTTGATAATAACCTTCAATTACCGCATGTGTTTTATTATATATGCACAAGGTAAGCAGCCAGCCGTTGATACCTGGCAATAATCTTTATAGTTTGTGTTGATATCCAAGATTGTTATTCAAAAACTTGCGAATTTTAATTTCGAATAAGAAACAAGAAAGTGGTTACTATCTACTACAAAAACTGAGGTACACTTGTAAAATGGGTAGTACAGCTCAACAAGCATATGGTCCTTTTCCATATTGGAACAGTTTCAACAGCGTATGCCGTATACTTAACTTTAGTTTGGTCAAAAGTTCTTAGTACTACTAAGTTTGTTGGTTGAAGTGTGAATAAATGAGTAAAATACGAACCTAAATCTATTATTATATTCTATCTCTGTATCACCTATTTGTATAACTACATGACCAGATCTACTATATGTCTCCTGTAATAATACCGGTCTTAATGCTGGATCTAATTCTTCTCCTACATCCTATAAATAAAATATAAAACAAAAACCCATAAAATTCAGGAAACAGAAACTATCTCCCTTCCTACAAACATAAAATATAAAAACAAAACTCCTAAAATATAGGATAAAGAAACTATCTCTTTTCCTACAAACATAAAATATAAAAACAAAACTCCATAAAATAATGGATACAGAAACTGATTCTTCTCACTTAAAAAATATACCCTCCCCTGCCCCTCCCCATAAAATTCGGGATACAGTAACTTGTTTACTTTACCAAGCTTGATTCTGATACAGAAACTTATTTAGTTATCAATTGGGATACATGTTCTGAGGGATGTGATGAAAGTGGTTGCCAAGGTTACCTCTTTGAGTAGAGAGACAAGGTGCAGTTTAATCAGAAATTAAATCAGAAAGGAGAAAAAATGATAAATGGAATACCTTTATAAGTACAGGATCTCCAACTCTAATGGCTGTTTCCATGGTTCTCATCAAGTTAGGATTTGTGGCCGATACAATCTTTAATCTATTACCCTCCATTTCTTTTACCCAACTACAAATAAAAATATTCATCTGACAACCTGTATACTTTTCACATGTTTCCATGGATTATAAACAGAATTTACCATTCCTCACCGCTATCACAACTTTCTCACAAAAAACCCAGTTAATAAATGCCGCTGGATTGAAACTACATACTATGGATTTCACAGTGATAGAAGCAAGCCCTATAAGGCATAAGGTTTCTCTTTATCTTGTTCGGTACAGACTTTTCTTTTTTTTCTATGTTTTTAATGATATTCATAATACATAATTTCTTTTACCCAACTACATATAAAAATATACACAGAAGCAAGTCTGGATAGGTATGAATCTAAACTGTTTGTTCGGCAACAGATTTAGTCTTATTTCAAAATATTTGGTGCATCCAAAATCATTACTTTCAGGCCTGTATGTTAACAGTGTTGCCTATACAGTGTGCCATGAGGGAAATTTTGCCTGAACAGCGGCACTAGAGCTTACATTTATTTTGATTTCCAACTATCAAAGATCTTTGACATTCTGCCGATACACAACCCCTGTTTTTCATCCCATTTAAATGACCAGACTTCTGGAACTTTCTTGGACAACACCAGGATCAAGGAAGATTAGAGCTTTAATTCTTACTGGGCGAGAAGGTCAAACGTGTCCAAATTAAAACAATTACCCCAAACAAAGTATCAAAATAATGAGCTCATAATGAAAATATTTAAAACTTAACTATAACCTACTTGAATGCTTGACCTTGTGGATCTATCAACAGCGGCCATTTTCTAGCCCGTTTTACAAACATGGCATTTTCTGTAGAATGGTTATCTCTTGGTAAACCTTCATTATGCCATTTCATGACCTAGAGAAAGAAATGAATAACTGGAATAAAGTGGGGTTAAAGGTCGGTTTTAACAGTATGCTAGAAGGAAAGTTTTGAGCGAAAAGAGAAATGAAATGGGGTTTAACATACTACTGTTCTGCTCTGACTGGGCTAATGAAGACGAGCATACGCCATACAGTGTGCTATGAGGGAAATTTTGCCCGGGCAGCGGCAATATCGCCTACTCTTATATCAAATTCCAACTGCCAGGGGATCTTTTACCTGCATTCCAATATATACACGGGACCTTGGTTTTCCGTCTCATCCGAAGGACTAGACAGCTGTCCTTGTCAGGCCCTCCGTTCTGCGCCACTGACAAGAGGAAAACAGTTGCTTGCACTTACTTTCATCGAATTCTAACTGTCAAGGGTTATTTTACGTGCGTGCCAATGCGAGTACATGGGAAATTGCTTTTTGTCCCATCCGAACAACTAAACACTGCCTTTGATGTCTATTACAGCTCATGTCAATTGGCTATCAAACTGTTAATCATTTTAAATGTTATATAATGTATGTAAATCACCATTTATATAAGGGTGGGGGAAACAAAGAATTATATTTTCAGGTCCAGAATGTGGTGTCTTACTTATTCACAAGTCCATAAAAATTTGCTATATATATGGAACACAAACTATTTAAACGTAGGAAAATTATTCATGGAATAAAACCAAAGTAATAGGGTTTAATGTCTTGACAACACAATACATATGAGACTAGCTTTTGTCATTTTCATGATTACGTGTGCAATGCGAGCGGGGAGAATGTTGCTCGGACAGCAGCATTTAAAGAGAGAGAGAGAGAAATGGGTTTTAACGTCCACTCGACATAAACTAGGTCATATGGTTTTTAAATTTTATTTCAATAATTCGCTTGCGCATAGGGGTCTTTAGCAGTGGGAGGAAACCGGAGGACCCAGGAGAAAACCCACGAGGTTGGACAGGCGACCCTACTCCTTGTCACGTACAACTGGGGATTCGAAACCACGCCAGTCGACTCAATGACAGACTTTATGATACAGCGGGCGCACGCTAACCATCCAGCCATCCAACCCCCCCCCCCCCCCAGCAGCATTTAAAATGCCAAGGGTCCTTCATGTGCACACAAATGTGTGCCATTTTTTTTATCCCATTCATACAACTAGACTTTCCGTGTCAGAGTTTTTGTGTCTGCCCTGCAGATGTCACCCCTGAGAACGAGGGTTTTCGATGGCATGCACTGGGTTTCGAACTCCTATTCATTAAACAAAACAATTCATTTAACTCACCTGATTGGCATCCACCATACTTTTAGCCAGATTGAAAGTCTTGGAGATGGGAATTTCCACAGTTTTACACATGTCTACCCAGGTACTGACCAGCTGTTTACGATAACTTGCTGTAAACGCTCCCAGATACACGACCGATGATGCAGCCACCAATGTATCCCCTACCAATCCTTCCAGTTTAAAATCTAGCTTACGCACAGATTCAGCCCATCTCACCTGGTGATAGAAAGAAAAAAAAAAGATAAGTTGCCAGGCAAAGAAACATACACCAACAGCAGTCTACACGGGTTGTCGCATATTTATTGTTTTGTAGGTAATGGGAGCATTTAAAAGAAAAAATTGATCACAAGAAACAACTCTAATTAATTAATAAAATTTTTAGCCTCTAGTGTGTCCAAAAGATTGTTCAAAGTGATCAAGAACAATAACTCCGGAAGTAATTATCAATTGATGTATAAAAATGAAAAAAAAATTAAAAACAGTCACTAAAACTTCCATACTGAATTATTATTGTTAAATGGCTAAAATATAACTTTAATAGCTTCTCACATGTGCCATTATAACATATGTTATCCCTTCGACTGTACAGAAGTAAACTGATAATAGAAATGAAATGGGGTTTAATAACATCCTGCTTTTCTACACCGACCAGGCGACTGAAGATGATTTAGACGACGGGCATAAAACATGCAGAGTGCTATAAGAGAAATTCTGTCCCGACACTCCGACAGCAGCTTTAAATCATGTCTACACTTTATTGATTTCTAACAGTCAAGGGCTCTTTTTCATGCACAACAACCTGTACACCAGTTGTTCGATCTAATTGACTAGACAATTTTACTATGCCAGTTCCTCTGTCCTGCACCACCACTGATGCTAGGGAAACCAGGCTTGTAAATCATAAGGAAATTTCTCAGCACAAGGATCAAATCCGGGACCTCCTGGCAAGTGATTATCGAACATAGTCAAGGTATTCATGTTATGAAACTATACACCAATTTTGAACATTCTCTCAATTGCAATCCCAAATCAGAAAATTCTTATCTTTAACCTCCGTCGTCAATATTCTACCGAAATTAGAAGCAGAATTATTGGGTACCAAAAGGTGTGTGAGAGAGAGAGAGAGAAAGAGAGAGAGAGAGAGAAATGAGGTTTAACGTCCACTTGACACAAACTAGGTCATTTCAGGACTAGCATATGGGTCAATTTTATTTCAATAATTTGCCTGCGTATAAGGGTTCTTTAGCAGTGGGAGGAAACCGAAGGACTCAGAGAAAAATCACAAGGTTGGACAGACAACCCTACTTGTCACATACAACCGGGGAATTGAAACCACAACAGTTGACTCAATGACAGACTCTTGAATCTATTTTAATTAATAGTTCCCTGAAGGCGGGGGAATAAAATGGTGACTATTAAATAATACCCACCTTTTCTCCATCTAAAGCTTTTATAAGTAACGCGGCTCTCTGTAACCGTAATCCTGTTGTTTTTTTTCTTTCCTTCAACGCCTCTCTCTGATTAACGCTATCTTGATACTGCTGTTCTATCATTGTCAGATGATCTTGAATCTGATTAAAATAAAAGTTTCAAATCAAGGCAGGGTTTCGGTATCCTTAAAGGGACAATAACACTCTTGCTGGCTTGACAGCTGCAGAAAATAAAAAATAGCCTTATTCTAAGTACTAGATGTGTTAGTGTCCTACCTGTTGTGTAAATTATCCATTAAATCCTATTTTACTTGTCCAAAGGGTTCAAAAGTATTTTTAAATCCAAGTCACATTTCAAAAGCTTTACGTCAGGCTTTTCAAATCATTTAGTTTAATTTTTTAAATTTTTTAAATTAGGTGTGTTAAGATGAAATTTGTAAAGATTGGGACATATTATTGAGTTACAACAAGAGTGGTATTGAGCCTTTAAACATATTTACGGCAGCTCATATTTATTTCATTGGCCTATAGTAACTGGTATGAAATGAAAATGAAATGAAATGGGGTTTAACGTCCTACTGTTCTGCTCCTATACTGGGCTAATGAAGACGGGAATACGCCATACAGTGGGCAATGAGGGAAATTTTGCCCGGGCAGCGGCACTATCGCCTACTCTTATATCGAATTCCAACTGCCAAGGGATCTTTTACGTGCATTCTAATGTATACACAGGACCTTTGTTTTTCGTCTCATCTGAAGGACTAGACAGCTGTCCTTGTCAGGCCCTCCATTCTGCACCACTGACAAGGGGAATCCACGTCGGAAAATCCAGATGAACTTGGTATGAACTGAAATGAGCTTCAACGTCATACTTTTCTACACTAATTGGGCTGATGAAGACAGTCTTATGCCATGAGTAAAGAGAGAAATTTTGCATGACAATCGCGATTCAGTCTACTTTCCAATGTTCCAGGGATCTTTAACGTGCTGTCAATGGCATACACTGGATCTTGATTTTCTGTCCCATCCGAAACACTAGATAGTTTGCTTTTTTTTGAGCAGGACCTCCCGTCTGCACTATTACTAAGTGGAAACCACATTGGAAAATCCAAAGGTAATATCTTAGCCAACTTCGAGATCCAGTGTGGGACTTCCTGGTTATCAACCCAGAGCCCGACTCATCAAGGCACACAGCACGAAATATGTCCAAATAACAAATCCTGATTCAAAGAAAAGGTAGGTTAGTGAAAAGAAACTAATTATTCACTTTGTAGTTGCTAGTTTTGTAGAGTAGGAGGGACATGTTGAAAATTAGAACTCATGTACTAAATATGTTCTTTCAGAAAATAAAGTCATTATTATTATTATTGGATTTAATCTATTTTCTCTAAAGGTGAAAGTTATATATAGAAGTTGATTTTTAAGAAACTTTCCTGCATTCACTACCAAGGACATGAGTTCCTTCTCCAGTCAACCTTTTCAAAATGGCTAAAATGTAAATCAGTATTTATTATAAACCTAAATGAGAAGTTTTACTCTATTATATCTTAGAGATGCCTGGAATTTACCTTTTTAAGGCTGGCCATCTTCTGTGCGAGATTATTTTGTGCCAGTCTTAAAGCTTCTCTGGCATCTTGTACTCTTCGTTGTTTTGGTTTTACCATCTGTAAAATTATCACATATATAAAATATAACACACAGTTGGATTACATTCAATGAAATTAGATTTAATGGTTTACTTTTTTACATCAACCTGACAAGGGAAAACCTGGCTCGAAAATCTGAATTAATTTTCTTGGCCGCACGAACAACCGACCTTCGGTCGAAGGATAGATCACAAAAAATATCCAGATGTTAGATCTATATTTAGAAAAATATACTATTTTGTCTGCCAAAAATATCTTTCTAAAACAAAGTCTGTCATGAAAGTAAAACTACTGTTGTAATATAGAAAGTTGACCATACCTTAAAGACATCGTTATAATGGTCTATAGCTAAAACCCATATCTTATAGACATCATTATAATGTTCTATAGCTAAAACCCATACCTTATAGACATCAATATAATGTTCTATTGCTAAAACTCATACCTTATAGACATCGTTATAATGATCTTATAGACACTGTTGTAATGTTCTATAGCTAAAACCCATACCTTATAGACATCGTTGTAATGTTCTATAGCTAAAACCCATTCACAAATAGATCGACATGCTTCCGACACGTTACCAACTTTCTCTGGGTTAAAATCAGCATTCTTGGAATATCTCTTTAATTTGACAAACACCTTAAAAAGACAATAAGACATAGTTTTCATTAAACCTGTTGAATGTCATTTGAGAGATTTTGAATCCCCTTACGCACTACGATATTGTGAAAGTTAAATCTGTTAAAAGAATATCAATCCAAAAATGGTTCAACTCCATTCAGGGCCCTTTTTCTCAAAATCTTAACTAAAGATAAAATCCAAATTTTAGTAGACAATTCAATTTTGTTTGGCTAAGCACTAAAATCCATCTAATATTATCCAATCAAATTACTAAAATTTGGATTATATCTTAGTTAAAATTTCGTGAAACAGGCCCCTACTGTCTTTACAAAGATATGACAATTTGAAAATTTTGCAACATTGGCAATTCTCTGCACACAATATAAACAAGCCAGCAAAACCTACAAAATAAAAAGTTTTTTGATGAGCCTCTTTGAATCCAAGCTGGGATATATCTATCGTTGATATTTTGGTTTTGTTTTCTTAATTAGATATTAAATAATCTATTTGAGTGTGGATTATATAAGCCGCAAATTGAGCGATCGCGATCTGTCGAGAATTAGCCGAAACATGATATGATTTCATTGGTAAATAAACAATTAGCTCATCACTGACGAAATCAAATAGCTGAAATATCTGGTCGAAGAGGGTCTCAGTTACAAGCCTTACAACGGCCAGCCCAAAGAATCTAGGCATCCCCCGTTTAAATAAAACATAGTCACACAAACACCTATTAGGGTGACATCAAATGTTGATTTTACTATTGGAATATTTTTATTCATTATTCAAATGCTATTGAATATTTGATTCAAATTAAATGATTAGTTTATAGAAAATATAAATCTGTAAAACTGAAATATCTTCTTTATTCTCATCTGTTTCTCAATATAAGTAGATTCTGTGAATTAATTTGTACAGGAGACAAGAAACAGACTAAACTCCATCAGTTTTAATTGACAATGAATAACAAATAGTAAAAATTCAAGTTGGATTTGAAACACTATTCAAATGTGAACATCTGAGAGAGAGAGAGAGAGAGAGAGTTGGGGGTTTAACCTCCACTTGAAACAAACTAGGTCATTTTGGGACTAACTTATGGTTCAATTTTATTTCAATAATTCGCATGCGTGTAGGGGTCTTTAGTAGTGGGAGGAAACCGGAGGACCTGGAGAAAACCCACAAGGTTGGCGGCTGACCCTACTCTTTGTCACGTACAGCCAGGGATGCAAAACCTACAACCAGGGATGGAAAACCACGCTATTTGACTCAATGACAGACCTTATGATACAACGCAGACGTGTTAACCATTCGGATATCCAACCCCCCTTCTACTTCTATAAATGAAATGAAATGGAGTTTAAGGTCCTACTGTTCTGCTCCGAACTGGGCTCATGAAGACGGGCAAATGCCACAGTGTGCTATGAGGGAAATAATGCCCAGACAATGACACTTTGGCCTACTTTTATATCGAATTCCAGCTGTCAAGGGATCTTTTACATGCACCCCAATGTGTACACAGGACCTCGGTTTTACATCCCATCCAAATGACTAGAGAGCTGTCCTTGTCAAACCCTCCGTACTGCATCACTGACAAGGGGGAACCACGCCGGAAAATCTGGATGAATTTTCTCGGCCAATACAGGGATCGAACACCTGACCTCCAGGCTAGCGAGCCAGTGTCTTACCCACTTAGCCACTGTCCCCCCCCCCCCCCTGCTACTTCTATAACTATTACACTTATTTTACTGCCATTATTTAAATTAAAGTCACAAACCTTGTCAGGAAGACTATTTTTATCAAACTGTAAAAGTTTCTTCAAAAACATGGCATCCCCTAACATATGTTTTGCTGTCGTCCAATCTGGTCGTTGTTGGAATAAAACACAGACAGCTGACATGACCAGAACAACCAGTACAGGTGGATTCGTATAAACTCTGAAAAATGATTTGAATTTATGATAAATAGAAGTTTTAAATGGGTTTTCCTTCCTTGTTGAGGGTTTGGGCGGTGGAGCGGTCTAACATGCGGACTTTAGATCATAAGGTCTGTCAATTATATGAGTGGTATTCTTTCATTCCCAAGCTCGTACATGACAAAGAGTTGGGTTGAAAGTCCAATCTCATGGGTTTTTTCCACGTCATTCGGCAACCCACTGCTAAAGACTAGTATGCGTAAGTGAATTACTGACAAGGGGGACCTAGAATATACCAGTTCTATTCATGATAATATATCAGGGATGAAACGAAATGAAATGAAATGAGGTTTAACTTACTACTGTTCTGCACCAAACTAGGCTAATGAAGCTGGGCATACGCCATACAGTGCTTTGAGGGAAACTTTGCACGCAAATGTGTACACAGGCCATTGCAGGGATCGAACACCCGACCTCCAGGCTAGCGAGCCAGCATCTTACCCACTTAGCCATCGTGTTCCCCTATATCTAGGATGACTCCTTCAAATTTAAATAAGATATATGTATATGGTATACCTGATTTCTGATATAGATGCTTTATCTAATGTTTCTAATGAAGCAATGGCCATCTGTAGAGCTGGTAAAACAGATTCTAGATCTCTTTCACATTCCTACAAAATATACATTAAAAATTTCTATCATATCATTTACACATGGTAACATCACATACATTATACATGGTAACATCATATACATGGTAACATCACATACATGGTAACATATACATTCATGATGACATCACATACATGGTAATATCCCCAACATGGAAACATCACATAGATGTATATGGTAACATCACATATATGGTAATACCAAATACATTGTAAGTTCCCAAACATGGTAGTATCCCATACATGGTAACATAACATACCTGGTAATATCACATACATGGTAACATAACATACCTGGTAATACCACATACATGGTTATATACATGCCTACACTTTCCGAGTGTCTAGATGGCATAGTCACACAAATTTCATGGTGGGTGTGTCCACCTCCCCACAATACTTCTTGAGAGCTGCATTTGCCTCTGAGAAACGTCTATAATATGCTCATATGGTTCTTAAAAACTGAAAAAAACTCTCAAATTCTGAATAATATTTCTTACGTCAGCGTAGTCTTGAACAATCTGTGCTTCTTTATCCATAATATCTTTTTCTTCCTCGACGATTTGTTGAACCTGTTCTACAGCTACCTTGTCTTTCTCTAATTGTTCTAGTAGTACCTCAGTATCCTACACACAAAATAATATGTGGTCATATACAAACACAGAAACAATTTCTATATAAAAACATGTGTTACTTCTTGGAAGGGGGGCAGGGGAATGGTTAACAGATAAGTGTTGCGTTGCATCATAAGGTATGTCATTGAGTCAATTGGCGTGGTTTTGATTGAATCCCTGTTTGTACATGACAAGGAGTAAGGTCGCCTGTCCAACCTACGTGCAAGCTAATTATTGAAATAAAATTGAACCATGTTAGTCCCAAATGACCTAGTTTGTGTCGAGTGGATCTCAAACCCCGTTCCTCTATCACTCTCTTTTGTGAGCATATGCCTTCCACAGAGAACAGACTATTAAATCAATGGACTACGTGAAGAGACAAAAATTGAAATGGGCTCAATCTGTAAGTCAGTCATTCATCCCAGATTTTTTTTCTGGGGCATATCTCATAAGACATGTTTATGAAACTTTGTACACACATCAACCGTCATAAAATTTACGTTAGATTTACGTCATTTTGTGACGTAAAAGTAACCATAACCATTCTGACATAAAAGTAATGTAAATTTAACCATAGAATTTTACCATTATTGGACGCTAACCAAAATCTAACCATAATGACGTAAATTTTATGTAAATCTAACGATCAGTGTTAACTGGGACAGTAGTTCCTACTTTTGCTAAATATAAATTTTTTAGATATAATTTTTTTTTGTGTGAAACAAATTTGTTTTTGGTGTTCAAGGGCTTGGGATGTTGTGACGGAAGTCTTCTCAACTTACCTTAGCTTTTTCTTCTATTTTAGGTCCCAGGGAACCCAACTCGTCCTGCATTTCACCAACCAATGAATTAGCTTCTGATAATTTATATAAACCTATCTGTAATCTCTCTCTAAAAATACAAATAAATACAAATCATAATAGTTAAAGATACATTATGTACCCTTTAAACATACTTTATTCAAGAGCTAAATCTGCCCATTGCAGGTCTTTCTTTAGGGCTGAAATGTTATATAAATTATCAATTAGACATTAATTAACTTATCCAGACCATAATCAACTCTCGATGTCAATGCTAGCCTGCGATATTTATTGGATTAGGAACCAATTTTCTGCTAAACTTTCATTAATAATTTTAAAAAAACAAATAAATACAAATCAAATTAGTTCTACAAACTAACAGAGAACAGATTGAATAGTTTGCTTTTATCCTGGCATCAGAAATTAAACTAGATATATACAGATCACAATCCTATGGAATACAATTACTATTTATTATGTCAAGATGTACACATGATCTCTGTTTTTTTTTGTCTCATCCAAATAACCAGACACTTTTTCATTGCAGGGGGATCACGTGGCTAAGTGGGTAAGACGCTAGCTCGCTAGCCTGGAGGTCGGGTGTTCGATCCCTGCATTGGCCGAGAAAGTTCATCCAGATTTTCCGGCGTGGTTCTCCCTTGTCAGTGATGCAGGACGGAGGGGCTGACAAGGTAAGCTGTCTAGTCGTTCAGATGGGACGAAAAACCAAGGTCCCGTGTACACATTGGCATGCACGTAAAAGATCCCTTGGCAGTTGGAATTCGATATAAGAGTAGGCCGTAGTGCCGCTGTCCGGGCAAAATTTCCCTCATAGCACACTGTATGGCGTATGCCCGTCTTCATTAGCCCAGGTTAGGAGCAGAACAGTAGGACGTTAAACCCCATTTCATTTCATTTCATTTCATTCCAGGCCATCTGTCCTGCTTCACTGACAAGAGCAAACCATGCAATTTTCTTGACCAAATTTCAAGATCGAACCCCAGACCTCATGGTTTGTAAGCCTGTGTCTTACTCCAACCATGATAAGAGAGAGAGGGATGGGGTTTAATGCCCACTCAACCAACTAGGCCATTTCGGGACTAACATATGGTTTAATTTTATTTCAATAATTCGCTTGTGCGTAAGGGTCAATGGGAGGAAACCAGAGGACGTGGAGAAAACCCACGAGGTTGGACAGGCGACCCTACTCCTTGCCATGTATAACCGGAGAATCAAAACCACGCCAGTTGACTCAATGACAGACCGTATGATACAGCGCACCATCCAACCCCAACCCTGATAAGAACTCTAGATGTTAAAATTCTCACCTGTTGTTTACAAACTCTTGTTTATTATCTCGTAACATAGTAGAATAAAGTCTAATAAGTTCCATATAACTGCTAGGTGTTGTATAATAATGACGTCTCATTTCCTCCCAGTATTGTGTGGATGTCGACGAGATACTTCGATGTATATCTACACATGCTCTAGCTACTCTCTCTTTTATAACCTGGAAAGTAAAATATCAAAATTAATACATCAACTCTCTAGATCATCAGATGGCCGAGATATTGAGTGGATGTCATTTCCTCCCAGTATTGTGTGGATGTCGATGATATACTACGATGTATATCTACACATGCTCTGGCTACTCTCTCTTTTATAACCTGGAAAGTAAAATATCAAAATTAATACATCAACTCTCTAGACCATCAGATGGCCGAGATATTGAGTGGATGTCATTTCCTCCCAGTATTGTGTGGATGTCGATGATATACTTCGATGTATGTCTACACATGCTCTAGCTACTCTCTCTTTTATAACCTGGAAAGTAAAATATCAAAATTAATACATCAACTCTCTACACCATCAGATGGCCGAGATATTGAGTGGATTAGACAATGTATTATTTCCTCCAGTATTTAGTGGATGTCGATAAGATACTTCGATGTATATCTACACACGCTCTAGCTACTCTCTCTTTTATAACCTGGAAAGTAAAATATCAAAATAATACATCAACTCTCTAGTTCATCAGATGGTCGAGATATTGAGTGGATGTCATTTCCTCCCAGTATTGTGTGGATGTCGATGAGATACTTCGATGTATATCTACACATGCTTTAGCTACTCTCTCTTTTATAACCTGGGAAGTAAAATATCAAAATAATACATCAACTCTCTAGACCATCAGATGGTTGAGATATTGAGTGGATTAGACAATGTATTATTTCCTCCCAGTATTTAGAGGATGTTGACGAGATAATACGATGTATATCTACACACGCTCTATACTGACTAAAATCTCTTTATTATCTCAGATAATTTTAGATTACATAATATATAATTATAACATATAATTCAAACAATACATCGTATATAATACAGCATTTGATGATTCAAATACTGACTAAAATCGTTTATATTTTACGCAATTTTGAATAACATATAATATAATAATTAAAGTAAAGAAACGTCAGCTGTACCAGTGCAAGGAAACCAAGGAAACCGGAGGACCAGGAGAAAAACCACAAGGTCGGGCAGGTGACCCTACTTCTTGTAACCTCGAAACGAAATCTTGGACTGCAACATGACAAGCAAGAATTCATTAACAGTTGATGGAATATAGTTTTTCGACCAACCAGAATCAAAAAACTTCCATTTTGGGATACAATATCTATGGGAAGAGGTTTTTGAGAAGGGAGTGATTGACCTTCTTCAAGATAAACAGAAATATATCTACATACCATGGGTTCCATGTCGGCCGTATATGCCGGTCAAGACCTAGGGCTATGGAAAATGACCGCAACTAGATCTGACCCAATGGTCATTTTGCATGCCGGAAAAAGAGCCTTTTTTTTCAAAACCCAATTTTCAAACATGGCTACGATCAACCTCCACTATGTAACTATACAATTGTACGGCCAATACAGAATAATGCACATGTATAGAAGCCACATAATCTTGTGATTGGTGTTATAGAGTTTTATACAAAGTCGTAAACTGAGTGTACTACATACCTCCACATCATATCTTTCATCAGTAATAAATTCGGTATTTTGAAAGAAAACTTGAGCAACACTGAGCATAGCCTCATCCGTCCATTCATCGTACCAGTCTATAGTACAGCAGTTAATGAGCGCAGGATTCATTCGACATCTCTGACGGAATTTATCGCCTGCAGGACTCATTGTTAGGACAACGTGAAGGTTTTTTCTAACTCTTTGTATAAAGAACTGATAAACAGCGACTCTTGTGTCCGGTATATCGGCTTCAGAAGCAGCACTCTTTAAATCCATGGTTATTCCGTCCAATTCTTCATTATCAAAAAGATCCGGAACTTCCCCGGAATTCAAGATACAGTTGATATCCTCGAGCAATGATTCCTTCAAATAAATAGTCATACAGAATTCAATATAAAATTCTTAATCAGTTACAGAGATATAGTGTACCTACGTTTTTTATTATGTTTCCAAAAAAATGTGTTACCCTGGCAACAACTTTTTTAATGTTAATTTTTCCTTGTTTATTACATTTTCTAACTACTTGTACCATTTTCAATTCAATAGCTTTAACATTTCAGAACAAAATTTTTCAGATAGCCTCCTCCCTTAAGAGAAATGTCTAAAGCCAGGTTTCTAGTTGTCAGAAAATAGTCAAACGGAAATCAATATATCCTGTCTTTATTAGCCCAGTTGGTGCAGAAAACTAGGACATAGTTAAACCTCGTTTCATTTCATTTCAAAACAAAATTTTCAAGAGCATTGTTCAAAGCAGACTTTCCAGAAATCATGTCAACTTCGGGAAATATGGAAAATGATCTTCCATTTCCCATAACATTTACAGTCTTTAATAAAAAAAAAACCCATTTCTTGATAATTTGTTATGTAGCTTATTGTATTCTGATTCTATATCATCATAGTTACGTTGCTCCAAAACCATCCAGTTTCATTCCAAGCATGAACTTCTAGGCCAGGTGTTGTGGGTTTTTGCTCATATTTCATGTGCTTTTCTTCTTGGTAGAATTGCTTCTTGATAGATTAGACACTGTTGGTCAAGTTGTTTAAGTTCTACTATTGTTTAGTTGACACAACTGCTGTAATGGTGGCCTTATAATTACTTACCTTCACAATGTCGGAATCGGCCAATAAGAAGACAGTATTTTGACCTTTGACACCACTGATTCTGAACACCTTCTTCAAGTCATCTCGGAATTCCAGTGTTCCGTAATGTTTATGTAGGGATAAACGGAAGAGTTCACAGCGAGCTATATGGCTGGCCAGATGAACCACAGTAGATTTGCCTGTACCATCCAATCCAACCTAAATTTAAAATAAAATGCACTTTTAATCGGAAAGATATTCACAAAATGGGGGTGCTTAATAGTCAGTCCAGAAGGTTTAAAAAAATAAAAATAAAAAACACTTATTCACAAAGGGAGAGCTAGATTGTCCGTCCAGAAGGTTTGGATTTGTCAGTACCATCAGAATATATTAAAAAATTTCAGATGACAGATGATTAGTTGATTGTATCATATTCAGTTGGCAAATGCACTGTCACCCTAAATTCTTGTGTTTACTCCATTGACAACTTTAATGGGATTAGGAGAATTCAATTCCAGAACATTCGATCAAATTTCCCTATATATCACAAATACTGGTTTCATACACAAGGGATTTACTACAATAGGATGGTGTCCTGAGCTGAGTCCTTCCTGAAACCTATCTTATGGCTAATAGTGCTATTGTAAGATCTTTCTTTTTCTTTGTTAGATCTTTCTATTCGCAGTGGAACGCAGATCATTCATGGTACTTTTTCTTCTTCTCCCAATGGGATACCAATGGTCTATAATTCAGAGATTAGACTTACTCCCTATGAATGCACAAGCTTGTATGCTCCAGTCAAATGTCTGACGTGGAATGGTTTCATTGGATAAGAAAGCAAGGGTCTTATTCTTGAAAACTAAAATAGTTTTAGAATTCAGTCTTTCGATTGGCTAACAGCTAGAACTTGTACAAAGATTTTAAATTTGAGACAATGAAATGACTAAACTAGTTTAAATGTTCGTGAATGAGGCCTCTGAATTTGGATAAAACTTTTAAAAATTATGGATGGTGCACTAAATCACAGGTTATTACAAATCACTCTACAGAAACGTAAATAAAACTTACCAGTAAAAGATGTCCACCTGGCTGTCTAAAGACTCGAGCAGCTCGTACAATATGTTCTACAGCATCTTTAAAAAATACCAACTGACTCGACTGAAATATACAACATCCCAAAATAATCAGGTCAGTGAATTTTGACGCATTCAAAATGGCTTTATACTCAATTTTGTTAGCGTATCTCATATATTAACGTCTCTGAATGTCAATTAAATCTCTAACAAACTAAGATATTGTGATGATGACATTACTAACAGGAATGGTTTAATTCCTTTCAGTATTTACAAAGATGAATTGAAAATTCGGCAGTACACTGCGTCTTCCTTATCGAGGGGAGGATGGCCATAAGGTCCATCACTGAGTCCTCCGGTTTCCTCCCACTGCTAGCGAATTATTGAAATAAAATTGAACCATGTCAGTCCCAAAATGACTTAGTCGAGTGGACATTAAAATTTCTCTCTCTCTCTCTTTTCCTAATCGAAGCCAGGAAATTATCCAGATTGATATTTGAATTTTATTCTTAAGAAAGAAACTTTAATTCAGGATTCAGACCAGTAACATGAAACAAGAAATAATGGGTGTTTATGAAATGATTGACATACCTTAGAATTACCGAAGTTCAGTCTCATATAATAATCTTCTAGCACTGTGCCTAGTTTACTGCGATCAGCAAGTGGTTGATATGTTCTATTGGTCGTATCAATCTCGAAAAAATCTCCAAATAAAACCTGTTCATTCCTCAACTTCTCGGCTGTCCATTTTACCTAAAATAATAGTACAGTAGATATGTATACAATATTTTGTAACTGTGTATCCTGGAATACCTCTAACAAATACAGTCTGTGCCTTATGTGTGCATGCGCCTGACATAAAATGGCGACGCTATATTTATATTCAATCATTAAAGAAATGAAATGAAAATGAAATGGGGTTTAACTTCCTACTGTTCTACTCCTATACTGGGCTAATGAAGACGGGCATACACCATACAGTGTGCTATGAGGGAAATTTTGCCTGGGCAGCGGCACTATCGCCTACTCTTATATCGAATTCCAACTGCCAGGGGATCTTTTACGTGCATTCCAATATTTACACGGGACCTCGGTTTTTCGTTTCATCCGAAGGACTAGACAGCTGTCCTTGTCAGGCCCTCCTGTCCTGCATCACTGACAAGGGGAAACCACACTGGAAAATCTGGATGCACTTTCTCGAACAATGCAGGGATCGAACACCCGACCTCCAGGCTAACGAGCCAGCGTCTTACCCTCTTAACCATGTGATCCCCTAATCATTAAAGAAACTGTCTTATTAATATATAGACCCCTTTAGGGGAATCACGTGGCTAAGTGGGTAAGACGGTAGCTCGCTAGCCTGGAGGTCGGGTGTTCGATCCCTGCATTGGCCGAGAAAGTGCATCCAGATTTTCCGGCGTGGTTCTCCCTTGTCAGTGATGCAGGACGGAGGGGCTGACAAGGAAAGCTGTCTAGTCGTTCGGATGGGACGAAAAACTGAGGTCCCGTGTACACATTGGCGTGCACGTAAAAGATCCCTTGGCAGTTGGAATTCGATATAAGAGTAGGCCGTAGTGCCACTGTCCGGGCAAAATTTCCCTCATAGCACACTGTATGGCGTATGCTCGTCTTCATTAGCCCAGGTTAGGAGCAGAACAGTAGGACGTTAAACTCCATTTCATTTCATTTCATTTCAGATCCCTTTAGTATTGTAGCTTATATTTCTTCCTATTGTGAGTTTGCTCTATTTTTTTTTAAAAGGAATTTTAATCAATTACTGTCATGCTTCCATCATATGGAACTCTTTACCATGAAAAGTTAAAAACAGTAAAAAGACACAGGCCTTTTTCGACAGACATATTGTAGATGAACTTGAGAGTCACTGTAATTTGCAGCCATTAGTAGTCATTTGGTTGAAATTCCAGCACCATATGTAATAAGAAATGACTGGGCTAATGAAGGCGAGCATATGTCATTCAGTGTGCTATGAGGGAAATAAAGCAATTATGATTAGTAATATTACATACCTTGAAATAATCGTGAAGGTTATCTGAGAGGACATCAAAGAAAGTCATTCTATCCTGTGTATCAACTAGACGGTCATGGAAGACTCGAGTAGCTTCATGAGCCAATAACTGGGCACAACTATCTTTACTGACTATCACCGAATCATTCGCCTGTAATAAACCTTGGATAACCTGGAATATAGAAATAGATATTGAATCAAGGGCTTGTAATAAGTCTGGTATAACCTGAAATATAGAACTAAATACTCAATCAAGGACCTATAATATATTTATATAGAAATAAAGAGAGAGAGAGAAATGGGGTTTAACATCCACTATGCACAAACTAGGTCATTTTGGTACTAACACACTGTTCAATTCTATTTCAATAATTGGTTATAGCAGTGTTTTAGTAGTGGAAATTATAAAACTGGTGGATCCAGAGAAAACCCATGTCACGTACAAGCTTGGGTTTAAACCACATCACTTAACTGACCTAAAGTGTATGTGTTAGATCAATAGGCCCCCATACTACATCCCCCCCCCATACATAACCCCCTAACCATACATAACTCCCTCCCCATCAAAAGACTGTAAAAGGTATCTAAAAATCCTGTTATATACATATTCCCCCAGTCAATAGTTTCTGATGACAGTGGGGATCTGGTAGTTGAGAGTTAGGGCACAGACCTGTCTACCTGTGACGCGTACAAGGGATATTGGGCCTTGTTGTTTGAATGTGACCAAAAAACAAGGTCTACTTGTGTACACCATGGCGTTTATGTAAAAAGATCCCTTGGCGTATGCAGTCGACAGAGAGAGATAGAGAAATGGGATTTAATGTCTACTCGACACAAACTTGCGCATAGGGGTCTTTGGCAGTGGGAGGAAATCGAAGGACCCGGAGAAAACCCACAAGGTTGGACATGCAACCCTACCCCTTGTCACGTACATCCGGGGAATTGAAACCATGCCACTCAATGACAGACCTTATGATACAACACACGCTAACCATTTGGCCACCCAACCATGCTGAAGTGAAAGTAGACAGAAAAGCCACTGTCCAGACAAAATTCTCCTCTTTACTGGGTTGATATCGCTAAGTTATGGCCAACATTTTCAGGAATGAATTCAAGTGTTCTTACCTTAGAGAGATCTCTGATATTAAATGTATAATGTGATTTGGTTGGCGTTGGCAACATGATGCTTCCCATCCTATAATATATCGCAATACTTGCCGACACCATCGCAAATAAACAATCTTGTACTTCGGGCATAAACTCGCCATCTTGTAAAAATCTGCCGAGCTGAACCTGGTATATATGTTGTAATGATCTAGTTGAAGGCTGGGGCAGAGCAAAAATACTGAAATAACAGACAGATGTAGAAGATCAGATAACACTGTCACCTGGGTATCATTTAAAGATACATTATGGGAGATTCGATAACGAGTTGGCAGTTCTCACTATAATAGTTAAAAACTAGATAATGTAAAGGCGACTGAAATTCCCATAAGCCTCAGGAAATCAAATACTTGTAAATTGGACACTCATTATCAAAATTAATCAGTCAGCCTTAAACTGGTCACAAGTACAAATAGATGACTTTGGGTGATTTTAAATGATTTTTACTAATTTTTAAACAAAGATTTGATATTAAACGAATGTGAAAGAAATTAGTGCTAAGAACACAGGATTAAATGATACCCGGGTTACAGTGTTAAAGGACAATATTGGTGTCAGTCATTATAAAATATGTGATAGAACTGGTTAAATACATCCCAAATATAATTTTAACACAGATATCATTGCTACGGGAGATGTGTAACAAGCATGTGAAGAAACGGGAAGTGACGCCAAACATGACAAACACACGAGTTATCATTCTATATAACTGATTGAATTAACGAGCGATAACAGACATGCGATCGAATTTCATTTCACTGATAATTCAGTTGAAGGTGAAAAGTTATTATATGAGACGGTGAGAGGATATCTGACAATTCAAAAATAGAATTTGCTTAGAGCAGTGATTCTCAACCAGTGTGCCCCAAAATTATTAACGGCACACTATGTAAATGCGAAAAACCATTGGTGTCTATTGGTAAGTTAAAAGCTGTGTTTTTCTTTATTTAGTTTGAATCATGCTATGTGTCTATGACTAGTCTCTGTCTGCCGTCTATAACTTGCCATGTTTTTATTTTATAAAATTCAAATATTTTTCATATATATTTACCCAGATGTGCTGCTATTTTTTCATGAGTTCCAAGGTGTGCCGTGGGCAAGAAAAGGTTGAGAACCACTGGCTTAGAGTTACAACGTACTATAATATGGTCATCTACTGATTTCTTTAATATGTTTGAAAACTCTCATCCTTATATTAGTTAGCCCCCAAAATAAACCATTTAATCAAAATAAATCATTTTACCAGAAATGTTTGAGTAATCTGGGACTGGTTGGATTTCTTCCACCACCAGGTGGACCACAAGCTGTAACCAAGGTTACATCCAATATATCCTATAATGAAAGAAAAAAGAATTCTTATAAAACATTTTTTTGTCAAATTCACACTTCAAAGTTTGGAGGAAGGAAAGTAATGGAAAACATATCTTTATATAAAATTCTGATATTTGTCCATACACGTACCTTCCATTGTAATTTCTTGGTATCGTAGAAACCACCGAGTTCTAGATATTGACGTAATAATTCTAAAGGCGGCTGGGCACCATATTGTTCTGGTGCCGGCATATTCAAATCATCCACAAACACAACCACCTGAAGTAAAGGAAAATTCATACAAGTTCACTCAAAATTTTTTTATCATTACGAGTATGGAGTAAAGGATCATAAAATCTTGGAGTTTCGAATTGAGCACTTTCGCTGAAATGACATCTTACATTTCTGTATCAATCTAGCTAATGAAATGAAATAAAATGGGGGTTTAACGTCCTACTGTTCTGCTCTGACTGGGCTAATGAAGATGGGCATATGTCAACAGTGTGTTATGAGGGAAATTTTGCCCAGACAGTCGCGCTATGGCCTACTTTTATATCAAATTCCAACTGCCAAGGGATCTTTTACGTGCACTCCAATGTGTACACAGGATCTGTTTTCCATCCCATCCCAACGACTAGACAGCTTTTTTTTTCAGGCCCTCTGTTCAGCACCACTGACTGACAAGGGGAAACCACATCGGAAAATCTCGATGAACTTTCTCAGCTAACACTGGGAGCGAACCTGCGACCTCCGGGGCTAATGAATACTGGCATATGCCATGCATGTGCTATCAAGGAAAATTTTGCTTGTCGATTAATCTTTAACGTGCTCTTTATATTTTACCACTAGAAGCTACACATTGCCAGGCTCTCTGCACTAAACCATGATAATCTCATGGAACTTTCTTGGTCAACATCGGATTGAACTGGGGAATTCCCCATTAGTGAAATGAAATGGGGTTGAATGTCCTACTGTTCTGCTCTGAACTGGGCTAATGAAGACAGGTATATGCCATACAGTGTGCTATGAGGGAAATTTTGCCCGGACAGCGGCACTACGGCCTACTCTTATATCGAATTACAACTGTCAAGGGATCTTTTACGTGCACGCCAATGTGTACACAGCATTTTGGTTTTTCCGTCCCATCCGAACGACTAGACAGCTTTCCTTGTCAGGCCCTCCGTTCTGCATCACTGACAAGGGAAAACCATGCCAGAAAAATCTGGATGAACTTTCTCGGCCAATACAGGGATCGAACACCCGACCTCCAGGCTAGTGATCCAGCATCTTACCCACTTAGCCACCGTGATCCCCCTCCCCATTAGTGAGCCAGTGTAAAACACAAATGAGCCCCGACGCCTCCCTTGTTTGTAATTGCTAATGATAAAATAATCGGGGTGTATTTTAAAAATATATCAATCTCACCTTTCTGCCTTTAGGAGCACCCATTGCATCTTTACCCTTCTTGATCAACTTGTGCATTATTTGAGCCTGAAGTCGAGCTGAACTTGTCTGAGCGCTGAACTGTATGGTGGTACTCAACAGGCCAGTCTGAATCTTTGGTTTCGCTGTGCCGAGTAAAACATCCAGTGATTTACTTTCGGTTTCTTCCTCGCCGAACCTAGTCAGACTACTTATGTCATCCAAGATGGAGGTGTGTTTCTCTGAATAGTTAAAGATCTCGCCAAGAATAGTTCCATTCTTGTAAGTTGTTCCCCCTTCTTTTTGCAGACGTTTTAACATGTTGTTGATAATGGCAGATTTTCCGACACCAGAATCCCCTAGAAAAAATATAGTAATGATACAAATGTTTAACCTTAGAGGCATCGGAAATAACTGATTGGGGAATCACCTAAAAAATATATTAATGATACAAATGAATCATCTTAGAGGCATCGGAATAAACTGATTGGGGAATCACCTAAAAAACATATTAATGATGCAAATGAATCATCTTAGAGGCATTGGGAATATCTGATTGGGGATGGGATGTTGAACACTTAGAAATAACTGATTAGGGCTAGGGTGTTAAAGACTTAGAAATAACTGATTGGGGCTAGGGTGTTGAAGACTTAGAAATTACTGACTGGGGCTAGTGTGTTGAAGAAATAACTGGGGCTAGGGTGTTGAAGACTTAGAGATAACTGATTGGGGTTAGGGTGTTGAAGACTTAGAGATAACTGATTGGGGATAGGGTGTTGAAGACTTAGAAATAACTGGTTGGGACTAGGGTGTTAAAGACTTAGAAGTAACTGATTAGGGTTTGGGTGTTGAAGACTAGCGCAGTGGACGCTTACGGCTGGCCCATCCAATCACTTGATTTGATATTTGTTTATTTGGTGCAATATCTATTTTATGTCTTGTCTGCAGGTTTATCTTGTAGATTTTTGTTTTACGTGGAGCGCGGTCTTCCTGCACTTACTATTAGAAATAATTGATTGGGGTTAGGGTGTTGAAGACTTAGAGATAATTGATTAGGGCTAGGGTGTTGAAGACAGAGATAATTGATTAGGGCTAGGGTGTTGAAGACTTAGAGATAACTGACTGGGCCAAGTTTGGGTTAATGGTTGGTTTAGGGGACTGAAGGCAGGGATTAAGAGTGTGTCAGCAGGTATCTGTAACAGTCTGAACTGACAGAATTGCCATTAAATGTCACAATTCTGTCAATGCAACTAACTCAGCAAGCATGTTTCAGATTATTTGGTTGGTTGAGATATTTTGTTATTCTATTAATCTTTACAGACCCAAATCTTATTATTGGGATTTACAGAATTCAGTTCCGTAAAGTTCAATCCAATTTCCAATAAGTGTAACTGTCTGTACTTACCTGTAATAAGAACTGGATGTTTATGAAGCAGAAGTAAACTAGTCAGGAAAGAGAAGCGGATGATGTCAACAGTTGGAACAATCTCCGCCTCCTGAGGTTCATCACTTTTCTTCTGATCAGACATTAATCCCATTGTCTCTCCAATCGTTATCATGGCCCCTTTTTCAATCAGCGATTTGGTCGTTGGTATCATTGCATCCCAGGGAGAGAAGCCGCCCGTCTCCATATTGACGAAGAAACTGTACATACTCCGGTTGCCGGCTGGTAATCGTACACCTAATGGAGGCTCAACTTCAAAGATTTCCCTCATAAAATTATCGAATTCGTTACAGATATTAACATCAACGTCTTTATCCGAGCCTCGACGACTGACCTCATCCTCGTCCATATCCTCCTGACGTCGCAGTATGCCGCCCACGCTCCAGGTGTAACAAAAGGCGTAAAGTTTACCCAGAAAGTTCAACAACTGACCAGGACTTTTATGTAAGTAATATGGTTTATCATTCCTGAAAAATACAAATAAAGAGTTCGAATTTGCACCAGTAGAGAATTTAATTATAGCACTGGAACCTGGGTATCATTTAATCTTTTGTATCTAGCATTAATTTCTTTCACATTCGTTTAGTAACAAATCTTTGTTTAAAAATTTGTAAAAATCATTTAAAATCATCCAAAATCATCTAATTTGTAACTGTGTCCAGTTTAAAGCTGACTGATTAATTTTGATAATGAGTGTCCAATTTACAAGTATTTAATTCCATGACCACTGTTCAAAAATTAATCATTATACATCAATAATCAGTTGGGTTGTTTATTTTTCAACAGTGATCTAGAAATTAAACGCTTGTAAATTATACGCTGATTATCAAAATTGAATGGTCAGTTTTAGACTGGACACAAGTACAAGTTAGATGATTTTTGGTGATTTTAACAAATTTTTAAACAAAGATTTGATATTAAATGAATGTGAAAGAAATCAGTGCTAAATACACAAGATTAAATGATACCTGGATTACAGTGTAGCAATCTGATTAAAATACAGATCTATATTTCGTTTCGTTTTTTATACTTTCGATGGCCGTGTCAGGGGTCGTGCGAGCGTCTTTTGACTCTATGACGTCAGACAT
Source organism: Patella vulgata (assembly GCF_932274485.2). Taxonomy (NCBI): domain Eukaryota; kingdom Metazoa; phylum Mollusca; class Gastropoda; family Patellidae; genus Patella; species Patella vulgata. The sequence goes on along the minus strand of NC_065883.2, from coordinate 73,230,559 downwards.
TGATTAATCAATCAGTGTTGGCGTTTCTAGTGGTTTACCCACAGTTCTGTGCATGGCACGCCAAAAAGTTGCCGTAACAGACTGGTGGTAACATGACAACTCTTCCAGATCCTAGTGTAGTAAAATCAAGTAAAACGAAATTTTGAACTATAAAAAATGTAACGAAATAGGATCTGTGTTTTAATCAGATTGTAATTATGACCATTTCAACAGTACAGTGTTTTTTTTACATTATCTATAATCTATACCAATCTCCGCTCCCAGAGATAAGTATACTGTTTGTTTATCTCTAGGAAACGTCGGCCATTTTGAATGTCATGTGATGTATCCTGCTGCCGGTCACTTCATAATGATCCAAGATAGATCAGTGCTCGCATTTCTTCAGAAATTTCACGTATTTAGCCGAATCACTCACATTGTGTGCTAAAAATAGTTCCCGGTAAATCATCAAATCGGCTGTTTTTGAAGGAACTTTTGATGTCAAGATGTTTCAAGGATCATTAATATGAAACTCATGCAACGAATCGATGTTTATTCAAATAAATCCTGTCAATCAGGAGCCACTGGGGGCGGAGCATAGGAATCAAATTTAAATGTTCTTTTATTCATGGCAGAAACTATTATATTTATTTCTTACTTGTCATCTTTACTATGCGAATCCTCCATAGCTTCAATATCGTCACGTAATTTACTTTGTCGTTTCGATTTACGTTTAGATTTACCAGACTTGGCTAATGGTCCATGAGATGAGTTTCTACTTGATACACGACTCTCGGTACTACCAGGTCGTAACTCATCCTTGTCTGAAAATAAATCAAATGAAATGAGAGAGAGTGAGAGAGAAATGGGGTTTGACGTTCACTCGGCATAGACTAGGTCTTTTCGGGACTCACATCGTCCACTCGAAATAGACTGGGTCATTTCGGGACTAACATATGGTTTAATTTTATTCCAATAATTCGCTTGGGTCTTTAGCGGTGGGAGGAAATAGGAGGACCCGGAGAAAACCCACAAGGTTGAACAGGCAACCCTACTCCTTGTCACGAACAACCAGGGAATCAAAACCACGCCAGTTGACTCAATGACGGACCTTATGATACATAACAGATGTGCTCACCATTCGGTCATCCAGCAGCCAGGAATCCTGAGAACCCAGAGAAATCCCACGGGGTTGGGTAGGCAATACTATTCCTTGTCACGTGCAACCTTAGGATAAAAACCACGTCACTTTACTCAACCCCTTATTTTAATGCAATGGTTGTTACCTGGGTTACCAAATCCACCATGTTTACTCATGTAGTCAAGGTACGCCATCAATAAATGACACAAAGTGGCCACAATACTCATATCTGGTGCCACCACGGTCTGGAATCTCTGGTATTTCTTCAAGAACTTTAGACCTCTGTCCATACTGTGCTCAAATAGTGCTAGAAGATGATTACGTCCACTTTCAGGAATATCTCTTGGTAGATTCTGTATCCAACTTTTCACAAATGGCCACCATCCCAATTCAACTGGATCCTGAAATTAATTTTTCGTTTACCAACAAAACAAAATGGGGGAAATGGGAATAGGTTTTGACATCTTGATGGTGAAGTTTATTAATACTATGATTCTAGAGCAGTAATTTTCAAGTCATACATTAGATTTTATCTTGTTTGAAACCGATTTGTGAAATGTTGCAATTTTTAACAAACTCAACAGGATCCTGAAAGTAATTTTTCATTTACCAGTAATAAGAGTTAGCGAGTGGGAAATAGTCAAGTCATTAAATATTATAATTCTAGAAGTCATTTTCAAAATGCACACTCAGGGTTTTATTGGTTTGAAAATGACTTGTGAATACATGTTGAAATCTTGTGGTAGAATAAAAATAGTGATTGTATCCATACCAAGTATTCTAGTATTATATTAAAAGACAACTGCCTCTTGAGTCTCAGGGATTATATCACTTAATTAATAAGTAGTTGATTAACATTTGAAACAGCCTATTTTAGAATTCCAGCAACAGAGAGAGATTAAGCTTGAAAATCTTGCTTATGATAAGGATACACCAATTTGAACTTTTATCCTTTCGGTATGAAATGAAAATTTTGCCTTTTATTTCTTGGGAGAAAAACAATAATTTGAAAACAAAAAATCATGGATGCTCATTTCAATTTTATACAAATTTTTTTCACAAGAATCAAGGGTCTTTATTCAAGACGAAACAAAAAATGATGTTGCTGTGACCTAATAAATAAAATCTTGCCGGGTATTGAAATGTTTCAATGATTAAACTAACAGAAACTTTATAAAAATGTAAATTTATAACAAAGACAAGATATACATACCATATAGACCATAGCACATCTACTGATGGTAGCAGGACTAGCTTGAGATAAATTATCTACTTCAAATATTAATCTCATTCCAGGTGCTAAACTAATACGTTCTCCACTAGCCAGACATAAAACCTGAATAATATTAAAACAAACTAAACTAATACGTTCTCCACTAGCCAGACATAAAACCTGAATAATATTAAAACAAATTTTATATTTAATTACAGTTTGGACTAATGACGTATTGGTTGGGGTGGTTGGAGCCTTGGTGGGTAGAGTGTTTGCCTTGACACTGAATAAGGTTGCTCTTCAATCTGATCCCTGCATTGGCCCAGAAAGTTCATCCAGATTTTCCAGCGTGGTTCCCCCTTGTCATTGATGCAGGATGGAGGGCCTGACAAGGACAGCTGTCTAGTCGTTCGGATGGGACGAAAAACCGAGGTCCTGTGTACACATTGACGTGCACGCAAAAGATCCCTTGGCAGTTGAAATTCGATATAAGAGTAGGCCGTAAGTGCCACTGCCCGGGCAAAATTTCCCTCATAGCACACTGTATGGTATATGCCCGTCTTCATTAGCCCAGTTTAGGAGCAGAACACTAGGACGTTAAACTCCATTTCATTTCATTTCATTTCATTTTGTTGTCAAACTTGTTGGCACTCTTGTCCTTTACCTAATACATCCTACACTCATTAGACATAAAATCTGAACAATATCAAAACACATTTTATTTTTATTTTAATCCACAGTTTGGGGTATGAGCTGGGAAGGTGTCCTTTACATCGAGGAGAAGGACGATCCTCATCAGGTTAATCTCAATTCTTTTGGCACTCCTGTACGTCCTATAGCTAAATGTAGAATCGCCAACTGCTAGGCAACCAGTGCAGTTGTGAGTTTGATTTCTGTTGGGTACATGAGGACTGAAGGCCAGTGCTTCATTGTTGGGGGCGGGGGGGGGGGGGGGGTGTGTCTAGCAATGTTAAGGATTTGTGTAATAGTTCTGTAGTAGACTGCCAACTGCAAGGCAACCAGCATTGTGAGTTATGTATGCAAAAGTTAATACTCATGGTCGCTGCTACTGTAGGGATTCCCCTCCTCCTACCCTTACCAGTTTGCACCAGATAGCATTAATCTCTTTTGCCAAAACAGTGCTGTCAAGTGCATGCAGACTGTTAGACACATGGACAGTGTTTCTGTGGGGATTACCCCTTCCCCCGCCCCTAACTGTAACTATTAACGCCAGTTAGCACTTATTTAATCTCTGTGGCTGAAACATTCGTCCACATCGCTTTACTTTATATCTAAACAGGTAAATGTAAAGTGAGAGTGAGAAATGGGGTTTAACGTCCACTCGACACAAGCTAGGTCATTTCGGGACTAACATATGGTTTAATTTTATTTCAAGAATTCGCTTGCGCGTAGGGGTCTTTAGCAGTGGGAGGAAACCGGAGGACCCTGAGAAAACCCCCGAGGTTGGACAGGCGACCCTACTCCTTGCCACGTACAACCGGGATTTTGAAACCACGCCAGTTGACTCAATGACAGACTTTATGATACAGCGTGCGCACGCTAACCATTCAGCCATCTAGCCCCCCTAAATGTAAATTTGTGTTACCTTTGAATCATCTAAGACTGTATTAAGATTTTCTACCCACAGTGTATCAACAGGTCCGTCCAATATAATCCACCTCCAATCAGTGGGCACCGTCTCTAATAGATCTTTCTTCTCTCCGTCCTCTACAACATCCGTCTGATCACTGACACTTGTAGCTCCAGTACGGGTCGTCGTCTAAAAATACACATCGCATTGATTTCATCAATATCAATGTTCTCGTTGTCAAAACACTTTATTTATTAAAGGGGCATTATGCGAAATTTAGATAAAGAGCTGGTTGTTCTAACGTTTTCAAAATTAGATAATGCAAACTGATTATATTGAAAATTTCATTCAAACTACTTTATTTTGAGCAAAGTTATCAATGGTTCCAGTTTTGACAAGATGTGTGCATTGATCGTAATTACCGCACTGGTCATTTGAGTCTTAGCCTAGCTTCTCAATTTTTGAATTAAATCATTAAATGACCGAACTGTTTTAATCTGTTTAAAATCGGAGCCATCCAATGGCATCAAGAGTTGATTATGGTCTTGTCACATTAATAAATGTCTAATTAATAGGCAGATGTAGCTCTTAATAATGTCTGTTTTAATATTTAGCGTTAATATTAATTATTATTCTAACCCAACTAATGTGACATTTCTTAATGAAAGAACCCTGACAGTTGAAATTCAAAATAAAAATAGGCCGTAGTACCACTATTCTGGCAAAACTTCCTTCATAGCACACTGCATGACCATGCCCATCGTCATTAGCTCCGATGAAGCAGAAAAGTAAGAAGTTAAACCCTATTTCAATTCAGTTCATCAAAATAACAGAAAAACAAAAATGTATCTTTTTATAAGATTTTTATTCCATACCTGTGTCATTTGAGAATAATTGGTCATATTAGTCTCGGCACGGAATTCTTTTCCTTCCTCTCCTCCTCCGGACACTACGTTTAAATCTTTATAAAACTTTCTGGTAGCAGACGCAATGAGACCGTCTGTCCATTCAAATGTTATAGGATTTGTTTCTCCATACAATTCTCCCAGTTTTACACATTTAGGATTCAAGGTGAACGTCTCCACATGACCTTTCTTAGCACGATTATGCTGGAAAGAAAAATATCTTAAATCAAAATGAAGACGGTTTTCAAAATTGCAATTAAAGAGACAATAACACTCTTGCTGGCTTGACAGCTCCAGGAAATAAATATTAGCCTTATTCTAAGTATTAGATGTTTAAGTGTCCTACCTGTTGTGTAAATTATTCATTACATCCTATTTTACTTGTCCAGATGGTTCGAAAATATTTTTAAATCCAAGTCACATTTGAAAAGCTTTACGTCAGGCTTTTCAAATCATTTAGTTGAATTTTTCCAATTTTTTAAATTAGGTGTGTTAAGATGAAATTTGTATCATCAATTAATTGGAATACTGTAAAATAGTACAATTTGTTGACCAGAATAAAGTTTGGACATATTATTCAGTTACAACAAGAGTGGTATTGAGCCTTTAAAGTCCCTGATCCCTATCGTGCATAGACTTAATCGATACTGAAATTTACTCAAATTGATTATTTAAGAATTAAGAAAAAAATCGATTATCTTCCAGATTGGATTTTCACTATGAGGAATACATGTATGCCGGACTGCCTGTGTAGGTATGCCAGGCCTACCTCCTTCTGGGCTTAGGTAAGGGGCTGTAACACTTTGGTCCTTAAGACAATTTTGTTTCTTTGAAAAATTCTTGCTTCACTCTGTCTATAGAGTCAAATCACACGTACTTAATGAACGTGAATATATAGTTATACATAAAAAACAGTGATATTTTGGTAAAATCATAACCATTGTCAAGATATCCATCAAATTTTGTCTGTTAATTGACCTATGGTTGGTAGACCAAATAAGGTAATGTTTGCTGCTTTAGTCGTGTGAAATAAAGAGGTTTATTCCATATTTGGGATGGAAATTAACATCAAGGCTATCTAAGATGTGCAGAAATTAGGGGTATAAAATAGGGTGTATGGCGAGATGGATCAGAGCTCATTCAGATATTCCGAGCAGCCATTATTATTGAGAACAAGGAACCTTCAAAGCCATTATAGCTTAACAATAAAGTTCTAAAACCATTGATTCTGTAGTGTTATTACGATCACAAAGAAAACATACACAACAAGAAAAGAAGTCTAACACTACAGGGCCTCATAACTTAACTAGCACAGGACCTCATGCTCATTTGTCCTAAATCCGGCATTGGCTATGAGTGATAATCGATGGTAACCCACCGCTATCGATAATACTTTTCCGAGCTTTACATTTTACATTTGGTGTAACACCTAAGATATCAGACATATATTTTAATTCCATACATTCCATATCAAAATTGAGTTATTGTCAGACTACCAGACATTATAGGAATGAAAGAAATATTTTGTATCTCATAGAATTCTGAAACCGAAACAATGAAAAAAGTTTTACTTACGACATAGGAGTTGGGTTTCTTGAGTGGACCAACAGATGCATGGTTATCATCCTGGGGTGTTATGGTGGGTAATAGGACTAGCGCCCTCTGTAGGATAGTTCTAGCAGTTGTCTTTCCTCCACCTGTGGGACCTACTAACATCACACCATGACGCACTAGGATTTGACTATGCAACTGTTTTACTCGCTCCATCTGACTCGGCCAGTGTTGGAGATTATATTCTCTAATTGCCATAGATATGGCTTTCTGAAAAAAAAAAGAAAGAGGTCATTTTGGGACTAACATATGATTCAATTTTATTTCAATAATTGCCATAGATATGGCTTTCTGAAAAGAGAGAAAGAGAGAGAAATGGGAGAGAGAGAGAGAAATGGGGTTTAACATCCACTCGACACAAACTAGGTCATTTCGGGACACACATTTGGTTTAATTTTATTTACATAATTCGCTTGCGCGTAGGGGTCTTTAGCAGTGGGAGGAAACCGGAGGACCCGGAGAAAACCCACGAGGTTGGACAGGCGACTCTACTCCTTGCCACGTACAACCGGGGATTCGAAACCACGCCAGTCGACTCAATGACAGACTTTATGATACAGCGCGCGCACGCTAACCATTCAGCCATCCAACCCTCCAGAGAGAAATGGGGTTTAACGTCTACTCAACACAAACTAGGAGGTCATTTTGGGACTAACATATGATTCAATTTTATTTCAATAATTTGCTTGCGCGTAGGGATCTTTAGCAGTCTTTAGCTTTGGCTGCTTGTCACATACAAGCAGGAAATCTAGATCCTCTCATGATCCAATACGCGTAAACTATTCGTTCATCCCCCCACCCCTTTCAAAAAAGAACGTGGAGACAAATATAAGAAAATTGGCCATTAGTGGCTTTTTGAAAGTTAGCTTTTAAAGTGTCAGGTTAAGGGGAAATAGCTACGCATAAAATTAATAGGTAAGTCTGAAATTGATTCTTTTAAGAAGTGAAACAATCACAACAAGCTAAACAAAATTGAAAAAAAAAACCTCTAACATATTAATTTGAATTGTTTGTTTGTTTGTGATTTCTGCGTGTGTTGTCTTGTTCATATATTTGTTTTTGTGTAAATTATGTGTGGTGCAGTCCCCCTGCACTTACTAATAGGTTAAGTGATGGCAAAAGGCAGTAAATACGAAAAATGGCTGTGTAGCTAATTTTGATAGGGTTCGTCTATAGCTGACCAACACTTTGAAAGGTTTTGGCGTCAGGGGTATTAACTCTGCAAAATTTGTTGCATGACTAAATTTTATTAGGATTCCTCCTAGCTTACCAATTTCAAAAAAAGTGACCTATATAGAGAGTGTATACTAGAATTATGGATGGACAGGGAAGAAGACAATATACTCCCTCAATCAATGAAATGGCTTTCAATACCTAAAAGTGCTGGAAAAAGAAGATTACCCTATACTACATATCAAATTCTGTGAGATTATGAGAGAGAGTTTTTACAATAAACATAGACTTTGAATAAATCAATAATGGCAAGGGTGTTTTAAGCCAGAAATGTTATTTGGGAATTTACCTCTAGAACACCTTGATCTGGTGAGGGTGGAATAATTCCTGGAAACAGATCAGCTAAAATACTCTCAAACAATGGCACATCTTCTGCTAAGAATTTGGGTAAATTGGCATCACGTAGAGAATGGATCATTATATGTGATTCTTCTTCATCTTTTAAAGATTTAATACTTCCATCGGGTCTGAAATAATAACATAAAAAATCATTTAATACTTCCATCGGGTCTGAAATAATATTATTGACATAAAAAATCATTTAATACTTCCATCGGGTCTGAAATAATATTATTGACATAAAAAATCATTTAATACTTCCATCGGGTCTAAAATAATATTATTGACATAAAGCATCAGTGAATATAATTGTGCTTTTTGTACAAATATTGGTGAAAAACAATTGATATTAAATAACGGTGAATAAATTGGTTAATGATTTAATACTTCCATCAGGTCTGAAATAATATTACTGACATAAAAAATCAGCGAATATAATTATGCTTTTTGTACAAATAACTTAAATACGATCTTACATATTCTCAGAAACTGGATATGGCTGTTCATAGATGAGTACATTTAAATAATATAGGTTGCCAGGCAAGAAATATATGCCCACATCAGATATGTGGTACAAGCAGTTAACAAAAAGTTGCATTTTTATTATTTCGTAGATAATGGAAGCATTAACAAAAACTAAAGAGTGATCAAGGGCTACAACACATGTAGGGCATATTTTTTTACAAAATGAATGGTGGGCTGGACCATTCAAATCATCCAAAACTAGGGTGGGGGGCAAGATTTTAGGGAACATCACTGTTTCTCCGAGAAAACAATTTGTCCTACCATTCCACCCAAATCTTACTATACATAAACAAGTAACCCTGTTTTACAATCTCGTTTTTTTTTTGGGGGGGGGGATGGGAGGACGTTAGCCATAAAGACAGCTTTGTGATCTAGGAGAATGCTAGAATTCACCAAGTCAAAGGTACTGCTGAATAGAATATTTACCTTTGTTGAGCATGTCGTCTGCCATGACCAGCCATAACTAAAACTGATTTAATAGCTCTCATACCAAAATCATAATGGTCTTGTTGCGACAGCTGTTTACTAGCCAATTGATACAGATTCACGATTTTATGTGAAAGAGATTTGGCGTCACGGAAACCTTCAGAGAATAACATGATTTCAGCAATCAGGGCGTAATCAGGAACCATCATGGCGACAGGTCGAAACAATGATTTCAGATTATCAGGTAGATCCACACGACCTGCATACCTACAACAGATAATAATACAATATAAGATTTTGACTTTAAGCCAAAACACTGGGTTCTCACTTTACATTTTCTTGCAAATTTTTTTATCCTCAACAGGCCAGACATTTTTTAACAAAGAATGAGCTAATTTTTAGCAATACATCAATATATAAAAATATATAACTCAATATTTAAGAGTTCTTACACATAAAAGCTATAAATTTAAATGCTTTGATAGTATGTTGTGGTTCAATTTCATGGAAATATCTAATTTAACTTCATTTTTCATTTTTTATTGTTATCTTAATGTTTTGATGTGTATCATGCACAAGGGCAGGGTAAGTTTACTCTTTCTTGAATATGTGATACCACTGGGATCAGAGTGATCCTGTGGAGGGTTTAGAAATCAAACAGAAAGAGAGAGATGGGGTTTAACGTCCACTCAACACAACCTAGGTCATTTCAGGACTAACATATAGTTCAATTTTATTTCATCACATTTTGTGCGTAGGGGTCTTTAGCACTGGGAGGAAACTGGAGGACTCAAGAGAAAACCCACGAAGTTGGACAGGCTACCCTACTCCTTGTCACGTGTGAGCGGGGAATCGAAACCATGCCACTTGACTCAATGACAGACCTTATGATTCAACGAGAAATCAAACAGCTTAGGCAACTTTGATGTACTGATTGTACTAAGTGCTAATGGGTTGAGTAAAAAATGGTAGAATAATCCAATTATTAAATCAATCAAAAAACTTACGTTGGATTCATTGTAATAAAATATCCACAAGACATATTGAGTTTAATATCTCGACTTTCAAACATAAATCTTAAAGACTGGGTATCTTTGGCTGTTTTAATTGTGTGAATCTGTTGAGCGACGACAGACAGAACCTCGACATCTATACGATTAAACTCATCAAAACAGCACCAACTACCAGATTGAGCTAAACCAGAGAAAAATTTACCCAACATCTGAAAGAGTCATTAGTTATTAATTTATATCATAAAACCAGTGAAATCTCTTTTAATTAGTAAATAAGAGAGATAGAGAGAAATGGAGTTTAACGTCCACTCGACACAAACTAGGTCATTTCGGGACTTACATATGGTTTAATTTTATTTCAAAAATTCGCTTGCACGTAGGGTTCTTTAGCAGTGGGAGGAAACCGGAGGACCCGGAGAAAACCCACGAGGTTGGACAGGCGACCCTACTCCTTGTCACGTACAACCGGGGATTCGAAACCACGCCAGATGACTCAATGACAGACTTTATGATACAGCGTGCACACGCTAACCATTCAGCCATCCAACCCCCTAGTAAAAAAGAGAGAGGGAGAAAAAAATCATCTGAAAAAGTCAGTTTATAAGTCATCTAAACCCTCTGAAAATTTGTTTTGATAAATGAATGAATGAAAATATAGTATGGTCATTTGAATAATAAATTTTTATTTCATTATTTTGCGACAGGAGGAAGTTGAAATAACTGAGGATAGGAAGGTTTCCCTTCTCTTTTCATTCATAAATGATATAGCACTTATGATCAGTCAGTCACCTAACATCTCTAAATGAATGATAAATCACATATAGGACAAAACATCCTCAATGATTAGAGAGGCAACACTATTAAATACAAAAAAGTTTTTTTGCAGAAATGTCTAAAAACCTGAATAGTTGTTTTTTGTATGGTCTTATAAGCACAAATATCAGAATTTAAGAAAAGATGAAATGTGTTTATAAATTTAATTTACCTTATAATCTAAACCTTCTGAACAATTAAACACAACACATTGTTTACCCATAGCCTGCAAAAAAAATACCCACCAAATTATATTACAGAACAATTAAATACAACACATTTTTTACCCATAGCCAGAAATAAAAAAAAGAGAGAGAGAGAAATGGGGTTTAACGTCCACTCGACACAAACTAGGTCATTTCGGGACTAACATATGGTTTAATTTTATTTACATAATTCGCTTGCGTGTAGGTGTCTTTAGCAGTGGGAGGAAACCGGAGGACCTGGAGAAAACCCACGAGGTTGGACAACCGGGGATTCGATACCACGCTAGTCGACTCAATGACAGACTGTATGATACAGAGCGCGCACGCTAACCATTCAGCCATCCAACCCCCCTGAAATAAAAATATACCCACCAAATTATATTACAAAAATAATTGTCACATATAGACCCACTCAAAACAATAAACCTGGTATGTTCATAGTACCATGGTAAAATATGGCGTATGCCCAACGTCATCAGCCAAGTCTGAGCAAGGCAATAGGATTTTAAACCACATTTCATACTAGTAAATATAAAGCTTATATATCTATCTCCATCTGGCCTGCTTTTATGCCACCAATGTCTACATGGGACCCAAGTTTTCTATCCCATCTGAATGACTAGACTTTCTTAATTGCACAACTTACAAGGAGAAAACAGGTTGAAAAATATAGAGGAAATGTTTTGGCCAACACTGTAATCGTAACCGGGACCTCCTGGTTGATGTGCCAAGGAAAGGGGAGCTAAGTGAGTAAGGCGCTGGCTCGATAGCCTGGAGGTCATGGTTTGCTCTCGGTGTTGGTCAAGAAAGTTCATCAGGATTTTCCAGCGTGGTTTCCCCTTGTCAGTGGCACAGGACAACGGGTCTGACAAGGACAGCTGTCTAGTTGTTTGGATGTTATAGAAAATCGAGGTATCGTGTACACATTGGCGTACACGTGAAAGATCCCTTGGCAGTTGGAATTTGATATAAGAGTAGGCCGTAGGACTGCTGTCTGGGCAAAATTTCCCTCATAGCACACTGCATTGCGTATGCCCATCTTCATTAGCCCAGTCGGAGCAGAACAGTAGGACATCAAACCCCATTTCATTTCATTTCCACAAGAAAAGAAATGGGTTTTTGCATGTCCATTAGACCAACACACAGTTATTCTTATTCATTATGGTTACAAATGCAATGAGAGGGGGAAGAATTGCACCAGGACAGCGGCATCTACATCTACTCCTCTTCAAATTTCAACGTGGAAGTTTCCATGTATTTAGCTCCTGCAGGAAGAAAGATTATGTTTCATCACCCATGTTTGTACCTTAGCTGGGGTGACCCACCATAAATAAATATCTCCATATATCTCCATATATCTCGACAATTATGCCACAATATTTATATATATGCCAAGCCTCAAATCAGTTTCACACAATTATAGTCACTAAATAAACGATCATGTTGTACTTAATAAGCTATGACCATTAATCATCTATAAATAATAGACTGAAAACTGGTTCCAAGTGTCGTCCATAACATCCAGACACTTTTGAGTAAAAGATAGGTTACGTGCCCTTGTTTTGAAATTAGTCTCGCTTAACCAATCTATCGACCATTCTACGTCTGATTGACAGGTCGGGATAATCAAGACTACTTTTTTACGAAACATAACAGAAAGCTAGAACAAGAAATTGAATTTAGAAATAAGCACGTTAGGTAGCTCAACAATCGTTTTAAGAACCTTGTAAAAGTAAAATGAAACTACTGCTAGTATCATGTTCCTGTCTAACCCGAGTGATTCAGAGATATTATTTGTACTAAACCAAAAGATGCCGCTCTTAACGGTACAGTTAATGATAAAGCAATTTAAAAAATGAAACGAAAGTAATTTCTAAATCTGCTGTAATAACCAAGAAGCTTAATTTCACTGCTATTCAAAATCGTCAACAATAATTTTTTTACGGCTGTAATAGTTGATAGATTTGTAGAGAATTGCACGTGCCATGGCTATTTATAGTATCATACTGTCAGAAAGTTTGTCTCGGCACGGCGAATGTACACGCTTCAGTGGTAGTCTCGAACTATCAGCGGTGGACTTTATTTCTGTAGATTACATGGGTCACCCTACCTTAGCTAAGTCTTTGACAGTTTCTGTTTTTCCTGTACCAGCAGGTCCAGCAGGTGAACCACCAAGATGTAAATGTAATGCTCCCGTTAGCGTTAAGTAACATCTATCTGTAAGAGGGGTGATGACTAGTCGAGGAGAACAGCCTAAATATTCATAGCCATATTGAAACGAAGCATTAGACTGTAAAACCAAACAGTTATTGGTCTGTTCGTCCCATTCATATCGCAGCTGTCTAAAAATAAAAAATAAACAAAATATAGATAATGCAATATAGTGGTATATTAAGTATCATTGTGGTCTGAAACCTTATTTTTAAGTAGACATAAGTTGTCTCCCTTAAGTAGTAGTTCTACTGCCTTTTGAGTAATAATGATATAGATTGGGATGCTAATATGGGGAATGGTTGTTTTTAACTTTCACCCACAAGTTTAGTTAATATTTGTGACTGTCGTTTGTTTGTCTGTTCAGGGTTGGCAGCTACACTAAGGCTGTCCCGAGGTTGAAATTTGGTGTATGGGGGTAGCTCGGACCGGAGATTAACATTGGGGAGTAACATAGGCTAGGTGGCGTTGGCCTACTGCTTCAGGTTTCGGAGTTACGGGGACAACCAGTACATCGCAGGGTCATCCGCTAGTAATTAATAAAAAATGTTACATATGCAGTTATAAATCCAAATTCAAAGATCCTTAGTAATGAGGAAATATGTTATATATGCAGTTATAAATTTGAAGATCCACAGTGATATCCATTCTGAACATATGGGAGAAAACTCTATTCATATTGTCAACAGGGATAATGACTGTGTAGGCGCACTCGTTTCAAACATTTAGCAAACATTTAAGTCAACTTTTTGATTATCGAGACATCTTAATTATTGTTGTTTTCAAACAATTAACATCTTGACATGCAGATTTAACAATAAACAAATTAGTTTAACAGATTAATGTTACCTTTCAACACCCCATCAACAATATTACATACCTTTTCCATTCAAAATCTTCTCTTTTAATGACTTTATCCGAGATCATGTTGTTAACAATATCCCGATTATGTACTGTTATCGTCAGTAAGGCTTCTATACTCATTCTCTGGTACGATAATAGATTAGTAGAAACAAGGCCAGCAAATTTATTTAACGCCTCCACCATATTGCCACGTGCTGTTATCAGAGCAGATCGTGGATTGGACTCGTCAAAACATTTTGATACTTCTTTATTAAACATAATCTGAGTCTGAAGAAATAAAATATTTTGAAAAAAATAAGAGAGAGAGAGAGCAATGGGGTTTCAACCACTCAAGACAAACTAGGTCATTTTGGGAATAACATATGGTTCAATTTTATTTCAATGATTCACTTGCATGTAGGTCTTTTTTTATTAGCTGTGGAAGAAAACCGGAGAACCTGGAGAAAACCCATGAGGATGGACAGACAAACCTACTCCTTGTCACGTGCAAGCGGGGAATTGCTAACCATTAATTCGGCCATTCAACCCCCGAAATATAATATAAATGAAACAAAATGAAATGGGGTTTAACTACCAACTGGGCTAATGAAGATGGGCATACATCATACAATGTGCTATGAGGGAGATTTTGCCCTGACAGCGGCGCTACGGCCTACTCTTATATTGAATTCCAACTGCTAAGGGATCTTTTAATTCACTTAGTCACTGTGACTCCCAAGTATTCATTGTGTTTTAAAGATATATTCCAAGAAATTCTAATTAACTGACAGGGATATTCTCCTGATGGTCAATTTCACTGCCAGTCAGTTGAACAATTTCTCAAGCACCAAAATAGTTTGATATAATATATACCTAGAAAGAAATGAGATTTAATACCATTCAACAGACACTATTTCATTTTGGGCTATCAAAGTGGGGGGGGGGGAAGAGAGAGAGAGAGAGAGAGAGAGAGAGAGAGAGAGAGAGAGAGAGAGGGAGAGGGAGAGAGAGTGAGAGAGAGAGAGATGGGGTTTAACGTCCAGTCGACAGATACTATTTCATTTTGGGACTAACATGTGGTACATATTTATATGAAAGTTGATATAAATGAATTTAGTTACTTACGACAGTGAGTACAACTTGTCCAGGATGTTTAATGACCCATTCCTGTACATCAATACCCAACCAATCACCTAGTCCAAGCTTCACATGCCTGTAACACAATAATAAATAGAGTCAATCTGATTAAAACACACATCCTGTTTCATTTCGTTTTTTTATAGTTCAAAATTTAGTTTTACTTGTCTTTAGTACACTAGGATCTGGCAGAGTTGTTATATTACCAGCGTTTTGATTGAAGTGAGGGATAAGTCAATGAAAGTCTGTTACGGAGACTTCTTGGCGTGCCATGCACGGAACTGTGGGTAAACCACTAAAAACGTCAACGCTAATTGATTAATCAATGTCTGACATCATAGGGTCAAAAGATCTTGTAGTGTAGGCCATCGAAAGTATAAAAAAACGGAACAAAATATAGCTTTGTATTTTAATCAGATTGAAAAAAAGTCGAACAATGAGTTTGATCATTTTATATTTTATCTGGACTAACATGCGTTCAGGCCTAAAGATCCATTTTTCATTTAAACACATATTTTTACAACTGTTGTATGATAACTTACTTTTTAACAGTTTCAAACATTCCGGATTCTACAGTACCTAGCCATTGTTCTACAGGTCCACGAGCCCGAATATTTCTACAATAATACATACAAATACATTATACAAATTAATATAAAATTCATACTAAAAAAAAAATGGTTTTATTTCTGCATACGCTTCATGGAATTATGTTTTTTGCTAGACCCTCCATGCTGCACCGCTAAAAATCCTGAGGAATTTTCTTGACCAAGAGCAGGATTGAAGCGAGGGTTGGGATGGCCTTCTCAAACTCGTGGGTTTTATCTCGTTACTCAGGTTTTCTCCCACAGCAAAGATCCCTGCTCATGCGCATGAGCTAAGATAATTAGGATTAGGGCACCTGATTGTTGACAAGATTGTGGGTTAGGGTTAAGGCTAGGTGTAGGGTTAGTGTTTACATCTCGTGACCTTTGACCAAATCTGCAGTTGGCCATAATATTTAGACCTAACCGTAGTTTAAAGGAGAGAATCTCTCTTACCTGGGCATATTAATAACTTCTCCTTCATTAGAAACAATAGTTTTAACTGTTGGTGGTTGACGGGGAATATGACGTATATCTAGTTCCTTGATATTACCAAAACATTTACCAAGATGAGGCTGAAAACATAAAGCAATATAAATGAAATGAAATGAAATGAAATTAATAGAAAAGGGGATTTAAGAGCCTACTTTTTGTGCCGGGTTAATGAGTTTTTTGTCCATCTGAACAACCAGTTCCTGTTCCTCCGACCGACACCACTAACAGGGGAAACCATGGAAGAAAATCCTAAAGAACTTTCTTGTCCAACACTGGGAGCGAACCTGAGACCTCCAGGCTAGCGAATCAGTGCCCTACTCACTGAGCAATATATACAGTCTCAACTCCCTATGCCATCTGTGTGGTATAAACTTTCTGCGGAAAATGTCTATAAACACGTAAGAAATTTCAATAATTTAAGCTATTTAAATAACCAACACGGAATAACTCATTAATAAATAAAGTACCCTACTCCATGCCACGTACAAGCGGGGAATCGTAAATATGCAACTTGACTCAATGACAGACTTTATGATCTAACACACACAGGTTAACCATTGAACCACCCACAGATTTTAGATGACTTAAAATCGGCGAATATTATATCTAATAAAAACTAAAGAAGAGTAAAATCTACCTGTACAGCGTGTGGATCTTTAGATTGAGCCAAGATATCCAACAATTCATCATTACTGAGGAAATAAAATCTGGGGAACACTAGTCTCTTAGTCTCTAAATAATCCTATAAACAAAAGATAAAATAAAATCACAATAAAATCAAATTGGTTTTAACATCTTATTTTGTTGTATCAAACGAACTAATGAAGGTAGGCATACATGATTCAGTGTGTTGTGAGGGATATTTTGCCTGGACAGCAGTGGTATGGCCTACTCTAATTTTGATTTCCAACTGTTAGGAATCCTTGATCTGGTACCAATGGTATACATGTGACCTAAAGTTTTTGCCTCATCCGAATGACTAGACAGCTGTCATTGTCAGGCCCTCCGTCCTACACCACTGACAAACCAAATAGGAAAATCTTGATGAACTTTCTCTGCCAACACCAGGATAAAACCCACGACCTCCAGGCTAGCAAGCTAGTGTCTTACTCACTTAGCCACTGTGGCTCCCCAGTGACATGATGTGTCCTGGCTTGAATCCAGGTTGTCATGACTCCTGGGCATGACTTATACTCACTGAGTTACTGTGGCCCATAAATCACAATAAAGGACCACTGTGAAGCAAGAAATTAAGGCCTATTACGCTAAATACCATACCTCTAAGCATCTCTGTATTTTCTCTAAGTTTGCATTACAGGATGACAGAGTTTCTAAAGTTCCTGGAGCAATAGCTGCCTTTAGAGCATTTGGACGATCTTCCACTCTTCTCATGATATCTTTCCATGCTTTATCTACTCCTGAAAACAGCTTAAATTCACTCGGTAGTTGTCTGAAAAAGAAATGAAAAAACAATTACATATACTTCCACAATTAGCCAAAATTTAACAGTCCAATTTTATCATCAGACGCTAACATAAAACCACAATGATGTAAAAATAACGTAAAATTCACATTGGAGGGCTATCTGGGAGATCAATAACTTAATGTGGTTTTCAAATATCTCATATTTAGTTGAACACTATTGTGTAATGCTTAAAATATTTGTACATCCACAATATCATTTCATGTTTGTACTGTAGATTTGTTGTTTATTACATGGATAGGTTGATTTAATTAATATCATTTGCTGAAATTTTTAGTACTTTGACAATCTCTAATTCATACTCTAACTGAGATCTCACACCCAAGTGCTCTGGGGCCGGTTTCACAAAATTTTAACTAAGATAAAATCAAAATTTTAGTAATTTGATTGAATAATATTAGACTGATTTTAGTGCTTAGCCAATCAAAATTGAAGTATCTACTAAAATTTGGATTTTATCTTTAGTTAAGATTTCGAGAAACAGGGTCGAGAACATAATGTGATGGGGGCTCAGACCACATCAAGTACCCTTGTCACGATGTGATGTGCATTCAGGTCAGCTGAAATACTCAGGACAAGCTGTGTACTAAGTTTACCCAGTTTGTGTAATCTGGCCATGCTGTTTACCCAGTTTGTGTAATCTGATGCAACATGTCCGACCTACCTCTGTATATCAGGTGTACTAAAGATTTGTTCTAAATAAATCCAGTTTCTCTGACAAGTCAACCATTCATCTAATGTTCTAGAAAATACTTGTAACTTTCTTTCCCATTCCTCTACTTGACCCTAAACATACAGATAATAAAATATTTTAATAAATTGCCATTAAATAAGAATTAGTCTTGGGCAATTCAAATCCTGAGTTTGGTTACAGGACTTAGACGTATACCTCGCGATCTGAGAAGAGAATGATCAAAATTGCATCGTCAGTTTTTTTTGTTTTTTTTAACAATATTTCTATTCAGGATGGCTGAATGGGATTGGGGAACAGGCTCAGCCTATGTAAAACCCCTCTCCCTTGCATTAGTTTTTGCCTTTAAAGTAACATAACACCCAATTATCAAAACTACACTGGACATATTTCGGACAGCGACGAGTGCATCCTTGCCCTTATATGTTGTGATCTCAGAAAAAGAATGATTATCAAAATCAGCATCGTCAATTTTTCTGCATTAGTTTCTGCCTTTAAAGTAACATTACACGAATTATTAAAACCGCACTAGACATATTTCGGACAGCGATGAGTATAATGATGGACATTTCCTTAAGGACACCAATCATTTTGTTTGCAAAACATCTATGTCTTTTATCACTCAATTTTATCACTATCTGTTATACATTTTACCCAATGACAGAACTTATGACAGACAATAACCTAAAAGTTTATTTTACACTTGTTTTAAACCAAAGTGAAATGAAATGAAATTGGGTTTAACGTCCTACCTTTCTGCTCCGAACTGGGTTAATGAAGACGGGCATACGCCATACAGTGTGCTTTATCAAATTCCAACTGTCAAGGGATCTTTTATGTGCACGCCAATGTGTACACGGGACCTCGTTTTTAGTCCCATCCGAATGACTAGACAGCTGTGCTTGTAAGGCCCTCTGTCCTGCATCACTGACAAGGGGGAACCACGCCAATGCAGGGATTGAACACCCGACCTCCAGGCTAGCAAGCCAGCATCTTACCCACTTAACCACGATGACCCCATTTTTTAAACCAACCTTTATAGGACCGACATATCTGGAACCTCTAATGGTACCAACTGTAACTTGACTCTCCTCTAACTGGGCCATGATGTCATCAGCACCAGCTATAATCAACGTATCTCGTCCAACATGGGCCACTAGACGGAAATCGGTACTCTGCCACAAATCTATTATCTACAAAAAACAAAAAAATTTAAATATTACATTCACTGTTTCTATGGTTATATGTTTCATTTGTACGACAAATTGTTTTGACTCATCTGGATGACAAGACAATATTTCTTCGTCAACAGAAACCGGGGCCATATTCATGAAAAATATTTTAAGGATACAGGCATTTCATTCTCAAAATATGGCTCCAGACATGAAAAATCATCTCAACTATGCCACCTGATGATAGCTGCCCACTGAACAATTGAGAATACAGTCTATTTATTGACTAGTGGATGACCCGGTGCTGCATGGGTTGTGTCCGGGTTGTGCACATAACTCTGAAACTGGTAGGTCAGTGCCATCTAGCTTGCTTTAGCAGTGGGAGGAAACCGAGGACCTGGAGAAAACCCACAGATTGGACAGGTGACTCTACTTCTTGACACGTACAAGCGTGAATCGAAACCACGCCACTTGACTCACTGACAGACCTTATGATTTTATGCACAAACATTAAACAAGTAGACCACTCCACCCCTCGTTTAAAGTCAGGTCAACACGAGGAGTATTTGTCCAATCAGTGGAATTTCGGTCTACTTATCTTCAAAATTAAACTGCCAAGGATTCTTTAACCTTCAACTTAATGTGTACATAGATGTACGCTTATCTTATCAGCCCCTGCAGGTACAATCATAGCTGGGCTTGAAGAATCGTGATACTAATACCTTTTGTTATCTCCCCTGACTTACCTTCTGTAACATTATTTCAAGCGTAGCCTCGTTACTAGCCATGGTTGATACATCCTGTATTTTATCTTTATGTTTAAATATCTGGAATGGAAACAGAATAATAATTTGTAAATAACATGCCCGTCAGAAAAAAATTCACATTCCGGGGTAGAAAACCAAAATGGGGTTCCAAAGCTTGTCCCCATCACAAATTGTTAACTATAATGAACACATATTTGCAAATTATAGGGGTGAATCTCTGCAGCCTGCACCACAGAGAAATAAACCAAATGTGTTTAACATAAATATAAATAATGTGTAAATATGATACATATTATAAATGACTTCAGAGAGAGAGAGAGAGAAATGGCGTTAACGTCCACTCGACACAAACTAGGTTATTTTGGGACTAACATATGGGTCAATTTTATTTCATTAATTCGCTTATGCGTATGGCTCTTTAACAGTGGGAGGAAACAGGAGGACCTTGGAGAAAACCCACGAGGTTGAACAGGCAACCCTACTCCTTGTCATGTACAACCGGGGAATAGAAACCATGCCAGTTGACTCAATGACAGATACAGCACGCATTTGCTAACCATTCGGCCATCCGACCTCCCTTTAAATGATTTCAAGGGAGTTCAAGGCTCTGCACCACAGAGAAATAAAACCAAATATGATTAACATAAATAAAAAACATGAAAATACCATTAACAAAATCAAAGGAGGGAGTACAATATACATAAACTTACATTCATTTCCATCAAATTACCAAGAGTGAAAGATTTATCCCTGATGATGACTTTACCAATAATCTTGGCGATCATTTCCCAGTGACGTGGACGTAATGATTGATTACGTAAACTGGTTATAACTGGCATACCCTGTTTAAAGTGCAATACTTTCTCCTTTAATTTCGGTAGTATCTCATTATGTGGAAGGCCTGAAAATGATTTATAAAAAAGTATAATTTTACATCGAAATATGACAAATTTTCTCCTAATCAATATGTTTTGGAGACCAGCAATCTCAAGTGCTTTTTATTATGTTCTAAGTGGCCCAGTCTCATGGGTATTTCTCTCACTACTAAAGAACCATATGCATAACATTTATCATATGTTAGTCCCGATATAATCTAGTTTGTATTGGGTGGATGTTAAACCTAATTTCTCTGTCTCTAAGACTGTCTCTTTGTCTCTATCTATTCTCTTTCATGATTCCATGTAGCAGTACTTTTTATGTCAAAGAACATGTATTATACTGGTGTCCCTCAAGGCTCAGTTTTAGGGACATCTCAATATGGATATATTGATCAATCCAATTTGATTTTTCTGATTGATATATTTTACATTAATGCTAACAATAATATAATTAATTTATCAATAGAGCTTCTTATTGACGAAAATCTAAAGTAAGAAATATTTTGAGATTATCTTACCCTTTTCAAGCATATAAACTGTCTGTGTAAACTTATTCACATACTTCTGTACTGATTCAACATTGACGGAATCAAAAGCTGTTGCTGTCCATTCATCCAGTAACTTCGTCCATTCTTCTAGCGACTGCCACAGGAGACGACGGAGTGTTAAATCACGTTCGATATCAGACAGATCTGTTTGGATCTCATGAGCCGATTGGTCTGACTTTTTGTCCATCATTAGATATTCTCTGATTAAAATAAAAATTGGTCTTGTTTTAATGGCAGTAAAGAAATGAAATGAAATTATTTCATCCATCAGTTTTTTCAACATTAAACTGCCTATTAAGATCCTTGGTTTAACCCCCTATTTCTAGGTTATAAGAAACATCATACATCAAGACCATTTGTCTCAAAACCTTACTGAAACACTTAGACATGCATTATGCAAGAACTAAATCGGCCCATTGCAGGTCTTATTTTCAGATTGGAATATATGACCTAATCTTTAGGGAATATATCTTTAATGACTGAAATTTAGTCAATTTACAAGCCGTACCATTAGCTTATTTTTCCCAACCCCATTTTTAAACAAGGCTATGTTTGACCTCGATCGCTTAACCATAGTAACCAATTACTTACTCTCCGATGAAATTCTTCTTGGAGGAAGACAAAGAACTTCCAAACCTTTCTTGATAATTGGCGTAACTTCTGGCCTTACCGGACAATGACTGAACTTCGTCATGAAGGTAACGTATCGTTTCTAACGCCGACACTGCCATCGTATCGGCACTGAGTAAATTAGGATCACGGACACGATTCTTTAATTCCATCAATTTGGACAGGATGTCGTAAATCAAGGAATCCAGATCGGTGCTAAATTTACGAATATTTTCATCTTTCTTGGCTTCACAATATAAAATAGTTGACTGTAAAAGATAATTAACAAAATATTTATAACTTTATTAATTTGGTACATATTTTTTTTCATTCGAGGAAGTGTTACAGGCATAGAAACAGACAAATGAAATGGATGTTGTTGTTGCTTATTATGACATATGTGATAGATCTGGTCAAACACATTCTGAACATTATCTTAACACAGAGATCATTGTGCTACAATTATATTTGGAATGTATTTAACCAGTTGTCACATATGTAATAATGTCTGACACCAATATTGTCCTTTGATTATGACATTATTGACAGAATGAAATGGAGTATAACGTCACATGCTGATGAATAGAAGCTTTTCCCTAGAAGTGAAATACCAGAGCTTTGTAAGAAATTTCTTTCCACAGTCTGTTTTTTTGAGTAATGTCTTTATTTGATCTTACCTTCAGATGTTGAAAGCTCGGACCTAAAGTCTGATACAGGGCTAAATCCTCTGCCTCAACAGTTACTGAATAATCTCTCATTATCGTAAACAATTTATTAACGATGGTAAATTCTTTTTCTAATACGGGTAACTCTGATGACATTCTACCCAGAAACGATAAATGATCCACAAATTCTTCTACTGATACTTGTTCACGGTCTAATTTCTTCAGTGCTCCCTTAAATCAAAACCAGATGACAAAATTAAACTAATGGATCAATCTGACTAAAACAATAGACCCTATTTCGTTTCGTTTTTTTATAGTTCAAAATTTCAGTTTACTTGTCTTTACTTGTCACCTGACGGATTCTTAATCCCTCTCCATCTACAATATCGTCAAAGTTGAATCCCTAACAGGAATATCAGTCCAAAATGGTTCAATCTTTTCAGTACTTTTACAAATATATATGAGGAACTGGAAATTTTAAAAACTTAGAGATTCACTGCAGACATTATAAACAAGTCAGTACCACCAGTAAGAGTTGGGTGAAATCTGTTGATGGCCCTCTTTTTAACGAAAATGAATCTTAGCCGTTGATATCATGGTCTTGTTTTCTTAATTGAATGTTCACTAATCAATTTGTGTACATATTAGCATGGATTAAGCCATGTAAAATCAAATGGGCTCCAAATGAAATGCACAATCGAAATTGGTAATTTCTTACCTTAATAA
This sequence comes from Patella vulgata, assembly GCF_932274485.2. Classification (NCBI taxonomy): domain Eukaryota; kingdom Metazoa; phylum Mollusca; class Gastropoda; family Patellidae; genus Patella; species Patella vulgata. The sequence continues at coordinate 73,206,755 of NC_065883.2, read as the reverse complement.
TCGTTAATAAAGCCTCGTTCTTTTTCTTTGAAATAACAGGCAGAGTTTTATGAACAGTGTCTAGAACTTTTTGAGGATATGGGAGACTCGAGTTCTTAAACTCATCTGCCTGTAAATATACCATAGCTAATCTATGACCAGTTGTCATTCTTCTCATTCTTTTAATCTGTAAAAAAAAAAAAATAATAATAAAATTAAATAAAACAACGTTCTAAATACATTATGTAGTGTCAAGGTTGCGACTTGCGATGGTCTACCGATCTTGGCATTCTTTTAAATTAAAAAAACCCCAATAAATTATCAAATAATCAGAAAAAATAAAACATTTCAATCCATTATGTACTTGGAGCTCCAGTGGCTGATTAGATTGACTAAAATCTTTATTATAGCAGTGGGACGAAACCAGAGATGAAAGAGAAACCCCCAAGATTAGGCAGGCGACACTATTCCTTTGAACTTACAAGTGTGGAATCGAACCCACGCCACTTGACTCAATAAAGTGCCACATTAGACCATCCGGCCATCCAACCCAACCCCTCAATTCTTTTAATAATTAAGATAAATAAAGATAAGGTATTTCCTAAAAAATCAAACGTACCATTTCTGTATACGAGGCTAAAACATGGCTGAACTCTTCTGTTGACCACTGTTGTTTGGCCATTGAATCTTCTACATTTAAAACATATGATTGGTCCACCATTTTACAAAACTGATCGTAATTCTACAACATATAAATAGGTTATTTAGAGAATAACACATGGTATTCCAATAGAATTACTTGTCAACATTTCTAAATACATAGCTTGTATAAATTTGGTTTAAAAACATAACCCCTATCCAAGCTATAATCATAAACGCTCGAAAATTCCATCAAAACATAATCTTTTTCTTCTGGAATTATTCTCAATGGAAATTTTTCATGTGCCATCTCTCGTAATTTCTCTCGTCTCATGATAGTTCTACTTTACATTTCAGTTAAATCAACCTAGTGGTGATCTATTTTTAGCAACATATTCATCAGAATTTTATTACCATGTGCGATCACATTATACACTAATAGAATACACCAAATAAATGTTCACAATGACAGTATGGCAGCGATCGAAATGTGAAATGAAATGAAATGAAATGGGGTTCAACATCCTACTGTTCTGCTCCTAAACTGGGCTAATGAAGACGGGCATACGCCATTACAGTGTGCTATGAGGGAAATTTTACCCGGGCAGAGGCGCTACGGTCTACTCTTATATCGAATTCCAACTGCCAAGGGATCTTTTACGTGCACACCAATATGTACACGGGACCGCGGTTTTTTGTCCTATCCGAACGACTAGATAGCTGTCCTTGTCAGGCCCTCCATCCTGCATCGATCGAAATGTGAATCTTTCACACTCTTTTAAAAAAAAATACATATGTTCATGATTTACAAATAAGGAGAGTGATTTTCAATTTTAAGACGAGGGAGAAAAACCTCCCCTCGGTTGACATTAAATTCTGTTACTCTTACCATGGAATATTGTTTTATAAGTTCCATCTCCATTGATAAATAAGACGACACATCCCTTAACATATCAATATACTCCGGATCATCTTGTAAAATCAGCTCTAAATTCGGCCATATTTGTTCCTCCAACTTCCTGGCTTCAGCCTCCTCCACATCAAAATTCAATTTTAAATCATCTTTTGGTGGGGAATAAAATACAGCGAGTTTTGGTTCACGCAGCATGGGAACAACTTGAGCTGTAATGAAAGAAGTAATTAATGTTTTACCCTTGGTTTGTGGCTACAAATGAGGTATCACGTGTACTGTATCATTATAGAGAGAGAGACAGACAGAGAGAGGGAGAGAGAGAGAGAGAGATGGGGTTTAATGTCCACTCAACACAAACTAGGTCATTTCTGGACTAACACATGGTTTAATTTTATTTCAATAATTCGCTTGCACGTAGGGGGGTCTTAAGCAATGGGAGGAAACCTGTGGACTTGGAGAAAACCCACATGGTTAGACAGGCGACCCTACTTCGTGTCACGTACAACCAGGGAATCGAAACCACGCTAGTTGACTCAATGACAGACTTTATCATACAGCGCGCACACGCTAACCATTCAGCCATCCAATCCCCCACCCAAGCTTCATACTCCATTCTTGTTGTGACCGGCCTTGTTTAGTGAATCATCAAAGTACAGTGAAGAGGATACTAAAGGTTCGTTTGAGCGCAACCGCAACCACGTAGCGGCGACCACACTTGATTGCTTAACTACTCTGCTTAACTACTCTTTCAATGAAATCGTTTAAACTGACGACGATTGTGAATGCTGCTGCGCTGTTGTTCGCGTGAAAAAATGCAGAGATTCCCACCTGGGCGAAGTTTTGGGAAAGTTTGTGCGAACGATTGTCGTTAGCCAATCAGCGTGTGAGGTCAAAAGTCATACATGAGACGTATCTGTGGTTACTTGAGTCGAGACAGCTTTAGAGCACTTTCATCTGCGAATTTCTGTGCGTATTGTCGCTTTCAGTACGATTGATGATTCACACAGAAAATTGTCGTTAGCCAATCAGCGTGTGAGGTCAAAAGTCATACATGTGACGTATCTGTGGTTACTTGAGTCGAGACAGCTTTACAAATACTTTCATCTGCGAATTTCTGTGCGTATTGTCGCTTTCAGTACGAATGATGATTCACACAGAGAGAGAGAGAGAGAGAGAGAGAGAGAGGATTTAACGCCCACTTGACACAAACTAGGTCATTTCGGGGCTAACATATGGTTCGAGGTCTTGGTTTGCAATCAATATAAATGGACCTTTAGGGTTAGCCACTGGATCCATTCACTTGATTTGTTGTTTATGGCTTGCCATGTGTAGCTTGTTTCTTGTCCGCAGGTTGTCTTGTACGTAGTAATTTGTACGTAGTGATGTCCTCCTGCACTTACTAATATACAGTAATTATCTGAACAACTTACTGACGGTATTTTCGAATTCCGCAATAATATCATGTATACTTTGATCAAACTCATCTTCAGATGGTGATAAAGTCACAAATGCTTTATTTCTCGAACCATGGTGTGTTTTCTCACTGCAATATAAAATACACAAACAAAATTTACTATCAAAGTTAAATTCCAAATGAAACTGGATCTGGTGTTCTCAAAAGATATGAAAAACCTGCTTCTTGGACTAGGTATTTAATAATTAATCAAAGTCAAAGCAGTGCTTTCTAACCAGGTTTTTTTAAAATCCAAACAGGCCCACCAGGGAAAATCTTTATAAATTTTGTTACTATTTGGACAATGAATTACGGGAACTAATATCAGAGTTCTTTATTAGAATATCTATGAACAACTACTAGCAATCTGATTAAAATACAGATCTATATTTCATTTCATTTTTTTATACTTTCGATGGCCTACACTACATGGAGATCTGACCAGTTGTAGTGGGAGGTCGCATCAGGGGTCATACAGAGAGAGAGAGAGAAATGGGGTTTAAAGTCCACTCGACACAAACTAAGTCATTTCGGGACTAACATATGGTTTAATTTTCTTTCAATAATTCGCTTGCGCGTAGGGGTTTTTAGCAGTGGGAGGAAACCGGAGGACCCGAAGAAAACCAATGAGGTTGGACAGGCGACTCTACTCCTTGTCACGTACAACCGGGGATTCGAAACAGCGCCAGTCGACTCAATGACAGACTTCATGATACAGCGCGCGCACGCTAATCATTCAGCCATCCAACCCCCCAGGGGTCATACAAGCAGCTTTTTAACCTATGATGTTAGACATGTGATTAACCAATCAGAGTTGATGTTTCCATTGGGATACCCACAGTACCGTGCATTGCACGCTAAGAACTCGCTGCAATAGACCGTTTCGTTGGCTAATCCCTCACACCAGAACACAAGTTAAATAACAACTCTTCCAAATCCTAGTGTAGTAAAGACAAGTAAAACGAAATTTTGAACTATAAAAAAACTAAACGAAATAGGATCTGTGTTGTAATCAGATTGTAACTACTAGCAGCAAAAGTTTGAAGTGTTTTCTTCCTCGACTGTCAAGTGGTTGATTGATGAGTGATCTGAATGAACAGAGTAAATGCAGATGTCGGGAGTGGGGAGATGCGTAAAATGACTCAAGGGGTTTGGGAGTGCAAAAGGGTTTATCAACACTCAAACCACATTTAATGTCATGATTAAATACTTCATGATTAAATCCAAGAACTTTTAAGACATTTTATCATAATTAACATGGATTAACAATTCAATCTAATAACATTCAATTCTTAGCCAGGGCATGCATCTTTATTATCGAAACGTTTCAACTTAAATTAACAAAAATTCAATATACCCACAAAATTTGATAAAACAAAAACAAACAAAAAATTAAAAAAATAAACAGTAAAAATTGATTAAATAATCAAATTTTTAAACAACTGATTACCAGAAACGGAATTTAGTCCGAATTCTACGCCTGCAAATAACAAATCAAATTTAAAGGATAGGAAATCATTGCAATTTCTTAGAAACATTTATTTTATTAGGTGAATGATTTTGGATTCACTGCAAAAAATCAAAAATGTTTTATGTTAGCAGATAAACATACTTTTTATTTATTTATTTCTATTGCAGCCACCTCCATTTAAACTATATGTTAATATCAAGCTAGTTTTACAAAAGTTGTCTCCCTTCAACATATTCAGATTATGCCTGATATCTCATAATAAAGTGTCAAACTTTACCTGTATTGTAGTTACCTGCCCTATACTAAGTAATTATAAGTTAGTTTAATAAAAGTTGTCTCCCTTTAACACATTGCAGTTACCTTCTATACTATATTAGTTTTATAAAAGTGGTCTCCCTTTAACACATTTAGATTTTGCCTGATATTTGATAATAAAGTGCCAAACAGTAAGGCATTTCATATATCTAATATCTGATAATAAAAGGCATACCTTCATTGTAGTTACCTTATATATAAGTTAATTTAATAAAAATTGTCTCCCTTTATAATTTCAGAGTATGCCTGATGACTGATTATAAAGGGCTAGTGGACACAGTGTAGTCCAGACTGGAGTAAGTTTTTCTCTTCATTGTAAGTAATGAATCCCCTCCCCATGTTTACGTGGAAAATGTCTGTCCCCAAATCTCGCATTACCTTTTATTTTGTTCTGAGTAGGCAAATCTATTTCTAGATTGATCATCATCTTCACTCTCTTCATCGGAATCATCATCACTTCCGCTACTACCATCTGATTTAAAATAACAAAATTATCTCCCTTTATAATATATAGAGAGAGAGAGATAGGGTTTAACGTCCACTCGACACAAACTAGGTCATTTCGGGACTAACACATGGTTCAATTTTATTTCAATAATTCGCTTCCGCGTAGGGGTCTTTAGCAGTGGGAGGAAACCGGAGTAACCGGAGAAAACCCACGAGGTTGGACAGGCCACCCTACTCCTTGTCACGTAACTGGATAGAGTAATAAACTATAACACATACTTATGCAAAAACAGCTACTTATTTATTTGGGTGACGTTTCGAGGAGTATTCTTTCAACGTTATCAAGCTAACTTGATAACATTGAGAGAATACTCTTCAAGTTTTTCCATAAGTATGTGTTATAGTTTAATTTACAGAAATATTGGCATGTTTCAGATACTAGGCTGACCTTAAAAATATCTTTGTTTCGCCTAACGCGACCGACTAACTAAAACCACCCCCGACTTAAATTATTTTATTGCACTTTTCCGCGATCTTTTTATTTTATTTTGTGTGTCAACCTGAAATATATCACGAGAGTTATTTCCCTTTACTATGGCTATGGTTTGATTCATTATTGAAACTGGTTGATCAAGACGAAAGCGTCATAGGTGTCGCTTCTCAACAAAATGGTTGCAGACGAAAGCACGTCCATTCCCACGAAATGATTCTGCCTCTATGTCTGTGGGGCGTCGTTTTAAACATGACGACGATATTTTCAATATCCGTTTTCGAGAAAAATGAAGGCACAACCCGCACGATCGTTAAAAACGTGTTGAGGGAGTTTCAAACGTGAGTTTGTCGCAATTTGTGTGCGAGTCGTGCATCAAGAAAAATCCTGATGTCATTGATTTGTTTGCCAATAAAATAAGACGAATGTTTGCATCCAGAAAATTATCAAGCTGTCAAATTAGCTCTTAAAAAAAAAAAATCTGAAAAAAACCCGACCTACCGACCCTTCTCCTCGATTGTCGGTCGGGTTTGGTGAAACAAAGATATTTTTAAGGTCAGCCCTATATAAAATGAAATGAAATGAAATGGGGTTTAACGTCCTACTGTTCTGCTCCTAACCTGGGCTAATGAAGACGGGCATACGCCATACAGTGTGCTATGAGGGAAATTTTGCCCGGGCAGCGGCGCTATGGCCTACTCTTATATCGAATTCCAACTGCCAAGGGATCTTTTACGTGCACGCCAATGTGTACACGGGACCTCGGTTTTTCGTCCCATCCGAACGACTAGACTACTGTCCTTGTCAGGCCCTCCGTCCTGCATAACTGACAAGGGGAAACCACGCCGGAAAATCGGGATGAACTTTCTCGGCCAATGCAGGGATCGAACACCCGACCTCCAGGCTAGCGAGCCAGCGCCTTACCCACTTAGCCACGTGATCCCCAGATACTATATAAATACTAGAGAAGCCTAGTCAAAACATCGCTCAGTAATAAACAGTAAATATATACCATAGAATTATATCGCATGTATTTCCAGCTCATGAAACAATTTTCCTGAAATGTCTAAATTACTATACGCAATTGAAACAGTTTACTAGATATCATTGAAAAAGATTACTAAATACCATTGAAACAATTTACTAAATATCATTGAAACAATCTACTATACACAATTGAAACAGTTTAATAAATACCATTGAAACAGTTTACTAAAAACCATTGAAACAGTTTATTAAAAACCAATGAAACAGAAAACCATTGAAACAGTTTACTAAAAACCATTGAAACAGTTTACTAAAAACCATTGAAACAGTTTACTAAATACCATTGAAACAATTTACTAAATACCATTGAAACAATCTACTATACACAATTGAAACAGTTTACTAAATACCATTGAAACAGTTTACTAAAAACCATTGAAACAGTTTATTAAAAACCAATGAAACAGAAAACCATTGAAACAGTTTACTAAAAACCATTGAAACAGTTTACTAAATGCCACTGAAACAGTTCACTAAATGTCATTGAAACAGTTTACTAAAAACCATTGAAACAATTTACCTGAAATATTGTCATCTCTAAATTGAACACTTTTCCTCGTGTTATTTTGATCATCATCATCTCTAGTTGGTGTAAGACCAATTAAAGGTCTGGCCAAGCTGCTTGCTCGCTTCTTACGACTGGGTGTAGATCCTGATTCATTAGCTTGTGGAAGATTTAATACTAATGCTACCTGAAACACTGGTCTGATAACTTCTTTTACGATTCCTCTGTGACGAATCTCTTCCAATATCTACAAAAAAACGACAAACGAGTGTACAGATTTATTGTCCTGAAAAAGCAGACTGTATGGTGTATGCCCATCTTCATTAGTCCAGTCGAAGCAGAACAGTAGGACATTAAAACCCACCGTATTTCAACATAAATAAGATCTAACTATTTATTGACGGTTATATTGTCCAACTGACATCTGTTCAGTTGAGTTCATCTGCTCACCAGTGTACAGATTAATTGTCCTAAAAAAGCACAATGCATGGTATAGCCTATCATTATTAGCCCAGAAGGAGCAGAACAGTAGTATGTTAAACCCCATTTCATTTCATTTATTTTTCAAATCTAAACTTTTACCTTTCGTATTATATCATTAAAAAGATATTTTTAGCCTATTTTAACACTTTTGTTTATATCCTATAAGACCTGTGACTTCTGATTCATTTGTTTATATCCTATAAGACCTGTGACTTCTGATTCATTTGTTTATATCCTATAAGACTTCTGACTCATTTTGTTTATATCCTATAAGACGTGTGGCTTTTGACTCATTTTATTTATATCCTATAAGACTTGTGACTTCTGACTCATTTTGTTTATACCCTATAAGTGTTGTGACTTCTGACACATTTTGTTTATACCCTATAAGAGTTGTGACTTCTGATTCATTTGTTTATATCCTATAAGACCTGCGACTTCTGACTCATTTTGTTACCACAGGCCAAATATACATGTAATATTGACAAAATTTATTTTTGATCCAAGAGGTCTATTGTTGGTTAATCTTGACACTGGCTGTATCGATATACATTTAAATATGGAACAAAGTCATACCATAGGACAAATCAAGATATACAATCGACAAATATCATTTTGGTTCCAAGAGATATTGTCATTTTAATAAAGGGGGTCACGGTGGCTAAGTGGGTAAGATGCTACCTCACTAGCCTGGAGGTCCGGTGTTTGATCCCTGCATTGCTGGCTTAGTTCCCCTTGTCAGCGATGCAGGACGGAGGGCCTGACAAGGACAGCTGTCTAGTCGTTCGGTTGGGACGGAAAACTGAGGTCCCATGTACACATTGGCGTGCACGTAAAAGATCCCTTGACAGTTGGAATTTGATATAAGAGTAGGCTGTAGTGCCACTGTCCGGGCACAATTTCCCTCATGGCACACTGTACGGCATATGCCCATCTTCATTATAGCCCAGTTCGGGGCAGAACAGTAGGACGTTAAACCCCATTTCATCTCATTTCATTTCATTTTGATAAAAGCTTACCTCATCTGGATCAATTGGTTCAACAATTTCTTCTAGTTGATCAAAATCATATTTTGGCACAACATAACCTGTAGCACTAGACACCTGACTGTTTGAACCACTTAACTCTCTAGAAATCATAAGAAAAAACACTTGATAACAGAATAAAAAAACCCACATGATAACAGAATAAAAAAACCCACATGATAACAGAATTAAAAATAACACACGATAACAGAATTAAAAAAAAAACCATATTAAACAGAATTAAAAAAAAACATAAACATATAACAGAATTAAAAAAAACCCACATGATAACAGAATTAAAAATAGCACATGATAACAGAATAAAAAAAACCACATAATAAAAAAAACACATGATAACAGAATAAAAAAAACCCCACATGATAACAGAATTAAAAATAACAAATGATAACAGAATAAAAAAAAAACCATATAATAAAAAAAACCCACATGATAACAGAATAAAAAAAACACATAACAGAATTTAAAAAAAAACACATGGTAACAGAATAAGTTGGAAACTTAAAGCACAATATTGGTGTCAATCATTATCTCATATGTAATAGAACTGGTTAACACGTTCCAAATATAATTTGAACACAGAGATCATTACTACGATAGATGTTTTATGAAGATTTCAAGAAAGGGAGGTGACGAACGCAAAAGGAAAACACAAGTTATCCTTCTATATAACTGACTGAAGTGACGAGTGATAATAGATACACAGGCGAATTTCTGCTCACTAATAATTCCTTCGAAGTTGTTATATGAGACTGTGGGAGGATATGTGACAATTTAAAAAAATAATTGACTGTCACTAGATAAGAGAAAATAAAAAAAGTCTGTGCATTACCATGTTTTTATTAGGGCTGCAACGATTCATCAATGAAACGATGAACCACATTGTTTTAAAAATCCACGATGCACGATACAATAAATGTCTGTATTGCGTTTCGTTATCCAAATAATAATTTCATAAAAATAGATTCATATTCCTTTAAATTAAGGCGTTTTCGACACATGAAGTGCCTTATTATAACTATTTCGTCAAGATTAAAATATCAGTCTGGTTATCCAATCAAGCTGGAAATTAAGTTGCTTTCAATGAAATCTGTTCAGTTGACCAATCGCGAGAAAACACCACATTTAAAGTAAATCCTAAAACTAAAAGTAGAAATTCGAATTTTCCCAGTGAAAGACTGTCATAATTTAACAGCATTTTTTAAATTTATTTCCTATATCGCGATTAATTTCCTATATCGCGATTAATTTGTATCGTAGACTATGAATTGTGATGCGCATATCGTGGCCTGGCATATCGTTGCAGCCCTAGTTTTTATTAAGTATAGAATAAATAATAAACATCGAACAATACTTTGGGTTATTGGAAAATATTCTAACATAAAATAAACAGAATCTAAAATGACTAGAATGGAATATGCTTAGGCGTATTAGACCTACAAGTAAAAATAACTGTATAAACATGTACCTGTTATTTTGTGGTTTATAGGGTCTATATGAATGAGTTTATATACAAGTACCTGTTATTTTGGTGTTTATAGGGTCTATATGAATGAGTTTATATACAAGTACCTGTTATTTTGGTGTTTATAGGGTCTATATGAATGAGTTTATATACAAGTACCTGTTATTTTGGTGTTTATAGGGTCTATATGAATGAGTTTATATACAAGTACCTGTTATTTTGGTGTTTATAGGGTCTATATGAATGAGTTTATATACAAGTACCTGTTATTTTGGTGTTTATAGGGTCTATATGAATGAGTTTATATACAAGTACCTGTTATTTTGGTGTTTATAGGGTCTATATGAATGAGTTTATATACAAGTACCTGTTATTTTGTGGTTTATAGGGTCTATATGAATGTATTTATATACAAGTACCTGTTATTTTGGTGTTTATATGGTCTATATGAATGAGTTTATATACAAGTACCTGTTATTTTGGGGTTTATATGGTCTATATGAATAAGAACTTCTGTTTGATAATGATGAATCAGATCCCGCTACAGATCCCTGTAATAAGATAAAACATATATATATTAAACATACATTATGCAAGAGCTAAATCTGCTAATTGCAGGTCTTTCTTTATACCTGAAATGTTTTCTAAATTATCGGATTACTCCGATATTAAATAGATTAGAACAGTTCAGCCATATTTTGATTAAGCTAAAAATGGAGGACTGAAACTTAGCTTCGAACAACCAGTACGGTGGTTGAAATTATTGCACACGTCTTGTCAAACCTTCAAAAGGCTAATAGTAATATCTTCGCTCACGATAGAGTAATTTAAATGAAATTTTCAATTTATTCATTTTACATCATCTATTTTCGAACTATCATAGCACGATTGGCTAGGTTTTTATCTAAATCTTACATAATGTATCTTTAATATCAGTGACATTTATATAATGCAAATCAAATGGCAACAGTTGAAAGCTTTCCACAGTGTTTTTTCATTGTACAAAGTATTTTGATGTATAGAGATAAATTGGGGTTTAACTTCCACTCTAAACAAACTAGGTCATTTTGGGACTAACATATGGTTCAAGTTTATATCAATAATTTGCTTGCACATAAGGGTCTTTAGAAGTGGGAGGAAACTGGAGGACCAAGAGAAAAACGTTACTCTCGGACACATACAAGCTTGGAACACGGGTCTTATGATCTAAAGCAAATGGCTTAGACCAATCGACCACCCATCCAACCAACATATCTCAGAGCCGGATATTATTTAAACTATTTTAAATGTATTTTTAATTCTATTAAAAATTAAACAAAAAAAGTTTACCACTTCATCAGGTTGGTCCTCGTCGTCATGTGCATGATACGAAACAACAAACTGATCCAATAATTGTTTTACAGCAGATTTGACCAAACATCGCAATAAATCCATCAGTAGATAATCCACCGATTGCAAAAACGATGCCATTCTCGCTAAAATCTTCCGCCATTTTGCTATTTCTGCATACAAAGGTTTGTCTTCTGAAAAAAAGAGGAAATGAAAATGACAACGGGGGACCAAGGCGGAAAATCCTGATGTATTTTCTCAGCTGATGCAGGGATCGAACACAGGACCTTCAGGTTAATGAGTCAACGTCATGCTCACTGAGCCACCGTGGCTCAAGGAAATGAAAGAGAAAGTGACAAGGTGTAAAAACAATTTTCTCACTTTTCAGTATTTCTACAGATAGTGGAAATGAAAGGAAATAGAATGGGGTTACACGTCCTACAGTTCTGCTCCAACTGGACTAATGAAGATGGGCATAGACCATACAGTGTAATATGAGGCAAATGTTCCCTGGACAGCGGTGCTATGGCCTACTCTTACATAAAATTCCAACTGCCAAGGGATCTTTTACATGAATGCCAATGTGTACACAGCACCTTGTTTTTTTTGTCCTATCCGAATGACTAGACAGCTGCCCCCGTCTTGCACCACTGAACTTTCTCGGCCGACATCTGGAGCTATCGCGCGATCTTCAGGTTAGCGATCTCAAGGCTAGCGAACAAGCATCTTACTCATTTAGCCACCGTGACTCCCTGGGGCTTAATGCCATGCGGTGTGCTATGAGGGAAAGTTTACCCTGTCAACAGCCTGCTACATCATCTGATTCAAATACAGATCTTTATTTCGTTTCGTTCTTTTTATACTTTCAATGTCTCTACTACACGATGATCTGACCGGTTGTAATGAAAGGTCACGTCAGGGGTCATAGGAGCGGCTTTTGACCCCATGACGTCAGACATTTGATTGACCAATCAGAATTGAGTGTTTCTAGTGGGATACCCACAGTTCCGAGCATCTTACGCCAATAACTCGCCGTAACAGATCGTTTCATTGACTAATCCCTAAAATCATCCAGAATGCAGGTAATATAACAACTCTTCCAGATAAATAGTGTAGTAAAGACAATTAAAACGAAATTTTGAACTGTAAAAAACAAAACAAAAAAAGATCTGTGTTTTAAACAGATTGTACTATTTAAACATACAAACTCACTGCAACAGACAGTTTCATTGGCTAATCCCTCACATCATCCAGAATGCGGGTTATATAACAAGTCTTCCAGATAATAGTGTAGTAAAGACAAGTAAAACGAAATATTGAACTATAAAAAACGAAACGAAATAGGATCTGTGTTTTAATCAAATTGGTAAAATTATGATTGAAAAGCCTGCACAGACCCAATAAAGCAGGGCTGTATCTAGCCCAGAGTAACGAGAGGGGAGGTGGGAAGTGTTCTCAAGGGGTGCTGTAAAATTGACGGACAATGTATATCTATTGTTTTTATGGTCGACAATTTTTTCACAAGGGGGGGGGGGGGAATTGGGGGGGGCCCTGCAATAAAGACTTACTATTTACTCCTGATTTCTTGGGGTCAATAACAGGATCTTTTCCCAGATTTAATCTCAGTCTATATTTAGAATTACGTAAATAATAGATGGCCGATGACGTGACGAACGGATCTTCTATTCTCACTCTCTTCTCACTCGTTGGTCGAATTCCGGTCTGTACACCTTCCATTTCTGCTACTGCCTGAAATAAGACCAACATGTACATTTACAAAGACAGTGAAATTATTAAGAACATTATGACAGACTTAAAAAGCTGGGGGTGCATTATAATTGTTGACTTTTATTACTTGAAGTATTAGGTAGGCACAGCAGGTTTCTCTGGCTACACCCCTACTATCTGTCATCTGTCTCATAAATAAATGTTTTGTTCGCCATACAGTGTGCTATGAGGGGAAATTTTTCCCGGGCAGCGGCACTTTGTCCTACTCTTATATCGAATTCCAATTGCCAAGGCATCTTTTACGTGCAAGCCAATGTATACACGGGACCTCGTTTTTCATCCCATCCGAATGACTAGACCACCATCCTTGTCAGGCCCTCTGTCATGCACCACTAACAAGGGGAAACCATGCATAGGGGTTTTTAGCAGTGGGAGGAAACCGGAGGACCCGTAGAAAACCCACGAGGTTGGACAGATGACCCTACTACTTGTCACATACAACCAGGGAAGCAAAACCACGCCAGTTGACTCAATAACAGACTTTATGATACAGCGCGCATGCACTAACCATTCGGCACCGCTCAGTCAATGAACCATCAATTTTTGTTTCAATCCACATTTTAGAATACTTACAGCACATGATTGCCAGACGATATCTATGACATTCTCTCGTAGTTGATTAAGTTGAGTTAACGCTGTCGAACATTGTTGTTTCTGTATATCTTTAAAAGTTTGTAACGATAGAGTTTTTGATTTATCTAATTTGACCAGCGATATAATACTCATATCGCCCTTGTCGTTCTTACAACCTCCTCTTGCTACTTCACATAACGTCTTGACGTGCACCAAACAACCCTGTAGTATCTCATTGGCTATAAATAATGTTTTATATAACGTAACCCTGAAAGATAAAAATAGTTCGCTATTATTTAACATGCACAGCCATTATGGGAGAGGGGTAGAGAAATGGGTTCTTTTCGAGACTAACATATGGTTCAGTTCTATTTCAATAATTCATGTATTGTACTTTTCTGCAGCGACTGAGCTAATGAAGAAGGATTAAGAGAGATAGAGAAATGGGGTTTAACATCCACTTGCCTCAAACTAGGTCATCTCAGGACAAACATATATATTTACTTCGATAAATGATTTAAGAGAGAGAAATGACTGTTTTATTGGAGTACCATTGTTAAAGAGATGTTAAATCCTGCTTCTCTCTTTCTCTTTAACATCCAGTTGACACAAACCAGGTCATTTTGGGACTAACATATGGTTCAATTTTGTGATACCTTCTGACATACCATACTACTAATTACAATAAGGGTCTTATCGGCATCCAGTCGTAGCCAGGAGAGATCGTCATGGTCGTTGTCATAGAGACAATTATCAACAAAACTGTTTCAACAATGAAATGAAAATGGGGTTGAGTGTCTTACTTTTGTGCACCAAGCGGCCTCATACGGACGGATATTATGTCACACAGTGGGCTATGGGGGGGGGGGGGGGTGACAAGACAAGATTTCCAACTTTCAGGAGATCTTTAAAGCTCACCGGCAAAGCTTCATAAATTTTTTAAATAATGCAAGTAATTATGGAAAAAGCATTCATTATCACTGGGATGTTGGTTATTGTACTGTACTGGAGAACTCAGGCATCATCAAAGCATTCCATGATTCCAACTTAGTGAAGACACATATAAAAACAACAGATAGAAGAGAATTATGAAATATTTATTGTTCAAATGAGAAAAGTGAGTAACCACTTAAGATTAAGAAATTCAGCTGATATGATATATAAAACAGCAAAAAGATGTTTCAATCGATTGGATATTATTAAATTGTGAGTTGTTCCTTTTTGGTTACATAAAATTTCTGTATATAATTTTAACACCTTGAAATATAAGACAAAGAATATATACATCCCAATTTACAACATAGAAACACCATTTCCTCCAGAGGTAGATATAACAGAATAATTGTAAAAGCAACAACATTTTTAAGGACTGACCTTGTGTATTTGTATTCAGTTTCTCTTGAACTACTTAAGTGGTGGACATAGTAGCCTAATGATTCGGCCAAATCATTCAGCCGAATCAATCGTCACTGAATTGATTCGCCCGAATGAGTGGACAAACTCGGCGAATGCTTCGCCCGATTCACCAATCGTCTGAATCATCTTTCACGTGATAAGTCACATTATTAAACATGGCCGCGACCAATAAAAAGAGGAAAATAGCTGCAGCATTGTGAATTTTTAAAATTTTACGCGGTATTCGACGGTGTCGAAAAATTATACGATCTTTATAATCCGGCAGGGAGGTATCATATAGACAAACCTCCTCCTCCCATAAAGTAATAAGTTTCGATGCTTTCCTTGGAATTCAAAGTCTCGATATTAGTTGCCATTTTGTCTCCAGAAAATCATGTGACCCTTGACATCAGTGGTGATTGGCTAACGAATTCTGCAATCGGACGAATGCTTCGGCGAAACGGACACACCAGCAGAATATATCAAATATGTTTCATTCGGCCGAATGACAGTAGACACACTAGGCGAATTTCGACGTGGATTGATTCGACTGAATCATTCGGTTACGATCTTTATAATCCGGCAGGGAGGTATCATATAGACAAACCTCCTCCTCCCATAAAGTAATAAGTTTCGATGCTTTCCTCGGAATTCAAAGTCTCGATATTAGTTGCCATTTTGTCTCCAGAAAATCATGTGACCCTTGACATCAGTGGTGATTGGCTAACGAATTCTGCAATCGGACGAATGCTTCGGCGAAACGGACACACCAGCAGAATATATCAAACATGTTTCATTCGGCCGAATGACAGTAGACACACTAGGCGAATTTCGACGTGGATTGATTCGACTGAATCATTCGGTTAGTGTGTTCACCGCTTTACAGATTGACACAAGGTTGTTGTTATTTTGTTGCATATTCTGTATATATTTGCCTACTATTCATATACCTGTATCATTTGCTTGATAATGATGAGAGTATCCTCGTCGAAACGTCGCTTAGTATTAAACTCAGTAATTGTGTATCCATAAAATTGTAACTTGTGTTAATTTGTTCAATTACTAAATGCCAATTAAAGAAGATACTTACAGATTGTTGATCAGTTTGACATGCGTAAATTTATAACATCTGAACAATCAGATTAAAATACAGATCTATATTTTGTTTCGTTTTTCTATTCTTTGAATGGCCTCTACAACATAAAGACCTGATAGGTTGTAAGGGGAGGTCACATCAGAAGTACGTTATACGAGCAGCTTTCGACCCTATGACGTCTGACATTGATTAATCAACCAGCGTTGACGTTTCTAGTGGTTTACCCACAGTTCCGTGCATCACACGCCAAGAACTCGTCGTAACAGACCGTTTCATTGGCTAATCACCCTCACATTAACCAAAACGCGGCTTATATAACAACTCATCCAGATCCTAGTGTTGTGAAGACAAGTAAAACGAAATTTTGAACAATAAAAAATGAAACAAAATAGGTTCTGTGTTTTAATGAGATTGACATTTGAAGTAAAACATTTAAAGTTGCAATTTCATATTTTTAAGTTATATTTTTAAAATTTATTAAAATAAAGCCTTAAAATAGATGGTATCTATAAACAGTCCTACCTTGTTAAAGAATAATCCTATTAATCCTATAATTCACTATTGCCAGCTGAGAAATTGGCAAAAATATCATTTTCCTCTTCAAATTCAAACGTTTGAAGATAACTACTCCATGGTGGAGAATAGAAAAACAAGGGAAGTAATTGGGGTAATTGTGTTATTATTTCCGGTGTGAAGATTTTTAAGTGTGAGAAAGATAGCCTATGATCGTATAATAGTGAGTTGACAACCTATTGAGCAAAAGACATATAAATAACTATGTTTTGACTTTCTTAGAAAATATGAAATTCTCGCTTTAATACAGAAGTTAAACCATATTCGTTTGAAAGACATTTAAAGCATAAGTTTGACAACAAGTGGATCTGAATCTAGATTTGAGTTTGATGAAAAGTTCTCCATCTTCTTTACGAAGTAACAAGAAAACAGGAGGGGGAATGGCAGCACTCCCTTAAAAGAGTAGCAGAGGTGGGGCAGAAATGAAATGAAATGAAATAAGAGAGAGAAATGGGGTTTAACATCCACTCAACACAAACTAGTCATATGGTTAAATCTTATTTCAATAATTCGCTTGCACGAAAGGTTTTTTAGCAATGGGAGTTCTAAGAAAAAGAACAAGATGAGTAGCACTTTGGGACCAGTTCCTGATCCAAGAACATAATAGTACTGATGTGGACATTAAACATACATTATGCAAGGGTCAAATCTGCCTATTGCAAGTCTTTAGGCTTCAGATGTTATAGAAATTATTAATTAGACCTTTTTTTACACGACAAGCTCAAAATAGTCATCCATTTAACAATTAAATCAGTAAATGGCGGACCAAGCTAATGTTTACTGTTAGTAATGACGTCACTACAGAGAATTGAGAATGTTACTTGATAATCGAGAATATGTGGTTGGGGTTATCGTCTGTCAATCAAACGATTGGCAATTCTCGTAGATGGTGCGGACACAGTTGATGCCTATTTCTAGTCCAAACTTCCAACAGTGACAACTCTGTTCTGAATTAAGTAATTTGACTGAAATTTTCAATATTTTCTTTTTTTTATCATCTATTTTTGAATGTATTTGTCAGATTTAGAACCAGCTTAAAGACAGCAGTATAAGCCTTTCTTGAAAAATTTTAACCAAAGCATCAATCACAATTCTTCTATTTTTATATCATCTTCATCTTTATCATCATTGGTTGTTTCTGGTTGAAATGTTGAGTGACACTTTTGACAAATTGGTCGAATTATTCCGTACTCTTGTCGTAGCTTTATGAGTTGTCCGTCCTTTTCGCGATACTTCCACAAAAATAAAATATTTCCTGGCGCATTTTTGTTTCCACAGAAAAAACAAGGTGTGGTATATTTGATGCTGAAAATATCTGAAATAAGCGAAAACCAAAATAATTAGAATTTATAAACTTAAAATATCTGGCCCCGAGTTCACAACACATTCTCTGACTTAAGTTAAGAATTTATAAAACTTTTGTTGTTTTGTTGTCTAATTAGGCATAATAGCAATAATATTTTCAGTAAACTGATAGTGAAAAACCCTCAATCAGTCAGCAGGTTATTGGTAGTTGGAATATTGCTAGCCGGATGTGGACAGTGTGGTTGACAAGGTATAAAATGGGTGTTTTCATAAGCCGTACAATTGCCATGATTGTTCTACAAATTGAAAACAAGTATGGCGATTATGTAGGTAATTTTTTTAATTTAATTATTTCTGTAGTTTTGTAATCAGAGTTCAGCTTTAATTAAGTCTGAGAATGTTTTGTGAACTCGGGGCCAGATTTGATGTTATCGCTTGTATACATATTTTCTTACTATAAAGTAAAAGGATCAAACAAAAGTTACATGAACTTACAAAAACATCCTTTCCTTCATATTACATGAAATCCTTTCAAGATATTTTTTGCCAGTTGTTGTTGTTATTGCTTGTCTATATATTTGCCATAGACATTGTTATTGTTACTTGTTTATATATTTCCCATAGACATTGTTATTGTTACTTGTCTATATATAGACACCTGGTGTTGCTTGTCTATAATATATATTTCTTTGCCATATAAATTTATTGTTATTGCCCGACTAAATATTGGTCTTAGACATTTGTTTTCGCTTGTCTATAGACATTTGTTATAGATGCTTGTCTTATATTTGCTTGAGAATACTCTTTGAAAAACAAAACAAGTAACTTTCTTGAAGATTTGATAAAAAATATCACATCATTACTAGAGGGAGGTCTTTCATTCAAATATCACATCATTAATACTAGAGGGGAGGGGCTTTCATTCAAATATCACAACATTACTTAAAAACAATAACATGTTGGAGGGAGGCAGTCTTTCATTCGAATACTTGTCAATAAATAGAAAACTTTTATTATTTGAAAAGTCCAGTCACAAATTTTTACAAGAACGATTGGCATTCTAAATGCCATTATTTTCACTAACATAACGAACAGTGATTTCTACCATTCTCTACTAAAAACTGTGATTTCAATAAAAATATATCTTTTAAAGAAAGTTTACTTACCAGGATGATCCAAACTTTAATTCAGAAATAAGAAATTAATATATGTTGACTATAATATATCCACTTTCTTCTTTTGAGACTAAATGCATGCAGCAAACTGTCGATTCATCTAAATCTTGGATTAGCTCTGATATTTTGAGACTAAATGCATGCAGCAAACTGTCGATTCACCTAAATCTTGGATTAGCTCTGATCTTTTGAGACTAAACGCATGCAGCAAACTGTCAATTCTTGGATTAGCTCTGATCTTTTGAGACTAAATGCATGCAGTCAACCGTCAGTTTCACTTGAGAGAGTCTTGGCTCAAGTTTTACAATGTTATCCAATTCGTTCATTTAAATAAATACATCCAGTGAGTGATTTAATTTACATGTAGCTAACGTAGTGATTAGAAAAAATTATTCTGCATGCAAAGTTCATTCTGGTGTCTTGGCACAGTTCATTCTTTTGTCTTGGCAGCAGTCAGAGTCCATCTTTTTGTCTTCGCAGTGTTCATTTTTTGTCAGAAGACTTGCATACTCCTTACAGAGATTCTTTCTTGTGTTCAAATTACTCTAAACAGATTTCCGTGTCCTAACAGACTGCATTCTTGTGTGTGATTAAATACGTGCAAAATTTGTTCGAAAAACTCTTAGATATAATGAAATTAAATAAAATGAAATAGTCTTTAACGTCCTATTGTTCTGCTCCGGGAAATTTTGTCCGGACAGCAGCTCTACAGCCTACTCTTATATCGAATTCCAACTGCCAATGGATCTTTTACGTACACGCCAATTTGTACATGGGGCCTAGGTTTTTAGTCCCATCCGAAATTCTAGACAGCTGTCCTGCACCACTGACAAGGGGAAACCACATCAGAAAATCCCTATGAACTTTCTCGCCCAACCTTAGATATAATGAACATGGACATAAGAAAGTATAGTAACTATAACATTAACAAATCTTGGAAATGTTTTAAAGAGGTGTAAGGCTCTCTTGGAAGAGGGGGATCTCGAAATATGCACTAATATGTGTGCATGCAAATTCGAGTCAAATTCTTTCACAAGTAGACAGACAGAGAGAGAGAAATGGGGTTTGACGTCCACTCGACACAAACCAGGTCACTTCGGAATTAAACCTTATTTCAATAATTTGCTTGCGCATAGGGGTCTTTTAGCAGTGGAAGGAAACCTGAGGACATGAGAAAACCCATGAGGTTGGACAGGCAACCCTACTTCTTGTCATGTACAAGCGGGGACTTGAAACCACATCACTTGACTCAATGAGTCAATGACAGATCTTATGATGCAACGCTCATGCATTAACCATCCAGCCACCCAATCCCTCCTTTCACAAGTAAGTTGTTGTCATTTTAAAACCCGACAACAACAATAATACTGGGTCTTTGCAGGAGGTTATACCCTAGGACAAAAGGTGTGCATATACGCATCTACTACATTTGCCGCTGTTTCGGTTACTTCATTTAGTGCATATATATCATCAGCCTTAACATGAGGTAAATGGAGTTATAAAATAAGACATTTTACAAGGAGAGAGAGAGAGAAATGGGGTTTAACGTCCACTCGACACAAACTAGGTCATTTCGGGACTAACATATGGTTTAATTTTATTTCAATAATTCGCTTGCACGTAGGGGTCTTTAGCAGTGGAAGGAAACTGGAGGACCTGGAGAAAACCCACGAGGTTGGACAGGTGACCCTACTCCTTGTCACGTACAACCGGGGATTCGAAACCACGCCAGTTGACTCAAAGACAGGTCTTATGATACAGCACGCACGTGCTAACCATTCGGCCATCCAACCCCCCTATTTTACAACGGCAGTATAACTATGGGATGCTTGAAAAATCCCTAAGCTTCTTTTTGGCCAAAGGACAGATAAAGAGCTGGGACATTCGAGTCGTGTATCAAAAACCCTGACAACATGACTGCTACATTCACATTTTGAAATAAAACATAATAAAACTTACTGATTTGCCGAATTCTTCTGTTTACGGATATTTTTACACCAATTCTTAAACGTTTTCTGTAATCTGTGATTATTAAAAAATCATTAAATATTACAATCTGATTAAAACACAGATCCTATTTTGTTTCGTTTTTATAGTTCTAAATTTCGTTTTACTACAACGCTGGTTGATTAATAAATGTCTGACAGCATAGGGTCAAAAGCCACTCACACCCTCTGACGTCACCTCATCTTAAATTACAACCGGTCAGATCTTCATGTAGTGTAGGCCATCGAAAGTATAAAAAAAAAAAAAAAAAATATTTTACCTGAATTTAACGAAGATATTTAAGAGATGTATTTGATAGAAATGTCGTCGTTCCCACATCCACCATAAAGCTGGTGTATTCGATGATTCATCCTGCATATCTCCACTACCTTGTATACACTGAAAATATCAATACAAATTATCTCCCTTGAAAATATCAATAGAAAATATCTCCTGTGTATACACTGAAAATATCAATACAAATGATCTCCCTTGAATACACTGAAAATATCAATACAAATTATCTCACTTGTATACACTAAAAATACAGTGTGCTACAATGGCTAGATCTATGTAATAAGGCCAACGTCAAGTTTAGTCAAAGGTCACGAGATGTAAACAGGGATAGCACTAATCCCAACCCTAGCCCTAACCCCTAGATCTAACGTTTACCCTAAGACTAACCTACAATCTCGCCAACAATCACGTGCCCTAACCTTATTTACATCTTAGCGACCTTGACAAATATTGAGTTGGCCTTAACAAATAGATCTAGCCATGCAACAACTGTCCACTCGACACAAAACAGGTCATTTCGGGACTAACATATGGTTCAATTTTTTTATATCAATAATCCACTTGCACATAGGGGTCTTTAGCTGTGGGAGGAAACCGGAGGACCCAGAGAAAAAACCACGAGGTTGGACAGGCGACCGGGGAATCAAAACGATGCCAGTTGACTCAATGACAGACCGTATGATACAACGCACACCCCCTAACCATTCGGCCATCCAACCCCTCAGAATTTCATAGGACTTACCATAGTAATAAATGAAGCACTTATTGTCCAGTAGATTTTGTGTAATCGGGCTTCGTTAGGCGAGACAACTTGAAGGTCATAGGGGTCGTATTTTGCTCTAGGGTCGTGACGATTTCGCGGTAAACAATAAAGAAAGTCACCACTGTCTTCTTGTATAGCTGTTAGTTTATCCTGGCAAAAGAAAAAAAAATACACACTTAGTTGTACAAAAGGAAGAGTGAGAGAGAGAGAGAAATCGAGTTTAACGTCCACTCCACACAAACTAGGTCATTTCGGAACTAACACATGGTTCAATTTTATTTCACTAATTCGCTTGCGCGTAGGGGTCTTTAGCAGTGGGAGAAACTGGAGGACCCGGAGAAAACCCATGTGGTTGGACAGGCGACCCTACTCCTTGTCACGTACAACAGAGGAATCGAAACCCCGCCAGTTGACTCAATGACAGACCATTTGATACAGTGCGCGTGTGCTAACCATTCGGCCATCCAACCCCCCTGTACAAAAGGAGATATGATTTTATATT
The DNA here is from genome assembly GCF_932274485.2 of Patella vulgata. NCBI lineage: Eukaryota > Metazoa > Mollusca > Gastropoda > Patellidae > Patella > Patella vulgata. Next base: position 73,183,723 of record NC_065883.2, on the reverse strand, counting down.
TGACTAGCTTGGCATAATGACATTCACGTCGCAGGCCCTTTAGTTGAGCCATGGCACAAAACATTGACCAATTTTTTGTACAAAAAGCTTAGCATAATGACATTCACGAGATTGCTGAGCAATGGCACAAAACATTGACCAATTTTTCATTACATTCCCAGCACACTGTCTCAGCCATTTACTATCATAGTTTTTTGAATACAGAAGTTATATTGAAGCATAGTTGTGTTTCAATTATTTTATACTTATGTGTCTCATTTAGTCAGAGTCAGTCATATAAATTGTTTTGGTTCTTATTTAGATCCACATCAACATCGTGATATAAAACAGTTTTATTTTTTTTTTCTACATCGTCAGGACTAAAAATATGAATTATTTATTTTATTCTGTTGTTTTCTTGGTAAATATTGACATGGTTATGAATCGTTGTATGAATCGTATTGTTGTACCTGAATTGCAAAACGTATCGTATTGCGACTACAGTGGAAATACCCAGCACTATTTGGCATTACTAAATGGACAAAATCAGAAGAATTCAGTTCTTGGTTTAGTTGAAATTGAAAATAGTCAAATTTTTGTATTAAAATGAGTAAAAATTGTATATAATGATAGAACGTTTGCTTACTATTTTTTCGACAGGAATGGCGACTATTTTCTCCATGATATTTTTACAACCTGGAGCATGTCGTGGTATGTCTGTAATCCAACCCAACTCCTCCCTCATTCGCTTGATGTGGTATAAAGCCTCATCATTTTCTGGAACTGGAGGGGAACAGATAAATTGTGAAAAAATAATATTAAATTCTAATAAATTATATTAAAGGAGCACTCCCAGACATCACAGTATCCCATGTATACCAAAAGTCAAATTTGAATTTGTTTCCACAGATACAAAAGCAGAAAAATTATTAAATCCGAGAAATTCCTTATTAACAAAAAGAGAAATGGGGTTTAACATCCACTCAACACAAACTAGTCCATTTCGGGACTAACATATCGTTCCATTTTATTTCAATAGTTAGCTTTCGCGTAGGGGTCTTTAGCAGTGGGAGGAAACTGGAGGACCCAGAGAAAACCGATGAGGTTGGATAGGTGACCTGAATCCTTGTCACGTACAACCGGGGAATCAAAACCATGCCAGTTGATACAATGGTACAACGTGCACACGCTTACAGTTTGGCCATCCAACCCCACAAAAATTGTCCAAAGAACAAGCATGTTATGCTCCATGTCAACAATATTTAAATAGGTAGATCCGTAGGCTTTTTTCAAAGCTTGCTACCAAGAAGACGACCAAGAAGAACCCAGTTCATGGTCCAAAAATAATATTAGTAAATACGGTACTAACCCTTGTCGTCATATTTATTCCTCTTCAAATAATTTGGTATAATTTTCTGATTTGGATCAACTTTTAGTAGATTAGACACTGATATTTCTCGATGTCTCTCTTTTGGAGCACTGACGGATCTCTTTTCCAAGCTCTGCGATTTCACCTCTGATATTTTCCCTTCAGATTTTGATTTTAGTTTTTCGAGGATGGGCATCTCTCCTGGATATTTTACCAAACCATCAGTTAAATCATCCCAGGTTTTCACTGATTCTGTATCGTAATGTTTACTTGGTGTAACACTTGGTTCAACAAAACTCACACGTTCTTGCACTTTTGCTGAACCTGAATAAGAGAAAAATTAAAATTTGGAAGTGCAGAATGAAAGAAAGCGTTAATTTTAAATTAACTTCTAATGTTGATTTTTTTAAATAAACTGGTAGAGGGGAGGCACAGACGACATATTGGGAATAGCAGACTGGGATGCAGCCAGGGGCCCCAGTATTAAATTAGTTCCAAAAAATGTTTTATTTATAATTTTTTATGATTTTTATTTATCATGTTGTACATTTGTCTGCCAAATAAATTGGTAGATGAGATATATGGGGAATAGCAGACTGGGCTGCAGCCAGGGGCCCCAGTATTAAATTAGTTCCAAAAAATGTTTTATTTATAATTTTTTATGATTTTTATTTATCATGTTGTACATTTGTCTGCCAAATAAATTGGTAGATGAGATATATGGGGAATAGCAGACTGGGCTGCAGCCAGGGGCCCCAGTATTAAATTAGTTCGGAAAAATGTTTTATTTATAATTTTATGATTTTATTTATCATGTTGTATATTTGTGTGCCAAAAATATCTATGTACCATACTGACATACAAATTGTATTTCCCCATCAGTGGTCTCATTCCGTTCTACTCCACTACCCTCTGGCTTAATCTATTTGTGTGAGTGAGATGGACAATGACCAGAATATTCCCCCCTTTTCACTGATGAAGCAAGGTCACTAGAGGCATTTTAATTAAGCTATTTTAATATAAAAGAGAGAGAGAGAGAAATGGGGTTTAACGTCCACTCGACACAAACTAGGTCATAGGGACTAACATATGGTTTAATTCCATTTCAATAAATCGCTTGCGCATAGGGGTCTTTAGCAGTGGGAGGAAACCGGAGGACCCGGAGAAAACCAACGAGGTTGGACAGGCGACCCTACTCCTTGTCACGTACAACCGGGGAATTTTAAAGGCTCAATACCACTCTTGTTGTAACTGAATAATATGTCCCAATCTTTATTCTGGTCAACAAATTGTACTATTTTACAATATTCCAATTAATTGATGATACAAATTTCATCTTAACACACCTAATTTTAAAATTTTGAAAAATTCAACATAATGGTTTGAAACGTCTAACGTAAACCTTTTCAAATGAAACTTCAATTTAAAAATATTTTCGAACCCTCTGGACAAGTAAAATAGGATTTAATGGATAATTTACACAACAGGTAGGACACTAACACATCTAGTACTTAGAATAAGGCTATTTTTTATTTTCTGGAGCTGTCAAGCCAGCAAGAGTGTTATTGTCCCTTTAATATAAAAGCTTACGGAGCCACAGTAGTTAAGTGGGTAAAAAGCTGGCGTGCTAGTCTGGAGGTGGCGTGTTCGATCCCTGCATTAGCCGAGAAAGTTCATCAAGTTTTTCAGGTGGGATTTCCCCTTGTCAGTGATGCAGGACGGAGTGCCTGACAAGGACAGCTTTCTAATCGTTTGGATGGGATGAAATCCTAAGGTCCCGTGTATACATTGGCATGCACATAAAAGATCCCTTAGCAGTTGGAATTCCATATACTGGTAGGCCATAGTGCCGCTGGCAGTCAAAATGTCCCTCATAGCACACTGTAGTGCCGCTGTTCGAACAAATTTCCCTCATAGCACACTGTATGGAGTGTGCCCGTCTTCATTAGCCCAGTCGGAGCAGAACTGTAGGACATTAAACCCTATTCATTTCATTTTAAAAAACCTTTACAGACCTGCTGAGCGTAAAACGGATCTAGTTGGTGGCGTTGCTGGTGGTATGGGTGTAAGTTGTTTCAAGACGTTTGTAGTGTCTGGTCGTGGTGTCGTGTTCGCACTCCCAGATCTAGATCCAGACTCGGATCCAAACGTAACAACATCTACTCCAGTTATCTCGGCGTCAGTTTGTCTGATATTTGGTTCTCCGGATTTCTTTTTTCTGAAATACAAAGGATGGAAATTTTGACATTGAAATAAAGCCGCTGATTGAGATTTGAAAGATTTTGAATTCCTAACAAACAACAATATATTGCCTGTCCAACCTCGTGGGTGTTCTCCGGGTCTTCCGGTTTCCTCTCACTGCTAAAGAACCCTACGCATCAGCGAATTAATAAAATTGAACCATATGTTAATCCCAAAATGACGTGGTTTGTGTCGAGTGGATGTTAAACAATGTTCTCCCCCCCCCCCCCTCTCTCTCCCAACATATTGCGCACCTCGGGTCTCTGAATATTAGACCAAAAAAGGTTCAATTCTGTTCCACAATTACAAATTTTGCAACAGAAAAACAAATAATGTAAGACTTAGATAAAGAACTAGTCATTCTTGCTATAATTGTTCCAAAACAGATAATTCAAAATTAACATATTGAAAATTTCATTCTGATTACTTTATTCTGAGTGACGTTATCACTGTTTGAAGTTTCGACTTAAGTAACCTGTCACTCTTAATATTGAAAATTTCATTCATATTACATTTTTCTGAGCGCAGTTATCACTGTTTGAAGTTTTAACTTAAAGGGACTATCCCGATTAGAACAGAGTCTCAAAAATTAAAGTCTGAGTACGTATGAAATTTAAGCACCAAAATATATAGGAATGGTGTATTGACCTTGTCTCAAAATTTCAGCTCAAAATGTTGAGTCGTTTGAACGTGAACGCCAAAACTGCTTATCTGGACACGTAACCCTTTTAAGATTTGGGGTCAATTTTTCGTTGGGTGACCTGATAATCGATTCCCATTTCTTGAGAGGTCTATACAGTGAATGACCCATGTGCTGTACTTGATAACGGACGGTAAATTTCACCTACACATTATTTTTATTAAAAAAAAAGGTCTGGTTTTATCTAGACACCGTATAATACAGTTTGAGACACTGGTCTCCATTTCCAGATGAAGACAGACGGATTTAAGTTATATGCAAACGTATCGCAAATATTGAGTTACTTGCTCGGCTCGTAGGTAGAGGGTTTAAGGCATTTTAACACAAAATTAAGCAGTTTTATTCTCCAAAAAATTATCGGGATTGGCCCTTTAAGTAACCTGTCACTCTTAATTACTGGTATCCATGTCACACATTATCCATAGGTACACAAAAACACTCTGACGATGGTCTGCCAGTTGACGTCATGAGTTAGAACATAAATGTTCAGACTTTTAAAGATGCATTATGTAAGATTTAAGCTGGCAGTTTTTACTATAATAGTTAAACAATAGTCAGATCTTACATGCTGCATCTTTAAACTGTGTTTTTACTTACAATCTGGTGGCTCTAAGATAATTCTCTGGTGTGGTTATTTCCGGGGTTGGTTTTAGTTCCTGTTGTCGACGGTTGTAATCCTTTTTGAACATTGTTGTTTTAAATACAGGTGCAGCTGCTGGATCCTTTTTACCAGATGGGGGACGAGGTCTAATCTGATCTTCCTAGAAATACATACAACAACAAGATTCTTTAACAAGAGAGAGAGAAATGGGGTTTAACATATAAGAGTGGGTTGTAGCGCTTCTGTCCGGGCAAAATTTCACTCATAGCGCACTGTATGGCGCATGCCCATCTTCATTATCCCAGTCGGAACAAAACAGTAGGATGTTAAACCCCATTTCATTTCATTACACCACATTACTCAATGACGGATTTAAAGCACACACATTACAGACCACCAGTCCATGTACGGCACTGAATATCCAGTAAAATCTAGAACTATCTCTTGGCGTGTGGTGTACCGAACTGTGGGTATCCCACTAGAACCATCAATGCTGACTAGTCAATCAGATGTCTGGGGTCACAGGGACAAAATTTGGTCATATGACCACTGACGCGACCATGGAAAGCATAAAAAACAAAACAAAATATAGATCTGTATTTCAATCAGATTGGGATCGATTACAGATCTTATGATCTAAAGCACATCCATCTCAACTAGTAAAATCTGGGACTATATCTTTGAAAGCAGTCGTTCTTGTTTGAATTTTAGAGGAGAGCCAAAAAAGCTCCCCTTAATGAACAAATTGAAAAAAATTGCACCCCAACAAAAATGTGCCAGTTTCGATAAGAAGAGTGATTTAGAAATTAAGGAGAGTGATCTGATATTAATGGTACTGAAGGTCAATAACTGCATGTTAGGGGGTCATTCCTAGTTTCATAAATGATAATAAACCCCCCAATCCCCATGACTTTGAAAGCAGAGTAGAAAGGTAGAAAAAACCTCTTGTTGGTCGACATTCAGGTGAGCAGCAGGCGCTCGAGAGTGATCGCTCGCCTTAAAAGGTAAAAAAGGTTAAATTATTACACCTACCCCAATATTAGGTAACGGTTGTCTGTTTGACTTATATCTTGCATTTCTCAAAACTCGAGATTTCTCGGGACAATCATACAATCTTTGTTTCAGCTCTTCAGCTATATTTCGTGATCCATGAGGAAAGTTGGTCGATTTTGGTCGATCACAGAGGCCATTATCTTTAATTGGTGTCGACACATATCCATACGACACAGACGATAAATGAAACCTAGTCGATTTTCCTTGTGGCGCTGATGAACGGAATTCATTTTCTAAAACATCAATTTCAGCCAAATCTTGATTGATGACAGTTGATTCTGAATATTGACTAAGGTGACTTATTCTTGATTCTCCTCTACCCTCCGACATGATGCTGGATTTTATGTTGTTCTCTCACCATATGGACCTCATAAATCACAATTTATTTGTTAATTTTAAGTCATTTCATCTTGTGTTCTTGAAAAATTTTAACTGTAAAATAAAATTTTATTATAAAATAAACCAAAGACTTATTGTACACTTACCACTTTGGAAAAAAAAACTATTTCCAATTCGCCGCAAATTGACATTGATCAGAAAAATATTCAAATTAAATCATAAAATATCACAATTAGAAATGATTAAGCAAATTAGGTTTAGAACCAACCAAAGGCTGCAAAATCAATACATGTCCGCAACAATATTAGTTTGGCCATATAATATGCAATATTCACAGACATGAAAATTTGGGTTTAAATCTAGGCTACAAGTACAGTTAGTTAGTTAACAAAAATGCTACTTTTATTCAATAACTATAATCTAACCCCTTCTGGGCTTCCCGTTTTGTAGATTTCGGTGGACAGGTAGGATGAGATTTTTTGAATATACACCGATTTACATTTATCTTATTAATCTCTGCATCATCAGTCATCATTCACTAGTAGGCCCTACTAGTACTACTTACTTAGTGCTCAAAAGGTGACTAGCTATATATAGCTAGTCACACTAAATATATATATATATATACTATAGGTCATTTTCTGGACTAATAAAAGGAAGTGGATAAACGACCGGATTCGGTTCCTGACGAAAATTTACTACGAAACCAGATATCGTCTCTGATTGGCCAATTTTATCACGTGGTTATTAGTGGTCTTTTTCAATATGGCTGCCTCTACAGGCATCCTTGTTGGTGCTGAATTTACGACTCTAAATTCACTTTTAGAGGCGTTGAAACAATTTGAATTTAAGAATAAAGTGACATATTGGCAAAGAGATACGCTGACATTAGAAAATGCAAGAAAGCGAGGGTTAGAACCGAACCTATCGCGATAGAATAACCATGTGATGAAATTGGCCAATCAGAGACGATATCTTGTTTCGTGGTAAATTTTCGTAAGGAATCAAATCCGATCGTTTAGCTACTTCCCTAATAAAAAGTACACAGGCCTTTACTATTTTACATTACTTAATTTACAATAATATAATTATATACAAACAATTTGTTAAGCTAAATCAGATGACATTCAGTTGTATTAACACATTTACGACTTCGGTGAAGGACTTGACTGAGTAGACTCCGACTGTGGAATAATTTATATTTTAAATTACAAAACAAAAATAAAAACAATTAAAATCGAGTGTTCATTTAGAGAAATCCAACAGTTTAGTTTATTCTCGAGGTGTTATAAATCTAGACTAATATAATTACAAACAATTTTCAGTATTTTCTAGGCTGTTCATCAGATAACAACAACACTATTACCTTATAAATAATTCATTTGCAGAATTCACAGTATGGAAGCCGCCATTGTAGTTTACCTTAGCAATACCCACAATGCACTTGGTTATGTCCAAAAGACGTACGGGCACCTGCTCTGAAAAGAAATTACGATACGTTTGATTTTTGTCGATAATAGATACAACAATCGTTTAAACATACTAATGGATAGTGACGGAAATTTCCTCTGTATAGATTCTCTAATTTAAAATTTAAAAGAAGATAGGGGAATAAATAATATTAACAACGAAACCTTATTATGTCAAAAAATTATAATGCTCAGCCAGACATACTGAACAGGGTAGGGCGAAACATTTAAATTTAAGTGTAAATTCAGCTTTATGGTTTATTATAATATTCGAATAGAGCCAATCGAAATGAAATGAAATAAAATGAAATTGGGTTTAACGTCCTACTGTTTTGTGCTCCGATTTGGCTAATGAAGACGGGCATACGCCAGTGTGCTATTACTGTAGTGTATTAGGGAAATTTTGCCGAGACGGGACCCTCGATTTTTCGTCCCATCCGAACGACTAGACAGCTGTCCTTGTCAAGCTCTCCGTCCTGCATCACTGACAAGGGGGAACCACGCCGGAAAATCTGGATGAACTTTCTTGGCCAATATGCAGGGATCGAACACCCAATCTAAATTAAGAACATTTCTGAATTAAAACACGCTCAAATTTATGAGGATATAGCTGTTTTCTATTCTATTTATACTGATAGGTGTTCTGTAAATATTGAGTTATTTTTCAGAGGAGGGGGGGGGGCACGTCGGTGGCTCAGTGGGTATTTGCCTACATTGGCTCGCTAACCTGGAGGTCCCGTGTTCGATCCCTGTGTTGACCGAGACACTTCATTGGGATTTTCCGTCGTGGTCCCCCCTTGCCAGTTGTGCAGCGTATAGTTGTTCGGATGGAACGAAAAACAGAGGCCACGTGTACACATTGGCGTGCTCGTAAAAGATCCCTTAACAATTCGAAATAAGAGTAGACCACAGTAGTAACGCACTGTGTGGCATATGCCCGTTTTCGTTATCCCAGTCGGAACACGTTAATGATCCCTTGGCAGTTGGAATTCGATATAAGAGTGGGCTGTAGCGCCGCTGCACGGACAAAATTTCCCCCCTAGCACACTGTATGGCGTATGCCCGTCTTCAGTAGGGACAAAAGTTGGACGTTAATCAGGGATAATCCCAAATTCATTTTCAGAGGTTTTCACGTGGGGATGAAAAGAACACTTTGGTTTCGTTTAGAACTTTATACTGCCATGCATTAATTGTGAGGTCGACTGATAAATCACATTAGCATATATATTTTTGTATATTATGTGGAAGTGGGCTAATAATAGAAAGATGCACTGGTTTAGGATACTTCTAATTTTGTATATGAATAAGAGAGAGAGAGAGAGAGAGAGAGAGAGAGCGGAGGAATAAATAGGGTTTAATGTCCACTCAACAACGAACACAAACAATCGTGACAAATATTATGATTTTATTAACAACAAAACAATTGCGGGAAGATTCTTCATTTGAAGTACAGTCCCAACCTGGAGTACAGTTCAGACTATGGGATAACTGGCGGTAGTGGCAATACCACAGTTGTTATTCCTGTTTCTAGACATCATTATATAACCACCCAATGACCCCCAACGGCTACCATAACTAAAATACGAAAATTTAACAGAATAAAAATTTTAAAAAATACTGAAAGTTCTCTTGTTAATTCTTGTTAATTCTCAACAGTTGAAATAAGAATAAGGGGCAGTGCCGCTGTCTTCCTCCGAAAATTAAATTCTAAAACATTTTTTTTATGTATTAGAAAAATAAATAAAGACGTTTGAAGTATTTGTAGGTAAATACTATTTCCTATTTTAGGGTAAATAGGTATTAAAATGAGTAAAAGGCGCCATTCTGCTCGAATCTGTAACGTCTTATGTAAACAATGCACGCGTCATTGATCCAATGATTGACGCCGCGTGATATGACGTCATTTGTTGAAAGCAGTCTTTTTTTTACAGAGATATTAGAAGATTTTCATTATACTCTGTGAAACAGATTGACCAGTAGTATTTAGAAACTGTTACAGCTGATTCCGATTACTGCTCGCTACACTTATTTATTAAAAATCAATCCTGATTATCTCCCTTATTAAATTTTTGACGTTTTCACTCATGACGACAAACTGCCGACAATCCCGACAGAGGACGACCATCGTCTAGACCGGTCGTATAGCGTGTTTTTTGTAAACCAATATATTTTTTTTCATTTTATGCGAGGCCTGGGACTGTACATCGCAGTGGACACTTACGACTGGTCCCCGGATCCATTCATTTGATTTGATATTAATTTATTTCTTGTAATGTCTATGTAGTTTGTCTTATCCGCAGGTCTGTCTAATTGGTTTAGTTTATCGTGAAGCGCGGTCTTCTGCACTTACTATTGCAGATTACAATCCCATTGGATTTTAGATTGACCGAACTGAGAAGATACTCGTCTCATGTATTAGCATCTAATGGAAAAGATTTAAAAGAAACCCCACTAGTTATACCTTTCTTTAACCATCCAATATTCAGTACCATTGCTAGTAACACCATAACCAGTTACAAGATTGGCATGATCAAGTTGGTTTTGATTACACGTGGGTTCGTAATAGACACCTTTCTGGTAAAATCGGTAGGATGGGCGCGAGGCGTCTATGGCAACGCTGATGGGACCGACCATAGCAACGGCCTTCTGTAAAGCTGCTTCACTGCCTTTAGGTAGATCAACATAGCTCTTTAACGTAGCTCCAACATTTTCCCGTTTAAACAAACATTTTGTACCATCCTGAAATAATAATGTAATCTCCGAGTACATCGGTGTGCCGCCTAGTGACGCTAGTATGAAATGACGAACCAGAAAATACCGACGGTAGGAAAACGGTATTTTGGTGGGGAAGATAAATGGGATTTAAACTTTCTCTCGACACAAACCAGTAACATATCGTACAATTTTTTCTAAATAATTCGTTTGTACGAAGGGGTCTTTAGCAGTGTGGGGAAACAGGGGGCGTACTAGCTTGGGATCAAAAGCACACCACTTGATTCAATAACATATATTATGACCTAAAGCGCAAGCACTAGACCATGCGACACCCCACACCTTTAGCAAATGTCAACGCGGACGTATTACTGACGTCACTACCGGAAACTGGTGATGAAAGGCCTACCAAACGAGGGTACCATAGCCATTGAGAATGTTACTTGATAATCGAGAATATGTGGGTGGAGTTATCGTCTGTCAATCAAACGGTCGGCAAATCTCGTAGACGGTGCGGAAACAGTTGATGCCTATTTCTAGTCCAAACTTCCAATAGTGACAACTCCGTTCAGAATAAAGTAATTTGACTGAAATTTTCAACCTTTTTTTTATTTTTTTATCATCTACTTTTGAATTAATATAGCAAGAATGGACAACTCTTTATCAAACTCTTAACTAGTATCTTTAAACATACATTATGCATGTCTTTCTTTAGGCCTGGAATTATTAATTAGACATTAATTTAACTCATCCAGGCCGTATTCAACTCTCGGTGGCATCGGATTTCTCGGATATTAAATAATTTAGAACACGTTTAGCCATATTTTGATTTGAGCTAAAAATGGAGGAGCGAGACTTAGCTTCGAAAAACCAGTACCGTGGTTGAAATTATTGCACACGTCTTGTCAACCCTTCAATGGCTAATATCTGCGCTCGCAATAGAGTAATTTGAATGAACTTTTCAAATTATTCATTTTATATGATCTATTTTCGAACTATGATATCAAGAATGGTCAGCTCTTTATCTAAATCTTACATAATGTATCTTTAGGTTTGCTAAGTTCAGAACCTTACCCGTGCTTTATAAGGATAAGATGCAGCAGTATCAACTCCATTATTTATCTTGATATATTTAAATGAGTTGTCCATTAAACCACCTTCACAGCCATTGTTACCTTTAGATATAAAACAAAATACATTTCATATAGCCGTGTATTCTACTTCATAACAGTGAATCCCAAGGGAGGTAACTCTGCTCTGAAATGAAATGGGGTTTAGTGTCCTACTGTTCTTCACTAACTGGTCTAAGCCTTAATGAGGACAATTACAGTGAGGGAAATTTGCAAACAAATTGACCGATTTAGGAATTAAAATGTCGGTCAACTAGCTGGTTCAATTATCCGTTATTTCCTTGCATCTGTAGCCATTCCAAGAGCTATTTGGCTGATACTTTCGTCTAAGTAAACATTCGGAAATCGTTGAAAAAGAGCCTTAAAATCGAGCAAAAAAGCCAGTTGAACATGCGACTCGAAAATTGTCAAGGCGAGCGAGTTATTGTTAAAATGGTATATTTCATTCCTTAAATACGGAATATATAAAGTTGGTACGTAAGATTTAATGAATCAAGGCGAAGAAACGCTCATAGGATTTACAAACAACATTCTTCTCGGAAATTTCGAGGCATAACTGTCGATTATTTTTTTGTAATCGAGTTTTATATCCCGATGTACATAAAGAAGTACGAGGGCATTGAATCGCTCCTCGGACATCATTGAACGGTAATCGGACTTCACAAAACGGAGCGCAGAATTCGACCCTTCCACGGTAGCACTGGTGGCGCATGTAGTCAACATGATGCTTAGAACTCGCGTTACGTTTGGGCTGCAACGGGTTGGGAACGGACATAATTGGGTCTGAGAAAAGGCACTTTCAGCAGTACAAAAGGGCACTGTCGAAAATTAGGGGGGCGCGCGCGATCCGCCTTTCTTTCTTCAAGACCTGTGGCTACAAGCATTCGGGCCAATTCAGAACTTCTGATGCTGATGAAGTTGTTAGTGATGGGTAGATTAACCAGATGATGAAATGAAATGAAATGGGGTTTAACGTCCTACTGTTCTGCTCCAACTGGGCTAATAAAGACGGGAATACGTCGAACAGTGTGCTATGGGCGGAATTTTGCCCGGTCTGTGGCGCTACGGCTTACTTTTATATCGAATTCCAACTGCCAAGGGTTGTTTTACTTGCATCCCAATGTGTACACGGGATGTCGGCTTTTCGTCCTTGGCGGGCTTCCGTCCTGCACCACTGGCAAGGGGAAACCAGGAATGGAACAAGAGACCTCTGGGTAAGCGAGCCAACGTCTTACTCGTGAGTTACCGTTCGTGGCTCCCGCCCACATTTACGAATGGGACAGATTTACACAATGCAGCGTCAAGCCAGAGAGCAGATTTAACATCAGAAATGAAATGAAATGGGGTTTAACGTCCTACTGTCTTGCTCCAAATTGGACTAATGAAGACGGTCATACGCCATACAGTGTGCTATGAAGAAAAACTTGACTGAATTCCAACTGTCAAGGGATCTTTTACGTGCACGCCAATGTATACACGGGACCTCGGCCTTTCGTCCCATCCGAATGACTAGACAGCTGTCCCTGCCAGGCCCTCCGTCCTGCATCACTGACAAGGAGGAAACGCGTCGGAAAATCCAGATGAACTTTCTCGGCCAATGCAGGGATCGAACACCCTACATCCAGACTAGCCAGCCAGCGTCTTACCCACTTAATATCATTTAATATCAGAGAATGTTTTCTTACCTTCTTTATATGAACAATCCATGAGATTCTGTACGGAGAGTTGAACCAGGTCACCAGTTTGTTTAAAATGTTGTCCCTCTAGAGAACCCAGAGCAGAGAAAGCCCAACAAGATCCACAATAACCCTTAAATATCAATAAAATGATATAACTATGAAATATTTTGGCGCTATCGTACTTTTATACCTCTACCAGTTCCCGTGGTCGAAATTGTCAGGGGCGGGAGGGGTGGGGGGGGGGGGCTAGCGATAACCTCACATCAAATTTCAATCGCATTTTAGCTTCTGGCGAAATATAGATCCGGGGCCTGTTTCACGAAATTTTAACTAAGATAAAATCCAAATTTTAGTAATTTGATTGGATAATATAAGATTGATTTTAGTGCTTAGCCAATCAAAATTGAAGTATCTACTAAAATTTGGATTTTATCTTACGTTAAGATTTTGAGAAACAGGGCCCTGTATTTTAATCAGATTTTATAAATTTATACATTATAGGTATCATACCTGAGTTGAAACTGGAGTGACGTAGCCTTTTGCTCTCCAATCAACTTCTGTTGGTAGACTCTCAATGTCTATATCTTTAATGTCAGTATTGTCTTCCCCAGATCTCTCTGACGTCATCTTATTTATTTTCATGGTAGCTACAAACTCTTTGTTAGTCTGAAATTAATAATGTATGTTTGAAACTGCTGATCAGTCTATGGATAATATTAGTTCGTCGGTGTTTGTCTTCATATTCGGCCGAGAAATTTTTTCCGACCTGGTTTCCCCATGTCTGTGGTGCAAGTCGGAGGGTCTCGCAAGGGACAACATATAGTCGTATCCAAGCAATAAGGAAAAGTATATACGTGCAAGCAATAGTGTGACCTTCTTAATGAGATGTAGAAACAGTGACTTAATGCTACTCATGCTCACTCACCTTTCATTCCATTGGATAGTTCCCATTGATGTTTCTATATATATATTCATATCTTTTCATTTTTATCTATTTGTGTATATGCTTGATAACGACTTGTGAAACCTTGTTGAAACGTCGCAGTGAAATAAACCATAGTAATTGTTATCCATAAAAATGTGTTTTTGAAGATATAGTCGTAGGGTTGGGACAAAAAAACAAACGACGTACCGTGTACACAATGGCGTGCACGTAAAAGACTCCTAGGCAGTTGGAATTCGATATAAGAGTAGGCAACATACAAAATTCATTTACGTGAGTGTGACGGCCAATGACCAGAATATGTCCCTCTTTTCGCTATTGATGCAAGGGCCCTGGTGACATTTGCAGCTATGGCGGTGGTATCAGGTGTTCCAAAATTAGTAATTAACAGTGTACTTAGTACCTACCATATCGGCGAACTGGTTGACAGCCAACCAGAAAGTATATTGACCTTCATCAGCTCGTTTATTATGTTCGTTTATATAATCTAGATTAGATTCCCAAATACTCCGTCTTGAAACAAAAATACAATACTTTATATCAAAATACTCCGTCTTAAAATAACAATACAATACGATATATCCAAATACTCCGTCTTAAAATAACAATAAAAAACTTTATATCCAAATACTCCGTCTTAAAATAACATTACAATTTGTTATATCCAAATACCCCGTCTTAAAATAATACAATACGTTACATCCCAATACTCCATCTTAAAAACAAGACAATGCGTTATACCGAAATACCCCGTCTTAAAATAACAATAAAAAATATTAATTTCAAATACTCTTTCTTAATATTAAAATACAAAATTCTCCGTCTTAAAATAACAAAACAATGTTGAGATCAATAACAGAAAATAAGTCCTTTGAAAAAGATTGTGTGGGATTTGGGTATTTTGTTCTGGTGCCAATTTGATGTCAGCATGGACATGCTGTAACGTAGTTTAATTAATGACCCCTTTTATTAGGGTTTGTTTTTGTTTTTTTTTGGGGGGGGGGGGCTTTGTGGTATTTTCTTTACGTCGGTTTTGATAAACTAGTAAAATTGTCACACGGCTAAACTATAATCAAATACTCTAGAAAGCATGATTTGCAACTATGATCTACAACTCACATGAAATGAAATGAAATGAAATGGGGTTTAACGTCCTACTGTTCTGCTCCTATACTTGGCTAATGATGACGGGCATACGCCATACAGTGTGCTATGAGGGAAATTTTGCCCGGGTAGCGGCACTATCGCCTACTCTTATATCGAATTCCAACTGCCAAGGGATCTTTTACGTGCATTCCAATATATACACGGGACCTCGGTTTTTCGTCTCATCTGCAGGACTAGACAGCTGTCCTTGTCAGGCCCTCCGTTCTGCAACACTGACAAGGGGAAACCACGACGGAAAATCCGATGAACTTTCTCGGCCATACACCTCACATATTGCTAAAACAATAGACTACAAATACTGTAAACATAAAATTTGATTGCAAACCTTTGATCTTGTTCATCATCCGGGTAGTTTTTATCATACGCCTGTTTAAACTTCTCCCATTCTTCATCTAATTCTGGTATACGCATGTATTTTATCTGAGCTGCTAAGATCGTTGACAGGACAGCCAACAACACGACTACTCCTTGACGATACATCTAAAATTTACATTCGCATGAAACATTATCAAGTGCACTGTAGAATGTGTTATTGATTGATAAATCGGGTTATCAATGTTGATCTGTGGGATATATCTGATATCTTGACCCGAATATAACTTTCGATATCATCACCTACACGCAACCAACAATCAACTGATATTTACAAGTTTCTTAAAAACAGAATATTAAAGACACATTATGGGAGATTCGATAACGAGTTGGCAGTTCTCACTATAATAGTTAAAAACTAGATAATGTAAAGGCAATTTGCTGAAAATTTCAGTCAAATTGATCCGCTATGAACCGAGAAATAAGCGATCGAAAGTTCCGCATAGCCTCGGTCATCATTACTAAAGTCGGTTAATCGAGTTAATCGTAAAATCGAGAAGGAAAGTTATGCAGCAAATCGGATCATAATCCAACAATTATCGCAGGCTAGCGTTGACATCGAGAGTTGCTTATGGTTTGGATAAGTTAATTAATGTCTAATAATTTAGATAACATTTCAGGCCTAAAGAAAGACCTACTATAAGCATATTTAGCTCTTGCATAATGTATGTTTAAGTGAACTGTTTATTATGTCGTTGAAGGAAGAGGAAGGGTCTGCAGGGGAAAGTGCCATTGTGTCTCAGCGCACGTAACGATTTGTATAACTATGCACATTATGGAGAGAGAGAGAAATGGGGTTAAACGTCCACTCGACACAAACTAGGTAATTTCAGGACTAACGTATGGTTCAATTTTATTTCAATAATTCGCTTGCGCGTAGGGGTCATTAGCAGTGGGAGGACACCGGAGAAAACCCACGAGATTGGACAGTTGACTCAATGACAGACGTTAAGATACAACGTGCACACGCTACCCCCCCCCCCCCCCCTCAGCACCAGCCCCCTATGCACTTTATAAAATGTACTAGGAAAATCAATCCTACCTTTCTATCTCGTGTTGTGATATGACACTGACAAGATATGATCTTCTTTCATTTAACACCTTTATATTTAAAGATACATCAGTCTCGTGCTTTGATAACATATTGTAGATGACGCGTTATCAAATAGTACAGTATCTTAACTGAATATCTGCCTGACTCATTTGGCATCTAGAAATAGACACAAAACGGGTCGCAAATCATAAAATAATGTAATATGAATGTATATAAACTGATTTACATTCAATCTTTTCTGTTTTAATTGTAATTTCTAATCAGTTATATTCGGCAAAATACGCGAAGGGCCCAAATTTAATGGAGTCTTTCGCGTCTGGCTATTCCAGTCTACACCGATAGTCGCGTCATTACAAATGGCACTCGAAAGCATTCTGGCACGCGATTCGTGTGCCAATTTTACAATTTTCCATATTGTCTTGGATAACAGAAGCCCAACATCAATGTTAATTTAAATTCACCATTTCATTTCATTTCACGCTTAGAGCTTAGTCACCACTCTATAGGTCAGAACAGTAGGACGTTACACCCATTTCAATTCACGCTTAGAGCTTATAGTCACTATGTCAGAACAGTAGGACGTTTAACCCCTATTTCATTTAATTTCTACTCTATAGGACTTGACTTTAAATCTATTATCCGTAAGCCAATTTAAAGAAATTTCGATTCCAGAAAAATTTATAACACATGGAATGATCGATGCCCGAAAACTGTGGCACATTGCAGAAAGACTTCTGACCAACAAAATGTCAAGGGATTTCGGGCACTTTTTTGCCGATTGAAAGGTAAAACGGTTTGTTTCTTTCCTAAAAAATATTACTGTATATTCATTTTATTTTCACTTTGTCCGTGTATACTCCGGCAGGGCACGTTAGAGATTCATTAAGTTGATAGGGAATAGCCCTGTCCATCCAATTCCCAAACAACTACAGAGAGAGAGAGAGAGAGAGAGAGAGAGAGAGAGAGAGAGAGAGAGAGAGGTTTAACGTCCACTCGACACAAACTAGGTCATTTCGGGACTAAAATATGGTTTCAATTTTATTTCAGTAATTCGCTTGCGCGTAGGGGTCTTTAGCAGTGGGAGGAACCGGGGGACCCGGAGAAAACCCACGAGGTTGGGCAGGCGACCCTACTCCTTGTCACGTACAACCGGGGATTCGAAACCACGCCATTTGACTCAATGGCAGGCCTTATGATACAGCGCGCACGTGTTAACCCCCCCCCCCCCCAAACAACAACAATCATGACAACAAACAAGTATTATCATTTTATTAACAACATAACAATTTCGGGAAGACTCTTCATCTGAAGGACAGTGCCAACCTGGAGTACAGTTCAGACTATGGGATAACTGGCCAGGTTAGCAATACCGCAGTTGTTATTCCTGTTTCTAGACATCATTATATAACCATGTTGAAATCCCCAATCGGTACCATAACTAAAATAACACAATGTTAAACATATATATGTACATTAAACAGGAGCTAAATCTGTCTATTTCATGCCACGAGTTTACAATGCATTCTCAGACTTAAGTTAAGAATTTACGCAAATTGTTTGCCTTATTTTAACTAAAGTATAGCCCTTTATAAAGCTTTTGTTGTTTTAATGCATCAAATACATCAATAAGAAACTATATGCAAAGTTTTGTGTATCTGGATCAAAGATATTTCTCATAAACAGTAATTGAAAGTTGAGTAAATTCTTAACTTAAGTCTGAGAATGCATTGTGAACTCGTGGCCAGGTCTTTCTTTGGGTCTGAAATGTTATCTAAATTATCCAGACCATAATCAACTCTCGATGTCATCGCTATTCTGTGATATTTACTGGATTTGAATCTGATTTGCTGCTCAATGCTCATTGATGATTTAATCCAAAAACTGGATAATCGAGACTATGTTTTTTTTATCGTAGCGACTTAAGTAATGATGATCGAGACTAGACCTAAAATTCAAAATCTAATATCTCGGTTTAGAGTGGGTCAATTTGACTGAAATTTTCAGCATATTCTCTTTACACTATCTAGTTTTTAACTATTATAGTGAGAACTGCCAGCCCTTTATCTAATCTCCACAAATGCCATTTTAACAGAATTTAAATAAATAAAATACAAGATAAATACTGCATGGTTTATGATTTGTTGTTATTGCTTGTCTAAATATATAAGGGGGAGGGGGGATGGCCGAGTCAACTGGCGGGGTTTCGATTCCCCGGTTGTACGTGACAAGGAGTAGGGATGCCTGTCCAACCTCATGGGTTTTCTCTGGGTCCTCCGGTTTCGTCCCACTGCTAAAGACCCCTACGCACATCCGAATTATTGAAATAAAATTGAACCATATGTTAGTCCCGAAATGACCTAGTTTGTGTAGAGTGGACGTTAAACCCCATTCTCTCTCTCTCTCTCTCTCTCTCTCTCTTCCATAAGTATGTGTTATAGTTTATTGCTCTATCCAGTTACTAAATGCCTGAAAGTTCTGTTATTCACCCCATGGTATTCAGACATCTACTATACTTGTAAAAAGGTTTAGGGTTGAACAGCGTAACGCGTGCGCTTTAGATCATAAAGTCTTTCACTGAGTCTAGTGGCCTGTCTTCATCGATTCGGCTGGTGCGATAAGTAAGACGTTGAGTTAAACCCTAGAATAAACACGCCAATTTGTGAGACCTGAGGAAGGAAAGGTCAGCGCAAATTGAATATCGATAGGGTTCACCCTTTCATGGCCATCATGCTTCACATCCAATTTGAGACGAATCCGTCAAAAACTACAGCCGAATTGTTCACAGACCGACGGCCAGGGTGACGACATTATGTGGGCGTATACAAAAAAATTCTACTAGATTTACCTTTCTTTAACCATCCAATATTCTGTACCATTGCTAGTGACACCATAACCAGTTACAAGATTGGCATGATCCAGTTGGTTTGGATTACACGCGGGTTCGTAATAGACACCGTTCTTATAAAATTGGTAGGATGAGTGTGCGGCGTCTATGGCAACGCTGATGGGTCCAACCATAGCAACGGCCTTCTGTAAAGCTGCTTCACTGCCTTTAGGTATATCAACATAGCTCTTTAATGTAGCTCCAACATTTTCCCGTTTAAACAAACATTTTGTACCATCCTGAAATAATAATGTAATCATTAAAATACTTTGATGTGCTGCCAGAAAATACTTCCTGTCGGAAAACATAATTTTGACTCTATTCTTTGCCGCGTACATCTAGGAATCGAAACAGCAACCTGATTCAATGATACATCTTATAATATAAAGCGCAAGCGATAAACCACTCGCTTCAACCTCTCTCTCTTTAGCTGTTAAGGGACTAAGCACGGTTAGTGCTAAATAAAAGGCCTGCTCAATGTTTCGTCATAGGTCACGAGATGTAAACCGGGCTAGCGCTAATCCCAACCCTAACTTGGACCTAGCCCCAATGCTAACCCTAACGCTAACCTACAACATCGTCAACAATCACGTGCCCTAACCTTATTGACACCCCAGCGACCTTGACAGAAATTGAGCTGGCCATAACAAATAGATTTAGCCGACTAAGCACGGACATACCCACATTGACCAGCAGTGAATATTCGCTCGGTCGCTACAAACACTGATAGGGATGACATCGGTGCGGCTTAATGAGTCCCCAATATTATTTTTTTTTCCTTCTGCAAATTAAGTATTAGAAAAATAAAGGTGTTTGAAGTATTTGTAGGTAAACAATATTTCCTTTTTAGTGTAAATGGGTATTAAAATGAGTAAAAGGCACCATTCTGCTCGGACCAGTAAAGATATAAACAATGCACGCCCCATTGAGCCAATGATTGACGCCGCGAGATGTGACGTCATATATGTTGAAAGCAGCCATCTTTTACAGAGTTATTTTAAAAGACTTTCGTTACACTCTGTGAAATATATTGAGTCATACCAAGGTGGAAGTATTACCCAATTTCGTTTCAAATTTTTTTTTTTTTTTTTTTTGCACACTGGTACGTATCCATGGAACCATTTCACACAAACCCATCGGTATTAAGATATTAAGTTGGCTGAATTCAGAAACTTACCCTTGCTGTATAAGGATAAGATGCAGCAGTGTCAACTCCATTATTTATTTTAATATATTTGTACGAGTCGATCATAAAACCGCCATTACAACCATTGTTACCTACATAGGAATAAGGTCAGTTAAACCAATGCAACAAAATTAGGGGATATATCATGAAAAGCATAGACATACGCACACACAGCAGCCATGTCGCGAAGAAAATGTTTCGGGCATGAAATATATCTCGGTAACAGTAAACTCCTAGAATAATCAAAATCAACATGGTTCATCTTCTCCGATTCCAAATTTGAAAAATATTGGGGTTCGCCATCAGCTTGAAAAACAATAGAATTCGTCTTCGGAAAGCCTTACAGATTCACACCAAATTTGAAAGAAATCCATTAAAAACTGTAGGGTGGTTGGATGGCCGAATGGTTAGCGCGTGCGAGTTGTATCATAAGGTCTGTCATTGAATCAACTGGCGTGATTTCGATTCCCCGGTTGTACGAGAGAAGGCGTTAGATCGCCTGTTCATCCTCGTGGGTTTTCTCCGGGTCCTCCGGTTTCTTCCCACTGCTAAAGACTTCTACGCCCAAGCGGAATAATGAAATAAAAATTGAACCCTATATTAGTCCCGAAATGACATAGCAGAGGGTCGCCGAGCGCTGAACATCTCGCAAAGTTGACAAAAGGAATCCGTTAAATACTGTTGCGTTGCGTTCACAAAGTTTTCAGAAAAGAGTTAGTAACGGTCGTGGAACGCTGATAATCGACGGGGTTCATAATCTCGTGACCGCAATGCTACAGCTCCAATTCCACGAGACCTTTTCGTCTCTCCCAAACGACTATAGACAAACTTTTTGAAAAATAGGAAACAGGCCTGAACAAATCCTTTAAATGTCTTGTCAGTAATTTTAGGTTCCTTCATGATTGAAAATCCAACATCTTAACTTATATACACAGTAGAGTATTTTTCTCATGCGTTCGTTAAACCCCGTGAAAACCGCTAATAAGCTAATAGCGGTTAGTCCGATACTTAAAACAACAGTTTTACCGGAAGTAGCAGATAATATGCAAAGCGGAAGTAGTATTTTGTCTCTCACCTTCTTTCTGTGAACAATCCATGAGATTCTGGGCTGAGAGTTTAACCAGGACACCTGTTTGTTTAAAATGTTGTCCCTCTAGAGACCCTAGAGCAGAGAAAGCCCAACAGGATCCACATTGACCCTTAGAAAATAATAAAAGGGAAACTGATTATTTTCATTTCAACTTCGAAATATTTTGTCACCAGGCGAACATACGTTCTGTATAGTGTTATCAAATCTAGTTTCCATTAGAGGCTGTCTCAGTTGATAATTATATTAAAACAGGAAAAGAGATTGACTTGCCATGAAAATTATGGGAAATGAAATGAAATGGGGTTTAACGTCGTACTTTTCTGCTCCGATTGGGCTAATGAAGACGGGCATACACCATACAGTGTGGTATGAGGGTTTTTTTTCCACGGACAGCGGCGCTACGTCCTACTACTCTTATATAGAATTCCATCTGCCAAGGGATTTTTTATGTGCACGGCATTGTACATACGTTACCTTGGGTTTTCGTCCCATCCGAACGGATATACGTTGTCCCTTGCAAGACTGTTGGTCCTGCACCATTGACAATGAGAAACCACGCCAGAAAAACTCGATGAATTTCTCGGCCAACGCAAGGATCGAACGCGAGACCCCAGGTTAGCAGCCAACGCCTTTCTCACTGAACCAACGTGGCTCCCTGAAATTTATGGACAAAGTGGATTGTTACAGTAAAATCCTACACTAGCGGCCATTTTAAACTGGCCATGTTCTATTATAAAGTATAAACTGTGCGAGATTCATACCTGATTTGAAGCGGGTGTAACGTAACCTTTTGCCCTCCAATCAACTTCTGTTGGTAGACTCGCAATGTCTACATCTTTAAATTCAGTATTCTCGTCCCCAGATCTCTCTGACGTCATCTTATTCATATTCATAGTTGATACAAATTCTTTGTTAGTCTGAAAAGTATAAGAAATGTACATTTCAGACCAAGATTGACGGGAGATATTTATTGATGGTGACTGAAAGCTGATTCGGGGAGTATATTTAGTGTAGCTTCCACGATAATCTCTTGTCTGCGATATCGCACTAGGTGTAAGCGAACGTTAAGCACAATACACACAAACACGCGCACATACACGCTCTCGCCACCCACACACACACGACAATCTCAACGTTTCGCCTAACGCAGGTGACAACTATAAAATAGCCATGGAAACAACATAGCTTCCTCGCCTAGGACAGGAAATCATACTTTATAACTACCCAATCTTACCAATACACGTGGAATATTATGGATGAAGTTGAATTAAATATGTACACCCTTTAAAGGAGCTAAAACTTTAACTCGGTATTTCCAACTCCTAATATCCAATATTTAAGACACAATGAACATTTTATAACCAATACACATGTCGTGTATTCTATGGTTTCGAGTGTCATTTGAGCACAGAAGAACATATCCTTCAAGACGTCAGATCCTATTTCGTTTCGTTTTTCAAAGTTCAAAATTTCGTTTTACTTGTCTTCACAACAATGTAGTGTAGACCATCGAAAGTATAAAGAAAAACGAAACGAAATATAGTTAGAAATTATTTGCCAGAACCATACCCAGTAATTAAGCTAGAACTGCTTGGAAATAAACAGTTTATTGTATTCAATATATGACAAAGGTCATAGAATGCGAGCATCGGTGTATATTAATAAAAGAATATTATATTAGTTAAACATACATTATGCAAGTATTTATTTAGGCTTCAGATGTTATACAAATTATTAATTAGACCTTTATTTACATGACAAGCTCAAAATCAACTCTGTAGACCCTCGGATCGTTTGGATACAGCTTGGATTTAAACAGTCGTCCATTTAAAATAAAATTACGAAGGTAACGTTTACCGTTAGTCACTGACGTCACCAGCGGAAACTGGTTTTGAAAGGCCCCAAGTGAGGGTACCATAGCCATTGAGAATGTTACTTGATAATCGAGAATATATGAGCCGAGTTATCGTCTGCCAATCAAACGATCGGCAATTTTGGTAGACGATGATAACACAGTTGATGCCTATTTCTAGTCCAAACTTCCAACAGTGACAACTCCGTTCAGAATAAAGTAATTGGACTGAAATTTTCAATATTATTATAGCAAAAATGGGCAATTCTTTATTAAATTCTTAACTAATGTATCTTTAATTGTATCCAATCTTACTCCACAAATTCTACCAAAAAAGGCAACGCAGACAAATAAACAACCCAACGTCCCCTTACTTACCATATCAGCAAACTGGTTGACAGCCAACCAGAAAGTATATTGGCCTTCATCAGCTCGTTTATTATGTTCGTTTATATAATCTAGATTAGCTTCCCAAATACTCCGTCTTAAAATAACAATACAAAACGTTATATCCAAATACTCCGTCTTAAAATAACAATACAATACGTTATATCCAAATATTCCGTCTTAAATAACAATACAATACGTTATATCCAAAATACTCCGTTTTAAAATTTCAAAAAAATACGTTATATCCGACTATCCCGTCTTAAAATAACAAAACAATACGTTATATCCAAATACTCCGTCTTAAAATGACAAAACAAAAAAAAATAAAGGAATTGTTCTGATTTGATTTAAATGGAACGGGATAGGATTTTCTTCTAATCGCACTTCCAGATTCGATCTCGGGATATTCTTGTCGAGAGTGTCGTGTACTGTCAAGTCCCCCCGCCCTCCCACTACGGTTAGGTTTACATAATCAGCATTGGCTTATCAAATACTCTTTCTTAAAATAGTTATACAAAACTTCATCCAAACTTTCATCAAGCGATTTAATGAAACACATTCGACTTGAGATGATGACTCAAAACAGATGTGTGAATTGGGTAGGGGAAAGGGGGAAGGGGTGCTCAGTGTCTATAGCAGGTGCAAAGATGTTGCGAATCCAGGTTTTGTATCATGCACATCTCATAGAATTCACTTCTAGCCACATCTGTTCCTTAAAATAAACCTCACACTATCTTATAAACTTTGTCTACTTTCCTTGGAGGATTTGTATTGCCTTTACGTGGTAGTAATATGGAGGGAAAAAATTTGTGCTTTGAAACATCTATGTAAAATAATATTAGGGTTGTGATTAATTATTCTCCATTGTCAAAATATTAGCTATGGTATAAGTTAATTCTGAAACGCAAATTAAAATTGTTTATGAATATTGTGACACTGACAAGACATGGGGTCTGAAGACAAGAATGTAGAAATATGATGGCTAAAACAATAGCGTTATCTTTCATATTATTGATTCTAACATCATAACCACAAATATAGTAAGTTGATACGTTAACTGAGCTATAGATTAATGAACATGTTGGTCATACACAATTTCTTTGTTATAAAACATATATCATATTTGTTGACCAAATAAGGTAACAATCCGTGGCGATGTTCAGTTTGAGGTGCATGTCCTTTCCATATTTAGAACTTAGTTGTTATCAGTCTTTAGATTAACACCCCAGACAAAGGAATAGGTACTTATAAAATAGGGTGGGGAAATAGCAATCGGCAGAGCCCACTCCGCCGGTCATACAAGCCATTTAGTTATTTAAGAAAAGAACCTGAACTGTAGTTGTAACTTCGTCACGGAAGGAAACACAGCGTGAAGATTGAATATTGAAGATTGACCATCTGATAGTACTACAGCGTCACAGAATTCTGATTAACAGGAAATGTGTCTTCATTACTTTCTTGATAGCGATACCTGTATGTGTATCGAAACGTCTACTAAATTCAGAAGTATTATATCCATATAAGTGTGCTAATTTTATAAAATTTATCTGTTTACCTTTGATCCTGTTCATCATCCGGGTAATTTTTATTATAGGTCTGTTTAAACATCTCCCATTCTTCATCTAATTCTGGTATACGCATGTATTTTATCTGAGCTGCAAACACTGTTGACAGAACAGCCAACACTACTACTCCTTGACGATACATCTAAAATTTACATTAATATGAAACATTATCAGAATGCATGAATTGATCGAACCAAGTTGAGTCTTAAACATGAAATACTAAAAGCCCTAGAAATTCCATTTAATGTGCAACAACAACAGCAACAATGTCTCAGTTATGGTAGGCAGTGACGGACGCAGGAGATTTGACAACAGTGAGGAGGGGAAGCGGGGTGGGGGGGGTGGGGCTCCGAGACATTGAGGGTTGTCATGGTGATCTGTGGCTATATCTGGTTCCGCAAGTGCTGCGGTGTCTGAGTGCCCGTTGCCATTTGTATAAATCATACTAAACTTATGCTGCCCTGTCTACAATTAGCTCCGGTTACACACAAATCGGCGATTTTAGTCTAAAACACTAAGTACATTTCGAGAAATTTGACAAGTTTTAATTCTGTTCCCAATTACTAAAACTGAAACGGTTTAT
The DNA here is from genome assembly GCF_932274485.2 of Patella vulgata. Lineage (NCBI taxonomy): Eukaryota > Metazoa > Mollusca > Gastropoda > Patellidae > Patella > Patella vulgata. The sequence continues at coordinate 73,157,365 of NC_065883.2, read as the reverse complement.
TTAGTCCTTGTGTGTATGACAGGTGTGAAACAGAGTAAAACCGTTCTGCAAAACAGTGTTTTAGTTTTTGGATATGGCGGCCATTTAGGGCAGAGATCGATTCTCAAAGAAGAGTAGATAGTTTAAATTGTGCAGAATGTTGTATACAATTTAGAATTATATGAATTGTGAAATTCAATCTTACCTTTCTATCTCGTGTTGTGATATGATAATGACAAGATATGATGATCTACTTTCGTTTAGCACCTATATATTTAAAGCGACACCTATCTCTCGTGCTTTGATAACATATTTTAAATGATGTGTATCATATGACGAAATACTTTCGTATCAGAGTACAATTTTGTATTTTCGTATTTAACCAAATGGACAGGTCATTCGGGTGGTTGTGTTTGGCCCGAGGTTATTTTAAATCTAGTAGCCATCGCCTTATGAAGTCCAGGTACAAATCATTGCTCTAGTTAGCGAGACATGTGTCGTGCGACATGTTTTCGTTAGGGATTTGCTGTGCGTTTGCATCTTAAAGAAATGTCCAATTAAATGATAGGAACCCCGCTCTTAGCCAGCCGATGATAACAAACATTACATACAGGATTGGTCCATTACTAAAATCTACCATGATTACAAACCATAGCGAACAGTTATTCTTGCCAGGAACACAAAATCATTAGAGCAATTTGGTATCTGAAATGGCACATTTTTTAAACAAAATCCGGATTTTACGTCACATGTCAATTGCTTTCTTAAATTGGGTGGATGGTGTACGGTACCGATTACTATTTTCTGAACATTTATTAATTTATTCATTAATTTTTAGCGTTTTCCAAAATTCAATCCGGATTATCGTTCTTATTTTTGTTAAATTTCAGACGTTCCCCTAGTGACGTCAACGTAACTGACAGACAACCGCCATTTAGGAGACGACCACCGCAAAGACCGGTCTTGTAAATCTCTTATTTTTTCATTTCGACCGAAGCCTGTGTCATTACAGGCCCGGGACTATACAGAGCAGTGGACGCGCAAGGGCTAAACCCCGGATCCATTCATGATATTTGTTGTTTATTTCTTGCAATATCTGTATATTTTGTCCCCGGATTTGTCGTATTGGTTTTGCTTTGTGTGTACATACACTGTTTGTACATACAGATGTAGTAGTAGTAGTATCTTGGTTCTTTAACTTCCACTGAAGTGATATCGCAGACAAGACCTAGGAGAGCCGAAGCTTCTTCCTGTTTATTTAGAATATGATTTTGCAATCTCTCTATTACGGCCTAAGGCCATGGAGTGGGTTTAGTGGGAAGCTCTTCCCTTTATTGGTGGTAGATCTTCTTCTCTGGATTTTAGTTTTTAGGTGCCAGGCCCGTCTTATCGTAACCTTCGCTTACTCCACTAAATACAGATGACAATAGCTAATTATATATAACCTCCACAAGATCACGTGGGTTTATTTATGTCCTAGATAAGATCACGTGAGTTTATTTATATCCTAGATAAGATCACGTGGGTTTATTTATAACCTAGATAAGCTCACGTGGGTGTATTTATAACCTAGACGGGATCACGTGGGTTTAGTTTAGTCCGTAATAAACGGGAATACGTGCGCTAAAATTTCCAGCGACTGAGAGGTGGGGGGGGGGGGGGTCCCATATCTTGAGTGACAGCAGAGATCAGGTGTTCAAGGTCTTCGACCTCTGAGAAATAACAAAAACAAAATCACCTGTAAAATTCAACCCAATCGACTGATGAATGATAACTCATTTTAAACCTTGGTTGCAAGATATTTTACACCTACCACGTCGACCGTCCATGGATTTCTCATTTAGAACTAATGAAATAAAATAAAATGGGGTTTAACGCCTGCTGTTCTGCTTCGACTGGGCTAATGAAGACGGGCATACGCCAAACGACAAACCCGCGGACAAAATACACAGACATTGCAAGAAACAAACAACAAGTATCATAAAAAAAAATACAATCACCAGTGATTGTATTTCCATATAAACTGTGTTGTGTTTTTTAATATGTTCAATCGCTAAATGCCACTCAAGGATTAAACAAGTATCATGAATGGATTCGGGGGTCAGCCCTTACGCGTCCACTGTGCTGTACAGTCCCGGGCCTGTAATGACACAGGCTTCGGTCGAAATGAAAAAACAGAGATTTACAAGACAGGTGGTCGTCTCCTAAATGGCGGTTGTTTGTCAGTTACGTTGACGTCACTAGGGGAACGTCTGAAATTTAACAAAAATAAGGACGATAATCCAGATTGAATTTTGGAAAACGCTAAAAATTAATAAATAAATTAATAAACGTTTAGAAAATAGTAAACTGTACCATCCACCCAATTTAAGAAAGTAATTGACATGTGAGGTAAAATCGGAATTAAGTTCACAAAATATACAATTTCAGAGACCAAATTGTTCAAATGATTTTGTATTCCTGGCAAGAATAACTGTTCGCTATGGTGTGTAATCATGGTCAGTCTTAGTGACGGATCAAGCCTCAATCCGAATAAAATACAGATCTATATTTCGGTTTTTTTTTTATACTTCCGATGGCCTCTACTGATGAAGATCTGATCGGTTGTAGTGGAAGTTCGCGTCAGAGGTCATACGGGCGGCTTTTGACCCTGTTGATGTTTCCAGTGGGGTGCCCACACTTCCGTGCACGTCACACCAAAAACTCGCCGTAACGGACAGTTTCATTAACTAATCCCTCACACCATCCTTCATATTATGTAACAGCTCTTCCTGATCCTAGTGTATTAAAGACAAGTAGAACTATAAATAACGAAACGAAATAGGATCTGTGTTTTAATCAGACTGGACCAAGTCTGTATCTAATGGGGGGGTTGGATGGCTTTATGGTTAGCGTGCGCGCGCTGTATCATAAAGTCTGTCATTGAGTCGACTGGCGTGGTTTCGAATCCCAGGTTGTACGTGGCAAGGAGTAGGGTCGCCTGTCCAACCTCGTGGGTTTTCTCCGGGTCCTCCGGTTTCCTCCCACTGCTAAAGACCCCTACGCGCAATTGAATTATGTAAATAAAATTAAACCATATGTTAGTCCCGAAATGACCTAGTTTGAGTCGAGTGGACGTTAAACCCCATTTCTCTCTCTCTCTCTGTATCTAATATTTGTTATCGTCGGTTGGCTAATAAAGAAAACTTCAGCGGTTCCTGTGATTTAATTTGACATTTAAACGTACGACAACTCCATAAGGAAAACAGCTGTGTCATGTGTTTTAAAAAGTGTAAACATACCCTTAATGTCGCACGACACATGTCTTGCTAACTAGAGCAATGATTTGTACCTTGATTTTAGAAGACGATGACTGCTAGATTTAAAAAACCTCGGGTCAAACACAACCACCCGAATTACCTGTCCATTTGGTTAAATATGAAAGTACGAAATTGTACTCTGATACAAAAGTATTTCGTCATATGATGCACACCATGCACACGTTATCAAAGCACGTGAGAAAGGTGTCGCATTAAATATAAGGGTGTTATATTTAGATCTTGTCATTGTGATATCAGTGCACGAGATAGAAAGGTAAGATTGAATTTCACAATACATATAATTCTAAACTGTATACAACATTCTGCACAATTTAAACTATCTACTCTACTTTGAGAATCGATCTCTGCCCTAAATGGCCGCCATATCCAAAAACTAAAACACTGTTTTGCAGAACGGTTCTACTCTGTTTCATAACTGCCATGCACACAAAGACCAAATAAACTGTTTCAATTTTATTAAATGGAAGCAGAATTAAAACTTGTCAAATTTCTCGAAATGTACTTAGAGTTTTCGACTAAAATCGCCGATTTAGGAATTAAAATGCTTTGTGCTTAATTAATTGTATACAAATAGTTTAAGTTTAGTATGATTTATACAAATGGCAACGGGCACAAGGGTAGGGGGTGCATTCAGACACCGCAGTACTAGCGGACCTGATCACCATAGACAACCCTCATTTTAGAAATTGTCTCGGAGGAATCTCCCGTCCACACACCTCCCCAACCTTTTCAAATAACCTGCACCCGTCATTGCCTGAGACATTGTTGTTGTTGCTGTTGCTGCACATCCAATGAAATTTCTAGTACATGTACTTTGAATATTTCATGTTTAAGACTCAGTCTGGTTCGAAAAATTGCTGCATTCTGATAATGTTTCATATTAATGTCAATTTTAGATGTATCGTCAAGGAGTAGTAGTAGTGTTGGCTGTTCTGTCAACAATCTTTGCAGCTCAGATAAAATACGTGCGTATACCAGAATTAGATGAAGATTGGGAGAAGTTTAAACAGACGCATAATAAAAACTACCAAGATGACGAAGAGGATCAAAGGTAAACACATATTTTTTTTGGTATAAAATTAGCAGACTTATAGGGATATACTACTTCTTAATTTATTAACATGCTACGTTTCGATACACATACAGGTATCGCCAAGCAAATAATCACTAAGTATTTCCTCAAAGTAAATTTTATATGAACTAAGCTTATCATTTCTCAGCTGTTTGGTACGCTAGAGCGTGAACATTTTATGAAGACTTTGTGGCTAGAGGTCTATTATTTTGTATTTTTATTGTTATTTTAAGACGGAGTATTTGGGAAGCTAATGTAGATTATATAAACGAACATAATAGACGAGCTGATGAAGGCCAACATACTTTCTGGTTAGCTGTCAACAAGTTCGCTGATACGGTAAGTAACAATTACACCGTATATCATGAAGGTCAATGTACCTTCTGGTTAGCTGTCAACCAGTTGGCTGATATGGTTGGTACTGATTACACTAATCTATATATACATGTATATATATATAATATATATATATATATGAAATAAAAAGTTAGACTGTTAGCATTGTTTATATAACCCGTTGAAATGAAATGGGGTTTAACGTCCTACTGTTCTGCTCCGACTAGACAAATGAAGACAGGCATACGCCATACAGTGTGCTATGAGGGAAATTTTGCCTGGACAGCGGTGCTACGGCCTACTCTTATATCGAATTCTAATCATCAAGAGATCTTTTACGTGCACTTCAATATGTACATGGGACCTCGGCTTTTCGTACCATCCGCACGACTATACATTTTCACTTGCCAGGTCCTCGGTCCTATAACCCATTGCAAAACTAAGAGCTGAAATATGTACTAGGATGTTAACCCTGATCCAATGAAAACGCCGCATCCGTAGAATTTGTTAGTTTTAATGAATACGTCCCCAGGGCAGAAGTCAGTTTCAAGAAGCGTGTGCATATTTTACTAACACGCAAGTTCCAATCAGATTAAAACACAGATCCTATTTCATTTCGTTTTTTATAGTTCAATATTTCGTTTTACTTGCCTTCACTACACTAGTGGAGATCATCGAATGTTTAAAAAAACGAAACGAAATATATTTTAATCAGAAGGACGCAAGTTCTATAGTCTTTGTGAAACTATCGAAACTATCGACGCCCTCAACTTCGTCGGAGTCTAGACTCGTCACCCCCTTATCACATTTCTGAGTACTAGACCCTATCCTTGAGTCTTGGAGTTTACAATCAAGGTTTTGGCCCCCAGGCATCACCAACCCTTCTCGGATATTGTCACACATTATCGGTCAACGGGTCTTAATTATTTGGTAAGACGGCGTATTTACTGTCCTAGGCGAGGAAGTTTTATGGTTTCCGAGGTCGTTCTTATCGTTGTGGACTGCGTTAGGTTATGAAATGAAATGGGGTTTAACGTCCTACTGTTCTGCTACTTGGCTAATGAAGACGAGCATACGCCATACAGTGTACTATGGGAAATTTTGCCTACTGTCAAGGGATCCTTTACGTGCACGCCAATGTGTACACGGGATCCCGGTTTTTCGTCACATCCGAACGACTAGACAGCTGTCCTTGTCAGGCCCTCCGTCTAGCATCGCTGACAAGGGGGAACCACGCCGGAAAATCTGGATGAACTTTCTCGGCCAATGCAGGGATCGAACACCCGACCTCCAGGCTAGGGAGTCAGCGTCTTACCCACTTAGCCACCAGTCAAATAAATCTTGGTCTCAAATATACACAACTTTTACTTTTCAGACTAAAGAAGAGTTTGTAGCTACCATGAAAATAAATAAGATGACGTCAGATAGATCTGGGGAAGAGAATACTGAATTTAAAGAAATAGACATTGAGAGTCTACCAACAGAAGTTGATTGGCGGGCTAAAGGTTACGTCACGCCAGTTCCAGATCAGGTTTGAATTCCCCGAAGTTAATTCTCTATCATAAAACATGACCGGTTTAGGCAAGTTTAAATGACCGCTAGTGTGGGTTTTTACTGTAAAACGCTACCATGCACATTGAAAGCTAATGAACTATTGCTTTTTAAATATAAATATCGACTGTTAAAGATGGTTGAAAGTCGTCTAGGCAGCAAATGAAAACAAAATATATGGACATTAGATTCGTAGTTGAAATAGAAAGAATCAGTTGATTTTTTTAATATTTTAGAAACAATGTGGATCAGGTTGGGCTTTCTCTGCTGTAGGTTCTCTAGAGGGACAACATTTTAAACAAACTGGTGTCTTGGTTCAACTCTCAGCCCAGAATCTCATGGATTGTTCACAGAAAGAAGGTGAGACAAAATACCATTTCCTACGTGCATATTATCTTCTACTTCCTGTAAAACTGTTTACATTCTGGATTGTATCCGAATTTCAACATGGGTCCGAATACACCTCCACTATAGAGGTCCTCCTCGGTTGATTATAAAAGTTACTACTGTTGGGGGTTGGGATGGCCTAGTGGTATAGAGTGCCGCGCCTCGACCTCTAACTGGCCGGTCACCTCTGGCTTGCTGCTGTGGTTTCGATCCCTGGTGTGAGCGTATGTGGCTTGGAGATAGGGGCGCCTTCTTAACCTCGTGGGTTTACTCCGGGTACTCCGGTTTCCTCCCACAGGAAGGAGAGGACGCCTGCGCGTGGGCTAAGATAATGAAAATGAAAAATAAGACTTGTCTGCGATATCACCTTCGGTGGAAGCGGACGTTGAACACCGAGAACAACAACGATATCACTACTGTGAAAATTGACGTTGAACCCACTACTAGTTACAGACTACAGACATACACAGCTTAACTTTCAGGCTATTAATAGTTTTCAATCATTAATGGAGTTGCAAATAATCTGGGGTCTGTTTTTCAAGCTCCGTTAACTTTTAACGACTCGTTAACATGGAGATAATGAATCGCTATCTTTAACGGAGAGAAAGTCTGTTGCTTGAAGCCCCGTTAACTTTAACATGTCGTTAACTTGCCGTTATATTTAACGGAGGTGTTGGGCTCCGTTATCTGTTTAACGATGGCATTAGTCAGCTGTCAATGGAAGTATACCGTTAGCAAAAAGTCATAGATAACCAGTGTAATTTTCTATAGAACAATCTAGAGGGTTGGGCGATGGAAGACGAACCTTATAGTTCGCCTGTATGCCCTCTTTTCCGAAAACATTGTGAACGCGATAGAAGCAGCGGGTTTTAATGGATTTCTTCAAATGTTGTGTAAAACATTGGAACTGTGACAGGATTGTTTGTCTAAATCCAGCACTGTAGAGACGTGTCTGGAAAAGCTGAACTCGAGGGCGGTTACATTTCTTGAAGGTATCAGTATAAAAGTAGACCAACATTCTAGTATTCCTATATGGTAAACTGGGGGGTTGGATGGCCGAATGGTTAGCACGCGCGCGCTGTATCATGAGGCCTGTCATTGAGTCAACTGGCGTGGTTTCGAATCCCCGGTTGTACGTGACAAGGAGTAGGTTGCATGTCCAACATCGTGGGTTTTCTCCGGGCCCTCCGGTTTCCCCCCACTGCTAAAGACCCCTACGCGCAAGCGAATTATTGAAATAAAATTTAACCATATGTTAGTCCCGAAATGCCCTAGTCTGTGTCGAGTGGACGTTAAACCCCATTTTCTCTCTCTCTCCCTCTCTCTCTCTCTCTCTCTCTCTCTCTCTATATATATATATATATATATATATATATATGGTAAACTGTTGTCTTTTGCTATCTCATTTTCGAGACATACCTGTTCTGTGGGCGTATTTAGATGCTTTGCTTGGCTATCTCTATATGATGTATCTGTTAATTGTTATGCAAGGGTATAATTTATTTTTATTCCTATGTAGGTAACAATGGTTGTAATGGCGGTTTAATAGATAACTCTTTTAAATATATTAAAATAAATAATGGAGTTGATACTGCTGCATCTTACCCTTATACAGGAAAGGTAATGTCCCCTAATATCAGACCTCTGAACACACCAAGGGCAGATCACCCTTAAACAAGTATTACTTCTTATCCAAGCGGGGGGTTGGATGGCTGAATGGTTAGCGTGCGCGCGCTGTATCATAAAGTCTGTCATTGAGTCGACTGGTGTGGTTTCGAATCCCCGGTTGTACGTGACAAGGAGTAGGGTCGCCTGCCCAACCTCGTGGGTTTTCTCCGGGTCCTCCGGTTTCCTCCCACTGCTAAAGACCCCTACGCACAAGCGAATTATTGAAATAAAATTAAACCATATGTTAGTCCCGAAATGACCTAGTTTGTGTCGAGTGGACGTTAAACCCCATTTCTCTCTCTCTCTCTCTCTCTCTCTCTCTTATCCACGCATTAGAAGGAAGGAGAAATGGGTCTTTCATACTTGCTATGCGCACAGACAAAAGTTTCTTGTCTGACACAGACGGATACCGCATCCATAATTTCCGTTTCGTGAATTAATGATTTTGTTTTACTTCACCTGGGGTCAACATCCATAAAAGTTTCGACATTTAGATCTATTAAATGAAAACATGTAAAACGTTTCAGTATTCGTTACTGTAAGGAGCTACGGTGACTCGCTGTGGTGACTCGCTGCGGTGACTCAGTCAGTGAGACGTTGACTCGGTATCGTGGAGGTGAGGAGGTCCCGTGTTCGATCCCGGTGTTGGCCCAGAAAGTTCATCTGGATGTTCCGGCGTGGTTCCCTCTTGTCAGTGGTGCAGAAGAGAGGTCCTGGCAAAGAATAAGGTATAGTTGTTCGGATGGTACGAAACAACGAGGTTCCGTGTACACATTTTCGTGAAAGTAAAATAATCTTTTGCAGTTGGAATTCCCACTGTATGGCGTATACCCATCTTCATCAACCCAGTCGAAACAGAACAGTAGGACGCTAAACACATTTCATTTATATACTAGATCACTGTAAAACGTTGCTGTCTTTATTATTGTACGTGCACATGTCACTCTGGGTGTTATGGGCAGTACATCGATGTATTCAGAGTTTAAATTATTATTTCAGAATGGTACAAAATGTTTGTTTAAACGGGAAAGTGTTGGAGCTACATTGAAGAGCTATGTTGATCTACCTAAAGGCAGTGAATTGGATTTACAGAAGGCCGTTGCTATGGTTGGACCCATCAGCGTTGTCATAAACAACCAACACCCATCCTACCGATTTTACAAGAAAGGTGTCTATTACGAACCCGCGTGTAATTCAAGCCAAGTGGATCATGCCAGCCTTGTAACTGGTTATGGTGTTACTGCCAATGGTACTGAATATTGGATGGTTAAAAACTGGTACAGCCAATAGGATTTCTTGTTATAACCTGATTCTTCTTGGATTGTAATAAATGCAGCAGGAATGTTGTCATGGTAACTGAGTGGGTGGGGAGTTCTCGAACTAGTAGTATGTAGGTGGTCTTCCCTTTGGAAAATGCTGGTAAATGAGACAGGGATATGGGCATAGTCATTGTGTGGGGGGCACCAACGGCGCATCTTTCCACAGCACGTCGTGTTCTTAGGACAGTACCACATCCAACAAAATCCCGTTTGGGTTCTCGAATGCGACTGTGTAGTCTCGGTCTCGCCGGACCCACCACTTCCCATGGTAAACTAATTTGCGCAATGTCGCTTTAGCTACAATACAACGTGATTAAAAATGGTAAACATAAAAAAAAACCTAATAAAGAAAAAAAACTAGTACGACAAAAGGCTCTGTCGTGTTATGGACACTTAATTGGCCGTGTTGTCATGACCAAAAGGATACCATAAGCCACCGTACATGAAATCAGTACCAATAAGGTCTTATAAGAGAACGATACTCAAAGTTATATAGATGCACTGTAACCTACAATCTGATTAAAACACAGATACTATTTCTTTTCGTTTTTTATAGTTCAAAATTTCGTTTTATTTGTCAGTACTACACTTGGATCTGGAAGAGTTGTTATATAAAATGCGTCCTGGTTGATGTGAGGGATTAGCCAATGAAACGGTCTGTTGCAGTGAGTTCTTGTCATGCGATGCATAGAACTGCGCTGATTCATTAATCAAATGTCTGACGTCATAGGGTCAAACACCACTCGCATGACCTCTGACGCAATCTCCCACTACAACTGGTCAGATCTTCATGTAGTGGAGGCCATCGAAAGTATAAAAATAAAAACGAAACGAAATATAGATCTGTACTTTAATTAGATTGTGCAATCTATGGAAAGAAAATTATATTTTTCGAAACGACTTGATACACCAACGGAAGTCGGTATGTATATTGCATTAAATTAATATTCTGTACAAAAGGCTATTGTCAAAATTAATTTGTTTATTTCTTATAATAATATTGTATATATTTTTTAAAATTTTAGTTGGAGTACTTCATGGGGAATGGATGGTTATATGATGATGTCTCGAAACAGGAATAACAACTGTGGTATTGCCACGACCGCCAGTTATCCTATAGTCTAAACTGTATTCTAAATTGGCCTTGCCCTCTAAATGAAGAATTGGTTGTTTTGTTAATAAAATCATAATCATTTTCATGATTTTTCGCTTGTTTTTTTTTGATTCAATTAAATGGAATGAGATGGAACATCATCATTATCCTTTGAATAGTTGACATGCTCTGTCAGATCATGCACGATACCGACCCCCTTCCCAGCTGAACAAGTGTGCTACCCCCGACGGCTTGAACCAAGCCTATCAACCTTCCCCCTGCTTGATAATCGTAGTTATAGGATGCGATCCTCTTTGTTAGGGGGGGGGGGGGGTCGGAAAAGAAGTCATTTTCATTGTTAATATCCCGCTGTGACATGCGAAAAACGTGTCATGGACGACAACTCGGCTGGTTGTGAAATAAATCTGATATCCAGACAGTAATAACAATAACATCTTCTGTAACCCACGTGTTCTTATCTACTTCCGTCTTCATTAGCTCAGTCTCAGCAGAACAGTGGGACGTTCAATTCCATTTCATTCCATTTCACTTATCTAGTTTTATCTTCTGTAATGCACGTGTTCTTATCTAGTTGATAAATAATTAACTATGTTTGCCCTTATCCACAGATAACAATAAATCGTGTCGTACAATTACTTTATCATCACTTCTGTCTGGAGGAAAACTGGTCTTTTAACATGATGTACGATTTCAGCTACCACATTGTTCTAACGACTTCCTGTTCCTGGACTGAACCTTTGTTCTCTGTGGTATATATGGGGGTGGATGGCCGAATGTTTAGCGCGAGGTATGTTATTGGCGGGGTTTCGATTCCCCGGTTGTACGTGACAAGGAGTAGGGTCGCCTGTCTAACGTCGTGGATTTTCTCTCGGTCCTACACTTTTCTCCCATTGCTAAAAGACCCCTACGCGAAAGCGAATTATTGTTTGTGTCGAGTGGACGCTAAATCCTCTCTCTCTCTCTCTCCCTCTCTCTCTCTCTCTCTCTCTCTCTCATTTCTTTATTTTTTTTAGAGCAAGAAGTGGTTGCTAAACGCTACTCATCTTGTTCGTCTTCTTGTTCTTCTTGTTCTTGGGGTGACGCTCTTCGATAAGCCCAATTTATTGGATTATCTGAATGTTACTAAACAAATTAAAGATCTTCGAACATATAGGAATTTCAACGTGGGCTCGAATACATCTGCGCTGTGTAGATCCTGGCCGTGTGTGATGAACCTGATTGTGCTGAAATGAAATGTGGTTTAACGTCCTAATGAAGACGAACATACGCCATACAGTGTGCTATGAGGGAATTTTTGCCCGGGCAGTGACACTATGGCCTACTCTTATATCGAATTCCAACTGCGAAGGGATCTTTTACGTGTACGCCAATGTATACACGGGGCCTCGGTTTTCGTCCCATCCTAGCGACTAGACAGCTGTCCCTGTCAGGCCCTCCGTCCAGTACCTCTGACAAGGGGAAACCACGTTGGAAAATCTCGATGAACTTTCTCGGCCAATGCAGGGATCGAACACGCTGGGAGCCAGTGTCTTATTCACCTAGCCACCGTGGCTCCTTCAGACCTACTAGTTTACAAGATAGTTCAAAACAGTCGACATTTGCGGGATAACTCATTTCAAACCTACTAGCTAGTTACAAGATAGTTCAAACAATTTCCAAGATTCGAATTCCGGCGTCTGAAAGAGAACGGTTTTAAGAGACCGACGCAAATCGCACTTGTAGTCGTTCGAGTTTTACGAGTATAGACAACTCTTTGAATATGCCCGTAAATGACTCATTATGCACCACCCCCCGCCCCCAACAAAATCTAATCATGACAATTTTTTATGATTTTATTAACAAAATAATAATTCAAGCCAATCCTTTCATTTGAAGGTCTGGACAAACTTAGAATACAGTTCAGACTATGGGATAACTGGCGGTGGTGGCAATACCACAGTTGTTATTCCTGTTTCTAGACATCATGATATAACCATCCATTCCCCATGCAGTACTCCAACTACAATATAAGACACAAACAAATTGTATACAATAAAAGGTTCTCTACACACTGTAACTAAATGAAAGGCACAGTAGATGTTGAAACTTCTCGTGTAATGGTTTGGGAGTGGGGGCTTCTTGGGTGGGATCGTATTGTAGTGCATTCGCATTAGTTTTGTTGGCCCACTTTAAATCTGGTAGTAGATTACGATTCCGTATTGCATTTCATGGTACTGTGGCGAATGCGACTTTGTGAGATATATATATTTTACTCTGGGAAGAGGAAGGTGTCCATGATGCCGAAATAACACAGGCTCATTCGAGAACCCAAACGTGAATTAAGGTGTGGTCCTCGTCTTAGACTATCTGCGGGAGACACACCGTTCTTCCCACCTTCTCAACAATAATGGCACCATTCCTGTTTGTTTCATTTATCAGTGCCTTCCAAAGGCAAGGTAATAATAAGAATACCTTTCTTTAACCATCCAATATTCAGTACCATTGCTAGTAACACCGTAACCAGTTACAAGGTTGGCATGATCAAGTTGGTTTGGATTACACGAGGGTTCATAATAGACGCCTTTCTTGTAAAATCGGTAGGATTGGTGTTCGTTGTTTATGCCAACGCTGATTGGTCCAACCATAGCAACGGCCTTCTGTAAATCCAATTCACTGCCTTTATGTATATCAACATAGCTCTTTAGCGTAGCTCCAATATTTTCCCGTTTAAACAAACATTTTGTACCATCCTGAAATATAATGTTATCACTGGATATATTTATGTGCTTCCTAGTGGCGTCATTGCATTTTGTATATCTTCAATAACAAACAGGTACTACAGTAACATTGGACAAACAAGTACTACAGTAACAAATGGACAACCATGCATTACAGTAACAAATGGGGAAAAACCCCAACAAAATACAAAATAAAAACAAATGTACTACAGGATCAAATTAACAGTCTGGTACTACAGTAACAAATGGACAAACAAGTACTTCAGTAACAAATGGACAAACAAGTAAACACAATAATACTACTTTGCTGCCCATTGGTGCCTTACATTTGTATAGAAGCAAGTAATACACAGCATCCATAATATTTATAGTAACAAACAGACAAGCAAAACGCACACATATTTACAGTAACAAATACACAAACATGTACAGATATTAACAGTAACAAATAGACAAGCGCGTACACATATTTACAGTAACAAATACACAAACATGAACAGATATTTATAGTAACAAATAGACAAGCGCGTACACATATTTACAGTAACAAATACTCAAACATGTACAGATATTTACAGTAACAGATTTTTTTAAAAAAATGTACAGTAACAAATTTATCTAATCTAAATATTGAAACAATTATGAAAGATAAGATGATGCTGTGGAATATCAAACAAAATCATTAGTTCGCGAAGTCGGAAGGAAATGCATTTAATAAATTAGCCCCTACATTAGTGGTGATGCGGATATCCATAAATTATATATGTGTCAAAATGAGACATGTCTTGTGCGTCTAGCTTTTTTTATTTTGCATCCTTGGCCATTAAAACATCCGTGGAAAGGGCATTTGAGCGAAACAATAGCTTTTTTATTTTGCATCCTTGACCATTAAAACTTCCGCGGAAAGGGCATTTTAGCGGAACAATAGCTTTTTTATTTTGCATCCTTGACCATTAAAACATCCGGGAAAGGACATTGGATAGTTAAAAATTAATGACTCTGTATTTTTTCGGGATGGTTCGGCCTTAGGTGTGGTCAGGAGAAGGGATAAGGAGGCGTTACCTGTCCTTTATAAGGGTAAGCTGCAGCAGTATCAACTCCATTATTTATTTTAATATATTTAAAAGCGCTGTCCATTAAACCGCCATTACAACCATAGTTACCTAGATAGGAATAAAACTTAATTATAACATCCATATACCACAATCAGCGTCATACCTGGCCAAGTTGTTGGATGAAATTCAAAAATCTAATTCGCCAACTCGATGCAGAGTTGTTCAAAGAAAATGCATGACGATTTTCATGTCGATCGGAATTGCATTGGCGGAACCTTAGACTTTTCGAAGAGCGTCACCCCAAAAAGAAAGAAGAGGAAGATGATGATGATGTATAGCGGTTAGCAACCAGTTCCTGATCCAACAAATAAAAAATCATTGGGGCAATACCTGCGCTTTTAGTGTTATGTCAGAAAGTCAAACATCATATTTCTGACACAAAGCTAGTTTCGGTCAGCCATAACCTCATAGTCTTCAACGTAGAATGCTTGTCTGGATGATAGTGACTAACACAAAGCACAGGGCATTCAAATCCTAAAACTTTCTCTGTTGTATGCTACGATTCAAAGACTCCCTCACGGGGTAATTTTTACAAAAATATCGAGATTAGTATTTTTTCTCTCACCTTCTTTCTGTGAACAATGAATTAGATTCTGGGCCGAGAGTTGAACCAGGACACCCGTTTGTTTAAAATGTTGTCCCTCTAGAGACCCTAGCGCAGAGAAAGCCCAACAGGATCCACATTGACCCTAAAAAATAATAAAATGATGTTGATTTAAACTAGATGTACCAAATATTTTAGTCACCGAATGAAACTTAGTATAGTCTTTCCATTTTGCATTTATCCATTGCTAAGATCTAACAAAAATACAAAAATATTATTAATTCCCCCAACTTCTAAAACTGTATAAATATGCTGTATTCGGATTAAAACAGAAACAGCATGCATATTATATACACAACAGTGTTCTACAGTAAGTCCCACACTAGTTCAGCTCTGAACGTAGGTCTCATTACACTCGCCCTGTACGTTCAGGAACCGTCCTATTAAATCCTTGTCGAAAAATTTTACTGGTCAACATGTTACTGCTAATGGTCGTGTGTCAGTCTCTGCGAACGCCTGAACAATGTAAAGAAACATTTTAGTGAGAGAATAAGACCTTGATTACCTCGTTAGAATCAGTGCAACACAACATGCTGTTAAAAATACGCCCCCTTCTGAAATTTAGGTAAGCTGGTGTGTGTGTGTGTGTGTGTGGGGAAGGGGGGGGGGCAATCTTTTCTTTGCCTAGCCCAGTTACAGCTGAATTGTAATGAGAGCTACGTTCAGCGCTGAACTAGTCCCACACTAGCGACATTGAGAAATCCTTATACATAAGTATAAACTTGGCTGATATCAAACCTGGTTTATAACAGGCGTGACGTAACCTTTAGTCCGCCAATCAACTTCTGTTGGTAGACTCTCAATGTCTACATCTTTAAATTCAGTATTTTCTTCCATAGATCTGTCTGACGTCATCTTATTAATATTCATGGTAGCTACAAATTCTTTGTTAGACTGAAAAATATAAATAATATAAAAAATATAAATTTGAGACAATATTTAGTTTAACAATGCTGGAAACACTAAATCCTCGTCTCCTGGGACAGGAAATCGTTAAATGAATATTCACCCCAGAAATGGTATCAGGTGTTCAGAAATTAGTAATGTGCAGTGTAATTGTTACTTACCATATCAGCGAAGTGGTTGGCGGCCAACCAAAAAGTATATTGACCTTCATCAGCTCGTTTATTATGTTCGTTTATATAATCTAAATTAGCTTCCCAAATACTCCGTCTTAAAATAACAATACAAAACGTTATATCCAAATACCCCCTCTTAAAATAACAAAACAAAACGGTATATCCAAATACCCCGTCTTAAAATTACAATACAAAACGTTATATCCAAGTACTCCGTCTTAAATAACAAAACAAAACGTTATATCCAAATACTCCGTCTTAAAATAACAATACAACCCGACACAATATCCCATATATGTTTATAATGCGACCACATTATATGGCCAAGAAATGATACACAAATTGTAAAAAGGAAGATTAGTAAGCTTTTAATTACAGAGTAATAGGGGGTCCATATATTCAACGGCATACCCCTTGATCACGAAACTTGAATTATAAAATTAAATAAAATTTAATTATAAAATTAAATAAAATTTAATTATAAAATTAAATAAAATCTAATTATAAAATTAAATAAAATTTAATTATAAAATTAAATAAAATTTAATTATAAAATTTGTTTACCTTTGATCATGTTCATCATCCGGGTAGTTTTTATTATACGTCTGTTTAAACTTCGTCCATTCTTCATCTAATTCTGGTATACGCATGTATTTTATCTCAGCTGCAAAAATTGTTGACAGAACAGCCAACACCACTCCTTGACGATACATCTAAAACATTATCAAGCGTCAATAGATGAACTGTTCTCACGAAGTTGAATACCAAACATAATATATGAATTATAAAAACCTTCTAGAGTTTACAGAACAGCAATGTGGGATAATAACCGGTATTATGACCGACAAGGGCAGAGAGATCTGTAGCTTCAAAGTCTATAGGTAATCCCACCCCACCCCACCCTAACCATTGAAATCGCGCCATCTGTCTTCATCTTTAGTATCTAGAAATCGTGTCTTTATTACAAAAATAAAGAAAATAGTTCTACAATAGTCCTAGATGGATATAATAATACTTCGCATCAAGTAATAGACCTATAGAAATTTAATCTTACCTTTCTATCTCGTGGTATGATATGATGATCTACTTTCTTTTAACACCT
This sequence comes from Patella vulgata, assembly GCF_932274485.2. NCBI lineage: Eukaryota > Metazoa > Mollusca > Gastropoda > Patellidae > Patella > Patella vulgata. The sequence continues at coordinate 73,140,002 of NC_065883.2, read as the reverse complement.
TTATATTTAAAGATACATCTGTCTCGTGCTTTGATAACATATTTTAGATGACGCGGCCTTATATGACGAATTACTTTCGAATAACAAAACAGTGTTTTAACTCAGGACCCGACTGGCTCATGTCTGAACATTGTCGACATAATTGGACCAAGGACTACTCATCGTACAGTTCTTCATGGGAGTGACGGTCTTCAACACAACACTACGGCTCCGCCAATTCTATGGGAGTGACGGTCTTCAACACAACACTACGGCTCCGCCAATTCTAGTATGATCGACATGATACTTGGCATGCTTGTTCCTTGGACAATTGCGCATCGATTGACTTGCTCGGTTCCTGGTCCATGTACACCCGTACATGTTTCTGTAAGGAGTTACACGTGCGATGCATTTCTTACCGGATGACATTTGTATTCAGACAAACAATAAAGCGTTCAGGGGCCAACTGGTCGACAAAAACACCATCGGTTCCTAGTTCTTGGAAGTCAGAAAGTTGCATAGCACTAGGATAAAGGTAGTAGTTGTCTTTAACACGGACTTAACCAGTTGTATTCACTACAATTTATACGGGACAACTTTCTTTGTCTGTTGGCGACAATGGTTAGGTACAGATTCTCTTCACCAATCATAATGATTGTATTATTCATCAGAGAGAGAGAGAGAGAGAGAGAGAGGGAGACAGAGGGGTTTAACGTCCACTCGACACAAACATATGGTTCAATAATTCGCTTTAGCGTAGGGGTCTTTTAGCAATGGGAGGAAACTGTAGGACCCGGAGAAAACCCACGACGTTGGACAGGCTACCCTACTCCTTGTCACGTACAACCGGGGAATCGAAACCACGCCAATAACAGACCTTATAATACAACGCTCTCGCGCTAAACATTCGGCCATCCCCCCCCCCCATATATACCATTTAGAACAAAGGTTCAGTCCAGGAACAGGAAGTCGTTAGAACAAAGTGGTAGCTGAAATCGTACATCATGTTACAAGACCAGATTTGTCGCCAGATTTCAATATTTTTCCTCTAGACACAAGTGATGATAAAGTAATTGTACGACACGATTTATTGTTATCTGTGGATAAGGGAAAATATAGTTAATTATTTATCAATTAGATAAGAACACGTGTATTAATTACAGAAGATAAAACTAGATAAGTTAAATGAAATGAAATGAAATGGGATTGAACGTCCTACTGTTTTGCTGAGACTGGGAACTAGATAACAACATGTGGTTACAGAAGATATTATTAATAATATGAACATTTGTATAGCTTCAATTCCACTCTTAAAGTATGATCTATAGTCTATGCGCTGTCTACCAACAATTTTAAATTAAATATAACGTTGAAATAGGTAAGCTTACTCTTCCGGACACCTGTTACCACTGTTTGTCGTGTATTTTGTACACGAGGAGCAGTCCATTTGCTGATTACACTATTTACCTCGAATACACTATATTGCCAATAACGTTTTTTAGGACTTCGAATTCTGTCTTATGGTTTGGATTGTTCGTACTTGGTTTTATTTTATTTAAACTACTCAACAGCAGGAGGACTTTCGATGAACACTGAAAGATCGTTGATGGAGCAAGAAAACTAAAAGCTCTTGCCCCAAATGTTTTCATTCACCACCTTATTGTTATTACCGTCTGGGTGTCAGATTTATTTCACAACCAACCGAGTTGTCGTCCATGACCGGTTCTTCGCATGTCACAGCGGGATATTAACAATGACTTCTATCCCGATCACTTCCTATAATCACGACAATCAAGCAGGAAGGGCGGTTGGTAGACAGACGTCTTTCAAGTCGTCGGGGGTAGCACTTGTTCAGCTGGGAAGTCGGTTTTTTGCGACGAATATTGTACACGATCTGACAAGGCATGTCAACTATTGAACGGATAATGATGATGTTCTATCTCATTTCATTTCATTAATAAAAAAAAAACAGCGAAAAATCATGAAAATTTTGTTTATTAACAAAATAACAAATTCTTCATTTATAGGGCAAGGCCAACTTAAAATACAGTTCAGACTATGGGATAACTGGCGGTGGTGGCAATACCACAGTTGTTATTCCTGTTTCTAGACATCATTATATAACCATCCATTCCCCATGAAGTACCCCAACTAAAATATAAGAAACAAACAAATTAACTTTGACAATAACATTTTGTACAGAACATAAATTTTATACAATGTACGTTGTTTCGAAAAATATAATTAAAGTACAGATCTTTATTTCGTTTCGTTTTTATTTTTATACTTTTGATGGCCTCCACTACACGAAGATCTGACCAGTTGTAGTCAGAGGCAATACGAGAAGTGCTTGATCTTATAACGTCAGAATTTGATTAACGAATCAGCGTTGATGTTTCTAGTAGGATACCCCCAGTTCCGTACATCTTAGGCCAATTCCGTACATCGTACATCGTAGTGTAGTAAAGACAAGTAAAACGAAATTTTGAACTATAAAAAACGAACAGAAATAGGATCTGTGTTTTAATCAGATTATAGGTTTCAGTGCATCTATATAACTTTGAGTATCGTTCTCTTATAAGACCTTATTGGTACCGATTACATGTACGGTGGCATGGCATCCTTTTGGTCATGACAACACGACCAATTAAGTGTCGATAACACGACAGAACCTTTTATCGTACTGGTTTTTTTTATTATCTTTTTTTTATGTTTGGCTATTTTTAATCATGTTGACTTTTAGCATTAAGTGTGAGAGAGAGAAATGGGGTTTAACGTCCACTCGACACAAACTAGGTCATTTCGGGACTAAAATATGGTTTAATTTTATTTACATAATTCGCTTGCGCGTAGGGGTCTTTAGCAGTGGAGGAAACCGGAGGACCCGGAGAAAACCCACGAGGTTGGACAGGCTACCCTAATGCTTGCCACGTACAACCGGGGATTCGAAACCACGCCAGTCGACTCAATGACAGACTTTATGATACAGCGCGCTCACAATAGCCATCCAACCCCCCAGCATTAAGTGTAATCGTATTGTGGCTAAAGCGACATTGCGCAGCATAGTTTACCATGGGAAGTGGCGGTCCGGCCAGACCGATTTTGTTGGATGTGGTATTGTCCTAAGAACACGACATGCTGTGGAAAGATGCGCCGTTGGTGCCCTCCACACAGTGACCATGTTCATATTCCTGCCTCATTTACCACCATTTTCCAAAGTCAAGACTACCTACATACTACTAGTTCGAGAACTCCCCACCCACTCAGTTACCATGACAACATTCCTGCCTCATTTATTTCAATCTAACAAGAAGCAGGTTATAACAAGAAATCCTATTGGTTGTACCTGTCTTTAACCATCCAATATTCAGTATTGTTAGTAACACCATAACCAGTTACAAGATTGGCATGATCAAGTTGGCTTGAACTACACGCGGGTTCGTAATAGACACCTTTCTTATAAAATTGGTAGGATGTGTTTTCGGCGTTTATGGCAACGCTGATGGGCCCAACCATAGCAACGGCTTTCTGTAAAGCTGCTTCACTGCCTTTAGGTAGATCAACATAGCTCTTTAACGTAGCTCCAACATTTTCCCGTTTAAACAAACATTTTGTACCATCCTGAAATAATAATGTAATCACTTATTACATCGATGTGCTGCTCATAATACCCAGCGTGACATGTGCACGTGCAGTAACAAATACCGCAACGTTTTACAGGTTTTCATCTGGTATATAAAATGAAATGTTTTTAGGGCCCTACTGTTCTGTTTCGAGTGGGTTGATGAAGATGGGTATACGCCATACAGTGTACTACAAGGGTTAATAGAATTGCCATGGCCTACTCTTATATGGAATTTAAACTGCAAAGGGTTATTCTACTTTCACGAAAATGCGTACACGGAACCTCGTTTTTTGTCCCATCCGAACAACTATACGTTATCATTTGCAAGGCCCTCTGTTCTGCACAACTGACAAGGGGGGACCACGCCGGAAAATCCAGATGAACTTTCTGGGCCAACAACGGAATCGAACACAGGACCTCCAGGATAGCGAGTCAACGTCTCACTGACTGAGTCACCGCAGCGAGCCACCACAGCGACTCACCGTAGCTCCTTACAGTAACGAATACTGAAACGTTTTGCATGTTTTCATTTAGTAGACCTAAATGTTGAAACTGTAATGGATGTTGACCCCAGGTGAAGTAAAACAAAATCGTTAATTCACGAAACCGAAATTATAGACGCGTTATCCGTGTAGTTTATTTCTGTGCGCCTAGCAAGCATGAAAGACCCATTTCCCCTTCCTTCTAATGCATGGATAAGAAGTAATACTGGTTTAAGGGTGATCTGCCCTTGGTGTGTTCTGGTGGCTGATATAAGCGGACATTACCTTTCCAGTATAAGGATAAGATGCAGTAGTGTCAACTCCATTATTTATTTTAATATATTTAAAAGAGCTGTCCATCAAACCGCCATTACAACCGTTGTTACCTACATAGGAATAAAAATAAATTATACCCATGTACCACAATACGGCATATAACGATAGCCACCTAAAGCATGTAAATACGCCCACAGAACAGGTACGTATCGACCAATCTGATTAAAATACAGATCTACATTTCGTTTCGTTTTTTTTATACTTTCGATGGCCTCCACTACATGAAGATCTGACAAGTTGTAGTGGAAGGTCGCGTTAGGGGTCACACGAGCGGCATATTGGCATGTGACGTCAGATATTTGATTAATTAATCAGCGTTGATATTTCTAGTGGGACACCCACAGTTCCTTGCATCGCACGCCAAGAACTCGTTGCAACACACTGGGTTATATAGTGTAGTAAAGACAAGTAAAACGAAATGTTGAACTATAAAAAAACGAAACTAAATAGGATCTGTGTTTTAATCAGATTGTGTCTCGCAACAGTTTACCCCAAATGAATACTAGGATGTTAGCTTATTTTGATATGGATACCTTCACGAAATGTAATCGCTCTCCGGTTCGGTTTTTCCAGACACGTACTCTACAGTGCTTGATTTAGACGAACAGATCTTTCCACAGTTGAAATGCTTTACACAGTTTTTGAAGAAATCTATTAAAACCTACTGCTTCTATCGCGTTTACAATGTTTTCGGAAAAGGGGATATGCGGGCGGGCGATAGGGTTTGTCCCCCAATGAGCCCAATGCTATTAAATCCATATTCACAACGGGTTCAGAAAATATCAATATAAGGGTCGTTCTCTTATGACAGAAAACTTGAAGCCTCTTTCAGGTTCATGGTCTTTTCGGAAAGGGGAGCTTAACTCCAGAACGGATGGTCGTTCTCTTATGACAGAAAACTTGAAGCCTCTTTCAGGTTCATGGTCTTTTCGGAAAGGGGAGCTTAACTCCAGAACGGATGGTCGTTCTCTTATGACAGAAAACTTGAAGCCTCTTTCAGGTTCATGGTCTTTTCGGAAAGGGGAGCTTAACTCCAGAACGGATGGTCGCAAACCAATTGCTGGCGGACGGACAGATAAGGGTGACGACAATTTGGGTGTATAAGAAATGGGCAGTCTGTTCATGTGATCACACCCCTGACAAGTAAAATCCAATGATGCATTCCCGGTGGTTTTCGACTCAATTCCTATTTGAAAATCGAACTCTTAATCGTTAAACTCCTTGAAAATCACTAATAGACTGCAGTCTGTAATTAGATGCTGTAGTATACTATTCAAAAAAAGTAGGGGATATTTGATTTTTAAGTGTTATTAAAGTCACCTAATGAAACTGACGAAGAAACAAATGACAAAATGAAATGAAGTTCACATTCATCGATTTATTCCAAATGATCGTTAGACTAAGTAAGGCACAGACTGACCATTATAAGGGTAAAATGATACCCGGGGTCAAACAGCAAAGTTACCACAGCATCACAACCAAGTCAGTAACGGGTAAATCCTCCTCTGTTTGCCAAACAAGCATTGATCCGACGTGGCATACTCCTAATGAGACGTCTAAGGTCATTTTGGTCCAGATTGTCCCATTCCTGTTGCAACGCAGCAGCAAGTTCTTGGACATTGGCAGGACGTTGTTGACGTTGACGTAACCTTTGTCCAAGCATGTCCCAAACATGCTCGATGGGGGAGAGGTCGGGACTCAGTGCTGGCCAAGGTAATGTGGTGATGTTCTGTTGCTGGAGGTAACCTGTAACGATCCTGGCCCTGTGACATCTTGCGTTGTCATCCTGGAAGATGAAACGGCGGCCATGACGTCGTGCGAACGGCACAACATGGACTGCCAAGATGTTGTCCCGGTAGTACTGGCCTGTAACACGCCCTGCAACAACATGTAAAGCCGTTCTTCCAGCAACAGTGATGCCTCCCCACACCATAACAGAACCAACCCCAAATCGATCATGTCTGATGACGTTAACGTCTTGGAAGCGCTCGTTTCGACGACGCCACACCCTCCTACGTCTGTCCAAAAAATCAACAGTGAACCTTGACTCATCTGAAAACATCACATTGCTCCAGCGTCGATTATCCCAGTGTTGACGATCCCTACACCAACGACGTCTTGCCTGAATGTGATGATCTCTCAAACAAGGGATCACGCAAGGACGTCGGGCGCGAAGGTGACCCCTATGCAGTCGATTCCGAATCGTCTGGTCACTCACTCTCACACCAGTGTCTGTTTGAAGACGAGCGCTGATCTGATTTGCTGTGATGACACGATTTCTCAAGGCCAAGGTACGGATAAATCGATCCTGGGCTTGAGTTGTCGCCCTTGGTCGACCTGAGCGTGGTCTGTCCTGTACAGATTGTGTATCACGGTATCTGGACCATAGCCTGCTTATGACAGACTGAGAAACATTCATCGTCCGCGCCACAACCGCCTGTGTTGTGCCGATCTGTAGCATGCCAAGGGCACGTAACCTTTCATTTTGGGTAAGCCGACGCATATCAAAATTTGTTTTCTGGTCACTAAAACAATTAAACTGATGTTTCCACCCTGGAATTCAATGCCACAATGACTGTAACATTCAAAGTCAGAGTCGTGCAAATCTTGGGTTGGACCCCCATGATGATCCCAAGCATCACCTGCATTCCATGCGGTAGCTATTGGTGCGTTTGGGCGTCACATGTAACTGGAAATGTTTCTTCTGTTAGGTTCTATAGTGACTTTTTTCGTAGTCATTTGCATATTTTAGTATTATGCCCCCAAAATCAAATATCCCCTACTTTTTTTGAATAGTATAGTTGGTTAAACGTCGATATCCCAGAATGTAACTTTTACTATAGCCAATCGGCGAGATGCATTCGGACCTATGTTGTAATTCCGATACAATCCAGGAAGTAAACAATTTTACCGGAAGTAGAAGAAAATATGCACGTAGGAAGTGGTATTTTGTCTCTCACCTTCTTTCTGTGAACAATCCATGAGATTCTGGGCCGAGAGTTTAACCAGGACACCTGTTTGTTTAAAATGTTGCCCTTCTAGAGAACCTAGAGCAGAGAAAGCCCAACATGATCCACACTGGCCCTAAAATATAAAAAAAAGCAACTGATTCTTTCTATTTCAACTACGAACCTAATGTCGTTATATTTTGTATTCTTTCGTTGCTGATATTTATATTTAAAAAGAAATAGTTCATTAGCTTGCAATGTGCATGGTGGGCCTTTACAGTAAAACCCTATACTACCGGTCATATTAAACTTTCTTAAACCGGTCATGTTTTATGATAGAGAATAAACTTCGCGGAATTCAAACCTGATTTGAAACTGACGTGACGTAACCTTTTGCTCTCCAATCAACCTCTGTTGGTAGACTCTCAATGTCTATACCTTTAAATTCAGTATTCTCTTCACCAGATCTCTCTGACGTCATCTTATTTATATTCATGGTAGCTACAAACTCTTTGTTCGTCTGAAAAGTATAAATATTTGAGACCAAGGTTTACTTGACCGGAGATATTCATGGTGACCGACAGCCGAATCGCCGACGATCATCACACAATCTGATCACAACGTAAAGAATGCCATCGGAAACACTATAAGAACTTCCTCACCTAGAACCAAAAATATGCAATCATTCCAAATAATAAAGACACGTCGAGCTATAATGGGTGACAGTATCCGCAGGAGAGTTAAGAATGCCCGGTCCAAAACCTTGATTGTATTCCCTAAGACTCAAGGATAGGGTCTAGTACTCTGGGGGGGGGGGGGGACAACTCTAGACTCTGACTATTGAACTTGCGTCATTCTTATTAAAATACAGATCTATATTGAAGGCAAGTTAAACGAAATTTTGAAATATAAAAAACGAAATGAAATACATGTAGTGTTTTAATCTGATTGGAACTTGCGTGTTCGTAAAATATGCACACGGTTCGTGAAACTGACTTCTGTCATTAGCCCAATCGGAGTAGAACAGTAGGACGTTAAACCCCATTTCATTTAATTTCATTTATTCATTAAAACGAAAATATTCTACGGATACGACGTTTTCATTGGATCAGGGTTAAGATCCTCGTACATATTTCAGCTCTTAGTGTTTCAATGGGTTATAGGACCGAGGACCTGGCAAGTGAAAATGATATAATCGTGCGGATGGTACATTATCGTGCACGTAAAATAATTCTTGGCGTGCACGTAAAAGATCCCTTGGCAGTTGGAATTCGATATAAGAGTAGGCCATAGCACCGCTGTCCGGAAAAAATTTCCCTCACAGCGCACTGTACGGCGTATGCCCGTCTTTATTAGTCAAGTCGGAGCAGAACAGTAGGACGTAAACCCAATTTCATTTCAACGGATTATAAAAACAATGCCTACAACCAAACTTTATATTTGATATATAGATCAGTGTAAATAATACCCACCATATCAGCGAACTGGTTGACAGCCAACCAGAAAGTATATTGACCTTCATCAGCTCGTTTATTATGTTCGTTTATATAATCTAAATTAGCTTCCCAAATACTCCGTCTTAAAAAACAATACAATACGTTATATCCAAATACTCCGTCTTAAATAACAATACAATACGTTATACCCAAATACTCCCGTCTTAAAATAACAATACAATACGTTATATCCATATACTCCGTCTTAAAATAACAATACAAAACGTTATATCCAAATACTCCGTCTTAAAATAACAATACAGTACGTTATATCCAAATACCCCTTCTTAAAATAACAATACAATACGTTATATCCAAATACTCCGACTTAAAATACAAAATGATAGACCTCTAGCCAAAAAGTCTTCATAAAATGTTCACGCTCTAGCGTACCAGACAGCTTATAAATGATCAGCTTAGTTCATGTAAAATTTAACTGTTTACCTTTGATCCTGTTCAACATCCGGGTAGTTTTTATTATACGTCTGTTTAAACGTCTCCCATTCTTCATCTAATTCTGGTATACGCATGTATTTTATCTGAGCTGCAAACACTGTTGACAGAACAGTCAACAACACGACTACTCCTTGACGATACATCTAAAATGTACATTCATATGAAACATTATCAAATATGGGTGCAGAAATTGTTCGCACGGGGTTAAATTCCAAACATGATGTACCAATATGAATTATGAAATGAAATAAATGGGTGCTTTCTCTGCTAAACCCCTTGTTAGTGGTGCAAGGAACAGCGTCTAGTCATTCGGGTGGGACGAACAACCTAGATCCAGTGTACCTATTGGCGTGCGCGTGAAAGAACCCTTTGACAGTTGGCATACAATTTCTGCCCAGACAAAATAGCACACTGTGTGGAATATGCCCATCTTCCGTTTTCCTCCAACTGCTAAAGATAATTAATTGTTGAAATAAAATTGAACCATGTGTTAGTCCCGAAATGACCTAGTTTGTGTCAAGTGGACGTTAAACCCCAGCTCTCTCTGTCTCTCTGTGTGAATTAAACTGAATTTCTTTAACTTTTCTGCTTTTCTTTCATTAAACACTGCTTTGTACGTACATACCTGTATAAATGACAATTATGAAATAAATAAACCGTGAAATCCAATCTTACCTTTCTGTCTCGTGCACTGATATGATACTGACAAGATATGATGATCTACTTTCGTTTAACCCCTTTATATTTAAAGCGCGATCTATCTCGTGCTTTGATAACGTCGTGTATAGACTAAGCGTGTGATATGACGAAGCAATTTCGAATAACAAAACAGTTCAATATCTTAAAGATCCGCGTGGTTCATATATAAGCTTCACATTTTTCTATGTTTAGTTTAACGGGGCGCTCCTAGGTTTCAGATACGTATTTTCTAAAATATATGATGGTAGTGACCTTCACATCATCTGTTGTCAAGGGTAATACGACTCGGTTACTCATTAGGCCTATGACTCGAATAATCCTGACACCTTGATTTTGCAACATTTTCTCTTGTAGTGTTTAAGAGGGTAGAGTGTGTGTGGGTGTGTGGGTGTGTGTGGTGTGCCCTCCGTCCTACATCACTGACCATAGGCGTAGGAGCTCAAAGTAATTCAGGGGGGCATAAGAGAAAATTGCCCGAAATCAATATAATATAATCAATATAGTATATATATCGAAATCAATATGATCAATATATAGTATATTGTATTGATTATATATAATCAATATAATATAATATAAATCAATATAATTCTAACACTAGGTATTAGATTAATTAAACAATATTTTGATATTCAGAGATAATCGTCTCACCAGATCAGGACTCAGGAACAAAAGTAAAACATTTTAGAAATATGAGAGGCACGTCCATACGGTGTCTTAATAGAAGCCCCGTCAAATGCGGTCAGATGTAATTGATTAAGGCCAACTTCAAGTTTGGACAATGGTCACAAGATGTATACAGGGCTAGCGCCAATCCTAACCCTAACCTACAATCTCGCCAACAATCACATTCCCTAACCTTATTTACATCTCAGTCACCTTAACGAAAATTGAGTTGGCCTTAACAAATAGACCTAGCCCGTCAAATCCACACATTAAGCCGATACTGCAAATACATTTCTGTGAATATATTATCCAAATAGATTAGATTGAATAAATTCCCAAACTGAATTTTCTTGAAATTGTCTGCAACTATCTAAAATGGTGTTATAAAGATTAACCTAAAAACATTCTAAGCAGAAAATGTTTACCATCCAACTGAACCAATGTTTTGAAGTACCTGGTAATGAAACTATACATTAAAGGAGCTATATCGCTAATATCTGGTAACAAGAAATTTATGGAAGTATAACGGTGCCAATATTATTTCATTGTTTACGGTGCAAAATGCATATGTCAGCAGTTCAAAATACGTATTATAGTTTTACAATTTGCATTTTCCATTGCTCCACAATACCATTGTCACGGTGTTGAAATACAGAATACACTTTTTAATAATACAAAATACGGTATAATAGTTATTTTGCACATTGCACTTCTATTCTGCATTTTGCATTATAGGCAAATGCATAATAGAACTTAGCATATTAGAACATATACCTTATATGGGATCTACGACGAAGTTCATTTGCATACGGAAAAAAGTCCGGACTAGGACGGAAATTAAAAATTTACGCGACGCATCACTTTTTTTCTCAAATATTTTATTACTAGGTGGTTTTGTATGTATAATATTATGCAATACTATGAACTAGTGTTTCACACAATGCTCCCAAACGCCAAAAATATCGGCAGAAAAAAAAATTGCCCGAGATTCACAATAAAGCAAACAATAGCAAGATTCACCGTATGTGTACTAGTTTTAAATCAATGAAAACACTGAAATATCGTCTCATCCGTATAGCTAGTAATTTTAATTTTTGAAAACAATTTAAAGTCCGGTACTGAACCGGGCAAAATTTCCCTCATAGCACACTGTATGGCGTATGCTCGTCTTCATTAGCCCAGTATAGGAGCAGAACAGTAGGACGGTAAACCCCATTTCATTTCATTTCCGGTACTGAATCAAAAGTTTTAAATGCGATATAGGTACCTCTACTTCTGCAATGTATAATGTGACTGTATGAATTATACTCTACTGTGAACATCTTAAGATAATATACTAAGAACAACGAAGGGCAGGGTCACTATATCAGCTGATATAGTGTTTTGGTCACTGCCGCACCACCGAAAACGGGCAAATCCACCCTGGCAACTGGCTGTTTCCTAGCAGTTTTCCATTTGGCTCGTTTCCTCTGCCGTTTTCCGTCCCGATGGCCGTTTTTCGGGCAATATCTATTTTCGGGCAATACCGTTTTTTCGGGCATACCTATCATAAGAGAGCTTCGGGCATATTTTCGGGCATGCAGTGGACAAGAAAAAGACGAGAAAATACTTTTCGGGCAGTGTGGATCTCATAGAAATAAGTTAGTTATATTTTTTCTCTAAACGTTAATAGAAAAAAAAAGGTCGTCGATTTTTTCATTGCCCGAAAATAAATTTTTTGGGGGGGCAAAATGCCCCCCCCCCCCTGGCCCCCGGCTCCTACGCCTATGTCACTGACAAGGGAGGACCAAGCCGGAAAATCCGGATGAACTTTCTTGGCCAACCGAGAGATCGAACACGGGACCTTCAAGCTACTTACTGAGACACCTTGGAACTCTGTGGTATAGAAACGGGGTGAGATTTAATGTAAGCTTTAAATTTAGTAACAATGCTTTTACAAAGTCCTAACGTAAACACTTTACACGGTCATAACGTAAATGCTTTACACGAAGTCGAAGTTTTTTAAATTAAATAAAACACAAAACAAAACAAACTTAATTGCCCTGAAACACAACCTTTGGTAGACCACAGCTGTAGATCACAATAACTGCCATTGTCAAAATGATGGATTTAATAATGTCATTTGGTGGAAATATGGGCTGGATTTATTAAAATTCTCTCAACCGAATTTCTGGACATTCTGCCATGACTGTGCGTATAAGAAAGTCCAACAACCAAACTATAGACAACATAGGCCTACTCTTAGTTATGCATTCTGAAATTGATTGTTCCGATATTTTCATTTATTTATTTTAATTCTTGTGGGAAAATGGGTAGCGATCAGGGGTGCGGGCGTATAATACAACGAATATTGCCCGAATGGGTTATTTTGAAAATCACGGATATCGTTTATTAAGATACACAAATTCCTTCTTATTCTCGACTTACATGGATGTCTAAAAACAATACGGATTACCATAACCAATAATAGATGGCTTTTTTAATGAAGGGATAGGAGAAAAACACATTCTTCCATGCAGCTCTCACAATCAAGCATTTAGGCGAACTGCAAGGGAAGACAACTCTGCTTGGGAGAATGAAAAAAAAGTAAAATGACGTCACAATGGAATATGTGACGTCAGGCCTTGACAACGTCACGGCCTAGCTACAAAATCCTTAGAGATTTTAGAAGTCAAGGAGATTTTCGCCATTGTGTGAACCTTCTTGATATCATTGTCCTTTTCCAAAGATATTAATCTTGGAGAATTTCAATACGTTAAAGATGATTATATTATCCGCGGAATCGTTTGATCACAGTGTGAGTAAACCGGAAGATAACAACAGCATCGCCAACATTATTCATCTGAATAATCAATCTGATTCTCAGCAGAATGATTTGTCTGAAGCCAGTGAAGGAAGACGATCGCCATCATTATTTTACAAATTCTTTTCATCTGCTCTTGAGGTAAGTTCGTCATTTCTTACACACATGAAGCCGTCTAGGCCTAGCCAGGACCTTGCTAGCGACGTGAAGTTAGCTTGTTGTTCGTTGTTCGGTATTCGCGAATAACGAACAATACAAAGAACCAGTTTGTTGTTTCAATGTTTGGTAGGCCCCCACTAGGGCCCTAGGCTATTCAATTCACGAATAACGAACAGCGAGCTAGTTTGTTGTTCGGTATTCGCGAATCGGAATAACAAACAACAAACTGGTTGGTTGTTCGTTATTCACTAGATATGGAATTAGTAATGTAGTAGTAGTTAGTTTGTATTTTACGTCCGCTTCCACCGAGGTGATATCGCAGACAAGGAATTAGTAAATATAGGCCTAATAAAGGCACTTTTATACTATAGGCTGATAGGAGTGCAGTATAGTATAGGCAATACGTCGGGGTGGGGTTTTAATTTATTAGCCTAAAGTCAGTAATTGGTTCATAAATCTTCAAAGTCTTGGGAAATAGTAACAACCTGCCTTTTATTATATTACTAATTCCATATCCGGTGAATAACAAACAACAAACCAGCTCGTTGTTCGTTATTCGCAAATACCGAACAACAAATTGGCTCGTTGTTCGTTATTTCAATTTGCCAATATGAAACTGCTCGTTGTTCTGTTAGAAAGACAGGCTGTTAGGATCTATTTTACAAGATTTTAAAGATTTATGAACCAATTAGGCCTAGGCTAATAAAAACCCACACCTGACGTATTCCCTATAAAGTGCCTTTATTATATTACTAATTCCATATCTGGTGAATAACGAACAACGATTCAGTTTGTTGTTCGTTATTCGCTAATACCGAACAACAAACTAGCTCGTTATTCGTTATTAGCGAATACCGAACAACAAACTGGCTCGTTGTTCGTTATTCGCGAATACCGAACAACGAACAACTTCACATCGCCGAGATTGCTACCTTACAAGTTTAGTTACCGTACCACACTCTAGGCCTATCACAGATGAAATATGAAAACTGTGTTTTGTCATTGGAGTTCGACAGGAATTTGGAGCTAGACTCTACTGGTCTAGAGCCCACAATATTCATATGTAGCTAGCTTTATAATTTTCATTAGAATTTGACCTCTGACAAACTTTTCATTTAATATAAAATCAAGCCCAAATCGAATGTAAAACTACTAAACTGTATACCCGATTGACAGTCGCCGTAGATTTTTGTTACAGTAACGACGAGATAACGAAAAGTCAAATAATTAATTAGCCTCTATTTATGAATATGATATTAATAATGTGTAAAACTGCGTAGTTGTTAAATTATGATTATCATAATAATGGATTGTTTTATTTTCATTTATTGCAGCTTTGTAAACAAGAATTGCGACTCTTGAATACTCGAAGAGTTTCACTGAAAATAGTGGGTCGTGATTTTCAAAGGTAAAATTATAGTTTATAATATTTGAACAACTCACAACGATAATTAAATATCTGGCACATTAATAATGCTACTTTAATTAAGGGGAAGATGTATGTCACAAATCAGATATCAGGTTATTTAATCAGTACCATATAGCAGGACGTTAAACCCAATTTCGTTTCATTTCACTTAATAAGCCTTGATAAACATTGGATGTAGGCCCCATCAATATAGCTAGATTAAATAAGATTGTACTTGTAGTGTGAAACTTGAATGTTCAAATCATAAGTTCATAAACGAACTAGTAACTCAATCTCTTTTTCTATTTTATCTTCCAGGAATATCGTTGGTGGGTATAGTTTTACGGGAGAAAAATCATGGAAACAAGGAAATTGCCAGACCGATCCCTTAAAATCTGTTTGGTTAAAAGGATGTGAACCCCAACAAAAATTTTGTCTTATTCCATTGAAAACCCATAAACCTAAGACTACTACAGCTTCCGTACAAACCGATGACCATGCTACCATCAACGATCTGGAAATACTACTATCAAAACTCCTTAATAACCACGATATAAAGATAGAAGTTCTTGTTACCAAGAACAATGGAGAAAAATCAAAGATTAATACCAAGGCGTTGCTGGAAAATATTGGACAACATCAAGAAATTATTGATGATTTGTTCCCAAAATCCATGTCTACTCAAACTGTTGATCCAATTATGTATCATGATATAAGCTGTCAGACTGAAAGTTGTCAAACCACTATTGGGTGCCAAACAGCTACACCAGAGAGCACAGATGCTTCAGCACAAGCTGCACCACAATTAATCAGTGCATCAGTTCAAGCTATACCAGTATGCATGGAAGCCTTTGCTCAAGCAGCACCACAATTAATCAGTACATCAGTTCAAGTTGTACCAGTATTCAAGGAAGCCTTTGCCCAAGCTGCACCACAATCAACTAGCACATCTGTCCAAGCTGTACCAGAATACACAGAAGCATTTGTTCAAGCTGCACCAACGCTTATTGCCCACGCGACTCAATATGAAACTGTGGTTGAATCATGTCAAGTACAAACAACACAAGATGTCCAAGATGTTTCTTCACAGGTTCCAAGTCCGTTTACCAACAACAATGTATATATTCAATTTGATCTTAGAGAACAATTTTCTAAAACTTCAGCAACATCAAAATGTTCTGCGGTTCCTACATCGTCCGACAACAATGTACAACACAGCCCTTTAAACATGACAAAGAGATCAACATCATCAAACAGTGTGGCTTGCTTCTTAAACACAGATATTAGAGGTCGGGCAAGACGAGTCATCAATTCCGCAGCTGGCGAAGCGTCATCATTTTCTTGCGTGGTTGATTTCAAGAATGTGCTTAGGTCTAACTTAATGTTGTTTGGAAATCATTCGGCTACACTTCCTGGAAGAACTTCCGACATACCAATTAGGATACAACACAGCTGCCCAGTACCGATGATGAGTATAGCTTTTGCACACAAAATACGTAAAGCAAGATTGGATTTTATACTTGGTGTTGAACCTACAATTCAACTAACTAGTTCAGCTGCTTTACTGGATCCAGCATATTTTGCCAAGAAAACAGAAACAGAAAGTCGCCACCAAGAAGAAGATGCCATCGTAGAGGATAGTCTTTTGAACGGCAGTTTGAAAGAAAACTTTGACATCGCCAGTCTGGTATATATTGACAGCTTTGGGAATTTCAGCATGAACCAAGATGTCATGATGGACATGTTCGGATACGATCCAAGACAGTCACCCTTTTTACCATCTGGATATGAAGCTTCAAATGATCTACCTGAAGACTTGGATTCTGTGTTTGTGCCCTCCATCCGATCAAAGGACATCGTGTTTTACAAGAACGAGGACTAATCGTTTAAAGAGATTGGGAGAGGTAGTTATGGTGTGGTATATCTAGGACACTTGCTCAAAACATCAAAGCAGATTGTTGTAAAAGATTTCTTCAACGAAAGCGTCTGCTGGGAATTTGTTGAACATGAAGCTAAGATTGTAGCCCTGTTACAAGGAAAAGGAGTAACACCAACCTTCCATGGGATCATGACATCAACCATCGACCAGAATGACTTTTCGCTGGTGCAGGAGTTTTTCGGATCGGGAAGCATCGAGACCATCTTGAAACACCAAGGTGATCTGTCAGCTCATTCATGGATAACAATTTGCTTAAATATCAGCAAGGCGCTATTTAACATCCACAGCTGCCATGTTATCCATAATGATGTTAAAGCTGACAACATCTTGGTGGATCTCGATGGTTTCGATGTTCGTTTCATTGACTTCGGGATGTCCACATTCAGAAAAGGTCTGGAGTTTACTGCCAGCCCCGAATACATGTCTAAATTCCAATTCATGGCTCCCGAAGTCCGTGAAAACTGCCACACTACTCCACAATCGGACGTCTTCAGCTTGGGTTTTTTATTTGGTCAAATTATGGCCCAGGCTAAAGTCGTCCAGTTAAGGCCCCTCTGGAAATCCTGCACCAGCGTCCGGGCTCTGTCCAGACCAAGATTACCACACATCATAACTACCCTAGAAGAATTACAATCCAATTTGAAGCCTAAATTATATTCTAGTTAAAATATTTGTAAATGTATGTAACTGAACTTTATCGCTAAACCGTGAAAGGCAGAAATGGAAATCCAAATTCTGGGTTTATTAAGGAATCATTATGTTTGGAAACTGTCTTAGTAATTGGTAATACATCAAAATTTCTGAGTTTATTAAGGAATTTTTATCATCATGTTTCGAACTATCTTAGTTATTGGTAATACATCAAATTTATTCTTATGGAAAATATACTAGTAAACTGTTATGATCAATTACTATACAGAATGAAAACGTAATTTCTGGCTTTATCATATGTTTATATTATAAACTTGTAAATGTATTTTTAAACTTGTATATTATCGTATCAGCAGTGAATTATTCAAATGGTCTATACGCCATGTTTTATTCTGAATACTGGCTAGATTTATTTGGTTGATGGTAATTACTAATTACTGGCTAGATTTACTTGGTTGATGTTAATTTACTAGATCTACTTGGCTCATGGTAATTATTAATTACTGGCTAGATTTACTTGGCTGATGGTAATTACTTATTACTGGTTATATCTACACGGCTGATGGTAATTACTAATTATTGACTAGATCTACTTGGATTGTAGTAATTACTAAATACTGGCTAGATTAACTTGGTTGGTGGTAATTACTAGATCTAATTAGCTCATGGTAATTACTAATTACTGGCTAGATTTACTTGGCTCATGGTAATTACTTATTACTGGTTAGATCTACTTGGCTCGTGGTAATTACTAATTACAACAAATAAATAAATGTTTTGATCTTTAGCTATGTATGGATCAGCTATGGAATATATTGCGATATATAAAAGATAATACGAGAACTTGAGCAATTAATATGTTCGGGATATACAGTATTACTGTGGCCAACACTTTTTCCGCCAATAGGAAGTTATCCTAGACTATCTGAAAGTGTTGTGAACTGAACCGTTTTTTATCTTTTATGTACAATTTTAAGTAAGATTAGCCGATAGATAAGTATGGTTTTGTATCAATTATAGACAATTTAAGCAAGGTTATCCGATAGATTTGTATGCTTTATGTGCAAATTAACTAAAGTTATTCGATAGACTTGCATCTGTTATGTGCAATTTTACTAAATCAGATAGATTTGCATCTTTTGTGTGCAATTTAACTAAGGTTAGTCGATAGTTTTGAATCTTTTGTATGAAATTTAAGGTTATCCAATAGATTTGTATCTTTTATATACAATTTAAGTCAGGTTAGCCGATAGCTGTGTGTATTTTATATACGTTAAGTCACGTTAGCCAATAAATATACCAATATACCTACGATAACAAAAATAGTTCCTTCAATTTTGTCCTGTCGATCCTTCAATGCATGGGTATTCATAATGGCCCAGTGAGTAGGACGTTGGCTCGCTAACCTGGGGGTTTCATGATCAATCCCTGCGTTGGCCGAGAAAGTTTATCTGGATTATCCGGCGTGGTGCAGGCTCGTCAGTAATGCAAGGCGGGGGTCCTGGCAAGGGACAACTTATAGTCGCTCGGATGGGACAAAAACCGAGGTCCCGTCCCTTGTACACATTACATGTAGTGTGCACTGTGCACGTAAATATATATATAAATATTATTGATGAAATTATTGTCCAACCCTAATTAAACTGAAAAGTTATACATTAATAAAGTAATGTTGTGTGTAGATTTATCAAGTATGATTTACACGATGTTTACAATAAAATACAATAATCTTTCTGAGACAAGAAACGGCGATAATCTAGGATGAAACGAATTGTTGAATTATTGCAGCATTTTTAATAGTCAAAATAATATTGTCAATAAAATTGAAATTATTGTCCGGCTACAAATAATTCACGAGAACTAGAAAATTATAAACATCGTATTTATATTTTATATGCTTGAAATATAATTTATATAATGTGATATCTTCTGTTAGAATTATTTTTTAAAAAACAAGATATATAACATAGTATTTATATTGCCCAGTTACATAGAATTCACGAGATCTAGAAAATGATAAAAATAGTATTTATATTTATATATTGTGATATCTTCTGTTAGAATTCATGTATTTTTCAAAAACAAGATACAGCATTGGATAAGAAATATAACATAGAAATGGTGTATATTTTGTTAATGTATTTAAATAAATATTATATAGTCCATATAT
This sequence comes from Patella vulgata, assembly GCF_932274485.2. Lineage (NCBI taxonomy): Eukaryota > Metazoa > Mollusca > Gastropoda > Patellidae > Patella > Patella vulgata. The sequence goes on along the minus strand of NC_065883.2, from coordinate 73,120,185 downwards.
TATTATCAGATCTAACGGAAGGTAAATTCTACATGTGATATTTTATCTTTTACAAAATATTCTTCTGGACATTCATCTCTATTTTGATATCAATTATTACTCTATTTTATTTATATAACAATATCATTTATTTCCATTATTACAATAGACTCTTGATATCATTTAGTATTATTTATACAATAGACTCTTGATATCATTTAGTATTATTTATACAATAGACTCTTGTTTATATACATTATTAGTTTACCATATTATTTTATCGTTATAGGTATCACTAAAAACAATATCATTTATTATTATTTATACAATATACCCTTGTTTAGGCCTATATACATTATTTATACAATATACGCTTGATATCATTTATCATTATTTTACAATAGACTCTTGTTTATATACATTATTAGTTTACCATATTATTTTATCGTTATAGGTATTTCTAAACACAATATCATTTATCATTATTATACAATATACTATTGTTTATATACATTATTTATACTATATACGCTTGTTTATATTATTATTTATAGGTATCACTAAAAACAATATCGATTGATTAAAACAGCCATCAATCAACATTATTTGTTATTTTGTTTATTTAAAACTGTTCCCAGGGTCGCATGTAGGAAGTTCGGGTCCCGAGCAAAGTAAATTGCGAAAATGTTGAATCTGTTAATCGCCTGTGCAGGAAATCGCCTGGTCTGGTGGAATGTTAGAAGATATTAACTCGGGGAAATAAGGATAAGCAGGCCTATACGCCCTCATTTAAACAAAGAAAAGAACCGTCAAGGCCTTATTTGTGAAATATGTACAACATTTACTGACGCATGTAAGCGTCTTATCACTGGCCCCCGAAGTGTTTACTGTGAAATGCCCTTTGATCTGTTTTAGGAAGCAATTGTATGACTCCAGAGAAACTATTGTTACTATGGTAGCGAGAAAATGTTTAAAAATGGATACGTTCTAATGGTGGTCCTCATTATTCACATCTACCGTTTCCGTTCTCCTGTGTGTGTATCCACTGGAAACAACGTCAGTGGCATTACCCGAGAATTCTATAAAATCAAAAGGTCCGAAATAATATGCCTGCATGCGCATGCGTGTATAGGATTAGAGTGGAATGCGGTCAAAACGGCAGCTATGCTCTATATACACAAGTGGCTCTCAAACTTTTTTTGCCACACCTTGGAAGACATGACAAAATATATAGAAAAATATTTGAATTTTGCAAAATAAAAGCATGTTAAGTCACACGACATACAACCGTAGACAGAGAAACACAGCTAGGCACCAGTGAATACACAATTGAGATCACGTGGTTTTTCGCATTTTCTTAGTGTGCCGTTCAAAATTTCGCGGCACACGTAGGAAGATCTCGCGGCACACATGTGTACCACGGCACACTGGTGTTCGTTGGTTCGACGTTATTTCGTTAAATACAGGAGAAAAACAAAGTATTCTCTGACGGTACGAGGTGGTGGCCCTGTACGAAATAGGAGGCCTCGCATGGTACCGCTGATCCGGATTATTTATTTATTTATTTTTTTTTTCAATCATACTGACATTTTCGAGCATAAAATTAGTTAAGATGATACTTGGGCCTGGGTGTTGGAGCCTTTCTGAATTCTATCTTAGCTAGTCTGGGATCCAGACAGGGTACTTAAACTCAATGAGTGATATTGTCTCGCCATATAGTAGATAGTAGCCATGGGAACTCTACCGTATAGAGATGGGATGAATGTTTAAGCAAGGTTTAGTAACAATGATTTACGAGGTCGTAACGTAACCGCTAACAAATTAAAAAAATTCCCGAAGCAGTTATTTTGAAAATCAATGATATCGTTTATCAAGAGATACAAATTCCTTCTTATTCTCTCCTTACATGGAAATCTAGAAACAATAAGAATTGCCATAGATAATAATAGATGTTTTTTTAATGAAGGAATAGATGGAGAAAACCCCCCAAAAAAAACATTCTCCCATGTCTCACAATCGAGCATTCGTGTGAACTTCAAGGGATGACAACTCTGCTTGGGAGAATGAAAGAACAAACAAAACGACGTCATAATGGAATATGTGACGTCAGGCCTTGACAACGTCACGGCCTAGCTACAAAATCCTAGGAGATTTTAGAAGTCAAGGAGATTTTCGCCATTGCCATTGGTGTGAACCTTTTTGATATCATTGTCCTTTTCCAAAGATATCTTGGAGAATTTCAATACTTTAAAGATGATTATATTATCCGCGGAATCGTTTGATCACAGTGTGAGTAAACCGGAAGATAAAAACAGCATCACCAACATTATTCATGTGAATAATCAATCTGATACTCAGCAGAATGATCAATCTGAAGCCAGCGAAGGAAGACGATCACCATCATTATTTTACAAATTCTTTTCATCTGCTCTCGAGGTAAGTTCGTCATTTCTTACACAACAAAACATGAAGCCGTCTACGCCTAGCCAGGACCTTGCTAGCGACGTGAAGTTAGCTTGTTGTTCGTTGTTCGGTATTCGCGAATAACGAACAACGAACCAGTTTGATGTTTGGACTTTGCCTTTGGTATTCACGAATAACGAACAACGACTAACGAGCTAGTTTGTTGTTCGGTATTCGCGAATAACAAACAACAAACTGGCTCGTTGTTCTTTATTCACTAGATATAGAATTAGTAATATAATAAAGGCACTTTTATAGGCAATACGAATACGTCGGGGTGGGTTTTTATAATATTTTATTAGCCTAAAGTGCTAAACTCTAAACTAAACTAAAGTCTAATTCATAAATCTTCAAAGTCTTGGGAAATAGTAACAACCTGCCTTTTATTATGTTCGTTATTCGCCAATACCGAACAACAAACTGGCTTGTTGTTCGTTATTCGCGAATACCGAACAACGAACAACTTCACATCGCTGACATTGCTACCTTACAAGTTTAGTTACCACACACTCTAACTCTAGGCCTATCACAGATGTAATATGAAAACTGTGTTTTGTCATTGGAGTTTTGACAGGAATTTGGAGCTAATTAGCCTCTATTTATGATATTAATAATGTGTAAAACTGCGTAGTTGTTAAATTATGATTATCATAATAATAGATTGTTTTATTTTCATTTATTGCAGCTTTGTAAGCAAGAATTACGACTCTTGAATACTCGAAGAGTTTCATGGAAAATAGCGGGTCGTGATTTTCAAAGGTAAAATTATAGTTTCTAATATTTGAACAACTCACAAGGGTAATTAAATATCTGGCACATTAATAATGCTACTTTAATTAAGGGGAAGTTGTATGTCACAAATCAGATGCCATTTTACTTAATGATGGTCCCGGGAAAATTTAACATTTTTTCATAAAATAGGTCTATAGATGCAACATCAATATAGCTAGATTGTACTTGTAGTGTGATACTTGAAAGTTCAAATCAGAACTTCATAAAAGAACTAGTAACTCAATCTCTTTTTCTATTTTATCTTCCAGGAATATTGTCGGCGGGTTTAGTTTTACAGGAGAAGAATCATGGAAACAAGGAAATGGCCAGACCAATCCCTTAAAATCTGTTTGGTTAAAAGGATGTGAACCCCAACAAAGATTTTGCCTTATTCCATTGAAAACTCATAAACCTAGCACTACTACAGCTTCCGTACAAACCGATGATCATGCCACCATCAGCGATCTGGAAACACTACTATCAAAACTCCTTAATAACCACGATATAAAGATAGAAGTTCTTGTTACCAAGAAAAATGGAGAGAAATCAAAAATTAATACCAGGACATTGCTGGAAAATATTGGACAACATCAAGAAATTATTGATGATTTGTTCCCAAAATCCACGTCAACTCAAACTGTTGATCCAATTATGTATCGTGATATTAGCTGTCAAGCTGGAAGTTATCAAACCACTATTGGGTGCCAAACAGCTACACCAGAGAGCACAGATGCTTCAGTACAAGCTGCACCACAAGTAATCAGTGCATCAGTTCAAGCTATACCAGTATGCGTGGAAGCCTTTGCTCAAGCAGCACCACAATTAATCAGTACATCAGTTCAAGCTGTACCAGTATTCAAGGAAGCCTTTGTCCAAGCTGCACCACAATCAACTAGCACATCTGTCCAAGCTGTACCAGAATACACGGAAGCATTTGTTCAAGCTGCACCAACGCTTATTGCCCACGCGACTCAATATGAAACTGTGGTTAAATCATGTCAAGTCCAAACAACACAAGATCTCCAACATGTTTCTTCACAGGTTCCATGTCCGTTTACCAACAACAATTTATATATTCAATTCTTGTCTGATCTTAGAGAAAATTTTTCTAAAACTTCAACAACATCAAAAGGTTCTGCGGTTCCTACATCGTCCGTCAACAATGTACAACACAGCCCTTTAAACATGACAAAGAGATCAACATCATCAAACAGTATGGCTTGCTCCTTAAACACAGATATTAGAGGTCGGGCAAAACGAGTCATCAATTCCGCAGCTGGCGAAGCGTCATCATTTTCTTGCGTGGTTGATTTCAAGAATGTGCTTAGGTCTAACTTAATGTTGTTTGGAAATCATTCGGCTACACTTCCCGGAAGAACTTCCGACATACCAATTAGGATACAACACAGCTGCCCAGTAGCGATGATGAGAATAGCTTTTGCACACAAGATACGTAAAACAAGATTGGATTTTATACTTGGTGTTGAACCTACAGCTCAACTAACTAGTTCAGCTGCTTTGCTGGATCCATCATATTTTGTTAAGAAGACAGAAGCAGAAAGTCGCCACCAAGAAGAAGATGCCATCGTAGAGGACAGTCTGTTGAATGGCAGTTTCAAAGAAAACTTTGACATCGCTAGTCTGATATATATTGACAGCTTTGGGAATTTCTGCATGAACCAAGATGTCATGATGGACATGTTCGGATACGATCCAAGACAGTCACCCTTCTTACCATCTGGATATGAAGCTTCAAATGATCTACCTGAAGACTTGGATTCTGTGTTTGTGCCCTCCATCCGATCAAAGGACATCGTGTTTTACAAGAACGAGGACGAATCGTTTAAAGAGATCGGGAGAGGTAGTTATGGTGTGGTATATCTAGGACACTTGCTCAAAACATCAAAGCAGATTGTTGTAAAAGATTTCTTCAACGAAAGCGTCTGCTTGGAATTTGTTGAACATGAAGCTAAGATTGTAGCCCTGTTACAAGGAAAAGGAGTAACACCAACCTTCCATGGGATAATGACATCAACCATCGACCAGAATGACTTTTCGCTGGTGCAGGAGTTTTTCGGGTCGGGAAGCATCGAGACCATCTTGAAACACCAAGGTGATCTGTCAGCTCATTCATGGATAACAATTTGCTTAAATATCAGCAAGGCGCTATTTAACATCCACAGCTGCCACGTTATCCATAATGATGTTAAAGCTGACAACATCCTGGTGGATCTCGATGGTTTCGATGTTCGTTTCATTGACTTCGGGATGTCCACATTCAGAAAAGGCCTAGAGTTTACTGCCAGCCCCGAATACATGTCTAAGTTCCAATTCATGGCTCCCGAAGTCCGTGAAAACTGCCACACGACTCCACAATCGGACGTCTTCAGCTTGGGTTTTTTATTTGGTCAAATTATGGCCCAGGCTAAAGTCGTCCAATTAAGGCCCCTCTGGAAATCTTGCACCAGCGGCCGGGCTCTATCCAGACCAAGATTACCACACATCATAGCTACCTTAGAAGAATTACAATCCAATTTGAAGCCTAAATTATATTTTAGTTAAAATATTTGTAAATGTATGTAACTGAACATTGTCGCTAAACCATGAAATGCAGAAATGGAAATCCAGATTTCTGGGTTTATTAAGGAATTTTTATCATTATGTTTGGAAACTGTCTTACTTATTGGTAATACATCAAAATTTCTCAGTTCATTAAGGAATTTTTATTATCATGTTTCGAACTACCTTATCCTAGTTATTGGTAATACATCAAATATATTCTTATGGGAAATATACTAGTAAACTGTTATAACCAATTACTATACAGAATGTAGTTATTGGTAATACATCAAAATTTCTGAGTTTATTCGGGAATTTTTATCATTATGTTTGGAAACTATCTAAGTTATTGATAATACATCAAATTTATTCTTATGGGAAATATACTAGTAAACTGTTATTATCAATTACTATACAGAGTGAAAAGTAATTTCTGGCTTTATCATCTGTTTATATTATAAACTTGTAAATGTATTTTTAAATTTGTATATTGTCGTATCTGCAGTGAATTATTCAAAAGGTCTATACTCCATGTTTTATTCTGAATACTGGCTAGATTTATTTGGTTGATGGTATTTACTGGCCAGATTTACTGGCTAGATTTACTTGGTTGATGTTAATTTACTAGATCTACTTGGCTCATGGTAATGATTAATTACTGGCTAGATTTACTTGGCTAATGGTAATTACTAATTACTGGCTAGATCTACATGGCTGATGGTAATTACTAATTATTGACTAGATCTACTTGGCTCATAGTAATTACTAAATACTGGCTAGATTAACTTGGTTGGTGGTAATTACTAGAACTAATTAGCTCATGGTAATTACTAATTACTGGCTAGATTTACTTGGCTCATGGTAATTACTTATTACTGGCTAGATCTACTTGGCTCGTGGTAATTACTAATTACAACAAATAAATAAATGTTTTGATCTTTAGCTATGTCAGAATCAGCTATGGAATATATTGCGATATATAAAAGATAATACGAGAACTTGAGCTATTAATATGTTCGGGATATACAGTATTACTGTGGCCAACACTTTTTCCGCCAATAGGAAGTTATCCTAGACTATCTGAAAGTGTTGTGAACTGAACCGTTTTTTATCTTTTATGTACAATTTTAAGTAAGATTAGCCGATAGATAAGTATGGTTTTGTATCAATTATAGACAATTTAAGCAAGGTTATCCGATAGATTTGTATGATTTATGTGCAAATTAACTAAAGTTATTCGATAGACTTGCATCTGTTATGTGCAATTTTACTCAATCAGATAGATTTGCATCTTTTGTGTGCAATTTAACTAAGGTTAGTCGATAGTTTTGAATCTTTTGTATGAAATTTAAGGTTATCCAATAGATTTGTATCTTTTATATACAATTTAAGTCAAGTTAGCCGATAGCTGTGTGTATTTTATATACGTTAAGTCAGGTTAGCCAATAAATATACCAATATACCTACGATAACAAAAATAGTTCCTTCAATTTTGTCCTGTCGATCCTTCAATGCATGGGTATTCATAATGGCCCAGTGACTAGGACGCTGGCTCGCTAACCTGAGGGTTTCATGATCAATCCCTGCGTTGGCCGAGAAAGTTTATCTGGATTATCCGGCGTGGTGCAGGCTCGTCAGTAAGGCAAGGCGGGGGTCCTGGCAAGGGACAACTTATAGTCGCTCGGATGGGACAAAAACCGAGGTCCCGTCCCTTGTACACATTACATGTAGTGTGCACTGTGCTAGTAAATATATATATATTATTGATGAAATTATTGTCCAACCCTAATTAAACTGAAAAGTTATACATTAATAAAGTAGTGTTGTGTGTAGATTTATCAAGTATGATTTACACGATGTTTACAATAAAATACAATAATCTTTCTGAGACAAGAAACGGCGATAATCTAGGATGAAACGAATTGTTGAATTATTGCAGCATATTTAATAGTCAAAATAATATTGTCAATAAAATTGAAATTATTGTCCGGCTACAAATAATTCACGAGAACTAGAAAATTATAAACATCGTATTTATATTTTATATGCTTGAAATATAATTTATATAATGTGATATCTTCTGTTAGAATTATTTTTTAAAAAACAAGATATATAACATAGTATTTATATTGCCCAGTTACATAGAATTCACGAGATCTAGAAAATGATAAAAATAGTATTTATATTTATATATTGTGATATCTTCTGTTAGAATTCATGTATTTTTCAAAAACAAGATACAGCATTGGATAAGAAATATAACATAGAAATGGTGTATATTTTGTTAATGTATTTAAATAAATATTATATAGTCCATATATTATTATCAGATCTAACGGAAGGTATATTCTACAGGTGATATTTTATCTTTTACAAAATATTCTTCTGGACATTTATTTCTATTTTGATATCATTTATTATTCTATTTTATTTATATAACAATATCATTTATTTCCATTATTACAATATACTCTTGATATCATTTAGTATTATTTAAACAATAGACTCTTGTTTATATATATAGTTTACCATATTATTTTATCGTTATAGGTATTACTAAACACAATATCATTTATTATTATTATACAATATACTATTGTTTATATACATTATTTATACTATATACGCTTGTTTATATTATTATTTATAGGTATCACTAAAAACAATATCGATTGATTAAAACAGCCATCAATCAACATTATTTGTTATTTTGTTTATTTAAAACTGTTCCCAGGGTCGCATGTAGGAAGTTCGGGTCCCGAGCAAAGTAAATTGCGAAAATGTTGAACTTTCGATGTCTAATTCATTCTGTTAATCGCCTGTGCAGGAAATCGCCTGGTCTGGTGGAATGTTAGAAGATATTAACTCGGGGAAATAAGGATAAGCAGGCCTATACGCCCTCATTTAAACAAAGAAAAGAACCGTCAAGGCCTTATTTGTGAAATATGTACAACTTTTGCTGACGCATGTAAGCGTCTTATCACTGGCCCCCGAAGTGTTTACTGTGAAATGCCCTTTGATCTGTTTTAGGAAGCAATTGTATGACTCCAGAGAAACTATTGTTACTATGGTAGCGAGAAAATGTTTAAAAATGGATACGTTCTAATGGTGGTCCTCATTATTCACATCTACCGTTTCCGTTCTCCTGTGTGTGTATCCACTGGAAACAACGTCAGTGGCATTACCCGAGAATTCTATAAAATCAAAAGGTCCGAAATAATATGTCTGCATGCGCATGCGTGTATAGGATTAGAGTGGAGTGCGGTCAAAACGGCAGCTATGCTCTATATACACAAGTGGCTCTCAAACCTTTTTTGCCACACCTTGGAAAACATGACAAAATATATAGAAAAATATTTGAATTTTGCAAAATAAAAACATGTTAAGTCAGACGACATACAACCGTAGACAGAGAAACACAGCTAGGCACAAGTGAATACACAATTGAGATCACGTGGTTTTTCGCATTTTCTTAGTGTGCCGTTCAAAATTTCGCGGCACACTTAGGAAGATCTCGCGGCACACATGTGTACCACGGCACACTGGTGTTCGTTGGTTCGACGTTATTTCGTTAAATACAGGAGAAAAACAAAGTATTCTCTGAAGGTACGAGGTGGTGGCCCTGTACGAAATAGGAGGCCTCGCATGGTACCGCTGATCCAGATTTTTTTTTTTTTTTTTTTTTCAATCATACTGACATTTTCGAGCATAAAATTAGTTAAGATGATACTTGGGCCTTGGTGTTGGAGCCTTTCTGAATTCTATCTTAGCTAGTCTGGGATCCAGACAGGGTACTTAAACTCAATGAGTGATATTGTCTCGCCATATAGTAGATAGTAGCCATGGGAACTCTACCGTATAGAGATGGGATGAATTTTTAAGCAAGGTTTAGTAACAATGCTTTACGAGGTCGTAACGTAACCGCTAACAAGTCTAGTTTTTGAAATTAAATCTAAGAAAAAAAACCCAAAAAAAAAACAACAAACAAACGGTAACGGAAACCTTGGAGAGAGATAGAAATGGTGTTTAACGTCCACTCGACAAAAACTATAGATAGGTCATTTCGGGACCAACATATGATTCAATTTTATTCCAACAACCAATCTATAGATAACATGTATACCCTTAGTTTATGCCTTGTGAAATTGATGGTTCCGATATTTTCATTTATTTATTTTAATTCTTATGGGAAAATAGGTGGCGATCTGGGGGGGGGGGGGCATACGACTCAAAATACCCCCAAAAATTAAAAAAATTCCCGATGCAGTTATTTTGAAAATCAATGATATCGTTTATCAAGAGATACAAATTCCTTCTTATTCTCTCCTTACATGGAAATCTAGAAACAATAAGAATTGCCATAGATAATAATAGATGTTTTTTTAATGAAGGAATAGATGGAGAAAACCCCCCCAAAAAAACGTTCTCCCATGTCTCACAATCGAGCATTCGTGTGAACTTCAAGGGAAGACAACTCTGCTTGGGAGAATGAAAGAACAAACAAAACGACGTCATAATGGAATATGTGACGTCAGGCCTTGACAACGTCACGGCCTAGCTACAAAATCCTAGGAGATTTTAGAAGTCAAGGAGATTTTCGCCATTACCATTGGTGTGAACCTTTTTGATATCATTGTCCTTTTCCAAAGATATCTTGGAGAATTTCAATACTTTAAAGATGGTTATATTATCCGCGGAATCGTTTGATCACAGTGTGAGTAAACCGGAAGATAAAAACAGCATCACCAACATTATTCATGTGAATAATCAATCTGATACTCAGCAGAATGATCAATCTGAAGCCAGCGAAGGAAGACGATCACCATCATTATTTTGCAAATTCTTTTCATCTGCTCTCGAGGTAAGTTCGTCATTTCTTACACAACAAAACATGAAGCCGTCTAGGCCTAGCCAGGACCTTGCTAGCGACGTGAAGTTAGCTTGTTGTTCGTTGTTCGGTATTCGCGAATAACGAACAACGAACCAGTTTGATGTTTGGACTTTGCCTTTGCTTTGGTATTCACGAATAACGAACACCGACTAACGAGCTAGTTTGTTGTTCGGTATTCGCGAATAACAAACAACAAACTGGCTCGTTGTTCTTTATTCACTAGATATAGAATTAGTAATATAATAAAGGCACTTTTATAGGCAAAACGAATACGTCGGGGTGGGTTTTTATAATATTTTATTAGCCTAAAGTGCTAAACTAAACTAAAGTCTAGCCTAATTCAGTAATTGGTTCATAAATCTTCAAAGTCTTGGGAAATAGTAACAACCTGCCTTTTATTATGTTCGTTATTCGCCAATACCGAACAACGAACAACTTCACATCGCTGACATTGCTACCTAACAAGTTTAGTTACCACACACTCTAACTCTAGGCCTATCACAGATGTAATATGAAAACTGTGTTTTGTCATTGGAGTTTTGACAGGAATTTGGAGCTAATTAGCCTCTATTTATGATATTAATAATGTGTAAAACTGCGTAGTTGTTAAATTATGATTATCATAATAATAGATTGTTTTATTTTCATTTATTGCAGCTTTGTAAGCAAGAATTACGACTCTTGAATACTCGAAGAGTTTCACTGAAAATAGCGGGTCGTGATTTTCAAAGGTAAAATTATAGTTTCTAATATTTGAACAACTCACAAGGGTAATTAAATATCTGGCACATTAATAATGCTACTTTAATTAAGGGGAAGTTGTATGTCACAAATTAGATGCCATTTTACTTAATGATGGTCCCGGGAAAATTTAACATTTTTTCATAAAATAGGTCTATAGATGCAACATCAATATAGCTAGATTGTACTTGTAGTGTGATACTTGAAAGTTCAAATCAGAACTTCATAAAAGAACTAGTAACTCAATCTCTTTTTCTATTTTATCTTCCAGGAATATTGTCGGCGGGTATAGTTTTACAGGAGAAGAATCGTGGAAACAAGGAAATGACCAGACCAATCCCTTAAAATCTGTTTGGTTAAAAGGATGTGAACCCCAACAAAGATTTTGCCTTATTCCATTGAAAACTCATAAACCTAGCACTACTACAGCTTCCGTACAAACCGATGATCATGCTACCATCAGCGATCTGGAAACACTACTATCAAAACTCCTTAATAACCACGATATAAAGATAGAAGTTCTTGTTACCAAGAAAAATGGAGAGAAATCAAAAATTAATACCAGGACATTGCTGGAAAATATTGGACAACATGAAGAAATTATTGATGATTTGTTTCCAAAATCCATGTCAACTCAAACTGTTGATCCAATTATGTATCATGATATTAGCTGTCAGACTGAAAGTTGTCAAACCACTATTGGGTGCCAAACAGCTACACCAGAGAGCACAGATGCTTCAGTACAAGCTGCACCACAAGTAATCAGTGCATCAGTTCAAGCTATACCAGTATGCATGGAAGCTTTTGCTCAAGCAGCACCACAATTAATCAGTACATCAGTTCAAGCTGTACCAGTATTCAAGGAAGCCTTTGTCCAAGCTGCACCACAATCAACTAGCACATCTGTCCAAGCTGTACCAGAATACACGGAAGCATTTGTTCAGGCTGCACCAACGCTTATTGCCCACGCGACTCAATATGAAACTGTGGTTAAATCATGCCAAGTACAAACAAAACAAGATGTCCAAGATGTTTCTTCACAAGTTTCAGGTCCGTTTACCACCAACAATTTATACCTTCAAGTCGTGTCTGGTCTTCTAGAAACTTTTGCTAAACCTTCACCAACATCAAAAGGTTCTTCGGTTCCTGTATCGTCCGTCAGCAATGTACAACACAACCCTTTAAACATGTCAAAAAGATCAACATCATCAGACAGTGGGGCTTGCTCCTTAAACACAAATATAAGAGGTCGAGCAAAACGGGCCATCAATTCCGCAGCTGGCGAAGCACCGTCATTTTCCGTCGTGGTTGATTTTAAGAATGTGCCTAGGTCTAACCTAATGTTGTTTGGAAATCATTCGGCTACACTTCCTGTAAGAGTTTCCGACATACCAAATAGGATACAACACAGCTGCCCAGTACCGATGATGAGAATAGCTTTTGACCACAAGATACGTAAAGCAAGATTGGATTTTGTACTTGGTGTTGAACCTACAGCTCAACTAACTACTTCAGCTGCTTTGCTGGATCCAGCATATTTTGTCCAGAAGTCAGAAGCAGAAAGTCGTCACCAAGAAGAAGATGCTATCGTAGAGGACAGTCTATTGAATGGCACTTTCAAAGAAAACTTTGACATTGCCAGTCTGGTATATATTGACAGCTTTGGGAATTTCAGCATGAACCAAGATGTCATGATGGACATGTTTGGATATGATCCAAGACATTCGCCCTTCGCACCATCTGGATATGACGCTTCGAGTGATCTACCTGAAGACTTGGATTCTGTGTTTGTGCCCTCCATCCGATCAAAGGACATCGTGTTTTACAAGAACGAGGACGAATCGTTTAAAGAGATTGGGAGAGGTAGTTATGGTGTGGTATATCTAGGACACTTGCTCAAAACATCAAAGCAGATTGTTGTAAAAGATTTCTTCAACGAAAGCGTCTGCTGGGAATTTGTTGAACATGAAGCTAAGATTGTAGCCCTGTTACAAGGAAAGGGAGTAACACCAACCTTTCATGGGATCATGACATCAACCATCGACCAGAATGACTTTTCGCTGGTGCAGGAGTTTTTCGGATCGGGAAGCATCGAGACCATCTTGAAACACCAAGCTGATCTGTCAGCTCATTCATGGATAACAATTTGCTTAAATATCAGCAAGGCGCTATTTAACATCCACAGCTGCCACGTTATCCATAATGATGTTAAAGCTGACAACATCCTGGTGGATCTCGATGGTTTCGATGTTCGTTTCATTGACTTCGGGATGTCCACATTCAGAAAAGGTCTGGAGTTTACTGCCAGCCCCGAATACATGTCAAAGTTCCAATTCATGGCTCCCGAAGTCCGTGAAAACTGCCACACGACTCCACAATCGGATGTCTTCAGCTTGGGTTTTTTATTTGGTCAAATTATGGCCCAGGCTAAAGTCGTCCAATTAAGGCCCCTCTGGAAATCCTGCACCAGCGTCCGGGCTCTGTCCAGACCACGATTACCACATATCATAGCTACCTTAGAAGAATTACAATCCAATTTGAAGCCAAATTTATATTCTAGTTAAAAAATTTGTAAATGTATGTAACTGAACTTTGTCGCTAAACCGTGAAATGCAGAAATGGAAATACAAATTTCTGGGTTTATTAAGGAATTTCTATCATTATGTTTGGAAACTGTCTTAGTTATTGGCAATACATCAAAATTTCTCAGTTTATTCAGGAATTTTTATCATCATAATACATCAAATTTATTCTTATGGGAAATATACTAGTAAACTGTTATTATCAATTACTATACAGAGTGAAAAGTAATTTCTGGCTTTATCATCTGTTTATATTATAAACTTGTAAATGTATTTTTAAATTTGTAAATTGTCCTATCTGCAGTGAATTATTCAAATGGTCTATACGCCATGTTTTATTCTGAATACTGGCTAGATTTATTTGGTTGATGGTAATTATTAATTACTGACTAGATTTACTTGGTTGATGGTAATTACTAATTATTGACTAGATCTACTTGGCTCATGGTAATTACTAATTACAACAAATAAATAAATGTTTTGTATAGTTTGAACTATAGCTATGTCAGGATCAGTTATGGAATATATTGCGATATATAAACGAAAATGCGAAAACTTGAGCAATTAATATGTTCGGGATATACAGTATTACTGTGACCAACACTTTTTCCGCCAATAGGAAGTTATTCTAGACTATCTGAAAGTGTTGTGAACTGAACCGTTTTGTATCTTTTATGTACAATTTTAAGTAAGATTAGCCGATAGATAAGTATGGTTTTGTATCAATTATAGACAATTTAAGCAAGGTTATCCGATAGATTTGTATGATTTATGTGCAAATTAACTAAGTTTATTCGATAGACTTGCATCTGTTATGTGCAATTTTACTAAATCAGATAGATTTGCATCTTTTGTGTGCAATTTAACTAAGGTCAGTCGATAGTTTTGAATCTTTTGTGTGCAATTTAAGGTTATCCGATAGATTTGCATCTTTTATATATAATTTAAGTCAAGTTAGCCGATAATTTGTGTGTATTTTATATACGTTAAGTCAGGTTAGCCGATAAATATACCAATATCTACGATAATAAAAATAGTTCCTTCACTTTTGTCCTGTCGATCCTTCAGTGTATGGGTATCCACAGTGGCCCAGTGAGTAGGACGTTGGCTCGCTAACCTGGAGGTCACATGATCCGTCACTGTGTTGGCCGAGGAAGTTTATCTGGATTTTCCGGCGTGGTACAGGCTTGTCAGTGCAGGACGGAGTGCCTGACAAGGGATAACATATATTCGTTTGGATGGGGCAATACGCCATGTTTTATTCTGAATACTGGCTAGATTTATTTGGTTGATGGTAATTACTAATTACTGGCTAGATTTACTTGGTTGATGGTAATTACTAATTATTGACTAGATCTACTTGGCTCATGGTAATTACTAATTACAACAAATAAATAAATGTTTTGTATAGTTTGAACTATAGCTATGTCAGGATCAGTTATTGAATATATTGCGATATATAAACGAAAATGCGAAAACTTGAGCAATTAATATGTTCGGGATATACAGTATTACTGTGGCCAACACTTTTTCCGTCAATAGGAAGTTATCCTAGACTATCTGAAAGTGTTGTGAACTGAACCGTTTTGTATCTTTTATGTACAATTTTAAGTAAGATTAGCCGATAGATAAGTATGGTTTTGTATCAATTGTAGACAATTTAAGCAAGGTTATCCGATAGATTTGTATGATTTATGTGCAAATTAACTAAGGTTATTCTATAGACTTGCATCTGTTATGTGCAATTTTACTAAATCAGATAGATTTGCATCTTTTGTGTGCAATTTAACTAAGGTCAGTCGATAGTTTTGAATCTTTTGTGTGCAATTTAAGGTTATCCTATAGATTTGCATCTTTTATATATAATTTAAGTCAAGTTAGCCGATAATTTGTGTGTATTTTATATACGTTAAGTCAGGTAAGCCGATAAATATACCAATATCTACGATAATAAAAATAGTTCCTTCACTTTTGTCCTGTCGATCCTTCAGTGTATGGGTAACCACAGTGGCCCAGTGAGTAGGACGTTGGCTCGCTAACCTGGAGTGCCTGACAAGGGATAACATATATTCGTTTGGATGGGGCAATAAAACTGAGATACTGTGTTGACATTAACGTGAACGTAAGAACCCTTTGCATTATATACCCGTATATTGATGAAATTATTGTCCAACCCTAGTTAAACTGAAAAGTTATACATTAATAAAAGAGGGTTGTGTGTAGATTTATCAAGTATGATTTACACGATGTTTACAATAAAATACAATAATCTTTCTGAGACAAGAAATGGCGATAATCTAGGATGAAACGAAATGTTGAATTATTGCAGCATTTTTAATAATCAAAATATTAGTGTCAATAAAATTGTAGCTATTGTCCAGCTACAAATAATTCACGATAACTAAAAAAAATATAAACATCGTATTTATATTAATATGCTTGAAATATAATTTATAAAATTTGACATCGTTTGTTCAAATTTTTTTTTTAAAAAACAAGATATATAACATAGTATTTATATTGTCAAGTTTACATAGAATTCACGAGATCTAGAAACTGATAAAAATAGTATTTATATTTATATATTGTGATATCTTCTGTTAGAATTCATGTATTTTTTAAAAACAAGATACAGCATTGGATAAGAAATATAACATAGAAATGGTGTATATTTTGTTAATGTATTTAAATAAATATTATTATCAGATCTAACGGAAGGTATATTCTACATGTGATATTTTATCTTTTACAAAATATTCTTCTGGACATTTATTTCTATTTTGATATCATTTATTATTCTTTTTTATTTATATAACAATATCATTTATTTCCATTATTACAATATACTCTTGATATCATTTATCATTATTATACAATAGACTCTTTGATATCATTTATTATTTTTTATTATACAATATACTCTTGATATCATTTATTTTTATTATACAATAGACTCTTGATATCATTTATTTTTATTTTACAATAGACTCTTGTTTATATATATAGTTTACCATATTAATGATATCGTTATAGGTATCACTAGTCTAAACACAATATCATTTATTATTTTTATACAATATATTGTTTATATACATTATTAGTTTACCATATATTTATGATATCGATTGATTAAAACAGTCATCAATCAACACTATTTCTTATTTTGTGTATTTAAAACTGTTCCCATGGGTGCATGTAGGAAGTTCGGGTCCCGAGCTAAGCAATTTGCGAAAATGCTGGGCGTTCGATGTTTAATTGTCTCCGTTAATCGCCTGTGTTATTTGCAGGAGATCGCCTGGTCTGGCGTAATGTTTGAAGATATAAATCCGAGTAAATAAAGATAAGTAGGCCTACCCCCACCCCATTTAAACAAAGAAAATAACCTTCAAGATCCACCACGGCCCCCGACGTGTTATACTTTGCTGTCAATCAAGGTCCTTATGAATCGGAAGTGACGAACGCCAAAGGAAAACACGAGTTATCCCTCTATATAACTGACTGAAGTGACGAGTGATAACAGATATACGGCCGAAATTCTACTCACTAATAATTCCTTCGAAGACCAAAAGTTATTATATGGGACTGTAAGAGGATATCTGACAATTCAATAAAATAATTGACTGCCACTAGATAAGAGAACAGGAAACAAAATAGAAATGGGTCGCAACGCATATTAATAATGTAATCTGATTGTATATAAACTGATTTACATTCAATTGTTTCCGTTTTGACTCTTAATTTCAAATCAGTTACGTCCAGCGAAATACGGCATGAGTCTCAACCGAATGGCAATTTCTAGCGTCTGGTTATTTCAGTCTATTGCGCACGCTCTCCAGATAAGACATGGCGTGACCGTTCATTGGCGTCTTTGTGACCGTTTGACAAGAGTTGTGGAATATGTCTAGCTTCGTTCTTTCTGGCCACTTGATTCGTGTACCAATGGTAAAATGTTTATTTGGTCTTAAATATTGGATATCAGAAGCCTACCTTTGCCCGGTAAGATCACAACATCAATGTTGATTTGAATTGACAAATAATTCAGGTTTTCAACTTGTAAGACTTTGGATGATATTGAGTTAGAGACTTAGCTACTTTAAAGTAAACTTTATACACCTTGGCCACGACCGGTGTCCAAATCTTAATCATCTTCTTGCTCCTGGGGTTGTCTCTGTTTACTCCTCCCTTATATATATAATTAGCGTACATAATCGAAAGAAATTTGGTAGGTATCCTTTGTAAGGTATACCAGTCACTGTTGATACTTGTTTTTCTCTATTCATAGGCCGCTTAGTTCTTGGTTTTCAGGTGTCAAGGTATCGTGAGCCATGGCTCGGAACCAAAAATTTCCCGGCGCCGTACACGGCTCCCCTGAGTCTATTTTTCAAAATTTTCTTGGCGAGGTCCCCAATGGACTCGCTACTTTGGCGCTCACAAGGGGAATTCGTTGAGGTTCGCAAGTCCGTTCGTTTGACATTTTGTTCTCTAGTCGGATAAACTAGTGATCAGGCGACGGACGGTATCTGGTCAGATCTATTTATCTCGACGATCGGTGCCTGGGAATACTGTAAGACAGCATTTCCGGCAGTCTATTTTTCAAATTTTCTGGGGGAGGACTCCCTACTTTGACGATCGTGAGTGGGCTTCGTCGTGATTCGCAAGTCCGTTCGTTTGACACTTTACCTCATCGATCAGTGCCTGAAATACTGCCAGGCAGCATTTCCGGACACCTGTTTTTCAAAATTTTCTGGGGGAGGCCCCCTACCCCTAGTTGAAGCTCGTGCCTTTGCCCCCTTAACCTTGGACTTTGCCCCAGCTTTGCCCCTCCAATCACCGATGGCTGGCACCGCCATTGACTATTTTATGTACCCATTTAAACTAAATTGGAATATTTTTTTTTAAAATCCAAATATACTTCAAACACTTTTATTTTTTAAAGTTTAATTTGCAGAAGAAAAAGGTTAATATCGAGGGCTAATTAACTCGCCCCGGTGTCATCCCTATCACTGATATTTGCCGCGAAGCGAATATTAACTGCTGATCAGATTGATAATCTCACAGAAATTATTTCAACTCGATGAAATCACATAATACAATATGGACAATCTTAACTGGTGAAAAGTCCACAAGGTACATTTAAGTCAATGTTGGATATCGTCTCACACTATGAACTGAAATCCTTCACGGTATCGCAAATCGGGATAAGGCAGTACCTCACAATATGGTCTGAAGCTCACAGGGTACCGTAAATCAATAACGAATATTGTCTCACAACATGGTTGCTAAGTTCACGCGATAACGTAAAACAGTGAAAGATATTGTCTCACAGTATGATTTGAAGCTCACAAGGTACAGTAAATAGGTGTGAATCGTTTGAAGCTCACAAGGTACCGTAAATCAGTATAAGATATTGTGTCACAGTATGGTTTCTAAGCCAACAAGGTACAGTAAATTGGTGTGAGATAGATAGTTTGAAGCTCACAGGGTACCGAAAATCAGTATAAGATATTGTCTCACAGTATGGTTTCTAAGCCAACAAGGTATTATCAATCACTGTGGAAGTGCCCATACGGTAAAATCAATGCGGGATGTTGTCTCACAAAATGGTTTGAAAGCTCACAGGGTACTGTACACCAATGCGGGAGTTTCTCACAATATGAACTGTAAGCTCACGGGGTACCGTAAGGGGATATTGTCTCGCGATATATATTGAAAGCTCACAGGGTACTGAAAGTCAGTGTGCGATATTCTGTCACCATATAGCTCACAGGGCACCGTAACAAAATATGGATCGAAGGAATCCGAATTCACAATAGTCCCCACGTGAATATAACATCACTGAAAAAACCCACAGTATCACAAATCTTCCTCGAGATTTAAGCTAAGATGGATATTAAAAAAGTTAGAAATTTTTCTAACGAAAGACTGCTTCCTCAGGGCGACCTCTGATTGAACTTTTTCTCTTAATTCTTGTGGCAGACTCATTTGCTCCGGGTCACACAATGCGTTCCGTCTACAGAAATATCGACTTGAGTTCGTAACGAGAGGCTTAGCAAAATGGACTTTAGATTTATTTTTCGTGTGATCTGTTTCCGGAATTAACATTGGTAAAGAAACGTGCCTCGTTGACAAACGATTAATTGGGCTAGGACTGATCTGTGGATGGAAGCTGAGGGATTGGTTTGGGCGGCAAGGATTCATGGTGTATCTTTGAGCATGATAATCTGGTATCACGGGCTGGAATTCCTGCATGTTCGTTTTCTCTATAACACTTTGTGATCTGTGGAGTTTTGGGTTTCCAATAGGTCGCCTTTGGTTCAGAAGTTTTACATTGTTCACCTGTAGACTTAGAGATCGGCAACGACGTCGCTTTTCACGTTTTTTCATCGCCTCTGATTTCAGATCAGGCAAAACATCGATGCAGACGTCATCATTGTCATCGTCCCCAGAATCTTGCGATTCTTGCGTATCTTGCGCACATGGTGACTCTGTTGTTTCTTGTGCATTTGGTGAGACTTTCATTTCTTGTGCATATGGTGATTCTTCTGTTTGTTGAGCAAATGCTGACTCTTTTATTTCTTGCCCATTTGATGACTCTTTTGTGTCTTGTGCAATTAGTGACTCTTTTGATTCTTGACCATTTGGTGATGTTTCTGTTTCTTCATAATCGCGGGTATTGTGCAAAATTTCTCCATTATTTTCTTGGCATTCGCAAGAATTGCGTTTGTTGGAATCTTGGTTTCCCTGTGATGATTCTGTCATCTGCGATTCCATCATCATCTGCGCAAGAAATTCCAACGATTATTTATGGACTGGTGACTTTCTCTGTAAAGGTTTCTGAAAAAAGACATAAAAACCTGAATTAAAGATATTGTTTAGTAAAAATTAAATTAAAAATGAAAAGGCGCGAAAAAAAACCGACAATCGGAGAGAAATGAAATGAAATGAAATTAACGTTCTACTGTTCTGCTCTAAACTGGGCTAATGAAGACGGGCATACGCCATACAGTGTGCTATGAGGGAAATTTTGCCAGGGCAGCGGCGCTACGGCCTACCATAATTTGCGAACTTACACTGTAGGTGTGGAAACACTGACATACCGAAATACATTACTTACAACCTGTATGTAAACTTACATTTCCAAAGACCACACAAAACCATAGAATTAAAAACTGTATACATCCGTCTAGCGTGTTACCTGTATATGTGTGAAATAGCTGTATTTAACTTTCGGTTCCACCGAGATGATATCGCAGACAACTTACCTGTATACATCAGTCTAGCGTATTACCTGTATATGTGTGAAATAGCTGTATTTAACGTCCGCTTCAACTGAGATGATATCGCAGACAACTTACCTGTATACATCCGTCTAGCGTGTTACCTGTATATGTGTGAAATAGCTTTATTTAACGTCCGCTTCAACCGAGGTGATATCGCAGACAACTTACCTGTATACCTGTATACATCCGTTGGAGTGGATTATCATGACAGTGTAACTCCAACACACGTCAATGCGTGGTATAATCCATGTACGTGTTGTACGACAACAAAAGAATTAACTAATTATTATACATCGTCTCCTTAGATAAGTAGCTTTGTTAGGTATTGTTATGTTTTCCCTTGATGAGTATTTCTACCTATCTTTATTCTTAGTCGAAAGTTCATGGCCAAGAATTGGAGGTAATTAGCCCATCTTATATTATTCTATTTTTTTTTTTCAATGTTTCTTTAAAAGATATATATTTGATCCTTCAGCTATTATTGCCTGGTTCAGCAAAGTGTGCAGACAGAGAGAGAGAGAGAGAGAGAGAGAGAGAGAGATCCTTTCACAAAGTAAAGACAGAACAACAAAAACCTGCCTCCCGCATCCAATTTTTGGTAGGGCTTGTCTGAGAACCAGAATTCGTTTCTGTATGGCCTTATGTGGGCGACGTTTTTCAGCCTAGGAGAGAGAGAGAGAGAGAGAGAAAGAGAGAGGGGGGGATAACATCCAGTCGACACAAACTATGTCATTTCGGGACTACCATATGGTTCAATATCCTTTCAATAATTCTCTTGTGCATAGGTCCCGGAGAAAACCCACGATGTTCGACAGGCGACCCTACTCATTGTCACGCACAAGCGAGGAATCTAAACTACACCACTGGCAGACTTTATGATCTAACCTACATGCTTTAAATGAAATAAAATGAAATGGGGTTTAACGTCCTGACTGTTCTGCTCCTAAACTGGGCTAATGAAGACGGGCATACGCCATACAGTGTGCTATGAAGGAAATTTTGCCCGGGCAGCGGCACTATCGCCTACTCTTATATCGACTTCCAACTGCCATGGGATATTTGGGGGGGGGGGGCTAATTCGATTTTTTTTGGGGGGGGGGGGGCTTTACCCGGTTATACGTGACAAGGAGTAGGGTAGCATGTCCAATCTCGTGGGTTTTCTCTGGGTCCTCTGGTTTCCTCACACTGCTAAAGACGTCTATACACTAGCGAATTATTGAAATAAAATTGAACCATGTGTTAGTCCCGAAGTGACTTAGTTTGTGTCGAGTGGACGTTAAACCCCATTTCTCTCACTCTATCAAAGGAATTCCGTTCATTATTTACAAAGATATCTATCTATGCTGATTGCTATTGATATGATCTTTTTTTTAAAAAAAAAAAAAAAGATTCCAATTGATCAAATCGGAACATTATCTAGCGTTGGTATTTAGGTTTTTTGGGGTTTTTTTGTTTTTTGTTTTAATTAAATGTTAAATATTCAATCTGATTACATATTAGCGTGGGATTGAGCCGTGAGTAATTTGATATTTTAGCAGAAAATGCCAATGGCACATCGAGTATTTAACTAACTTATAATATCATAGCTTGATAATGACTAGAGAAGCCTAGTCGAAACGTCGGTCAGTCATAAGCAGTAATTGTATTCCATAGAATTGTGACGTATACTCCAGTTCAATTACTAAATGTCATTGAAACAACTTATAATAAGTGATGGATCGTATAAAAAAAATAGAGTTATCTCCCGATCCATGAAATGTAATTACATTATAAAACATTCAACTGCGTTTCAATAATCTAATCTTGTGGTAAAATAAGACTGGTATGGGCAGGTGTTTTCATATCTATAAAATGTATTGAATATTGTTTCAGATTTATATCAATCCGTTAAATATAAATATTGTTTCAGAACCTATCAAAGCATTAAATACCGTTTCAGATCTATACAGAACTAAACCGCTGCGTTAAAGACCGTTTCAGAAACTAAACGCCGTTTCAGAACTATGCCAATGTGTTAAAAACCGTTCCAGAACTAAACCGCTGCGTTAAAGACCGTTTCAGAACTATGCCAATGCGTTAAAATCGTTTCTGAACCCATCGTTTCCGAACTATCCCAATGCGTTAAACATCGTTTCAGATTTATGTCAATCCGTTAAACATAGTGTCTGAACTAATCCAATGCGTTAAGTTAAATACCGTTTCAGATTTATACCAGTGCGTTAAAGACCGGTACGTGTCGTTTCAGAACTAAACCAATAGGCTAAACACTGTTTCTGAACTATACCATAAATCTGCCTATTGCAGGTCTTTCTTTAGGCCTGAAATGTTATCTAAATTATTAATTAGACACATGCATTATGCAAGAGCAAAATCTGCTTATTACAAGTCTTTCTTTAGGCCTGAAATGTTATCTAAATTATCAATTAGACATTAATTAACTTATCCAGACCATAATAAACTCTCGATGTCAAGGCTAGCCTTCGATGTTGGCTGGATAAGATTCCTATATGCCGCTAATGGCCGTTGATAATTAAATCAGAAAAAGTGGATAATCGAGACTATGCTGTTTATATAAATGATTTTAGTAATGATGACCGAGACTATGCAAACATTTTCACCCGCTTCTTTCTCGGCTCATAGTGAATCAATTTGACTGAAATTTTCAGCAAATTACCTTTACACTATCTAGTTTTTAACTATTATAGCGAGAACTGCCATCTCTTTATCTTATCTCCCATAATGTATCTTTAATTAACTTATCCAGACAATAATCAACTCTTGATGGCATCGCTAGCCTGCGATGTTTATTGGATCAGGTTCCGATTTGCTATTCAACTTGCATTCATAATTAAATCATGACCTGGATAATCGAGACTATGGTTTTTATTCTACCGATTTCAGTAATGATGATCGAGGCTAGGCCGAAAATCAGTCGCTAAAATCTCGGTTCATGGTGGATCAATTTGACTGAAATTTTCAGAAAATTCCCTTTACAGTATCTAGTTTTTAACTATTATAGTGAGAACTGCCAGCTCTTTATCTAATCTCCCATAATATATTGTTTTTGATCGATATCCTTACAGTACATGTACTAATGTCCGTAACATACGTAATAGATCTATAGGAATGCATTAAATATCGTTTTTGTTGTTCTTTATTTTTATTAACTGAACAACTCAACTAAAAGCATTATCCTTCCGTCCTGAAGAAAAGACAGGTTGGTTAGATTATAACGAATATTGATTGAGAAAAAAGCCCAGCAAACATCTTGATCAATAGTTTATCAAATTATAACAAAACAACATAATAAGATAATATTTACCTTTTTCGTATCTAATAACCAAATAATCATCTTATTTTAAAATGTATCCTGACATATTCTGTTGTGGCTATATCTTTCAAACAAGTAATTCTTTCACAACAAACTTTCAACGTAATGTTTTACCTATAGGATTCTACGGGGCCTCCGATGTATATATGTATGATATTTATGACACTATCACACAGACCTTTCTGTAGTCTTAAACAACTCTTATCATCCTTGGTCTTACTCAGTTGAAAAAACACTATTCCACCTTCGCGAGACTTACGAGGTGAATAGGCTTCGCCGCTCTTCATCAAAACACTATTCTAGCTTCGTGAGGATGGCACATTGGGTGACACTTACGAGGTGAATAGCACAGGACCGCTCCTCATCTAAATCCACTTGTTAAATACACTGAATGTTGTACTTCTCTAGTAGTTGCTGTTAAACAATACCAATAATAATAACAGATTACCAAATGATATCTATACAATTAGATATTATGTTTTCAGCACAGGAATAGTCAAGCAGTAGTAAGAAGTTTTATTTTAATCCCTTCAAGTGCCTGTGGTTTTCAGTCCATGTGCAAAAGAGAGTTTGAGTATGTCTCCTCGACTAACGAGTCGAATAGCCCAGGGCTGCTCTTCATCAAAATCGAACACTAGTAATATACATTGAATATTCTCGGTAATATTTACACTTAATTCCAGGGGTCCTTGCTGTTAGACAATACCAATAATAGCAGATTATCAGAAGATATCTATACAATAAGTATGCTTTCAGTCAAAGTACAGAGAAGCGAGTTTGGACATGTTTAAAGACATCGCATTAAGGAGATGAAATCATAGCGGAAAAGAATTGTGTTAATTAATGTTCCGTCATTGTCGTTCCTCGGGAAATACACGGATCAATGATCTGGAACGTAATTATATATGTAATCCTTTTATCGTTTACCTGGCAGGTAAATTAGCCATCATGGCGGCGTATTGGTGATTAAAGTGAAATGAAATGGGGTTTCAGCATTACATTTCGTTAATGAAGTTAATACGCCCTACGGTCGGTTATGAGGGAAATTTTGTCCGGATGGCGAGAGAAGAAGAGAAATGGGTTTTTAACGCCCACTCAACACAAACTGGGTCAATTCTGGACTAACATATGGTTCAATTTTATTTAAATATTTCGCTTGCGCGTAGGGGTCTTTAGCAGTGGGAGAAAACCGGAAGATCTGGAGAAAACCTACGACGTTGAACAGGCGACCCTACTCCTTGTCACGTACAAGCGGGGAATCGAAACCACTTCACTCAGTGACAGACCTTATGATCAAATGCACACGCGTTAGACCACTGGACCACCAAACACCCCGCCCGGACGGCGAAGCTACGGTCTACTCTTATTTCGAATTCCAACTGTCAAGGGATCTTTTACATGCACACCAACATGTACACGGGACCTCGGTTTTTGTCCCATCCGAACGACTACAAACAGTTTCTCGCCAGGACCACCGTCCTATGACACTTATAATGGGGAACCACGCAGGACAATTTCGGTGATGTTGCTCGGCCAACACCGAAATTGAACCCGACACCAATTGGTTAGCAGGCCGTATCATAGAATAGTGTTGGTGGGATTTTCCCGCCTGGTTTTCTCATGTCAGTGGTGCAGAACGGTGGGAAAAGCGAGTAGTCGTACGGAGTGTACGAAAAATCGAGGACCCTTGTAGACTACTAACAGCATGTTAAAGGTCCCTCAATAGTATTACCGTTGCCTTTGCAAAATTCCTCTTACAGCACAATGCGGGGCGTATTCTCGTCTGCAAGTATTCCGGTTTGTACAGAAAAGTAGGACGTTAAACCCCCATTTTATTGCATATAGGGGCCACGTTGGCTAAGTGGGTAAGACGCTGTCTCACTAGACTGGAGGTCGGGTGTTCGATTCCTGCATTGGTCGAGAAAGTTCATCCAAATTTTCCGGCGTGGTTACCCCTTTTCAGTGATGCAGGACGGGATGCCTTACAAGGACAGCTGTCTAGTCGTTCGGATGGAACAGAAAACCGACGTCCCGTGTTCACATTGGCATGCACGTAAACGATCCCGTGGCAGTTGGAATTCCCCTCATAGCACACTGTATGGCGTATGCCCGTCTTCATTAACCCAGTTCCGACGTTAAACCCCATTTTCATTTCATTTTCATATAGAATAGAAATATTAAAAAAAAATCAATATTTAAGTTAAAACAAAAATTAAATAATGATATTTGTTACCAATATGTACATTTTTCAACCTTTTCTAGGACGAAATTACACTACCTCGTGCACATCCCTTGTCACACTATATACAGCTAAATACATGCTTT
The DNA here is from genome assembly GCF_932274485.2 of Patella vulgata. NCBI lineage: Eukaryota > Metazoa > Mollusca > Gastropoda > Patellidae > Patella > Patella vulgata. The sequence goes on along the minus strand of NC_065883.2, from coordinate 73,093,263 downwards.
GAATTCCATGCCCCTTGTTTAAAAACGATGATATTTATTTCGGCCTATCACCACCGATTTTATGACGACTTTGGCTATCTTTCGAAGAAGCGTAAACATCCAAATACAAGTCCAAACAAATATATTTGTTTATATACAAACAAACATACCCCTGATAACGGCGGATAATAATCTTGTTATCTCCCGAATGCTCCTGAATCCCGATGGAATGAATGTCATCGATCATCATCACACACACAGCAAAAAGAAACAACTATTAATTAAGATTGTATCCATAAATAGAATGCAGTGACATAATTCAATATTGGTTCGATATGTTTAGAATGAAACAATTTGATTTCTATCATGTTCGTCAAATAACAACATTAGATCGATACTTTATAAAACAGGATGTTATTGATGTCTGGTTAATGTCTCTAAGTAATCCATTTGGGCCTATTTATGTACGTGTGTTCCCGACAGTTGTGAATTTTGCAGCATGGTACTCTCCATGGTGTAGAGTGGACTATGTGTAGTACTGAGCGCCATGGAAAACGCATCACTTAGTTTTTCGTATAACAAAATGATCCTGTAAACATATCTTATTTATTTTGCTTCTTATTGTGAACAATATTCAAATGGGAACACATCAATAACAACACATTTGTACACTTATGGATGTTTAATCTGTAATCAAGGGTACAAAGTCAGAGGGGTCAAAACCATAAGTACGACACCGATGTTAGTAGCGCGTGTGTCCCCCACGGGCCATCATCACGGTAGGCTACAGCATTAACGCGACCCCTGCAAATGTGTAGGGGGGTCCGGTGATGAAATGTGAAGCCTCCCCACACCATTACACTCCCCCAACCCATCGATTCGTTTCGAAGACGCAGCAGTCTGCAAGACGTTCCCCAAGACGTCTCCACACACGTTGACGGCCAGCAGCGTGATAAAGATGAAAGCGACTCTCATCACTGAAGAGCACACTTTGCCAGTCTACTCTTCTCCATGTCTGGTGTCCTTGAGCCCATATCAAACGCCACTGACGGCGATGATCCCTGAGGATAGCGCCAACATAAGGTCGTCGCGCACGGAGTCCTACTTCTCTTAGACGACGTCTTACGGTGTTGGCACTTACTGGTCCTTGTCTTCCGACGACTGCTGCACCTGTTCGAGTCGCTGGGCGGAATCTGTCACGCAGATGGGTGACCCGGATGTAGCGGTCTTGAGCCTGGGTTGTAACGCGTTGTGGACCAGGACGTTGACGGTCACGTGTTGACCCAGTAACTCGAAGACGTTCCACCAACCTTACAATAGTGGACTGATGACAATTGAAGTGTCTGGCAATAGCACGTGTAGACATGCCAGCCCTGGACATTCCCATGGCTTCATTCCGTTGATTTTCAGTAAGTCTCGGCATCTCTAGCTCGATTCCTTCACACGTTCAACAACAAATTACGACAGATTGCCGTTTCACAGTTCATGTACTGCACATTAAGTTGAAAACATGCTTTTAAAGGGCTCATACACAATGCTGCACGTGAATATTGGGTTTTTCATGTGCATCTCGTGCAATTTTTTTTTGCACACGGGCCGATATTTTTTGCGTTTGGGAGCATTGTGTGAAACAATAGTTCATAGTATTGCATAATATTATACATACAAAACCACCTAGTAATAAAATATTTGGGGAAAAAAAGTGATGCGTTTTCCATGGCGCTCAGTATATATTGATACTGTACGAGTGCGATAGCACGAGGGCAATATCTATAATATATTACGCAATGTCTTGCACGAGACCATAAAACAACTTAAAATACAGACACTATCCAGTACGTGCATTTCAATGAAATACGTCACGCGGGTCCAATATTGCAACTAGTATAAATAATGGTACGCCAGCATCAAAGGATGACGCCATATCTGTATTTTAAATTCTTTGAATGGCATTTGACACACTATTAATGGAATAACAATTACTATGGTTTATTATACTGCGACGTTTCAACAAGATTTCACAATTTTTAGTCGTGTAATAAACCATGTTGTTATTCCATAAAAAGTGTCTTATTTGATGCAAAGTGGACTAAATGATACAGATAAGGAGCTGGTCGTTCTTGCTATAATATTTCAAAAATAGATAATGCAAAATGAATATATTAAAAATGCATTCAAATTACTGTATTTTCAGTAAAGTTATCAATGGTTGTAGTTTTGACAAGATGTGTGCATTGATCGTAACTACCATACTAGTCATTCGAATCTTACTTAGTCTCGTTTCTCCATTTTTAAATTAAATTATTAAATGGCCGAAGCGTTCGAATCTACTTAAATTTGGAGGCATCCGATGGCATCGAGAGTTGATTATGGTTTTGTCATGTTAATAAATGTTTAATTAAACATACATTATGCAATGTTTAATTAAACATACATTTCTTTAGACCTGAAATGTTATATAAACTATTAATTAGACATTCATTAACATGAAAAGACCATAATCAACTCTCGATGGCCGTCTTACGAGTATGTGTCGGATTGTCATTGGATTTGAATCCGATCTGCTGCTCAAAGCTCATTGATGATTAAATCAAAAAATGGATAATCGAGACTATGTTTTTACCGTACCGACTTTAGTAATCATGACTGAGGCTAGGCCAAAAAATCAATCGCTAATATCTCGGTTCTGATTGGAACAATTTGACTGAAATTTTCAGCATATTGCCTTTACATTATCTAGTTTTTAACTGTTATAGTGAGAACTGCCAGCTCTTTATCTAATCTCCGATAATGTCTAATTAATAATTTAGAAACATTTAAGACCAAAATACAGACCTGCAATGGGCAGATTTAGCTCTAGTTACTTTATTAACGGCTATTCATATCACTTCGCTATGAATATCCGTTACTAAAGTAACTAATTTTAGCTCTTACATAATGTATCTTTAAGGAAGGTTCTTAAAAGCTCTTCAATCTGAATAGATCACAGTTTGAATTTTCAATAATCAGGTGTTATATCGCAAATCAATTGGATTTATTTTCTCGTTGAAGGTATTAATCCTCATCAAATATTTTCAAGTTAATGATTATCATAACCGTTCTGTGTATTTATTGGGGTTTAACGTCCGCTTCTGGGTAATTATTGGTGTTTAATTCCCCTGCTGTGGGCCATATAGATATCGAGTGTGTTAAATGACACGTCTACGGTAGATTAACCATTTCAAATAAATTGATTTATTTTGTCACAAAAAGCTATTATATTGCTCACTCGAGTTTAAAGATACAAAATAAATATTTTTTCAAGGTGCGCAAAGTCATGTATACAAATATATTTTATTGGTGTTTATTGCTTAAACATATCTAGATCTAGATGTTATTTTGCGCAGTCGTGTTTATAATTATATATAAAACAACGTATTTTCATATTGCGCAAATGTTTTCTAATATCACAGTTTGTTGCATTTGAGTCGCAATTATGAAATGGGTGGCAATCGGGGTCTCGTGTCACATTTGTGTGTGTGTGTGAAATAGCTCTATTTAACGTCCGCTTCCACCGAGGTGATATTGCAGACTAACCCGTGTGATCGTTTAAACACGGGAGGCCGCTGTGGCTCAATGAGTGAGACGCTGGGTCTCTAACCGGGAAGCCCTGTATTCGATCCCTGCGTTGTCCGAGAAAGTTCATCGGGAGTTTCCGGCGTGGTTCCCCTTTGTCAGTGGTGCAGATATTGATCGCATAAGACGAAAAGTCGAGGTACCGCGAACACAGTTGTAATTTGAAATAAGAGTACGGTAGGTCAAATAGCCGCTGTCCGGGCACACTTTCTCTTATAGTACACTGAAAGATGTATGTCCGTCTTCATAAGCTGAGTATTTAATCTAGGCATTTGGTTTTAATCCTCTTTTCGACCCTTGTTTTACATAACACTCGACCTAGGGTTAATAGTTTTAATCCTCTAAATTAATATCTAAAGAACACAATAAAGGGACTATCCCCATTTGAACAGTCTCAAAAATAAAAGTCTGAGTACATATGAAATTTAAGCGCCAAAATATAGAAGAATGGTGTATTTACCTTTTCTCAAAATTTCAGCTCAAAATATTGAGTCGTTTGTACGTGAACCAAAACTCCTTATCCAGACACGTAAGCCTTTTAAGATTTCGGGTCAGTTTTTTCCTTGGGTGACCTGATAATCGAATCCCGTTTCTTTAGAGGTATATACAGTGAATGACCCATGTGCTGTACTTGATAACGAAAGGTAAATTTCACCTACACATTATTTTTATAAAACAAAAGTCTGGTTTTATCCAGACACCGCATAATACAGCTTGGGACACCGGTCTCCATTTCCAGATGAAGACTGACGAATTTAAGCTGTTTGAAAACGTATCACAAATACTGAGTTAGTTGCTCGGCCCTTAGGTAGAGGATTTTAAGTGATTTTAACACAAAATTATGCAGTTTTGTTCTCCAAAATATTACCGGGATTGGCCCTTTAAAACCCTGTTTTTTTTATATGAAACATTGGGTGAAACATTGTGTCCAATAGATTTTCTTTTTAAGAGCGTTTCCGTGAGAGCACCATGCAGGGGGTGATAACCCTTGGGTCAGGGATTTGGACCAAATTTTTTCTGTGAGATGGGTTAGTACCCAGATACATCCCCACAAAATATTAGATTGATTCAGTTGATACCGACCTGGAAAATTGGAAAAGAATTTTTTAATCGAAAAATAAGCCAAAAATAGGCAATTTTGGATCCAAATTTGAATGACCTGCTATTCGGACAATAATTGATTTGGATAGACAAAATTTTGGGCATTAGTAGGACCACTCAGGTTCCTCCTTCACACTGAGTTTGAAGTTTCTACTGCTAATGCTACCTTGGTACTGGCCGGATACCCAACTCTCTCTGAAAATTGAATTTAATGAAAACCAATGTTTAAGAGGCTATAGCTCGTTCTTTGCAGGGACTAGGACCAAAGTTGAATGTTACCCACAACTAGCAACCTTCCTACTAACAAAATAAAAAATAAAAATGAACGGAACAGTCATAATAAAAACAGGAGAAATATATTAAAAACACCAAAAATTAGGATAAAATGTCCCGTCTATCAATACCCCAGATGAAGTATATGTATGGACATCTTTACAAATTTAATATATTCCATTTAGTCGTTAGCAAGGATGATTTAGACATGAGAGGAACAAAGTAAAATGAGATTTAAAGTCCACTGGACACAAACTAGGTCATTTTGGGACTAGCATAATATGGTGATGCATACTGTATCTATGGACATCATCACAAAGTTAATATATTTGTTAGCAAGGGTGATTTTGACTTAAGAGAGAGAAATGGGGTTTAAGGTCCACTCAACACAAACTAGGTCATTTTGGGACTAACATATGGTACAATTTTACTTCAATAATACACGGGGGGGTTGGATGGCTGAATGGTTAGCGTGCGCGCGCTGTATCATAAAGTCTGTCATTGAGTCGACTGGCGTAGTTTCGAATCCCCAGTTGTACGTGACAAGGATTAGGGTCGTCTGTCCAACCTCGTGGGTTTTCTCCGGGTCCTCCCACTGCTAAAGACCCTACGCGCAAGCGAATTATTGAAATAAAATTAAACCATATGTTAGTCCCGAAATGACCTAGTTTGTGTCGAGTGGACGTTAAACCCCATTTCTCTCTCTCAATAATACACTTGTGGGAAAAGAGAATATCCATGAGGTTGAACAAACAACACCACACCATGTCACCGGCATGCTGTCACACCACTTAACTCAATGACAGACCTTAGGATCTAAGGTCTATGTGTTAGACCAGGGACAAGTTTCATGAATGTCCAATGCAATTTAAACAGAACAAATCGTCTTCTATAAATATGATATAATGAAAGGTGAAATATGATACACGATTCAGTGTAAGCATATTTTAGCTCTTGGGTAAAAGAAGTGTTTCTGAGGGATGTACATGTTCGCTCTTGTAACAGGTTTTAAGGACGAGGGGATTGTAGATGATCCAGTGACAGTAAGTCGTAGTCACACAATCAGCAAGACGACCATACAACACCTTTTCTGCCAATGTTCCTTGTGCCAAATAGGTTATTTTGGTCAAACATATTTTAGGAATCAGACCAGCTTATTCCCATCTGTATTTAGGAGCCGATCATTGTATGGAAACATTTGGACGCTTTCATGGAGAGGCATTACAGATCGGGAGGCTATGATAATTCTATATTGAAATCCCTGAAGGAGAAGAGGTCAAAAACACTACTACAAAATAAAACAGTACTCTGTGGTCCAAAAACCTTGAAGGAAGGTCAGAGAGCATTTACACTCGAACGTAGGAATCTAAGTAAGTGAGCACTTCTGCTCGAACGTAGGTATATGTAGGAGTTTGGCACATGCGGTCAACATTATCCTGGAGTTCTATAAATCCTGTTGTGATCTATGCCATGATTCAGAGATTTCAATACCAGACATTAAATGTCCCTACATGAACACTTCTGAATGTTTCTTCTTATGGTTCTTCTTTACATGAGCAGGTGTACAAATTAAAAGATATCTAGTCAAATTTATACGATGATCTGCTCATGAATACAGATCTTAATAACAGTGGTCTGATCCCTGCAAAATTACACACCACTTATGACCCTTCCCTATGGCTATCAAGCAAGCGTGAAAGTCAGATTTTGTCACAAAAATATTATGATTTTAAACAAAATGATCTATTTGACACGATTCACGTTGAAATTACGAAATATTACAAGTAATGGTGATGATCAGTAGTCATTTGAAGATAATCGTTGGTCATTGCTGAAAAGGTGCTGCTTTGGTTAAATTGTGCTAATATAAAAGCTTGCTATGCCAGTCTTTACATTTATGCACTTCCGTGCTACTAACTACTGCATACAGGTGAGAATAATCGTTGCCTGATCCTGCAAAATTATACACCAGTTAAGCCCCTTTCCTACGATGACCGCGAACGTCCGATTTTGTCACAAAAACTTCATGATTTTTAACCAAGATAGTATATTTGGCACAAGGAACATTCAAGTAACAAAAAATAGTACTAATGTTCATAATCAACGGTCATTTGAACTCTTGAAAATAGTATTCGGTCATCAGTGAAAAGACGAATTTCGTGGAAAATACCGTTTTACACATTTTCAGAATATTACAGCACTCTAGTGGGTTGCGTTCCGGTCAGTTTTTTTCTTTTGACATTTAGTTTGAGAAATGCCCTTCACAACCACACCAAGCAATTCTATGTCAGACCTGCAAAGAAGCAGCTACATGCGTTTTAGGATAGCATAGTTTTAAACATATGTAAAATGACCACTTTATGATCACTCACAGAAAATTCCTCACGATTCATTCATTCCCAAACGACTGCAGGATTTTAAGACGACTACTAGGCCTATCATACCTGACCAATATCAAAATGTAGAGACACAACTTTTTGGGTAGGAGCGTTTTGAAATTAGGGTAACAAATTGGTCGAAATATGTCAACTTTTGCCCCAAAACAACAATTTCCAGTTATACCGGAAGTTGTCCGTTCAAAATTTTTTCACTCCATCCTGTGACTTCTGTCGCCTAGGGGTCCCCATAGACCAAGTATGGTTGAAATTTTTTCAATTTCTGCATGGTGCTCTCGTGGACACGCTCTTAATAGTCTAAATCAGTGATTCTCAACTTCCTAATTGTGCAGCAAAATTTTGGGCGGCACACCGCGTGATCACAATTGCGTATTCACTGGTGTCTACTTGTAAGTTTATAGCTGCGTTTTTCTTTATTTAGTTTGAGTCATTCTATGTGTCTATGACTAGTCTGTGTCTACGGCTGTATGCCATCTATGACTTGCTATGTTTTTATTTTGTAAAATTCAAATTTTTTCATATATATTTAGCCAGGTGTGCCGCTATTTTTTCATTTGTTCCAAGGTGTGCCAAAAAAGGTTGAGAACCACTGGTCTAAAATGAACACTTTCAGGCTCTGTTGTACATCAAATATCGGGTGAAACACCGTGTCTAAGTCTAATTTAAGTTGGGTTTTTTTTTTAATTTTCCAAATTATTATAAATAAATAATTGAATAATAGTAGTTTATTCACAACTACATGTACATGCATGAGTATGGCAGTTACATATTTATGAATCGTTTTATGTTATAACATTGTATCTTATCTAGGATTTCTGTATTAATGGTCTATATTGCTGTGTAGTGAACACTTTAAAACCAATATATTTGTTAATTATTGTGTCTAGTCTATTTGTTTTAATCATGTAAATTATTATCTAACATGAACACTTTAAAACCTGTATTTTTGTTAAATATTGTATCTACTCTAGTTGTTTTAATCATGTAAATTACTATCTAATATGAACACTTTAAAACTGGTATTTTTGTTAATTATAAATAAGGGAAATGATTAATTGGTCAGCTAGCCTTAAAGTTTAGGAGCTTTTAACCTATAACTTTTCTAAACAGAGTAAACCTTCTAAGGAAAAACCTTAGATATTGCACTATAATGTGTTTAAATAAGTTTATGCTTGTTAATAGAATACAGCTACAGATCTTGCTGTCCACTAAAATTAAGTAAAACCTTAGATTTAAGGTGAAACTGCCCCCAAATGTAGTCAGATCTAAATATTAAGGCCACTTGCAGATTACGTCATGTTTTCAAGATATAAAGCCTAACCTAAGACCTAGCCCTAACCCACAATACTCGGCAACAATCATGCACCTTAGCTCAGTTTACATCTCGTGACTTGACGAAGTCTGCATCGATTCCCTAGTTGTGGTGACAAGGAGTAGAGTTGCCTCTCCAACCTCATGGTTGACGTAGTTTGTGTTAAGTGGACTTAAACCCCATTTCTCTCTCTCTCTCTCTCTCTCACGAAGTTAGCAAGTGGCCTTAATATTTAGAGCTAACCCCTAAATGTGGTAACATAAGTTGTTAAGAGAATACAGCTCCTAGTCTTCTTATCTACAAGCTATAAAAAACCTAAGATTTAAGGAGAAATTGTGCCTTAATATGGCAACTTAATTAAGTTTAAGGTAGTTAAAAGAATACAGCTCCAGGCCTCTCTGTCTACTAAAACTAAGGCAGTTAACAGAATACAGCTCCAGGCTTCTCTGTCTACTAAAACTACCTAAAAACCTTAGATTTAAGGTCAAATTGCACTGTTAGGTGGTTACTCAACTATAAGGTATTTAAAGATGCATTATGTAAGAGCTACATCTGCCTATTGCAGGCCATTTTTGCCTCAAATGTTATATAAATTATTAATTAGACATTTATTCACATGAAAAGCCTATAATCAACTCTATAGAACATTGGATGGCTGTGATTTTGAACGGATTGAAATATGATTGACAGTTAATAATTTGGAATGGATAATCAAGACTTTATTTATTATCTTAATAACAATGATAGCAATGTCAATCAAGACTACACTATTCTTCAGTCATAACATCACTCAGAATAAAGTAATTTGACTGTAATTTTCAAGATATTCCCTTTTCATTATCTATTTTCTTACTATTATAGCCAGAACGGCCAGCTCTTTATCTAAATCTTACATAATGCATCTTTAATAGAATACCCCCCCCCCCCCTCCAACCACCCCACCCCCGCCATCCACCCGTATTCAAATTAGAGAAATTAAAAAAAAAAACAGCTACAATTATTCCTATGTAAGTTTATCACACGGTTAGATTTATTAATATAAAAATAAATAAAAAATAAAAATATGACGAGTATTCAAATATGAATTATATACACGTATATCAATAATAAATTCATGTTCCCGTTTGTTTCATAATATCGGTTACTTTTTCTGTGGATCTGTACAAACTGGTTTTATTTTGTTCTTTATAAATATTTTGAGAATTCAGATACCGTAATAAATTCATGTTCCTGTTTGTTTCATAATATCAGTTACTTTTTCTGTGGAACTGTGTGAACTGGTTTTATATTGAGAATTCAGATACCGTAATAATTCATGTTCCCGTTTGCTTAATAATATCGGTTACCTTTTCTGCGGAACTGTACGAACTGGTTTTATATTGCTCCTCATCAATATGATGTATATTTTGGAAATTCAGATACTGTAATAAATTCATGTTCCCATTTGTTTAATAATATCGGTTACTTTTTCTGCAGAACTGTACGAACTGGTTTTATATTGTTCCTCATCTATGTGATACCACATTATCACGTTATAGAAGAATTTGTACGCTTCCAGTCTCTTCTCCCATCCTTCCAGCTGAGGCAAGATTTGATGATAACTTGTGAAGAAATCGTCATGGAACGGATCTTCTGTGGCTGACAGCAACAGATCCATTTCAAAATGCGCATAATTCAAGGACGGGTCAAATAAAACTGAAAGAACAAAAAAGAAATTAAATCTAAATTGGCAGAGGCGGATCTAGGAATTTTGAAAAGGGGGGTGGGGGGCGCTGCGGGGACGGAGCACGCCGCTGAGAGGGTTTTTTTTATCCGTTATTTCCTTGCATCTGTAGCCATTCCAAGAGCAATTTGGCTGATATTTTCGTCTAAGTAAATGTTCAGAAATCGTTGAAACAGAGCCTTAAAATCGAGCAAAAAAGCCAGTTGAACATGCGACTCGAAAATTGTCAAGGCGAGCGAGGCATTATGATAGGAAAAAAGACAAATCTATTCCCTAGACACTTCACTATTTAAGCCTTGTTATGTGTACTGTCCACACATGAAACAGTGCTACATGAAGTTGCACTCATGCGCGTCGGTGATGGGCACGAGTGTTGACGCCGCCAATTCCACAAGATGCTATCATTGATGTCTGTCTATTGTCACTCTATAGGATTAGGGCACCGTCAGCTAAACAACAAGAATTCGTTTAAAAGTGGAAGCATTAATTAGACCAGACTGGTGTGTTTGTGTCGATGGTTTGAGTCATTTGGGATCCCTGCAACGGGTTGGGAACGGACATAATAATATTTGGGTCTGAGAAAAGGCAGTTTCAGCAGTAAAAAGGGGCACTGTCGAAAATTAGGTCCCCCCCCCCCCCTTGGATCCGCCTCTGATTGGTAAAACTATTTTTAGAAGAATATTGGTATTTTACATCCTACTTTTCTAGGGGGATTGGGTGGTCTTGTGGTTTAATGCATGCGCATGAAACCATAAAGTCTATTATTGATCAAGTGGGGTGGCTTGTCGCCTGTCCAACCTGGTGGATTTTCTTCGGTTTCCTCCGGCTGCTAAGGACCTCTACACTAGTCTACGACCATGCGAATTATAGAAATAACTGGATCATATTTGTCCTGAAATTACCTAGTTTTCTCTCTTTGTCTCTCTCTGACATGATTTCCCCTTGTCAGTGGTACGGGACAGAGGGCCTCACAAGGACAGCTGTCTAGTCATTCGGATGGGACAAAAAACCCAGGTCCCAGATACACATTTGCATGCAGTTGGAATAAAAGTAGGTCGTAACCGCTGTCCAGGAAAAATTTCCCTCACAGCACACTGTATGGCATCTTCATTATGGCACTGTATGTCCGGGTAGGACATTAAACCCCATTTCATTTTATTTCATTTTCATGACATGGGAATATCTGACAACCAGAATATTTTATTTATATGGCCTAACATATTAAAAGAATATTTCTACCTGGACCATTTTGTGTTTGTCCAAAATTAGCGACACACAGATCACTATGTATTATTTCTGGTAATATTGTGACATCTTGAAATAGTTTATATATATTTAATTGTAACCATGACCATTCGGATATTAAATCTCTATCTCCATACTGAAATAATAGAAAAATATGATTTTAACGGACATCATGTTACGTTTAAAGGGCATATAGCTCTATTTTGGGGGCCCTGAAAAAACATGATTTTAACAGACTTAAAGTAGCTAAGTCTCTAACTCAATATCATCCAAAGTCTTCGACATTGTAAACAAGAATTATTTCTCAATTTAAATGAACATTGATGTTGTGATGGACTTCTGATATCCAATTTTTAAGACAAAATAAACATTTTACTATTGGTACACGAATCGAATCGTGTACCATAATGCATTTCAGCGCCATTTGTAACAAGGGACTTGAAGAACGAGGCTAGACATATTCCACAAGTCATGTTAAACGGTGACACCATATTCTTATCTGGAGAGCATGCACAATAAATACTATCAGCGTAGACTGGAAAAACCAAAGACTGGCGTATTTCGCGGAACATAACTGATTAGAAATTACACTAAAAACTGAAACGATTGAATGCTTATCAGTTTACATACATTCACAATACATTATATGCATTGCGACCCATTTGAGTCAATTTCTAGGTCCAAAATATTAGCGATTTAGCTCCTTTAAAATGCGTGGAAAAGCATGTAATATGAATTTATATAAATTGATTAACAAGCAATATTTTTAAATAATCAGTTATGTTCTCTAAAATTTGCAAGCAGTGCAAATGGAATAGCAAGTTAACAGTCTAGCCTGTCCTGTGTTTGCGATTGTACAGTAGATATATCACTTTGTCTTAGTATGTAAACATTATAATGTATTAAGATAACAATATTTACCTAAACTATATCCCAATCATGTTCGAAATGTATATAAGTTCAATCATGATCAGTTATGTTCAAACCCCGACAAAAATATTATGGTGTCCATATCCTGTTTTCTGTATAAGGCATTTGTACTGAGAGGAGAACAGTTGTAATAATTGTAACGATTCAAATATATTAACAAGTGGTTCTAACTAAGCAAGTGGTTCTGTGATTGAATCCTGTCTTGTTTCCCCTTGTCAGTATTGCCTGATTATAGGGACTGACAAGGGAATTGCATCTACAAGTTCAGATGGTATGAAAAACTGAGGTACACATTGCAATTGGAATTTAAAAAATAATATGCAGAAATACTGCTGTCCGGACAAAATGTCCTTTATAATAAACTGCATGGCATCTGCTGGTGCAAAACAGTAGGAGGTTAAACCTCATTACACTTCAATTGTTAAAACAAGTCTATAATAGTACTGGGTATTGCCACTGTAGTCACGATACAATACGTATTGCGATTCAGTTCTAACGATACCATTCGTATCACGATTCATAACCAGGTCAATATTTACCAAGACATCAACAGGATAAAATGAATAACTGATATTTTTAGTCCCGCCGATGTCTAGTCTATACATGCAAGTACCTTTTTTTCTATTCCTCTCATTAATGGATCCATAATCTCTCTTATAAAATATTCCTGAAGAAAAGAAATGAATAACATACAAGGGCTTCACTATATAACTGAATAATAATGAAGTGGCTTAGGTTCCCAGGTTTCGATCCCAATGATGGTCGAGAAAGAATCTTATGATTTTCCGGAGTAGTTTCCCCTTGTCTGTGATGCAGGGTGGATGGCTTGGAAAAGAACAGGGCCTAGTCATTCGGATTGCACAAAAATAATGAGGACTCGTGTACACCTTGGTGTGCAACTAAAAAATTCCTTAACAGTTGCTATTCAATAGCTGTCTGGACAAAATTTCACTTATAGCAGCATATAGCACACTGCATATAGCAAACAGCATGTAGCCCACTGCATATATATATATAGCACACTGCATATATATAGCACATTGCATATATAGCACATTGCATATATATAGCACACTGCATGTAGCTCACTGCATATAGCACACCCTTATTCATTAGCCTGGTTGAAGCAGAGATAAAAAGGATGCTAAAAACCATTTTATTCATTCACTAGTAGATGACACAGCACTGCACAGGTTGTGCCTACAACTCTGAAACCGGAAGCCGTAGGCCAACGCTACCAGGCCTATGTTACTCTCTGGTCCAAGCTACACCGAATTTCAGCCTCAGGACAACCCTAGTGTAGCCGCCAACCCTGAACAGACAGACAGACAAACGACAGTCACAAATATTAGTCTAGATTGGTTATAATAGAAAAACTGGGCCCTTATTCACAAAAACTTAAACTAAGATACAATCGAAATTTTAAGAAATAGTGCAATTCGATTGGCTGACCAGTAAAATCAATTTGCATATATCCAATGAAGTTGCAATATTTCTTAAAATTTCGGTTGTAACTTAGTTTAAGTTTTCGTGAATAAGGGCCCTGCCCAATAGCAGTGATGTCACGGGAAAAAGAATTATAAGTCCAAGCCCATAATATTCTGTATACCATGCCCTGCCAGTCTACAGAATTATTTTATTTTTATATTAAATTAGACATTCGTAGCTGACTGCTCTTACCTCCCACGTATCTGTTTGAACTGGTGCCACTCTAAATTCACCAAAATATCTGGGAAACGTTGATCCAAATTTATCTACATAATTAAGTTGCTGGGGACTGGAATGGACAAAACTTTCTTTTCTTTTTACATCATCTTTGAGAGTGGAATTAAAACTGTGAATTCTGAAACAAAATCATGATAATGAGGTAATATTAATGACTTTAAACAGTCTCCAAGAATCCAATTTTATCCTAATTAAACCATAGGGCTTTATTCCTTATTTACTAAAACTAGAAGTAAAGTAGTGTAAGAATTCAGCCCTTTAATTGGCCAAGAGCTAAATTTTGTATTAAGATCTTAACTATCTGTTTGGTGGTTCTCCCTTGTCAGTGATGTAGGATGCAAGGGACTAAAAACTGAAGTCCTGTGTACACATTGGCTTGCACGTAAAAGAACCCTTGACAGTTGGAATTCGAAATAAGAGTAGGCCATAGCACTGATGTCCGGGCATCTCTTACACACTGGGCAATCTAAAATAAAATTTGTAACAATCTTTAATTATATTCATTGGCTTAGGGCATAATATTATGAATATGACTTTTAATTTGACTTGAATTCCAAATGTTTGAAATGCTAAAAAGTAAATTGTAAGATCTAATTAATTTGTAAAAGGAAACTGGCGCCTTAATTTAAAAATAACTGGTTTATTTCAGGGGGGTTGGATGACCGAATGGTTAGCACGTGTGCGCTGTATCATACGGTCTGTCATTGAGTTAACTGGCGGGGTTTCGATTCCCCTCTTGCACGTGACAAGGAGTAGGGTCGCCTGTCCAACCTCGTGGGTTTTCTCCGGGTCCTCCAGTTTCCTCCCACTGCTAAAGACCCCTTACGCACAAGCGAATTATTGAAATAAAAATGAACCGTGTGTTAGTCCCGAAATGACCTAGCTTGTGTCTAGTTTAAAGTAGTCTAATTTAGGGAGCCACGGTGGCTAGGTGGTTAAGACGCTGGCTCGCTAGCCTGGAGGTCGGGTGTTTGATCCCTGCATTGGCCGAGAAAACTCATCAGGATTTTCCGGCGTGGTTCCCCCTTGTCAGTGGTGCAGAACAGGGGGCCTGACAAGGACAGCTGTCTAATCCTTCGGATGATACGAAAAACCGAGGTCCAGTGTATACATTGGAATACACGTAAAAGATCCCTTGGCAGTTAGAATTCGATATAAGAGTAGGCGATAGTGCCACTGCCCGGGCAGAATTTCTCTCATAGCACACTGTACGGCGTATGCCCGTCTTCATTAGCCCAGTATAGGAGCAGAACAGTAGGACGTTAAACCCCATTTCATTTCATTTCATTTCAGTCTAATTTATTTGATGTAATGTTCTTTAAGGTACTTTCCCATGAAAGAAGACTGGATCTTTACCTGGCCATTTTCTCGCCGAAGTCCGCCCAGTAATCAGCCATTGGTTGAAGATCTGGTATATATTGTAAAACATGTACAGCTGAACCATTCTCACAATCTCTAATATCAATTACCTTTAATAAACAAAAACATGGTCGTCAATAGATTCACAATCTCTAATATCAATCACCTTTAATAAACAAAAACATGGCCGTCAATAGATTCACAATCTCTAATATCAATCACCTTCAATTATTTCAATAATTCGCTTGAACCTAGGGGTATTTAGCAGTGGGAAGAAACTGGAGTACCTGGGGAAAATCTCTAAGATTGGAGAGGTGACCCTACTCCTTGTCACATACAACTGGGGGATCGAAACCACGCAACTTGACTCATTGACAGACCTTCTGATCCAACAAGCATGCGCTAACCATTCGGCCACCCAATAACCTATGTGAGGTTGTCTCCTCCTACACAGGGGGGGGGGGGGGTATGGCCGAATGGTTAGCACTTGTGCGATGTATCATAAAGTCTGTCATTGAGTCAACTGGCGTGGTTTCGATTCCCCGGTTGTATGTGACAAGGAGTAGGGTCGCTTGTCCAACCTCATGGGTTTTCTCCGGGTCCTCCAGTTTCCTCACACAGCTAAAGACCCCTATGCGCAAGCGAATAATGGAAATAAAACTGAACCATATGTTAGTTCTGAAATGACCTAGTTTGTGTTGAATGGGCATCAAACCTCTCTCTCTCTCTTTCTCTCTCTCTCTATCTTTCTGGTTTTGTCCTCCTACACTATCTACCTTGTATGATTTTGGTGCATCGATTATTTCTATCTGATTAAGAAAATCTAAACTGCTTTTTTCAGCTTCAAACATTTCTTTTGCCTGAAATTGAAGAGTAAAATATAAAAAGTTTAATACAAATAAAAGGAAATGAGGATTTAACTTCTTCCTTTTCGGCACTGACTTGGTCAGGCACCGTGCTTTGATGTAAATTTTGCCCTGACAGCGGTGCAACAGCTTTCTTTTGTTTCGGGGAGTTGTCTGGTTTAACACGTAAGGTTTGACATTGAGTGAAATGGAGTGGTTCTGATTCCCCCTTATTACTTGACAACAAGTAGGGTCGCCTGTCCAGCCTTGTAAGTTTTCCCCCCGAGTCCTCCAGGTCCTCTGGTTTCCTCCCATTGCTAAAGTCCCCTACATGTAAGTGAATCTTTGAAATAAAATTGAACTATATGTTAGTCCCGAAATGATGTAGTTTGTGCTGGGTGAACATTAAACCGTATTTATCTTTCCTACTCCTAAATTGATTTCCAACTGTCAAGGGATCTTTCATGTGCTGCCAATTGTATATACAGGATCTTAGGTTTTTGTCCCATCCGAATGAATAGGTTCTGTGCCATACAAGGCTATCCGTCCTGCACCACTAACAAAGGGGCTGGAGATCCTCTCAGCAACTAGGTGTATGACTTTATTACTTTAATTAGGCACTGTTAATTAAAGATGCATTATGTAAGAGCTAAATCTCCCTATTGCATGTTTTTCGTTTGGCTTCAAATGTTATATAAATTATTAATTAAGACACATGACAAGCCTACGTGTAAAGTATAATCAAATCTCTTGAAATTCGGATGGCTGAGATTTAAACGGATTTAAACTCTTGTGAAACTTAAAAATTTAACGATAAACTGAAAATAGGGACTGTCTGGATTTTTAAAGATATATTATGGAAGATTAGAATAAGAGCTGGCAGTTCTTACTTCAATAGTTAAACACTAGACCATGTAAAAGGAATATGCTGAAAATTGGTTCACTCTAAGCCGAGAAAACCTTATTTTAAAATCACTGTAGCCTTTATTGTCATTGTTACCGTTGTTATGATAATTAACAAAGTCTTGAATCTTGATTATCCATTTTTGTCGTTAATCATCAATGGGCGTTGAACAGCAGATTGTATTCAAATCCAATGAAAATCGGACACATAAGATGGCATCGAGAGTTAATTATTTGTCTTTTCACGTTAATAAATGTCTAATTAATAGTTTATATAACATTTCAGGCCTAAAGCAAGACCTGCAACAGGCAGATTTACCTCTGGCATAATGCATGTTTAAGTACTGTTGCTGCAATGATAAACAATCTACCTACAACATCTTGTCAAAACTTTAAACAGTCATAACTTTGCTCAGAATAAAGTAAAGTGAAATGAAATGAAATGGGGTTTAACGTCCTACTGTTCTGCGCCAAACTGGGCTTATGAAGACGGGCTTACGCCATACAGTGTGCTATGAGGGAAATTTTGCCCGGACAGCGGCACTATAATACAGCCTACTCTTATATCAAATTCCAACTGTCAAGGGATCTTTTACATGCATGCTAATGTGTATACGGGACCTCGGTTATTTCGTTTCATTCCATCCGAACGACTAGACAGCTGTCCTGCATCACTGACAAGAGGGAAACACGTCGGAAAATCTGGATGAACTTTCTCGGCCAATGCAGGGATCAAACACCAGACCTCCAGGCTAGCAAGCCAGCATCTCACCCATTTAGCCACCGTGACCTCCCAGAATAAAGTAATTTGATTGAAATTTATAATACATTCATTTTTCATTATATCTATTTTTAAACTATTATAGAAAGAACAGACAGCTCTTTATCTAAATCTTACATAATGCATCTTTATAAGATCATGCAAGGTAAAATTGATGTAATTACCACAGCATGTTGAGTATCCAATGACTATAATATGTAAGGTTATTCACTGGGAATCACCATTATATTAGTAAAACAGTACATTAATTCTATTGTATTATGTAGTTCATCAAATTCATTGAGAATGACAGAAAACTGTTGGGTTTCTACTGTTGCACAGTTTAAAATGGTCTGTCTAGATTAGATAATGAGTGACCGGTATATAACCCTTCAGTTTCACAAGTAGTGTTAAGTAATTTATTAGTCTGTTAATTACTCAACACCTTTTGAGAAACTAAGCAGTTATAAACTCAACACCTATTATCTAATCTAGACGGACCATTTGAAACTATTTGACAGTAGAAAACCAATAGTTTTCCATGATTGTCAACAAATTTGAACAGTTTTCCAACAATGGTTTGAAACTAAACATTAAAAACAGAAACTCCTGCAAACACAGCACAACTTAAAGGAGCTAAATCGCTAACATTTGGGACCTAGAAATTCACAAAAGTGGGTCGCAACGCATATAATACTGTAATATGAATGTATATAAACTGATTTACATTTAATGGTTTCCGTTTTTACTCCAATTTCAAATCAGTTATGTTCGGCAAAATAAGTCAGCAATCTCAATCGAGTGCAAATTTCTAGCGTCTAGTTATTCTAGTCTATATAACTCCATTTGATTTGGTGCAATGTGTCTAGCCTTGTCCCTCTCAATACAACTGGGGCTGAAGCGCATTATGGTACACGATTCGTGTACCAATGTTAAAAAAATTATTTTATCTTAAATATCGGATATCAGAAGCTCATCTTTTCCCGGTAAGTTTACATCATCAATGTTGATTCAAATTCACCAATAATTCGTGTTTTCGAAGTCGAAGATTTTGGAGGATTTTGAGTTACGGACTTAGGTCCTTTAATGATACCCAAGTTGTAATGTAGTGAATAGTTACTGGTACTTACAACAGAATGTTTGTTTAATTTTATGAAATATTTATCTGGATTTTTATCTGAAGAAAACAGGGCAGCTTTATTAACAATTCCACCTTGGACTAACTTCTCAAATTGTAAACTGGGATCGTCCATGTCTTCTTGCAGAACTTCTTCAATTATCTTAAAATCTTCCATATTATAGGCCTACAATGAAAAAAAACCTCCACAATATCCACGATATTTCTAGGTTTCAGATTTTAATTTTTTTTAGGAAATGTAAATACTGTAGGCCACTTTTTCAGACGTCGTTGAGAATTTTTTGTGCTATTATTATACACTCTTCTACTTCCAATATTTCTCTTTTAATTTTTAAAAAATAAATTTTAGGATATAGGCTAATAGGCTCGTAGGCCTACATAATTTGTAAAAAGAAAATATGCTTGGGATTCATCAATTAATACAAATAAATCATTTAATTAGGGCCTACCCTAAATAAAAAAATTAAAAAGGTAACTTTCATTTTCACCCAAATCTATTCTAGATGTTTTTAAATTTAAATTAAAACTTTTTCATAGTCTATTCCATTTATCATTTTAAGTCATTGTTTGTATCAAAATTGTGTTTATTTTATTGCAAGAATGAATTATAAATTCCTAGATCTATGTATAAAATTATCTAATATATATATAGGCAAATTAAAAAAAATAAATTATTAGATAAAAGTAGCTCTTTTTAAAGTAAAAGTAGCCCATTTCTAACATCATTATTTCATCACGAAACTACACCTTTTTAAAGTTTTTCGTCCCTTTTAACTGGAGTGGCCTAATAGGGTAATAAAAAATGAAACTTCTAGCAATACATAGTGAAGTTCTGACAGTTAATCAACATCAGAAGTCTCCAGTTTCCTGACTGACAGGTGCTCGAGGATAACTGTAAATTGGCCCCGCCCAAATAATCTCTAAGTCAGTTATAAACATATTAAAAATATGGTTTGAACACATAATTTATATATTATACCAATTGTCGTTATATAATAGCATAACGTTTTATTTTACTGGTATATAGTTGCCTAGAAACATAATTGGATTTACAAAATCCATTTATTTTAGTAATGGTGTAGAGGGTATAAATTTACCGTTCACTGAATTAAAGTTATCCAGACTGCTAGCGATTTTGTCCAGTTATAATTGAGACTTGAGCAATCGAGAGTTTGCATGCATCAAACATGGCTGCCAACAAGAAAGGCGAATTGTCGGAAAATGAAGAGAAACTCGTGGAGAAAATCAACGAAAACGATGGTATCTTTTCTAAACCCTTTCTCTTATTTATTATCCTTTTATTTTTGTATTTTGTAACGAAAATTGGTATCTTTTTATTAAGTTTAGTGAACAAGATTGCGACAATTAACTAAAGAATTTACTGGAATCTGACGGACGTGAAAACGTCGTTATAAAGGGAGATAACTACATATAAGGGGCCTGTCGAGGAGAAATGACAAATTTTTGTGCTATATAGATAGAAAGAAAATCAAATCAAATACAATAATAATGTGTTATGGTATTACAAAGTCCATGTATACATGTACATGCAGCTACAATATTGTTGCTGTAAACTGTGTTTACTGCTACAATTGATACTGTCTATAGCTAAGAGGCCTTGCGCAAGTACAAATTGGTTCAAAAGCAAAATTTTCCACACATATCATTACAGTTTGTATTGAAATAAGTAATTCTATCATAAATAGTGAATTCTGGACCACTAAAATAGTTACCAAACAGTGTTTATTGTGGTAATGCGTTCTACATTTTCGAAGTGATATTTCTTACAATCCACCATGACACCAAGCAGGTGAAATCTTGCCAAATATCGCATTGCGTTAACCCTGCCCATGGTTTCCCTTGTAAGGCAGTGTTACTACGCTAGATTACTATGAAAGCCAAATATGGAAAGTGATGCATGATTACGTGAGGCGGAGTGTGCATGCTATTTCTGGCTGGGCGGACATTTTAAGTAGGATAGGAGAGAAATTTCACGCGGTAGGTGGGTTTCATCAAATCATATAATTATGCAGTAAGGCTTCACTTTTATTTCAATGGGAATTGGTTCATTATATGTTAAGCTATGTGCAGTACAGTTTGGGCTAAGTTTATGTGTAAATTAAAGGGAGTTATAGGCCAGTAACTTTTTTGTAGTCATTTGACTAAAAAACTTGCTCAAAGGAACCGCTTAGAACAATCCTCTACTGTGGTTGGAGTAGGATGGAAGACATCAGTAGTGGAACCATTTCTACTGCATGTAGTCTGATGACATTGGTCTGTGTTTGTTTTTAGCTATGATTGTATACTTTTTATTTATCCTTATAAATTATATTTTTCTTTTAAAGTTCAAGCATGAAAACTAAACTTGCTCAAAAAAACTACTTTAAAACACCAGTGCTCTTTCAAATAATGTTCATTAACTTTATCTCGTTTCAGGTTCATTTGAAGAAGTTCAAAATCTGTTGAAAGAGAAAGATGTGAGAGTGGATTGTCTCGATTCAGTGAGAACTATTTTTAAAAATAATACCACAATGCAAACCTGTAAATAAGGCACTTGTCACAGACACATTGTCAGGCACAAAATTCAGTCCGGCATGGTTATAGTTATATAGATTTAATAAGACATTCAAGAGCTACATTTGCCCAATGCAGATCTTTCTTCGGGCCTTAATTAGACATTTATTAACATGACAAGACCATAAAATGGCTCTGATTTTAAGTACATGTAGATTAGCACGGTTCGGCCATTTAATGATTTAATTTAAAAATGGAGAAATGAGGCTGCAATAATAAACAATCAATGCACACATTGATAACATCGCTCAGAATAAAGTAATTTGAATGAAATTTTCAATATATTCATTTTGCATTGTCTAGTTTTGTACTATTATAACGTGAACGACCAGATCTTTATTTAACTCTTACATAATGCTTCTTTAATAAGATATAAAAAAGTATTTCCCTCTGACAACTGTTTTCACAAACTAGAATTTCTCTCCTTTTTTAGGGGGTTGGATGGTCGAATGGTTAGCATGTGCGTGCTGTATCATAAGGCCTGTCATTGAGTCAACTGGCAGGGTTTCGAATCCCCGGTTGTACGTGACAAGGAGTAGGTTGCCTGTCCAACCTCTTGGGTTTTCTCCGGGTTCTCCGGTTTCCTCCCCTACACTCAAGCGAATTGTTGAAATAAAATTAAACCATATGTTAGTCCCGAAATACCTAGTTTGTGTCGAGTGGATGTTAAACCCCATTTCTCTCTCTCTTTCTCTTTTTTTATCCTGTAAATTAAGAGAATGTTTATTTTTACAGACTGGCATGACCCCATTACAACATGCAGCATTTCGAGGTAAAAAGGAACTGTGTGAATTGTTGTTAGCACATGGTGCCGATGTTAACAGTAATTACCATGATAATAGTTATACAGCTCTCATGTTTGCTACACTATCAGGTAAGTCTGTCTATTCATTAAGTTGTATTTATAGCACACCTTTTATGAGGTAACAGGTTCAAACACCTGTTAACGAAGGGAACATGCAAAAATTACTTGTGATAATGACACCTGTCAATAATGGAAAGAGGGTGTGAAAATAATGGAAGAGGGGTTTGGGTGGCAGAATGGTTGGCAAGGTGGGCGTTGTATCATAAGGTCTGTCATTGAGTCATCTGCCGTGGTTTTGATTCCCATGTTGTACGTGACAAGGAGTAGGGTCGTTTTCTTTGGGTCCCCCTACTGCTAAAGACCTCTATGCGCAAGCGAATTATTGAAATAAAATTCAACCATATGTTAGACCTGAAATGACCTAGTTTGTATAGAGTAGACCTCACTCTCTCTCTCTTTTCTCTCTCTCTCTCTCTCTCTCTCTTTACAGCTGTCAATAATGAAAAGAGGGTGGGCAAAAGTAATCCCCATCTCTTGTGTTACTAATGAAAGCTGCGATGGCTCGGTGGTACAGGATAGAGGGGCTGACATCATTACTAAAGTCGGTACGATAAAAACATAGTTTAGAGTTTTTATTTACCGGTAATCATTAATGAGCGTTGAGCAGCAGATCGGATCCTAATCCAGTAAATATCGCAGGCTAGCGATAACATCAACAGTTGATTATGGCCTGGATAAGTTGATTAACGTCTAAGTAATTAATTAGATAACATTTCAGGCCTAAAGAAAGACCCGCAATAGGCAGATTTAGGTCTTGTATAATGTATGTTTAAATTATCATTCAGTATTTGTCAACCATAATCTAAAATTGCTAAATTTCTATTTTAGGCAATGTTGAAGTGACAAGATTGATGTTACAGGCAGGAGCAAATATACACCATGTCAACTCAGTCAATAGAACAGCCACACAAATGGCAGCTTTTGTAGGTAAGTAGAGTTTGAAATAAAAGTATACACCATATCAACTCAGTCAATAGAACAGCCACACAAATGGCAGCTTTTGTAGGTAAGTAGAGTTTGAAATAAAGTATACACCGTGTCAGCTCAGTCAATAGAACAGCCACACAAATGGCAGCTTTTGTAGCTAAGTAGAGTTTGAAATAAAGTATACACCTTGTCAACTTAGTCAATAGAACAGCCACACAGATGGCTCCTTTTGTAGGTAAGAAGAGTTTGAAATAAAAGAGAACAAAATACACTGTACATGTTGATGTGTATGTAAAGGATCCCTTGGCAGTTGGAATTTGACGACAAAATAGACGGAAACGCATACGTCTGGAGGAATAGACTGAAGTGGATGTGTTGATGGAATTTTAATCCCCATTTCATTTTCTTTCAAAAGAGGGGAGCGGTGGTGTGGTAACTCAGTTAGGAAGATGTTGGTTTGCTAGTCTGGAGGTCCCATGTTCGATCCCAGTGTTAGCCGCGAAAGTTAATCTAATTTTCCGGTGCGTTTCATGGTACAGGACGAAGGAGGGCCTGTCAAGGGACAACATATTGTAGTCTTTTGGATATGATGAAATACCAAGGTCCTGTAAACATTGGCTTCGGAATTTGAAATAAGAGTAGGCCATAGTCCTGGTGTATGCCCGTCTTCATTTGCCCATTTCATTTTAAAAACATCAAATTGATCAGCCCAATATAATAAATTTATTCTTGTATCTGTTTCAGGTCAACATCAATGTGTATCTGCCATCAACAATTTCTTTCCTAAAGCAGATTTAGAATATTTTACTGTTCCACAAGGTAAGAGTTTTTATCAGGGATTATGTATCATATAATTATGGATACATTTACAAAGGCATTGCCAGACATGTCAACCAGACAGTATTTAGACATTGTCAACCAGACAGTATTCAGATATTGTCAACCAGACAGTATTCAGACATTGTCAGCTAGGCATTATTCAGACATTGTCAGCTAGGCAGTATTCAGACATTGTCAATCAGACAGCATTCAGATATCGTCAACCAGACAGCATTCAGACATTGTCAACCAGACAGCATTCAGACATTGTCAACCAGACAGTATTCGGACAATTGTCAACCAGACAGTATTCAGACATTGTCAACCAGACAGTATTCATTCAGACATTAAAAATTAAGGGAATAATTAAGGTAGTAGAACTAATTCCAGTTTTATATAATTTTATGATTGAAGAGTATTTTTTTTAGAAATAATTTAACACTTCTTTCAACCAGAATTACTTGGTAGCTTCTGGGGGGTTGGATGGCTGAATGGTTAGCGTGCGCACGCTGTATCATTAAGTCTGTCATTGAGTCGACTGGCGTGGTTTCGAATCCCCGGTTGTACGTGGCAAGGAGTAGGGTCGCCTGTCCAACCTCGTGGGTTTTCTCCGGGTCCTCCGGTTTCCTCCCACTGCTAAAGACCCCTATGCGCAAGCGAATTATGTAAATAAAATTAAACCATGTTAGTCCCGAAATGACCTAGTTTGTGTCGAGTGGACGTTAAACCCCATTTCTCTCTCTCTCTCTCTCTCTTGGTAGCTTCTTTTTTTATCGTTCCTGTTTTTCAAGCGATATGTTGGATATTATTTACAGGTTTAGAAAAAGAGGCTAAATTACCTGCTCAGTTAGTGCCTTCTTTACTAGGATTAGTCAACTCTGTTAATCTTAATCCAGTCAAGGTAAGATTCACCTAAAATATCTTTATTTCTCAACATAGCATGCCCCAGTGGACATAATGTGGCGGATATAAAGACAGGTGAAAACCACCGAATCTCACCTTTAAGTTATTTTCCCAGAAAAGTATTTATCCGGTGGTTATTTCTAATAAAGAATGGAAATTTTGGGAAAATGAAATGAAATGAGGTTTAGCGTCCTACTGTTCTGCTCCTAACCTGGGCTAATGAAGATGGGCATACATCATACAGTGTGCTATGAGGGAAATTTTGCCCGGGCAGCGGCGCTACGGCCTACTCTTATATCGAATTCCAACTGCCAAATGATCTTTTATGTGCACGCCAATATGTACACGAGACCTCGTTTTTTCGTCCCATCCGAACGACTAGACAGCTGTCCTTGTCAGGCCTTCCGTCCTGTATCACTGACAAGGGGTAACCACGCCGGAAAATCTGGATGAACTTTCTCGGCCAATGCAGGGATCGAACACCCGACCTCCAGGCTAGCAAGCCAGGAAATTTTGGTATATATGGGAAGTAGAAACATCCGATCTTACTAGAAAAAACATCCGATCTTACTAGAAAATATATCCATGGAGCGTGCACGTACAAGACAAAATTGTAAGGGTTTCACTAACCAGAAACCCGATGTCTGCTCGAGTGATGTCATAGGTTGCACGCGAAGATTGTCTGGTCTCTTGTTGTCGGTGAGCGCTTGATATATATGTTGATAAACTTGATGGTGTGTTTAAACATACAACAGTTTCTGAGATAAGAAATACAGCAAAAGAAGTGGATAATCTAAGAATTTAATTAGACTTCGATATTTATGATAATTGGAAAGTGATTAAAGACAACATCGTCTTGTATATGCAATGGATTCTCCTCTGGCTTCACACCTGTTGCTAGTTACCATGTCAGCCAAGTCACATGACACGAACATGACTTCTTTTAATAGATTTTTTTATCGCAGGGGTATTCCCTGGTGAATGCCATGTTTTGAGAAGGATTTGAAGTAAAATGTTGATAGATTAATTAGTTTGAATATTATTATTGTTTTTAGTTCAAATATATCATCAAATTGCCCAGTTTCTACACGGGGAAGGTATCTTTATGGCCCACACTTCAATTGGTTATTTAAACTTCCGGATTTGTCAATAGTTTATTGAAATTGGTTGTTTAATATTTTTTCTAGATTTGTTCTCAATATTTTTTATCTGGATTTATTTTGTATGGGCTGGTCACATGATTAAATGTTTAATTAAATGTGCCATGAGCACATTTTGTGGATATAGCGCTTTATAAATGAACATTTATCTGAATTAGTTTTGAATAAGATTCCTGAATTGGCTCCGATTTATTTCAGTGAAATGGATTTTAATTTTTTTCTGAATTTTACAGTTATCAATGTATTTAAGAGACCATATGGAATTAATTCATGAATCGTACAAAGTAGCGAAAGTTCTCGATGTTTTGGTAGAGAAGAATATGAAAGCTAGAGATACCAATGATGTAATGGCTGTCAAGTTGCATTACTTCGCCACCTTAATTCGACTGGCCAGAACATCGCATGACGATAAAAACGACAATTTAGAATTTTGGATCAAAAGGTATATTGTGGGGGGTTGTTTTGTTCATTTTATGGCCACCGAGGTAACCAATTGAAAACATTGATGGTGTACATACTTAAAGATACATTATGGGAGATAAGATAAAGAGATGGCAGTTCTCGCTATAATAGTTAAAAACTAGATAGTGTAAAGGTAATTTGCTGAAAATTTCAGTCAAATTGATCCACTATGAGCCAAGAAAGAAGCGGGTGAAATTTTTGCATAGTCTCGGTCATCATTACTAAAATCATTAATATAAACAGCATAGTCTCGATTATCCATTTTTTATTTATTTAATTAGCAATGGCCGTTAGCGGCATATAGGAATCTAATCCAGCCAACATCGAAAGCTAGCCTTGACATCGAGAGATTATTATGGTCTGGATAAGTTAATTAATGTCTAATTGATAATTTAGATAACATTTTAGGCCTAAAGAAAGACTTGTAATAAGCAGATTTTGCTCTTGCATAATGCATGTTTAAAGATACATTACATTCAGTCAAATTAATTCACTCTAAGCCGAGAAAACTTTATTTTAAAATCACCGTAACCTTGATTGTCATTGTTTCCGCTGTCATGATAATTAACAATGTCTTGATTATCAATTTTTGCGTTTAATCATCAACGCGCGTTAAACAGCAGATCAGATTCAAATCCAATGAAAATGGGCACATTAGATGGCATCGAGAGTTGATTATGGTCTGGATAAGTTAATTAATGTCTAATTAATAATCTAGATAACATTTCAGACCTAAAGAAAGACCTGCAACAGGCAGATTTATCTCTTGCATAATGCATGTTTAAAGTTATGGTTATCTCCCTTTATTTGTTCAAGACAAGGATTATGTTTCACAAAGACCAGAAAGACTTTCAATTTGCTTTTGTCAGCCTCATTTTTAATGTGGCCGTATATTGTCGCCCATCCACAATTTCATGTGACCACCCACAAGTTTATCAAATTTGCAGGAATGCTTCGTGTGGTCATATGTAAGTGACACAGGAAAAGTTCTTAATAGCAGTTCGAAAACCAAAATTCTATCGAATATTAAAATATTTGGATTACTAATATGCTTTGCTGGATTAATTTTAGTTCAAATTCTGACTTTTAAAACATGATACAGGACAAATTTCTTAATGGTCAGATTTATCAAGTTGAGCATAAGATTTAAATTAAAAGTATTTTGATTGTTAAACAGAGTTATCAAACCTTTTTAAGGGCAATCGGTTTGCGTCCCCACTTTATAATCGGCTGTATGATAGAGAGAGAAATGGGGGTTTAACGTTCACTCAACACAAACTAGGTCATTTCGGGACTAACATTTGGTTAAATTTTATTTCAATAATTCGCTTGCAGTGGGAGGAAACCGGAGGACCCGGAGAAAACCCACGAGAAAACCCACGAGATTGGACAGACGACCCTACTCCTTGTCACGTACTACTTGAGAATCGAAACCATGCCAGTTGACTCAATGACAGACCTTATAATACAGCACACACACGCTAACCATTCGCAATCAGCTGTCGGCCATCCACCCCTCCAGCCCCACCCCCGCCGGCTGATAATAGGACATCGTCTATCAATGTCTGGATTTTATTTGTAGTTTAGTGAGAGGAAGAGATGGAGATGGTTTCCCAGAGAAAATGGAGAGATTAATACGCCAAGCTTTAAAAGAATTTCCCTACGTAGAATCACAATTATTACAAACCCTAGTCCGACAGATTTCTTCCGTGAAAATAGTAAGTATATTCGATTTATTACAAACCCTAGTCTGACAGATTTCTTCCGTGAAAATAGTAAATATATTTGATTTATTACACTGGATGTGGTCTCAACTGAACATATCACTAATTTTGATGAATGACTTAAACAAAATTGTTACAAATTTCCTCGTTGCTTGATATTAAAGTTCACCAGAAAGCGTTTGTCAATAAATAATCTGTGAAGTCATTTTAGTCCTTCTGCTCATATTCTAGTCTATATTTTTATGAGTGGAGGACTAAAATGACGTCACAGATTGTTTATTGACGGAAAGTTACGACTACCAACGGAGGACGGCAGAAATCACTAAAGTTGAAATTTACCTGTTGCAGGTAATATTGACATTCGGGTTCGTGTTATACTTATGGATAGGATATGTTGGCATAATTACTTGCATTATTTAGAAAATTTGTAAAGCTTTTTCGGTGACCTTTAATAGTAAGAAATGGAGTACCGCAAAACAAAACCGACAAGGCAAACCTGCGGTCAAGTCACATAACCATTGCAAGAAATACAAACCTGCGGACAAGTCACACAAACATTGCAAGAAATAAACAACAAATATCAAATCAAGTAAATGGATCCAGGCGTCAGTCGTAAGTGTCCACTGCGCTGTACACTCCCGGGCCTGTAAAGATACAGGCTTCATGGATAACAGTCACTAGGTTTATTAACTGCAACGTTTCAATGAGGACACTCTCACCGTAATCAAGCAATAACGTGTCCTCATTGAAACGTTGCTGTTAATAAACCTAGTTAATGTTACATGTATCTATAAAGCTATCTGTTTATTATATATCACTTTCACTAAATGCCTTTTAAAGATGCAGTAGGGTTGATGATTTTCCGTGATCGCGGAAAAAACGCGGAAATCGCAGAATTGTCCACTCAAAACGGAAAGTATTTCATCTTTTTATTCATAAAAATCGGAAATATTGAATGATATCGCGTGGTTTTGTTACTGTCTATTTTAGTATTTAGCTACTTTCATTTCATCATTTAGGAATCATAATTTTACTCGAAATGAAAACCCGTCTTTCATGTATCCCTGTATACAATTACTCTGTAGTTGAACTTGAATTAAACATTGTAATGTATATATATGTCTTAAAAAAAACTTTTGTCACTTCATAAAAGTAAAAAATCGTTTCATTTACTTCTTATTTTACTGCCGGGCTCGTGACTCGTGTTTATCCGCATTAACCACGTGACATCACAAATATGCCGTAGCCTTGTGAATCCAGCCCTTATTCTCGAAAAAACGGTAGTAACTACGAAGATGTCTGGATAAATCGCGACTACAACTAGCAGCTGAGAAAAATGGCTTCGTCTGCTAAAAAGATGAAACAAGCTCACAAGATGTAATTTTCTGTTATTTAATTCGGGAAACAGGTTTAAACAAGTCATTCACAATTCAACATTTGTTTTCATTGGTTTAAAATGATCCGTTTTGTAATAAAAGGCATTTTAAGATGTTTTATTCATTTATTCATAAATAAACAGAATATGGTCAGCTCTGAAACGGAAAATAACGGAATTCAAAATACTTAAAACCGAATTTGCTATTTTCTGAAACGGAAAATCATCATCCCTAATGTAGGCTTCACTTAAAATAGAAAAAAAAAAAAGATTTTCAAGAAAGAGGTACGTAAAATGTTTTTGTTTTTCAGGGTGATCAACCATCAGCGTTACAGACGTTAATACAAGGGGTCAATGGTCAACAGTTTGCTATGGATGACGATACTTGTAATACTTGTAGTGAAAAGGATGCCATCAAAAAATGTTCTGTTTGTAAATATGTACGTTTATTATTTTTTTCCAATTTTAATAATACCCAGAGTTATTCCCCTTTGTTCCAAAATCTTGTTGATACTGTGGGGGTGCCCAAATTGACGGAATTGCAATCGAGTGACACAGAATTCAGTCCTGTCAATGTTCTGTCAGTCACGACAACAGAGGTGGTGTGATTAGAATCGTGACACAATTAAACCTAATGAATATGTTTCAGCTGTCATGGTTGGTTGAGATATTTTCTCGTGCAGTTAGAGAATGCGTTCTAGTCTAAAATTCCTTTTTCACTTGATTATCACTATTTTAGGGTTTGACATAATTCAATTCTGGAACGTTCGATTGAGCATCCCCTTTATGAGTTGTTAATCTCAAACATTTTTATTTGTTGACATTTTGCTAGGATGGTGTTGCGGTCATTGGTTTTCAGTAATAACGTCCAGAGTTATTACCCTTGGTTACAAAATTTGGGGATACTCGATTGAGTGTTCCAGAATTGAATTCACTCAATCCCAAAAGATAGTGACAGTTGGGACTTTTAACACATGCGCCGTCTGAATAAAAAAAAAATCAATCAACCATGACAGATGAAACATGACAGAACTGTGACGACTGAATTCAGCTCATATCTATTTGGACAACTGCTGTGGACGTTAAACCCAAATTCTCTCTAATGAACTTGAGCCATAAGCGGGTCCCAAAATGACCTAGTCTCGAGTGGACATTAAACCCATCTCTCTCTCTCTCTCTCTCTCTCTCTCTCTCTCTCTCTCTCAAAAAAAGAACCCTTGAATGTTGGAATTCGATGAAGTATGGATGGATGCTCTCACAGCATGCTAGTCTTCAATATCCCAGTTGAGGCGAAAAACATTTGTAAAAATTTGTAAAAAATACAAAAACTACTGTGTATGTTTAATTCAGGTTCATTGTGCAATCC
The DNA here is from genome assembly GCF_932274485.2 of Patella vulgata. Classification (NCBI taxonomy): domain Eukaryota; kingdom Metazoa; phylum Mollusca; class Gastropoda; family Patellidae; genus Patella; species Patella vulgata. The sequence continues at coordinate 73,061,784 of NC_065883.2, read as the reverse complement.
ACTGTGTAATGAACTCACTCATAAATGCATTTTTATTTAATCGAATCTAAGATTAATTTGCGTAATGTGGTGTGTTTTATTCGTATCAAAATATCTTCATTTAAAGGAGTACTCTCTTGTTTTTAGAAGAAATTATCTCTCTCTCTCAACCCAAAGTGTTGAAGTGTTTAGTTTTAAATGATTAAATATTTGTAAGGATGTTATTATATTTTCAGGCACAATATTGTAGTCAGTACTGTCAGAAATTACACTGGTCAACACATAAAAAGTTCTGTAAAAAATTAGCAGGTATGTGTCATAGCTAACAGGTTTTTATATTGGCTCAGGCTTTTTTTAAATTAATGAACAAAAGACCGACCAAAATGTTATTTTAAAACAAATCCAGTTCTGCGAAAGAATGAAATGGGGTTTAATGTCCTAATATTCTGCACCGACTTGGCAATTGAAGACGGGCATACACCAGTTGGTGTAGAAAGTAGGATGTTAAACCCTATTTTAATTGTTTTGATTTGAACGAAGCTTATCGTGGCTGTTAAAGATTAAATCTAATATGAACTGTCCTTGATTAAACATACATTATGCAAGAGCTAAATCTGTCTCTGGCAGGTCTTTCTTTAGGCCTAAAATGTTATCTAAATTATTAATTAGACATTAATTAACCTATCCAGATCATAATCAACTCTAGATGGCATCGCTAGCCTGCGATCTTTAGTGGATTATGAGCCGATTTACTGCATAACTTTCCTTCAGGATTTAACGATTAAATGGATAATCGAGACTATGCTGTTTTTCGTATTGACTTCAGTAATGATGATCGAGGCTAGGCGGAAATTTCAATCGCTTAGTTCTTGGTTCATAGTGGATCAATTTGAATGAAATTTTCAGCAAATTGCCTTTACATTACCTAGTTTTTAACTATTATAGTGAGAACTGCCAACTCGTTATCGAATCTCCCATAATGTATCTTTAAAGTGGGTTGGGTGGTGTGCACTTTAGATCAAAAGGTCTGTCATTAAGTCAAGTGGCTTGGTTTCAGGTAAACTCTTGTGCGCGACAATGAGTAGGGTCACCTATCCAACCTCATGGGGTTCTCTGGTCTCTTCACACAGATAATGAACTCTATGCACAAGCAAATTATTGAAATGAAATTTAACCATATTATGTTTTCCCGAAATGGCCTAGATTGTACCCAGTGGATCTCTCTCTCTCTCTCATATTAATTAAAAGTGTACTGCAATAGATCCATCGATGTGAGAAATCCCGACATTTTTTTTCTAGATAAGATCTTGAAATCATTATGACATGGTTGAATAGACAGATTGCTCAATTGTTTTTCAATTTATTGTTAATTACTATCGAACTCGTAGAACTTTTATCATTTATAAACTCTTTCCTTCTCCATATTGATTTTTCATATTTTTAAATATTTTCTTTTGTTTTCTGATATAAAAAACATGAAATGCTTAGAATTATTGATCTGGTTTGTGGTTTTTGTCACAATGGTTCAGTGAGGGTATATTTACATTTACAGATTTAGGAAAGTGTGTGTGTTGTTTAAAAACTAATTAAAAAATTGCAAAAAAATCGAGTTTTACTTGATAAAACAAAGGGGGCTTGGACGGCTGAATGGTTAGCACATGCACGCTGTATCATACAGTCTGTCATTGAGTCAACTGGCGTGTTTTCGATTCCCCGGTTGTACGTGACAAGGAGTAGGGTTGCCTGTCCAACCCAATGGTTTTTGTCTGGGTCCTCGTGTTTCCTGGAATTATTGAAATAAAAACTGAACCATGTGTTAGTCCCGAAATGACCTAGTTTGTGTCGATTTAAGTTAAACCCCATCTCTCTCTCCCCCTCTCTCTCTCTCTTTCTCTCTCTCTCTCTCTCTCTTGTGCAAAATATGAACCTTAAATAATTGTTGTCAGGGATGCTTTATGTGGTTGTAAGGAAAAACCTTTTGAAATTTAAAATTATATCACCTTTCGTTCCTTTTCAAGGCCAAAACCTGGAGTGAACCCGAAACCTCCTGGTTAGTGAGCCAGCGGCTTACTCACTGAGAAACCATGGCTCTCAGGCTAAAAGAACGAACCCTAACAATTTTAAAAAAAAAAATGTTGGGGTTTGTAAATTAGTTATTTTTACAACATCTAGTAGCACCTTGTTACAGACTTCGTCATTTGGATGGGATGAAAAAACGAGGTCCTGTGTACACATTTGCGTACACGTAAAAAATCCCTTTGCAGTTGGAATTCCATATAAGAGAAACTTGTAGCACAATTTCCCTCATAGCACAATGTATGGCGTATGCCCAGGGCTGCCGACAACCAGTATCGCAGCGCAATTTGCGATACATATTTTGTCCGTTGCTAACCAAAAATTAAAATCTAATGTTTTTGATTCGCAGTTACTGCGAATCATTAATATGCCTGTCATTTTGGATATTGACACAATAATACACGATAAAAAGCAGACGAAATTGTTTTCTAACGAAGATTTCTAACGTAACAAAAAAATTACAATTAAAATGAGTGGGGCATCGGAAGTCACTGTCAAGAATTGGCTTCAGACATAAGACCTAACTAAATGTCTACATCACATTCACAAACTGTCACAAGTACTTGTGGCAGTGCTAAAAAATCTAAGAATAGTCAGAATGGAATCTAATCATATTTCAATTAGTTATGAATTAAAGTAATATCTTGTTATTTAGGTGTTTTACGTTGAAACTGAAAAACTGCTAATCAATTTGGCAAAATTGGTCTTTTTGATTAGCAGTGTTGCTAATCAACTGTGAAAAATTACCGACAGCCCTGCGTATGCCTGTCTTCATTAGTACAGTTGGAGCAGAACAGTAGGACGTTAAACCACATTTCATTTCCAATTCAGAAAAAAAAATATTGAACACAATTTCAATAAACTACCGAGAACATAAATAGATATAATTTGAATGAATTTCGATAAACAAATTCAAATTCAAATCAAATCCAGACCCTGGTTTCACAAAGCATTCTCAGATGTTAAAAATTTGTTCAACTTTCAATCACTGTTTATGAGAAATATCTTTGATCCAGAAACATACAACTTTGCACATAGTTTCTTATTGATGTATTTGATACATTAAAACAACAAAAGTTTTATAAAGGGCTATATTTTAGTTAAAATAAGGCGAATAATTTCAATCACTGTTTATGAGAAATATCTTTGATTCAGAAACACTAGTTTTATAAAGGGCTATATTTCAGTTAAAAAAAGGAGAACAATTTTGAGTAAATTCTTAACTTAAGTCTGAGAATGTTTTGTGAAACTGGGCCCTGATGTCTAATGAATTCGTCTAATTTTCAAGTACACTTATGTTTCCTTAAAGATACACTATAACAGTTAAAAACTAGTTAATGTAAAGGCAATTTGCTGAAAATTTCATTCAAATTGATCCCACTATGAACCGAGAACTAATCGATTGAAATTTCTGCCTAGCCTCGACCATCATTACTAAAGTCAGTACGATAAACAGCATAGTCTTGATTATCCATTTAATTGTTAAATTGTGAAGGAAAGTTATGCAGTAAAACGGCTCATAATTCTCTAAAGATCGCAGGCTAGCGATGCCATCTAGAATTGATTATGGACTGGATAGTTTAATTAATGTCTAATTAATAATTTAGATAACATATCAGGCCTAAAGCAAGACCTGCAATAGACTGATTTAGCTCTTGCTTAATGTATGTTTAAATGTTTTCTGTCAGAACTTTATGAAAAGAACGAAAAACTGAGAATAAAGATGGAGGAGAAACAGAAAGCAGAAGAAGAAAAAAAGAAAATTGAAGAAGAAATTCGGAAAACTGAAGAAGAAATGCGTAATAAATTGCAAGGGGAGAAACAGAAAGCAGAAGAAGACAAAAAGAAAATCGAAGAAGAAATTCGAAAAACTGAAGAAGAAGTGCGTAAGAAAATACAAGATTTAAAAATAGGTAATTATAGAAAATGGCTAAAATATAAAGGAAATTAAAAATGTTACGGTACAGACAAGAAAAAAAAAATGAAAAGGTTACATTAAAGACAAGAAAAAATTTAAAATGTTACGGTACAGACAAGAAAAAAAAAATGAAAAGGTTACATTAAAGACAAGAAAAACAAAAGAATATGATAAATGACAAGACAAAAAAAAGGTGGCTATTAATGTTATATGTGTTTAAACCCAGTGACATGCAGATAAAGGTCCAAACCCAGTGACATGCAGATAAAGGTCCAAACCCAGTGACATGCAGATAAAGGTCCAAACCCAGTGACATGCAGAGAAAGGTCCAACCTTGTGGGTTTTCTTCGGGCTCTCCGGTTTCCTCCCACTGCACCCCTATGTGCAAGAGAACTATTGAATTAAAATTGCACCATATGTTTGTCCCGAAATGACCTAGTTTGCGTGGAGTGGATGTTAAACCCCATCTTCTCTCTCTCTCTCTTTCTCCCTCTCTCTCTCTCTCCAGTTAAAGGGACAATAACACTCTTGCTGGGTTGAAAGCTCCAGAAAATAAATAATATCTCTATCTAAGTACTAGATGTTTAAGAGTCCTACATGTACCTGTTGTGTAAATTATCCATTACATCCTATTTTACTTGTCCAGAGGGTTCGAAAATATTTTTGAATCGAAGTTTCATTTGAAAAGGTTTACGTTAGACGTTTCAAACCATTATGTTGAATTTTTCAAAATTTTTAAATAAGGTGTGTTAAGATGAAATTTGTATCATCAATTAATTGGAATATTCTAAAATAGTACAATTTGTTGACCAGAATAAAGATTTGGACATATTTTTCAGTTACAACAAGAGTGGTATTGGGCCTTTAAATTAGAAACTATCACTGTTAAGTTTGTTGTAAAAGCTTCCCTACAATCTGAATAAAAAGTGTATTTGACATATTAATCCAGCTCCCTATTCAAAATCTACACGATTCTTAAGCTGATGACGTTAAAAAATGTGTATTTATATTTCAGTAGAGAATTGCAGTGAAAATGGTGTTAAGTTGAGTGATGGGGTCGTTAAACAAGACTCGGATAAAACAATACCAGATATTAAACGTACGCAGGACAATAACGGTGAAAAGTTAAATCCCTCCAGTGAGGAGGAAGTGAAGTCATCAGAAACCCAATCCTCCTAATCCGTTCAACAAAATGGCTGATGTGACATGTTAATCGACATGTTGGCACGTGCAGCAAAGAAGTAAAAAAACGAAAGTAGGAGAACTGCATTAAAAAACATAGATGAAATAAACAATATTGTGAAATTTCTAGTTAATTAAAACATCCTTTAGAAAAATGCAAGTCGTAAAAAGGCATATTTTAATGACGGATTGTTGTGATGTAAAATACTGTTTAATTCATAGAGAACTGCACAACAAAATAAATCATTCAGTGAAATTACTACCGGTAGGTATTAATACCAGTTCCAGTTAAATTCAATACATAAATAAAGAACAAGGCCTTTTTCTGTTATGGTTTGAAAACTGACTGTTTAAAACATGAAAGTGGCTATTGTTATGACGAGTCGGAGCCAAGGTTAGAACGAATTCCAAAATGGCTGCCAATCTCCCCAACTCCAGCTTTGAAAAAGGAGCAGTATTTTCAACGTTTTCAGAACTGAAGGCAGCAATTAAGAGATGGGAAGGGTTAGGGTTAGGACTATTTTTAAGACTATTTAGTTTTTAACTTCGCGGATGGAGGGCTGTGAAAGCATCATCGTAACAATAGCCTGAGGATCATTTTTACGACTCGTTGTAACAATAGCCACTGCCTTAAAACACAGACAAAACAAAATCCATCCTTTAGTAAGATTCAAGGCATAAAATGGCATATTTCTAGGGTATATTCTAATGACTAATTGTCACGATGTTAGCAGATGTAAAATACTATTTAATTGATAGACAGCACAGGAGAACTGCACAAAAAGACATAGATAAAGCAAACCATCCAGTGAATTAACAGGAATGTGCAGGAGGACTGCAGAACAAGACATAGACAAAACAAGAATTGCAATTATACATACATATTCCCAGAAAAGATACACAGAGAAAAGTCAAAAATATTTTGTTTTTTTTACTAATCTGTCCTTAAAGAAACCTTCCCACGTACAAACTGGGTGATGTGATGATATATTTGGACTAAAAACCTATTCAAACTAATTAATCTATCAAACGGTTGCATCTAATCCCTCTCAAAACTTTAATTGGAAAAAATCTAACTCATGCCGTAGAAATGTATTTTAAGCAGACTTATTTGTCATTTAACTTGATTGTATATGTTGTTACTTGTTGTTCATTTACCATGCATATCTAAGCTTAAGTAAATTCTTGGATTATCGTCGGCCAGCCTTTTTTTTCACTGGTTAATCGCAGAGTTTTATGTAAACCCAATCTGGTTAAAACACAGATCCTATTTCGTTTCGTTTTTATAGTTCAAAATTTCGTTTCACTTATCTTTACTACACTTGGATCTGGAAGACTTGTTATTTAACTCGTTTTCTGCTTGAAATGAGTGGTCAGCCAATCAAATGGTCTGTCGAATCGAGTGTTTGACCTTTTTTGCCTGGAACTGTGGATAATCCACTATTAACACCAATGCTGATTGGTTAATCAAATGTCTGACGTCATAGGTCAAAAGTCGGTCTTTTGACCCCTGACGTGACCTATCACTATAACTTGTCAGATCTTCATGTAGTGTAGGCTATGGAAAGTATAAAAAACGAAACGAAATATAGATCTGTATTTTAATCAGATTGGTGTAAACCCCTCACTGTTCTCACAATAAGCACTTCCTAAGGAAGGGGATCATTGGCCGAGAAAGTTCATTCAGATTTTCCGGCGTGGTTTCCCCTTGTCAGTGATGCAGGATGGAGGGCCTGACGAAAATCTGAGGTCCCATGTTCACATTGGCGTGCACGTAAAAGATCCCTTGGCAGTTGGAATTCGATATAAGAGTATGCCGTAGTGCCGCTGCCCGGGCAAAATTTCACTCATAGCACACTGTATGACGTATGCCCGTCTTCATTAACCCAGGTTAGGAGCAGAACAGTAGGACGTTAAACCCCAATTCATTTCATTTTATTTACTTCCTAAGGAAAGCTGGCAGACAATAAACCATTGGATTGATAGTTATTGATACCCTGACATTTTTGCCTATTGCTTGCCCCATGGGTGTTTTTTTAAAGGAATCCAGTATTTTTTTCTAGTAAGAAAATTTGCCATAATTGGAAATAACTACCCTACAAATACTTTCATGGGAATGTATCTTCAAATATAATTATGTATTAAGCATATGTTCTTGAAAGTTAAATTCGTATCAATTTGTGAACGGTTCTATTTGCTATGAAAGGTGCAGGGTCAGTACCCCCCTATAGTACATTCCTCACAAGTCTTGTGCATGGTATATATAAATTATATTGCCTGGTGTTGGATACAAGCCAGAGTATGCTTACTCTTTCTAGACCACCTTATGTCACTTCTCATTTGAGGAGTTTGCATGGTCAATAACATTTTGTTGTATTATTGTATCATCTTCCTTGCCCCCGTTGGTGCATTTCTTTTCATTTTGTTGTATTATTTTAAATAAAAAAAATAAAAACTTGCTTTCTAAACTTACTTTTATGTGAGAAAATGCTTTTATTAGAAACAAAGGGAATTCGGTATTTGGCTGATGGGAAAAGAGCACAAAAAACTCCAAGCCAGCAGACAAGAAAATCCATACTTGGTAAATCTTCACCAGTCAGGCTAATAAAAAGAGAACTGGGGTTTCATGTCCACTCGACACAAACTAGGTCATTTGGGACTAACATATATGGTTCAATTTTATTTTATTAATTTGCTTGCGCGTAGTGGTCTTTAGCAGTGGGAGGAAACTGGAGGACCTGGAGAAAACCAATGAGGTTTGACAGACGACCTTACTCCTTGTCACTAAAAACGTTAGTAGGGAATCGAATCCACACTGCTGACGGCACGATGACAGACCTAAAGATGCAACTTGCAGACACGTTGACCATTTTGCCCCCTCCCCACCTCTATTAGCCAAATGACACACTATAGGTTTGTAAGTACATTGCTGTTTTTTTTTTTCTTGTCTTCTTGTGTACTCTTTACACCATAAAACCGCCCAACCCCCAGGGCTAATAATAACAGGACTAAAATTTGCGCCAACCAGGCTATTAATTCATCACGCACCAGCATGGGCGTCACACAGGGGGGGGGGGGGGGTCCGACCCCCCCAATTGTTTTTCAGGGGGGGGTCTAAATATACTTGGACCCCCCCAAAAAATTTACATAGTAGGCCCAAACTCCTATGTATTTACAACAATTATTAGGATTAGTTAAGATTCTATCTGTATAAAACCTGTACATATCCCAATATGGTTTACATTGCTAAAATAAAACACAGAATCATCCTGGAAACATGTGTGAAGTGAAAAGTAACCGTGTTCCATAAAATTGTGTCTAGTTAGCCTGTCGGTAATATTTTGTTATTTTTTTTCTGCCACTTATCAGAGTGAATCGCATGTAGGTACCCAAAAACATTATCGCCTAAACCAAATATTTATCGCCGCTCAGCCAGCAACGTAACCATAATGCTTTTGCACGCGGTGTCTTGGTAGACAGCATGGCCACATGGTGCTTGTTTATATTTTTTGGGGGTTTTAAAAAAATGTGTTAGGGTTAGGGTTGCGGACCCCCCCCAATATATATTTCACAGCTACGCTTCTGCGCACCAGGCTATTGAAGATGGACTAAAATCAATACCAAGTGGGGTACTAATTCTTCACGCACCATGCTATTGAAGGAGGGCTAGAATCTGCATCAACTGGGCTAAAATCTAAATCTACACACAATCTAAATAGTCTCTAATGGTTGACAGTTCATATTCTCCATTTTCATTTTTAACGAAAAAATTGTGGGCATTGTCTAGTCGACCAGGTATCTTCATCATCCTAGGGTCTAGAGAGTTGATTTTGGGCTGGTTATGTGAGAATCTTAGTATACTGATAATGAATTAAGAATTGTATCAATTTTTTGAGATAGTTAAAATATTAAGAATTCCATAACATATTAAGAATTCTATAAAATACAAAGAATCTTGTTGGAATATTTAGAATTCTATAACATATTAAGAAGCTTTCTGAAATACTAAAAATGCTGATCTTTTAGAGGCATTTAGTAACTGGATAGAGCAATAAACTATAACACATACTTATGGAAGAACAATTACTGATTTATTTGGGCGACGTTTCGAAGAGTATTCTCTCAACGTTTTCAAGCAAAATAGCACTAAAAAAGCTATAACATATTAAGAATAATGAATTAAGAATTGTATCAATATATTAAGATAGTTGTTAATTATGAATCTATTAAGATTGTTTTGTATAAAGAAATTTCTCAAATATATTAAGAATGTGTCCAGTATTGAAGCATGTTAAAATATTAAGAATTTCTTCTATGCAATAATAAATTAAGAATGTTATTAACAAGTTAAGGAAGTTGCCAATGCATAAAGAAAGTGGTTGACCTTTAAATACAGACTAGCCCAGTTTGCGGATAAAAAAACATAATAGAAGAGAGAATTTGTTTTACGTATAAGTATTCTGTTTGATATGATTGTGTTGTGTTTATATTCCTGTTCTTCATGAAATAAAAAAAAAGAATTGAAGCATTTAAAGTTTCCTTTATGAATTGTTATTCGCGATGTTGTAATTCGATGAAGAGTTTTGAGAGAGAGAGAGAGAGAGAGAGAGAGAGAGAGATTAAACCAGTATTCTATAAACGAACTAAACTAATTGGATTCCCTTCTAAAAATGATGATTCTCCTTGTTTTTCGTTATTGGCGAAAATAGTTTCAGCAACTCGTTTTTCGATTGGAATTTCAAAAAAAGCAGATTTTAAGGATGCAAATCTACAGAATGTCTCCCAAAAACTATCAATTAAATCAATTGAATTAAATGTGTAGGCCCACATCCTTAGCAAGTGGGTCACGGTGTGGTGGCTGTGCGATGTCCCACAACTTTCAAGTTTCTTGCATAAAGATTTAACAGGGAGTTTTAAGGGGCTCGTTTCGAATTGAAGATTTTGTAGAGAATTGATTCTGTTCCGTGAATATAAGTTAGTTTGGTCAAGTTTGGTCAGTTAGCGGACTTTGCCTGGTAAAATAAGAAGCCCATTGTTACCCCCCTCCCCTCTCCCACACACATACACACAGACACACACACCGCACATGGCTCGCTTGCCTGGAGGTCGCTGTTCGCACCAGTTGTTGGCACGGTTTCCCCTCGTCATTGGTTCAGGACGGAGGGCCTGGTAGTCCGGTAGCTGAAGGGGGGGAATCGCCACCCGAGCTGTGAATTTATGACACCAAGTTTTTCTAGAACAGTTTTTTGCGTAGATTCCGAATCTGGGTGGTGATCAGGCGTTTGAGGGGGCGTTTTCGAGATATAGGAGGTCAAATGTCTAGAATGGGGGGGGGGGGGGAGAGGGAGATGATGCCCCTGGACAACTGTTTTGATTTGTGGGGAGGTGGGGTGGGGATAGCAAGTGTGTGTGTGTGTGGGGGGGGGGGATCATTATGTTGACATAATATATTAATAAAACATAAATTTCTAGGACTGCCCATCTTTAAATAAGTGTTTATGATGCCCCTGGACAACTATTTTGATTTGTGGGGAGGTGGGGTGGGGTGCGGGTAGGAGGTGTGCGTGTATGGATGTGTGTGGGAGAGGGGAGGGGGGGGGGTAACAATGGGCTTCTTATTTTACCAGGCAAAGTCCGCTAACTGACCAAACTTGACCAAACTAACTGGTACAATTGGAGGGAAGTGAGTTCACGGTTGATGATTTTCTTAGAGCTTGGTAAAAACATTACTTTTCAATTCCACTGCACATCTCTAAATATGTGTATACGATTACCATTGTGTGGGGGAGGGTAAATGTATTTTGGGGGACAGAAACCACTTGATTCAAAATTGACCTGAAAAGTGTTTTCTCGAGTTTTCGTTCAGTGCCAATATCGTCATTCAAAATATTAAATTATAATGGTACTTTTCGAGAGATCTGGAAATGTACATAAAAAACACATGTTTAGATATCTTCTTGATGGCTTATCAACAGCCTGCGTATATCCTTTGGATATGCTTCAGATACCCATATCTTCATTCCAGCCTTGTATCGCAGGGTCATCTTGTTCGATCATTAATTTTGCAACCTGTCTCCATATTGCTGCAACATAATTATTAGTTTAATGTGCAGCAAAAGACTACTCGGGCGAGATGGTAATAGAGAAAGAAAGTTTTGTTATTTTTCATCACAATTAAAATTTCTCCAGAAGATACTTCTTCTAGTGTCATCTACTGATGTAAGTCGGTTTTCGCCGTACAAGGTACATGTACAAACAATTTTTTCTTACGTCATCAGAAGCATCATTTGTCTATCCCAGCTCTTTAAAAATTGTTAGAAAGTTGGGATTATCTTGAAAAAGAAAGACAGATAGTTATTACCACTGAAAGCATGTAGGCCGAGATATACTCGACACTTTCAATACTAATCTTGATTGGATCAAAAAATATCAAGATTAGTATTAAAAGTGTCGAGAATATCCTAGAACTAACAACCAACCACGAGGACACCAAAATATCTTACCTACTCCTCTTCGCATTGCAAATTAATGGAGGTGCTGAAACAAATTGTATTTTGCGTTCTTGCTCGGGCGAAATAGACATCCCAATCATTCTCTTCGCAAACGATGATCCAAATATACAAATTTTGATCAATAATGAGACGGGCAAAGGTAGAAAATATCGCGAAAGACGACTTACACCACTAGATGACGCTAGAAAAAAGATTTTCTGGGTGAAAAAATAACAGACTTTTCTTTATTACCACCTTGACGTATACGTGGTCTTTTGCTCTGCTGCATGCCTGGAATGACGATTTAAAATGTGAATTGGTTTCTGAAGCATATCCAAAGGATATGCAAGCTGTTGGCCAGCAACCAAGAAAATATTTATCTCGCTCATATGAACTTTTGATTTTGAATCTTCTGATGAAGACAAAGAATAAACTAACAACTAAACATATTTCTGAGTTAATGTGTCTTTGATTTACATTTCCAGATCTCTTGAAAAGTGCCATTATAATTTAATATTTGATTGAAAACGCTAACGAGATACCACTTTAGGCTCAATTATGAACGAAATGATTTCTGTCCACAAAAATACATGTTGCCACCCGCCATCACCCGCCATCACCCGCACCGCCCCCCCCCCACAGCGGGCGCTCACCCCGACGTCCACCCCCATACAATAGGAATCTTATAAACATATTTGGAAATGTTTCATCAAGCTCTTAGAAAATCATCATTTAAATCAACGTGAACTCATTTCCCCGCCAAATTTATCCCCACCACACCCTCCACACCCGCACACCTGCTACCCCCACCCCACCTCCCCATAAATCAAAACAGTTGTCCAGGGGCATCATAAACACTTATTTATAGATGGACAGTCCTAGAAATTTATGTTTTATTAATATATTACGTCAACATAATGACATCCCCCCCCCCCATTGTAGACATTTGACCCCCTATATCTCGAAAACGCCCCCCTCAAACGCCTGATCACCACCCAGATTCGGAATCTACGCAAAAAACTTGTCTAGAAAAACTTGGTCTCATAAATTCACAGCTCGGGTGGCGATTCCCCCCCTTCAGCTACCGGACTATGGTAAGGTCAGCTGTCTAGTCATTCGGATGGTACGCAAAGCGAGGTCTCATGTAGACTTACACATTGGCGTGCACGTAAACGATATAAGAGTAGGCCGTCGAGCCGCTGTCTGTGCAAAATTACCCTCGTAGCACACTGTATGGCGTATGCCCGTCTTCAATAGGCCACTTCACCAACCTCCCTCAAATGCTCGCCAACCAATCTGATAAAAACACAGATCCGATTTCGTTTCGTTTTTTATAGTTTAAATTTTAAATTTTCGTTTTACTTGTCTTTACTACACTAGGATTCATGTAGTATAGGCCATCGAAAGTATAAAAAAACGAAAAGAAATATAGATCTGTATTTTAATCAGATTGCTCGCCAACGAAACAAACCTATCTGATGGCTAAATATTTAAGCCCACCATGGATGTAACACGTAATAAATAATTCATCTCCCCTTTTCAATGAAACGGCACTGATTAGATAAAGGGATGTTTTATAGCATTTTGTCCATAGCATTTCTTCTGGAATAAAACATATACCAATTCGTTCTCACGGAGATTTTCACCTTTTTCTCCTTCCTGAAACTTCAACTACACTAATTTGTCACTTTGCCACGAAAGAGCAATTTGTCTTGAATTGGGAGCCGCGGCGGATTAGTGAGTAAGACTTTGGCTCGCTAATCTAGAGGTCAAGTTTTTGTCGAGAAACTTCATCTCGATTTTCCTGCGTAGTTCCCCCTTTATCAGTGGTGCAGGACCGATGATCTGCCATTGAACAACGGAGATCTTGTGTACACATTAACGTGCACGTAAAAGATCCCTTGGTAGTTGGAATTCGATATAAGAGTAGGTTGTGGCGCCGCTGTCCGGGCAGAATTTCCCCCATAGCACACTGTATGGTGTATACCCGTCTTCATTAGCCCAGGCGGATCAGAACAGTAGGAAGTTAAACCCCATTTCATTTCACAAAATTCAGGCTTTGTCAGCCACGCCACGCTCCATCACTGATTTGTGTTTTATCAATGTTCAGCACAATATTCAAAATGTCACTAGTAAGGTACATGAACAATTAACAATCATTATTTTGTTAAAGGTGCATTATGTAAGAACTAAATCTTCCTATTGGAGGTCTTTTTTGGGGCCTTATTAGTTATATAAATTATATAAATTAAACATTTCTAGTGTTGGATTTTGTACAACGGAGATCTCGTGTATACATTGCCGGGCACGTAAAAGAGCCCTTGGAAGTTGGAATTTGATATAAGAGCTGGCCGTGGCGCTGCAAACATTCCCTCAGAGCACACTGTATGGCGTATTCCCGTCTTCATTAGCCCAGTAGTAGGACGGGTGGCCGAATGGTTAGCACGTGCGCGCTGTATCATAAGGTCAATCATTGAGTCAACTGTCGTGGTTTCGATTCCCCGGTTGTACGTGACAATTCGCCCAGTTTGGGTAGAACAGTAGGACGTTAATTTCTAGTATTTGATATGTAATTGTTAAACATGTCATGATAGAGGAAGGAAACGAGTCTCCCGAATATCTAGTAGTAGAACAATTATGATATTGTTAAACATTGTCATCGTGACAAATGCTGTCATGCCAAGGAGGATATTCTAACTCCACATGGCCTCGGGAAATCATACTTTTAGTGTTATAAATGCGTTTCCTGCAATCATGTATGGATTCTTTGTGATCTAAACATGTTCTTTATGATGATGTATTGGCCCTTGATGATTAAAATCGAATTCTTTACGATCGCCTAAGGGTTCTTGGTGATTAAGTAACGTTTCTTAGTGGTCATGAACTAGTATTTTGCGATCTGGGTGTCGTATATCAGTGGACAAGATCGGCACTTGATTGTTTAAATCGGGATCTGGGCGATATAGATGGGTTCTTGGCTACTTCAATCGAGATCTTATTAACTATTTAAATCTAGCTTTTGGTGACCAAAAAGGGTTCTTAACTGTTTAAATTGAGCTTTGGGTGACCAAGAAGGGTTCTTAACAGTTTAAATCGAGCTCTTGGTCACTAGAATGTTTCTCAACAGTTTAAATCGAGCTTTGGGTGATCTAGAAGGGGTCTTGACTATTTAAATCGGGATTTTGTTATTTAGAACGGTTCTTGGTTATTCAAATCGGGATTTTGGTGATTTAGAATTGTTCTTGGCTATTTAAAGCGGGAAGGGATCTTGGCTATTTAAATGGGGATTTTGGTGATTTATAAGGGTTGTTGACTATTCATTTACGGTTTCCTCATAATCGAATAGCTGCCCCTAGACAGTGGGTAAGACGTTGGCTCGCTAGCCTGGAGGTCGGGTGTTCGGTCCCTGCATTGGCGAAGAAAGTTAATTGATTTTCCTGCGTGGTTCCCCCTTGTCAGTGGTGTAGGACAGAGGGTAGGGGAAGGCGTATAGTTGTTCGGATGGGACGAAAAACCGAGGTCCAGTGTACACATTGCCATACACGTAAAATATCCCTAAGTAGTCGGAATTTGATATAAGAGTAGGCCATAGCACCGTTGTCCGGCCAAAATTCCCTCATAGGTGTATGCCTGTCTTCATTAGCCAAGTCGGAGCAGAAAAGTAGGACGTTAAACCTCATTTCATTTCATTTAATATTAGTTTCCATCAAGGGGTGATATCGCTGAAAACGTTCCCTCAGAAACCTTCCAGAAAAACCAGTCTTGGTGTGGGAGCAAGTCCAGCAGAGTGCTGGAATGGGAGGGCGAAAAGGGTAAAGCATATCCCCATCCCCGTAGTGTAAGGCGTAGTCGTACCTTATGAGATACAGTGTCCTGGCCAAATTCCCCTCATTATCCCGATTGGTGAAGAAAAATAAAACTTTAACCCCAATCCATTTCATTTCTTTTACGGTTTTAGCCATTATTATATAAACTGGCATCTAAATCTAGATTTAGAATCGATGTTTTCCTTTATCGATAACTATATACCACACGGACGGAAATCATCCATTATGTTTTTACTGCATATCCCAATAAACTGGCTATAAAACTCTTCTTTTAATGGAATTTTTATTTGTTAGTTAAAGCTTTTTACAATGAACTTTTTATTACCAGAGAGAGAGAGGGAAGAGAGAGAGGGGGAGGGGTTAAGTCCTTTGACACACACTAGTTTATTGTGGCATTTTGAGAGAGAGAGAGAGAGATGCGGTTTAAGGTCCACTCGACACAAACTAGGTTCAATTTTATTTCAATAATTCGCTTGCGCGTAGGGTTCTTTAGCAGTGGGAGGAAACCGGAATACCCGATGAAAACCCACGAGGTTGGACATACGAACCTACTCCTTGTCACGTACAACCGGGCAAGAATCGAAACCACGCCAGTTGACTCAATGACATACCCTTTTAATACAGCGCGCATGTGCTAACCATTCGACCAACCAACCCCTCTTTTTATTCCCAACGATAGATCGCCAGGGTTACAAGATCTTAGTAAGACAAACACGATGTGCTACATTTTTATTTCCTACGTGCCCCCTCCCCCCAAATTCCCTCCCTTGTTAGTGATGCTGAACGGAATACCTTGCAAGGTGCCACAGCTACCTGGAATATAAAAAAGACTGGTCTACCTCCATGAGTAACATGTTTTAACATCATATCTTTCCACGCGAGTTAACACTAAAATATTTATTGAAATTTTCGTCTAAACGATTGCGTTGGTACTTCAAAAATTCCATTCCCTCAAATTATTAATCAATACGCGTAATTTATCCCCCATGCAACATGTTCTTGGTGATATTTAAGTATTATAATGCTCGGTCCCCACTATCACGATTCGCGCTACGATTGAAATCGTGTGGGGATCACGTGGCTAAGTGGGTAAGACGCTGGCTCGCTAGCCTGGAGGTCGGGTGTTCGATCCCTGCATTGGCCGAGAAAGTTCATCCAGATTTTCCGGCGTGGTTTCCCCTTGTCAATGATGCAGGATGGAGGGCCTGACAAGGACAGCTGTCTAGTCGTTCGGATGGGACGAAAACCGAGGTCCCGTGTACATATTGGCGTGCACGTAAAAGATCCCTTGGCAGTGGGAATTCGAAATAAGAGTAGGCCATAGTGCCGCTGCCCGGGCAAAATTTCCCTCATTAGCCCAGTTTAGGAGCAGAACAGTAGGACGTTAAACCCCATTTCATTTCATTGAAATCGTGGTTTTAAACGGGCAGTTATCGCGGTGATCCTATCAACTCTTATCATATATTGAGGTCAATCGTTGCAATCGTGTTGATCGTATCGGAACGTATCTGCACGTACCGATCGTGGACTCAATAGGGACAATCCTTTCGTAACGCATCGCACGACAGTAGGAACATAGCAAATATTAGGATACTAACAAACAGTGTCACAAATAGTCTCGCATTAAACAAGATAGTCTGTCAAATTTCGAAATAAACAAAAAATATATAAAAGACTAGAAATACGGTCTGATCCATCAAAATCTAAAAATATTAATGTTTATAAGTTAATTAGTTAGGGGGAGTCGCAGTGGCCCAGTTAATAAATGCGCTGGAAATTAAACCAGCGGGTCCCGGGGTTTGATGTCGATGTTGGTCTGGCAAGGAACAGCATCTTGTCCTTCGGTTGGGAAGGAAAATTAGCGTTGACGTGCACATAGAATAACCTTTGGCAGCTGGAATTCGGTTAAACGTTCACTCATAGCATACACACGCGTCCCTGCATTGGCCGAGAAAGTTCACCCAGATTTTCCGGCGTGATTCCCCCTTGTCAGTGATGCAGGACGGAGGGCCTGACAAGGACAACTGTCTAGTCATTCGGATGAGACGAAAAACCGAGGTCCCGTGTACGTAAAAGATCTCTTGACAGTTGGCATTCGATATAAGAGTAAGCCGTAGTGCCGCTGTCCGGGCAAAATTTCCCTCATAGCACACTGAATGGCATATGCCCGTCTTCATTAGCCCAATTCGGAGCAAAACAGTAGGACGTTAAACCCTATTTCATTTCATTTGTTTAATTACCTTATTGGGATTAAAATGAAAGTAGGTCTAATATATGCTCGACCTGCCCGCACTAGTTAACGATGAAATATGACTTTAATCTGGAATGTGAAACTTAATAACATTGGCATGTCGTTAAAAAGCGATTACACTTATTCTTCCAGGTCTCCAATGGGAAGGATAGTAATTGGTTTCTTGTTTCTATTTCACATGATAATATATAGAGATGGTCTATGTTATAAATGATTGAGTCTTAAAAGAGATGAAATGAGAGAGAGAGAGAGAGAGAGAGAGAGAGAGAGAGAGTGTCCACTCGACACAAAACTAGGTCATTTTGGCACTAACATACGGTTTAATTTTATTTCAATAATTCGCTTACGCGTAGGGGTCTTTAGCAGTGAGAGGAAACCGGAGGACCCGGAGAAAACCCACGAGGCTGGACAGGCGAACCGGCCTACTCCTTGTCACGTACAACCGGGGAATCGAAACTACACCAGTGGACTCAATGACAGACCTTATGATACAACGCACACGCGCTAACCATTCGGCCATCTAACCACTCGGGTTCGTGCATAAATGTAAGACGCTAAAACCCCATTCCATTTATCATTCGCTCACGCAACACAATAGACATTCTCTTATCCACTTGAAACAAACTAGGTCATTTTGGGACTAACTTATGGTACAATTTCAATTATTCATTGTCACGTGCCAAGACCTCTAGCTCCCCCTGGGTTGAAACCAGGCAAGTAACATAACTGACAAATTAACTTGAAACTGATCAAATATCCTAAAGGTAAAGAAAATAATTGATAATATCTCTCTCAGTCGTCCAACTAAATAGCTTGTTAAATTGTTTCAATGGCATTTATTTAATGAACTGGAATATACAGGTCACAATTCAATAGAATATAATTACTGTTTATTACTGAGAAAGTTCATCCAGATTTTCCGGCGTCGTTCTCCATTTTCAGTGATGCAGGACGGAGGGCCTGACAAGGACAGCTGTCTAGTGGTTTGGATGGGACGAAAAACCGAGGTCCCGTGTACACATTGGCGTTCACGTAAAAGATACCTTGACAGTTGGAATTCGATATAAGAGTAGGCCGTAGTGCCGCTGTCCGGGCAAAATTTTCCCTCATAGCACACTGTGTGGTGTATACCCGACTTCATTAGCCTAGTTCGGAGCAGAATAGTAGGACGTTAAACCCCATTTCATTTATTACTGAGTGAGGTTTCCACTAGGACTCTCTAGTCATTATCAAATATACAGGACACAATTCTATGGAATACAATTACTGCCACTGCTAATTACTGAACGACGTTTCAACTAGGTTTCTCCAGTCATTATCAAGCAATGGTAAAATATAAAATGTGGTTGGACAGTAGAAACATTGTAAATTATTGCACCTTGAATACATAACATGTTATTGTCTGCGATATCACCTCGGTGGAAGCGGACGTAAAATACAACTAACTAACAACAACAGTAGAAACAATTGATGGTTAAACATATACTATTCAAAAAAAGTAGGGGATATTTGATTTTGGGGGCATAATACTAAAATATGCAAATGACTACGAAAAAAGTCACTATAGAACCTAACAGAAGAAACATTTCCAGTTACATGTGACGCCCAAACGCACCAATAGCTACCGCATGGAATGCAGGTGATGCTTGGGATTATCATGGGGGTCCAACCCAAGATTTGCACGACTCTGACTTTGAATGTTACAGTCATTGTGGCATTGAATTCCAGGGTGGAAACATCAGTTTAATTGTTTTAGTGACCAGAAAACAAATTTTGATATGCGTCGGCTTACCCAAAATGAAAGGTTACGTGCCCTTGGCATGCTACAGATCGGCACAACACAGGCGGTTGTGGCGCGGACGATGAATGTTTCTCAGTCTGTCATAAGCAGGCTATGGTCCAGATACCGTGATACACAATCTGTACAGGACAGACCACGCTCAGGTCGACCAAGGGCGACAACTCAAGCCCAGGATCGATTTATCCGTACCTTGGCCTTGAGAAATCGTGTCATCACAGCAAATCAGATCAGCGCTCGTCTTCAAACAGACACTGGTGTGAGAGTGAGTGGCCAGACGATTCGGAATCGACTGCATAGGGGTCACCTTCGCGCCCGACGTCCTCGCGTGATCCCTTGTTTGAGAGATCATCACATTCAGGCAAGACGTCGTTGGTGTAGGGATCGTCAACACTGGGATAATCGACGCTGGAGCAATGTGATGTTTTCAGATGAGTCAAGGTTCACTGTTGATTTTTTGGACAGACGTAGGAGGGTGTGGCGTCGTCGAAACGAGCGCTTCCAAGACGTTAACGTCATCAGACATGATCGATTTGGGGGTGGTTCTGTTATGGTGTGGGGAGGCATCACTGTTGCTGGAAGAACGGCTTTACATGTTGTTGCAGGGCGTGTTACAGGCCAGTACTACCGGGACAACATCTTGGCAGTCCATGTTGTGCCGTTCGCACGACGTCATGGCCGCCGTTTCATCTTCCAGGATGACAACGCAAGATGTCACAGGGCCAGGATCGTTACAGGTTACCTCTAACAACAGAACATCACCACATTACCTTGGCCAGCACTGAGTCCCGACCTCTCCCCCATCGAGCATGTCTGGGACATGCTTGGACAGAGGTTACGTCAACGTCAACAACGTCCTGCCAATGTCCAAGAACTTGCTGCTGCGTTGCAACAGGAATGGGACAATCTGGACCAAAATGACCTTAGACGTCTCATTAGGAGTATGCCACGTCGGATCAATGCTTGTTTGGCAAACAGAGGAGGATTTACCCGTTACTGACTTGGTTGTGATGCTGTGGTAACTTTGCTGTTTGACCCCGGGTATCATTTTACCCTTATAATGGTCAGTCTGTGCCTTACTGAGTCTAACGATCATTTGGAATAAATCGATGAATGTGAACTTCATTTCATTTTGTCATTTGTTTCTTCGTCAGTTTCATTAGGTGACTTTAATAACACTTAAAAATCAAATATCCCCTACTTTTTTTTGAATAGTATATAAGAGCTAAATCTGCCTATTGCAGGTCTTTCTTTAGGCCTTAGATGAACTAATCTGTGATTAAGTCTAATCAATGACTAATTAAGACAGCTTTCGAGAATAAGGGCCTAAAGGTTATATGAATTATTAAATAGACAGTTTTTAACAAACCAAGACCATAATCATCTTTCGATAACATCGGATATCTCCGATAATTAGTAGGTTTGAATACGTTTTGCGGTTGATGATATAACCGTAAACTGGATAATCAAGACTTCGTTTATTATCGTAACAACGGTAGAAATGACAATCAAGACTGCAGTGTTATTGTACCACCAATAACTCGGCTCAGAGTTAAATACTTTGACTGAAATTTTCAATATATTCCCTTTTTATTATCTATGTTTAAACTATTATAGAGAGAACTGTCAGCTCTTTATCTAAATCTTACATATTGCCCCTTTATCTAATCATATATAATGTCTCTTTATCTAATGCCTGACAAGGACAGCTGTCTAGTCATTCGGATGAGACGAAAAACCGAGGTCCTGTGTACACATTGGCGTGCACGTAAAAGATCCCTTGACAGTTGGAATTCGATATAAGAGTAGGCCGTAGTGCCGCTGTCCGGGCAAAATTTCCCTCATAGCACACTGTATGGCGTATGCCCGTCTTCATTAGCCCCGTTCGGAGCAAAACAGTAGGACGTTAAACCTCATTTCATTTCATTTCATTTCTTTATCTAATCATACCTAATGCCTTTGGATGGTCGAATGGTTAGCACGTGCGTGCTGTATCATAAAGTCTGTCATTGAGTAAACTGACGTGGTTTCGAATCCCTGATAGTACGTGACAAGGTGTAGGGTCACCTGTCCAATCTCGTGGGTTTTCTCCGGTTTCCTTCCACTGCTAAAGACCCCTACGCGCAAGCGAATTATTGAAATAAAATTGAACCATCATTGTGTTAGTCCCGAAATGACCTTGTTTGTGTCGAATGGACGTTAAACCCCATTTCTCTCTCTCTCTTTACATGTAAGCGTAGCAGGCGCCAACCTCACAGGCCGGAACATGACTTGAAGAATTTCAAACAGTGCTCTCGCACTCATATCCTATGCTTTTCCAGGGTCACGGCAAATATGTTTTAATCGTTTATAAATATATTTTTAATCGTACAGCAAACTAAAACTCGATGTAATAACCAGAGCCAACAGTTGTTGCCTTATCGCTATATATGTTAACGCTTATTAAATTTACCGCTAGACCGACTTTAATATCAAATTCCTCACATTGCAAATTTTAATTTAATTTAGAGTTCACTCTGCGTGTTTCTCATCCAAAGCTGTTTTCTAGATAATGTCTTGTACGTGACCAGACGTAGAAACTTCCTTCCTGAAGTAAAATGATGCGATCTTAAAATTTAGCTTCTTATAAAAAAAATTCTCTAATATCCGATTCAGATATGACTCTTATTACATTAAGTGAATTACATTTTTTCAGTTTAAAGTGGGACAGCCATGTGCGATTTTAAAGAGAAATACATGTGGGGATTACCACGCCAGTTACACGTTACAGCTTAAAGTGAGACAGCCATGTGAGATATTGAAATAGAAATAAATGTATAGTTTTAAAGTGGGGATTATCACGCGAGTTACACGTTACAATTTAAAGTGAGACAGCAAGTGGGGATTAACACGCGAGTAACACGTTACAGTTTAAAGTGGGACAGCCATGTGCGATTTCTTAAAGAAATAAATGTATAGTTTTAAAGTGGGGGGTTACCACGCGAATTAGACGTTACAGTTTAAAGTGAAACAGCCAAGTGCGATTTCTTAAAGAAATAAATGTATAGTTTTAAAGTGGGGGGTTACCACGCGAATTACACGTTACAGTTTAAAGTGGGACAGCCATGTGCGATATTAGAGTTCAAAAGAGTAAAATATGTAGTTTAAGAACATACTAAACTTACACTGTCTGTCTACGTGTAGAGAACAGACACTAAGCTAGTTGACCGACATTTAATACAATTGAAAGGTTTATTTGGTCTTTGTGTGAATAACAGATGTGAACCCGCATTACAATCTGATTAAAACACAGATCTATATTTCGTTTTCTTTTTTTTTTATATTTTCGATGGCCTGCACTATATGGAGATCTGACCGGTTGTAGCGATAGGTCACGTCAGAGGTCATGTGAGGGGCTTTTGACCCTATGACGTCAGACATTTGATTAACCAATCAGCATTGATGTTACTAGTAAGAGACCGTTTCATTGGCTAATCCCTCACACCATTCAGAACACCTCACTGATAACAACTCTTGCAGATCCCAGTGTAGTAAAGACAAGTAAAACAAAATTTTGAACTATAAAAAACGAAACGAAATAGGATTTGTGTTTTAATCAGATTGTACAAAATAGTATGCTAATTTTTGGAAATGGCGATCATTCAGGACAGAGACTTATGCTCGAAATAGATAGATCTCTCTGTGCAGAATGATACACACCCCTTTTATCCATGACGCATAGGCGTAGGAGCCTGGGGTGGGGGTGGGTGGGGCGGGGGGGGCGCATTTGCGCCCGCCCCCCCCCCCCCCCAAAAAATGTATTTTCGGGCAAAGAAAAATTCGACGACCTTTTTTCTCTATTAACGTTTAGAGAAAAAATATAACTAACTTATGTCTATGAGATCCACACTGCCCGAAAAGGATTTTCTCGTAGAGGGTTTTTAGTAATAGACTACTTGAGAAACTGGACGAAATTGTGGACATTTTTGCTGGACGTCATGGCCGTGACTCTCACTTTTTCTAAAAAGACTATTGGACTACTTGAGAAACTGTACGAAATTGTGAACATTCTGCTGGACGCCGTATGGACGTGTCTCTCATATTTCTAAAATGTTTTACTTTTGTTCCTAAGTCCTGATTTGTACGATCAATCTTGTGAGACGATTATCTCTGAATATCAAAATATTGTTTAATTAATTTAATACCTAGTGTTAGAATTATATTGATTTATATTATATTATATCGATTATATATAATCAATACAATATACTATATATTGATCATATTGATTTCGATATATATACTATATTGATTATATTATATTGATTTCGGGCAATTTTCTCTTATGCCCCCCTGAATTACTTTGAGCTCCTACGCCTATGCCATGAAGTATTAAGTTATTAAGCTCTCCATGTTCAGAATGGTTTAAAGTGGGACAACCACGGGAGTTAGATTTAAAACGAGAAGTAATGTAGTTTAAAGTTGGACAACTACATGACTAACATGTTAGAGTTTAAAGTGGAAAAACGAGGTGGTCAGATTTAAAAAAGAGAAATGCATAAAGTTAAACTTGATTTTAAAGAGGCGAGAACGATGGGGATTAAACGCCCACCCGACACAAACTAGGTTATTCCGGGACTAACATATGGTTCAACTTAATTTAAATAATTCGTTTGCGCGTAGGGGTCTTTAGCAGTGGAAGGAATCCTCGGGACCTGGAGAAAATCCACGAGGTTGGATAAGCGGCCCTACTCCTTATCACGTACAAGCGGAGAATCAAAACCACGCTACTTGACTCAGTGGCAAACCTTCTGATTCAACGCGCATGCGCTAACCATTCAATCACCCAAGCCCACTAGTCTAAACATGGCCAAAGTATTGTATTGACGACACTTTAAATCAGTGATTCTTAACCAGTGTGCCGCGGCACACCTGTGTGCCACAAGATCTTCCTAAGTGTGCCACGAAATCACACTTAGAAAATTTCCCAATAAAGAAGCCAGCTATTGGACTGATGGAATTCGAAACACTGCAATACTGTACGACGTAAGTTCATAGCTGTGTTTTTTTTTACATGTATTTAGTTTGGGTCATTCTATGTTTCTATGACTAGTCTGTGTCTACGGTTGTATGTGAATGTCGTCTATGACTTGCCATGTTTTTATTTTGCAAAATTCAAATATTTTTCATATATATTTAGTCAGGTGTGCCCCTATTTCTTCATATGTTCCAAGGTGTGCCGTTGGAAAAAAAGCTTGAGAACCACCGCTTTAAACCCATGTCCACCCCATTATCATTCCATTCTACAGACAGCATAAAGTCGGGTTTTAATTAACGCTGCAGATAAAGGTAGCGATATACAGCAGTAACTGTGGTTCAATTGTCCAATAACGTGACAATTTAATTATTATTTAAAAGATTGTCTCAGCCACAACACTAAATCATTCTCTTGGTCATTAGCAACCGAGTTAAAGCTGTATTACTTAGATCTCTCATATTTAAAGCTAGATTACTTAGATCTCTCATATTTAAAGTTGGATTACTTAGGTCACTCATATTTAAAGCTGGATTACTTAGATCACCCATATTTCAAGCTGTATTACTTAAACCACTCATATTTAAAGCTGTATTACTTACATCACTCATATTTAAAGTTGTATTACTTACATCACTCATATTTAAAGCTGTATTACTTACATCACTCATATTTAAAGCTGGATTACTTAGATCACTCATATTTAATACTGGGTTACTTAGATCACCCATATTTCAAGCTGTATTACTTAGATCACTCATATTTAAAGCTGTATTACTTACATCACTCATATTTAAAGTTGTATTACTTACATCACTCATATTTAAAGCTGTACTGTTTAGATCACTCATATTTAAAGTTGTATTACTTACATCACTCATATTTAAAGCTGTATCGTTTAGATCACTCATATTTAAAGCTGTATCGTTTAGATCACTCATATTTAAAGCTGTATCGTTTAAATCACTCATATTTAAAGCTGTATTGCTTTTATCACCAATATTTAAAGCTGTATTACTTAGATCACTCATATTTAAAGCTGGATTACCTCAGTTACTGTCGTACGTTATGATTTTGTTAACTAAGAATGATATAGTGACCCAGATATGTTTAATTAACAAATTAAGTCCACATGTAAATATGTGATATATGATATAATGGATCGCGGTTTAACGTCTTACTTTTCTACACAGACCGGGATAATGAAAACGGACATACGTCATGGATTGTGTCGTGAGTGGAAGTTTGTCCCGACAGCGACGCAATGGTCTACTCTTATTTTGACTTTAAACGGCGAGGGATCTTTAACGTGCCCCAATGGTATACACGGCCTCGGATTTACGTCCCATCCGAATGAATAGATGTTCTTCTTTTTCAGCACCCCTCTCCTCCCAGTCCTGTACAAATTGCTAGACTGGACTAGAACATCACTGGGATTTTTTTTCCGTTCAAATGTGTAATATTAAGTTTGGCATGATTTGAGACGACAGCGAACAAAAATAGTTTATCAATAGTTTTTTGATTGCTCATCTGGGGGGTTTGGATGGCTGAATGGTTAGCACGTGCGTGTTGTATCATAAGGTCTGTCATTGAGTCAACTGGCGTGGTTTCGATTCCCGGGTTGTACGTGACAAGGAGTAGACTCGCCTGTCCAATCTCGTGAGTTTTCTCTGGGTCCTCCGATTTCCTCCCATATGTTAGTCTCGAAATGTCCTGTTTTGTGTCGGATGGGACGTTACCCTCTCTCTCTCTCTCTCTCTCTCTCTCTCTCTCTCACTCTCTCTATCTCTCTCCTCTAGCTATTTCTCTCTCTGATTGCGCATTTAATTATCTGTAAACGGAACCCTTTTACATTTATAAGAGTAAATATAAACGCATTCGTCTTCTAGAATTCTGGCTAAGTGGGTAAGACGCTGACAAGGACAGTTGTCTAGTAGTTCGGATGGGACGAAAAGGCGAGGTCCCGTGTATACATCGGCTGGCACGTAAAAAAATCCCTTGACAGTGGGAATTCGAAATAAGAGTAGGCCATAGTGCCGCTGCCCGGGCAAAATATCCCTCATAGCACATTGCAGGGCGTATGCCCGTCTTTATTAGCCCAGTCGGAGCAGAACAGTAGGACGTTAAACCCCATTTCATTTCATTTCTTCTAAAAACAAGAGAGTACTCCTTTAAATGAAGATGTTTTGATACGAATAAAACACACCACATTACGCAAATTAATCTTAGATTCGATTGAATAAAAACGCATTTATGAGCGAGTTCATTACACAGTAGATTTCACAATGAACCTGAATTAAGCACACACAGTAGTTTTTGTATGTTTTACAAATTTTTACAAATGTTTTTCGCATAAACTGGGATAATGAAGACTAGCATGCTATGAGAGTATTCATCCATACTACATCGAATTCCAACATTCAAGGGTTCTTTGTTTTGAGAGAGAGAGAGAGAGAGAGAGAGAGATGGGTTTAATGTCCACTCGAGACAAACCAGGACAATTTCGGAACTAAAATATGGTTCAATTTTACTTCAATAATTCGCTTGTAGCAGTGGGAGGAAACCACGAGGTTGGACAAGCGACCCTACTCCTTGTCATGTACAACCAGGGAATCGAAACCATGCCATTTTGACTCAGTGATAGTACGCACATGCTAACCATTCGGCCATCCAACCCCACCGGACATATTAACGTCCATTTGACACAAACTAGGTCATTTCGGGACTAACACATGGTTCAATTTTATTTCAATAATTCGCTTGCGAGGAGTCTTTAGCAGTGAGAGGAAACCGTGCTAACCATTCGGCCGTTCAACCCCCCTCTTTTTTTGAAGCCACGGTGGCTAAGCGGGTAAGGCGCTGGCTCGATAGTCTGGAGGTCGCGTGTTCGATCCCTGCATTGGCGGAGAAAGTTCATCGGGAGTTTCCGACGTGGCTTCCCCTTGTCAGTCGTGCAGCAGGGACACGTGTCTAGTCGTTCGGATGGGGCGAAAAGCGTGTCCCGTGTATACATCGGCAGACACGTAAAAGATCCCTTTGCAGTTGGAATTCGAATAAGAGTAGGCCACAGTGAAATCTGATTAAAATATTTAGAGATTTATTCATATACCAAGCCCATAAATGAACTCTCTAGTGCATCAAATTGCTAATATATTAAGTGGATTAGGCAATCATTGACGGATGTTTTGCAATTTGATTAAAATACAGATCTATATTTCATTTCGTTTTTTTATACTTTAGATGGCCTACACTACATGAAGATCTGACAGGTTGTAGCGATAGGTCGCGTCAGAGGTCATGCCAGCTGATTTTGACCCTATGACGTCAGACATTTGATTAACCAATCAGCATTGATGTTTCTAGGCTAAACACGCCTAAAGCTCGCCGCAACAGACAACTAAAACGAAATTTTGTACTATAAAAAATGGAAAGGAAATAGGATCTGTGTTTTAATCAGATTGGCAATAGTGCCGCGACCCGGGCAAAATTCCCCTCACAGCACATTGTATGGCGTATGCCCGTCGTCATTATCCCAGTCGGAGCAGAACAGTAGGACGTTAAACCCCATTTCATTGCAAGGGTTCTTTTACGTGCACACCTTGGTTTTCAATAACACCTGAAGGACTGGGAACTGTTCCTCGGCAGGTTTTTTTGTCATGCAGTACTGTCAAGGGAAAATCAGGGAAAGGCCAAGGAGCGAACCCACGGGAGCGAGACCTAGAAATTCTGGTTAGCGAGTCACCGCCTTATTGACTGATACACCACGGCTCCCGATCTTTAATGGTCCAATCATTTAAACAGATATAAATCTAAAATAGCTCGCGCTTGGTAGTATCATAAATATAGTTACACGCTTCAATGGGCGTTATTTATGATCATACAAAACCATTGATAAAAATCACATTGAATAACAAAACTATGAGGAATAGCATTTGGGATTCGATCGATACTGACAAGAGTCCATTATTTTTTTTCTCACGTGAAATCTCTCAAATTAGTCACGGACCATATCCGGAATCGAAACAGATTTGTTATAAGGAGAGAGAGAGAAATGACACAAACTAGGTCATTTCGGGACTAACATTTGGTTCAGTTATATATAAAAAATTCGCTTGCGCGTAGGGGTCTTTAGCAGTGGGTTGAAACCGGATAACCCCACGAGGTTAGACAGGCGACCCTACTCCTTGTCACATACAAGAGGATTTGTTATAAGCATTTCAATGCCTACTTAAAGATACATTATGGGAGATGAGATAAAGAGCTGGCAGTTCCAACTATAATAGTTAAAAACTAGATAATGTAAAGGCAATTTGCTAAAAAATTTCAGTCGAATTGAACCACTCTGAACCGATATGTAAACGTTTGAATTTTAGGCCTAGGCTCGATCATCATTACTAAAGTCGGTACGATATAAAACATAGTCTCGATTATCCATTTCAGGATTAAATCATGAATGAAAGTTGAGCAGTAAATCGGATCCTAATCCAGTAAACATCGCAGGCTAGTGATGACATCGAGAGGTGATTATTGTCTGAATAAGTTAATGTCTAATTAATAATTTACATAACATTTCTGGCCTAAAGAAAGACCTGAAATAGGCAGATTTAGCTCCTGCATAATGTATGTTTAAACGTGTTCTTTAGATAGTGATCTAGAATAATTTAAAAGACAACGTAGGTTTAACGCAGTTTTAGCCCAAATTTTCGTGGATACGAATGAAATGGGGGTTTAACCTAATACTGTTCTGCACCGACTGGGCTAATGAAGACAGGCATACACCATTCAGTGTGCTATGAGGAACAGTCCCCCCGGGCAGCGGCAATATCTGCACGCCAATGTGTACATGGGGCCTCGGTTTTGTGTCTAGTCGTTCGTATGGGACGAAAAACCAAGGTCATACGTACAACCTGTACGTAAAAGAATTTGAACTAAGAGTAGGCCGCTGCGTCGCTGTCCGGGCAAAATCACCCATCCGTAGCACACTGCATGGCTTATATGCCCTTATTCGTCGTCCCAGTCGATGCAGGAAAGTAGGACATTAAACCCAAATTCATTTTTTAAAAAAACTATTTTATTGAGATTGCATCTGAATAGGGATTAGGCAACAGCGATATAACCTATTTTAAACCCCTTTCACTTCATTAGTATGGATTAGGTCTATATTTGCTCTTTGGTCCGGAAGACTGCTTTTAAAGGGGGTATTACTCTATTCTTTGGTCTGACAGACTGCTTTTAAAGGGTGTATGCTCTATTCTCTGGAGCCTTAAAGTAGATGAAAATGTGTATAAAAGAGAGAGAAATGGGGTTTAACGTCCACTCGACGTAAACCAGGTCATTTCGGGACTAACATATGGTTTAATTTTATTTCAATAATTCGCTTGCGCGTATGGCTCTTTAGCAGTGGGAGGAAACCGGAGGACCTGGAGAAAACCCACGAGGTTGGGCAGGCGACCCTACTCCTTGTCACGTACAACCGGGGATTCGAAAACACGCCAGTTGACTCAATGACAGGCCGTACAATATAGCGCGCGGGCTAACCATTTGGCCATCCAACCCCAGTTATGTTTGATGAAATACGCGAACAATCCAAATTGAACGAAAATAGTTTTCGCGGTTTAGTCTTTAATTACGCGTTCTTTGATTATTATTTTGTTGTTTGTTAAACAGCCTTTACTAATTACTTCTGCATTGTCCTTCTTTGGTTATTGCAAATGGCGCATGAAACTATTGAAATACACGACTCGTGTACTGATATTAAAAGAAATGAAATGAAATGAAATGGAGTTTAACGTCCTACTGTTCTGCTCCTAACCTGGGCTAATGAAGACGGGCATACGCCATACAGTGTGCTATGAGGGAAATTTTGCCCGGACAGCGGCACTACGTCCTACTCTTATATCGAATTCCAACTGCTAAGGGATCTTTTACGTGCACGCCAATGTGTACACGGGACCTCGGTTTTTCGTCCCATCCGAGCGACTAGACAGCTTTCCTTGTCAGCCCCTCCGTCCTGCATCACTGACAAGGGAGAACCACGCCGGAAAATCTGGATGAACTTTCTCGGCCAATGCAGGGATCGAACACCCGACCTCCAGGCTAGCGAGCTAGCGTCTTACCCACTTAGCCACGTGATCCCCCTGATATTAAAAGGATCAATATGTTTTAAATATTGGATATTAGGATACATTTTCACTGCACGTAGTGATTGAAATGGACCAATATTGAATTTTAATCCGTGCTTTTAATTTAGAATTTTATGGAAAGTATTAAGTTCTAGGTTTAGCTCCTTTAAAGTGGATGACGTCGACGATGACGTCGAGGGTTTAGTTTGTTTATTTTTATTAGGCAGGGCATGGGAATAACTAGGCCATATTAAAGTAATAGTTTATCTTGCTGTTCATATTGAGATTTGTGTTGAGAATAATTCCCACAGTTAAAAGCAAACATCGTAAGATTGACAAATACGATCGTTAATTTCATTCGGTACATATTCATTTAATTCGAATTTACCCTCCTAACTTATTTCTTTACGCACGTACAATGACGTAATTCGCCCCAATCAAGTTTTCTTATATATTACGTGTCAGGGACGAGCAGATCCGTTTTATTGAATAAAAATCACATGACAAATACAAAAACAGATCTTCCTGTGTGATGCGCCTTAGAAAGAGAAAAAAAGGATATTTGATAATAGCCTAAACCACATAGAAATGGAGTTGCCAGCTTCAAATATGTGGTTAACGGTATATTAAATAGCCCGTATTGTGTGCAGACGAGAGTATGACGTCTACGAGCAAGCGAGATCACTCTATTGATTTTTCGAAGCTCCAATAAAAGTGGCCGAGTGATTCGAAGTTATATAGTAAAAGGTTGTAGCCTATAGTATGGGTTTGTAGTATTAAGTACATAGCACATGTTATTGCTTCAAGCTTGGCTCGAACGGGAGGCTATACTGGCCACTATTATATATATACGTTTTACATACCTACACACGCGCACCTGTTTCGACGTAATAATGTGTCCTATATCCATGGATAATGTTATGGTCTATTCAATGTTTTATCTTCGTTATTATGGAAATATTTTGCGACATTAAAATATTTTGACTGCTTTGTTCCGCTTCATGTGATTTAAGTGCCGTGTTTTTGAGAAGTCAATTAATTATTAGCTTTAACAAGATCTTATACATTTTTGTGGATGCTTCATCCATTAAAAGGATTTACGAACCACCACTGTGGTTAAAGGGATTTAAAGCGAGTAAAGTTTATTTATAAAAGTTTTGTGAAGTATAAGGATTAGGAGGAAACACACATTATCAGGTAAATATTAGAAAGTATTTAACTTTTTAAATGTTTAATATGTACTTAGCAATAGCATACAGAGGTTTAATGATACCCGAGGCCAACTTCTTGTTCGTATACCCCCTATAACCCCCCCCCCCCCCAACGCTCACGTACAGGGCTTAGACTTAGAAATGTAAGAATGGATGACACAATGTAATAAACTTTGTCTTCATTAAAGCCTGAGCAGGAAAGAAATGAAATCAAATGGACTTTAGCGCCCTACTGTTCTGCTCCTACTGGGCTAAGGAAGACGGGCATACGCGATACAGTGTACTATGAGGGAAATTTTGCCCGGACTGAGGCGCTATGGCCCACTCTTATTTCGAATGCCAACTGTCAAGTGTTCTTTTACGTGCCCAAGACCTCTGTATTTCTCATTGTCCCTTGTGGGGCCCTCCGTCCTACACCACTGACAAGGGGGAACCACGTAGGAAAATCCCGAGGCCGGAATGGAACATGGAACCCCAAAGTGAGTCAACTTCCTACTCACTGAGCCACCGCGGCCCCCTGTACAGAAAAGTTTTAACAGCGATAATTTCAAATTTAAGATGACAGCCTAAAGTTTATGCCACCGACCCACCCCCTCCAACGCCCTCTCCACGCCATGATCCGAATGGTAGGAATTAACTGGTGGTAGCATACCTAATATTTACGGGTCTCGAACTTCATAAAATAAATGTCAACTCCAAATGTTTACCTCTTGCGAAACTCAAACAAAATTCAATCTAATACAAACAAGATTATAATTTCGTTACGGTTTTTTTCCGGCTTTGTTTTTTTACACATATCAAAAACAATACGAAACGTGATTGAAATTAACTTTAATGGGAACGATGAGAACCGAATATGTTTAATTTATTAAATTTCCATTTATTAAGAGAGAGAGAAATGGGGTTTAGCATCCACAAACTAGGTAATTTCGGGACTATCATATGTTTCGATTTTATTTCAATAATTCGCTTATGAGTAGGGGGCTTTAGCTGTGGGAGGAAAAATGAGGAAACCCGTCGAAAACTCATTTCCGATACCACTGGGAATAGAAACCACACTGTATTTGTTCTATTCTTTACAAATGAAAGTTTTTTGGTTTTGTTTCTCGAAAATCTGAAACCCTATCTTTAAATTGCGCAGCAAGCTCACAGATGCAACAAGATCACTATCCGTGCATTAATTTGCGCAGCAGGTTAATCAAATACACTACAATCAACCTGTGCATTATTTATAAAAGTTACACATGGCTTTGTATAAAATAAAACAGGTAGTGTGAAAAGATAACAAACAAATATACGCTGTTTGTCTTCAATTAGCCCCGCTTCAGAACATTCACGAAGCTAGTTAACCGACATTTTAATTCCAAAATCGACAAAATCAAAAACACAAGTATACTTGGAGAATTTTTTAAGAAGTTTTTATTTTGCTTCCATTTAATAAAATCGAAAATGTTTATTTATTCTTTGTATTTATGGAAGATGCAAAAAGGTTTAGAACAACATTACAAAATAGTATGCTAATGTTTAAACATGGCGGTCATTTAGTGCCGAGGTCTATTCTGGAAGTAGATAGTTCTCTGTGTGCAGCTGTATCATAAGGTCTGTCGTTGAGTTGACTGGCGTGGTTTCGAATCCCCGGTTGTACGTGACAAGGAGTATGGTCGCCTGTCCACCCTCGTGGGTTTCCTCCGTGTCCTCCGGTTTCCTCCCACTTCTAAAGACCCCTACGCAAGCGAATTATTGAAATAAAATTAAACTATATGTTAGTCCGAAATGACCTAGTTTGTGTCGGGTGGACGTTAAACCCCATTTTTCTCTCTCTCTCTCTCTCTCTCTCTCTCTCTCTCTCTCTCTCTCTCTCTCTCTCTCTCTCTGTGCGGAATGGGAAGAAAGTGAACTAATGTTATCTTCAGCTTTTATTTTATAAACAGGTCTCACATTACAGCCGGATGTGATGAACGTGTTTCGATTTTATAAGAACTTAGATGCTCGTTTATATCATCCTGGAAAATGTCGTTATAGCGATACGTGTCGTCAATTTCTTGACCGAGAGCCACGGTGGCTCAGTAAGTAAAATGTTGGCTCGCTAGTCTGGAGGTCGGGTATTCGATCCCTGCGTTGGCCGAGAAAGTTCATTGGGATTTTCCGGCCTGGCAAGGGACAACGTATAGTTGTTGGCGTGCACGTAAAAGATTCCTTGACAGTTTATAAGAACATGTTATATGTAATGTTATGGAAGTTGTTAGTTTACAAGAACACAGTACATGTAATGTTATGGTAGTTTATAGTTTAAAGACCGTGTTATATGTAATGTTATGGTAGTTGATAGTTTACGAGAAAATGGTATATGGAATGTTATGGTAGTTGATAGTTTACAAGAACATGTTATATGTAATGTTATGGTAGCTGATAGTTTACAAGACCATGTTATATGTAATGTTATGGTAGTTGATAGTTTACAAGACCATGATATATGTAATGTTATGGTAGTTGATAGTTTACTAGTACATGGAATATGTAATGTTATAGTAGCTGATAGTTGCCCAATGATAACTTACTAGGGAATTTGTAGCTGGTGATTTCCCTTTAAGAGAGTTTATTAAAACATGTAATAATAAGTGATAGTTGCCCTTTAAGATATTTTAATAAAACATGGTATATGTAGATGGTGGTTGCCCTTTAAGAGTTTACTAAAATATGTAACAGTAGGTGATAGTTGCCCTTTAAGATATTTTAATAGAACATGGTATATGTAGATGGTGGTTGCCCTTTAAGAGTTTACTAAAACAAAGTATAATGTTGGTGATAGTTGATAGTTTAATATAACCTTTTATATGTAAATGATGGTTGCCCTTTAAGAGTGTTTGCTAAACATGGCAAATTGTTGGTAATAGTTGCCCTTTAAGATTTGAAATATATCAGTGGATAATCAAAACTGGTAATTGTTAGTTTAAACAATGTTTTATTCAATAAACTAAATTGCATTGATTGAACGACAGGCGAACGCCTATATAAGTTCTCTCCAATGTTGGTGATAGCTGCCCTTTAAAAGATTGCTAAAACATGGTGCATATAGGTGGTAGTTGCTCTTTAAGTGTTTATTAAATATATTATATATTTGTGAAGTTGTCATTTATAAAAGTTTCCTAGAATGTGTGATATATTGATGATAGTTAAGGGTTTCCTAGTAGTAGGTGTTCGTTCCCCTTTCAAAGTTTACTAAAACATGCACATTTAAATTTTGAAATCTATCAGTTAATAACGCATGAATACTAGAATATGTTCTATAAAATAAAACCAAGTACGAACAATCCAAACCATTAGACAAAATTCGAAGTCCTAAAAAAACGGTATAGGCAAAATAGTGTAATAAGGCAAAATAGTGTAATCAGCATATGGACTGTTCACCGTGTACAAAATACACGACAAACAGTGGTAACAGGTGTCCGGAAGAGTAAGCTTACCCTGTCTGGCTGTAACTTCTAATATTTGTTCGTTAAGATTTTTAAATGTATCATTTAGTAACGCATGGATTGTAAAATATGTTCTATGTAAATTTTAATATTTGTCCGTTAAGATTTTTAAATTCATCAGTTAGTAACGCATGGATAGTAAAATGTGTTCTATGTAAATTCTAATAGTTCTCCGTTAAGATTTTTAAATTCATCAGTTAGTAACGCATGGATAGTAAAATGTGTTCTATGTAAATTTTAATAGTTGTTCGTTACGATTTTTAAATTCATCAGTTAGTAACGCATGGATAGTAAAATATGTTCTATGTAAATTCTAATAGTTGTCCGTTAAGATTTTTAAATTCATCAGTTAGTAACGCATGGATAGTAAAATATGTTCTATGTAAATTTTAATATTTGTCCGTTAAGATTTTTAAATTCATCAGTTAGTAACGCATGGATAGTAAAATATGTTCTATGTAAATTATAATAGTTGTCCGTTAAGATTTTTAAATTCATGAGTTAGTAACGCATGGATAGTAAAATAGTAACGCATGGATAGTAAAATTTGTTCTATGTAAATTTTAATAGTTGTTCGTTAAGATTTTTAAATTCATCAGTTAGTAACGCATGGATAGTAAAATTTGTTCTATGTAAATTTTAATAGTTGTTCGTTAAGATTTTTAAATTCATCAGTTAGTAACGCATGGATAGTACAATATGTTCTATGTAAATTATAATAGTTGTCCGTTAAGATTTTTAAATTCATGAGTTAGTAACGCATGGATAGTAAAATTTGTTCTATGTAAATTTTAATAGTTGTTC
Organism: Patella vulgata; assembly: GCF_932274485.2. Lineage (NCBI taxonomy): Eukaryota > Metazoa > Mollusca > Gastropoda > Patellidae > Patella > Patella vulgata. The sequence goes on along the minus strand of NC_065883.2, from coordinate 73,025,638 downwards.
GTTAAGATTTTTAAATGTATCAGTTAGTAACACATGGATAGTCAAATATATTCTATATAAATTCTAATAGTTGTTCGTTAAGATTTTTAAATTGATCAGTTAGTAAGGCATGAGTATTAAAACATGCGATATGTAAGTGGAGCATGTTTTTCTATGTAAAATATTGATCTTATAACAACATATGTTTCATCTTAACTTGTGTTATGGTTCCATTGCATTGAATATTTATTTTATAAACACAGGCAATCATATTAACCAACTAGTTTTTATAGAACCAGATCACATACACGTGTATATATATTTCACTGCATAATGTCACTGCATAATTATTATTATTACAATTTGACATGCGTGAAATGTCAATACATTATGGATGTATCTCTCTATTTCTCTCTCTAGGGGGTTCGATGGCTGAATGGTTAGCACGTGCGCGCTGTATCATAAAGTCTGTCATTGAGTCAACTGGCGGGGTTTCGATTCCCGGTTGTACGTGACAAGGAGTAGGGTCGCCTGTCCAACCTCGTGGGTTTTCTCCGGATCCTCCGGTTTCCTCCCACTGCTAAAGACACCTACGCGCAAGCGAATTATGCAAATCAAATTGAACCATGTTAGTCCCGAAATGATTTAGTTTGTGACGAGTGGACGTTAAAATCCACCCTCTCTCTCCGACTAACTACTAACTGATGAATGTTGTGCTACTATCCAAACATATCGATATATTTGTTTAAAACTTGCGACAAGCATGTTCATAACCGCATATTAATATAAAGCCACAACTGTGGACTAGTGAAATAAAATTATATTATGTTAGTCCCGACATAACTCTCTCTCTCTCTCTCTCCGTATTGATGAAGCAGCAATAATACGTTATTGTGGTATAAATTGTCCAGTAAAAATGACCACCAGTTGGTCATTGATGATTTAGAACATCCGGATAACAGAGGTTACACTACAAGCACCGAGAACTTTCCATTTGAAATGGGGCTGCAATAACAAAGCGTGTCATTGTGCCTCCTTTACTTAGCCTCTGATATCATGACCAGTAGAGATCATCAGTTATGTTTGTTATTTGTCTTTTTGTTATCAGTTGTGTTCGTTAGGTGCGTAGCGACAATGAAAATATTTTACTGTGCAATGCCACCAATTTGTCGTTACCATGATCTGGGTCCACACTACTGCACGCATTTTTTACGTTAATTAGTTTTTTAACCGCTGTCGTCGTTTACCGTCTGCCGTTGTCGCTATCGTAAATGGAATGCAATGGAGTTTAACGTCCTACTATTCTGCCCTGACTCGACTAATTAAAACGGGCATACTCCATACAGTGTGCCATGAGGGAAATTTTGCCTGGGCAGCGGTGCTATGGCTTACTCTTATATTGAATTCCAACTGACAAGGGATCTTATATGTGCAAGCCATTGTGTACATGGGATCTCGGTTTTGCGTCAACTGAGTAGGAAGGCGAGCCCCCCCTCCCACACCTACACCTACACTTGGATCCAGCCCTGCAAAATGGGATCTACAAAACTGCCTCGGTACACTTTAAACCTTCTTTGGTATAATATTCAATATGTATGATGAAATACTTCTTCAGCTGTCACTGCTGTTCGATTTTATCGATAACGGTATATTACCGGCCTATATCCGGCCATGGTGGTAATATACTTCGATCTGATAGCTGTAGAGGTGTGATTGACCACTACTGACCATTATTGACTGGACAATCTGATTTATAATTACTGCTCATGGATAAATGATATTGACCAATTAATCTAGTATCGCTGTATTATTGCGTATGGATTAGTGCCGAATATGTTTGTTTATAACTAATCGATATTAATCAATACATTTATGCTGCGGTCCGCCCCCCCCCCCTTCCCCGAGTAGCACACTGTTACTTTTTGCGTTCTGAACTAACAGGAAAGTTATTGTTACGTTTTACTTGTCTGTACTACACTAGGATCTGGAAGAGTTGTTATATAACCCGCGTTCTGGATGTTGTGAGGGATTAGCCAATGAAACGGTCTGTTACGGCGAGTTTTTGGTGTGTGGTGCACGGAACTGTGAGTAACCCACTAGAAACATCAACTATAATTGGTTAATCAAATGTCTGACGTCATAGGGTCAAAAGCCCCTGACGTGAACTCGCCGTAACAGATCGTTTCATTGGCTAATCCCTCACATTAACCAGAACGCGGCTTATATAACAATTCTCCCAGATCCTACTGTTGTGAAGACAAGTAAATTGAAATTTTGAACTAATAAGAATTTAACGAAATAGGATCTGTGTTTTAATCATATTACCAACATACACCACCATTGAAACATGGAACCCTCAAACATATATTATTCAAGAGCTACAGCTGCCTATTGCAGGTCTTTCTTTAGCTTTGAAATGTTATATAAACTATTAATTAGACATTTATTAACATGACAAGACCATAATCAACTGTCGATGAAATCAGATATCTCCGATATTAAGTCGATTAGAACGGTTCAGTCATATTTTGATTTAATTTAAAAATGGAGAAGCGAGAATTAGCTTCGAGCAACCAGCACGGTGGTTGCAATTAACGCGCACATCTTGTCAAACCTTCAAAGGCTAATATATTCGCTCGCAATAGAGTAATTTGATGAAAGTTTAAATATATTAATTTTGCATCATCTATTTTTGAACTATATATTATAGCAAGTACAGCCAGCTCTTTATCTAAATCTTACATAATCTATATTTAACAAATAATATTATAAATATCACATGGAATCCGTAGATGTTGGGGGATACACAATAATAAATAACTTTTAATTATTGAAACATGGAGCCCTTAACCAACATATGTTAATATTATCACATTGGATCCGTAGATATTGGGGAATACACGATAATAAATGGCTTTTAATTATTCAAACCAACTGCTAATGGTTACATTATATGCATGAGATAAACGCTAAGATCAAGTCCTGTGTACACATTATTAACCTGCCCAACAACGTTATTATCACATTGACATTTAAAAACTCCCGGACTTGATGGCCTCTCAATAGAATTTATGTTAGCTTTGGCTTTTAATATGTTTTATTATTTATCAAGTCACAAGTCAGTGTAGCGTTATTTATGTAATGATTATAATCTCTTGATTAATACACTGTTACTACATACGAGTTTCGTCAAATAGGGGATTAAAAAAAACAAGTTTGATTGTGGTTAATTAACACAACACGCAACCAAAGTTAAAGGGAAATGAAATGAAATGGGTATAAAGTTCTGCTTTCTCCACCGACTGGCCTAATGGAATAATTGTGTTTGTATTTATACTCGGCAATTAGTTCCATGAATCATTCAAAAGTAGAGGGGGCGTCCAAAATCCCAAATGGAAGCTGTATAAATGAAATGAAATGTCGTATAACGTGCGCTGACTGATCTAATGAAGACGACTCTATATTAAAGGGACTTTATGTTAAATGCAGTAAAGGTGAAAGTCTTGTCAATTCTGTACTTCGGTCATTACGCTAATTTAGCTTTATATGGTCACGTGTTCAATGCAAAAGCAGGGGGTGGGGGTACTGTATCAGAAACACTAGGCAATGCATATCAAATATCGGGAATGAATCAAATACAGGATAAAAACAGCCTATGATTGTGTGTTTAAAGGGGCGCTGTGTTAAAAGCATCGGAATGGGGGTTAACTCAATATACTTCGGTAATGTCGTTTGTTTTTTTTTTCTATTGCCAAATGTTCAATGCTTAAGAGAAGGGGGGGGGGGCAAACTGTAGTTTGATATATTGGGAATGAATAATAAGACCTATCGGCCCGATCACGTGTAATTGTTTTATATACCCTTTAAGGTCGCGGATCATAAGGAGAAGGATTTTGAATCCCAACTACAAGTACAATGTTGTGAAAGTTGAATCACTAATGCATTTTTTGGCTTCGCTCTCGGTTTAGCCGCGAAAGGTCGTAGTCTGGCACGGGGCGTAGGGCCTGACAGGGAACTGTGTTTTGTCTTTCGGATGTGTATACGTACGTAAAAGAACCCCTGACAGTTGGAATTCGAAATAGAGCTGTCAAGACGCATTTTGCATACCGATAGTTCATTGGCCAATCACGCTATTTTACCGACATTTCGCCTAATAGTTTGGATGCAGCTATGGCGGGTGTGGCGCCAGGCAGGGTAAGCTTACTCTTCCGGACACCTGTTACCACTGTTTGTCGTGTATTTTGTACACGAGGAGCAGTACATTTGCTGATTACACTATCTTGCTTGAATACACTATTTTGCCTATAACGTTTTTTAGGACTTCGAATTCTGTCTTATGGTTTGGATTGTTCGTACTTGGTTTTATTTTATTTCCCTCATAGCACATTGCATGGTGTATACCCATCTTCAACACTATTTTGATTTCAATTCATTTCAAATGACTTTATCGATATTTTATGCTGAACACATTAAAGTTAAATGGTTACCGGGAAACAGTACGACTTGTAACCTACTTAAACTGGGAGTGCAGCCGGTATACTAATCATATTTTCATTCATTTTATATTAATTCACCATTTCCTTGCTTGTTTGTTTTGTTTTTTCAGTAATAAACCCTGGAGTCTGTCATGTTGTGATAGCTATCCGTATTAATACGTTGATGATCATGGAGATTACAGTATCTCTAAAGGTTATCGCCAGATATCATCTCAAATAAAATAGAATACATAAATAAATACAAATGAATGAGAAAAAGAGAGAGAGAGAAATGGGGTTTAACGCCCACTCGACACAAACTAGGTCATTTCGGGACTAACACATGGTTCAATTTTTATTTCTTTAATTCGCTTGCGCGTAGGGGTCTTTAGCAGTGAGAGGAAACCGGAGGACCCGAAGAAAACCCACGAGGTTGGACAGGCGACCCTACTCCTTGTAACGTACAACCGGGGATTCGAAACCACGCCAGTTGACTCAATGACAGCCCTTATGATACAGCACACACGTGCTAACCACTTGGCTATCCACTCCCCCCCCCCCCCGAAAAATGGAAGTCAGTTGTTGTACTGGTAATTATGATTCATATTAAACATCATTTTGAAGTTGTAATTAAACCCACTTGTTGTTCTGTTCGCGTCAAACATTCTCGTCGAAAATTCTGTTTTGCCTTTTATGTGAAAAGACAAAAATGTGACTTAGATCGTTCTTCCATTGGACTCTACATATGTTTATATACATTCCTACATACCTGTATTATGTTACGTCGGTATTTACATAGCATAAACCGCCATTGCATAGTGAATATAGTGTATGTATACACATTTCCTTTTTATTTATTTTATTTACACTTTTTATCTATTTGATCATGCAACAGTCTATATTCCTTTCAAACACTAATCCTGTCGTGTCATATAAACTTCTTTATAGTAAGTATTACTTTCCCAAATGGATGATAAATCTTTTTATTTACTAGTATTCAGTGTGCAAGACCGCTTAGACTGGTGCTAACATGGGGCAAACTAGTCGATCGCTGTTTTAAGCTTTTCATTTTCTCTTCAAAACATCCAATCTGGTTAAAACACAGATCCTATTTCGTTTCGTTTTTATAGTTCAAAATTTCGTTTTACTTGTCTTTACTACACTTGGATCTGGAAGAGTTGTTATTTAACTCGTGTTCTAAATGGTGTCAGGTATAAGCCAATGAAACGGTCTGTTACGGCGAGCTTTAGGCGTGTTTTTCACGGAACTGTGGGTAATCCACTAGTAACATCAATGCTGATTGGTTAATCAAATGTCTGACGTCATAGGGTCATAAGTCGATCTTTTGACCCCTGACGTGACCTATCGCTATGATCTTCATGTAGTGTAGGCCATCGAAAGTATAAAAAAACGAAACGAAATATAGATCTGTATTTTAATCAGATTGCAAAACATCCGTCCATGATTGCCTAATCCACTTAATATATTAGCAATTTGATGCACTAGAGAGTTCATTTATGGGCTTGGTATATGAAATAATAATTTATATAACATTTGACGCCAGACAAACGTCCGGCAATGGGTAGATTTGGCTCTTGCCTAACGTCTCTTTAATACTACCCAGTTGATACCTAATGAATTCCACGTATACCAACTAGGGCAAATGTTTATAACTAGAAGAAAACTCATAAACTACATTATCTCTACTGTCGACAAAAGAAAATGGCCACTAGGGCAAATGTTCATAGCTAGAAGAAAACTCAAAACTATATTATCTCTAGCGTTGACAGACGGAAATGCCCAGACAGCCTACTCTTAATTCGAATTCCAACTGTTCAGAATTATTTTATTTGCACGCTAACCCGTACACTGTACCATCGGAAAGCCTAGTCGTTCTTTGTAGTCAGGCCTTCCATCCCACACCAATAACCCACGCCGGAAAATACCGAAGAGCACCGGGAGCGAACCTGAGCTATCTGTGTATCTGGGAAAAACAGCGGTTTTATCTTGTCTTAAATAAATCAAACTGGTATAATACGGATATTATTAACGAAAACGAATTTACTAATTTTGTCGTGAGCAGAACACATGAGACCCCTTATGATATGGCTCCATAGCTAACGATTATTTTTTGCTGTAACATGGTATTTAAAGGGGGCAAGTTTCTAGCTTAATATCATCCACAGTCTTCGACATTGCAAACAAGACTTAATTGGTCAATTTAAATCAACATTGATGTCGACATCCGTAGTATTCATTCTCCTGTGTGGTATGTTTAACATCGTTCGTCGAGTTGCTTCATTACAAATGGCACCCGAAAGCATTCGTGCCCCCGATTCGTGTGCCAATTTTTATTTTTCATTTGCTCTTAAACTTTTCAAGACTGGAATAACCAGACGCCAACTACTGCCATCCAATTGGACTCGTCGCGTATTTCGCCGAACATAACTGATTAGAAATTACAGTAAAAAACAGAAACGATTAAATGTAAATCAGTTTATATACATACATAATGCATTATTATATGCGTTCCGATCCATTTGTGTCTATTCCTACGTGCGAAAGAATACAGATTTAGCACATTTAATTACTATGTCATAAATTATATAATGTAAAGGTTGCACATGAAATCCAATAACAGATGTCACACATTACATACAGATCTAAATCATACATTTTGTTTTATTGAATTCAGTTAAGTAGGCCTAATAACATTTATACACTATGGAATTAGTGTTATTAACTTTATAACGAGCTAACGTTACAACCGAACACTACGTTTAATATCAAAATTTTCCGGTGTTTACGATCACCCATCTGTTCCATAACTATTTGAAAAGCAACTGCAGTGTTCAAAAGCCCAGTGACTTCTTTTAATCTTGTGTTTAAAACATAGTTTAATAATAGATTATATAGTTGCTATGTGTAATATAATATGTTTGTAATTTACTCTCAGTAATTTGATTAACGAATCTTTGAAAATTTGCAGGAGCGTTCAATAGTCCGAATGGGATGTGTACAGTTATCTTGTTTAATGTCAAGTAAATCACTGTACAAGCACTTGATGGCCTTCAATAGACTCCATTGAGTATACATACCACAGCAGTGTTTATGCATTATTTGTTAGATACAATAAGCATGGCATATTCTGTATATAAATATTATATACGTGTTGTTGTTATCATGTTAAATGGGTATTGTTGATGGGAAATGATACCTGGTATAGCATTACACACAGTCCAGAGGCATTGTGATCGTGTATTGTTAAAGTCGATGATCTTGTGACGGGTTACTAGTAAGTTAAGGTGTATGATTACCCTTTAGGGCATAACCGGCGTATAATTTCTTAGATACAAAATGTTGGGTATCAATATTATATGCGTGTCGTTATTGTTGTCGGTTTAATGGTGCTGTTTATGCAAAAAGATATCTGCGATATCATTTCAAGTCCAGAGGCATTATATTATGTATTATCAATTTATTACGACGCTGCAGGCATTTATGTAAAAGAACTCTTTGAATTCTATTCTGCCAGGTGATTCTACCTTCGTAGACGCGTTTTGTGAATATGCATTCTCCGCCAGAGCAGCTAATTTGGAATGATTTTCAAAACAAAACCCTTCGTGAATGCGCTTAGAAACACTCATGGCGAGGTAGAGAGAGGAGAGAGGGAGATAGAGAGGGGTGGGATTTAACGTCCACTCGACACAAACTAGGTCATTTCGGGATTAACACACGGTTAAATTTTATTTCAATAATTCGCTTGCGCGTAAGGGTCTTTACCGGTGAGAGAAAACCGGAGGACCCGGAGAAAACCCACGAGGTTGGTTAGGCGACCCTACTCCCTGTCACGTACAACCGGGGAATCGATACCACGCCAGTTAACTCAATGAAATACATTATGATACAGCGCGCACGTACTAACCATTCGGCCACCCTGATACAGCGCGCACATGCTAACCATTCGCCCCCTCCCCCCCCCCCCACACACACTCATGTAAAATGCAGCGCTATTTAATCGAACAATAATAATTTAAAATGTTTGTTACGGTCGATGGTTTTGAACTATATATATCTTCTGAAAGAGCACCGCATAGACCATGTGAATAGGTTTGGTACTGAAATTATATTAAACGGCCTACTCTTTATTTCAAATTCCAACAGAGGGCGGTAAAACATTTTCCTGTAAGCCTGAAACTTGTCTAGGACGGTTTCCGATTAGGCCTTGGGGTGGGCGGGGGTGGGCGAGTATTGGAGATCCAGTGTGGCATAAACCTGGACTTAAAACTTTCTGAGCAGACCCGTTCTGTTGTCGTGGATCAGCGAATTAGCTTGTCCATTAACAACTATTTGTAGATGAATTCATGACCTCAATAACTGATTGAGCACTTGATTGATTATGTTGATAATTGGTACGGATAAGTCAGGTTACATGTAAATTGACTGTCATCGACTTACTTGAAAGTATGTTTCATAATTCATGATCATTAGAATTAGGTCGAGCACTTCATCAATCGGACAAATCTATTACAACCAAATAAATACCTATCCAAAAACAACTAACCACCAAGTATTGTTTGAGGTATACGTTCAACCAATTCTTTAATGTTTAAACAATATTTTTTTGAATAAACTTAATCGGGTTGAAAAACAATCAAACGCCTATATAATTTTCTCCAAAATGGGGGTTGGATCATAAGGTCTGTCATTGAGTAATCTGGCGTGGTTTCGATTCCCCGGTTGTACGTGACAAGGAGTAGGGTCGCCTGTCCAACCTTGGTTTTCTCTGGGTCCTCCGGTTTCCTCCCACTGCTAACGGCCCCTACGCGCAAGCGAATTATTGAAATAAAATTGCAACATGTGTTAGTCCCGAAATGACATAGTTTGTGTCGACTGGACATTAAACCCTCCTCTCTCTCTCTCTCTCTCTCTCTCTCTCTCTCCAAAATTATAAAATAGTTAATCTTTATTTACAATACACATTGGTATTTTACAAACATATATACATTCCTAAAAGTGTAATATATTTTAAATTATGAAATAAAACTCTAAGTTGATGTCGCCGATAGAATAGCAATGGAGCCTGTAACGAGTTATAATATTACATTTTATTTTTCTCATTCATCAAGGGACATCCATTTTTAGTTCGAAACGCTTCGTTTTGCTCAACAGTTTTCAATGTGTTCCGCTAAAATAAAAGGTCGAAGGATCAGACTCGATGATTAATTGGACTTAACTCTGAATATATATGTCAGTACACTAGTCATAATTCTGTTGGAATACAAAAAATACTGATTATTACAGGGCGATGTTTCGATCACTGCTTGATCACTTTGTATTGTAACAACATAGGTCTTATGACTTCTCCTTTATAGGACTATAATATTACCTTTTAGTTTGCTAATTTATTATCATTTGAACTTGATAATGATAAGAGAATACTTGTCGAAAGGTTGTGCCTTATGTGTATAAACCAGTGATTGTTTTCCTTTTAAATTGTGTTGTGTTTTTTAATGTTAGGATGGTTATGTGTAATGTATGTAAATTTATTATGCAAAGATTATAGATAATGTGTATCACATCCTTTTCAAACACACACGACATAATTCCGTGGACGACAATAATTACTGCTTATTACTAGACGATCACACGATGTTTCGATCACGGCTTGGTACAGGTTGGAGAAGCTTACTCCAAACGCCAAAACAGTGATTGTATTTTATAGAATTTTGACCTGTGTATTTGATAAAGACCTGGGAAGCCTAGTCAAAACGTCGCTCAATAATAAACCGTAATTGCATTCCATGGAATTTTGACCTGTGTCTAGAGGACTTAGTCCAAACTCTAGTCGATAAACAGTGATTGTATTCCATAGAATTGTGACCTGTGTATTTCTAGTTCAGTTCCTAAAAATGCTATTGAAACAAATTTATATATATATATATCTATATATTAGGAATAACAATAGATACATAGTGTTATTATAAGTACCTACATAAATATACTTATTATTTACATTATTGTATATATTACTATTAAATGCTTTAATAGAACTGAACCATGACAAATCTGTTTAATTGTTATCACCACCTCTATACGAGCTACGTGAAGTTATATTATTGATAATAAACAATTTATATAGGATTAAATGAGATCGTCTAAATTAAGTCGAAACCTATTTAAAGGGGCATTGGGCACGATTAGATAAAGAGAGAGAGAGGGGGAGAGAGAGAGGGGGCACTTCGGGACAAGAGAGAGAGAAAGGGGGAGAGAGAGGGGGAGAGAGAGGGGGGCACTTCGGGACAAGAGAGAGAGAGAGGGGGAGAGAGAGGGGGCACTTCGGGACAAGAGAGAGAGAGAGAGGGGGAGAGAGAGAGAGGGGGCACTTCGGGACAAGAGAGAGAGAGAGGGGGAGAGACGGGCACTTCGGGACAAGAGAGAGAGAAAGGGGGAGAGAGAGGGGGGCACTTCGGGACAAGAGAGAGAGAGAGGGGGAGAGACGGGCACTTCGGGACAAGAGAGAGAGAGAGGGGGAGAGAGAGGGGGGCACTTCGGGACAAGAGAGAGAGAGAGGGGGAGAGACGGGCACTTCGGGACAAGAGAGAGAGAAAGGGGGAGAGAGAGGGGGGCACTTCGGGACAAGAGAGAGAGAGAGGGGGAGAGAGAGGGGGCACTTCGGGACAAGAGAGAGAGAGAGGGGGAGAGACGGGCACTTCGGGACAAGAGAGAGAGAAATGGGGTTTAACGTCCACTCGACACAAACTAGGTCATTTCGGGACTAACATATGGTTTAATTTTATTTACATAATTCGCTTGCGCGAAGGGGTCTTTAGCAGTGGGAGGAAACCGGAGGAACCGGAGAAAACCCACGAGGTTGGACAGGCGACCCTACTCCTGTTCACGTACAACCGGGGATTCGAAAATACGCCAGTCGACTCAATGACAGACTTTATGATACAGCGCGCGCACGCTAACCATTCAGCCATCCAACCCCCCACTTCGGGACAAACACATGGTTCAATTTTATTTCAATAATTCGCTTGCGTGTAGGGGTTTTTAGCAGTCGGAGGATCCGGAGAAACCCCACGAGGTTGGACAAGCTACCCTGATTAGTTTATGAGCTGATAGTTCTCGGTATAATAGTTACAAGATAGATAATGAAAAGGGAATATGATTTGTTAGCTGTATTAACTTTTAATATGAGAAATGGTATCGGATGTTCTAGAAAGAACCACTCCATTTTATTAAATACGACGAGTTTGAATTTTATACTCTATTACTTTATACCCCCGTCTGATCGGGGTGGTGTCCTTACTGTGCTGCTACGGCGACGGAAAATGGTGTCAGAGCGCGTCAAGCTCGCCATTAGCGTCGTAAACGCATGGTGGACACGCCAGAAATCGTGCTGTGGTCTCCATGGTCGCCAATGATCGCCGAGTCACGGCGTTTACTTTGAGCATGTTCAAAACAAACACCAAGGTTCTACGATCATACCTGGAAAGTTGTGAGAACGCGACTTTTTTCACGTTTGTAAATTTTTGGGGCATTTACTCGCGCTGTATTCACGTTTTCCGGCGACCTTGTGCATTTTCTGGTCGCCGTACGGTCGCAGTAGCGCAGTAAGGACGCCAACCCGGTCTGACGGGGGCATTATTGACAGATCCGCCCCGCTTTTATTCATGACGTATAAAGTTGTTATATGGTAAATAACAAATGACGATGGCTTAGTCTTGATACATAATAAACTTACGCTGTCTGTCCACAATTAGCTACGCTTGGGAACAGACACTAAGCTAGTTGATCGACATTTTAAATTCTAAATCGACGATTTTAGTCGAAAACACTTAGTATACTTCAAACATTTTGAAAAGTATTTATTCGGTTTCCAATTAATAAAATAGATAAACCTTATTAAGTCGTTGTGTGTATGGTAGATGTGAAACGGAGTAAAACCGCATTACAAAATGGTATACTAATTTTTGAATATGGTGGCCATTCAGGACAGAGATCTATTCTCGAAGTAGAAAGATCTCTCTGTGCGGAATGATCCACACCTCATTTATTCATATAAAGTTATTAAATGGTAAATAACAAATGACGATCGCTTAGATTTGATATTGACAGAATGTATATTGTGCTTTATTCATGACGTATTAGGTGGTAAATGGGTGGGCCAATCTTAAGTATTAGTATATTTACCCAGTCGTGACAGCGATAATAAGTAATTTATTAAACAAACTGTATACTCATAACTGTATTGATACCTATATCATATCTATATTAATTTAGAGGATTTAATAACTCGATAGGATAGTAAAATATAACAAACATTTATGGAAAACAGCTAATAATATAATATGTACTAAATTTCCTTGGATGGCGTAAGACTGTCTTTATTAGTCAGGGAGCCACGGTGGCTAAGTGAATAAGACGCTGGCTCGCTAGACTTGAGGTCGCGGGTCGATCAAGAAAGTTCATCGAGATTTTCCGCCATGGTTTCCACTTGTCAGTGGTGCAGGGCGGCTGTTTAGTCGTTCGGATGGGACGAAAATTCGCTTACACGTAAAAGATCACTTGGCAGTTGGAATTTGATATAAGAATAGACCATAGCGACGCTGTCCGGACAAAATTACCCTCATAACACTCTGTATGGCGTATATCATTTTCATTTTTCCAGTCGAAGCAGAACAGTAGGACGTTAAACCCCATTTTATTTCATTTCATAGAACACTGTATGGCGCATTCCGGTTTTCATTCGGCCAGTCGGTGCAGAAAAGTAGGAAGTTAAACCGCTTTCACTTTCATTAATGAACAAATATTGTCATTAATAAGTTATAATATTGAGATGGAATGAATTAGTTTTGATTGTTGGTAAAAGAGCTGCTTCTAATATTCCTGTACATAAAGGTAATGAAGCGGGAAGATCAAAGCAATTATTACAGTATTCATACATACATTTGTTCATTCTTGCAATAAATGAAATTAGGTCGTTTGGTTTCCGATTATCATAAAACCGCTATATATGAAATTAAATGAGAGACGTGGTTTAACGTCCACTCCACAAAAACTATGTCATTTCGGGACTAACAGATGTTTCAATTTTATTTCATTAATTTGCTTGCGCGTAGGGGTCTTTAGCAGTGGGAGAAAAGCGGAAGACCCAGAGAAAACCCACGAGGATGGGTAGGCGACCCTATTCTTTGTCACGTACAAGCAGGGAATGGAAACCACGCAACTTGACTCAATGAAAGACTTTATGATGCAACGCGCACGCGTTAGCCATTCGGTCACTCAGCAATGGAGTTTAACGTTTAACTCTTCTGCATCGAGTGGGCTAATTGAGATGGTCATACAATGTGCTTTGGGGAGCATTTTATCTACCAAGCGTACTTTTACGTTTCCACACTACCTGAAAAGGGTAAATCTGTTCCAGTGTAATGTACATGGTCCGCTGGTCCATGACACGACCTCCTTTCTGAAATGTGGTGGCTAAGTGGGTAAGACGCTGGCTCGCTAGCCTGGAGGTCGCGTGTTCGCTCCCTTCATTCGCCGATAAAGTTCATCGGGATTTTCCGGCGCGTTTTCCCCTTGTCAGTGATGCAGAACGGGGCTCCTGACAAGGGCCTGACAAGGACAGCGGTCTAGTGGTTCGGATGGGTCGAAAACCCGAGGCCCGTGTATACACTGGTGTGCACGTGAAAAGATCCCTTGGCAGTTGGAATTCGATATAAGAGTAGGCCATAGTGCTGCTGCCCTGGCAAAATATCCGTTATAGCACACTGTATGACGTATGCCGGTGTTCATTAGCCCGGTAGGAGCAGAACAGTACGATGTTAAACCCCATTTCATTTCATTTCTGAAATGTCATTTAGAGAGAGAGAAATGGGGTTTAACGTCCACTCGACACAAACTAGGTTATTTCGAGACTAACATATGGTTTTAATTTTATTTCAATAATTCGCTTGCACGTAGGGGTCTTTAGCAGTGGGAGTAAACCGGAGGACCCGGAGAAAACCCACGAGGTTGGACAGGCGACCCTACTCCTTGTCACGTATTACGGGGGATTCGAAACCACGCCAGTTGACTCAATGACAGGCTTTATGATACAGCTAACCATTCGGCCATCCAACCCCCCGAAATGTCATTTAGACCACACGTTTCGCTAACAATGTTTGTAAAAAGACGGACAATAAACGATGCATTAGGCGAAAGATCGATACGAGAATATTGATATTATTATTTATGTTTTAGTTACACGGGATATTTATAAATAGATTGTGGGTTGTAGATATATCATATATACTACACACTAACTACAAGAACAGGTGGTCATATTAACACCGTTCGCTCCCTGCATTGGCCGAGAAAGTTCATCCCGATTTTCCGGCGTGGTTCTCCCTTGTCAGTGATGCAGGACGGAGAGGCTGATTCGACTCAATGACAGACTTGATGATAAAGCGCGCGCACGCTAACCATTCAGCCATCCAACCCCCCAGGACCCGGAGAAAACCCACGAGGTTACACAGACGATCCTACCTCTTGTTACCGACAAGCATGGGATCAAAACCACAATATAATGTATTGACAAGTTCCATCAAGAATTCTGTCTTATATCACATTATAATAACGAACGAAAATGGTGAGATTATTTTAAATTACGGGTTTCCTTACAACCACAGGAAACATCGTTAACAACATTTATTTAAAGTTCATATTTTAGCGTATTAAAACTTATTTTATTGCGGGTACATTTTTTTGTGGCAATTTCTTAATTAATTGAAAACAACAACACACATTAATTCCTAACTATTGAAATGTACCCGCACTGAACCATTGTGACAAAAACCCAAACCAGATCAATAATTCTAAGCATCTCATGTTTTCTATCAGAAAACAAAAGAAAATATTTTTAAAAAATGAAAAATCAATATGGAGAAGGAAAGAGTTTATAAATGATAAAAGTTCTATGAGTTCAATAGTAATTATCAATAAATTGAAAAACAATGGAGCAATCTTTCTATTCAACCATAATGTCATAAAGATTTCAAGATCTTATCTAGAAAACAATGTTGGGATTTTTCACATCGATGGATGGTACATAACAATGTCATAATATTTTTTCTTATTATCTATCCATTAACTCCATTGCAGTGTACTTCTTTTAATAAATGAGAGAGGCAGATATAATATTGTAACATTGAAAATGCGTCCAAATTTGTAAATAGACACGCATTTAAATGTGCACAACACCTATACAAATAAAATTCCCAAATTTGCCCGTTTTATAAAATGAAAGTCGATGACATAACAAAAAGAAAAGTAATGGAAAACCATTTTATCAAAAAATACGTTCCTCGATTTAATAGTCAATAAGTAACAATGGGCCATTAATTTCATTAATTATCTTAATCTATCCCTAGATTAGTTTTCACTCATTGTTCACATATACTATTCAAAAAAAGTAGGGGATATTTGATTTTTAAGTGTTATTAAAGTCACCTAATGAAACTGACGAAGAAACAAATGACAAAATGAAATGAAGTTCACATTCATCGATTTATTCCAAATGATCGTTAGACTAAGTAAGGCACAGACTGACCATTATAAGGGTAAAATGATACCCGGGGTCAAACAGCAAAGTTACCACAGCATCACAACCAAGTCAGTAACGGGTAAATCCTCCTCTGTTTGCCAAACAAGCATTGATCCGACGTGGCATACTCCTAATGAGATGTCTAAGGTCATTTTGGTCCAGATTGTCCCATTCCTGTTGCAACGCAGCAGCGAGTTCTTGGACATTGGCAGGACGTTGTTGACGTTGACGTAACCTCTGTCCAAGCATGTCCCAGACATGCTCGATGGGGGAGAGGTCGGGACTCAGTGCTGGCCAAGGTAATGTGGTGATGTTCTGTTGTCGGAGGTAACCTGTAACGATCCTGGCCCTGTGACATCTTGCGTTGTCATCCTGGAAGATGAAACGGCGGCCATGACGTCGTGCGAACGGTACAACATGGACTGCCAAGATGTTGTCCCGGTAGTACTGGCCTGTAACACGCCCTGCAACAACATGTAAAGCCGTTCTTCCAGCAACAGTGATGCCTCCCGACACCATAACAGAACCACCCCCAAATCGATCATGTCTGATGACGTTAACGTCTTGGAAGCGCTCGTTTCGACGACGCCACACCCTCCTACGTCTGTCCAAAAAATCAACAGTAAACCTTGACTCATCTGAAAACATCACATTGCTCCAGCGTCGATTATCCCAGTGTTGACGATCCCTACACCAACGACGTCTTGCCTGAATGTGATGATCTCTCAAACAAGGGATCACGCGAGGACGTCGGGCGCGAAGGTGACCCCTATGCAGTCGATTCCGAATCGTCTGGCCACTCACTCTCACACCAGTGTCTGTTTGAAGACGAGCGCTGATCTGATTTGCTGTGATGACACGATTTCTCAAGGCCAAGGTACGGATAAATCGATCCTGGGCTTGAGTTGTCGCCCTTGGTCGACCTGAGCGTGGTCTGTCCTGTACAGATTGTGTATCACGGTATCTGGACCATAGCCTGCTTATGACAGACTGAGAAACATTCATCGTCCGCGCCACAACCGCCTGTGTTGTGCCGATCTGTAGCATGCCAAGGGCACGTAACCTTTCATTTTGGGTAAGCCGACGCATATCAAAATTTGTTTTCTGGTCACTAAAACAATTAAACTGATGTTTCCACCCTGGAATTCAATGCCACAATGACTGTAACATTCAAAGTCAGAGTCGTGCAAATCTTGGGTTGGACCCCCATGATGATCCCAAGCATCACCTGCATTCCATGCGGTAGCTATTGGTGCGTTTGGGCGTCACATGTAACTGGAAATGTTTCTTCTGTTAGGTTCTATAGTGACTTTTTTCGTAGTCATTTGCATATTTTAGTATTATGCCCCCAAAATCAAATATCCCCTACTTTTTTTGAATAGTATATAATGCAATACTCTATAATTATCCATTTGAATGTTTTTCTTACAATGAATCTCAACTCTGACATTCAACTACTTATATGTTTATATTTTTCGCCGGTTGTTTTCTGATAGAAGATGCTATATGTTAAATGTTAATCGCTGCAAAAATTATTCGCTTACGTTTCAATAATTAAAGAAAAACTTCATCACGACTGGCGTGAAGAACCATTATATAACATATTTGAACATATTGAATAATATTCATAGTTCAGAAGCCCACCAGGGGGGTTGGATGTCCGAATGGTTAGCACATGCGCGCTGTATCATGGATGGCCGAATGGTTAACGCTTGCGCGCTGTATCATAAGGTCTGTCATTGAGTCAACTGGCGTGGGTTCGATTTCCCGGTTGTACGTGACAAGGAGTAGGATCCTCTCACTGCTAAAAACCTCTACGCGCAAGCGAATTATTGAAATAAAATTAAACCATATCTTAGTCCCGAAATGACCTAATTGTGTCGAGTGGACGTTAAACCCCATCTCTCTCTCCCTCTCTCTCTCTCTCTCTCTCTCTCTCTCTCAGAAGCCCATCAAATCTGATCTGATTAATAGATTCGATCAGTGATGGGACAAGCTCTATTGGTGTGGGGTCAGCGAGTGATGTAACGCTCTAGGTCATAAGGTCTGTTATTTCGTTCAAGTGGTGTGGCTTTGATCCCAAGCTTGTCGGTGACAAGGGGTAGGATTGTCTGTCCAACTTCGTGGGTTTTCTCCCGGTCCTCCGGTTTTTTCCCACTGCTAAAGACCCCTTACACGCAAGCGAATTATGGAAATAAAATTAAACCATATGTTAGTCTCGAAATGACCAAATTTGTGTGGAGTGGACGTTAACCCCCCTCTCTCTCTCTCTTCCCCTCTCTCTTTCTCTCATTTTATTAACCCGAGGTTGTCGTGAGTGCCTAGCGCGATGTTGCCTTTAATCATAACAATCCTAACATGTGATGCCTTTTATAACATTACAAAATCGTCAGAGATTAAGAGTCTCCAGATGACACGACGAAATCTTCCACGATGTCAGTATGACATCCCGGGGATTACAACACGTGTTTACATCTTTCCCGCCAGAAGGCGATGAAAACCAGGAGATGAAAACCGGCTTATCTCCGATTAACCGATATATAAACACGATTAGATATTGTTAAACATACGATCTGTCCATACCTGTTATATATATTATGACATTATTTTTGACGAGCTGCTCAGATGAGCGAAATGCACGTTAAATGTGTTAAAATATTATTCTGTATATATTTAACTACTATCATTTGCTTAATAAAGACGAGAGTAACCGCGCCGAGACACCGCTTAGTATTAAAACTCAGTGATTGTGTATCCATAAAATTGTACCTTGTGTTATTATTAAACCAATATTGAAATTAATTTGTGTCGGCATATAACTTTTATCCTTTCGTCGTTTACCGTGCAACAAAGTAATGGAGCTGTGCTGGATGGGGTTTGCCAGGTTCCTGTTAAAGGGACAATAACACTGTTGCTGGCTTGAAAGCTCCAGAAAATAAATAATATCTCTATCTAAGCACTAGATGTTTAGGTTTCCTACCTGTTGTGTAAATTATCCATTACATCCTATTTTACTTGTCCAGATGGTTCGAAAATATTTTTAAATCGAAGTTTCATTTGAAAAGGTTTACGTTAGACGTTTTAAACCATTATGTTGAATTTTTAACAATTTTTAAATTAGGTGTGTTAAGATGAAATTTGTATCATCAATTAATTGGAATATTGTAAAATAGTACAATTTGTTGACCAGAATAAAGATTGGGACATATTATTCAGTTACAACAAGAGTGGTATTGAGCCTTTAAGGAAATTTGACAGTTGACAATGTATGATTCCATCATCGTCTCCAAGTTACGTAAGCATACATACACACTGAGCTTTTTAAAGAGAGAAATCCAACACCCCATTTGACGTCAATTTTTATAATAATGAATTAATATGATGACAATTGTGATTCAATTTCATTGATGGAAAACATCAATTGTGATATCACATATATCTCGCGCTTTGAATGCCAATCCCATCCCACCATCTGATGATAAAGGATAAAGCACACGACCGTGACACTTTTCTCATAAAAGTGCTGTTTTCAAAAACAAATCGTAGCTGAGCAGGGGGTTGGGGTGCGGTGTCCAGACTAAGACAGAAACCCGTGGCAAGGACCCGTAAAGAATATATATAATAAATAATACCACTTAGAACATCTACAACCAACGTTAGAGATTGATAACAAAATTACATTACATTTGTTAGAGGGTCCTAGTCAATGTTCAGTCCCGAAATCTCGATTTGTTATGGTTACCTTTTCAACAAGATCTAAATGTTTTGTTCTGTACCAGGTGGATCAAAAAACGAACTGTTTGGTACAAGACTATGATTTGTTGATGTAAGAGAATTAATGTATCTTTTCATAAGATTATTATCCACTTCAATATCTATTATGATTTTCTGATGTAAGAGAATTAATGTATCTTTTCATAAGGTTATTATCGTCTTCAATATCTTATAACTAATCCAGCGTCGTGTTACACCATCGTTCACAGAGAGAGAGAGAGAGAGAGAGAGAGAGAGACGCAGGCAAACCTATTTCTTACTACGTTCATGATTGGGAGAAAACCGTTTATTGATGCGATTGGTAAGTTTCTAGGTACTACACTGGAATATTATGGATACTATAAGAGAGGCAGAGCGAGACAGAGCGAGAGAGAGAGAGAGAGAGAGAGAGACGCAGGCAACCCTACTTCTTGCCACGTTCATGATTGGGAGAAAACCGTTCATTGATGGGATTGGTAAGTTTCTAGGTACTACACTGGAATATTATGGATACTATAGAAGAGACAGAGCGAGAGAGAGCGAGAGAGAGAGAGAGAGAGGTAACCCTACTTCTTGCCACGTTCACTCATGGGAGAAAACCACTTCGCTTGACTCAATGTGTTAGATCATTCGACTACCCGCCTTTCTCTAATGAGGACGACGAAAAGAAAGGCGAGAGTTGTTTTTCTGTAGATATATGTAATACACGATAATGATGTTCGTATTACACCGTAGAACTTATATAACACATCAATACTTGCGATGTAAAAGAATGAGTTGTCGTAACGTTGAGGATGTTGCGGAAATAACAGCATTACCGTTTTATAGAAGTCATTAATATCTGATCAACTGTTAGAATAATTTATAATTATGTGTTATATAACAGTCCTATTGTCGTCGTATAACTCATTACCAGACAGAATATTTCTCACACCTGAGATCATCGAGGGAGAGAGAGATCGAGAGAGAGAGGGAGAGAGAGAGAGAGAAATGAGGTTTAACGTCAACTAAACACAAACTAAGTCCTTTCGGGATAAATATACGGTTCAATTTCATTTCAATAATTCGCTTGCACGTAGGAGTCTTTAGCAGTGGGAGGAAACCGGAGGACCCGGAGAAAACCCACGAGGTTGGGCAGGCGACCCCACTCCTTGTTACGTACAACCGGGGAATCGAAGCCGCGCTAGTTGACTCAATGGACAGACTTTATGATACAAAGCGTACGCGCCAACCATTCGGCCATCCAACCCCACTGAGATCATCGCTGTACAAAGGCCCGTGACCTTGACTGTTTCACTTTTTATGGTTATTTTTAAAAGAAATGAAAAAAAAATGGGGTTTAACATCCTACTTTTCTATGCCAAGAATTCTATTACATGCAACATGTACAAAGAACCTCGTTTAACAGTTTAATGGAAGTTGATGTATCGGCTATTTTGATTTGTCGGCCACCGAACTTGATATCGCTTTTGAAAAGCCGACTTTGAGCTAATTAGACCAAATAGAACCCGACCTCAAGTCTTGACTCTTGTCTGTCAAGCATCAAAAGAGCCAAGTGATTTGTTAGTATGGTGTGCGTTCGCCTAGATAACGTGTAGAAATTACACACTTATAAACAGTGAACTCCAGTAAAGAGAATTTACACACTTGACTCGTAAACACCATATAGAAATCTCACGCCCAATATCTTCTCTACAGCTACCGTCTTATCTTCAAGAATAGTTCGCCATATTGATCATATTGAGAATCGATCACCCAAACAGATCGTATATTAGCGGACAAAAAAAACAAGTAATGGCGGGGACTGTGAAAGTTCTATACAGAGGCCGTCACATCACAATTATAAAAGTATTAAGGGCGGTCACCGCGGCCATTTGAAACTTTCAAGATATCCACTGACGTCACATGTCCGTTGACCATATTTGGTTTACAAAAATATGGAGCTATGTGAATGCATATTTACCACAATATTGATAGTTTTCTCTCTCCCTTTCTCATTTGCATGATGACTTTTGTTGACTTTTTGGGGTAGATTCGAAGACCAGGGTTTCATGAATCTTCGTGATTTGGAGGTGGAAGGATACTAGAGTTAAGAGGTTGGAGGTGAAGAATACGAGAGTTGAGAGGTTGGTTCCATGGGGAGGAAGGATACTAGAGTTAAGAGGTTGGAAAAAATAGGTTGAAGTGTAGGGTGGAAAGTTGCATGTTTACTTATAGTATGCCACTCCCCGTTTGTGTATATCTCAAGACTTCCATGATAAACCTTGGGGGTTGGTGGCCGAATAGTTAGCACGTGTGCGCTGTATCATAACGTCTGAACCATGTGTTGGTCCTGATGTGGCCTGCTGGGGGGGGGGGGCTGTGTGGTACATACTAGAGTCCATTTTAAGCATATCTGACCCTCGGTATAATGTTTGACATTGGTTAAACATTATGATAATGATTATAATGTTGAAAACCGCATTGAAATCGTGTGCTATTTTGCCATTTGCGAGGGGGAACAAAAATGCAAGGGGGGCGCAAAATCTCAAAACCATGACTCGAAGCTCGATATTGCGACCCTGTCACTTAGCCCCTGACTCAAGGATTATAATAAATTTCAGATTGTCTCTCATTCAACAACATATGTTTTAGTCAGCATCACCAACGATAATCGTTGTAGAAAGCTTTTGACCCAGGACAGAGACTTTCCAAGAATTAAAATTCATATTAATCTATGTTGATCTACAGTCTGTGGGGGTGGGGGATGACCGAATGGTTAACACGTGCGCGCTGTATCATAAGATCTGCCATTGAGTCAACTGGCGTGGTTTCGATTCCCTGGTTGTACGTGACAAGGAGTAGGGTCGCCTTTCAAACCTCGTGGGTTTTCTTCGGGTCCTCCGGTGTCCTCCCACTACTAAAGACCCCTACGCGCAAATGAATTATTAAAAAAAAATTAAACCATATGTTGTCCCGAAATGACCTAGTTTGTATGAGTGGACGTTCACCACCCCCCCCCCTCTCCTCACCCCCCCTCCTCACCCCCCCCCCCTCTCCCTCTCTTGTTAATTTTGCATTAAAAACGATCAAATCTTTTTCTTGTTAGCAACACAAATGTGTGACCAACTTAAAAATTAACAGTTAGAATTCCCAAAAGCTAACTGGCGCTAATTTGTCTTTTTTTTTCTTTCTGAGCGGATGTTTGTCATATTGAAACCTGGAAAAGGTCGAATACATTTCCATTTCTAGACACGTTTGCCCGGATAATCTCGATAACAGTTTTTATTCCCCGAGTAATCAAATACTCATCATTATTCAAAACATAATGTCACTGTTTTACACCGACTGTATTTCCTATATATACTACAGAGACCAAAACAATAATGAGAGAGAGAGAGAGAGACAGACAGAGAGAGAGAGGGAGAGAGAGAGAGAGAGGTTTAACGTCTAATCGACAAAATCTAGGTTATTTTGGGACTAACGCATGGTTCAATTTTATTTCAATAATTCGTTTGCGCGTAGGGGTCTTTAGCAGTGGGAGGAAACCGGAGGACCCGGAGAAAACGCACAAAGTTGGACAGGCGACCCTACTCCTTGTCACGTACACCAGAGAATCGAAACCACGCCAGTTGACTCAATGGCAGACCTTATGATACATCGCGCATGTGCTTACCATTCGGCCTTCCAGTCCCCCAAACAATAATGGAAAAATGACTGGGGGTTTAACGACCTACTACACCTACTGGGCTAATGAAGACTGGCACACGCCATACAGTGTGCTATAAGGGAAAATATTGCCCGGACACCGACACTACGACCTACTCTTGTTTCGAATTATGTCAGGGTTTGTTGTACGCGCACTTCAATATAAAAATGAAATAGGGTTTAACATCCTGCTGTTCTGCTCCTACTGGGCTAATGAAGACTGGCATACGCCATACCGTGTGCTATGAGGGAAATTTTGCCCGGAAATCCTAATCTTGTTTCGAATTCCAACGGACATCTGTTCTTTTACGCCCACTCCAATATGTGCACGGGACCTCGTTTTTGGACCTTTAGGATATCTTAAACTTAACTCTCGGGATTGGGTGGTCTAGTGGTTTAACGCGTGCGCGTGAAATCATAAGGTCTGTCAAGTAGTGTGGTTTCGATGTCCCGCTTGTACGTGACAAGTAGTAGGGTCGTGTGTGAAAAACTCATGGGTTTTCTTCGCGTCCAGCGGTTACCTCCCTCTGCTAAAGACCCCTACGCGCAATTAGACTAATTGTTAGTTTAGAAATGATCTAGTCAGTGCATGGTACCCCCCCCCCCCCCTCTCTCTCTCTCTTCCCACCTCTCACTGGGGGGGGGGGGTGGATGGCTGAATGGTTAGCGTGCGCGCGCTGTATCATAAAGTCTGTCATTGAGTCGACTGGCGTGGTTTCGAATCCCCGGTTGTACGTGACAAGGAGTAGGGTCGCCTGTCCAACCTCGTGGGTTTTCTCCGGTTCCTCCGGTTTCCTCCCACTGCTAAAGACCCCTACGCGCAAGCGAATTATTGAAATAAAATTGAACCATATGTTAGTCCCGAAATGACCTAGTTTGTGTCGAGTGGACGTTAAACCCCATCTCTCTCTCTCTCTCTCTCTCTCTCTCTCTCTCTCACTGAAGGTCAGATACAAGGTTATTATAGAAATGTACGACATCTGTTTATATACGTTTGGATGTAATATCAGATTCCGCCGTCCTCTGGGTGTAATTAAATAACTTCATCAATATTCACAACGCTACCGAGTCCTAGTTGGTTAACGACAGGGTCGTGCAGGTTTTTGCACTCGCCGTTCTCCACCATGTTGTCTTCTCGCACTCAAAACATCCATATTTAACACTATTTAATGTTGGTACACGTCTTTTAACGCGCATTAATTAGCGCTTCTTAACACAGGAAGTCTAGATCAGTTCGGAAGCGGGAGTGGTGGTGGAGGGGGAGGGGGAGGTCTGTTTTCACAACTAACTTTTGTATTTGGAAAGAGGACAAGATGAACCTTATTTTTTCCGATTCAAACAGCATCAGAGCAACATTCACAAGGGGGAAATCCCCGTGTTCTCCTCGGTCCAAACTGGGGCTAATACCGACGGCCATTGAAATCTTGTTTCGAATACATCCACAGTGCAGGGACACGCATTAAACGCTTTATTTATATCTTGCCTTTATATATTATAGTTCATTGGGAAAGGTTGGGTGGCCGAATGCTTAACGCGTGTGTGTTTGATCATAAGGTCTGTCATTGAGTCAAATGGTGCGGTTTCTATTTCCCACTTGTACGTGGCAAGGAGTAGGGTCGCCTGGCCAACCTCGCGGTGTTTCCCCTCAGTGTCAAAAGACCTCTACGCGCTAGCGAATTGTTGAAATAAAATTGAACCATGTTAGTCTCTCTCTCTCTCCCTCTCTCTCTCTCTCTCATTGGAAATAAATAAATGAAACGTGATTAATTTTAGATTAGGTATAAATCAGAGTCCGGGAAGGATAAATTTGTTTTTTCTTATTTATAGCCTAAATGCATGTTACGTATACACGTCTGTTCTCGCGACTGTCTATTATGTGCGGTTTAATGATCGACTTTCGCGACGTTTAGGTAATGGATACTGTACGAGGACGTAAATCCAAGGGCTGTATAGGGGTTGGGTGGCCGAATGGTTAACCCTTGCGCGTTGGATCACAAGATCTGTCATTGAGTCATGTGGCGCGGTTTCGATTCCCCGGTTGTACGTGACAAGGAGTAGGGTCGCCTGTCCAACCCCATGGGTTTTCATTCCACTGCTAAAGACCCCTACGCACAAGCGAAGTATTGAAATGAAATTGAACCATGTGCTAGTCCAGAAATGACCTAGTTTGTGTTGAGTGGACGTTAAACCCAATTTTTTTTCTGTCTCTCTCTCTCTCTCTCTCTCTCTCTCTCCATTAAACAGCTCGCAGTACAGACACTATTAGTCAACTATTAGTCCCGACAGTTCATCAACTATAAAATAATTTACAGTTGGGAAGTTGGTCGTACATTATTTAATATAAATGTACAACAACGCCAAAGAATGATCTGTATTTTAACCCGTGGGATATCACGTCACTAGCGTCTGTCTATTCTACTGTGGGACATCATTTACAGGTTTAATCTATGAGAGAGAGAGAGAGAGGGGGGGGGGGGTAACGTCCGTTTGAGACAACTAGGTCATTTCGGGACTAACACATGGTTCAATTTTATTTCAATAATTCGTAGGGGTCTTTAGCAGTAGGAGGAAATTGGAGGACCCGAAGAAAACCCACGGGGCTGGACAGGCGACCCTACTCCTTGTCACGTACAACCGGGGAATCGAAAGGTTCTTCACGCCTGTCGTGATGAAGTTTTTCTTCAATTATTGAAACGTAAGCGAATAATTTTTGCAGCGATTAACATTTAACATATAGCATCTTCTATCAGATAACAACCGGTGAAAAAATATAAACATATAAGTAGTTGAATGTCAGAGGTGAGATTCAATGTAAGAAAAAACATTCAAATAGATACTATTCAAAAAAAGTAGGGGATATTTGATTTTGGGGGCATAATACTAAAATATGCAAATGACTACGAAAAAAGTCACTATAGAACCTAACAGAAGAAACATTTCCAGTTACATGTGACGCCCAAACGCACCAATAGCTACCGCATGGAATGCAGGTGATGCTTGGGATCATCATGGGGGTCCAACCCAAGATTTGCACGACTCTGACTTTGAATGTTACAGTCATTGTGGCATTGAATTCCAGGGTGGAAACATCAGTTTTATTGTTTTAGTGACCAGAAAACAAATTTTGATATGCGTCGGCTTACCCAAAATGAAAGGTTACGTGCCCTTGGCATGCTACAGATCGGCACAACACAGGCGGTTGTGGCGCGGACGATGAATGTTTCTCAGTCTGTCATAAGCAGGCTATGGTCCAGATACCGTGATACACAATCTGTACAGGACAGACCACGCTCAGGTCGACCAAGGGCGACAACTCAAGCCCAGGATCGATTTATCCGTACCTTGGCCTTGAGAAATCGTGTCATCACAGCAAATCAGATCAGCGCTCGTCTTCAAACAGACACTGGTGTGAGAGTGAGTGGCCAGACGATTCGGAATCGACTGCATAGGGGTCACCTTCGCGCCCGACGTCCTCGCGTGATCCCTTGTTTGAGAGATCATCACATTCAGGCAAGACGTCGTTGGTGTGGGGATCGTCACCACTGGGATAATCGACGCTGGAGCAATGTGATGTTTTCAGATGAGTCAAGGTTCACTGTTGATTTTTTGGACAGACGTAGGAGGGTGTGGCGTCGTCGAAACGAGCGCTTCCAAGACGTTAACGTCATCAGACATGATCGATTTGGGGGTGGTTCTGTTATGGTGTGGGGAGGCATCACTGTTGCTGGAAGAACGGCTTTACATGTTGTTGCAGGGCGTGTTACAGGCCAGTACTACCGGGACAACATCTTGGCAGTATATGTTGTGCCGTTCGCACGACGTCATGGCCGCCGTTTCATCTTCCAGGATGACAACGCAAGATGTCACAGGGCCAGGATCGTTACAGGTTACCTCCAACAACAGAACATCACCACATTACCTTGGCCAGCACTGAGTCCCGACCTCTCCCCCATCGAGCATGTCTGGGACATGCATGGACAGAGGTTACGTCAACGTCAACAACGTCCTGCCAATGTCCAAGAACTTGCTGCTGCGTTGCAACAGGAATGGGACAATCTGGACCAAAATGACCTTAGACGTCTCATTAGGAGTATGCCACGTCGGATCAATGCTTGTTTGGCAAACAGAGGAGGATTTACCCGTTACTGACTTGGTTGTGATGCTGTGGTAACTTTGCTGTTTGACCCCGGGTATCATTTTACCCTTATAATGGTCAGTCTGTGCCTTACTTAGTCTAACGATCATTTGGAATAAATCGATGAATGTGAACTTCATTTCATTTTGTCATTTGTTTCTTCGTCAGTTTCATTAGGTGACTTTAATAACAATTAAAAATCAAATATCCCCTACTTTTTTTGAATAGTATATGTGAACAATGAGTGAAAACTAATCTAGGGATAGATTAAGATAATTAATGAAATTAATGGCCCATTGTTACTTATTGACTATTAAGTCGAGAAACGTATTTTTTGATAAAATGGTTTTCGATTTTTTTTTTTTTTTGGGGGGGGGGGGGTTGTTATGTCAACGACATTTTATAAAACGGGAAAATTTTGGAATTTTATTTGTATAGGTGTTGTTGACATTTAAATATGTGTCTATTTACAAATATGGCGCATTTTCAATGTTACAATATATATCTACCTCTCTCATTAATTAAAAGAAGTACACTGCAATGGATTTAATGGATAGATAATAAAAAATTGTTATGTATCATCCATCGATGTGAGAAATCCCGACCTTGTTTTCTAGATAAGATCTTGAAATCTTTATGA
This sequence comes from Patella vulgata, assembly GCF_932274485.2. NCBI lineage: Eukaryota > Metazoa > Mollusca > Gastropoda > Patellidae > Patella > Patella vulgata. The sequence goes on along the minus strand of NC_065883.2, from coordinate 72,997,376 downwards.
CATTATGGTTGAATAGAAAGATTGCTCCATTGTTTTTTCAATTGATTGATAATTACTATCGATCTCGTAGAACTTCTCCATATTGATTTTCTATTTTTTTAAAAATATTTTCTTTTGTTTTCTGATGGAAAACATGAAATGCTTAGATTTATTGATCTGGTTTGTGGTTTTTGCAGCAATGGTTCAGTGAGGGTACATTTACATTTACAGATTTAGGAATGCGTGTGTGGCATTATGCAAGAGCTAAATCTGCCTATTGCAGGTCTTTCTTTAGGCCTGAAATGTTTTCTAAAGTATTAATTACATGTAGACATTAATTAACTGATCCAGGCCTTAATCAACTCTCGATGGCATCAGATTACTCCGATATTAAATAGATTAGAATGGTTCAGCGATTCTTTGATTTAATCAAATATGGAGGACCGAGACTTAGCTTCGATCAACCAGTACGGTTGTTGAAATTATTGCACACGTCTGTCAAACCTTCAAAGGCTAATATCTTCGCTCGCAATAGAGTAATTTGAATGAAATATTCAAATTATTCATTTTACATCATCTACTTTCGAACTATTATAGCAAGAATGGCTAGTTCTTTATCTAAATCTTACATAATGTATCTTTAAGAAATTTCAGAAAAAGTAAGATATGTTTTATTGCGCTAAAATATGAACTTTAAATGAGGTTTAGCATCCACTCGACACAAACTAGGTTATTTCGGGTCTAAGATATGTTTCAATTTAATTTCAATAATTCGCTTGCGCGTAGGGGTCTTAGCAGTGGGAGGACACAGAAGGTCCCGGAGAAAACCCACGAGGTTGGACAGGCGTCCCTACTCCTTGCCACGTACAACCGTACTTGCCACGCCAGTTGACTCAATGACAGACTTTATGATACAACGCACAAGTGCTAACCATTCGCCGCACCCCTTCAATAGTTTAAAATGAATAGAAATAAACCGAATTGGGGTTCTGATCCGACTGGGCTAATGAAGACGGACAAACGTCATACAGTGTACTATGAGGAAATCTTGCCCGTACAGAGGCACCACGGCCTACTCTTATATATGAATATCGAAATTTAACTGCCAACGGTTATTTTACGTGCATGCCAATTTGTACACGTGGCCCCGGGTTTTCTTGTCATCTGAACGACTATTTGTTATTCCTGGTCAGAGATTGAAATCGAAACAAAGGAATCTCCTGGTGGTTCCCAAGATATCGGCAGAACGTCAAACCATCATTTGATTCAATTAAACATACATTATGCAAGAGCTAAATCTGCCTATTGCGGATCTTTTTTGGGGCCTGAAATGCTATCTAAATTATTAAATAGACATTAATGAACTTATACAGACCATAATCAACTCTCGATGGCATCGCTAGCCTGCGATATTTACTGGATTGGAATCCGATCTGCTGGTCAACGTTCATTGATGATTAAATCGAAATGTGGATAATCGAGAATATGTTTTTTATCTTACCGACTTTAGTAATGATGATCGAGGCTACGCCTAATATTATCTAGTTTTTAACTATTATAGTGAGAGCTACCAGCTCTTTATCTAATCTCCCATAATGTATCTTTAAGCTTTTGTTTTTGAAATATTTGGGAATAAAAACGGTTCAAAACGGGCAACATTTCCCTCATAGCGTATTCCGACTTTGAACGTATTTACGCAAAATGTCTTATTAACTAGGTCAAGATATCAAATGACGGAACAGCGAATGATTGAAACTTGACAAACTTGACTACTGTAGCACCCTTGACCTTTTCGTGACGTTGATGTGACGTGACGTGAAACTCAATAAGCCATAAAACAAACACAATATTAGACGACTTGACACTCGAGACAAGTATGTCACTGTAATAACGTTAGATTGTCAGGTCGCTCCTTTTTTTATTGGTTTAAAAGAATAGTTGATGTGCGCACAATGGAGGGATTACACTATCACATTCTAATAAAAGGAACAGAAACGACACGAAATGGACTAGGTTTTACCGTTCTATTTTACGGCACCGATTGGGAAAATGAGAACGAGCATACGCCATAAAAGGAAAATTTGCATATACATGTACTATGGTCTACTCTTATTTCGAATTCCAACTGCCAAGCGTTTTTGTGCACGCGGGACCTCAGGTTTTCGCCCCACCGTAGTTTTATTTCTGGTCTGTGATATGGAAGCAGGCGTGGAACGTCTACTAGTCAGTCATTCAGTTCGGCGCTCAACTAATCCTGCAGAGTTTGTCCCATCACAAATCGAATAGTGTTCGTTCCATCACTAACCATACAGAGCTTGTCCCATCACTAATCGTATAGAGATTGTCCCATCTTTAAACGTAAAGAGTCTGTCCCATCTCTAATCGTATAGAGATTGTCCCATCACTAATGGTATAGAGTTTATCGGTCGCCATCACTAATGGTATAGAGTTTATCGGTCGCCCTTACTAACCCTATAGAGTCTGTCCCATCACTAATCGTATAGAGTTTGTCCCATCTCTAATCGTATAGAGTTTGTCCCACCACTAATCGTATAGAGATTGTTCCATCTCTAAACGTAAAGAGTCTGTCCCATCACTAATGGTATAGAGTTTATCGGTCGCCATCACTAATGGTATAGAGTTTATCGGCCGCCATTACTAACCCTATAGAGTCTGTCCCATCACTAATCGTATAGAGTTTGTCCCACCACTAATCGTATAGAGATTGTTCCATCTCTAAACGTAAAGAGTCTGTCCCATCACTAATCGTATAGAGTATGTCCCATCTCTAAACGTAAAGAGTCTGTCCCATCACTAATGGTATAGAGTCTGTCCCATCTCTAAACGTAAAGAGTCTGTCCCATCACTAACCCTACAGAGCACGTTCCATCACTAATCGTATAGAGATTGTCCCATCTCTAAACGTATAGAGTTTGTCCCATCTCTAATCGTATAGAGTTTGTCCCATCACTAACCCTACAGAGCTCATTCCATCACTAACCCTACAGAGTTTGTTCCATCACTAATCGTATAGAGTTTGTCCCATCACTAACCCTACAGAGCTCATTCCATCACTAACCCTACAGAGTTTGTTCCATCACTAATCGTATAGAGTTTGTCCCATCACTAACCCTACAGAGCTCGTTCCATCACTAACCCTACAGAGCTTGTCCCATCACTAACCCTACAGAGTTTGTCCCATCACTAACCCTAAAGATATTGTCCCATCACTAACCCTACAGGGTTTGTCCCATCACTAACCCTACAAAGTTTGTCCCATCACTAACCCTACAGAGTTTGTCCCATCACTAACCCTATTTAGCTTGTCCCATCACTAACCCTACAGAGTTTGTCCCATCACTAATCGTATATTGCTTGTCACATCGCTAACGCTACAGAGCTTGTCCCACCACTAACCCTATAGAGCTTGTCCCATCACTAACCCTATAGAGTTTGTCCCATCACTAACCCTATAGAGTTTGTCCCATCGCTAACCCTACAGAGTTTGTCCCATCACTAATCGTATATTGCTTGTCACATCACTAATTCTACAGAATTTGTCCCACTGTACTATCAACCTCCGAGGAAGCCTACAGCAAGAGGACCCGAATTCTCCAATCCAAGTTTACAAATCTGGAATTCTCTAACACCTAGTTTGTTGTGTGATGAGTGATCTCAACACACTCATTGTAAAAACGATGAATGGACTTCACATATAGACAAAATACAGTCTACTTATAACATAAGTATCCATGCTTTAAACGTGCGGGGAGTCACGGTGGCTCAGTTAGTAGGGGTCGCTATCTGGAGGTCCTGTGTCCAGTAACTGTGTTGGCCGAGAAAGTACATCGGGATTTTTCGGCACGGTTCCTCCTTGTCAGTGGTGCAGGACCAGGGGCCTGGCAAGGGACGTGTATAGTCGTTCGGATGGGACGAAAAACCGAGGCCCCGTAGACACATTGGCGTGTACGTTAATGATTCCTTAGCAGTTGGAATTCGATATAAGAGTAGGCCGCTGCCCGGGCACAATTTCCCTCATAGCACACTGTATGGCGTATACCCGTCTTCATTAGTCCAGTCGGGGCAAAACAGCTGGACGTTAAACCCCATTTCATTTCATTTTAAAACGTGGTTTCCGAGTCAACAAAGGGACCTTACTCGAAAAAGAAAGTCAATGGGCGTCCTCGCCAGAAATAAGGGGGCATAATTTGTAGGTGCCACCATAGAGCAGGCGGTCTCACGTGACCTGATTATTTAGGGAGATGCTAATTGTAGGCCGGTTGGGGAGATAAATGTGGGTATTTGGGGAATACTAGCGACGCCTGGTAGGAACCCCTTCAGCGTGGAAGCGAGTTGTTACTAGCGATGCCTGGCGGGAATTCCTTCATCGAGGACGCCCATTGACAACACACTTGTTGATATAACAAATCAGACCAGATCAACCTCATTTCATGCGTTACCCTGACCTAAATCAAAACCGTTTACTATTTCATTGGTTTCGTCACGACTTTTTTGTCTTGAAAATATCAGGCTACGGAAGCCTTACTTGTATGTAACATCCAGAATCCAACTGGAGAGACATATGAAGCCATTAAAACCTGTAATAATTCTATAATTATTTATATATTTCAGATACCGTCATGACGAACACATCAATACTACAACAGACAGTGCAATTAACTGAATAGTAAAAACCACATGCAGCAATAACAACCTCTTAAGAGATTAAAATACGTTTTAATAACTTCACGACGGAATATACTTCAACCTGCGAGTTTAAAACGTACAACAGAGTCTTAAGGGATTAAAATACGTTTTAATAACTTAACGACGGAATATACTGCATACTGTGAGTTTAAAACATACAGCAACAACAGCCTCTTAAGGGATTAAAATACGTTTTAATAATAACTTAACGACGGAATATACTCCATATCCTGTGAGTTTAAAACGTAAAATAACAACAGCCTCTTAAGGGATTAAAATACGTTTTAATAATAACTTAACGACGGAATATACTTCATCCTGCGAGTTTAAAATGGATTAAAGAGGTTACAGCGTAACGCATGAATGGCAGTACCACGAAACCTTGTATAGCTGCAACGTTAAATAAGTGCATGAGGTTTTGTGTTACTCCATAAAATTGTTATTCGGGCTACGATTATTGTAATGTAATTCTGTTATGCGATTTTGTAATGATATAATATAATCCATTGGAATCATCCACTTACAGCAACAATGAGTTCTCCGACAGTATCCATGGTCGAAGATTGGCTTGATCAAAATCCCGAGGCGTTTCAGGACTATTTCTTAAAGAAAGCCGACCTGGCATTAGTCAACCGGTGGCTGGTGCAACATGGATTCCACAATCTCCAGGAATATATCTCTGGGCGACTGGGTTCGGTGTCCAACGAGGGCAGCACTCCGTCATCGCCGATCATATCCGAATCCGGAAACTTTGACTTTAAACACAGTCGATCGAATTCTAAGAAACATCTAAGGCACGATTTTGCCAGATCTAAGATGCGGAACATGTTTCGGACGTACGAACCGTCTACGTCTCCGGATTCGGGTGTTGATGCAAGAAGGAGCAGCCTAAAGGAAATGAGACAATTTCGATCACTTCCGCCCAATTCCGTGAACATGCTCAGTATGTTGATACAATCAAGAGTGCGTTTACCGCGATATCCCAGTAAGGATATCGACAGCAAGCGCGAACTGCGATTTACCAATGAGAAGGAATTCTTTCTAGAAATAGTCAAGGATATCTCTAACGATCTGGATCTTAGAAGTTTAAGCACGAAAATTGTGGCTAACCTGTGCGTTTTGGTTGACGCAGATAAAGCGTCCATTTTCATGATAGAAGGAAAGAACACCACTAAACCGACACTTGTGTCTAAAATATTTGACGTTCATGCTGGTTCCGATATGTTACCCTCCCTGACCGGGGACGGTAGTATACGGATGCCGTGGGGAAAAGGGATTATTGGTTTTGTAGCAGAGACAGGAGAAACAGTTAACCTGGACGGAAACGCTTGCAAGGTAAGACACCTTTATTATTTATTTGACTTTTATTTGTTGATATTTAATTTGATGATATTTAATTTGATGTAATCATCTATACAGAGCAATAAAATCAAACCAATGAATGACTGCTCTAAGTAGCAACACAAACCAGTCAATGGTTGCCCTAAGTAGCAACACAATCCAGCCAATGGCTGCACTAAGGCGCAACACAATCCAGCCAATGGCTGGCCAGCCAATGGCTGCACTAAGGCCCAACACAATCCAGCCAATGACTGCTGTATGAAGCAACATAATCCAGCCAATAGATGATCTAAGACGCAGCACAATCCAGCTAATGGCTGCCCTAAAATCTAGACGAACGGCTGCTCTAAGGAGCAGCAAAATCCAACCAATGTCTGCTCTAAGCCGCAACAAAATCTAACTAATAACAGATTTAAAAAAATAAAGATAAATTGCACACCATAGAGCAGTCCGAATATAGATATCAGCAAACCACAGATCTACATATTAGGAAACGATGTTAAAAAGTACGTCTTAAGTTGTTTTTAAAAAGTTGGCTTTAAAAAGTACACCTTAAGTCGGCTTTAAAAACTACGCTATAAAAGTTGGCTTTAAAAAGTATAACCAGTAACCCTTAAACAGTTCCTTAAAAGGGGTGGAATTCCATTCTATAAATATACCACAACATATGACATAGAACGTTGACCAGAAGGAAATGTCTCGATTCGATCTTGGTTGCTTATCCCTAAAGTTTAAAAAAAACACACACACACACGCACACTAACCGAAATACCACACCCTGTAATTAAAATGCGATTACAATTTAGTGCCGTCATTTTTCATCTCTAGAAATTGTTACGATTCGATCTTGCAATGAAATTTGTTAATTGAACTGTGATATACCGTTTGATAATGACTAGAGGAGACTAGTGAGTGTAATTGTATTCCATAGAACTGTATAATCCTGCTATCTCTAAAAGGTAAATAGAGCACACACCGAACAGACCACACATTAACAATTAAGAATAGACTGTAATTTTCTTTTTTTTTTATTACATTGGGTCGATGGAGTACAAAATCAAAAATATAACGAAACGAAACGTAACGCATATGGGGTGACACAAGTCACAAAGTGTAACTAATAATTATACTAGACTGTGTATTGAAACGTGGTTTGTAAATGTAACAGATGCCTAAACTTTGTTATTTGTCCTTCAATGATTTGTTTAGACGACCGGTTAAAGTGGGTGTGTAAGATATATTATAAAGAATAAAACTGGTTATGATATAATACATGATAGAGAGAGAAATGGGTTTTAACGTCCACTAACACCATATAGGTCATTTCGGGACTAACATCTGGTTCAATTTTATTTCAATAATTCGCTAGCTCGTAGAGGTTTTTAGCTGTGAGGGGAAACCGGAGGACCAGGAGAAAACATATGAGGTTGGGCAGGCGACCCTACTCCTTGTCACGTACAACCGGGGAATCAAAAGCACACTAATTGACATTCTGGTCCAATGCGCACGCGTTAACCATCACTCCAATACATCACATGGTATATTCACCATTAAAAAAACAAAACAAATTGTCCAGTCGACACTTGCCCTCGACGGCAATTGCCCAGTCCACACTTGCCCTCGTCGGCAATTGTCCGAGGCCCGAAATGCTTTAAATTATTTACATATTTGTGTTGAACCTTGGACTGCACCTTTAAACGGTACCTATAACCTGTTAATAATCTCTAATGTCGACCTATTTATTATATATCACCGTCATATTCTCCTGACAGTATGGATCCATTAATATTAACACACGCGATTCCTTTCCGACAACTCATCAACGCCTCTTGTTATTTGTGACACAGAAATCTTAATACGACCAGGCTTGGCTTTGATTTTCTTTAAAGTGCAACAATGATAAAATAGGAATGCTGCGAAGATATGCTTACCAAAATGATGCCACTGCTAAAGACCCCTACGCGGAAACGAATTATTGAAATAAAAATGAACCGTAGGTTAGTCCCGAAATGACCTAGTTTGTGTCGAGTGTACGCTTAAGCCTCCCTCTCCCCCTCATTTGCCGAGAAAGTTCATCCAGATTTTCCGGCGTGGTTTCCCCTTGTCAGTGATGCAGGACGGAGGGCCTGACAAGGACAGCTGTCTAGTCGTTCGGATGGTATGAAAAACCGAGGTCCCGTGTACAAATTGACGTGCACGTAAAAGATCCTTTGGGCAGATGGAATTCGATATAAGAGTAGGCCGTAGCGCCGCTGCCCGGGCGAAATTTCCCTCATAGCACACTGTATGGCTCATGCCCGTCTTCATTAGCCCAGTTTAGGAGCAGAACAGTAGGACGTTAAACCCCATTTCATTTCATTTCTCCCCCCCCTCTCTCTCTCTCTCTCTCTCTTGCACCATATTCCTTGTCAGACTGAAAACCCTAAAACAATATCTCGGCACTACACCGGGATCTACCCCAGACCTCCTGGATTGCGAAAACTGCTCACTTGTGAAGATGTCTATTTGAAAATATATTGCTACATTTGGTCCATATTTTCATATTATTCATTATAATTATCTGTATGCATCAACCATATCGCTTTTCATAAATCCCATTCTGTGAAACCCCCCGTATCTACACGCTGGGAGTTCTGTAGGACGGGCCCGTAGCCACGGGGTGGGGGGGCTATGGAGGGGGCTGAGCCCCCCAAAAATCGAATTAGCCCCCCATATATTTTGCCAACAATAATGATTTCTTAGGACCGTTCTTAGCCGGCCACACCCTCAGCCCCTCCAAAAAATTCCGTAGCCCCACCCAATTCTATGAGCTGGCTACGGGCCTGCTGTAGGCCATTCATTACATTAGAGACCCACCACTTTGACCAAATTCATCCATTAAGATAATTATGCTTTTGGATATTACATATTGTGAATATTTATGCTGATTAATACCAGCTTTGATATATGTTTGTTTCAAATTCGCCAGAGAATTAATTACTTTAATATTTATGAGATTGTATCTAAAACCATTTAGATGAATTATGATTGTTCATACCTATGAATCCTATAGATAATCAGGGGGGTTGGATGGCTGAATGGTTAGCACGTGCGCGCTGTATCATAATGCCTGTCATTGAGTCAACTGGCTTGGTTTCGAATCCCCGGTTGTACGTGACAAGGAGTAGGGTCGCCTGTCCAACCTCATGGGTTTTCTCCGGGTTCCCCGGTTTCCTCCCACTGCAAAAGAACCCTACGCGCAAGCGAATTATTGAAATAAAATTAAACCATATGTTAGTCCCGAAATGACCTAGTTTGTGTCGAGTGGACGTTAAACTCCATTTCTCTCTCTCTAAAGATAATCCCGCCGTGTCTTAGTGTACACACGTGGTTAGTGCTAAATGATAAGACCAGCTCAATTTTTCGTCATAGGTCACGAGATGTAAACAGGCCTAGCGATAATCCCAACCAAGGACCTTATTTTTAGAATATGCAATTATAAGTTTCTGTGTGAAGATTTTCAGATGATTTTCTTGGAGATCAGTATAGTGTTTCCTGATGATATTGGATGCACTTGCTGCTGTTGCGCTAAATGGAACTACAAAAGGGGCTATTGAGCTAGCCGTATGAATATTCAAACCTAGGGGGGCTGTTGTTTTCAATTTGTCAATCCAGAATTTTTCTCTTGTTAGCCTAAACGTTTTAATTTCTTCTGTAGTTTCAAAGTCGCTCTTGGTCTTTTCTATCGACAATGAGATCATTTAGCACTGACCGGCCATTGACTGCAAGATGAGTAAAGTACTAACTACGTCATTGTTGACCCGAACCAATTGATTTCAGTCAGTCCTTGACCTCAGTGCACAAAAGAAAGGGTGTACGCCAGGAGGATAGAATAACAAAGATACATGTCCCCGAATAGAACGTGCATATTTTATGAATGCGAGTTAAATGAGCCGGATGTTTACGTTTCGACTTTAAAGTAAGCCATAAAAAAACATACAATTCACATAGGAGTGTGTCCTAGAAATACGGTGGTAGGTGATCATACGTAGAGCTTGAAATATACGTACATATCCTTTAGATGTGTGTGGTCTGAAAAGATGTCGTCAGCGTCACGCGGGGCATCTGCTTATTAGCGTGGGGTTATGGCGGGGACTGGCTGAAGTTGGTTCTTTAACGTCGGCTTCCATTAGAGTGATATCGCGGGGGGCACCGATTTCTTGAAAGTGGTTGAGATGCTGAGCTAGCCTGGAGTGCGCGTGTTCGATCCCAGAATTAGCCGAGAAATTCCACCGGGGATTTTCCGACGTAGTTTCCCCCCGAGAAGCATAGCTGTCTAGTCATTCGGATGGTAAGGAAAACCGAGGTCCCATGTATACATTGGCGTGCACGTAAAAAAATCCCTTTGCGGTTGGAATTCGATATAACTGTCCCGGCCGTAGTTTCGTTACCTGTAGCAAAATTTCCCCCATAGCACACAGTATGGCGTATGCCCGTCTTCATTAGTCCAGTCGGGGCAGAGAAGTAGGACGTTAAACCCCATTTCATTTAAAGTGCCTCTGTGAGTCTAAGTCCGACCCTGGCGGATTCTATAAGGATACACAATACAATATGCCAAAATGGGACACCAACATGTAGATTGAAACATACGTCAGTGATGTGTGTGAGCTCTAAAGAAGATGGCTGCGTCACGCGGGCCACCTGTTTAGGAATGTGGCGGGTACTTTAGTACACGATACAATACCCAAAATGTGACACCAACATGCGCTGTATCATAACGTCTGTCATTGAGTCGACTGGCGTGGTTTCGATTCCCCGGTTGTACGTGACAACGAGTAGGGTCGCCTGTCCAACCTCGTGGGTTTTCTCCAGGTCCTCCGGTTTCCTCCCGCTGCCAAAAGACCCCTACGCACATGCGAATTATTGAAATATATTGAACCATATGTTAGTCCCGAAATGACCTAGTTTGTGTCGAGTGAACGTCAACCCTCCCCCTCTCTCTCTCTCTCCAACAACACAAACACCTAGACTATAAAGACCTGCTCAACAAAATATCAGTAATAATTGACGCGGTGCCCCTACTTTTATTTAATACTAGATTTAATACTAGCAACAATGTTTAAAACAAATATGCAGATCAAAATTATATATCGTACTTCCTCTCCGCCCCCCCCCACCCCCACAAAAAAAATAACAAAATAACCCTAACAAAACAAATAGCCCATCTAATATACCCACGCCTACATCACGGAATGTCAATAATAAAGAACAATGTACTTGTATTTCATATGAAGGTTGTCAACATGTAATATTAGTGTATGGAGGCTCATATTGACTGATGGACGGATTATAACTAGCAACAGATGGTCAAATTGACTAGTATAGATTTTCTTGACGTCTGTTCACCTAAAGTTCACGGTTAACGCCTTTCTAGGCTACAAGAAAATCGGTACTAGTGCCACGAAGGCCATCAAAAAACAAAATGTCTGATTAACATCTCAGATTATTTTTTATAGATCTCTGTGGTTTTTCAAAGGTTACTGTTACGTGATCTGTTTCCGCAGACTTTCTCATAACAAATTTGGAGTTTCTTGTATTAACCGTCGATTTGTGAAAAGGTCATCAAAACAAAGGATTATTGACCTGGCAGATTGTTTATGGGTGGCCATTCTATAGGCTTTCTAACAACAAATCCCAATAAACTTTCTCGGTCAACACCCGTCTCGAACACGGGACATCCAAGTTAGCGAGCCAACTTTGGGATCGAACCAGCTCCTTACGCGCCACACCACCGTGACTCCCCGGCAATGAGGCATACGCACCACCGTGACTACTCCCTAGCAATGAGGCATACGCTGATCAAACGGGCTCTTCACGATTTGATCAGCGTTAGCGGGCCAACTTTGGGATCGAACCAGCTCCTTACGCGCCGCACCACCGTGACTCCCCAGCAATGAGGCATACGCACCACCGTGACTACTTCCTAGCAATGAGGTATACGCTGATCAAACAGGTTCTTCACGATTTTTTAAATAGAAACATAAAAATTAAGTTAAAAGATACAACAAATTGTTAAGTCCGATGTTGCAACATTCTCAGTCAACTTCGGAATCGAATCAGCTCCTTAAACACCGTTCCACTGTGACTCCCTAGCAACGGGGCACTTCGTTGATCGAACAGATTCTTCACGATTTTTCTAGCTTTGATAACAAAATGAAATTATGAAAAGATATAACAGTTTGTTAATTATAAAAACCAGCCCCTTAGACACAGCGCCACCGTGGCCCCTAGCAACGAGGCATGGCGTTAATAGCAACATACAGATTAAATGCAAGATATAACAATTTGGTAAGTCACTCGGAATTTCCGGGAAATTTGATTATTATACCATTACCACAAGCAATAATCGCAAGGTAAACACACACGCTATCACAGAATCTAACAACTTCATTTCCTGCGGCAATTACACACTAACAATAATGAGGATGTTTTCTGAAATGAAATAAGGTTTTAACGTCCTAGTGTTCTGCTCCTATACTGGGCTAATGAAGACGGGCATACGTCATACAGTGTGCTATGAGGGAAATTTTGCCCGGGCAGTGGTACGATGGCCTACACTTATATCGAATTCCAACTGCCAGGAGATCTTTTACGTCACATCCGAACGACTAGACAGCTGTCCTTGTCAGGCCCTCCGTGCTGCACCACTGACGAGGAGAAACCACGTCGGAAAATCCCGATGACCTTTCTCGGCCAATGCATGGATCAAACACTAGACCTCCAGGCTTCTGATGGTTTAGAACCGAAGTAATTTGAATGTAATGAGACCGTTGGGCTAGTGGTCCTAATTGCAGGATGGGTGTGGTACCCTAAAAGAGGTCGCGGTCCTATGGTCAAGTCACCGTAGCCAGCAGGTAACGATCTGGACCTGCGACTTGTCAGGGGGTTACAGGCGACATGGAAAATGTGTTTAAAGTCCTTTATATCCTTGAAAATTAGAATTCTAAGCGCAGTACATCGTCCATGCAACATTCCCATTATTCGCAAAACAAATGCCATAATTGTGTGTTAATAAGACATGCACTTGAAATAACCCTTGGCAGTTGGCATTTGAAATAAGAGTAGGCCGTACCTCTACTGTCCGTTCACCATATCTCTCAAAGGACACGCGGCGTTGTATGATAAGGTCTGTCATTGAGTTATGGGGTTTAGCGTCCCTCGTGTTGGCTTGTAACTACTAATCTATAACATGGACTTATAATATAATCAATTAATTGTGAAACCCCGCAAAGATACTGGTCAATCAACTTAGCCACTCAAATACCAATTTACTTCCGTTTAATGTCATATAGTTTTATAATGAATGGGCTACAACTGGACCAGTAATTGTAAATTACCAAAGCTTTTGATCCGACACCCGTTGATGGCAAACCATAATAAATCGTAATGTTATAAGTAGGTATCAGACCACTGAACACTGCCCAGTTGACGCGTTTAGATATAAGTAGGTATCAGACCACTGACCACTGGACGGTTGACGCGTTTAGTTAATATCATTATTACACCCAGTAGGTATCAGACTACTGACTACTGGTCGGTTGACACATTTAGATATATGATTATCACACCCATTAGGGATCAGACCACTGACTACTATCAATATCAATGTCACACCCATTAGAACGACAGACCATTTAAATCATATCAAGGTTTTGTTTCATTTTCTTTTTGGATCACGAACTGATTTAATGCACTTGGTAATCTTCTTTTTGATGTCGGGTGACACTCTTCAAACAAAATGGGAGTTTGTGTAGCCGAATAAATAACACGTGTATGTTATAGATTCAAGTGGTGTGGTTTCAATTCTCTGCTTGTGCGTGACAAGGAGTAGGGTCGCCTTTTCAACCTCGTGTTTTTCCCGTGTCCTCCGGTTTCCCCCAACTTCTAAGGCCCCCTATAATGAAATTGAACAATAAGTTGGTCCCAACATGACCTATTTTGTGTCGAATGGAAATTAAACCTCTCTCGTTTCGACAATAACGAAAAACAAGGATAAACATCATTTTTAGAAGAGAATCCACTGGTTTAATCTCTCTCTCTCTCTCAACAGACAATTTGGACGTTAAACCCCATTTCATCAATGCAACTGGCAGATTATATATATTCTGTAAGCAATCAGTTAACAGTTCTCTATATTAAATATACACATTTAATTGAAGGAGCTAAATCGCCTTTCTTTGGCACCTAGAAATGGACACAAATGGGTCGCAACAGATATAATAAATGTATTATAAATATATATAAACTGATTTACATTCAATCATTTCTGTTTCTATTGTAATTTCTAATCAGTTATGTTCGGCGAAATACGCGAAGGGTCAGAATTGAATGGCACTCTCTCTCTCACTCTCTCTTTCTCTCAACAGCCATTAAAGAATCCCTTAAGTATTAACGCATGTTTCATTCTCTTTCCAATTATCTAACTAGACCCCAAAACAATTAATCATTAAATAGACGATCAGGCTCCAACAACATTGTTTTAAATAGACGATCAGACCTAACAGCAACTTGTACCCAACAACATTGTTTTAAATAGACGGCCAGACCTAACAGCAACTCTCATTGGAAATGAAATGGGGTTTAACGTCCTACTGTTCTGCTCCGAACTGGGCTAATGAAGACGGGCATACGCCATACAGTGTGCTACGAGGGAAATTTTGTCCGTACAGCGGCACTACGGCCCGCTCTTGGGTTTTTCAACTCATTCCTTGTTAGGCAACACTGACAAGGGGACACCACACCTGAAAATCTCGAGAAACTCCAGGAGCGAGCCCGAGACCTCCCGGTCGTTAGCGAATCTGCGTCTTACTCAGGGGGTTGGATGGCTGAATGGTTAGCGCGTGCGCCTTGTATCATAAAGTCTGTCATTGAGTCAGCTGGTGTGGTTTCGATTCTCCGGTTGAACGTGACAAGGAATAGGGTCGCCTGTCCAACCTCGTTGGTTTTCTCCGGGTTCTCCGGTTTCCTCACACTGCTAAAGACCCTACGCGCACGCGAATTATAGAAATAAAATTGAACCATGTGTTAGTCCCGAAATGACCTAGTTTGTGTCGAGTGGACGGTTAATCTCTCTCTCTCTCTCTCTCTCTCTCTCTCTCTCTTACTCACTGATTCACCGCGGCTGCCAATTTCGCCGAAGTGCGTTTGACACAAACGATGAACTTATTAAAAGGACATGAACTTTTATCTGTAGCGATTTAATCAGTAATATTGTAGGCTGATTTTATTGATTAGGGTTAACTGTAGAATTATAGCATTCATGTCGTGATGTTTATTAAATTACTTCT
The DNA here is from genome assembly GCF_932274485.2 of Patella vulgata. NCBI lineage: Eukaryota > Metazoa > Mollusca > Gastropoda > Patellidae > Patella > Patella vulgata. The sequence continues at coordinate 72,982,023 of NC_065883.2, read as the reverse complement.
ATAAATATAAACCACTACATGGAGTTAAATAGCTTTTGTGAATAGTTAAAGTACTGGTTATTAGAGGAAATATGAAATAAGGTTCTCCCTGCATTGGCCGAGAAAGTTCATCACGATTTTCCGGTGTGGTTTCCCCCTTGTCAGTGATGCAGGACGGAGGGCCTGACAAGGACAGTGGTCTAGTCATACGGATGGGACGAAAAACCGAGGTCCCGTGTACACATTGGCGTGCGCGTAAAAGATCCCTTGGCAGTTGGAATTCGATATAAGAGTAGGCCGTAGCGCCGCTGCCCGGGCAAAATTTCCCTCATAGCACACTGTATGGCGTATGCCCGTCTTCATTAGCCCAGGTTAAGATCAGAACTATCCCACAAATCAACATCCCCTGCAGACGATATCAAGAAATCAGTGCCACCTATAAGTGTTCGTTAAAATCTTTTGATGGGCCTTTATTTACTCTTTAGAATCCATTATGCAAGAGCTAAATCTGCCTATTGCAGGTCTTACTTTAGGCCTGAAATGTTATATAAACTATTAATTAGACATTAACTAACTTATCCAGACCATAATCAACTCTCGATGTCATCGCTAGCCTGCGATGTTTATTGGATTAGGTTCCGATTTGCTGTTCGACTTCCATTCATGATTTAATCATGAAATGGATAATCGAGACTGTTTTTGATCGTACCGACATTAGTAATAATGATCGAGGCTAGGCCGAAAATTCAATAGCTAAAATCTCGGTTCAGAGTGGATCAATTTGACTGACATTTTCAGCAAATTGCCTTTACATTATCTAGTTTTTAACTATTATAGAGAGAATTGTCAGTTCTTTATTTAATCTCCCATAATGTATCTTTAATTAAATGGTAAATAATCAATCTGGGTACATTTTAGCGGGGATAAAGTAGTGAAAAATTGGATAGTATCCACAAAAATGAAAATGGTGACCAGTGACTTTAACAGGAAGTAACCAGATGTTTCAGTGTGACGACAACCAACAATATAACACACTGTTTATTATCGACTTGATGATAATAACTAGCTTGACTCGAACAGCAGGGGTGTTACACACACTTCGTCTCTTTAAGGGGATCCGTTTTAATACGATTTCGTTTCCGGTTTTCTGATTATAAATTTATAAACACCAGATCACGACGATAACACATTAGAATGATATTTTTGGGTCACAGACAGCTTTGTTCAATCACAAACAACTAAATTAGAAAGAACAGGAATGTTGGAAATCACGATTTTATGGTGCGAACGTGGAGGGTATAAAATATATGTTTTTAACCTATAAAGTTCCGTGAAAGACGTGAAGATATGTCAAGGTTGTACCAGAATGTCAAGAACGCGCAAAAAAAGATGCATTGTGTATGATTAAGATAATGAAAAATGAATATACTGAAAAAATAAGTTAAATTACTTGATTCGCAGCGATATTATGAGTCTTTGAAATTTTGACAATATATAGCCAATTGTCAAGTACAATTGCCTTGATAATAAACGTAGTCACGATTGCCAGATCTTTTATTGGGTGATCACGATTGTCCCTTTACTGACTGAGGCCCCTTTTAACGTAAACCGATTAAACTTACGGATCGGACGAAAAACCCGAGGTCACGTGTACACATTGGCGTGCACGTTAAAGAGCGTTTGGCAGTTAGAACTCAATATAAGAGTAGGCCGTAGCGCCGCTGTCTGGGCAACATTACCCTCATAGCGTACACTGTACGGCGTATGCTCGTCGTCATTGGGGGGGGGGGTATCATAAGGTCTGCCATTAGTCAACTGGCGTGGTTTCGATTCCCCTGGTTGTACGTGACAACCTCGTGGTTTTGCTCCGGGTCCTCCGGCTTTCTACCACAGCTAAAGACCTCTATAACGCACACGCGAATTATTGAAATAAAATTGAGCCATATGTTAGTTCCGAAATGACCTAGTTGGTGTCGAGTGGACGTTAAACCCATCTCTCTCTCTTCATTAGCCCAGTCGGAGTAGAACAGTGGGGCGTTAAACCACATTTCATTTTTACTCTTCAACTAAACTAAGACCTAGACAGTCTAATAATCTAACTAATTAAGATTTATCTACAGTGGAGAAAAAAACCATTGACGGTATTTAACAAATGGAGTCTAGCGGGAAATAATGGAGTACAGTGGTCCAATAATAACATCCTGGTTTATAATATCAATCAATCTATATTATATAGAATTACATAAACAAGTACAAAAGAAAATCAGTGTATACATTGGTGTGCACGTGAAAGAACCCTTGGCAGTTGGAATTGCTGTCCGGGCCAACTTCCGGGCCAACGTAATTCACTGGTGGCTTAGTAAACAAGACGCTCGCTAGCCAGGAGCTCCAAGTGTTGGTCGACAAAGTCCCTCTGGATTTTCCGGTGTGGTGTTCCCTTGTCAGTGGTGAAAGACAAGGTGCAGGGGATATGTTAAACTTCTTAAATGTCCTTTGGCAAGTTGAAGTAACTAAGATGTCTGCATTCGTCTTGATATAGGGGGTTAATAAAAAGCATGACAATGCCATTCGTTGCATTGGCAGTTCTTGGAGATGCTGGTTCACCAACGAGGTGTTCGCGGTGTTGGTCGTGAATGTTGTCGAAACTTCCCGATGTTGGCCGTGAAAGCTCCCCAGGACTTCCCGTTTGATGTTATCGGTGGATGATGGAGGACATAGCAAGAACCACCGTCTAGTACACGTTGGCGTGCATGTAAAACAACTCTCGACAGTTGGAATTCGAAGTAAGAGAAGGTTTAACGTCCATTCGACACAAACTAGGTCATTTCGGGACTAACGTGGTTCAATTTTATTTTAATAGGGGTCTTGAGCATTGGGAAAAACCCGGGAATCGAAACCACGCCAGTTGACTCAATGGCAGACCTTATGATACAACGCGCGCTAATCATTCGGTAGGGGTCTTTAGCAGTGGGAGGAAACCGGAGGACCCGGAGAAAACCCACGCGATTGGACAGGCGACCCTACTCCTTGTCACGTACAACCGGGGATTCGAAACCACGCCAGTTGACTCAATGACAGGCCTTATGAGTACGAATTAGATAAAGAGCTGACCATTCTTGCTATAATAGCTCGCAAATAGATAACCTAAAATGAAAATAATGAAAATGTCATTCAAATTACTTCATTCTGAGCCAAGTTATCACTGTTTGTAGTTTCGACAAGATGTGCATTGTGGTAACCAGGACTCTGGTATATTCGAGACTTCGCCTCTCTTTCCCATTTTTAAATAAAGTTTTTAAAAATGGCGAACCGTTTTAATCTGGTTAAAATCTCAAGTATCCGATGCCACCGAGAGTTGATTATGATCTTGTTTTGTTAATAAATCTCCAATTAATAGTTTATATAACATTTCAGGCCCAAAGAATTACCTGCAATATTCAGATTTAGCTCTTGCATAATGCATGTTTAATGCTGACATATCATATAAACAGTCTGCCTACAACTATTAATATTTATTGAAAACTGTAAATTGTAGATAAATGATGATAACTGGGAACGTAAGATAAATCAACTTATCTGGTGTTTTATCAATCTGGTTAAAACACAGATCCTATTTCGTTTCGTTTTTTTATAGTTCAAAATTTCGTTTTACTTGTCTTTACTACACTAGGATCTGGAAGAGTTATTATATTATCGGCGTTTTGGTTGAAGTGGGGATAAGCCAATGAAACGGTCTGTTACGGCGATTTCTTGGTCTCTGATGCATGGAACTGTGAGTACAAAACTAGAAACGTCAACACTGATTGATTAATCAATGTTTGACGTCAAAGGGTCAAAAGCCGCTCGTACAACCCCTGACACGACCTTCGAAAGTATAAAAAAACGAAACGAAATATAGATCTGTCTTTTTATCAGATTGATGTTTTATTTGAATAAAAACTTATTTATGAAGGACCCCGGCGGAAACAAATGGCAGACAGGCTTTTACATTATTAAATTAATGGATGACAACATGGATGTTAGAGTCGGTAAATATATAGTTCTGAAGCTGACAGAAAACAGACGTCTAGGCCCAGTTTCAATTTCATCCTACTTGGTTTCTAAAACTCAATGTATTTGATACATTAAAACAACAAAAGTTTTATAAAGGGCTATATTTTAGTTAAAAAGAGGCGAACAATTTTGAGAATGCTTTGTGAACCAATCTGATAAAATGTCCAACATAGAGTACTGATTGGCGTTCATATAAGATGAGATGAAAAGAAATTAAATGAAATGGGGTTTAACGTCCTACTGTTCTGCTCCGATTCCGAACTGGGCTAATGAAGATGGGCATACGCCATACAGTGTGCTATGAGGGAAATTTTGCGCGGACAGCGACGCTGTGGCCTTTTTTAATATCACCATTCACAAAAATGTCAATGAATTAATAATCTATCTATCCATCCATCCATCTTTCTGTCCGTCTATCTATCTGTCTATCTATCTGTTTGTCTCTCTATCCATCTATCTATCTATTCATCTATCTATCTGTCTCTCTATCCATCTATCTATCTATTCATCTATCTATCATGCACTTTACTCAGTGCTACTTACAGCCGTTATAGCAATAATTTGTGCTACGATGTTGAGTGGACATTACCCCCCCTCTCTCTCTCTCTCTCTCTCTTCTTTCTCTCTCTCCATCCAATCAGCAAAAACATAACAACTAATATAATATGATGACAGATGATACACTATGATACTATGATACATTATAACCTTATCTCGTGACAAGATATCACTAAGGAAACGCTGTTTGATACCTAATATCAAATAATTCATCATATTTTCCTTTACAAATTATATGACGGTTTATGATTATACCTGACATGGGCGTAGACTAAAGACATTACCTCTTATCATTGTATTGTCTTATATTTCTAAAGATAAAGTCGATTCCCATCGGGTGGTGTTTCAGTCGTCATATTTTACCTGATATTGTCATAGGAACCAGTTCATCTATTTCTATATTATATTGTAATTAAAGACAAATAATTACAACAATGGGATTTAACGTCCTACTGTACTGCTCCAACTTGGCTAATGAAGACGGGCATACGCCATATAGTGTACTATGAGGGATATTTTGCTAGGGCAGCGGCGCTACGACCTACTCTTATATCGAGTTCCAACTGCCAGGGATCTTTTACGTGCACGCCAAATCGCCAATGTTTTTCGTCTCATCATCCGAACGACTAGACAGCTATCCTTGTCATGCCCTCCGTCCTACACCACTGACAAGGGAAACCACGCTGGAAAACCCCGATGAACTTTCTCGGCCAACACCGGGATCGAACCCGCTAGCGAACCAGTGTCTTATTACAGCTCATTAAAAACGACTACTTTTGTTTTAGCGCTGTACCACGGCAACCAATAAACCCATATGTTGAGATGACCTGGTGGGTTTTCTATATACTACTATCCATTACAGAGAGACAGAGAAATGGGGTTTAACGTCCACCCGAAACAAATTAAGTCATTTTGGGACTAACATATGGTTTAAATTATCTTTAGCAGTGGGAGGAAACCGGACAACGCGGAGAAAACCCACGAGGTTGGGCAGGCGACCCTACTCCTTGTCGCGTACAGCCGGGGAATCGAAACCACGCCAGTTGACCCGACAACAGACCATTTGATACAACGAACACGCACTAGCCATTCGGTCAATCAACCCTCCAATATCCATTACAGACCCATATGGTCTTTCATATACTACAGCTCATTATAAACGATTTGTTTTAACTAACTAACTAATATGTGGAGTTGTCCAGGTGGGTCTTCGGCTTCAACATATAATTAATCTCTCATTGACTCAAAGTATTCAGTGCAGAAGACAAACAGTGGCAACACACGTAGCAGATCATTTATTAATTAGAATTAAGCAATGACTGTCTTCTTTTATCTCTGTACCAGGCTGTCCTTGAAACTCGATGCAAACAAATCACCCTGGTTGTAAATACAATAATAAGCTTAGGTTGTCATCTTGTTTGTCTTCTTATTACTAATCTGTCTTATGCTGCAAACTCGATGCAACAAATCACACGGTTTGTAAATACAATAATAAGTTTAGGTGGGCATCTTGTTTGGTGGCCATCTTGTTTGTCTTCTTATTCCTAATCTGCCTTATTGTGCATTCGGACAGCTCGGGAGGGGGAGAGAATAAATGAAAGGACAATTAGGCTCGTTTTCGCGAATTGATTGTAAAACGATAATACAACATGGTTTAAGACCGAGAAGATGTTTGTTTGGTTTTTTTTCTTCTAAATTTGAAATATTTTTCAATTGGACGTAAGTTAAGGATAAGAGTGGTCTAATATTGTATATTACATGACTTTTTATCAATGCAATTGACGGGATTGTTTCCAGGCTCGTAGGGTTTCCTCTTGTCAGTGGTACAGGATGGAGGGCCGGACAAGCACATCTGTGTATTTTTTGGATGGGACAAAAAACGAGGTCCCGTGTACACAACGACTAGACAGTTGTCGATGTCAGGACCTCCGTCCTGCACCACTGACAAGAGGAAACTACGTGGAAAAATCCCGATGAACTCATTAGCTTAACGTTCAGCCGGACTACGTTTGGACATTAATACAATTAATTTATCTCATAAACTCCATGATATAAATCATTCCACACCGATCCCTTCAATCAGTCGGACTATGTTTTGACATTAAATGCGCGCACTTATACCAATTAATTATAGTCTCAATCGACCTGGAATATTCATTCCCCTGTCTGTGACGATTAGCCATTATCAATCCAGGCGACGTATAATTTAAAGCCATTATACTTTCCTTAATGAGTTAGCTTGACTATAATTTGTATAAAATATTGAACAAAAGTTCTTCCGCTCTGATCAAGTGATTTTCATTATTAAACGGCTGTGCTCTTTCTTCGCGAGGGGGCCGCGGTGGCTTGGAGATTGAACAATGTACTCGAGGTCTCGTGTTTGGTCCCTGTGGTGATCGAGGATATCCCTAGCGATGCTCCGGCGTGGTCTCCCCTTGTAAGTAATGCAGGATGGGGGGTCTGACGTGGAACACCGTCTAGTCCTTGGATGGCACGAAAAAAACGAGATCTCGCGTACACGTTAACCTTGACAGTTTAGAGAGAGAGAGAGAAATGAGGTTTAACGTCCACTCGACACATACTATGCCATTTCGGGCTAACACATGGTTCAATTTTATTTCAATAATTTTTCCTGCGAGTGGGGGTCTTTAGCTGTGGAAGGAAACCGGGGTTGGACAGTAGGCGACCCTACTCCTTGCCACATATAAGCGGAGATCCGTAATCACGCCACTTGACTCAATGGCAAACCCTGTAATCAAACGCGCACGTGTTAACCAATCCGCCACCCAACTCCCCGAAAAGTACGATGTTAAACTCTATTTCATTTCATGCCGTCTATACACGATCTATTAATCTTCATTTTAAATTGCCGCTGTCCGGGCAAAATTTCCCTCATAGCACACTGTATGGCGTATGCCCGTCTTCATTAGCCCAGGTTAGGAGCAGAACAGTAGGACGTTAAACTCCATTTCATTTCATTTCATTTCATTTTAAATTAAACCAGTTTAAGAACACTCGGCAAACCTCAGCAGATTCCAGTACCCTACATCTAGATGTTGAGTAACGGAATCTGCCGAGGTTTGCCGAGTGGTTTAAGAAAAGTTCCATGACCTGCAGTGAAACAACACAGACCGCTGATCAGAAACACGCCATTTCTTTGCAAGTTATTATTATTTAATAAAAGCGCAGAAAGCAATTATAGAAAAGCGTTATGGCGATTAATCAACCGACAAACCCCCTTTGAACCTGTTTATTTTTATCTGTTTTTTAATTAATCGAACTACTGAAGTTGGGAAATGATTATGGAAAACTCATGTCATGTGTCAGTTTTGATTTCTGAAAATAAAACTGATAAAAACGTGTGCGCTTTTTTTTTGTTTATACCTTTATCAGTGAGTTCAGTCGAACTTTATAAACGGATAAATCCGAAATTACGTTTTAATAAAGGTAAACGAACACCGTGGTATTAAAGATACATTATGTAGGATTTGGATAAAGAGTTAGCCATTCTTGCTATAATAGTTCGCAAATAGATAATGTAAAATGAACAATTTGAAAATCTCATTCAAATTACTCTATTGCGAGCGAAGATATTAGCTTTTGAAGATTTGACAAGACGTGTGCAATAATTTCAACCACCGTACTGGTTGTTCGAAGCTAAGTCTCGCTCCTCCATTTTTAGCTTAAATCAAAATATGGCTGAACTGTTCTAATCTATTTAATATCGGAGAAAACCGATGCCATCGAGAGACTTGATTATAGTCTGGATAAGTTAATGTCTAATTAATAATTTAGATAACATTTCAGGCCTAAAGAAAGACCTGCAATAGGCTGATTTAGCTCTTGCATAATGTATGTTTATTATTACAAATATGTCGCCAAAATTAATTATCTCAAATATGACGTACAACCATTAAAGATACGTTATGTAAGATTTAAATAAAGAGCTGGACTTTCTTGCTATAATAGTTCAAAAATAGATAATACAAAATGAATATATTGAAGTTTAATTCAAATTACTTTATTCTGAGCAAAGTTATGAGTGTTGGAAAATGTAGCTTGTTCTAATCTATTAAAATCTCGGCCATTTGATAGTATGGGGTGGTTAAACCATATGTTAGTCCCGAAATGACCTAGTTTGTGTCGTGTGGACGTTAAACCCCATTTCTCTCTCTTTCTCTCTCTCTCCATGCGAAAGACCTGCAATATATAGATTTAGCTATATAACACATCTTTGACAGTGATTCTGATATTATATTATAATACAATAATACCGAGATTACATTCTTTTGGGTTAATATGGCTTCGGTGTTGGCCGATTAAGTTCAGCTAGCATGTTCCACACAGCCCAGTATTACCCGGTGGCACTGGGAGGGACTGCCACCCCCACCCCTCTCCCCGGACACACATATCAATATTTTTTTTAGGGGCCCGGACGGGATCTTGTTCCCCATACAAAGTCATTGGTCAACACGAAGCCCCTGTTCTGTATATCGAATACTGATTAATAGGCCATTTTATAATTCTATCATTAAATCGTACTGCGGTTCGGTAAATCAATGAGAACTTCTTTATCACATCCGCTCCATCCCCGGACTGTAGTGTTATATTAAATAAATGTTATCGAGGCGTTGTAGATGTAAATAGCTTTATATATCAATATAACGATTTGAAGTATTGTCATGTTTTGGTTACTTATTGACATGTTGTCGGCTCATTGGACACTGAGCTAGCGAATAACCAATCCGATTTAAACACAGATCCTATTTGTTTCGACTTTGGGGGGTGGATGGCCGAATGGTTAGCCGAATGGTTAGAACGTGCGCGCTGTATCATAAGGTATGTCATTGAGTCAACTGGCAGGGATTCGATTCCCCGGTTGTACGTGACAAGGAGTAGGGTCGTCTGTCCAACCTCGTGGGTTTTCTCCGGGTCCTCCGGTTTCCTCCCACTGCTAAAAACCCCTACGCGCAAGTGAATTATTGAAATGCGTTTGTCCCAAAATGACCTACTTTGTGTCGAGTGGACGTTAAACCCCATTTCTCTCTCTCTCAAACCTTAGTTTTTCATTGTAAGACCCTCCGTCTTACATTACTGGCGCCTGTATATCGCTCTTAGAGGCAAATTATTCGACTTATCCTTTTTGCGCAGTACTTTTTCCTAAATTTATTCACTACCCGAATGAGCCAAATCCCCGCCACTGTAAAAACGGCCACGAAAACGTGCGAATGTATAATAGCATATTTATCTTTCGTGATATGTGATACCGTCTTCTTCCAATAATACATGAATTAGGATGTTATCGATATTAGGTTGCTAAATAGATTCAATTGAAATTTATCTGGAGAAAATTCTCTCTGGAAAGACTTAAAAACGCATGCACGTATCATTGTGTGTTTAATTTATCGTCCGCTGAACCAAAAAAACCACAATACGCCAAGTTTAAATTAGTCTGTATAAATACCCCAAGGGAACCATTTAACCATAAATATAGTTTAATAATACTGTCTTTTTATTGGATGAAAGATAAATGGTTTAATAATAATGTATTTTAATTGGACAAGATATACACCAAGGAACCACAAACATAAATAGTTTAATCAAACTGTATTTTAATTGGACGAGAGATACGCCAAGGGAATCATTTACAAGAAATTGAATCAAGTGGCGTGGTTTTGATTTCCCGGTTGAACGTGACAAAGAGTAGGGTCGCCTATCCAACCTCCTGGGTTTTCTCCGGGTCCTCCAGTTTCCTCCCACTGCTAAAGACACCCGCGCGGAAGCGGATTATTGAAATAAAAATTGAACCAAATGGTTGGTTCCGAATTACTTAGTTTGCGGTGAATGGACGTTACCCCCCCCCCCTCTCTCTCTCTCTCTCTCTCCCTTTACGTGTACTCCAGTGCATACACCAGTGATCTTCGGCTTTTTGTCCCATCCGAGCAACTAATAACATTTTCCTTGCACCACATACGGATAAAGTGGCGTCGGACAAAGTGGATGACAGTTAAAAAGGAAAAAAGAGTAGGCCGTTGTCAGGCCCGTAGTTCTCTCTGACCTCTCAAAGATCGTTGCAAAAATTTTGTTTCTTTTGTATTCGTTATTTTATCTCTAAGATTAATGATTCATGTTTTAAAACAAATAAAGTGAAAGATATCCTCTTCCGCCTGTGGCATTCCAATTGTGCTTGTTTTTTATTTGATGTACATCTAACTGAATTATGGGATCTGAGTTTTAAAAACAAGTATTATCTGTAAAACCATATAAACTAAAAGAATCAAAGAAAAAGGTACATCAAAAAAACTTTCTGCACAGAGAGAAATATCTACTTCGAGAACAGATCTCTGTCCTTAATGGCCGCCATAACTAAAAATGAATATGCTATTTTGTAATACGCGTTTACTCCGTTTCACATCTGCCATATATACAAAGACCAAATAAACATTTTCTATTTTATTTAATGGAAACAAAATAAATACTGTGTGAATGCGACTATAAGCATTGATTTAGGGCTTAAAATGTCGGTCAACTAGCTTCGAGTCTGTAGTAGACAGACAGCGTAAGTTTAGTATGACCAAAAGATGGCGAATCAATCAATTATTCAGTGATAACCATTTTTTCAAAATCATGGTTCGTTCTTTCCTGGGGTTTTACGTCCACTTTCATCACGGGTGATATGCCAGCGCCAGAGGAAGCCACATGCCGCATAAACATATTTGAAATACAGATGTGACGTCATCCTTTGATGTTGGCGTACCATTATTTCCAATAATGTACGGGCAACTTTCCAATCGTACTTTATCTATACTAGATGAAATATTGAACTTGCGTGACGTATTTCATTGAAAAGCACGTGTGGGATAGTGTATTTTAAGTTGTTTAATGGTCTCGAGCTAAAGACATTGCGTTATATATTGAAACAACACTCGACTAACGCCTCGTGCAGTATCAATATATTACTAAATGTCTCGCTCTCGACCATTAAACCATACACATAAACTTTAAAGTTAGTTAATTAAGGTGTCAGTTTATTTATTATCTTTCATGAATTCTTGTCAGGGGGTGTTTAATACATTTTCCATACAAAGATTTCCCTCATAATAAATTCAAGGGCGATTGATCGTTGACAGTTTTGTTTTCGTCTTTATTTGCTTATAAAAAAATTGAATCGTTTTTGAGGTAATAACCCATTTTCTATAGGTATTAAGATAATGTATAAACACGACAGGTAACTATGGAAGCCAATAAGTACCCATTCGCATCTGCTTGTCTTCGCCTTATCAAATTGAGAAGCGAAGCGAAGAGGTGGGGGGGGGTAGCCTAGAGGCCTAGAGCGCCTCTAGCTGGCCGGTCACCTCTGGCTTGCGGTTCTGGTTTCGATCCCTGGTGTGAGCGTAGGTGGGTACTCCTGTTTCCTCCCACAGGAAAGACCCCCTGCGCGTGCGCCAAGATAATAAAAATGAAAAATAAGACTTGTCTGCGATATCACCTTCGGTGGAAGCGGGCGTTAAACATTAAGAACAACAACGAAGCGAAGAAGTCGTGACACATGGTCCTAATCGTGCTTCGCTATGCGTAAACAGCGCGATGGCAAGCAGGCAATAATAATCAGTCTGAAGCCATGAAACCGAGTCGCTTCTTAGCTTTTCGTGGTTCTCTACTTGGCTTCTCTACGAGTCTATAACTGGAAGGCGAAAACAAGAAGCCGACATGGGAAGAATCTGCGAAGAGGTATTTATCGGATTTTACAGATAACGTCTAGCATTATCCAATTTAGATAAATTCAATTAAGAATATAAAACAAAACTTTGTGGATTACATATTTTCTGAATTTAGTAAGAGCCACTACATATTGTTTTTGATAACGAAATGTCGGTAATTATATTCCATAATGTTTACCGTTTTTTAGGGGTTTGGGGGGGGGGGGGTTAATATCACAAAAATGTCACTTAATTAATCAAAAATCTCGTATGCCATGTATACTTTGTATCGACGCGCATCCTAGAAAATATCCATCATGCGTCTTATACCCCCGTCAGACCCGGGTGGCGTCCTTACTTCGCCACCCCGTACGGCGACGGAAAATGGTTTTAGAGCGCGTTAAGATCGTCATAAGCGTGGTGAAAACGCCAGCTATCGTGCTGTGGTCATCATGGTCGCCAATGATCGCCGTATCACGGCGTTTGTTTTGAGCATGTTCAAAACAAACGCCAAGGTTCTGAAATCTGAACTGGAAAGCTATGAGAACACGACTTCTTTCATTTTTTTTTATTTTTGGGGACATTTTCTCGCGTTGTGTTCAGGTTTGCCGGCGACCATGTGCATTTTGTTGTCGCCGTACGGTCGCAGACGCGCAGTAAGGAAGCCACCCCTGTCTGACGGGGGCATTGCAGCGATAATTTTTGCTACGATGTTGCGTGGACGTTACCGTCTCTCTCTCTCTCTCTCTCTTCTTCTCTCTCGTGCTATGTTTTCTTAAGCCGAACCTGTCCATCATGGACTAACAGATAAAAATAGAAATCAAACTGAACATAGTGAGCTGACAGGGACACCCCAATGGACCTAATCGAGGGTTAGCAGGTGGACCACCAGTACCACGAATAGTAGCATCAGGTGTCCTAGTACAAAACCATCCTAACTCATCTGTCACGGTGGAATTGATTAAAACTTGTAGAACAAAACTACAATCATCAAGTAATATAATGATATATGAGCGTATCTCCTGATATCATATTGAGTAATAACCCGTCATCATTTCCTGCCCAGACAATAATCTATTAAATACTCATAAATTCCCATACTTTCCTGTCATTTCCTACATTACCAAGGGGAATAGCACTTTATTTCAAACGTAAACTAAAATGTAGAAAAGCGCCCTAGTTTTTTGCTTTGAAAAGTGAAACGAAATAGAGTTTAACGTCCCACTGTTCTGCATCAACTGGGTTAGTAAAGACGAGAATATACCACACAGTGTTCTATAAGGGACATTTTGCCTGACAGCGGTGAATAACACTTCATTTGAAACGTAAACTAAATGGAGATTAGCGCCCGAGTTTTCTGCTTTGAAAAGTGAAATGAAATGGAGTTTAACGTCTCATTGTTCTGCATCGACTGGGCTAGTGAAGACGAGAATTTGCCACACAGGGGACATTTTGCCCTGACAGCGGCGCTACAGCCTACCCTTATATCAAATTCCAACTGTCAAGTATTCTTTTACGTACACGCCAATATGTACACGGGACCTCTTTTTTTTGTCCAATCCGAATGGCTAAACGTTGTCCCATAGAATTTGGAATTTTATATAAAAGTGGGTGTTAGCGACGCTGTCCTGGCAACATTTCTCTGATAGCAGTCGAAGCAGAACAGTAGGACGTTAAACCCCATTTCATTTCATGGTATGGAATATAGTATTATTAGAAAAGGTCCCAAGTTCACAAAGCATTCTCAGACTTAAGTTAAGAATTTACTCAACTTTCAACCACTGTGTATGAGAAATATCTTTGATCCAGAAACATAAAACTCTGCACATAGTTTCGTAGTGATGTATTTAATATATTAAAGCGGAAATTGCAAATTTTCTAAGAAAGTCAAAACGTAATTATTTCTATGTCTTTTGCTCAATAGGTTGTCAACTCACAATTATACGACCATAGGTGTCATTCTCACACTTAAAACTCATTTACACAGGTAATAATAACACAATTACCTCCCAATTACCTCCCTTGTTTTCTATTCTCCACCATGGAGTAGCTTTTTTCAAACGTTTGAAAATGAAAATGAAAATTATATTTTTGCCAATTTCTCAGCTGGCAATAGTGAATTATAAGATTAATAGGATTATTCTTTAACAAGGTAGGACTGTTTATGGATACCATCTATTTTCAGGCTTTATTTTAATAAATTTTAAAAATTTTACTTAAAAATTTGCAATTTCCGCTTTAAAACAACAGTAGTTTTATAAAGGACTTTATTTTAGTTAAAATAAAGCGAACAATTTTGAGTAAATTCTTAAATTAAGTCTGAGAATGTTTTGTGAACACAGGGCCTGGTCATTTCTCTGTTCATTTGTCATTCTGTGCAATTGAACTACATCGATTGACAGTTTCACAAATTTTAGAAACTTCAAATGGATATTTTAAAGGAGCTATAAATGGCTAATATTTGGGACCTAGAAATGGACACAAATAGGTCGCAACGCATATAATAATGTAATATGAATGTATATAAACTGATTTACATTCAATCGTTTCTGTTTTTACTCTAATTTCATATCTGTTATGTTCGACAAAATACGTCAGGTCTACATCGATAGTCTTTATTGCGCATGCTCTTCAGATAATAATATGGCGTCAACGTTTGACATGACCAATGGAATATGTCTAGCCTTGTTTTTCCAGTTCCACTGCTACAAATGGCGCTTAAACGCATTATGGTACACGATTCGTATACTAATGGTAAAATGTTTATTTTGTCTTAAATATTGGATATCAAAAGCACATCTTTTCCCTGTAAGATCACAACATCAATGTTGATGTAAATTGACAAATAATTTGTGTTTTCAATGTCGAAGACTTTGGATGATATTGAGTTAGAGACTCAGCTACATTAAACCTATAAAAAAAATGTTTGGATCTAAAAAAGCTCGTGGGAAATATATAAGGCAAGGATTTCTAGTAATTGCTAATGATTCCCCCGGGCATTTATTTCATCCTTTCAGCGCGATATCAAAACTTTTAATAATTGAACTATGTTGGCTCTATTTCATTTGTAACTGCCATTTGCAATAAGTTCATGCCTCATCAAATAACATGTACAAATGTGTTACATCACTTTAACTTTTTTTTTTCGTTACGATAGAGGAAGAATTAAACGAGTAGTCAACGCGGATCAAATTATATATTTGTGACTGTCGTTCGTTTGTCTGTCTGTCTGTCTGTCTGTTCGGGGTTTGCGGCTACACTAGAGCTGTCCTGAGGCTGAAATTCGGTGTATAGGGGTAGCTCGAGCCGGGGAGTAACATAGGCCTGGTAGCGATGGACTACCACTTCCGGCTATGCCACTTCCGGTTCATGGTTATACCCGTGCCACACCTGGTCAACCGCAAGAGATGATTAATAACTACTTGACTAGATACCAAAATCTATTCACCAAAAACATTACCTAGAGGGAGAGAGTGAAGGTAGGTGTGTGTGTGTGTGTGTGTGTGTGTGTGGGGGGGGGGGGTAATGTCCATACGACACATACTAGGTTATTTCGGGACTAACACATGGTACAATTTTTTTTTATTTTCAATAATTCGCTTGTGTGGGAGGTGGCCAGAGGAAAATATCGCTTTAATTTTGTGTTCCGTTACGTCGGAGGAAGAATTCACTGTCACGAACTAAACCAGCAGTGAATCAAGGAGTATTTAAAGAGACGGTCCTGGGATGTTTATTTAATATTTGATAAGATACCAAAACATTATCAAGGGTTGGTATCCAGGTAAGGTTGTTGAAAAACCTTGTTGATAAACAAGTGCAGAAATCAACTCCAAACCAATTAAGCTGTTAATAAAATACCCATCAACCCAAGATACAGAACCATGATAACTACATCCCAGGGGTTACAGAACAATAATAACCCCTATGACTACACCCAATGATAACAGAACAATTATAACTACACCCGGGGTTGCAGAACAATGATATCTACACCGTGGATTACAGAACAATGATATCTACACCCTGGAACAATAATAGAACCAATAATAACAGAACACTACTAGAACAATAATTAGTGCAGCCCATGGTTACAGAACCATAATAAATACACCCGGAATAACAGACCAATTACACCCCGCGATTACAGAACGATAATAACTACATCCCGCGATTACAGAACAATAATAACTACACCCCGGGATTACAGAACGATAATAACTACACCCCGCGATTACGGAACGATAATAGCTACATCCCGGGATTACAATAAAAACTGTGTTAAACCTCGCCCCTGTCAAATGGAATGTTTTGGGTCAAACACCACCAAAGTTAGTAACAATAGAATTACCACAAGGGCCAGGGATTAGAGTAAAACGTTCCTTATAATAAAGTCAATCAAAGTCCAGGGGCTACAATTCATTTAACAGTAAAGGAGGCGCTATATTAACCATCTGAACGACCGCAATTTCACAAACACACCAGATTCCTTCTACAATTTAAGGTCCATCAATCAGTGGTGTAAATATCGCAATCAAAATGTCTCTTCAAATGTCAATGTAAAGAAAAGTACATTTCTAGATTGCCATTAAGTTTTTGAACTCGTCTCTAATTCCATTAGATGTGTAAACCAAGAGGAGTCGGAAATCAAATCGTTTTATTGCAAAGTAGCAGTTTTTTAATCGAGATTTTGAACTATAAAATGAAATCAAATGAGGGTTAACGTACTACTGTCGTTTCCGTCACTTCCAGCACTCGACAGAACCTGCTCTAGATTACCCGCGAATCTTTGTTTTTCTTAACACCTAACAGGAAACCAGTTATCAGCTTCCTTCATCAAAGGGCAAAAGAATTCACCCGATATTTCCAAGTGAAATGAAATGAAATGGGGTTTAACGTCCTACTGATCTGCTCCGACTTGGCTAATGAAGACAGGCATACGCCATACAGCATGCAATGAATGAAATTTTGCCCGGGTAGCGCCACTATGGGCTACTCTTATATCGAATTCCAACTGCCAAGGGATCTTTTACGTACACACGCCAATGTCTGTACGGGATCTTACATCCGAACGACTAGACAGCTGTCCTTGTCGGGACCTCCGTCTTGCACCAACAGTGGGAAACCGCGTCGGAAAATCCCTATGAACTTTTTGGGCCAATGCAGGGATCGAACACGCGATCTCTAGGCTAGCGAGACATCGTCGTACCCACTTAGCTACCGAGGCCCACACTGAACTATAAAAACGAAACGAAATAAGATCTGTGTTTTAAACAATTAGAACTATTGTAAACAGTCCCCGGTCACTCGCTCGAATTGCAAATTTCAAATTTCAAATCGTGTTTTCCAGGCAAGATTCTGAGCTATAAATGAAATAAGATCTGTGTTTTAATCCGATAGATCTGTTCTTTTCCGAAAGCCTGTATGTGAAATTTGGCCCCTGCCACTCGTTCTAATTAATTGACTGTGTGTTATTCCTAACGTGCCTCAACACTGTCAATAGTAAGTGCACAAGACAGACCTACGGATAAGATAGAATATACAGAAATCACAAACATTGTGTATGGATCCGGGGGCTAGCCTTAAGTCATGGATTCCTCAATTACTCGAAGGGGGGGGGGGCTGAATGGTTAGCGCGTGCGCGTTGTATCATAAGGTCTGTCATTGAGTCAAATGGTGTTGTTTCGATTCCCTGGGTGTATGTGACAAGGAGTAGGGTCGCCTGTCCAACCTCGTGGGGTCATCCGGTTTCCTCCCACTGCTAAAGATTCCAACGCGCAAGCAAATTATTGAAATAAAATTGATCCATATGTTAATCCTGAAAGTTGTTGTCGACTGGACGTTAAACCCAATCTCTCTCTCTCTCTCTCTCTCTCCCTCTCTCTCTCTAAGACTGTAAGTGTCGAAGAAATTATAAAATCTCATTCCATCAAGTCAATGTACTGGATGACCTAGTCACCTTATTTACTAACTCACCAGTACTAAAAGTGAGAGCCGTATGAGTCAATCAACTGGTTGATCGAGTTACCTTTTTAATAATTAACCAGTACTAAAAGTGTGCGCCGTGTTCTACTACAGACAGGAGAGTCAATGGAATGGTTGATCTTGTCATCTTATTTAATAATTAACCAGTGCTGAAAGTGTGAATCGAGTTCTACTACCGGCGAGTCTGGTTGTCGGATCAAATCTACTGGGTATACTGTAATAATATTACACGTATCAATCATCGCTTTCAGACCTGTAAAAATGGCGACATACTGTATAATGTTGGTGACAGACTTATTCATTATCAACTTTCGTCAGATTACTAGGAATGTGTTTTGGCATCCAGGGATGGCCAACTTCCGGTACATGCTCGAGCAGGCGCATTGGATGATTACACGTGGCATAATGCATCCATGTGAATATTATAAAGAAAGACAGTAAACCAATTCATCATTTTAGCGGTTTTAATTTTTCGTGCACATCCTTTTATAATAATTGTTATATTCTATCACAATCTGATTAAAACGCAGATCTTATTTCGTTTCGTTTTTTATAGTTCCAAATTTTGTTTTACTTGTCTTTACTACACTGGGATCTGCAAGACTTGTTATATAACCCGCGTTATGGATGATGTGAGGGATTAATCAATGAAACAATCTGTTGCAGCGAGCTCTGTGGTAATTCCACTAGAAACATCAACGCTGATTGGCTAATAAAATGTCTGACATCATAGGATCAAAAGCCTCTCGTATGACCCCTGACGCGATCTCTCATTACAACTGGTCAGATCTTCATGTAGTAGAGGCCATCGAAAGTATAATAAAACGAAACGAAATATAGATCTGTATTTTAATCCGATTGGTATATATGCCATGGGAGATATTTTGCCAGGACAGTGGCGCTAAGACCTACTCTTATTTCGAATTCCAGGTGTCAATGATTCTTTTACTGTAATCAAATATCCAACCTCTCTCTCTCTCTCTCTAATTAAAACCCATTTCATTTCCATTCCATTTGATACCCGGGGGAAAATACATCTACTAAAGTATACAGCTGACAATGAACGAAACAAATACGACCATGGCTTGATATGCGGTTAACACCAATAATTATTTCTAATTGAGACGTCAGCGTAAGAGCAATAACCTCCATGTTCCCTACTAATTGTATGTTGTCAGAAACAAAATAGTGGTAATTCTGAGACATCATATCATTAATAAAGTTCACAGAGATATTAAAATTATTCTGAGTCAACATAACATTGATAAAGTTCACAGAGATATTAGAATTATTCTGCACACAGTGAACTATCTACTCTACTTCGATTATAGATCTCTGTCCTAATTGGTCGCCATAATCAACAATTAGTCTACTGGTTTGTAATACGGTCCTACCCAGGTTATGCACAAAGAAGACTAATTAAACTTTTTTAATTTTATTGAATGAAAGCAGAATATATACCTCTCAAAATTTCTCGAAATATGGTCGATTTACTACATAAAATGTCGGACAACTAGCTTAGTGTCTGTTCTAAAGTATCTTCTTCGAGAATAGATCTCTGCCCTAAAGTCCGCCATATACAAAAAATAGTATACTGTTTTGTAATGCGGTTCTACTCTGTTTCATACACACGGAGACTAAATAAATATTTTCAATGATATTAAATTGAAGCAGAAAAAGTATTTCTCAAGAATATCTAAGAATACTTAGAGTTTTCGACTAAAATTATCGATTTAGGAATTAAAATGTCGGTCAACTAGCTTCGTGTCTGTTCTCAAGTGGAGCTAATTGTAGACAGACAGCGTAGGTTTAGTATGTGGTAGATTCTGATACTAAGTTTACTACACACCTGTGATTTGAATCTACCTTGTTATAAATTAATATATATATAGGTGTATTATTAACGGACATAATTACTTAGGACATTAATTAGTAATTAATTATATAGTTACTGTAATGGAAGGACCGGAGAGACTCACGAGGTTGGGCATAATTAACTACCGGAGAGACTCGCGAGGTTGGATGTTGCTACCTTATTCCTTGCTACATGTAGAAACCTCTCAAAACACGCCACTTTAATAAAGAATTGTGCCACTTTAATCAAGAATTGTGCCAATTTAATCAAGAATTGCTCCTGTTTTGCTCACTACACTTATTATTTTAGCGTTTCCCCAGATTCTATCCGGATTATCGCCCTTATTGTTGAAATTGTTTGACGTTCTAACACCTGACGTCAACTGGCAGACTATCGCCATTTAAGAGATGACCACTGTCAAGATTGGTCGCATTATTTCTGTTACGTCTTTTTTGTAAATCATTTTTAGTGAAACCTGTACCATAACAGAGAGAGACAGAGTGAGAAATGGGGTTTAACGTCCACTCGACACAAACTAGGTCATTTCGGGACTAACATATGGTTTTTAATTTTATTTCAATAATTCGCTTGCGCGTAGGGGTCTTTAGCAGTGGGAGGAAACCGGGGGACCCGGAGAAAACCCACGAGGTTGGACAGGCGACCCTACTCCTTGTCAGGTACAACCGGGGATTCGAAACCACGCCAGTCGACTCAATGACAGACTTTATTATACAGCGCGCGCACGCTAACCATTCAGCCATCCAACCCCCCTGTACCATAACAAGCCCGGTACTGTACAGCGCAGTGGACGCTTACGGCTGGTTCCCGGATCCATTCACTTGATTTGATATTTGTTTCTTTTCTGCAATGTCTATTTTCTGTCTTGTCCGCAGGTTTATCTTGTAGATTTTTGTTTTGCGTGTAGGGCGGTCCGCCTGCACTTACTAATAGAAATGAAATGAAATGGAGTTTAACGTCCAACTGTTCTGTTCCAATTGGGCTAATGAAGATGGGGAAACCCCATACAGTGTGCTATGATGAACATTTTGCCCTGGACAGCGACGGTACGGCCTGCTCTTATATCGAATTCCAACTGTCACGGGATATTTTACGTACACGCCAATGTGTACGCGGGGCCTCGGTTTTTCGTACCATCTGAGCGATTATACGTTGTCCCTTGCCAGGCGCTCTGTCCTGCGCCACTGACAAGCGGGAACCACGTCAGAAAGAATTTTCTCGCCCAACGCAGGGTTCGAACACGGGATCTCCGGCCCCAGAGAATTGTAAGCAGTGTCTAAGCACGATAAAATAATTAGTATTAATAGAAATTCTGGACACATTGACCCTGCTTACCGACATGGAACTTATTTCACCATTAAGTATAGAGCAAGATATTAAATTACAAGTATTTGTGTTGAATCTCCACAATCTAAACACATTACAGATTGGAAATCAATGGCGATAAGACATTTACATGCAATTTCCTCAAATAATTATCGTTATTTGAAAATAAAACCTCTGCTTCCCAGACACCTAGTATTTAATTCTCGTACTCATGGTAATTGCATAGATGACATAAGATATGTGTGAAATAGGTGTAGTTTAATGGTCGAGTGCGAGACTTTAAGTAATAGATTGATATTGCATGAGTGCGTTTAAACAACTTAAAATACAGACACTATCCAGCACGTGCATTACAATGAAATACGACACGCGGGTTCAATATGTCAACTAGTATAAATAATGTACGCTTGGCACATTGCCGGTTCCATCATGTGAAATTGGGGGGGGGGGGGTTTAACGCGTGCGCGATGGATCAGAAGGTCTGTAATTAAGTCAAGTGGCGTCATTTCGATTCCCCGCTTGTACGTGTCAAGGAGTGGGGTAGGCCGCAGCACCCCTGCGTATGGCGTATGTCCGTGTTCATTAGCCCAGTTTAGGAGCAGAACAGTAGGACGTTAAACCCCATTTCATTTCATTTCATTTACAACCTCACTGCTAAAGACCCCTACGCGCAAGCGAATTATTGAAATAAAATTAAACCATATGTTAGTCCCGAAATGACCTAGTTTGTGTCGAGTGGACGTTAAACCCGATTTCTCTCTCTCTCTCTCGTGGGTTTTCTCCGGTCGTCCGGTTTCCTCGCACTGTTAAGGCCCCCTACGCGCAAGCGAAGTATTGAAATAAAATGGAACCATATGTATATTTATGTTAGTCTCAATATAACCTAGTTTGTGTCGAGTGCACGTTAATCCCTTTCTCTCTCTCCCTCTCTATCTCTCTCTCACACACACACACACCCACACACCCACACACATGGACCTGGCCACGCCCCTGTATGCGAGGATATTCGACACTGCACCTTTAAACCTAACGTGCTGTAATGGCAGAAACTGATGAAAACCAATTCCTAAATACCCAGATTTATTCTGAATCGATGAAAGCCAAGGTGCCCTTCGACTTAATAATGGCAGAATGGTTTCGGAAACAAGGCCACTAGAGTGAAAGTAGACACACCTTTGTCGATCGAACAGCATGAAAAAAAATCAAACTCCTTTTATGTCGGTTGTAATTCGATCGAATTTAATTGAGTTTCGTTTCAGGAATAATTCCGCTTTTATTCTCTGTTGTATTTTATCGATGAGTGCGCCATTGTTGCGAGTTGATGATGCAATTAAAAGTATTGGGAAAATTCCCGGAATTAATCCATAAGAGTTGGTTTAATTCTGCGACTAATTCTATCTTTTGTGACAGAGTTGATCCACTCAGACAATAGAAAACTAACATAACATAACATAATGACATTACTATATCCAGGCCAATACAACTAATCTGTTTTACAAATACTTACTCAGTTTATTTATTTAAAGGGGGTAGGGGTAGATGGCCGAATGATTAGCGCGTGCGCGCTGTATCATAAGGTCTGCTATTGACTCAACTGGCGTGGTTTCGATTCCCCGGTTGTACCTCGTGGGTTTTCTCCGGGTCCTGGGATTGGGTGGCCGAATGGTTAGTGTGTGTGCGCTGTATCATAAGGTATGCCATTGACTCAACTGGCGTGGTTTCGATTCCCCGGTTGTGGGTTTTCTCTGGGTCAACCGGTTGGGTGGCCGATTTGTTAGCGTTTGTGCGCTGTATCATAAGGTCTGTCATTGAGTCAACTGGCGTGGTTGCGATTCCCTGTTTGTACGTGACAAGGAGTAGGGTCGCTTGTCCAACCATGTGGGTTTTCTGCGGGTCCTCCGGTTTCCTCCCACTGCTAAAGACCCCTACGCGCAAGCGAATTATTGAAATAAAAATTGAACTATATGTTAGTCCCGAAATGATCTAGTTTGCTTCGAGTAGACGTTAACCCCCTCTCTCTCTCTCTCTCTCTGTAATGAAACAGTCTATTGCTGCTAGTTCTAGGCGTGCGGTGCACGGAACTGTGGGTATCCCACTAGAAACATCAACGATGGTCGGTTAATCAAATGTCTTACGTCATAGGATGAAAAGCCGCTCGTATGACCCCTGACGCGACCTCCCACTACAACCGGCCAGATCTTCATGTAGTGGAAGCCATCGAAAATATAAAAAAAAACAATTGCTATTTTACAAATGACCACTAAGTTTATTCATTTATAAACTTTTTATAGGAACCATACTCAGAGAGAAATGAAAGGAAATGACATTTTGTTTACAGGACAATATTGGTGTCAGTCATTATCACATATGTGATAGAAGGAATTATTAGTGAGCAGAAATTCTGCCGTATATCTGTTATCACTTGTCACTTCAGTCAGTTATATAGAGGGATAACTCGTGTTTTCCTTTGGCGTTCGACACTTCTGATTCATGACACCTGTATTACTCATCTATCGTAGCAATGATCTCTGTGTTAAAATTATATTTGGAACGCGTTTAACCAGTTCTATCACATATGGGGGGTTGGATGGCTGAATGGTTAGCGTGCGCGCGCTGTATCATACAGTCTGTCATTGAGTCGACTGGCGTGGTTTCGAATCCCCGGTTGTACGTGGCAAGGAGTAGGGTCGCCTGTCCAACCTCGTGGGTTTTCTCCGGGTCCTCCGGTTTCCTCCCACTGCTAAAGACCCCTACGCGCAAGCGAATTATGTAAATAAAATTAAACCATATGTTAGTCCCGAAATGACCTAGTTTGTGTCGAGTGGACGTTAAACCCCATTTCTCTCTCTCTCTCTCTCTCTCTCTCTCTCTCTCTCTATCACATATGTGATAATGATTGACACCAATATTGTCCTTTAACGTCCTGCACCAAGATGGGGTTTTGTCCTGCCTTTTATTTTGATTGTATTTTATGCGCACTCCAACGTGTACACGAGAGTTCGGCTTCTCGTCCCGTTCCAGCGACTGTATGTTGCTCCTCGTCAGACCATGTTTGCTGGGGCTGTTGTGTATAGATCATTATCATTGATTGCGCTACCCTGATCATGTTCAATGGGAGTGTAACCGGAAAACAGATTGTAATAGATTAAAGTAACTATCCGTGGTTGCATTTTTCGAAAGCATCAAATTATCCACGCTAATATTTACCCAGATTGATTATTTAACATTCAGTAAAAAGGCATAAGGTAAGATTGGATAAAGAGCTGGCAGTTCTCGCTATAATAGTTATAAAAAATAGATAATGAAAACAGAATATGCTGAAAATTTCAGTCAAATTGCTTCACTCTGAACCAAGATATAAGTGATTCAATTTTACGCTATCCTTGATCGTCATTACTAACGTTGGTACGTTACGTTAAATTATCCATTATAAAATGTATTCAAACAATAGAAAATAAAATGTACTATTTACGTAATGAGCATCATAGCTCGATGTTAGGGGGTTTGGGATGGCCTAGTGGTCTAGAGTGTCGCGCTCCGAGCTCTAGCTGGCCAGTCATCTCTGGCTTGTGGTCGTTGTTCCAATCTCTGGTGTGAGCGTATATGTGACTTGGAGATAGGGGCGCTTCTGAACCTCGTGGGTTTACTCCGGGTACTCAGGTTTCCTCACACAGGAAAGACCCCTGCGCGTGCACCAAGCATGATAAATAAGCCATTTTGTCTGCGATATCAAAATCGGTGGCAGCTGACGTTCAGACACTAATAGAAGAAGAAGAAGAAGCTCGATGGAATTTCAGTTCCTCATATCTTTGTAAATACTGAATGGAATTGAACCATTTTGGACTGCTATTGCTATAGGAGAGTTTCCGGCGTGGTTCCCCCTTGTCAGTGATGCAAGACGGAGGGCCTGACAAGGACAGCTGTCTAGTCCTTCGGATGAGACGAAAAACCGAGGTCCCGTGTATACATTGGAATGCACATAAAAGATCCCTTGGCAGTTGGAATTCGATATAAGAGTAAGCGATAGTGCCCGGGCAAAATTTCCCTCATAGCACACTGTATGGCGTATGCCCGTCTTCATTAGCCCAGTTTAAGAGCAGAACAGTAGGACGTTAAACCCCATTTCATTTCATTACATTTCCTATAGGAGAGAGGTCAGATAGGATATGCCCGTTCCTCAATTCCTTTCAATTTCTGAACAAAATATTCCTATATTGCACTTATCACGCACAGAACTAGTAGATTTTAATGATTTTACATATACAAAAAAAATAAAGAAAAGTTCATTCCCGGCAAGCACAGATTGGTCATTATGAATGACACATAACGATAATATAAGATAAATGTGTCTTAGTGGCAAGATAAATATCATATTCATATCAACTTCTATCCCCATTGTGGTCAAAACTGGTTCTTAGTGGCATCATAAATATCTCTTAAAGGGTCAATCTCGATTATATTTTGGAAAATAAAACTGCTTCAAATCCCCTACCTTAGGGTGGAGCAACTAACTCAATATATACGTGATACGTTTTCAAACAACTTAAACCCGTCAGTCTTGATCTAGAAATAGAGACCGGTGTAGCAAGCTGTATTAATATACGGTGTCTGGATAAAACCAGACTTTTATTTTATAAAAATAACGTGTAGGTGAATGAAATTTACCTTTGGATGGGTCATGCATTGTATAGACCTCTAAAGGAAGGGCAATAGATTATCGGGTCACGCAACGAAAAAATTGACCCGAAATCTCAAAAGGGTTACGTGTCCGGATTAAGCGGTTTTGACGTTCACGTCCAAATGACTCAATATTATTTTGAGCTGAAATTTTCAGATAAGGTAAATACACCATTCCTATACGTACACGGAATATTATTTCTAAGACTCTTCTAAAATCGGGATGGTCCCTTTAATTAACTGTGATGTTGATTCATATCATCTTCTATACTCCATTGTCATCAAAACTGGTTCTTAGTGACAACATAAATGTCTCTTAACTGTGGAGTTTATTCATATTATCTTCTATACACCATTGTCGCCAAAACTGATTCTGGTTCTAAAATAGCTCGGATTGCTGTTAAGTTTTTACCAAACTATCGTGTAAGTCAACGTCTTCTATCCCTGTTTTCTTTTCATCACAGACCACTTAATAGACGGAGTATATCGGAAATAGCACTTAGCGTTTCACAGTTTATACCGATAGTTCCATTGGCTGCAAGCGTTATTGGTTTTCGATATACATTTTTAGTTTCTGTGTCTCGTCGACTTCATTAGAATCAGACACCGTACACTGTAAAGTGCGAATTGGACGTGGAAAATTGAAAGGGTTATAAGAATTTCACTTTTCTCAACTAACCGGAATAATAATGTACATACCTTTCAAGGGGGGAGGGGGGTGGATGGCTGAATGGTTAGCGTGACCGCGCTGTATCATAAAGTCTGTCATTGAGTCGACTGGCGTGGTTTCGAATCCCCGGTTGTACGTCACGGCGGAAATTTTGCTCAGACAGCTTCGCTAAGTCCTACTGATATAAGGTTGGATGGCTTAGTGGTTAGCACGTGCGCGCTGTATCATTAAGTCTGTCATTGAGTCAACTGGTGGGTTTCGAATCCCCGGTTGTACGTGACAAGGAGTAGACTCGCCTGACCAACCTCGTCGGTTTTCTCCGGGTCATTCGGTTTCCTCCCGCTGCTAACGACCCCTATGCGCAAGCGAATTATTGAAATAAAATTAAACCATATGTTAGTCTCGAAATGACCTAGTTTGTGCCGAGTGGACGTTAAACCCCATTTCTCTCTCTCTCTACATACCTTACACTGTAATATATGAATGTTCGAGAGGCCTGTAAACTAAAACGGGGGTTTGAAATAAAAAGAAATGGGGTTTAACTTCCGACTGTTCTGCTATCAGGGAAATTTTTACTCATTAAGCCACCGCGGCTCACGGATGTGGGAAATGCAAAGGGTTAAGCGTTTGTGAGTAAGGCGTCGACAGATTCGAAGCCGTTGTTTGCCGAGAAAGTTCATTACTGTTAAGTTAAAACATGGTCATTTCAGGATTAACATATGGTTATATTTTATTTTAATAGTTGCGCATAGGGGGTCTTTAGCAGTGGGAGGAAACCGGAGGACTCGGGGAAAACCCACGAGGTTGGACAGGCGGCCCTACTCCTTGCACCCAATGTGAGTCGAGTGGACGTTAAACCCCATTTGTCTCTTTCTCATAACAGGAACTGTAAAATTAACACTTTCCATATAGCAGTGTATTTTTTTATTATTAATATACAGAATAATTATTTTCGCTATTTTATTTATCAGATATTTTTGGATGGAAATAGATTATTTACATTTTCGATCATCGTCAATCAAATTTAAAATTCATCAACAGTTTGTGAAAGATGATTTTTTAAATGTGTTTGTCTTAACCCAAAAATAGGACAATATGTCTGTCGTTAATGACGAAAGAAAAGATTTTATCGGGTATATTCTGATAGAAATAGGAAGAGGAGTCTATTTTAGGTGTGTAAGTTCGAAACTAAATGAAATAGATATGTTATATGATTAAATTGGTATGGATGTCATTGATTTCTCTACGTTATTTAAATAAATCGATCACTGTGAAAATTCACACTTTGCATTGAGCGGGAGAGAGAGAGAGAGAGAGAGAGAGAGAGAGGGGGGAGAGAAGGGGGTTTAACGTCCACTCGACACAAACTAGCTCATTTCGGGACTAACACATGGTTCAATTCTATTTCAATAAATCGCTTGCGCGTAGGGGCCTTTAGCAGTGGGGGGGGGGGGGGGAAATCGGAGGACCCGGAGAAAACCCACGAGATTGAACAGGGTTTAACGTCTACTCGACACAAACTAGGTTATTTAGGGGTCTTTAGCAGTGTGAGAAAACCGGAGGACCTGGAAAAAATCCCAAGAAATTTAGATCTGTATTTTAATCAGATTTGAAAATATGCGTCTGAACAGCCTATTAAAGATACTATATTCAAATTACTCTATTGCAAGCGAACATATTAGCCTTTGAAGGTTTGACAGACGTGTGCAATAATTTCAACCACCGTACTGGTTGATCGAAGCTAAGTCTCGGTCCTCCATATTTGATTAAATCAAAGTATCGCTGAACCATTCTAATCTATTTAATATCGGAGAAATATGATGCCATCGAGAGTTGATTAAGGCCTGGATCAGTTAATTAATGTCTAATTAATACTTTAGAAAACATTTCAGGCCTAAAGAAAGACCTGCAATAGGCAGATTTAGCTCTTGCATAATGTATGTTTAAGGAAATATACCTTTCAGCACAGGAGGGGTTGTATGGCCGAATGGTTAGCACGTGCGCGTTGTAACATGAGGTCTGTCATTGAGTCAACTGGCGTGGTTTCGATTCCCCGGTTGTACGTGACAAGGAGTAGAGTCGCCTGTCCAATCTCGTGGGTTTTCTCCGGGTCCTCCGGTTTCCTCCCATTGCTAAAGACCCCTACGCGCAAGCGAATTATTGAAATAGAATTGAACCATGTGTTAGTCCTGAAATGACCTAGTTTGTGTCGAGTGGAGATTAAACCCCATCTCTCTCTCTCTTATTAGCCCAGTCAGACGTTAAACCCCATTTCATTGTTATCATCACCAATATCACCAGATTGAAAAGACAAAAAAAAAAACAACCAATAAAAAAAAAAGCAGTAGGCTATGTAATCAGTACATTGTCAGGGAATGGAAGGCCAGCATCAGATTGGTGCTGATTTATGGCCTTTGGCATTTCTAAATGACAAGTTTCAGTAACACGCCATCTTGTTTTCAAGCGACCACCTACGTGCAGACCTTCAGCAGTGTGTCACACTAATGGAAGAATTTGAATAACAGAATTAAACAAGTTTTACCCCGAAGATATTTTTCACATCATCTTAAGCAATGATCATTTTCTCTTCACGGCTTGCATCTTCCGTTAGTCTTTTTTTAAGGGTTCTCCAGTTATATCCCAGTTGATCTTTCGCGCAATGTTTTTTAATTTGTGAATAAAGTCGGGCATACGCCAAACAGTGTGTCAAGGCGGAAATTTTGCTCAGACAGCTTCGCTAAGTCCTACTGATATAGGGGGTTGGATGGCTTAGTGGTTAGCACGTGCGCGCTGTATCATTAAGTCTGTCATTGAGTCAACTGGTGGGTTTCGAATCCCCGGTTGTACGTGACAAGGAGTAGGGTCGCCTGTCCAACCTCGTGGGTTTTCTCCGGGTCCTCCGGTTTCCTCCCACTGCTAAAGACCCCTACGCGCAAGCGAATTATGGAAATAAAATTGAACCATATGTTAGTCCCGAAATGACCTAGTTTGTGTCGAGTGGACGTTAAACCCCATTTTTCTCTTTCTCTCCCTTCTGATATAATCGAATTCCAACCGTTCTTTTAAGTACACGCCAATATGTACACGGTGCCTCGATTTATCGTCCCATACGAACGATTGGTTGTTTATAGGGCATTATGAAATTCAATGCTGTATAAGGTATTACTCTCCCGCACCAACCGGGCTAATGTAGATACGGACGTACGGCCTACTCTTACTTTGAATTCCAGCTGGCATGCCAACGTACAAGTGGTTCCTAGGTTCCTCGTCCTTTCCTAACGACTAGACGTTGTCACTTGTCAGGCCCAACGTCGTGAACCACTGACAAGCCCCTAGGCCTAATTGTCTACACTTTTGAAATAAAGTGATTATTATTACTATTATTATTAATACAAGTGGAAACCATGTGAATGTCGTAAAAGTTGGAATTCAAAGAACGTTAATCTCAAACTCCTCTTTTCTAAAGGACACGCATTGAACCAGGGAGGAAAATGAGGTTTAACGTCCACTTAAAACAAACTAGGTTATTTCCAGACTAACATATGGTTCAATTTTATTTCAATAATTCGCTTGCGCGTAGGAGGGTCTTTAGCAGTGAGAGGAAATCGAAGGACACAAAGAAAACCCATGGGGTGGGACAGGCGATCCTACTCCTTGTCACGTACAGGCGGGGAATTGAAACCACACTACTTGACTCAATGACAGACCTTATGATCTAAAGTGCACGCGTTACACCATTAGCCCCCCCCCCCTTCAAATGGCGACCAGTGTCTGTTAACCGGAAACTTACATCTGATTTCTGTATTTGACCTATGTGTACAGGAAGTTTATGTTTTTATAATTTCTGACTCTTGACGTTTATTATTTTTCCCTTTTTTTTTTATTTAAGTTCTAACTTTTGACATTAAAGAATACGTTAGATTAAATATTTCTCCCCGTTGTTAGACGAGGATTAGCTCTCTCTAAAAAATCACATCAACAAAAGAAAAAAACCTCTAAGGATCAGCTGGCTTTAAAAAAAAATCCAAAAAAAACAAGACCTTTATTCGCGATATTTAATCTTCGAACATTAAAATATAAATCTGTAAACTTTGATCTTAAACGTTAACAAAACAACATACGCCGATAAACACTACAGCCATATAAATCACTTTTAGACTTTATAAATATAGTTTTTATAAACAGGAATTTTTCATGTAAATACCACCGCTTGATATATCTAGATCTTATCAGCGAGCGTTGATCACAAACACTGTTGAGGCTTAGTTGTGCGCATTGCGTATCAGTGAAATAGCTTTATTTAACGTCCGCTTCCACTGAAGTCATATCACAGACAAGTGCGTATTTCGGAATATACTTTCTATTTCGTTTCGTTTTTTTATAGTTCAAAATTTCGTTTTACTTGTCTTTACTACTCTAGGATCTGGAAGAGTTGTTATATAGTCCGCGTTATGGTTAGTGATTAGCCAATGAAACGGCCTGTTTATGTCATGAGGTGCACATAACTGTGGGTAACCCACTAGAAACACCAACGCTGATTGGTTAATCAAATGTCTGACGTCATATATAAAAGGCCTTTTTAATGACATACTCTGCATATTGCAGTTCTTTCTTTAGGCCTGAATTGTTATCTAATTATTAATTAGACATTAATTAACTATCCAGACCATAATCAATTCTCGATGTCATAGCTAGCCTGAGATATTTACTGGATTAGGATCCGATTTGTTGCTCAATTTTCATTTATGATTAAATCATGAAATGGATAATCGAGACTATTAGACATTAATTAACTATCCAGACCATAATCAATTCTCGATGTCATAGCTAGCCTGAGATATTTACTGGATTAGGATCCGATTTGCTGCTCAATTTTCATTTATGATTAAATCATGAAATGGATAATCGAGACTATGTTTTTTTTATCGTACCGAAATTTCAATCGATAAATGCTCGGTTCAGAGTGGATCAATTAGACTGAAATTTTCAGCAAATTCCCTTTACTTTATCTAATTTTTAACTATTATAGTAAGAACTGCCAGCCCTTTATCGGGGGCGTTGGGTGGCCGAATGATTAGCACGTGCGTGCTGTATCATAAGGCCTGTCATTGAGTCAACTGGCGTGGATTCGAATCCCCGGTTGTACGTGACAAGGAGTAGGGTCGCCTGTCCAGCCTCGTGGGTTTTCTCCGGGTCCTCTCTTTTCCTCCCACTGCTAAAGACCCCTACGCGCAAGCGAATTATTGTAATAAAATTAAACCATATGTTAGTCCCGAAATGACCTAGTTTGTGTCGAGTGGACGTTAAACCCCATTTCTCTCTCTATCACACTTTATGGCGTATCTTCGTTAGCGAATTATTGAAATAAAATTGAACCATATGTTAGTCCAGAAATGACATAGTTTGTGTCGAGTGAAGGTTACCCCCCCCCTCTCTCTCTCTCTCCCTCTCTCTCTCTCTCTCTCCATTAAACAGCTCGCAGTACATATATTAGTCCCGAAATGACCTAGTTTTTGTCGAGTGGACGTTAAACCCCATCTCTCTCTCTCTCTCTCTCTCTCTCTCTCTCTCTCTTTATCGAATCACCCATACTGTATGTTTAATTATAATAGATGATGTTATATTAGATGATGTTATATTAGATGATGTTATATCGTAAGTCGAGAGAATTGTTAAGTCAGGACAAATTACTTTGTTATTGATTTTGCATTAAGACCGACAAGAACACAGTACCTATTAATTGTTTGAGTTGCGTGCCAATAAAACCGACTTTACTAGGGCTTAGTTAAGTCACGCAATTTGTGTTTTTAATAGAATAATTCTAGTGTATATTATCCGATTTGATTGTTATCCATTTGTATTTTTATAGTTCGGGCCATTGCGGTACATTTTTGGAAAATAAAATGAAACGAAATGGGCTTTAACGATTGGATTGTTATCCATAAAATAAAATAAAATAAAATAAAATGAAATGGGGTTTAACGTCCCACTGTTCTGCTCCGACTGGACTAATGAAGACGGACATACGCTATGCAGTGTGCTATAGGGAAATTTTTCCCAGACAGGGGCACTTCAGCCTACTCTTATATCAAATTCCAACTGTCAAGGGATTTTTTACGCGCACCTGGTCATTTAGTTCTCAGAGGTTCCCTTGATCACTGCGTGCTCCTGCTTATATGGTTCTCAGTTCATCCCGATTTTCCGACGTGGTTTCCCCTTGTCAGTGATGCAGGACGGAGGGCCTGACAAGGACAGCTGTCTAGTCCTTCGGATGAGACGAAAAACCGAGATCCCGTGTAAACATTGGAATGCACTAAAAGATCCCTTGGCAGTTGGAATTCGATATAAGAGTAGGCGATAGTGCCGCTGCCCAGGCAAAATTCCCCTCATAGCACACTGTATGGCGTATGCCCGTCTTCATTAGCCCAGTATAGGAGCAGAACAGTAGGACGTTAAACCCCATTTCATTTCATTTCATTTCATTTCATATGGTTCTCAGAGGTGCTCTTGATCATTTTGTTCTCAGAGATTCCCTTGATCATTTTTTTCTCAGAGGTGCTCTTCATTATTTGGTTCTCTGATGCGCTCCTGGTCATTTGGTTCTCTGAGGTGCTGCTTGATCATTCGGATCTCAGAGGTTCCCTTGATCATTTGGTTCTCTGAGGTGCTCCTAGTCATTTGGTTCTCTGAGGTGCTGCTTGATCATTCGGATCTCAGAGGTTCCCTTGATCATTTGGTTCTCAGAGGTTTCTCTTGATCATTTGGTTCTCTACATCATTTGGTTCTCAGCGATGCTCTTAATTATTTGGTTCTCAGAGGTTCTCTACATCATTTAGTTCTCTGTAGTGTGCTTCATTATTTGGAGTCTTGATCAGTTGGTTCTTTAAGATGCTCCTGGTCATTTAGTT
The DNA here is from genome assembly GCF_932274485.2 of Patella vulgata. Classification (NCBI taxonomy): domain Eukaryota; kingdom Metazoa; phylum Mollusca; class Gastropoda; family Patellidae; genus Patella; species Patella vulgata. The sequence goes on along the minus strand of NC_065883.2, from coordinate 72,948,297 downwards.
CTCTGTAGTGTGCTTCATCATTTGCAATACAGCGAAATGTCTTCAAAGAAAACCATTTTGCAATTTGATCATATTACATTTTGAATGATATTCCCTTACATCGCGGTCATTATTTCATCGAACAGAAGCGATCTGTCATATTTGATGAGGTCACAATCTAAAAACCCATCTTACCTTATACTAAAAACAACGAAAGCGCGTGCTCTAGAGGAGTAGATTTATTTCAGAAAAAAAATTCAACAATCTAATTAAAATACAGATTTATATTTCGTTTCGTTTTTTATACTTTCGATGGCCTACACTACAAGTAAAACGAAATTTTGAACTATAAAAACGAAACGAAATAGGATCTGTGTTTTAATCAGATTGAAATTTGAAGAAAACTTACGTCATCTGTGCCATTTAGAAGAACGATCAACACCATAGGATTTGCATTATCCAATCTGCATCGACATGGAATCGGTCGAAACAATTATAAAACCTCATCTTTAAGAATCAGAAGGTCATGAATGAAGTGTTCGAAAAAACATGAGACTTTGACATTGATCCATCGATTAGATAGTACAGTATTACGGAGATTGTCTGTTTTCTTGCCGAGAGGTTATAAAATATAGGTTTTAAAAAGGTGAACGAAACCAGGTTCTTGGCATAATAGCTCAAACGTATACATCGCGTTGCCAGGCAACGGATAAATTATACCGCTCTAACACCTCTATGGAATGGGGTTTACTGTTGTTTTGCATCTATAGGGCTAATGATGACCGTCGCCATTTTGAAATCCGGTTGTTGACATATATCTTAAAAGAAAACATAGAGTTGCCAGGCAACTGATATAAGACCGCTCCACGGCCACCATTTTGAAAGGTGACTACGTATTAAATTCATTGGTGATTATGAATTCGAATATAATAGTGCCGTTTTCATGTAACCGTTTCCACGCACGGCAAAACGCGCATAGATAAAAGGTTGCTCGACGAGCGACGTTTCACGGCTTTTTCGCAGCGTGCCCAACCGGATATTTACTTTCTGGCGTTCAAACCAGTCAACTTCAGCCTGCAAATGGCACATCTTTTGGACATGGTGTTATTATTTAAAAAAACGGCGACTAAACGTAAACAATGCAGGACTCGATGCTGTAAATGGAAATCCTAACTTATGACGTCATTTGTGCGGGATTCCCGAAACCCTTCAGCGATTTTTCTGTACACGTGGAAATACAAAAATATCACGCTCGGAAAGCGGTGGTGTTTGGGGCTACCAAAATGGTCTTCATATTGGCATTCGGCAGATTGTCCCTTTATCATTCCACCCGAATAATCCATGTATATCCTTAATCGTGGGCCAATCTGGAGAATTTAATTAAAAAATAACAAGTTTTTCACAAACGGAGAACCTATAAAGAGTAAATGAATAAAAATTCGCCTTCAAAGATGACGTTATATTGATCAGGTCTACACCAGTCTTTAACCGCGCAGATGTATTCATCGGCTTCACCTACTTCCGATGGCAGCCGAGTTGGCAATGTAAACACTTTCCATTCATAAGATAAATTAGTCCACATCAAAGTCTTTAATTTACTGATAGAGTCTGATCGCTAGGAAACCTTCAAGTACTCTTCGGGATTTATATTCACTGTTTGGGCCTTGAGCGATCTCAATGACCATATAAAGATTCTCTGATTTCCTGAAGGAAGCTAAGCTATGGTGGTAGAGAGAGAAAGAGATCCACTTGACACAAAATTCGGGACTAACATAATAATGTGGTATAATTTTATTTCAATAAATTCTTTTGTGTGTCTTTAGAAGTCAGAGGAAACAGGAGAACCCGGAGAAAACCCACGAAGTTAGGCAGGCGACTCTAGTACTTGTCATAAATTGGCATTGCTATTAAAAAGTACCAATATCAAAACTCTAAATAATTTAGGTCGATATCTTTATTTAAAGTTACAAAAGAAAAAACAAGTTAATGTAATTATGACCATTAATTTTAAAGCTAATTATTATTATTATCTTATAATATATGAATTAAATACTACATGTCCATCCTCCATCACCTTATTGAATCTATAGGTTAAATGCATATTGACAACGTCCATGAATAAAATAATAGTTCTAGGCTGACCAGGGGCGATAACTCATAATTTGAAAATCAATACACTTGGTGAACTATTTATTCATTCTCCTCCCGGCGATCTACAACCCAATTCTTCAGTTTTCACGTCCCGTATTGTGTAATGTTCCAGAAAGTTGATGAAATACCCCAAGCTGAAAAAGACCTCTTTTATGTAACAGAAATAATTCAAGCACGATAACGATAAGAGGATACTTGCCGAAACGTCGTGCTATTAGAATAACACCAGTGATTGATGTTTGTTTTGCTTTATGTATTCCTCACTCGCTAAATGCCACTTAAAGATTATAGTCATTCATATGGCGGTTGATCTGGCGCTGCACGGATGGTGCCCGTGTAACTCCGAAACCAACACCAACAGGCCTATATTACTCCCCGGCCGAGCTACCCCTATGCACCAAATTTCAGCCTCGGGACAGACCTATAGTATTATAAGTGTAGCCGCTAACCCTGAACAGACAGACAGACAAACAAACGACAGTCACAAATATTAGTATAGATTAAGGCGAATCTTATTGTTCTGGCCGCTTTCTGGTTAAATACGTTTTAATGAAGCGACCTGTGATCGAATATGCTCATGGGACCTTTTCTTAAATTTTTCTTGAGTTTATTATGGCGTCTCATCCCTTGAAACGGAATGTCACATTATTAAAGACATTTTGATTACGAAATAATTTTACTCTAAGGCCCCAGGGAGGTTCACATTCTCTGTTTTAAATGACCTCGTGTCAAATTTAAGGGCTATTTTGGATTTACTAATAAAGAAATGATTTAAAATGAGAAGAAAAAGCGCTCAAAGATTTTTTTATGTGTCACTTTTTCCAAATAAGATGTTAAGCTGCCATTTTTGAAGATTGGCGTAATTGGACCCCATGGACCAAGGCACGGAAATAAAATGAAAGATTTTCTCCGCTTACTTTAATTTACGCATGCGCCAGATTTGACGGAGGTTTTTTGTGTTTTGTTTTTATCAAAAATGGACGAACTCAATTGATTTTTGTTAGACAATAATGAACTCATTCAATCTAAAAACAAACCCTGCGTTTAATAGTACAAAAAAAGAATGAATTAAATATTTACACTTCCAATCAGAAACGGATTACATTGTGGGTGTTAAACTGCGGATCTTTTCTATTGCTTTCTTTAATAGTTCTGCGACTGTTTATCAATTTGAAATAAGAAGAAATGTAAAAAGACTGCTGAGTGTGAAATACCTTAGAGGATTTTGCCAGAGCAGAGGGGGCCGGGGGGGGGGGGGGTTGGATGGCCGGGTGTTGGATGGCTAGCACGTGGTCGCTGTATCATAAGATCTGTCATTGAGACAGCCGGCGGGGTTTCGATTCCCCGGTTGTACGTGACAAGGAGTAAGATCGCCTGTCCAACCTCGTGGATTTTCTCCGGTTCCTTCGGTTTCCCCCCCCCCCACTATTAAAGACGAATTATTAAAATATAATTGAACCATGTGTTAGTCCCGAAATGACCTGGTTTGTGTAGAGTGGACGTTAAACCCCACCATTTCTCTCTCTCTCTTTTTTGCCAGAGCAGCAGACTTTTTTTTATTAATTTATACAATAGATTCAATTTTGAGTGCATGAGTTAAAAATTTCGGCAAATGTTTAATAGCTGAGTGCGAAATACGTTCAAGGATTTTGCCAGGGGAGCAGAAATTGTTTTATTGAGTCCACAGGTTCGAGATGTTCACCAGTTTAACTTTTTGACTATGAAATATGTTAGAGAATTCTTCCAGGGCAGTAAAAATTGTTTTCTTAGTTCTATATATATATTATCCGTTTGTAGTAAGTTTCCAAATCTTGATTCTAAAACCAAATTATCGCCCCTGTTAATATTTTCAATAGCTGTTAATTTCTGTTCCATATAATCACATTTCCTCATCCATAGTGGCTCTCCCTTATTAGTGAGAGGGTCCCGGGTGCGATCTGAAGAATCAGGATTATCCAATCTTCAGACCCCCCCCCCCCATTAATATTTTCAATAACCGTTAATTTCTGTTCTATAAAATCATATTTCCTCACCCTTAGTGACTCTCCTTTATTAACAAGAGGGTCTCGGGTCCGATCCCGGTTCCTCAGGATTTGCCAGTCTCCCCCACCCCCAGATGTGTTTTGGGGGTGCTGGTAAGGAAAGACGTCTTGTCGTTAGAAAAACAAAACGAGGTGACGTGCATATCATTTGTAGCGCATTAAAGATCCTTTGAAAGTAGGCCGTAGCGACGATTCCCGCTTAAAATTTCCCTTTAGCTCCCGGCTGGTCCAGAAAAGTAAGGCGCTAGTTAAACTCCATTTAGTTCCATTTCTGGGGTCATGGTGGCTAAGTGGGTAAGATGCTGTCTCGCTAGCCTGGAGGTCAAGTGTTCGATCCCTGCATTGGCCGAGAAAGTTCATTCAGATTTTTCAGGCGTGGTTCCCCCTTGTCAGTGATGCAGGACGGAGGGCCTGACAAGGACAGCTGTCTAGTCGTTCGGATGGGACGAAAAAACGAGGTCCCGTGTACACATTGGCGTGCACGTAAAAGATCCCTTGACAGATGGAATTCGATATAAGATTAGGCCGTAGTGCCGCTGTCCGGGCAAAATTTCTCTCATAGCACACTGTATGGCGTATGCCCGTCTTCATTAGCCCAGTTCGGAGCAGAACAGTAGGACGTTAAACCCCATTTCATTTCCTTTCAGTTTTATTTCCTTATACCATGAACCGAACATGTTTAGAATCCAAATACACCATGCACACATTCTATGAATAAACTAGCTCTTTTATGTTTTATTGTTATCTCTGCGTTATTTCCTCAAATATCAGAAACACACATTACTTCGCATTGTTGACTTATAAAAGAATTCGGCAAAGTTGAGCCAAAATTCTGTTTTAAATGTTGAAGGGTATAAAACAAAACAAACGAAGCGGTACCGAATTTAATCTTTATCACCATCTATACTGCATAATCAAACCAACATGTTAGTAGTCTTTTAAAAGAACATCATTCGGTGCTTATCGTTAAAAGTCTCGTTTCTGTTGAATGTTTTTTTTTAGAATTATCAGGTATTACACAAACAGGTAGATAAAATTCTAGACATTATTATAGAAATGCTAAGCATGTGTGTAGGGTTTATGTTGTAGACTCCATAAATAGTATAATATTTCTCGTGCAATCGTTAGATATCATTAGGCTAACACCGCAATATCATCAATTCGGACAGTGTTTGTGATTCACAGAGAGAGAGGGAGAGATAGAGAGAGAGATTAACCAGAGAGAGGGAGAGAGAGAGAGAGGGAGAGATTAACCAGAGAGAGGGAGAGATAGAGATTAACCAGAGAGAGGGAGATTAACCAGAGAGAGAGGGAGATTAACCAGAGAGAGAGATTAACCAGAGAGAGAGAGAGAGAGATTAACCAGAGAGAGAGAGAGAGATTAACCAGAGAGAGAGAGAGATTAACCAGAGAGAGGGAGAGATAGAGAGAGAGAGAGATTACCCAGAGAGAGGGAGAGATAGAGAGAGATTAACCAGAGAGAGAGATTAACCAGAGAGAGGCAGAGAGAGATAGAGAGAGAGGCAGAGGGAGATTAACCAGAGAGAGAGAGATTAACCAGAGAGAGATAGAGAGATTAACCAGAGAGAGAGAGATTAACCAGAGAGAGATAGAGAGAGATAGAGAGAGAGAGGCAGAGGGAGATTAACCAGAGAGAGAGAGAGAGATTAACCGGAGAGAGGCAGAGAGAGAGAGAGAGAGAGAGAGATATTAACCAGAGAGAGGCAGAGAGAGAGAGAGAGGCAGAGAGAGAGAGAGAGATAGATAGATAGAGAGAGATATTGTGTAATATCTTGCTCACCGGATGTACTATCGAAACATAACCATTTTGTTATGTCTTGGAATGTTTCAATACATTGTAGTCTCATAGCAATAGCTTTGAGTCTCACAGCAATAGCTTTGAGTCTCACAGCAATAACTTGGATACATTGTAGTCTTACAACAATAGCATGGAATGCTTTAATACATTGTAGTCTCGCTTTAATAGCTTGGAATGCTTCAATTCATTGTAGTCACACTGCAACAGCTTGGAAAGATTCAATCATTGTAGTCTCGCTTTAACAGCTTTAACTACAATTCATTCTAGTCTCACAGTAATAGCTTGGAACGCTTCAATAAATGGTAGCAATAGCCTGGAATGCTTCAATGGATGTACTTCTTTTATTTAAATATTATTTTATTCACGTAATACCGAAACAAGCTAGTGACTTATATAAATCGGCTTCCCAAAAGCCAGAAACATATATTGAATATGTAATAAACATAAATTTACAGACAAATGTAATCAAGTTTTAGCTAACATTAAGATGGGCTTACTTATCATAGGCATCGTAGACACGTGCTCTGTTTCATGCGAAATATAACTTAATGCAATATATTATATTTGTATTGATCTGAAGAAAGGCAGGCCAAGACGTCAACTAATGAAACATCATAGATGTGCATAGATTTTCTCAAGTTCTCCGAAAAACATATTATATTGTGAGTGATCTGACAGGAGACATTACACATTACGCAGGAAAAAGACTGGCAGATTTAATCAAACTGGGGGGTTGGATGGCCGAGTGAGTCAATTGTCGTGGTTTCGAATCCCCGGTTGTACGTGACAAGGAGTGGGGTTGCACTCCAACCTCGTGGATTTTCTCCGGGTCCTCCGGTTTCCTCCCACTGCTAAAGACCCCTACACACAAGCGAATTATTGAAATAAAATTAAACCATATGTTAGTCACGAAATGACCTAGTTTGTGTCGAGTGGACGTTACCCCCCCCCCCCCACACACTCTCTCTCTCTCTCTCTCTCTCTCTCTCTCTCTCTCATCAGACTTAATAAACACAATAATATGGGACACGATCTTTATTTTAATTTGCAGGACGGAGGGCCTGGCAAGTGTCAATATATAGTCGTTCGGATGGGACGAAAAACCTAGGTCCTGTGTACACAATAGCGTGGATGTAAAAGATCCCTTCGCCGTTGCAATTAATTCAATAGAAGATTAAGCCATAGCGCCACTGTCCGGGCAAAATTTCCCTCATAGCACATTGTATGCCCGTCTTCATTAGCCTATTCGGAGTAGAACAATAGGACGTTAAACCCATTTCATTTCATTTATTTTAATTTAAAGCGACGATACGTTGGGAATCCTGAAATTATACTGGAATAATACTTATACATTTCAGTCACACATTTATTACCCAGTGAAACGATTGGAAGATTTAATAAAACTATTCTTCGAATTCTGAAATTCTAATGGGATTAATACTAGTACATTTCTATCATTTATTTGATGTTACGTTCAATTCCTTGAATATCTCTTAGGCATATTTGTTGATTAATAATTCATGCGACTAGGGAAATATGCAAAGACGAATCCGAACAAAAAAATATATATCGACGTGTTTGTGCTTTATGGTGTCCTTTGATCATCGCAGATCAATAAAGTTTTTTTAGTTTTTATATTTTAAGATCATTTTCAGTACTTAGAAATATCGTGTGGATTCTTTTGCCCTTTGATGCCGTATACAATGATAAATGGTGTCCTATTAGATGTATTTTAAAAAAAAAATAAAAAGATTCGTGAGTAATCTATAGCAGGTTTTCTTGAGAAGTTCTTTTTATTATTCAAGTGATTTTTAGTCCTTGGAAATATCGGGGATCACGGTGGCTAAGTGGGTAAGACTTTGGCTCGCTAGCCTGGAGGTCGGGTGTTCGATCCCTGCATTGGCCGAGAAAGTTCATCCAGATTTTCCGGTGTGGTTCCCCCTTGTTAGTGATGCAGGATGGAAGGCCTGACAAGGACAGTTGTCTAGTCCTTCGGATGGGACGTAAAACCGAGGTCCCGTTTACACATTGGCGTGCACGTAAAAGATTCCTTGACAGTTGGAATTCGATATAAGAGTAGACCGTACTGTCGCTGTCCGGGTAAAATTACCCTCATGACACACTGTATGGCGTATGTCCGTCTTTATAAGCCCAGTTCGGAGCAGAACAGTAGGGCGTTAAACCCCATTTCAATTTCATTTCACTTGGAAATATCGGGTGGATTCTTTTGCCCTTTGATGCTGTCATCGATGAAGGCAGCTGATAACTGGTTTCCTGTTAGGTGTTAAAAAAAAAAGATTCGCGGGTAATCCAGAGCAGGTTCTGTCGAGTGCTTGGAGTGACGGAAACAACAGTTCGTGATCAACGTCAATAAGAAGCAACATCTTGATCGTTGGAACTCCCTCGATGGATCAGAGAATAATCAAGCATGTCTGCAACTTGTATTTCCTTTGGGTTTAAGTCTACCAGTCAAGCTTTTAACAGCCGTGTTTTTTTTTCATTAGCGCAGTCGGTGCAGAAAAGTAGGAGATGTAAACCTCATTTCGTTTCATTTTCTTTAATTCATCGGTGAAGGCAGCTGTTTTAAACATTCTTCTTAATGAACGACACCATTTAGGTTATCGCCGACAAGAACATACGATTTTTATACGCCCACATGGAAATGTGGACGTGTATTGCCGTCGCCCCCGTCCGTCAGTCCGTCGGTCGTCCACAATTTCTTGTGAACCGTCTAACACCAAAAGTTATCATCCGATTGTTATTTATGTTGTTGACATTAGTGAGATGAAGAATCCTATTTAATTTCAATAATTTCCGTTTATTACGTCTAGAGTTATGGCCCTTGTTAGTGAGGTTCACAAGAAAAACACGATACACACATGTGGATGGTAGACAGAAGAGAGAGAGAGAGAAAGAGTAAGGGAGGGAGAGAATTGGGTTTAACGTTCAATTGACACAAACTAAGTCATTTATTTCAGAAGTAACACATGGTTCAATTTTATTTCAATAATTCGATTGCGTGTAGACGAAACGGATGACCCGGAGAAAACGCATGCGATTGGATAGGTTATACAGAATAAACAAAACCAATAACAATATAATTCAATGCATAGTAATAACTTTAGTAAAATTATGTTCCCATTAACTTACCCAGTGCGATAATATGGAAGTAATTGATGAAATACAGTCTCTTGACTACTATTAACATCTGGATAGACAATCGATTAAAACTATTTATCTTCAACACCAGATTGAAGTACATGTATATCAGTTCGGTTATTGCACAAAAGGGGGGTTGGATGGCCGAATGGTTAGCACCTGTGTGCTGTATCATAAGGCCTGTCATTGGGTCAACTGGAGTGGTTTGGAATCCACGGTTGTACAAGACAAGGAGTAGGGTCGCCTGTCCAACCTCGTGGGGTTTTCTCCAGGTACCCCGGTTTCCTCCCACTGCTAAAGACCCCTACGCGCAGGCGAATTATAGAAATAAAATTGAACCATATGTTAGTCCCGAAATGACCTAGTCTATGTCGAGTGGACGTTAAACCACATCTCTCTCTCTCTCTCTCTCTCTTGCACAAACTGACATAAATTTAATAGTTCAAAAGTAAATAATGCGAAATGAATATATTGAAAATTCCATTCAAATTACTTTATTATGAGTGAAGATATTAGCCCTTGAAGATGTGTGTACTGATTGTAATTACCGTACTCGAAGCTTAGACTCGCCTTTCCATTTTTAAATTCAATTATTAAATGGCCTAACCGTTCTAATTTACTTAATATCAAATACATCTGATGACATCAAGACTTGATTATGTAACATTTAAAGCCTAAACAGAGAGAGAGAGAGAGAGAGAGAGAGAGAGAGAGAGAGAGAAATGGGGTTTAACGTCCACTCGACACAAACTAGGTCATTTCGGGACTAACATATGGTTTAATTTTATTTCAATAATTCGCTTGCGCGTAGGGGTCTTTAGCAGTGGGAGGAAACCGGAGGACCCGGAGAAAACCCACGAGGTTGGAAAGCCTAAACAAAGACATGCATTAGACAGATTTAGCTCTTGAATGATGTATCTTTAAAGGAACTAAATCGCTAACATTTGAGACCTAGTGTCTGGTTATTCCAGTCTATACCGATAGTATTTATTGTACATGCTCTCCAGATAAGAATATGGCGTTACCGTTTGAAATGACTTGTGGAATATGTCTACCCTCGTTCTTCGAGTCCCTTGTTACAAATGGCTCTGCAACGCATTATGGTACACGGTTCGTGTACCAATGATTAAATATTTTTTTTGTCTTAAATATTGGATATCAGAAGCTCATCTTTTCCCGGTAAGATCACAGCATCAATGTTGATTAAAATTGACAAATAATTCGTGTTTTCAATGTCGAAGTCTTTGGATGATATTGAATAAGAGACTTAGCTCCTTTAATTCTGTCTGATTGGATGAAAATGGAAGTTGTAGATAACTCATAAAATGAAATCAATCGTCGATGAATAAATTCTTATCATCATCCTTATGTTCACCCCGTGGGTTAAATGATCATTTTACGGTTGTCTAGCTTCACAGAAATAATTATTTTTATTAATTTAATATTCCCTGGACGGATGGAATACCCACGAACATTAATAACTTTTTACCATCTTTATCAGATGTAAAATCTAAGACAGTTAAAATGTACATAAACCCGGTATCAAAGAAGAGACACAATTCTTTTAATTTGGATAATGTGTTTTTGTTTCACCGATTCCTGAAAATTAATAGGAATTCTTATTCTCATCAGCAAGAAAATAAATGCTATAAATTTTGAATTACACGTATATCATATTTGGTTTAACCAAACATTAAATGGTGAAAGTCTGCTAAAGGGAACGGTGGGGGGATGGGCGAATGGTTAGCATGTGCGCGGTGCATCATTAAGTCATTAAGTCTGTCATTGAGTCAACTGACGTTATCTCCGGGTCCTCCGATTTCCTCGCACTGCTTAAGACCCCTACGTGCAAGCGAATAATTGAAGTAAAATTAAACCATATGTTAGTCTCGAAATAACCTAGGGTGTGTCGAGTGGACGTTAACCCTCCTCTCTCTCTCTCTCTCTCTCTCTCTCTCTGCGCAGTGAGTAAGACGTTGGTTCGCTAACCTGGAGATCCCTTGTTCGATCCCTGTATTGACTGAGAAAATTTATCGGGAATTTCCGGCGTGGTTTCCCTTTCTCAGAGCGGTGTATATACGTTCGGATGAGACGATAAACCGAGATCCCTAAATACTGAGTCGGGCATACGCCACACGATGTTCTATGTTCTATGAGGACATTCTGCCCGGACATGTGCGTTACGACCTACGCTTATTTTATTTGGAATTCGAAATAAAAGCTGTCTGGAATTTCCAGTATGGTTTTCCCTTGTTAGTTGTGCATGACGCATGATCTGACAAGGAACAGCGTCTAGTCGTTTGGGTGGGACGAAAAACCGAGGTACCGATACAAATTAGCGTTCACGTAAAAGAACCTTTAACAGCTGAAATTCAATTGATGCCCGGGCGCAATTAATTTCCAGGTCCAAAACGGTAGGACATTAGACCAGCGTTTCGGCTTTAATCCAACGGAGTTTATCAGTTATAGAATAAAAGGGGTTTAACGTCCTACTGTTTTGCTCCGATTGGGCTAATGAAGACGTCCATTCGAATTCCAACTGCCAAGGGATCGTTTACGTGCATGGCAATGTATACACTGGAGCTTTTTCGTTCCATCCGAACAACTAGGAAGTCGCCCTGTAAGACTCTCTGTCCTGCACCACTGATAAGGGAGAGAGAGAGAAATGGGGTTTAACGTCCACTCGACACAAACTAGGTCATTTCGGGACTAACATATGGTTTAATTTTTTATTTATTTCAATAATTCGCTTGCGCGTAGGGGTCTTTAGAAGTGGGAGGAAACCGGAGGACCCGGAGAAAACCTACGAGGTTGGACAGGCGACCCTACTCCTTGTCACGTACAACTGGGGATTCGACACCACGCCAGTTGACTCAATGACAGACCTTATGATACAGCGCGCGCTAACCATTCGGCCATACAAACTCCCGCCACTGATAAGGGGAAACCACGTCGGGAAAATCCAGATGAAATTTCTCGGCCAAAGCAGGGATCGAACACCCGACCTCCAGGCTAGCGAACCATCATTTGACCCACTTAGCCACTGTGGCTCCCTATATAAATTATATAATATAGCCTTAATTTGGAATTTCCTGTCAAAATGTATTTTAAAACAGTTCTTATCATGTCTTTCCACCTACGATTGATATAATATGATATAAAAAAAAACTGTTAAAATAAGCCTAATTTTGAAAGTTCGTGACAAAAATGACTTTGATTCAGTAATTATCCTTAATATATGATTTATAAAAAAAAGCATTTTGTTACAATATTTTTTAAGAAATGAAAACAATTTCCTTTATCGTGGATAAAGTTAATTAATGTCAGTCGTATTAGCTTTTATAACATAATTGACAGGAATAGAAGCACTTATTATGGTGGTTTATATGATTATGTTCCTGTAGTAATGTCTTTCTTAAAGATCACTTATATATATCCGTGTTTTATTGTCGTCTAGGGCGTGATTAATACAACCTATAATAAGAAACTTCATACATTGTCGATAATAAAAAAAAAATCGTATTCTACAAGCCACGGTTTCTTCAGGCCATAGGCTTATCGACCTAACATTCTCAAATTCAAAAAGAGATACATTTATCAAAAGCAGTATTTAAAATGTGGGCGTATAAAAAAATCATAATTCGTGCGTGTTTCTGATGGATAATATATTGGATACGTGTTGAAATTATAAAAGATTCGCTGTTTTTGTTTTCCTCCTGGATAAAGTATCCCGGGGACATTAAATCATACGGAAAGTAGAAACATCCTTCCATAATGCTCGGTTCACATTGTCGTGCGATGCGTTACGATCAACACGATTGCTACGACTGACAACAATATATGATCAGACCTCATAGGTTCCGTGTCCATCGGGAATTTCCGGAGTCGTTCACCCATGTCAGTGGCAAGGGACAATTAACGCGTAGTCCTTTGAATAAGACCAAAAACCCAGAGTCTCGTTCACACATTGACGTGCACGTAAAAGATCCCCTGGCAGTTGGAATTTGATAGAAGAGTAGCAAATTGTATGGCGTATGCCTGTCTTCATACGCAAAGTCGTAGCAAACAGTAGCACGTTTAACCCCATTTCATTTCATTTTGTTTTCATTTCGTATTCCAAACTGTTTGTGTGTTTCTTCATTTTCTACTCAGCTAAACATCACATTTAAAAGAAATCGCAATTACTCGCGGGGGCATAAGAAACAGTCTGAAAATGATCCCCACTCCTCCTATGCCGCTGAATAGCGTTGTTTGATTTAGAAATCTCATTTTGAAACGGCAGATCTAAACCCAGACATAGTAAATATTCTTTCTGTGAATCAGTCTTATTCAAAGAAGAAATCAACTTGGAAATATATTGGTATTAACATATCTTCTCTTTCAACTGTTAATATTTACACGGGTCTATTGGAAATAAGTTCAGACGGTATTTAGATCAGTTCTGGTTTACTATATGGTAGAGATATTTATCTCATTATTCCGTTTCACGCAAAAGAACCCGTGGTAGTTGGAATTCGATATATAAGAGTAGACAGTAGCGCCGCTGTCCGGGCAAAATGTCCCTTATAGCTCATGGTATGGCGTATGAAATGAAATGAAATGGGGTTTAACGTCCTACTGTTCTGCTCCGACTGGGCTATTGAAGATGGGCAGTGTGCTATAAGAAATATTTTGCCCAGGCAGCGGCACTACGGTTTACTCTTATACGTGCACGCCAATGTATACATTATTTGTCCCATCTGAACGACTAGACAGCTGTCCTTGTCAGGCCCTCCGTCCTGCACCACTGACAAGGGAAAAACCAACTCGGAAAATGACGTGTATGGCGTATGACCGTCTTCATAAGCCCTGTATATTATTGAGTGTCATGGTGGCTAAGTGGGTAAGGCGCTGGCTCGCTAGCCTAGAGGTCGGGTGTTCGATCCCTGCATTGGCCGAGAAAGTTCATCCCGATTTTCAGTGATGCAGGACGGAGGGCCTGACAAGGATAGCTGTCTAGTCCTTCGGATGAGACGAAAAACCGAGGTCCCGTGTAAACATTGGAATGCACGTAAAAGATCCCTTGGCAGTTGGAATTCGATATAAGAGTAGGCGATAGTGCCGCTGCCCGGGAAAAATTTCCCTCATAGCACACTGTATGGCGTATGCCCGTCTTCATTAGCCCAGTATAGGAGCAGAACAGTAGGACGTTAAACCCCATTTCATTTCATTTTGTCATAGAAACATACAAACGGATTGTTCAACACTCAGTGTCAAGAACTAAATGCGCAGAACCTGACTTTTCTGTGGAAAGCAAGAAAGACAAGACA